>NW_025814889.1:10000-1340500 GCF_022079265.1 Lynx rufus
TCATTAGGATGTGTAGTATCTACCTCACTTCTGGCCAGGTTGTGTAGCATCTCAGACAAGCAGGATAGCCCCCAATATTAGAGCTGTTCTAAGAGTATTCCCCATATCAACCAATCTTAACTTGCAACAGGTGTCAGTCTATAGTTACAGAAACATCTTTCATGTCATTTTTTTAGTATTTTGTTATTTTTAGTGATTTCTCCAGCTTCTTTATGTTGAATTTCCATTACTTTGTTTACTTTCATGTGAAATTCTCTTATATTTTATAATAAATTGCTAAATCTATCCATCTATGCCCAAAGATGACAAAGCTGCCATGATACGTATACTATTGATATTGTTTGATTTCAAATCTGTTTTTGGCATAGGTGGTAAGGTTGGAATAAATGAAGTTGGATAAAACTTAGCACATTTGGGGTATCTATATCTGTCTAGAAAAACCTTCATATTAAACTTTAAGTCATAGGCTACGATTGTGGCTCCCAATAAAATCGTGGGAAGTTTTGTTAAGAGAAAATCCCATACTGTTGGGGTAGAAATCTGTGGTGTAAGATTCAATACTGATATGTACCACCAAGTATGTTTTATATGCTAAGTTTCTTGTGTGTCCTCTGTACCTATTATAAGCTGTGCATTTTCTGTTAAAGTCTGAATATAGTGTCCATTGATCTATAGGCCATGATCTAATCAGTGACTGTTGGATTGCAAGCTCCTTGGGAGCTTCCTAGATGTAGCCTGAAACCAGCCCTTGTTTGAGTGGCAGGGAGAGACCAAAGAAAGAGGCAGACCACCCCAGATTGTTGGGTGGCAGGTTTAAGAAGCATGGGAACTTATATACATGGCTTGTATTGGCAGCAGGAGAAAGAATAGATATCCACACCTCCCTGTCCCTTCTTAGTGGTTTATATAGAGGCCATAAAGAAGTTCAGTCACCTATGCCATCCAGATAGTCTCAACACCACATCACTATCTCAAGACCATATCATTGGAACAACCTCTTGGAGCAAGGAAGGAAAGTGAACCCAATTTCCAAGGACAGGGAAGGGGTAATTGCCTGGATCCAAGTCACAGCAAGTGGTGGTCATGTCATCTCAAAGACCTTTCTTACATGCCCTCATGACTGGCTCTTACAATCTCATGTGAATCTCTCTTCTGCAATGTCCCCTGACTGGTCAGGAAAGAGTTTCACTAACATGGAGATGGTTCCTGTGGCAGCTATCTGCATGTGTTGGAGGCAGATGCCACAGCAATTGTATAGGCACATGAAAGAGAAAGCACAAATTAAGACAATGATTCTGGAAATGAGCAACAATTTTTCCACCAAGAGGTCCATGATCCCAACCACTGATTTATTAAATCCTCATGGCTAGGGTCATATCACTCAGGGCATTCCCTTGTTTCACCATGTAATTTAAGAAACATAATACATTATAAGACTCATCTAATGAGTATGAACACACAACATTCTGTTTGGATAATGGCACAGGTACCTTCTGGCAAGGCAGCAATGATGTCCAAGTCTATCAAATTTTAGAGGACAGCTTTTCCCGTTAGAGATTTTTTTCATTGTTCAGTAGGGACAAGACTTTTTGCTATCTCTCAAGGCTTACTGACTGAATATAGTAAGGGCTATATGTGCTCCAATGCCTGCAAAGCCAATTTAACCAACAAAGAGAGCAGCCTAATTATTGTACCAGTCAAAGACACGGTGTGTCCATCTGGCCTTAAGGATAGAGAAGTTGTCAATTGTTGTTTCCACGGGGCAGATTCTCCCCATGCCCAGGAAAAACCCAGGGTACAATGGCCCAGACACTCAGGTGGAGGCCATGGCCAAAGATTTTTGCCACAAATCCATGAGACCCTATTCTAGAGAGAGCAGCTGCCCACATACCCAACAGTTGATTTCTTTGTCAGGCATATGAGCTGACCCACTGTAGAAAGGTTTAGCCTGCAGGTGCCCATACTGTGACTGAACACCAGAGGATCAGCAGAGTCTAAGGTCAAAAAGACAGGTAATAAGTAGGAAATTGAATACAGAGGACTTACCCTACTACAAGAATGACACTTGCAGCCTGATCTTTAGATGTTAATATGGCTGCACGTTTAAGAATTTGAGAAGTTTGTGCCTGCCAACCATGCTGGCCATGGTAGACAGCCCTATAAGGTTTGAGGAAAGTGACTGTGGGTGGGACATGGTGGACCAGGACCCCCACCACCTCCATTTTTTTTTTAATGGTGTATGTTCCATTCTGGTTACAGTACACTTAATTAGGTCCAACTGCAGCAGGACAGCGGGGTCCCATTTCCAACTCCCAGGGGTGCAAAAAAACTCGCCCATCATATCAGGATTTTCCATTGCAAATTCTGGTGCATAACTCCTTTCCAGGGTGTGACAGGACTTGCTGTTCTCAGCAGCATAGGATATTGATTTTCAGTGAGAATCAGGGCATAGGCTGTGAAGCCAAAACTTCCATACAATTACAGTGTTGTGTGCCTAAGCTGGGGCTTTCTGTCTGGCATTAGGGGGAACAGACCCTACTGACTGATTAGTGTATCCAGCCAAGGTGGTTTTACCTGTTAGTAATGCAGCTGGCTGTTTTAATATTCCATTTTTCCTATCAACAGTACTGTTTATAGGTTATGGGGGAGATAGAACTTCTATTCACTGCCATGTGCTGTTCCCCAATCTTGCACTTTATGGTATTTGAATTGTGAAGCCCCCATCCACTATCTATTCAGTGAGTATATCCATACGTGACACTCAGCTGTTCTGGTCTCCTAGTGTCTGCAGCCTGTTTTGCACAGCGTGCACAGGAGAAAGCTTGGGTTAGCCAAATGTAGTGTTCACTCAAAAAAAAAAAAAAAAGCATATCTAGAATCCTTGCTAAGAGGGAGGAGGCTACTCTATTCAATCCGCCAAGCTCATCTCAGCTGAGAACCTCAGTGGATGACCCCAGACTCCTTTGGCAGTTGCCTTGGGTATTGTTTGGAATGTACAGGACATGGTGTTCCTGTGTTAACCCAGTCGCTGTACCTCAAGGGCAATCCAGCATCTGTGGCAAAAAGCTATCCCCTCCAGGCGCTGCAATGGTTACTCTGTCTACGCCCCAATCTGCTGTATCTACTGAAGACTCCATTGTTAGGGCTCGGTCTCAGCTTGGGCATTTGATTCCTGATTGCCAGAGGCTGTCAGTGCCTTATGAGCCAGGATATGAAAAACAGTGAGGACCACCTCAGTCTCTTGAAGATGTCTTTCCACATATCCTAACCCCACAAAAGCTTATTTATGTTTATCCATCTCTCAACTTCCCACTATATAAGCCATAGGGTTCATCACCTTAGGACAGCCCTACTGTCAGTGCAATAGGTTACAGGCCAGGGCTCATGAGTGACTGACCACCAGCCAAGCAGCTCTGAGTTCAACCCCGGCTGAAAAGGCTGTTGTGGTGTGTTTCTGTTTCCATCCATATGGTGTCAGTGTTGGCTGGCTGGACAGTGCTATGCAGGTGGTGGATTGCATTGACTACACCCATCTATACACTAGGCATCAGCCAGAATTTCCCCACTCCCTCTCCACAGGCTACAGGGATGCCTTGGGAAGAGGAGCCAGGATATCTGGAGGGTCTACATACTCTACAGTACCTACTAGCACTCACATTAATAGGTCCAGTAGGCGGGTGGATAGAATGCTCCTCTGCTGCAAATAGGCATGGCACATAGTACCAATGGGGGTTTCATCCATGACAGAGGTGGGTTGGTGGTGCACATTGTCACTCCACCCCTTGACAGGCAGGGAAGTTCTCACCACAATGTGCTGTTCCTTAGTAATCAGCTCTACCTCAGTGGGCGCTGTGCATACTGCAGCAATCTGGCACTCTATGGGGGTATATCACTTTTTTCCCCCTTCCAGAGCTGAGCCCAAAATCCTATGAGTACTCTCTCTTCTTGTTTCTGCCACATGGTCAGTCCATATCACCTGGAGTCACAGACACCTCTAATTCAAATGGTAGTTCTGCTTGGGAGATGCCCAGTGCTGTTATCTCCTTCACTAGTAGTTTTGCTCCTCAAAGGTGTTTGCTGCTCTGATCCCCAGTCCCACACATACCCTTTATTTCTCAGGTGATATAAGGAACAGACACTCTGTGCCTAGTGAGGAATATAAGCCCTCCAAAGTCCCCAAATCCCTATGAAGTCTTGCACTTTGTTCACATTCTTAACACTTGGAAGGGATTGCACATTATCAATCACAGCTTTTGGGACAACATAGTCTTGACTGACCAGACAGTTCCCAAACAGTTACAACAGTGCCTGGGCCTTGAATTTTCAGGGGGTTCATTGCCCATCCTTCTCCCTCACAGATGTCCCAGAAAAGCTTGTAGGTTGTCCTGCAGCAGAGGCAATCTTCACATGTTAACATTTTATAATCAAGGTTATGGGCCCGTTTTACTGATGTGGGAAAGGAAAACAGGGACAGTCTCAGTCTATTATCCCATGACGCATGGTGAGTCTGTGCAGGTAACCCTGGGGAAGCAGTTAAAATGTCCATTGTTGCCCCTCCCACATGAAGGCAAATTGATGTGAGTCAGTAACCAGACATATACTGAAAAAGGCATTTGCTAAGTCCAGCCAAACATGGTATACTACTGGTACCATGGCTAAAGTATCTAAGATGGTGTCGGTGTTCAGCACAGCCTCGTGGATCAGAGGAACTACCTTGTTCAATTCTTGGAAGTCCACTGTCATCCATCATGAGCCATCTACTTTTTTACCAGCCATACTGGGCCATGGAAACTACTATGGGCCCACTCAGTGCAGCTCATGGATGGTTTCACCTACCTCCTATGTTCCCTCAGACAATTTCTATTGTTTGACAGTTACCATTCTTCACAGAAATGGCAGGTGTACCGGCTCCCAGTTCCCATTTCCCCTTAGCCCTGGTTTGATTACTCTCACCCAGAGGTAGAATTCATCAATATAGATTTGCAGAGTTGCACTTAGGAGGATGTCAGTGGCCCATATGTTCTCTGGTTTGGAGAGATAAATGCCATATGTTCTTGGGGTGGACGGTAGGGAATGCCATATTTTCAGTGTCACAGGACCTTCCTGAGAATAACTGCTTGCCCTTCATAACCATCAATGGCATTAAGGAGGCCAGAACACCTGTGAAAGTCACCATGTATTAGAGAATTTGAGCTCCAGTATCTACCAGGGCAGTCAACTTTTGTTTATTTCCAGAAGCCCAATGAATACTGAGCTCAACATGAGGCCTCTGATGGCTTCCAGTGGCCCTCACCTGGTGGCAATCTTGGCCTGTATTCTGTACCCAGGAAAGGAAGGCACCCAGCCTGCATAGGACTATATCCCTGAGGGTGTTTCTGGAGGAGGTGAGGCATCAGGGATGGTAGGGGTAGATGGGGTAAATCTCAATTGCTGTACAGTTTTTAAGGATTTTTACAGATTGACCAGCACAGCGTTGGGTTGTCCATCTATATGTTTTGGGTTGGGAAGGGTACTTACGGCAATGTGGTCAAGCCACATTTACCTCAGGGTTATTTTTACCACATGCTTTACAGCCAATTGTGATAGACTTTTGGCTGTGTGTTTGATTTTAGAGGGAGAAAGAGAGTGCAAACAGGGGAGAAGGGCAGAGGGGAAGGGAGGAGGAGAAAGAGAGAGAATATCCTAAGCAACCTCCACACTCAGCATGGAGCCTGACGCAGAGCTCAATCCCACAACCCTGGGATCGTGACCTGAGCCAAAATCAAGACTCAGACACTCAACCAACTAAACCACCCAGGTGCTCAGACTTTTGGCTTTTTTAGCTTCCTCTCTGTCTTAGGTCTTTCCCATCGCCTGTACCCTTTCCTGGTATTTGTCTATTTTGCCCAGATCAGCAAGGCATTACACGATATCATAAATTTCTTCTCCCACAACTGGGCCCAGCATGGATATCAACATCCCATAGTAGGTCCTGTGGGCAGACTGGAGAATCTTGGCTTTCATTGCTGCAGTGAATGTGGCTTTATCAAGTCCTTTAAAGACAGGAATGTATGCCTGAAGATGGAGGCTGGGTTCACCTCGTCCTGCTGATCACTTAGATTCCACTACACCTGCCTAAATAACCCAGAAAACCACCAGAAGATTAGCAGAACAGACTCTCTGGAGCCAAGGGTAGACAAGAGGCCCACGGAAGAGAGTAGGAAGGACAGAGAGGTGGTACGTGCTATACGGACTGGCAGGAAGGAGCCAGGGAAGTGGAGGGGCAGCCTGCCCAGCAAGGCAGAGCCCCCGAGTGTGGCTTGCAAAAGCAGAGGGGCCAGACTCCATGAGTTCTGACAGCCAGTGGGACTTAACATCTGGAATGTTAAAAGTCAACAGCTCTGCTCTCGGAGAGTGGGGAAGGCAAAAGGGCACCAGGAGGGAGAGTCGCTAAGCCCCAGAAGACAGAGCTCAGGTTGGGGGGAACAAAGGCGCTGCAAGCGCCATATCCCTCTCCCATCCCACAGCTGAAATCGCAAAGGGAACCAGTTCCCATCACTGAAATTGTTTGCACCGTGCAAATACCAAACACTGCTTCTGTGGATCCATCCCTCCGACGGATCTGCCTGCCTCCCTCCCGGTGCTGCAGGGCCCCTCCCACAGGGGACCACTGATGGCAAAGCAAGCCAAGCCTGCCCCTCCCGCCCCTGTGCACCTTGAGGATACACCCCGGCTAATCCGCCAGATCCCATCAAAGCAGCACCACAAGCCTGGCAGTGTGCAAGTAGCCCAGACAGGGGCCACACCACTCCACAGTGAGTCCTGCCCCTGGGAGAGGGGAAGATAAGGTACATACCAGTCTGACTGTGGCCCCACCCACCAACACAAGTTACTCCTGACAGCACAGGGGAAGTGCTCTGCAGTTGGGAGCCACCGCAGGGACTACCCAAAATGACAAAACGGAAGAAGTCTCCTCAAAAGAAACTCCAGGAAGTAGCAACAGCTAACAAATTGATCAAAAATGATTTAAGCAATATAACGGAACAAGAATTTAGAATAATAGTCATAAAATAAATCGCTGGGCTTGAAAAAAGCATAGAGGACAGCAGAGAATCTATTGCTACAGAGATCAAGGGACTAAGCAATAGTCATAAGGAGCTAAATAAATGCTATAAATGAGGTGCAAAATAAAATGGAGGTGGCCATAGCATGGATTGAAGAGGCAGAGGAGAGAATAGGTGAATTAGAAGATAAAATTATGGAAAAAGAGGAATCTGAGAAAAAGAGAGACAAAAAAAATCCAGAAGTATGAGGGGAAAATTAGAGAACTAAGTGATGCAATCAAACAGAACAATATCTGTATAATAGGAATTCCAGAAGAGGAAGAGCAAGAGAAAGGGGCTAAAGGTGTACTTGAACAAATCATAGCTGAAAAATTCCCTGATCTGGGGAAGGAAAAAGGCATTGAAATCCAAGAGGCACAGAAGACTCCCTTCAGATTTAACTTGAATAGATCTTCTGCATGACATATCATAGTGAAACTGGCAAAATACAAGGATAAAGAGAAAATTCTGAAAGCAGCTAGGGGTAAACAGGCTCTAACTTATAAAGGGAGACCCATAAGACTAGTGTCAGACCTATCTACTGAAACTTGGCAGGCAGGAAAGGAATGGCAGGAAATCTTCAATGTGATGAACAGAAAAAATATGCAGCCAAGAATCCTTTATCCAGTAAGTCTGTCATTCAGAACAGAAGGAGAGATAAAGGTCTTCCCAAACAAACAAAAACTGAAGGAATTCATCACCACTACAAGCCCTACAAGAGACCCCAAGGAGGATTCTGTGAATGAAATGTTGCGAGGACCTCAAAGTACCAGAGACATCACTACAAGCATGAAACCTACAGACATCACAACGACTCTAAACCCATGTCTTTCAATAATAACACTGAATGTAAATGGACTAAATGCTCCAACCAAAAGACATAGGGTATCATAATGGATGTAAAAAATACATTGAATTACTTTCAGATTGAAAGTGAGGGGATGAAGATCTAATATGCTATTGGAAGTCAAAAGAAAGCTGGAGTAGCCACACTTATATCAGACAACCTAGACTTTAAATTAAAGGCTGTAACAAGAGATGAAGAAGGGCATTATATAATAATTACAGGGTCTATCCATCAGGAAGAGCTAACAATTATAAATGTCTATGCACCGATACGGGAGACCCCAAATATATAAAACCATTAATCACAAACATAAGCAACCTTATTGATAGGAATGTGGTAACTGCAGGGGACTTTAGTACTCCACTTACAACAATGTATAGATCATCTAGACACAGGATCAATAAAGAAACAAGGGCCCTGAATGATACATTGGATCAGATGGACTTGACAGATATATTTAGAACTCTGCATCCCAAAGCAACAGAATATACTTTCTTCTCGAGTGCACATGGAACATTCTCCAAGAAAGATCACATACTGGTCACAAAACAGCCCTTCATAAGTATAAAAGAATTGAGATCATACCATGCATACTTTCAGACGACAATGCTATGAAACTTGAAATCAACGACAGGAAAAAGTCTGGAAAACCTCCAAAAGCATGGAGGTTAATAAAGCATGGAGGTTACTAAAAATGAATGGGTCACCCAGGCAATTAGAGAAGAAATTTAAAAATATATGGAAACAAGTGAAAATGAAAATACAACAGTCCAAACGTTTTGGGATGCAGTGAAGGTAGTACTGAGAGGAAAATACGTTGCAATCCAGGCCTATCTCAAGAAACAAGAAAAATCCCAAATACAAAATCTAACA
This sequence comes from Lynx rufus, assembly GCF_022079265.1. Taxonomy (NCBI): domain Eukaryota; kingdom Metazoa; phylum Chordata; class Mammalia; order Carnivora; family Felidae; genus Lynx; species Lynx rufus. The sequence goes on from NW_025814889.1 coordinate 18,803, forward strand.
GCACACCTAAAGGAACTAGAAGCAGAAGAGCAAAGATACCCCAAACCCAGCAGAAGAAGAGAAATAATAAAGATAAGAGCAGAAATAGATAATATAGTATCTAAAAAAACTGTAGAGCAGATCAATGAAACCAAGAGTTGGTTTTTCAAAAAAATAAACAAAATTGATAAACCTCTAGCCAGGCTTCTCAAAAAGAAAAGGGAGATGACCCAAATAGATAAAATCATGAATGAAAATGGAATTATTACAACCAATCCCTCAGAAATACAAGCAATTATCAGGGAATACTATAAAAAATTATATACCAACAAACTGGACAACCTGGAAGAAATGGACAAATTCCTAAACACCCACACAAGTCCAAAACTCAAACAGGAATAGAAAAATTGAACGTACCCATACCTAGTGAAGAAATTGAATCAGTTATCAAAAATCTCCCAACAAATAAGAGTTCAGGACCAGATGGCTTCCCTGTGGAATTCTACCGGACATTTAAAGCAGAGATAATACCTATCCTTCTCAAACTTTTCCAAAAAATAGAAAGGGAAGGAAAACTTCCAGACTCATTCTATGACACCAGCATTATTTTGATTCCTAAACCAGACAGAGACCTAGCAAAAAAAGAGAACTATAGGCCAATATCCCTGATGAATACGCATGCAAAAATTCTCAACAAGATACTAGCAAATCGAATTCAACAGCATATAAAAAGAATTAGTCACTATGATCAAGTGGGATTCATTACTGGGCTGTAGGGCTGGTTCAGTATTTGCAAATCAATCAATGTGATACATCACATTAATAAAAGAAAAGAAAAGAACCATATGATCCTGTCAATAGATGCAGAAAAAGCATTTGACAAAATTCAGCATCCTTTCTTAATAAAAACCCTCAAGAAAGTCGGGATAGAAGGGACATACTTCAACATCATAAAAGCCATTTATGAAAAGCCCACAGCTAATATCATCCTCAATGGGGAAAAACTGAGAGCTTTCCCCCTGAGATCAGGGACACGACAGGGATGTCCACTCTCACTGCTGTTGTTTAACATAGTGTTGGAAGTTCTAGCATCAGCAATCAGACAACAAAAGGAAATCAAAGGCATCAAAATTGGCAAAGATGAAGTCAAGGTTTCACTTTCTGCAGATGACATGATATTATACATGGAAAACCCAATAGACTCCACCAAAAGTCTACTAGAACTGATACATCAATTCAGCAAAGTCGCAGAATACAAAATCAATGTACAGAAACCAGTTGCATTCTTATACACTAATAATGAAGAAACAGAAAGACAAAATAAAGAAACTGATCCCATTCACAATTGCACCAAGAATCATAAAATACCTAGGAATAAACCTAACCAAAGATGTAAAAGATCTGTATGCTGAAAACTATAGAAAGCTTATGAAGGAAATTGAAGAAGATACAAAGAAATGGAAAAACATTCCTTCCCTCTCTGTAACCTTTTTCCCCCTTCCCCTCCCACCCTGGTCTTCTGTTAAGTTTCTCAGGATCCACATAGGAGTGAAAACATATGGTATCTGTCTTTCTCTGTATGACTTATTTCACTTAGCATAACACTCTCCAGTTCCATCCATGTTGCTACAAAAGGCCAGATTTCCTTCTTTCTCAATCCAAGTACTATTCCACTGTATATATAAACCACAACTTCTTTTTTTTTTTTTAACATTTATTTATTTATTTTTGGGACAGAGAGAGACAGAGCATGAACGGGGGAGGGGCAGAGAGAGAGGGAGACACAGAATCGGAAACAGGCTCCAGGCTCTGAGCCATCAGCCCAGAGCCCGACGCGGGGCTCGAACTCACGGACCGCGAGATCGTGACCTGGCTGAAGTCGGACGCTTAACCGACTGCGCCACCCAGGCGCCCCAAACCACTTCTTTATCCATTCATCAGTTGATGGACATTTAGGCTCTTTCCATAATTTGGCTATTGTTGAAAGTGCTCCTATAAACATTGGGGTACAAGTGGCCCTGTGCATCAGCACTCCTGTATCCCTTGGGTAAATTCCTAGCAGTGCTATTCCTGGGTCATAAGGTAGATCTATTTTTAATTTTTTGAGGAACCTCCACACTGTTTTCCAGAGTGGCTGCAACAGTTTGCATTCCCACCAACAGTGCAAGAGGGTTCCCGTTTTTCCACATCCTCTCCAGCATCTATAGTCTCCTGATTTGTTCACTTCAGCCACTCTGGCGTGAGGTGGTATCTGTGTGGTTTTGATTTGTATTTCCCTGATGAGGAGTGACGTTGAGCATATTTTCAGGTGTCAGTTGGCCATCTTTCTATCTTCTTTAGAAAAGTGTCTATTCATATCTTCTTCCCATTTCTTCACTGGATTGTTTGTTTTTTGGGTGTTGAGAATGGTGAGTTCTTTATAAATTTTGAATACTAGCCCTTTGTCCGATATGTCATTTGCAAATATTTTTTCCCATTCCATCAGTTGCCCTTTAGTTTTGTTGATAGTTTCCTTTGCAGTGCAGAAGCTTTTTATCTTCATGAGGTCCCAATAGTTCATTTTTGCTTTTAACTCCCTTGCCTTTGGGGATGTGTCAAGTAAGAAATTGCTGCAGCTGAGGTCAGAGAGGTTTTGTCCTGCTTTCTCCCCTAGGGTTTTGATGGTTTCCTGTCTCACATTCAGGTCCTTTACCCATTTTGAGTTTATTTCTGTGAATGGTGTAAGAAAGTGGTCTAGTTTCATTCTTCTGCATGTTGCTGTCCAGTTATCCCAGCACCATTTGTTAAAGAGACTATTTTTCCATTGGATAATCTTTACTGCTTTGTCAAAGATGAGTTGGCCATACTTTTGTGGGTCTAGATCTGGGGTTTCTATTCTATTCCATTGGTCTATGTGTCTGTTTTTGTGCCAATACCATGCTGTCTTCATGATCACAGCTTTGTAGTAGAGGCCAAAGTCTGGGATTGTAATGCCTCCCACTTTGGTCTTTTCCTCAATATTACTTTGGCTATTCGGGGTCTTTTGTGGTTCCATACAAATTTTAGGATTGCTTGTTCTAGCTTCGAGAATAATGCTGGTGTAATTTTGGTTGGGATTGCATTGAATGTGTAGATAGCTTTGGGTAGTATTGACATTTTAACAATACTTATTCTTCCAATCCATGAGCATGGAATGTTTTTCCATTTCTTTGTACCTTCTTCAATTTCCTTCATAAGCTTTCTATAGTTTTCAGCATACAGATCTTTTACATCCTTGGTTAGGTTTACTCCTAGGTATTTTATGATTCTTGGTGCAATTGTGAATGGGATCAGTTTCTTTATTTGTCTTTCTGTTGCTTCATTATTAGTGTATAAGAATGCAACTGGTTTCTGTACATTGATTTTGTATTCTGCGACTTTGCTGAATTGATGTATCAGTTCTAGTAGACTTTTGGTGGAGTCTATTGGGTTTTCTATTGGACTTAACAGATATATATACAGAACCCATCCCAAAATAGCAGAATACACATTCATTTCAAGTGTACATGGAACATGCTCTGGAATTGATCACATATTAGGCCACAAATCAAGTCTCAGTAAACTTAAGAAGATTAAAATCTTATCAAGCATCTTTTCCAACCACAACCATTATAAAACTAGAAATCACACACAAAAAAATGAAAAACCACAAACACATAGAGGCTAAACAACATGCTACTGAACAACAGATGGGTCAATGAAGAGATCAAAGAGAATTTTTTTAATGCCTGGAGACAAATGAAAATGGAAACACAATAGTCCAAAATATTTGGTACATGGCAAAAGCTGTTCTTAAGAGGGAAATTTAGAGTGATACAGGCCTATCCCTTAGAAACAAGAAAAATATCAAATAAGCAATATAACCTTACACCTAAAGAAACTAGAAAAGTAAGAACAAAGACAAAAGCTAGTAGAAAGAAGGAAATAATAATAATCAGAGTGGAAAGAAATGAAATAGACTTAAAAAATAGAAATGATCAATGAAACCAGGAGTTGGTTCTTTGAAAAGAAAAATAAAACTGATAAACCTTTAGCTAATTCATAAAAAAACAAGAGATCTCAAATAAACAAAATGCTAACTGATATAGAAGTAAAAACTGACACCACATCAATAAGAGAATTATAAAAGATTAATATGAAAAGTTATATGCTAACAAATTGGACAACCTAGAATTAGATTAATTCCTAGCAACATACAATCTTCCAAAAGATTGGAAAAAACTGATTACTACTGACAAAATTAAATTGTTAATTAAAAAAGTTTCCTGGGGTGCCTTGGTGGCTCAGTCAGCTGAGCATCTCACTCCTGATTTGGGCTCAGGTCATAATCCCAGGAACACGGGATCGAGACCTTTGTCAGGCTCCATGCTGACAGTGTGGAGCCTACTTAGGCTTCTCTCTCTCTCTCTCTCTCTCTCTCTCTCCCTCCCTCTCTCCCTTTCCCTCTCTCTATCCTTCTGTCCCCTTCCCATGCTTGTGTGCTCTCTCTCTCTCTCAAATTAAAAAAAAATCTTAAAAAAATAAAATAAAATAAAGCCTTAAAAAAAAACAACTCCCAACAAACAAATGTCCAGGATCAGGTGGCTTCACATTTAAAGAAGAGTTAATAACTATTCTTCTCAAATTAATTCAAAATAGAAAAGGAGAACTTCCAAATTTATTCTGCAAGGCCAGTGTTACCCTGATACCAAAACCAAAGGCACAAAAGACAGAAAGACAGAAAGAAAGACAGAAAGAAAGGAAAAGAAAAGAAAAGAAAACTACAGGTCAATATCCCTGATAAACATAGATGTGAAAACCCTCTTCTGTAAGCTACTTACAAACCAAATTCACCAATACATTAAAGGATTATTCACCAAGATGTGATTTATATATACAATGGAATACTACATGGCAATAAGAAAGAATGAAATCTGGCCATTTGCAGCAACATGGATGGAACTGGAGGGTATTATGCTAAGTGAAATAAGTCAATCAGAGAAAGACAGACACCATATGTTTTCACTCATATGTGGATCTTGAGAAACTTAAGAGAAGACCATGGGGGAGGGGGAGGGGAAGGGGAAAAAAGTTACAAACAGAGAGGGAGGGAGGCAAACCATAAGAGACTCTTAAATACAGAGAATTGAGGGTTGATGGGGGGTGGCGGAAAGGGGAAAGTGGGTGATGGGCATTGAGGAGGGCACTTGTTGGGAAGGGCACTGGGTGTTGTATAGAAGCCAATTTGACAATAAATTTTTTAGAAGGATTATTCATCAGAATCTAGTGTAATTTATTCCAGAGATTAAAGGATGACTCAATATCTGTAAATCAATCAAGGTGATACATCACATTAACAAAACAAAGAATTAAAATCATATGACCATCTCAATAGGTGCAGAAAAAAAGCATTAGATAATACCTGTTCATGATAAAACTCTCAACAAAGTAGTATTAGAGGAAACATATCAAAACATGATAAAGGTCATATATGGCAAACCCACAGCACACATCACAGTCCATGGTAAAAAATGGAAAGTTTTCCCTTTAAGATCAGGAACTACACTCTTGGCATTTTTATTCAACATGATACTGGAAGACCAACCATGACCCCCAGACAAGGAAATAAGATAAAAGACATCCAAATTGGTAAGGAAGAAGTAAAACTCACTACTTGCACATGACATGATACTATATATAGAAAATCCTAAAGACTCCACCAAGAATCTATGACAATAAGTGAATTCAGCAAAGTAGTTGGATATCAAATTAATATACAGAAATCTACACTTCTATGCATGGATGTCAAGGAAGTAAAAATAGAAATTAAGAAAACAATCTCATTTACAATTATACCAAAAAGAATAAAATGCCTAGGAATAAATTTAACTGAGGCAGTGAAAGATTTGTATTCTAAAATTACAAAACAATGATGAAATAAGTTGAAGAAAACATAAAGAAATGGAAAGATAAACTGAGCTCATGGAATGAAAAAATTAATGTATTTAAAATGTTCATACTAATCAAAGCAATCTACAGATTCAAGGCAATCTCTATCAAAATACCAATACTATTTTTCACAAAAGTAAAACAAGTAATCCTGTGGATTTGTAAGGAACCAAATAGTCAACACTATGGAGATTCCTCAAAAAGTTAAAAATAGAACTATCCTATGATCCAGCTATAGCACTACTAGGTATTTAGTCAAAGGATACAAAAATACAGATTCACAGCAATGCACACACCCTGATGTTTACAGCGGCATTATCAACAATAGCCAAACTATGGAAAGAGCCCAAATGTCCATCTACTGATGAATGGCTAAAGAAGACGTGATATATATATACAATGGAATATTACTCAGCCATCAAAAACAATGAAATCGTGCCATTTGCAATGAAGTGGATGGAGCTAGAGTGTATTATGCTAAGCAAAGTAAGTCAGAGAAAGAAAAATATATGATTACATTCATATGTGGAATTTAGAAATCAAAACAGATGAACACAGGGAAAGAGGAAAAAAAAAGAGAGAGAGAGGGAAGCAAACCATAAGAGTCTCTTTTTTTTCTTTTTTTAATATAATTTATTGTCAAGTTGGCTAACATACAGTGTATACAGTGTGCTCTTGGTTTTGGGGGTAGATTTCCATGATTCATCACTTACATACAACACCCTGTGCTCATGCCAACAAGTGCTCTCTTCAATGCCCATCACCCATTTTCCCCTCCTCCCTGCCCCCCATCAACTCTCAGTTTGTTCCCTGTATTTAAGAGTCTCTTATGGTCTGCTTCCCTCCCTCTGTTTGTAACTTTTTTCCTCCTTCCCTTCCCCAATCGTCTTCCGTTAAGTTTCTAAAGTTCCACATATGAGTGAAAACGTATGGTATCTTTCTCTGACTGACTTATTTCACTTAGCATAATACCCTCCAGTTCCATCCACGTTGCTGCAAATGGCCAGATTTCATTCTTTCTCATTGCCAAGTAGTATTCCATTATATATTATAAACCACATCTTCTTTACCCATTCATCAGTTGATAGACATTTAGGCTCTTTCCATAATTTGGCTATTGTTGAAAGTGCTGCTATAAACATTGGGGTACATGTGCCCCTATGAATCAGCACTCCTGTATCCTTTGGATAAATTCCTAGTGCTGCTGTTGCTGAGTCATAGGGTAGTTCTATTTTTAATTTTTTGAGGAACCTCCACACTGTTTTCCAGAGAGGCTGCACCAGTTTGCATTCTCACCAACAGTTCAAGAGGGCTCCCATTTCTCATCCTCACCAGCATCTGTTGTTTCCTCAGTTGTTAACTTCAGTCACTCTGACTGGTATGAAGTTGTATCTCAGTGTGGTTTTGATTTGTGTTTCCCTGATGATAAGTGATGTTGAGCATCATTTCATGTGTCTGTTGGCCATCTGGATGTCTTTGGAAAAGTATCTGTTCATGTCTTCTGCCCATTTCTTCACTGGATTATTTGGTTTTTGGGTGTTGAGTTTGGTGAGTTCTTTATAGATTTTGGATATATGTCATTTGCAAATATCCCATTCCATTGGTTGACTTTTAGTTTTGATGATTGTTTCCTTTGCAATGCAGAAACTTGTTATCTTCATGAGATGCCAATAGTTCATTTTTGCTTTTAATTCCCTTGCTTTTGGAGACGTCAAGCAAGAAGTTCCTGCAACTGAGGTCAAAGATGTTGTTGCCTATTTTCTCCTCTAGGGTTTTGATGGTTTCCTGTCTCACATTTAGTTCTTTCATCCATTTTGAGTGTCTTTTTGTGTATGGTGTAAGAAAGTGGCCTAGTTTCATTCTTCTCCATGTTGCTATCCAGTTTTTCCATCACCATTTGCTCAAGAGACTGTCTTTTTTCCATTGGATACTCTTTCCTGCTTTGTCAAAGATTAGTTTGCCGTACACTTGTGGGTCCAATTCTGGGTTCTGTATTCTATTCCATTGGTCTATGTGTCTGTTTTTGTGCCAATACCATAATGTCTTGATGATTACAGCTTTGTAGTAGAGCTAAAGACTGGGATTGTGATGCCTCCCACTTTCATTTTCTTTTCAACATTATTTTGGCTACTTGGGGTATTTTGGGGTTCTATACAAATTTTATTATTGTTTATTCTAGCTTTGAGAATAATGCTGGTGCAATTTTTATTGGGATTGCATTAAATGTGTAGATTGCTTTAGGTAGTATTGACATTTTAACAATATTTGCTCTTTCAATCCATGAGCATGGAATGTGTTTCTATTTCTTTCTGCCTTCTATTCCCTTCCTAAGTTTTCTATAGTTTTCAGCATACAGATCTTTTACATCTTTGGTTAGGTTTATTCCTAGGTATTTTATGGTTCTTGGTGCAATTGTAAATGGAATCGATTTCTTGATTTCTCTTTCTGTTGCTTCATTATTGGTGTAACCAATTTCTGTACATTTTTTTTGTACCCTGTGACTTTGCTGAACTCATGTATCAGTTCTAGCAGCTTTTTAGTGGAGTCTTTCAGGTTTTCCATGCAGAGTATCATGTCATCTGCAAAAAGTGAAAGTTTGACTTCTTCTTTTCCAATTTGGTTGCCTTTTATTTCATTTTGTTGTCTGACTGCTGAGGCTAGGACTTCCAACACTGTGTTAAACAACAGCAGTGAGAGTGGACATCCCTGTCATGTTCCAATCTCTGGAGGAAAGCTCTTAGTTTTTCCCCATTGAGGATGATATTAGCTGTGAGCTTTTCATATATGGCTTTTATGATGTTATGTTCCTTCTATCCCAACTTTCTTGAGGGTTTTTATCAAGAAAGGATGCTGTGTTCTGTCAAATGCTTTTTCTATATCTAGTGACAGGATCATATAGTTCTTATCCTTTATTTTATTAATGTGATGCATCACATTGATTGATTCGCAAATAATGAACCAGCCCTCCAGCCAGGAATGAATCCCACTTGATCACGGTGAATAATTCTTTTTATATGCTGTTGGATTTTCTTTGCTAGTATCTTGTTAAGAATTTTTGCATCCATGTTCATCAGGGATATTGGCCTGTAATTCTCCTTTTTATGGGGTCTCTGTCTGGTTTGGAAATCAAGGTAATGCAGGCTTCATAGAATGAGTCCAGAAGCTTTCCTCCCATTTTTATTTTTTAGGACAGCTTGAGAAGGATAGGTACTAAATCTGCCTTAAATGTCTGGTAGATTTTCCCTGGGAAGCCATCTGTCTCAGGACTCTTATTTGTTGGGAGATTTTTGATAACTGATTCAATTTCTTCGCTAGTTATGAGTATGTTCAAATTTTCTATTTCTTCCCATTTGAGTTTTGGTAGTGTGTGGGTATCTATGAATTTGTCCATTTCCCCCAGGTTGTCCAGTTTGTTGGAATATAACTTTTCATAGTATTCTCTGATAATTATTTGTATTTCTGAGGGGTTGGTTGTGATGTGTCCAATTTCATTAATGATTTTATCTATTTGGGTCCTCTCTCTTTTCTTTTTGAGAAGTTTGGCTAGGGGTTTATCAATTTTGTTTATTTTTTCAAAAAACCAACTCTTGGTTTCACTGATCTGTCCTACTGAATTTTTGGATTCTATATTGTTTATTTCTGCTCTGATATTTATTATTTCTCTTCTTCTGCTGGCTTTGAGGTTTCTTTGCTGTTCTGCTTCTAGTTCCTTTAGGTGTGCTGTTAGATTTTGTATTTGGGATTCTTCTTGTTTCTTGAAGTAGGCCTGGATTGCAATGTATTTTCCTCTCAGGACTGCCTTTGCTGAATCCCAAAGGGTTTGGATTGTCATGTTTTCATTTTCATTTGCCTCCATGTATTTTTTAGTTTCTTCTTTAATTGCCTGGTTGACCCATTCATTCTTTAGTAGAATGTTCTTTAACCTCCATGTATTTGGAGGTTTTTTTCAACTTTTTTCCTATGGTTGATTTCAAGTTTCATAGAATTGTGATCTGAAAATGTGCATGGGTATGAACTCAGTTCTTTTATGTTTATTGAAGGCTGTTTTGTGACCCAGTATGTGATCTATCTTAAAGAATGTTCCACGTGCACTCGAGAAGAATGTGTATTCTGCTGCTTTTGGATGAAAAGTTATAAATACATCTGTCAAGTCCATCTGATCCAGCGTGTCATTTATGGTCATTGTTTCTTTATTGGCTTTCTGCCTAGATAATCTGTCCATTGTTGTAAGTGGAGTAGTAAAGTCACCTGCAATTACTGTATTCTTATCAATAGGATTGCTTATGTTTGCGATTGATTTATATATATGGGTGCTTTCAAATTGAGTGCATAAACATTTATAAGTGTTGGCTCTTCTTGATGTATAGATTCTGTAATTATGATATAATGCCCTTCTTCATCTCGTTACAACCTTTAATTTAAAGTCTAGTTTGTCTGATATAAGTATGGCTACTCCAGCTTTCTTTTGACTTCCAGCAGCATGATAGATAGTTCTCCATCCCCTCACTTTCAATCTGAAGGTGTCCTCAAGTCTAAAATGAGTCTCTTGTAGACAGCAAATTGATGGGTCTTGTTTTTTTTAATGCATTCTGATACCCTATGTCTTTTGGTTGGAGCATTTAGTCCATTTACATTCAACATTATTATTGAAAGACATGGGTTTAGAGTCGTTGTGATGTCTGCAGGTTTCAGGCTTGTGGTGATGTCTCTGGTCCTTTGTAGTCCTTGCAACATTCCACTCACAAAGTCCCACTTAGGATCTCTTGTAGGGCTAGTTTAGTGGTCATGAACTCCTTCAGTTTTTGTTTTCCTGGGACAACCTTTATTTGTCCTTCTATTCTGAATGACAACCTCGCTGGATAAAGGATTCTTGGCTGCATATTTTTCCTACTCAACACATTGAACATTTCCTGCCACTCCCTCTGGTCTGCCAAGTTTGAGTGGACAGGTCTGCTACTATCCTTATGTGTCTACCCTTGGAGGTTAAGGCCCGTTTGTCCCTAGCTGCTTTCAAAATTCTCTCTTTATCTTTGTATTTTGCCAGTTTCACTCTAACATGTCATGGAGAAGATCAATTCCTATTACGTCTAAAGGGAGTTCTCTGTGCTTCCTGGATTTCAATGTCCGCTTCCTTCCCCAGATTGGGGAAGTTCTCAGCTATGATTTGTTCAAGTACACCTTCCACGCCTTTCTCTCTGTCTTCTTCTTCTGGAGCTCCTATGACATGGGCATTATTACCTTTTATTGAATCACTTAATTCTCTACGTCTCCCATTGTGGTCTAGAATTTTTTTTTTTTAGTTTTTTTCTCAGTTTCATCTTTTTCCATGATTTTATCTTCTATTTTACTTATTCTCCCCTCTGCCTCTTCAATCCTCATTGTAACCACATCCAGTTCATTTTGCACTTCATTTACAACATTTCTTAATTCATCACGACTATTTTTTTTTTTAACGTTTATTTATTTTTGAGACAGAGAGGGAGACAGAGCATGAACGGGGGAGGAGCAGAGAGAGAGGGAGACACAGAATCGGAAGCAGGCTCCAGGCTCTGAGCCATCAGCCCAGAGCCTGACGCGGGGCTCGAACTCACGGGACCTCGAGATCGCGAGATCGTGACCTGAGCTGAAGTCGGATGCTTAACCAACTGAGCCACCCAGGCGCCCCTATCACGACTATTTTTTAGTTCCTTGATCTCTTCAGCAATAGATTCTCTGCTGCCTTCTATGCTTTTTTCAAGCCCAGCATTAATCTTATGACTATTATTCTAAATTCTTGATCAGATATATTGTTTATATCTGTTTTGAGCAATTCTTTAGCTATCATTTCTTCCTGGAATTTCTTTTGAGGAGAATTCTTCCATTTCATCATTTTGGCTAGTTTTCTGTCCTTTATGTGTTTTAAAAGCTTGTTATGTGTTCTGCACCTGCAAGCACTACTATATTAAAGAGATGTCATACACTGTACAGGGCCTGGCCCTTCAGGAGATGTTTTTTGGAGTGTGTTACATGCTCTCTGTTGTTGTGACTCTGGTTGCTTTATCTCCCTACTCGTAGTGATGGTTTCGACCCTCCACCAGTTGTGATTTGATTTGTTCATTGAAGTAACTCTGGGGGAAAAATTTTTAAAAGGGGTGGGCAATGGTGGTGGAAGAGGTCTTATCCCATACAAAGAGAGAAATGACAGGGGCAGGGGAAAAAAAGAAAAGAAAAGAAAATTGACCATGTGGAGAAACTATACAGCTTTATACAGAGAGAGAGAGGTAAATAAAGAAATATAGAACAGGTGTAAAGAGAACAGATTAAATATATCTGCTTAAACAAACTGACAACCAGAATAACCAGATTAGAGAAGGAAAGAAAGAAAAGTGAGAAAATTATTTATATTTATATTTATATTTATATTTATATTTATATTTATATTTATGGAGAATTATATTTTTATATATGGAGAATTTTCCAAGAACTAAATCAGAAAATGCAAAACCACTAGGTACCTTGGAACTGGTGGTGTGCTGGTCTGGAGGAGGGGCTGTCTGCTTGGTCAGTGTCAATCTTGTTCAGGTAGATACACAGTTATCTGGTGTGAAGGGGCGTAGTGTAGGCAGGTCCCACCTCCACTGTGGCCCTTTGTCCTTTCCCTGAAGCCCTACCTTGTTGGTGATGGGGAGAAAATGGTGACACCCCAGTCTCTCCTCCCCAGACTGGGTGTCCCAAACTACTCTGTTCAGGCTGACCTCACAGTGCTGTGCGGGTGTGAGCTAGCTGTTTTGGTTTTTGTTTTTTGTTATTTGTTTTCTGCTCCACAGTCTCCAGCACCTCCCTGGAACTCGTCTGGAATTCAAACACTCGTCTCAAAGGATCCTGCTCTGCACTCCCCAGTACCAGGAAGTGCTGCACCCTGCCAATAAAGGGCCTCTGGCTGGTGGGTGCAGGCAAGGATCTTTGTCCTTGGAACAGCTATATACTTTCTTCCCACAGCACTCAAGGGAGGGGATTGCTTTCTCCCACTGAAGACTGTGCCTCTGAACTAGTTACCGAGCCCGGGGCTGGCTCCCCTCCTCCCCAGGTGCATGAACAGGGCAGCTGGCCCCAGTCTGGAGAAAGCTCTGCAGTTAAAAATTGGATCTTTCTCCATTTTTTTCCAATACCCATCTGTGGTTTTTCTCTTGTTCAAATACAATCCTACACTTTCACAGCCTCTCTTTCTCTTCCTTTTGTCTCTCCACAGAAGTGGATCCCTCCCCTCTGTGTCTATGACACCCATTTTATCTCTCCCAGTTGGCAATCACACACCTATAGCCTGCCAGGTTGTCTCTGTGGACCCCTGGAGACGTGTCTGTGTTACTCTGCAGCCTGGACTCTTGGAATTCCAAGTCCTCTGGCCTCAACACTTCTGTGTTTGAGGGATGAGGGAACTTCAGGTCCCCCTACTTCTCTGCCATGTTGGAATCTCCCCCCTGGAGTCTCTTAATGATAGAGAACAAGTGGAAGGTTGATGGAGGGAGGTGGGGGGTAGATGGGCTAGATGGGTGTTGGACATTAAGGAGGGCACTTGTTATTTTGAGCACTGAGTATTGTAGGTAAGTGATGAATCACTGAATTCTACTCCTGAAACCAATATTGCACTGTATGTTAACTAACCAGAATCTAAATAAAAATTTGAGGAAAAAAAAAGAAAACAAATAACCAAAGGAGTCTTGAGAAAGAACAAAGTTGGACATATCACAATCTCAAATTTCAAGATATATTACAAAACTATAGTAATCAAAGCAGTAGGTAACTTGCACAAAAATAGACACAGGCATCAATGGAACAGGACAGACAGCAAGTGTCTCTACACCAGAAAGTCAAGGGTTATTCAACATACTAAAACCAAGCAAGCTATACACCACAATAATTGTTTAAATGAAAATGGGATCATATACGTTGATGCAGAAAATGCTCTAAACAAAATCCAATGCCAGTTCATGATATATACACTCAAGAAAGTAGGAATAAAAAGTAATGTGTGCAATAAACCTACATCAAACCTCATGTTCAGTTTTGAAGACTGAAAGGTTTACTCTGAAATCAGGAACAAGGCTAAGATGCTGGCTTTCAACTGTTACTCAATATTATGCTGATAGTTCTACCCAGAACAATGAGACAAAAAAAATGGTGTCCACAAGTGAAAGGAAAAAGTAGATCTAGGTCTATTCAGAGACCAGAGATGACATCATCTTATATATAGAACTTCCTAAAGAATCATCAAAAAAATGATTAGAGATAGTCAACTAAGTCAACAGTTACAGAACAAAATATTGATACACAAAAATCTCTCCTATCTGTATACACTAGCAATGAATCATCTGAAGAGGAATTTAAGGAAACAATTTTATTTCAGGTAATGCCAATGTTAATAAAATACTTAGGAATAGATGTAATTAAGGTGCAAGACTTATACACTGAAAACTGTAATACACTGCTGAAAGAAATTAGAGGAAACATAAATAAATGTGAAGATGTCCATAGTGATAAAAAGACTTACTATTGCTAGGGATTCCCAGCTAGTTCAGTTAGTAGAGCGTGCAACTCTTGATTTCAGGGTCGTGAGTTCAAGCCCCACATTTGGCGTAGAGCCTACTTTAAAATAAATAAACAAAACATTTTTTAAAAAGATTTACTATTGCTAAGTGGAAATAGTACACAATACAATTTGCAGATTCAATGTGATTACCAGGAAAATTCATTAAGGCTCTGGGAAGAATGCACAAGTTAATTCTAAAAGTCATGGAATTTCAAGGGACCACAAGTCTTGGAGAAGAAAATCAAAGATGGAAGTTCATACTTTCCAATTTCAAATATTAATACAAATTCAAAGTAATAAAATATTGTGATACTGTCATAAAGATAATACATACAGATCAGTGGGACTTAATCAAGATCCCAGAAATAAGCTCTTCATTTATGGTCAACTGAATTTTGGCAAGGACGACAACATTACACTGGGGAAAGTACGGTCTTCTCAACAAATGGTGCTACACAACTGACTATCCATGTGCAGAAGAATAAAATTGGACATTTGCCTCACATGACATACAAAAATTAACTCAAAATAGATTAAAGGCTTAAATGTAAAAGGTAAATATAAACTCTAGAAGGATCAAATGAGGATAAATCTTCATGACCTTGGATTTAGCAGTGCTCTTAGATCTGAAGTCACAATCAAGAAAAGAAAAAATAAAGAAATTTAATGTCATCAAAATTAGACACTTGGTATGTCACAGGATGCTATTCTGAAAGTGAAAAGACAGCCCACAGAATGGGAGAAAATATTCTCACATTATTTATCTGGTAAGAGTCTGTTATACAGAATATGTAAAGAGCTTTTACAACTCATCAACAAAGACAACCCAATTTTAAAAACAGATGAAGGACTTGGATAGACCTTTCTCCAGAAAAGACCAACAAATGGTCAATAGCACATGAAAAGATGTGAAACACCATTAGCCATAATGAAATGAAATTTTAAACCACAGTGATATATACCCTTTTATACATGCTAGAATTGTTATAATCAAGAAAACTAAAAATAACAAATGTTTGCAAAGATGCTGAGTAATCGGAACCTTTAAATCTTGCTTGTGGAAATGTAAAATGGTGCACTCTATGTGTAAAATAGTTTGGCATTCCCTCAAAAAGATAAAAATAGATTTACCATATGGTTCAACAACTCTACTCCTAGATGTATACTCCCCCCGACAAAGTTGAAAACAGTTACTAAAAAAAAAAGTGCACAAATATTCACAGCAGTAGTGTTTACAGTCCTCCAAATGTCCCTCAACAGGTGAATGGATAAACAAAATGAGGTAGATCCATAAATGGCAAAATTATTCTGCTATATAAAGGCATCTGTGGAAAACAATATGGGTGGCACCTAAAAAAAATTATACACAAATCCACTCCAGCATCTATACCCAAATAAATTTAAAGCAAAGACTTGAGCAGATATGCACGTACCCTTACCCAGAGTAGCATTTTTCACAACAGCCAAAAAGGTGGAAGCAACCCAAGTGTCCCTGACAGATGAACAAACGAGATACATGAAATGCGGTCTATATAGAAGAGAATATTATTCAGCCTTAAAAACTAGTGCGACACATGCTACAACATAGACTGAACCTGGAAGTCACTATCCAGAGTGAAATGAGCCAGTCACATTAGGACAAACACTGTATGACTGCACTTACCTGAGGTGCCCAGAAAAGTCAGTTCTGAGACAGAAAGTGGACTGTGGCTGCAAGGGCGGATGGGAAAGGGGAACGGGAGTTCGTGTTTCATGCACATAGTTTCACTGACAAAAATGAGAAAGTTCTGGACATTGACGTCCAATGGTGTGAATGCAGTTACTGCCACAGAACTGTGTACTTGAAATGTCGTCAGTGGTGTTAGGGTACCGAGTCACAATGAGAAAGAAAACGGATACGTGTCACAACACGGATGGACACCGAAAATAGCCTCAGTGACACAAGCCACATGAAAAACACCACCCATACTGGCACCTTCTTGCTCCCTAAATCCATCCAGGTTACGCAAATAAGGTGAATTCTGGGGAACAATTCCAGAAGAAGAAACCGGATCAGAACCGAGAAACCTACTTCAGACAGTGAGGCAGGTGGGGCAGCCGAAGCGGGCCTGCGGTCGGGGTTATACAGTGGAAACAGCAGGGATTTTCTCATTCGCGGGGGGAGTGTCCCTTTTTGGGGTAAAACACACTGGAAGTGGTAAATGTGATGAAGAAACCCAGAGCCGGAGTGTCGGGATGACGAGTATCTGTGCGGCTGTGACAAGTTCACTGCACGTCTGCAATCACCGCAGAGAAAACTTACACCTCCGCACCTTTGTGCGGGTCCCGCTCCACGAGCGGGGGCCAAGTCCAAGCCGGAGGCCGCGCGGCGCTCAGACCCGCTCCCCCGCAGTGGAGGCCGCACGCGAGCAACAGGCGGTGGGAGGGTCACAGCGCTAGGATCGCGGCCATACGCACCAAACTCCCAGTGGCGCCATCGCAGACACGGAACAGACACCCCGACCCGCGCGGCCAGAGCGGCGGGAGCTTGAGCACCGCCGGGGGCACCTGCTCCCGGACCGCGAACCGCGTGAGGACGCGGCAGGAACCGAGTCCGCGCAGAGCGGGAAAACGGACGCGCGGCCCCGCGGTCCCGGAAACCAGAGAGGGAAGACCCGACGGCCGCGCGCCCAGCCCCGCGGGGGACACAGTGTCACCAAGCACGAAGCCGAGCCGGACCCTTCCCCCGCTGGGTCCCATGAACACCAACCCCCCCCCCCCCCCCCCCCCCCGCCAGCGTCCCCGCTCCGGAAGCTCCTCCTCTCCGGGCCTCTCTTTCTCCTCACCTGCTCCTCCTGCGGCGGGTCCTGAGGAGACCGGGTTCTTGTCCCTGTGGACGCGATCCCACGTCCTCTCGAAGTCTCCACAGCGGGTCCTGAGGAGACCGGATTCCTGTCCCTGTGGACGTGGGCCCATGTCCCCCCAAGCCTCCACAGTGGGGCCTGTGGAAACTGGGTTCCTGTCCCTGTGTCTGCAGCCCCACATCCCTTCAAATCCTCCACAGCGGATCCTGAGGAGACCAGGTTCTTGTCCCTGTGGACGTGGCCCCAAGTCCTCCCAAATCCTCCACAGCGGGTCCTCAGGAGTCTGGTTGCAGCTGGTGGAGATTTGAGGCCCACCTTCCCCCAAGCCTCCACAGCGGGCCCGTAGAAGCCGTGTTCCTGTCCCTGTGGGCATGGCTCCACGTCCCCCAAGCCCCAGAGAGGACTTCCCAAGTCCTTGGAAGGCTGAGCAGCTCGGGGAGAGCCGGAAGACCAGGGGCCAAGTGCGCATGCGCCACACGGGTGTGGGGACGGGGCTCGGCGCCCCCTGCGGGCCGTGCAGGTGGTGCAGGACATGCTGGGCCTATGTTTCAGTGGAGGCACTGACCCCACCCTGGGCCCAACGGAATCCGTCAAATTTTGGAAATTCAAACTGAAATGGAGCCCAATATCCCCTGACTTCTCCACAAATAGTTAAGGAGCAGTTAATTGGAAAGTGTATGAAATGAAATTAAATGTAGGCACAAAGTTTACAATCTTCTATTGCAAAACTGTAGATAAATTCAGAATTAAAACTATCAGTTATCTAAAAGAAATCATGAAAGAGAAGCTATGTGACCTTGGGTTCAGTGATGGGTTTTAACACACAACACTAGAAAGCAATCTATAAGAGAAAAAAATTAGTAACATGAACTTTATAAAACTTGTACTCTGTGAAAGACCTTGTATAGAGAACCAAAAGGCAAGCCACAAACTGGGAGGAAATGTTTGCAAAATGCATATCTGATAAGGAATTTGTATTCAAACTATACCAAAAACTCTCAGGACTCAACAGTAAGAAAACAACCTTGGTGAAAATGGGTAAGATCTCAACAGACCCCTGGACAAAGAAGATATACAGATAGTAAACAAGCATACAAAACTATGCTCTACATCCTCTATCATTAGGAAATTACAAATCAAAACAACAGTGAGATAGTGCTGCACACCTGGTAGAAATGCTAAACTCCAAAAACAAGAACACCAGTTGCTGGACAGACAGGAACAATAGGAACACTCCTTCATGCTGGAGGTGTATGTACAGCCACTGTAGAGGGCATTTTGGCTAAATAAGTCCCACCTTAGGATCCAACATTCATGCTTCTAGTATTTAAACAACTGTTTTGAAAAACAATTTCCAAACAAAAACTCACGTGCAGTTATGCGCTGCAGCTGTATTCATAATGGTTAAACACTTAAAGAACTCAGGATATCCTTTAATAGATGAATGCATAAGCAAATGGGGTACATCCATGTGAAAGAAGCAGAATATGCCACCCTAAAATATGCTTCTCTGGCACAAGGATTATTTGGGGATCATTAATTTTAAGAAACTGCAGACACAGGGGAATCTCTGAAAACTGAGTAGAAATTGCCCTTTGGTGAGCAAAATTTGCATTTATAAAGGAAAGCACCATTAGTAAGGGTGTCTCCCTTTCTACCAGGAATAGAGAAATGAGTAAATCTCAATAACCTGTTATCAAAGGAGAAAGCGCAAACTTAAATCTGTGTAACAACCATACATACCCTAGTTTACTGTGATTGGCCTGATGACCTCCCTTAACTGGCCTTCCCACCACCCAAAATCTTTTTGTCTTTGGCCAAAGATGGCCTGCAGGGTGATAGCTGGGCCATTTGGGGAAGTTACTCATCTTTCCTGAGTATCTCCCATCTATACAGGACATATACATGTAATTAAGCTTCTGTTTGGTTTTCTCCTATTAATCTTCTATTGCAAGAAGGAGTCTCACCCAAGAGGCTAAAAGAGTAGAGGGAACATTATCTTATAAAGTATGGTAGCTAACAGTTTGGAAATCACCACATCTGTAATCTGGAATGGAGTGATGAATTACATAAATGGCAGGTAGTAGGAGCCATGTTTCTCATGGCTACAGTGGAAAGTAACAGATTAGCAAAGGGAGAAGATCACAAAACCTGTGTGGTGGTGGACCAGGTTGGAGACATCAGCATAAACTCATCTTTAGCTTAATATGGAAACAGACAATTCCCCATAGAAATTTTATAATTAGGTGTGTTTACATGCACATATAGGTAGGAATACATGCATATATTTCCTTGCATTGTCTGCTGAGCACATTTAGCTACCACATGTAACACTTTAATACCATTCTATAATAGAAGGGACCAGGGCTCTTTGAAGATATTGCTGATACTAGGACTAAGACAATAAATATAGGAGCCAGGATAATCTCAAAGTATCAGAAAGTAAGAAGGTACCAAGAAAAAAAAAACACAAAGATGGAAATATGTCAAAGATAAACAGGAGCCGATGAAAAGTGCTCTCAGTAGCCAAAGCAGGAATGAACCTGTGGCGAAATATTGTAGTGCTGGAGTATAACCAACAGCCTAAAATAACTACGCAGGTGTCCACCCTGGTAAAAATAAAAGATTTGTTAAAAAGGAAACTGTAGGACCAAAATGGAGTCACTTGTGCTAAGAGACCCCAGTCAGTAAGCCAAGACTTAGTACTTAACCTAACTGGAATTTCACACACACGCCCCATGTAACCTTTAACCAGTCAACCTAGAAAATGTACTGAATGGCTCCTTCTGGTCCCCTTAGGAAAGTGACCTTGCCTAAAACAATGCTTCCTTTGCTAAAAATTTCCTTTTTCCATTCCTTCTCTGATTTAAAAATCTTTCTCCTCCCTGCATCTCAAAGGAACTCCTTTCTATTTGCTAGATGGGATGCTGCTGATTCATAAAATTGTTCAATAAAGCCAATGTAATCTCTTAAATCACTCAGTTGCATTTTTATTTACAAATTACATAGGCTTTTGTTTGTTTGTTTGTTTGTTTGTTTACAAATGGGATTGACTAGACCTCTCCTATGCAGAATTCTGAACAACAGATGTAGACAGTCATCCATCAAGGAGGTGCAGGTAACTCCCCTCTTCTAAAGTGTGGGCTCCACACCGTGTCTTCTGGCTCACGAAGACACACCATATGCACATATGGGAAAAGAGTAACTCACGGTGGGGAAGCCTGAAGAACACTGCCTCAGCCAGTGGTCAACATGAACACGGACAGTGACAAGTGGCCTCCAGACCATGTTCCCTTGATGTAAAGTGAGGACAGAGCATTTTACTTCTGTGATCTGCTTCCTTAAAACCCATAACCCCAGTCTAATCATGAGGAAAACACCAAGTAAATCCCAATGTGTAACTTTCTACAAAATACCTCCAAAGTCATTGAAGAGACTGTCACAGCCAAGAAGAGCCTACAGAGACATGATGACCATATGTCATGTGGTGCCCTGCATGGGATCCTGGAGCAGGAAAAGGTAGAAGAGAGGGAACCTGAATAAAATAAGAACTTTAATTAATAATAATATACCAATATTTGTTCATTAATTGCGACAATTCTGAAGAAAAATAGAGTAGAAATTAAAGGTCAAATAAGAGAAACCTATTGCATCAGACTGAAAGCCTCGGGCAACTGGGTGATTTCATAGTAAAAATACATATTAACAAAACTGACCCTTAAGTAAGGGAGAAACATTAGCCATCCAAGTGTTGCAGGGAGTATGGCCAGAGTCGCAAAAGATGAGTCCTCAAACAAAGTGCTTTTAAGTGAAGGTTCTCATACTCGAGTTGGAATGAGGCCCCGACTCCAGAATGAAGTTTCTTTTTATTAGGATAATTGCTAAAGACTATGTGCATAAAGTCAGCTAAACAAGTGTTAATCAGTCTAACGATTTAGCTTTTCAAGGTTGAATTTCAAGTTATTTGGTTTCTATAACACTAGGAAGGGTCAGGTGTGAAGGAGGATCCGGCCTTGGACAGCGTTAATGGCTCTAGGCGATCCTTCCCAGCCTCAGCCACATTCAGCTTTGTAAACATGTCCTAAGGCCTTGCACCTTCTCCAGCCCTTCCCTTTTGAAGTCTTTTCCTTTGATGCTTCTCTCCTGCATCTCCCACATCCAAGGACCTCTTCCTCCTGCTAGTTCTCCTCTCAATGCTTCTGGGGTTTTCCTCTCCAGGGACAGAGAAGGAATAGGGACAGAGCTGTTCTACAAGTCCCCTGAGACCTGACCCCACCTGCTGTCTTCATCTCCCCAGCCATGGCCCCCAGTGAGAACACTGCACAGAGTGTCTCAGGGATCGTTAATTCTGATGTGTCAGCCAGCACTTTTTGGATGGCAAGGGACTGGACACACTTACTGAAGCACAGTAAATTACTATTTGTTAATATAGTGGAAATAGGATCACCTAGGTGACTCAGTCAGCTAAGTGTCTGACTTTTGATTTAGGCTCAGGTCGTGATCTCATCATTCGTGGGTTCAAGCCCCATGGGCTCTGCGCTAACAGTGTGGACCCTACTTGGGATTCTCTCTCTTTCCCTCACTCTCTGCCCTGTCCTTGCTCACTCGTGCTCGCTCTCTCTCAAAATAAATACATAACCTTAACAATATGGTGGAAATAAATTAATGCTTGCAAGTGGCAAGTTAAGAGTCGATTTGGACCCAGCAGATCCAGGGGCTCATACTCTCACAGTGAGACCTGAACCCTCTCCAATCCTCCATCCTTCTAAGTTTGTTTGGGGCGGCCCCATTCATAGGCACAGTCTCTCTCACTGTATCTGGGACCTCTAGCAACTCCAGGCTGACACCCACTCACCATCCATTCTACTGGGAAGGGTTTCTCTTTCCTTTGGGATCCATGAAAAGTCATGGCTTTCATTGTCTTTGGCCTGGCTTGGGTCACATCCTCATCCCTGAAGTCATCAGAGCACCCAGAGGATGGAGCATGGGGTTGGCTGGACTTGGATCATACACCCATCATCGAGGTATATGGGATGTGGGGGCTGCCCTCTGGAGCTGTTGTTATGGGAGGCAGATGAGATGTAGTCCCCAAAGGCAAGCAGAAGTGTGGACTTGGACCTGAGAACAGATGCCATGTTGGGAAAACAGCCGATTCCACATCACTGATGGCCAACTGCACAGCTGTGGAACCTGAAGCCCAAGGAAGGAAGGATTTCACTTAGGGTCAGGGGCTGCAGCCACCCACCCAGTGCTCTTGCTGTCCTCCCACGATTGCAAAAAGCAATTCTAATTACTGAAAAAGCAACTTTGCTTTGGTAGGAAACTCAAGGCTCCTGCCTCAGGCATTGGGTCCTCAGATCTCAGAGGCTAGAAGCCACACAGACCTCATTCATGTCCCCAGGAGGAGATAGCCCAGGAGTCACACAGTAATTACCCATCCCCAAAGAACAAACTGGCTCATTTTCCACTCTCTTCTCCTTTACAAAGAGCAGAGACCAAATTAGAGGCTGGTAAGGAAATTCTTGCTCAATAAAGTAGATAGAGTCACATGGAATCTGCCATAAAACAGAATCCATACTTGGCTGGCTTTCTGGAGGCCACGGGACTGGGTATATGGCTCTCAGAGGCCATGCAGCCTCAGTGAGAACCTGCTCACTGAGAGTCACAGGGGCTATGATTTCTTCAATTGCCAATGGGTATGAGTGTTAAAGATTTATTACAACCAGAGGACCAAAGGATTGCAGGGCTACACTCTGCTTTATGGTTGTTGTGGCCATAGCCACATTCATAGTTTGGAGGATTATTACCTGTCTAAACAGGCTGAGAGGCTGAGGAAGGAGGAACTTGTCTCAATCACATGTCTGCTAGGAATGGAAACATCACAAGAGACTGTCTATGCTTCCTGGTAGCTATTCAATTACCTAGCAGTACAGGCAACTTAGTACTTGGCCACGGAAATTGAAGGGCCCAGGGTGGCCTCAGCTGGAGGGCTATGGATGCCTTCCTGGGTGGTCACAGACCAAACGCTATCCTGTTTGACACCACACTGTCTACTGCTGCCCACTAGGATGGGACGAAGGATCCAGCAGGTCTCAGGAAGTCACCACCAGCACTCATGAAGACAACACCTAGGGGCTGGCAGGTGGCTGCATCTGGTCTCCTCTCCATCCACATGTGTCCACTGAGTGGAGTGCTCTCACATGTGTCCAGGCTAAGGTGGCACCTGGGGATGCACAGGCACAATGAGAACCACCATGACAAGATAGGAGAGCATGGAGAAACTATGCAGGACCTCTGAGTCATTGCAAAACTCTAGACAGAGGTTGAATTAAATTTGAAACAGTCAATGAAAACAGTTGATATTCCACACTTCCTCATTCAGACTCCAGGAATGGAGGTTACAGGGAAAAAATTGCGACCCCTGACTCATGTGTGACCAACGCCAATTTGAGTCCATCACAGAAGCCTAAGAGAAATGAAGAGAGGAGGATGGGGGCCAGTTATACTTAATCCTCACCCTCATCCTATAACCCCTAACTCCTAGCTCTAAACCTTCCAAAGCCCTAACTATAAACCCTAACCCTAGCTCTGACCCTAAACCTTACCATAGCATTCATTCACATATCTTACCATGATATCCACATGTTCCTTCCTTTGCCTACAAGGGATAAAATGGTCCTTTTAAGACTCTGGGACAATTCCCCTCCTTCAATGATACCTGGTTTGGTGGGCATCTCATCACCTTTGTCCAGTTTGTTATGATCTGAGGCATTGTACACAACAAAAGGCACAATTGGGTCCAACTTGGTGTTTTTTCCACACATACCCCAAATATCTTCACCTTGTGTGTTTTCATAAAATGCAAACACTACATGACACTTTTTAAAAAGTGTTGACACTTTTTAACACTGTGCTTAGCAGTTTTTGGCACATGGAAAACGTTCTTCTTTAAACAGTGTTTAAATACTCTGTTTCACAAGTTAGGTGCTGGACTAAATGTGTATAACCTTGACTCTTTGAAACACGGTGTTTAGTACTGTGTGGTGCAAATACCACTTTGTAATGCTTAAACTCTGTCTTTAATAATGTTAGGTGGGAGAGAGGTTAAGTGTAGTTTCAACTCTGAAACACTGTTTAGCATTGTGTACTGAATTTAACATTGTATTTGGAAATAAATCTTTAAACTTCGTGTTTAACAACAGAAAGAGGAGATAGACTGAATGTAATATTGACTCTCTGGAAAGTAGTGTTCATCAATGTGTGATGTATGCAGCACATTCTCCCGTGAGTTGTGTTTCAATTCTTTGTCACATTCAGGATGATAGTGACTGAAAATAACGTAGTTTGATTGAAACCCTGTGTTGACCATAACGTGGGATATTTAATATACACAACTGTGATACATTTCTAAACTCCTTGTGTAAGTAGGTATATGAGTGACAGTATAATATTGACTTGGAAACACAATGTTTAACTGTATGTGGTAGATGCAATTCATTTGTCAATTGTGTATATTTAAACACTGTGTAACCAACTGGTTGCATGAGTGATTGAGTATAATGTTTACTCTTTGGAATTCTGGGCCTAGCAGTGTGTGGTGCATATAATTTCTTCTGTGATACATGCTTACATTATCAGAGTCATGAGCATGAGTAGTAAATACAATGTTTGCTTTTGAAATGTTGTTTAGCAGTAGTTGCTTCCACTAATAGTACTTCTGGGATACATGTTTAAACTCTGTATTGGACAGAGGTAAGTATATTATTGACAGTATAATGTTGACTCTTTGAAATACTATATTCTGGGGTGCCTGGGTGAATCAGTCGGTTGAGTGCCCGACTTAGGCTCAGGTCATGATCTCACAGTTCATGGGTTCAAGCCCTGCATCGGGCTCTGTGCTGACAGCTCAGAGCCTGGATCCTACTTTGGATTCTGTGTCTCCCTCTCTCTCTGCCCCTCCCCTGCTCCTACTCTGTCTCTGTCTCTCTCTCTCAAAAATAAATATTAAAAATTTTTTTTAAAAAAAGAAAGACTATATTCAGCACTGTGTAGTGCAAGTAACACAGTCTTTGTAATATATATTTAAAACATATGATGAGTGTTTTTTCCTTGGGCTTCTTTCAAAATTTTTTCTTTGTCTTTGGTTTTCTGAATTTTGATCATGATAATCTCAGGTATAAATTTTTGGTATTTAACCTTCTTAGTATTCTTTTAGCCTCCTGGATCTGTGGTGTAGTATCTGATACAGAGTCAATTGTGTCCCACTGAATTCTATATTGAAGTCCTAACTACCAGTACCTGGAAAAGACATCTTATTTGGAAACAGGTTCATTGCAGACGTAATTAGTTAGGATGAGATAATACTGCAATAAAGTGAGTCTCTAATCCAATATGATGGGTGTCCTTTTTAAAGGAGAAAATTTTGATAGTGACAAAGAAGGAGAATGCAGTGTGAGGATGAACACACCATTGTGATGATACCTCTACAAGCCAAGGCATGACAAGGGTTGCCAGAGGACCACCAGAAGCTACAGGAGAGGCTTGGAACAGACTTTTTCTCACAGCCTTCAAAGGCAACCCATACTACTCACACCTTGTTCTCAGACTTCTAGACTGAGAAACTACACAATATTTTTCTGTTGTTTAAGCCACACAATTTGTGGTACTTTGTTGCTGCTGCTGTTATTGTTGTTGTTTTTAAACATTTCTTCCAATTTATTTTTTAGATATAAGTGACATATCCAACATGGGAATTTTTTTTCAACAATTAGATGTAGTCTTCTATTTTTTCATTTTCAAATTTTTATTTAAATTATAGTTGGTTAATACACAGTGCAATATTTGTTTCTGGAGTAAAATCCAGTGATTCATCACTTACATACAACACCCAGTGTTCATCCCAGCAAGTGCCTTCCTTAGTACCCATCACCAATCTAGCCCATCCTCCACCCTCCTCCCCTCCAGCAACCCTCAGTTTGTTCTCTATCATTAAAAGTCTCTTATGGTTTGTTTCCCTCTCTACTCTTTCCCCCCCTTCCCCTATGTTCATCTGTTTTGCTTCTTAAATTCCACACACGAGTGAAATCATATGGTATTCGTCTTTCTCTGATTGACTTATTTTGCTTAGCATAATACATTCTAGCTCCATCCATGTCATTGTAAATGGCAAGATTTATTTCATTGTTTTCAATGGCTGAGTGATATTCCATTGTATATGTATATACCACATCTTCCTGACCCATTCATCAGTCAACGGACATTTGGTCTCTTTCCATAGTTTGGCTATTGTTGATAGAGCTGCAGTAAACATCCAGGTGTGTGTACCCCTTTGAGTCTGTACCTTTGTATCCTTTGGGTAAATACCTAGTAGTGTAACTGCTGGGTCGTAGGGTAGTTCTATTTTTAACTTTTTGAGGAACCTCCATACTGTTTTCCACAGTGTCTAACAAGTTTGCATTCCCACCAACAGTGCCAAAGGATTCCCCTTTTCTCTGCAACTTTGCCAACACCTGTTGTTTCCTGAGTTGTTAATTTTAGCCATTTTGACAGGTGTGAGGTGGTATCTCATCATGGTTTTGATTTGTATTTCCCTGATGATAAGTGATGTTTAGCATTTTTTCATGTCTGTTAGCCATCTGGATGTCTTCTTTGGGAAAAAAAATGTATTCATGTCTTCTGCCCATTTCTTCACTGGATTATTTGCTTTCTGGGTGTGGAGTTTTATAAGATATTGCTATATTTTGGATACAAACCCTTTAGTGCACATGTCATTTGCAAATATCTTCTCCCATCCTGAAGGTTGCCTTTTAGTTTCATTAATTGTTTCCATCACTGTGAAGAAGCTTTTTATCTTTTCTTTAAATTTTTAAATGTTTATTTATTTTTGACACAGACAGAGACAGAGCATGAATGAGGGAGGGTCAGAGAGAGAGGGAGACACAGAATCTGAAGCAGGCTCCAAGGCTCCGAGCTGTCAGCACGGAGCCCAACATGGGGCTTGAACTCACAGACCGTGAGATCATGACCTGAGCCAAAGTCAGAAGCTCAACTGACTAGGGCACCCAGGTGCCCCGAAGAAGCTTTTCATCTTGATGAAGTCCCAGTGGTTCATTTTTGCTTCCGTTGCCCTTGCCTCTGGTGATGTGTCCAGTAAGAATTTTCTCTGGCCGAGGTTAAAGAAGTTGTTGCCTGTGTTCATTTTTGCTTCCGTTGTCCTTGCCTCTGGTGATGTGTCCAGTAAGAATTTTCTCTGGCCGAGGTTAAAGAAGTTGTTGCCTGTGTTCTTCTCTAGGATTTTGATGATTTCTGATCTCATATTTAGGTCTTTCATCTATTTTGAATTTATTTTTTCTATATGGCATAGGAAAATGGGCCAGTTTCATTCTGCATGTTGCTGTCCTGTGGTATTTTGTTACGGTAGACCTAGCAAACTAATACAGTGACTATCACTAAATCTGGAAAATTCTCAATCAATTAGAAGCATTACCTTAAAATATTTATTTGACTTCTTTTTCTCTTCTCTTTCTGGTGTTTCCACTGAGTGTATATTACACCTTCCAAAATTGTTCCATGGTTCTTGGATATTCTCCTCTGCCTTTTTAATTCTTTTGTCTTTTTCATCTCAGTTTTGAAACTTTCTATTAACTAATCTTCTGACTCATGATTCTCTCCTTAGCTTAGTTCAGCCTGTTAGTTAGCCCATCAAAGCCATTCTTCACTTCTCTTACAGTGTTTCCTTCCTCCTGCTAGGTGAACAGTTAGGTTATTGATTTGAGATCTTTCTCATTATTTTAAGCTAGAGGCTTACAACTATAAATTTTTCTCTAAGTATTGCTTTCACTCCATCCCATAAGTTCTGATATATTGTATTTTCATTATAATTAATCTCTATCACCAGGAAGATTTTGAAGTAGCAAGAGAGCACAATCCATCTTTTTATGTTCTCCCACGGACAGACTCTTAACTCTATCATTCGGCCAGAAGTGAAATCACCATTTAATTCCACTGAGTAAAGAACTTCCTGCAGGAGGGGAAAGCACAAAGCTCTTTCAAAGAGTCGTGTTATGTTAGGGGCACACCCAAAATGATTGAGTGCTTTCTGCACAGGATGGGGTAGAATAAATGGAGAAGAAAATGAAGCAGCATACAAGTTTGACATATTGTGATATCCAGTTCAGTACTTACCAAAGGACTAAACTTCAACAACTTCCAAAAACTAAAAATAGAACTACCCTATGACCCAGCAATTTCACTACTAGGCATTTATCCAAGGGAAGGACTGAACTTCAACAGACTCAGCATCTAAGTGCACACAGCCTGACTGTCTTTCACTATTGTGAACATCTCCATAGCACAAGCAAAGTGTCCCTCCAAGAGCATAGACTCCCAGTACATGTGTCAGCATTACAGTGTTCCAGGAAGAGGTTTGCTGAGTTCTTTGATTTTAATGATTTACTATCAGAGAAAATCAAAGCTAGCAAATACTGGAATTTCCTGTGCATGGGAAAGCTAAGCAATATCATCAAGAGGTTAGTGTCAGGCTACAGACATAACTGACTGAAAGCCAACCTGTGCAAGACTTTGGAGGATACAAACGTGTTCTTCCACTGAGTATAAAGTGCTATCTTCTACAATACTGTATGAATACATAGAATTAATAGGATTTTGAAGAATGACTGCCAAGTGAGTGGTCACTATACATAAATATTTATCACATACATGTGTGTTAATTGAAGTACAAAATAACAAATACTAGTTCCTGCTCTGACTATGGGGATAGTACCATTTATTATCTCCATTCTAAAGTCAATACCCAGTTGAAGCTAATGGAATAAAGTGCTACTGGAAAATACTGCTGCTGCTCAAGGTCAAAGTCATTCTTCCTTTATGATTGGGTATCTCTATTCAATAGCATTTATTTTAATTGTTAAAGACCACAGTGAAAGTCTGGAGGGAAAAGTAACATTGTTTTTTGTTTCGCATAAGCATAGGATTTTAATATTTACAAATTTCCCCCATATATCATCTCATTTATGACTTAGATATTTACAGATATATCTTCTGAGAAAATTTTAATTTATCAAGGCAAATATCTCACATCAGTAAATGGCAGTTGTTAAATTAATGGTAAGTCAAGGCAAGGAGGTCAGAAAAGTGTTAATGGGAAGATGAGTCATCTACTTATGATAATGATTTCCATAGTGTTTTAGTATCACCTTCCTCAGTCACTTCCTAGCTCACTGTACTATACTATCTTATTTTCTTCACATCACTTACCATCATCTCAAATTGTATTTCCTATCTTTCTCCATGTCTCTTTTCTGTTTTCCCCTGCTAGCATGCAGCCTCCATGAGTATAGAACTCTTGCTTATTTTGTTCACCACCCTGCCTCAATAACCTAGGACAGCAATGGTCACATAGATGGTGTTTTCCAAAACGAGCCTCAAAATTTGGAGTTGTGGATATGACTTTTGGACTGCCCTCTCCCTGTTTTGAAGATGGTATATCAACATAGGAGAGAATTAACTAGCAAAATCCAAACATATTCACGATCTTCAATCTCCTTGTGCAATATGCACAGCCAACTCAAAACAGAAAGTTAGTCTACTTTCTATAGCTTCAGATTAAGAATCAGCATATTATGTAGTACGCACTAGATTGAGGTCAAAAAAGTTAATTTACCTCTTGGCTCTGGCACCTTCTTACTATGTAAATTTGGAAAAAGCAGTTACAGCTTCTGTGCCTCAGTTCCCTAGGCTACCAACACCTGTGTGATCTTTTTTCAATGTCATCTTTTTTCATTGTTTTTTAACTTGGTTGTTTCTACCCAGTAGGTTTATCAAGACCATTCACAAGAAAGTTAAACAGTATAAAAATATAAAAATGCTTATGATTTACAAGCTTAAATGGAAACAACTTTTCTTTTGATCTTTGAGTTTTCATTGCAGTCCATCTGGTCTCTGTGCCACAAACTCAAATGACAGACAACTCATTATTCATAAGGGAGTACATTCAGTTGAGCTGCAGTGTTGTCCAAGTTCTACATCAAGTGATTCCACCATAACTCTTTGGTGTTCCCTAAAGTGTGAACCTCAGTTACCTGCCCAGGATCTACCTGAATTTTCTTATTAGAGAAGAAGATGCCTGATCCTACCCTGAAATTAGAGTTCCAATGCACTAACCAGTGAGGCGGGTTTTACAGTTTTCATGGTAAAAGAAGAAAGGTTTATAGTACACCCAACACTAAACTTCATTAAAATCCCTTTTAGACTGTTGTTTTTTCTGAAATTCATCTCCTTCCTTCATCTCCTGTCTTCTTCCCTTCCATTTCCCCCTCCCCTCACATTGCTTCCAAAACCACTCTCAGGCCTGGACACTTTCACCTCCAGCCCTTGGTTTCTGTGACCTCTCGGCCTAACAGAAGTCTGACGACGAGCTGACAGCACTGGAGGGAGAAATTCAAGGACCATGTACTGTCCCTCACCATGTCAGCCGAGAGACCCCTTCCACCCTGAAGTAGCTTCTCTATTTCCTCCCATAAAAACAGGGCAGGAGAAGGAAGGTTACAGTGTGCATTTTGCTAGGAAATAGCACTTTCTTCCAAACATCACACCAGCATTATATCATTGAATCTCATTGGCATGAGCCAGGGAGACCCCAACAGGCCCTGACAGATCTCTCTCAGAAAGACCACTTGACAGAAGCAATGTCTGAGCACAGAAATGAAGCACTTGTGATCTCAGTCTGCAAAGTCTCACTGATTTTAGGAGATCTGCTAGTCTCACTAAGAAAGGTAGATCATGGGGGTGCCTGACTGGCTCAGTCAATAGAACATGCAACTCTGGATCTCTGGGTTGTGAGTTCAAGCCCCACCTTGAGCATAAGCTTAATTTAAAAACAAACAAACAAAAAACAAACAAACAAGGGGATTGCAAACTATAAGATCCATCCAGGCAAACTTCTCGAAATGAAGACAGGTGGTTCTGATGGAAATGATGTCTTCACTTGTGCAACTTTACCCCCAACTCTCTCACAAGTGCATCTGCACAAAATTTTATAAAAGCACCTTTTCACTATACTTTCTGCTACTTCAGTCAGTTTTTTTTTTTATGTGCAGATACACAGTGAACACCTGAAAGTAAATCTTAAGACATCAGGATGCAGGTTATTAGGACTTGGAATGGTTTCCTGAGTAAATGATATTGATTTTTTAAGTAGTTTTTAGGGAAAAGCAGAGTGCAAAAACAAGAAAATGAGGGTGTTGTGCCACAAAATAAAACACACACTGACCCTAAACCAGTGAATTAATTTCTATTTAACCACAAAACAAAAATTTCCATTAAAATTATAATTTTCAGGTATTTTCAATAGACTTGTTAGTTTTTTAGTCATAGCTGAAATCATTTTTAAGAAAATTATTTCATTTTGGTATAAGGTCTTAAAAAATAAGATGGGACAATATTAGCCTAAGAGCCAGCAGTGTGGTTCAGCCATTAGCTTCTTCTTTGGTGACGAAGAGAATCAGACAAGACACCCTTGATCAGCCACTCTAAATGCTTATAATGCAAAGACATTTGGGAAACAGCCCAGACTCTGTCCAGCATATCTGCCTCAGGGATCTTGGATGACCTGGGGACCATGACTAAGGCCTGGAGGCCTTCACTGATAACCACTCACCCAAACTGTCACTGGTTTTGATTAGAAAATCTGGGAAATTTGGATGATTTCTATTCTCAGATTTTATCATATGGACCTAATCCAAGTTTATTCCATAAGTCTAAAGAAAATGAAATACTATTTGGAGCAGGGAGACTAAAAACCCAGAGAAAACACTTTTGACTCAAAATGTGTATTGGTATAATTATTGACCAGATCTTTGAACCCTGTTTAATCTTCTCAACATTGAAGAAATAGCTTCATGGGAATGCAAGCTGGTGCAGCCACTCGGGAAAACAGTATGGAGGTTCCTCAAAAAACTAAAAATAGAACTGCCCTATGACCCAGCAATTTCACTACTAGGCATTTATCCAAGGGATACAGGTGTGCTGTTTCAAAGGGACACATGCACCCCCATGTTTACAGCAGCACTATGAACAATAGCCAAAGTATGGAAAGAGCCCAAATGCCATCAACGGATGAATGGATAAAGAAGATGTGGTATATACATATAATGGAGTATTGGCAATCAAAAAGAATGAAATCTTGCCTTTTGCAACTACGTGGATGGAACTGGAGGGTATTATGCTAAGTGAAATTAGTCAGTCAGAGAAAGACAAAAATCATATGACTTCACTCGTATGAGGACTGTAAGAGACAAAACAGATGAACATAAGGGAAGGGAAACAAGAATAATATAAAAACAGGGAGAGGGAAAAAACAGAAGAGACTCATAAATATGGAAAACAAACTGAGGGTTACGGGAGGGGTTGTGGGAGGGGCGGATGGGCTTAATGGGTAAGGGGCACTAAGGAATCTACTCCTGAAATCATTGTTGCACTATATACTAACTAATTTGGATGTAAATTTTTAAAAAATAAAAAATTAAATTAAAAAAGAAGAAATAGCTTCAATATATAAGTAGTGTCTAAAATGGTAATTTAATTCTTTAATATTCATGATATGTCAAACATTTTTAGATTGAGACAGTTTAATATACAGTATTACTAAGTGAGTTAAGAATGTTATACAAAATCTTCAATTTTAGTATGAACACCTTTAGCACTTTATGAAAAACACACACACATACACATCTTATTGAAGGGTGTGAGACAGAGTTTTTTTCTAAATAACTAAACAAGGGGTGCCTGGATGGCTCAGTTGTTAAGCGTCCGACTTCGGCTCAGGTCACGATCTCGCGGTCCGTGAGATGGAGCCCCGCGTCGGGCTCTGTGCTGACTGCTCAGAGCCTGGAGCCTGTTTCAGTTTCTGTGTCTCCCTCTCTCTCTGACCCTCTCCCGTTCATGCTCTATATCTCTCTGTCTCAAAAATAAATAAACGTTAAAAAAAAGTTTTTTTAAAATAAAAAAATAATAAATAAACAATAATGGAAAATTAGAAACTTTGTAAATTACTCATATTTTGGAAGCATTTAGTATATAAAACATCCAGTTTATGACCTGGCAAAGAGAATAACCCATGTCAAAGTAAAGACACATTAGTATTATGGTTTTTTTTTTATTTTTTTTTAATGTTTGTTTATTTTTGAGAGAGAGGCAAAGTGTGAGTGGGGAGGGGCAAAGAGAGAGACACACACAGAATCCGAAGCAGGTTCCAGGCTCTGAGCTGTCAGCACAGAGCCCAACATGGGGCTCGAACTCACAGACTGCGAGATCATGACCTGAGCTGAAGTCAGACGCTTAACCGACTGAGCCACCCAGGTGCCCCCAGTACTATGTTTTAATGCTCTTTAAAAATCTACATGTTTAGAGCAAGCAAAAAAACTTGTTACTGCAAGATAGAAACTGTTTTTAAGACTCTTTGATGATAATATTAAAGCATTAAACTACTGCAAGAGGAGATATATTTTCCAGTTTCACAAGAAAAATATTTCATGATCTGATTTATACAGAAAGAATTAGTCTTAAATTTTAGTTTTTTATTTACTTCTTCACACTGCTCATCAAAACATTGGACTCATGGGTGCGTGGGTGGCACAGTCAATTAAGTGTCTGACTCCTGATTTCAGCTCAGGTCATGATCTCATTGTTGGTGAGTTCGAGCCTTAAGTTGGGCTCTGTGCTGACAGCACAAAGCCTGTTTGGGATTTTTTCTCTCCCTCTGCCTCTCTCTTTTCTCTCTCTCTCTCAAAATATAAATAAATAAACTTTAAAAATCTTTCAAATAAAAAAAAAGCATTGGACTCATGTTCAACATGACATAAAAATAAAAGTTTCCTGAAATGTTTCACTAAAAATCTCATTTTAATTGCTACATTCATAATTGGCAACCACTTATTTCTTGAAACATTTAATGTGAAGAAGCACTATCTTGGACACATGTTTATGAGAGAGAAGCAGCTTTAAAATAAAATTTACCTGAAGACATTAATAGTTACAGTGGCTTCATTTTTCAACGTTTATTTATTTTTGGGACAGAGAGAGACAGAGCATGAACGGGCAAGGGGCAGAGAGAGAGGGAGACACAGAAACGGAAACAGGCTCCAGGCTCTGAGCCATCAGCCCAGAGCCCGACGTGGGGCTCGAACTCACGGACCGCGAGATCGTGACCTGGCTGAAGTCGGTCGCTTAACCGACTGCACCACCCAGGCGCCCCTACAGTGGCTTCATTTTAAGATACCTCAAAATGATGGTTCTGCATTCAATACACAAGAAGATGGTTCTTTTATATCCCTGCTTTGTGTGTCTTATGAATGCAGTACTGAAAGTATTGATTCATGACCTGTAGGACTTTAGAGAAAGTACATTTAATAACTACTTTCCTGGATTTTTAGTCTTCAAAAACAATTGCAAAGAACTTCACTGTTTTCTGGCCTAATGGTCTTACTCTAAATAAGTCAGCTGTGTCTAGATCCTGTAAATAAGTGGTTTTTGCTTCCAGACACTATATACTAAATATCCATCTCTTCACTCCTTTATTCACTGAGACATAAATTTTGCATTTACTGTTTGCCAAGCACATTTAATGACAACTAAGATACAGTCTGTGCCCTTAGGGAGATTATAGACTCAACCCAGAGACAGGCATATAAACAAATAACTTTAATACATTAATTAAAGTTGTGTACTGGAGTCCTAAAATGTGTCTTCTACCTACATTGATTGCATCAGCTCACTGGTTTGTAATTCATATGTGTCTATTGTCACCCAATAGACAGATGTCTAGCTCAGTGGTGTTGCATTACAGTAAGAATCAAGTCACAGATGAACTCAAATCCTAACCTAAAAAATTTTTTTTAAATATCTAATCTAAAAGTTATCATTAATTATTCATTAATTACTGGTATTAATCACTATTTAATAATGTTAATTAATCATTAATTAATCAATTATCATTAATTACTTTAAATATACACAGGCTTTAAATATTCTCTCCAATCTAAAAACAGGAATTGACAATATGGAAAAAAAAAAGATGATGCAAGTATAGGCTGGCTACAAGAGACTAACTTAGATCTAAAGACAGAAATAGGTTGAAATTAAAAGTAGGAGAAAAAGGGGCGCCTGGGTGGCTCAGTTGGTTAAGCATCTGACTTCGGCTCAGGTCATGATTTCACACTCCGTGAGTTCACGCCCCGCATGGGGCTCTGTGCTGACCGCTCACAGCCTGGAGCCTGCTTCAGATTCTGTGTCTCCCTCTCTCTCTGCCCCTTCCCTGCTCATGCTCTGTCTCTCTGTCTCAAAAATAAATAAAAACATTAAAAAAATTTTTTTAAGTATGAGAAAAAATAGTCCATGAAAATCGTAACCAAAAGATGGCAGGGTGGCTATATTAATATCAGACTAAATAGTCTTTAGATCCAAGAAGATTACAAGAAACAAAGAAGGACTTATGTATTAATAAAAGGTTCAATACACCAAGAAGAAATAACAATTGTAAACATGAATGCTCCGAATGACAGACCATCAAAATATATGAAGCAAAAACTAGCAGAACTGAGGGGAGAAAAAGTTCTACAATGATGGTTAGAGACCTCACTGCCCCACTCACAACAATGGACAGAACAACCAGACAGAAAGAAGACAGGGAAGGAAATAGATGCCTTAACACACACAAAAAATTCATAATAGTGTTATTTACAGTAAGTAAAATTTGGAAGCAACCCAAATGTCCACCCACAGATGAAAAGAAAACCAAAATGTGGTGTGTGTGTGTGTGTGTGTGTGTGTGTATAGATGAAAATTTTTAACCTTAAAAAGAAAGAAAATTCTGCAATATTGTACAACATGGATCAACCTTGAGGACATGATCCTAAGTGAGATAAGCAAGTCACAAAGATAAATGCTATGTGACTCTATGCCCATGACATACTTAGGGTAGTGAAAATCATATTGACAGAACATAAATGGTTGCTGCCAAGGGTTGGAGGGCGGGGAGAATGGAAAGTGTTGTTTAAAAGGTAGAGAGTTTCAGTTTAACAAGATGAAGACTTATGGTGATGAATGGTGGTGGTGGCTACACAACAATGTGAATGTATTTAATACCACTGAGCTGTACACTTAAAAAGTGTTAAGGGGCACCTGGGTGGCTCAGTCAGTTAAGCATCCAACTCTCGATTTTGGCTCAGGTCATGATCTTGCAGTTCCTGAGCTCCATGGCAGGCTCTGCATCGTTAGTGCAGAGCCTGCCTGGGATTTTCTCTCCCTCCTTCTCTCTGCTCTTCCCCTGCTTGTGCTCTTGCTCTCTCAAAATAAATACACATTAAATTTTTTAAAAAGTGTTAAGATGGTAATAGTACGTTATATGTATTTTTAACACAACAACAACAACAAAAAAGAAAAAGTTAGCTTAGTAGTATTATCACAAGTACAGTTATAATTTGCTGTATAACTTTGGTCAAACAAATGTTTGTATATACTTTGTATGAAAAATAAAATATTTTTACCAAGTCAGATAAAGGGCATTCTGGGAAAATGTCTATAACAACTTTAACAAGTAAAGACAAATAGAAATCAGCAGTGTTCAAAATGGGATAAAAAAAGAATGAGAGCATAAATCAATGAAAATATCAGTAGGAAATCAATAGAAAAAAATGAACAAAGCCAAAAGTTGGGTTTTTTTGAAAGAGCAATAACAATGATAAGCCTCCAGCCAGGCTAACTAAGAAAAAAAGTGAGAAGACAAAA
Organism: Lynx rufus; assembly: GCF_022079265.1. Lineage (NCBI taxonomy): Eukaryota > Metazoa > Chordata > Mammalia > Carnivora > Felidae > Lynx > Lynx rufus. The sequence goes on from NW_025814889.1 coordinate 55,940, forward strand.
ATTACTAATATGAATAAAACAAGAGACAACGCTACAGATCACATGGACATTAGACAGATAATAAAGGAATACTTAGGTAATTCTTTGCCCACAAATTTGATACACAGGAAGAAAGATTTTAAGAATATAAGATTCATCTATGCTGCCTACAAAATCTCATTTCAGAACTAAAGACACACAAAGACTGACAGTGAAGGGATAAAAAAAGATTTCCCACAAAAATGGAAATAAGAAGTAAGCTGGGGTAGCAGCACTTATATGAGACAAATTTACTTTGAAACAAACACTATAATAAGAGACAAAAAGAGCATTACATCAGGATAAAGGGATCAATCCAGCAAGAGAATATAACAATTACAAATATCTATGCATCCAACATAGGAGCACCTAAATATATAAAGCAAATATTAACAGACACATTGAAGAAAAGTGACAGTAATACAATAATAATATGAGATTTTAACATCTCATTTGTATCAATGAATAGATCATTATGACAGAAAATCAGTAAGGTAACAATGGCTTTCAACAACACATTTGATAAGATGGACTTAACAGATACATAAAGAACACTTCAACCAAAAACATCAGAATACATATTCTTTTCAAATGCATATAAAACATTCGCCATAATACATCACTTGTTAGGTAGGCCATTAAACAACTCTCAATAAATTTTAAATTTTGAAATTGTATCAAGCACCTTTTCTAATCACATTATGAAATTAGAGATCAATTACAAGAAAAGAATGTGGAAAACACATGAAGGCTAAGCAACATGCTACTAAATAACCAATGGATTAACAACAACTACAAAAATCAAAGAGAAAATAATAAAATACCTTGCAAGAAATGAAGATGCAAACACAACATTCCAAAGTGTTTTGACACTCTCTCTCTCTCTCTCTCTCTCTCTCAAAAAATAAATAAATAAACATTAACAAAAAAAATTCACAAGGGTGCCTAGGTGGCTCAGTCAGTTAAGTATATGACTTTGGCTCAGGTCAAGATCTCACGGCTTATGAATTTAAGTCCGGCAACAGGCTCTGTGTTGACAGCATAGAGCCTGCTTGGGATTCTCTTTCCCTCTCTCTCTGCCCCTCCCCCTTCTCAAAATAAATAAACTTTTTAAAAATGACTTTAAGACAGAGGGATAAAAGGGGGACCTGGTTGGCTCAGTCCGTGGAGTGTGTGAACCTTGATCTCAGCGTTGTGAGTTCAGACCCTACGTTGGATATAGAGATTACTTAAAAAATAAAAATAAAATAAAGACAGCTAGAGAGTCTTAGGAAATTGCTAAATGTGGAGGAAAAGTTAGATAAGCATAGTTTAATGATACTAAAATTTGTAGGAAGAGTGCTTAACAGATACCTGGACATGATATTGTTTTAGATTTGTTCTGACTTTTCTATTACCTGGTTTAAAGTAAACACACTGCTCGCCTGGTGTCACCAATTCACTGTCGAAAATGCACTAACAAGTGACACATGCCTGCATCGTAATAAATTCCTTAAACTCCGGAGGACTTTGGACACTTGAAAGAATAGGAAAGTAAGAACTGATCAGAACGAAGGAAGCCGAGCCCCTCCCATAGTCCGTGAGGTCTCGACTCTTTGCTTTACTGTCCCTCTTACACAAAGGAATCAAGTTGATGATTTAACAATTGCTTAAATTTTAAATGATCAGTTTCAACCTTCACTGCACTTGAAAACCATACTATCTTTAGTATATTTCCTTTGTCAGTCAAGCTGGTTCAGCCAGTTTCTCACTATTCGTAATCCAGGAAGGTCCACATAAAAACTGTCCTACTGCTGATATGTGTGTACCCAGGTACACGTTCAAATGTTTATCATCAAGGGTGAGTGATGCCCAAGGAGATAGAACAAGGGAAAGCAGGCACTATGAAAATCAACACAGTAAGTGTTGCCTATGAAAATAGGGTAAAATATTAAATATGACAGCAGATAAAGTTAGTGTCTCAAGGAAATACAAGAAAAAACAACCTGAATAGGGCAAAAATACACTAAAATGTAACAAGACTGACCATGTGTTAGTAATTAATTGTTAAAGTTGGATAATAATACATGGCAGTGAATCATTCCATTCCCTTGACTTTTGTTTATGTTTAAAATTTTCCATAATGAAAAAAAGAGGGGGGAAATCATTAAAAAAAAAAGTCCAATTTGTGTTTTTTAAAGACCTTCTTTAAACAACTAAGTAAAACTTTAGAACAGTGGTTAGAATGCATATAAAAACAAGATGCATTTGTGGATAAGCTTCCTAGGGAAAGATAATACAACACAGAGCATTGAATTAATGCCAGTGAAGAAAAGGCCACCAATTAACCAAGAACAGGTTGTGACTCTAACAAAATGGCTCAGCTCAGCCATTTTTGTGTGTCATTTTAAGCTTTTAACCAGATAAATGAGAAACTTCATTTGGGAACATTAGCATGTTGGTTTAAACACACACAGAAACACACACACACTATCCAGTCCCCAAAACAAGAGAGAGGATTCTCTTGAAACTGTAACGTATAAGCAAGCGGTTTGAGATAAATGATTTGAGAAAGTTGGTTTGTGTACTAAGCCCGTTATTTCTTAAAACACAGAGTGCTAAGAAACAATAAATGTTTCTAAAAAACAAATATGGTATCAATTCAAAGACAAAAGGGAGGTTCTTGTTAAAATGATTTATTGAATCCAATCTTTTGAAAATACACTCAAAGTGAAACAATAGTGAAGTTTTGAAAAACAAACCGGGCTTAATACTTAATAGTTGTTAGTAAAATCACAACATTAGTGGAGGGTAGAGGAAACCTTAGTACATATTATCCACTATTTGATCTAATATAAAATATATACAGTGCCTCAGGAAATTTTGTCTGACAATTCAATCTGCAGGGCACATGGGTGGCTCAGTGGGTTAAGCAGCCAACTTCAGCTCAGGTCACAATCTCACAGTTTGTGAGTTCAAGCCCTGTGTGAGGTCTGTGCTGATGGCTCAGAGACTGGAGCCTGCTTTGGATTCTGTGTCTCCCTCTCTCTCCTCCCCACCCCAGCTTGTGCTCTCTCTCTTTCTCTCTCTCTCAAAAATAAATAAATAAACATTAAAAAAAAGAAAAGAAAATTGAATCTGCATTAGGGACTAGCTCCTCAGTGAAGTCCCTAAGCTGAATAGCAAATGTGAGTTGCTAAAGAAAATTATGATAAAGAGTTTTTGACATTAGGAAGACAATAAAAATGACCAGCGTGCTTATTTTGTTCCCTTGGATTCTCTTTCGAATGACAAAAGCACAAATTCCCAAGCATACTACCCACCTGGTCTTTGTTACTTTGCTCCCAATTTCTGATCACTTCCCCTCTCATTAGTACCCCTGGGCCCTGTCTGTAACCTAACATCCAATTCTTATCTGAATTTTTGTCCCCTGAATCAACGCTGTCAACTCCTTAAATCTTGTTTAGCATAAAACAAAAGGTTTATTTAAACCATCTGTCTGATAAATTTTTTAAAGACCCCTAATTTAGAAGGGAGAAAAGCACTCTTAAGCAACAAAATAATTCAGCGATTTTCACAAAGAAGCTTAAAAGAAAACTTAGGAGTATGCCTGAGTGCTTATTTTTTCAGCTTTACTGAAGTACAATTGAGAAAATTATAAGATGTTTAAAGAGCACAACATGATGATTTGACACATGTGTACATTAGGAAAGCCCCCCCCCCATTTAACACATCCCTTACATCACATTATTTACTTGTGTTTTTGTTTTGGTAAGAATATTTACATTGTACTCTCAGCAAATTTCAGTTATACGATACAGCGTTATCAACCCATAGTCACCCTGTTATATCCTCAGACGTTGTTCATCTTATAACTGAGTTTGTACCTTTTTACCAGTCTCTCCCTATTCCCCCACCTCACAGCCCCTAGCAATCACTGTTTTTCACTCTCAGTTTCTGTGACATCAACTTTTTTTTTTAATCCTCATATAAGTGCTATCATGCTGCATTTGTGTTTCTTTTTTTTTTTTTTTTTTTGCTGCATTTGTGTTTCTTTGTCTTGTTTAGTTTACTTAGTATAATGCTCTCCAGGTTCATCCACATTGCTACAAATGGCAGGATTTCCTTCTTTTTTAAAGCTGAATAATATTCCATTATATTATATGTATATATGTATACACACGCACACACTATTTTCTTCATCCATTCATCCACTGACACTTGGGTTGTTTCCATACTTTGGTTATTATGAATAATACTTCAAGGACCATGGGAGTAAATATTTCTTTTGGACGTATATTCAGAAGTGGGATTGTTGGATCATAGAGTAGTTCTACTTTCAATTTTTTGAGAAACCTCCATACTATCTTCCAGAGTGTCTACACCAGTTTGCATTTATTTCCTCCAACAGTTCATCGGTGTTCCTTTTTCTCCACATTCTGACAAACACTTGTTATTTCTTGTCTTTTTGATAATAGCCATCCTAACAGGTGTGAAGTGATAGCTCATTATGGTCTTGATTTGCATTTCCCTGATGATGAGTGCTATTGAGCACCTTTTCATGTGTCTGTTAGCCATGCGTATGTCCTTGCAAAAATGTTTATTCAGGTTCTTTGTCCATTTTTTAATTTGTTTGTTTAGTTGTTTGTTTTTCTATTGAGTAGTATGAGTTCCTTGTATATTTTGGATATACTCCTTATTGGATATGGGGCTTAAAATATCTTCTCCCATCCCACAGTTTGCCTTTTCATTTTGTTGATGGTTTCCTTTGTTGTGCAGAAGCTTTTTCTCATATTTCATTTGTTGGCATGTATAGTAGCAGAAATATTACTGTTGTTCAGGTTATAGTAACTTTAAATTGAAAGGTATGCAGCAAAAAAGGAACATGCAGAATAAATGGATTATAGCAATATCCATGGAGAAAAAGATTTTCTGTAATAAAAGAAATATCTTCTGACTTTTTGCAGCATTCAGGAATTGAAAATATTGAAATATTTGTTATCAACTTTCACAAGTTTTCTGTAGCAGATTTAACTTTGTTTTCCTAGAACCTTGGTGATAATTTTCCAGACACACACAATCAACAAGTGATGCTGTGCCTCTTTTTTACTTTTTTTTTTTCCACGTTTTTATTTATTTTTGGGACAGAGAGAGACAGAGCATGAACGGGGGAGGGTCAGAGAGAGAGAGGGAGACACAGAATCGGAAACAGGCTCCAGGCTCTGAGCCATCAGCCCAGAGCCCGACGCGGGGCTCGAACTCACAGACCGCGAGATCGTGACCTGGCTGAAGTCGGACGCTTAACCGACTGCGCCACCCAGGCGCCCCCCCTTTTTTAAAAAATGCATTTATCATTTACCAAAAAAGAAAAAAGTATTACAAATTTTAGAAATATTTCTTTCAAACAAATTAATAAGACAAGTCTTATTGTTTTTCAAGGCAATTTTTAGTTTCCCAGAAAATTCGTTAATGCGGAATGGGTTATTCTCTCTCAGGGTCAGAGCATGAACTTTTTCGTTTGAAGTAATACTGCTTGTTTATTTTTGCTTTTGTTGCCCTTGCTTTGGTGTCATATTCAGAAAAGAATTTCCAGGACCATTGCAAGGAGTTTACAACCTGTGTTTGTTCAAGGAGTTGTATAGTTTTGGGTCTTATGATCAAGTCTTTAATCCATTTTTAGTTGACTTTTGTGTATGGTGTGAGATAGGGGTCCAGTTTCATTCTTTTGCAAGTGGTAATCCAGTTTTCCCAACACCACTTATTGAAGAGACTGTCCTATTGAGATGATCATATAAATTTGGTTCTTCATGTTGTTAACATACTCTATTATATTGATTGATTTGTGGATATTGAACCATACTTGCATGCTTTCATCTCTGGAATAAATCCCACCTGATTATTGTGAATGATTGTTTTAATGCACCATTGAATAAGGTTTGCTAATATTTTGTTGAGGATTTTTGCACCTACGTTCATCAGTGATAATAGACTGTAATCTTCCTGTAGTATCCTTGTCTGGCTTATTATCAGGGTAATGTTAACCTTGTAAAATAAATCTGGAGAAGTTCTCACCTCTTCTATTTTTTGGTAGTTTGAGGATTGGCATTAATTCTTCTCTAAATGCTTTGTAGAATTCACCGGTAAAGTTATCTGGTCGCAGACTATTCTTTGTTAGGAGGTTTTTGATTACTAGTAATTGGTCTGTTCAGATTTTCTATTTCTTCATAAGTCTTTTTTTTAAATATTTATTTATTTTTGAGAGAGAGAGGGAGAGAGGGAGAAACAGAGCATGAGCAGGGGAGGGGCAGAGAGACAGGGAGACACAGAATCCGAAGCAGGCTCCAGGCTCCAAGATGTCAGCACAGAGCCTGATGCGGGGCTCGAACTCACAAACCATGAGATCGTGACCTGAGCCGAAGTCAGACGCTCAACCAACTGAGCCACCCAGGCGCCCCTCTTCATAAGTCTTGATAGGTTATATGCTTATAGGAATTTCTCTATTTCTTCTAGATTGTCCAATTTTTTGGTATATATTGTTCATAGTAGTGTCTTAGAATCCTTTGTATTTGTGTGGTATCAGTTATAATGTCTCCTTTCTCATTTCTAGTTTTATTTGTTTGAGTCCTCTTTTCTGGATAAGTCTAGCTAAAGGTTTATCTATGTTGCTTATCTTTTTACAAAAATGGCTCTTAGTACATTGATCTGGTTTTTTAGTGTCTATTTCATTGATTTATTCTCTAATATTTGTTATTTGCTTTTTCCTAATAACTTTGGGCTTAGTTCTTCATTTTCTAGTTCCTTGGGTGTAAAGTTAGGTTGTTTATTTGAGTTTTTTTCTTTAAAGATTTTTAAGTGATCTCTACACCCAATGTGGGGCTCAAACACACAACCCCAAGATCAAAAGTCACATGCTCCACTAAGTCAGCCAGGCACCCCAAAATATTTTTTTCTCAATGTGTACATTTATATCTTTAAACTTCTTTCTTAGAACTTCTTTTCCGACATCCTCTAATTTTTAAATTGTTTATAATTTATTAAAAGCAATTTTTATTAGGGATAATTATGTTTATGTACTCAGATGTTCACTTTCTTTTAAAATATTTACAAATCCTTTCACAATGGTTTAGTTATGGCTATGGACTGTCCATGTGATTTTAACAATAATGACATACTTTACTCTCAGACAAGCAGAGTTTGTGAATGGGGAAAGTGCCGTGGACCAAACTTTGTCATCCAGAATTCATATGTTAAAGCCCTATCAGCCAATTTAGCTATATTAAGAGTCAGGAAGTAATTAACATTATATGAAACCATAAGGGTAGGGCCCTGATCTGATAGGATTAGTGTTCTTAGAAGAGACCACAGATCTCATTTTCTCTCTATCTCTTTCTCTCTCCCTTTCTCTCCCTCTCTCTTTCTCCCTCCCCCTCCTGCTCCCCTCCCTGCCATGTGAGGACACTGTAAGAAGGCAGCCATTTGCATGCCAGGAAGAGAGTTCTTACCAGAAAACTAATCAGCTAGCACTTTGATCTGGACTTCCCAACCTCCAGAAGTGTGAGAAGATAGATTTCTGTCATTCTGTTAATAAATTTCAGTCTATGGTATTTTATTATGGCAGCCCATGCAGACTAATGCAATGAGTAAATTAAAAGTGCTGGGAAAACAGGACAGCTACATGCAAAAGGAGACTGGACCACTTTCTTACACCATACACAAAAATAGACTCAACATGGATTAAAGACCTAAGTGCGAGACATGAAACCATAAAACTAAAAGAAAATAGGCAGTAATCTCTTGGACATCAGCCTTGGCAACATATTTATGGCTATATCTCCTGATGCAAGGGAAACAAAAGCAAAATAAACTATTGGGACTACATCAAAATAAAAAGCTTTTGCACAGTGAAGGAAACCATCAACAAACAACAAGGCAACCTACTGAATGGGAGAAGATTTTTGCAAAGATATAAGTAATAAGTGTTAATATCCAAAGTATATAAAAAATGTATACAATTCAACACACCAAAAACACATACTGATTTAAAGGACCTGAATAGACATTTTTCTAAGACATACAGATGATCAACAGACACATGAAAAGATGCTCAACATTACTCATCAGCAGGGAAATACAAATCAAAACCATAGTGAGATACCACCTCACACCTGTCAAGAGGGCTAAAATCAACAGCACAAGAAAGAACAAGTGTTGGTGAGGACGTGGAGAAAGGGGAACCCTTGTGCACTGTTGATGGGTATGAAAATTTGTGCACTCACTCTGGGAAACTGGATAGAAGCACCTTAAAAATAAAAAATAGAATTACCATGTGATCCCATAATTCCCCTACTGAGTATTTACCCAAAAAACTACAACAACACTATTTCTAAGGGAAACATGGACCCCTATGTTTATTGCAGCATTATTTACAGTAGCCAAGATATGGAAGCAGTCCAAATGTCCACCAACTGACAAATGGATAAGGAAGTGGCATACATACAATGGAATATTACTCAGCCACAAAAAGAATGAAATCTTGACATTTGCAGCAACGTGGATGGAGCTAGAGAATATTATGCTAAGTGAAATAAGTCAGTCAGAGAAAGAAAAATAACATATGTTTCACTCATATGTGGAATTTAAGAAACAAAACAGATGAGCAAACAAAAAAAAGAGACACAACAACAACAACAACAACAACCAGACTTAAATACAGAGAAGAAATTGGTGGTCACCAGAGGGAAGGAGGGTGGAGGGGAAGAAATGGTGAAATACAGGAGAGTAAGAGTACACTTGTTGTGATGAGCTCTCAGTAATGTATAGAAATGTTGAATCATTATATTTAACACCTGAAACTAATAGAACACTGTACATTAACTATATTTAACTTTAAAAAGTCCCTATCTTCCAACTAAATTTTATTTGTGTGCTTTTCCTCAAGCTAGCCTTTGTTGTCAATTAATTTTATTTCCCCTTCCTCAATGCCAGTTTCATAAAGCCATATGAAAAGCAGAAGACGCAAAAAGAAAAGCAAAGAGCATACATAAAATATTAACTGCCTTTGTTATTCACGGTGCCAATACACGTTTTATGCAGATAAGGGTGAGTCTGGATGGAAGCAGGGTCCCTTGATTTAGCCCCACTTCTGTCCCACCCAGTCACAGTTGCAGAGATGAATTTTTTTATTGTGAAGACAAAGAGCACATGGAGTCAGAAAGATTTGGGGGCACAATATGTGAAAACCTACGTAGACATTCTGAACTGTAGTTTCTTTGTGTGTAAAACACAGATGATAATATCTACACCACAGAGCATACTGAAAGTTGAGATTACATATGGCCATCAATAAAATGGCTGCTGTTATTATTATTAAGAGAAAGAATTTCATTCAGAGGAACTATGGTATTTGAATTGGGTTAGCAATAAAAGCTGGCTGCACTGCAAACCTTTACTGTCTGAGAACTACACACCTGAACTACACATGACACATACAAATGCAGGGTGAGGGATGGAACCCTGAGGTTGTCTGCGCATTATTTTAATGGGTGAAGAATCATATGAAGCCTCCACGCCGTGTGTAGAACCATGATTTTCCTCATTTCTAGAGCTGCTACCTGTGGCCTTAGACTTTAAAATCTCTGTGGGAGCGGGGCTTTGGTCCAGCCCTTGCTCGGAAGCACCCAGATCTGCCTCTGGTACTCAGAGTCTGTAAACACATCCTTGTGATTCCGAACATTCAAGTGAGCTTGAAGTCTCAGGTTTTACTTACAAAGATGAAAATTTTGATCCTTTTCATTTACAAAATCCATCTTTCTTGGATTAATCTCATTTTCATTAAGATATAACTTCGTTCTTATGATCAAAAAATAAATCAACAGTGACTGAAAACAAAAACTGCCTCTCCCCCCCCCCCCGCCTTAGAACCTACTTGCTTATTAAGAACATGCTTAGAAGGTATTGCTTCCTGTGACATGGAAGTTCAGACACCCAAAAGGGCCAACTAAACCTGAGTGCAAAAGAAAAGAAATTGTGGACTTTTGTAGCCTATAAATCAACACGTATTAATAGACCCTACAAATGCAAAATTATAGTCATTTCTATGTATATGCAAGCCTACATTTTATCTCTCCTCTCCTTCATTATACTACTTATAAAGTGCTGCCACAGCACACCCAAAATGTCAGACGATACAGATTGAAGCACCCATGAGTACCTTATCATCTATCAAAAACAATTAGAATCTTGAAATAAGATATTTTGTCAATAAATGAGGAAACAAGTCTTTTTTAGATGCTCTATTTTGACAAAGCTGGCTTGAAATATCTCAGAAAACTTCACATATTTACATAGAAAGTTTTAGAATAAATGTTACACATGTAAAAATGGAAAGGTTAATTACTAATTCTAAATACAACAGGACATGGCAGAAATAGAATTTTACATAAAAGATACTAATTTATTTCCCCTTTACTATTACCTGATTTTAAAAATAACTATAGGGGTGCCTGGGTGGCTCAGTCGGTTAAGCGTCCGACTGCAGCTCAGGTCATGATCTTGCGGTTTGTGAGTTCGAGCCCCGCGTCCAGATCTGTTCTGACAGCGCAGAGCCCGGAGCCTGCTTACGATTCTGTGTCTCCCTCTCTCTCTGCCCCTCCCCTGTTCACACTCTGTCTCTCAATAATAAATAAACGTTAAAAAAATTAAAACCGTAATTATAAATAATGCTGTATAAGTGAATAAGTAACACAAAGTAAATTCGTTAATTTCACTTCTATATCAAGCCCGTCGTGTGTGTGTGTGTGTGTGTGTACAAGAAATTTGCATCTATGAGTATTACGTAGGCAAGGCACAATTCTAGGAAATCTCCCAGCTGCCAATTAATGTACTTAATAGGGAAATAAAGAATACCGGGTAACTTAACATAATGACACGTGAGCCTTGAGATAAAATTCTCAGTTCTTTAATCCTCAGGCTTTTCTCAATTAAAAAATACAAAGGCAAAGCAAGGGACAATAGAACTCACCCACGCCCAGGAGAGAGGGAAAAAAAAAAAAAAAAACAAAAACAAAAAAAACCACCCAGAAGGAAGCGAGTAACTGCGATGTGTCTACTCCAGCAGGGCGGTTCTGGACCCTTCTGACGAAGAGAACGACCGTCTCTCCCCGGTGGGGGGCGGGGGGTGCAGGGGGCATTACTCGAAGGTGAACTGCTCGGTGAGCCCGCCCCCGCGCGCCCAGCGGACGCACCTGTTGTTCCGCGCCGGGCTCTGGGAGCTCAGTCTCCTCCCCAGGGGCGCTACGAGCCGCAGGTGGGCGGGCCGGCGCCGCACTCCTCGTCCCCAGGCTTTGCTCTACAGCTCTTCCCAGAGCCCGTGCGGAGATGGGCGCCCAGGGACGGTCCGCGCAGCCATTCAGAGAAGAGGACGAGCCCTTGGGTGGAGGTGGTGCCCTTTTTCTGAAGCACAGCAGCCACTCGGAGCGTGTGCTGCCGTGAGAGGCTGTTCTGTTACCAGACACCTCTTGGCTGCCCTTAAGGAGAAGCCTTCAAAAAAGAGGGACAGGTAGATGGGAGCAGGAGAAGGGACAAGGAGCTCAAAGACTATTTCCTCACTGTGCGGCTATGCCTTACCTTATTTTATTTTATTTTCCTATTTTATTTTATTTTATTTTATTTTATTTTATTTATTTTAGTGTTATTCTCAAGTTAGTGAACATACAGTGTAGTCTTGGCTTCAGGAGGAGAACCCAGTGATTCATCTCTTACATACAACACCCAGTGCTCATCCCAGGAAGTGCCCTGCTTAATGCCCATCACCAATTTAGCCCATTTCCCCACTCCCCTCCCCTCCAGGAACCCTCAGTTTGTTCTCTGTATTTAAGAGTCTCTTACGTTTGCCTCCTCTGCTTTTATTTTTCCTTCCCTTCCCCTATGTTCATCTGTTAAGTTTAAACTATTTTCACCTCATTATTTGAGGAAAGACAGGTGAATGGTTTTCAAAGACCTAACACTTGCCCTGTGCTTAGCCTTGCTCTCACATTCAAAATGTATTCTGGTAAGACTCAAACAGATGTAGTTTTCAGTTATTTTAAATAACTAATTTTAAACTAACAACTAATGAAGGTATAAGGGATCTAATTATAAGAGAAAAATACACCCTTGACAAACTGGGAGAAGCTTAATTTAACATTTTAGTGGTCTCTTAAATATTTATGGCCTCTTCTAACAAAAAGCATCAATAAGCTTTATGAGTCCCTAAAGATCTCTGCATGACAGAGGCAGGCTGTTTTTTAACTGCTGCTTTGCAGGTTCAAATAGGCACAATTCTGGAAAACGGAAGAGAAAAAAAAAACATGGTTCAGTTGCAAACTTTAGGACATAAAGTGACAAATATACTTGCACTAAAACAGAACAGAGAGAAAAAACACTTGCTTTGGAGGAATTGATATAGAATCTTCATTGATTTTATGAAGAAAGATTTGCAGTTGGGCCAGAAACCGGCATGTATTTTCCTGCTAGAAAATAAACTAGTATTTATTATAAACTATAGCTGTGTGTTTTCATTACAGTAGTACTTCTTGAATTTAAAAAAGCTCTCAAATCAGTTTACTTAAAAAGGAAATCCCCACTGAATGTTCATGTTTATGCATGTGTATGGGATATTTTCACATGTGAACAGAGGGTTGGGAGAAGAGCAGACTTGGGTGGGAGACGGCAGAGCTGTTGATAAGTGCTCTGCCCTGCATCCCTTCATCTCTAGAAAAGATACAAAGCAGAGAAACCCAGAGCCACTGTGCTGATGGGCCTAGGAAGTGAGAGAACAAAATGACAAATTAAAAAACAAAACAAAACAAAAAGCAACTACATAAACCTGGAGAGAAGTCAAGAAAAAAGCAGGTGCACGTAGCAAGAAAGAAACACAAATCATATTTTCTGAGTGAAAAAAAAGGGAAATAAAGATGAAATTAGATATCTATCACTTTCCCCCTTAATAAAGAAAAATAAAACATCTGATCCTTTTTCTTCCAAAATTTTATTTAAATTCTGTTCATACAGTGTGATAATGGCTTCAGAAGTAGAACTTAGTGATTTATCACTTACATAGAACACCCAGTGCTCATCACAAGTGCTCTCCTTACTGCCCATCATCCATCTAGCCCATCCCCCACCCATCTCCCTTCATCAACCCTCAGTTTGTTCTCTATCATTAAGAGACACTTGGGGTTTGCGTCCCTCTCTTTCTCTATTTTTTCCCCTTCCCCTATGTTCATCTGTTTTGTTTCCTAAATTCCACATGAGTGAAGTCACATATCTGTCATTCTCTGACTTATTTCGCTCAGCATAATACTCTCTAGCTCCCTCCACGTTGCTGCAAACAGCAAGATTTAATTGTTTTTCATGGCTGAGTAATATTCCATTGTATACGTGTACCACACCTTCTTTATCCATTCATCAGTTGGTAGACATTTGGGCTCTTTCCATAGTTTGGCTATTGTTGATAATGCTGTTATAAACATAGGGGTGCATGTATCCCTTCAAATCTGCATTTTTGTATCCTCTGGGTAAACACCTAGTAGTGCTGGATCCAGGGTAGCTCTATTTTTAACTGTTTGAGGAACCTCCACACTGTTCTCCAGAGCAGCTGCACCAGTTTGCATCCCCAGCATGCATGGTGCATGAGGTTCCCCTTTCTCTAAATTGGTGCCAACACTTGCTGTTTGTTGCATTGTTAATTTCAGCCATTCTGACAGTAGTGAGGTGGTATCTCCTTGTGGTTTTGATTTGTATTTCCCTGATGATGAGTGATGTTGAGCATCTTTTCACATCTATTAGCCATCTGAAAGTCTTCTTTGGAAAAGTGTCTATTCATGTCCTCTGCCCATTTCTTCACTAGATTATTTGTTTTCTGGGTGTGGAGTTTCAGATTTTTCTATATTTTGGATACTAACCCTTTAGGAGATAAGTCATTTGCAAATATCTTCTCCCATTCCAGTGGTTGCCTTTTAGTTTTGTTGATTGTTCCCTTCAGCTGTCAGAAGCTTTTTATCTTGATAAGGTCCCAATAGTTCATCTTTGTTTTTGTTTCCTTGCCTCTGACGATGTGTCTAGTAAGAATTTTCTCTGCACACTGTCAAAGAGGTTACTGCCTGTGTTCTCTAGGATTTTGATGGTTTCCTGTCTCACATTTAGGTCTTCCATCCATTTGAATTTATGTTTGTATACGATGTAACAAAGTGGTCCAGTTTCATTCTTCTGCATGTGGCTTTCCAGTGTTCCCAGCATCATTTATTGAAGAGAGTGTCTTTTTCCTGTTGGATACTCTTTCCTGCTTTGTTGAAGATGAGTTGACCATATAGTTGTGGGTCAAGATCTGATCCTTTCAATCCTTCTGGAAATTGGTATAGTTCCTTATACATAAGTATATTGTTAATTTTCTTGTTTATATGGATATAACCAGTATAGCACATATTGAACTGAACATATACCCCCCTTAACTAAAGGAAAGAAATGCACCCCGGTCCATAACACCTCTGTGAAAACCAGCATCTGGAAGCAGGGAGAAACTAATTAGAAGTCTTCTTTACTAAAATTGGTGCTGTGGGAATTCTAACTATGCCAGGTATTAATTTTCCTCAGTAGTTTTTAAGTACTCCTTGTTTCTACTTTGGTAGAGGTTTATTGTGTTGAGAGACATTTAATTCAAAATTGTGTTCTTGTTTGCAAATCTTTAGGTATACAGACAACAATTTGAAGAGAAAGCCATCCTCATAACTGCTGTATGTATTACAGACCAGGTTGGAGATTCATTCCCCACGGCCTAAGGGGGACTGACCCCCACCCACACGTTCTCAGGAACTTTGATATCAGAATCTCCCACTCCAGAGGCTGGGAAAAAACCACACAGTCTTCCTCTGCTCACATCCCCGTGCACACACTGGCCCCAGATTTGTTCAGACAATATACTCATGTCTGCTGCAGAGATCAGGGGAGGCAACCAGCTGGGCAAATAGGCTTCAGGCAAATACTTTTCTCATGAGTAATAATACATGCAGCACAAAATTCAGGGCCAGCTGGTCTCCCTGTTCTTAACCTCCTGACGTAGATCATTCATACAGAGTTGTTGGTCAGATTTTCCCAGAGATGTGACAGGAAGAGAACAGGGTAAAGTCTTTCAGACTTGTCCTTATATTCTTTTCTCCTTTCAGAGCTAGGAGGGGGAAGGAAGTAAGAAGGGCAGGCAGGCAAAACTATTGAGTGCTGTCCCTGTGTCTGTGTATTTTGGATAAGGAGAGCATAACCCATAGGAATACAGGGTGCTTGTAAGGGGGAACCACCAGTTCTATAAACGTGCCACCTAAGAAACTATTTTGGCCGCATGGCTTACCAGGGGGTATATTCATTCAAAACCAAAACAGGCATAGCTAATCCACTCTCCCAGCAACCACACAGCTGCAGTGACTACGGGGCCATTATTCCCTCCAGCCAGGCATAAAAATACAGGCTGAGTATACAAGGAGGTTTGTTTAATGGTTACAATTGGAGCCCGTGTAACCAAGACTCACAAGGAATCAAAAGAGGGAATTCCTTATATTACTTAGAGACAGTGCCTTCTGGGAGCAAAATCTCCCAACATATTACCAATATACGCAGAGGTTTTATTCCTTTGTCTTTGGCGAAGCCACTATCGAGTTCATTTCCAGGGTTAAGCAGATCTGATAAACACTCCTTTAATACCGATGACTTCCAATGAAGGACTTGAAACTAAACTTTACCCAAGTACGTCAACATACATGATAAGCGCATTTATTTCCTTCTAAAGCACATCATTTGACAAGAATATATTTTAGTAGAGAAAAGCTTTCCAGGTCTCTCTCTTTCGTAGATATTGCACCCTTGTGGACAATGACTGGCAGTTGCAGGGGTTGCCAGTAACCTCCCAGCTCAGCATCTGTCGTGGACAGAAGCTCACATCCTGATAAAAGGTTGTAGTATATCAAAATGTTACAAAAGGAATGAAAGAAACCTTTTGAGTAGAATGATGAGGTACATAAGTGATCTGCAGTCATGAGTAACTATAAAAAGCCAGCTGCTTATTTGATCTGAGAAAGGAATAAAAGTACCTTCATTATCGGATAGAGTCAGTTCAAATAAGAGAATTTATTTCTATTTCATGTTGTTACATTGAAAACTTTTGAAAAATATTCTCTAAATTATAACAGAGGATATTTATGTATTTCATAACCAGTGGAGTCTAACTAGTGCCTTCCTCTGTAGAAATGGCATTAAATGAAGTGTGCCTTGTGTGTGTTGTATAGGAAAGTCCTTTACTTTTCTGAAATTAGCAAACTATACCGCAGAAGCCTTATACTAGCTTTGATACCTCATCAGGTGTGCTATGGAATCTAAATGCAATGATTAGAATTATTATTTTATGGAAAATGTTATTTTGTTTTCTAACATATGTAGAATTAAGTATCTTCTATCATTGAATTAAAAAAATTTATTTTTTTAAGTTTTATTTATTTATTTTGAGAGAGAGACAGAGAGAGTGAGTCGGGGAGGGGCAGAGAGAAAGGGAGAGAGAGAGAATCCCAAGCAGGCTCTGCACTGTTAGCATGGAGCCCGATGCGGGGCTGGAACTCACACACCGTGAGATCATGACCTGAGCCGAAACTAAGAGTCAGACTCAACCGACTGAGCCACCCAGGCACCCCATGAATTCAAAAATTTTTAATGATGTCTGATAATACCATTGTTTAGATGAGTGATAAAACTAATTAGCATTCTTTTTTTAATGTTTATTTATCTAGAGAGAAAGAGAACATGTGTACACCTGTAAGAGCAGGGGAGGGGCAGAGAGAGAGGGAGAATCCCAAGCAGGCTCCTCGCTGTTAGCACAGAGCCTGAGGCAGAGCTTGATCTCACCAATTGTGAGATCACGACCTGAGCTAAAATCAAGAGTCCGAGGCTTAACTGACTGAGCCACCCACACGCCCCTTACTATTCTTTCTCCAATGAAAACAACTGAAATCCAGGGAAGGAAGAGAGCACTAAAATATTTTGCTGACTTTAGTGATAATGTAAAATAGGAATTGTACTGTTTTTAAAGTACTTTTTAAACACTTCCAATGAAACTATTATATAGATTTTAAACTTTGTTCTATTTTTTTAAATTATGGATAAATTGCCTTGGTAAAAATTAACAGACATTAACCTCATGTCTGAACCTCATTTTAGCGGCTGTCTTCAGATCCAGACGAGGACAGGGTTGCTCACACCAGGAGGAAAGCCCTCCCTTCTGACTGGGAGCAGCAGCGTTGTCACCCACAGACTCTCCTTCGAGACACGGGTCTGAGAGCAGGGCGATGGGTCCATAGAACCCAGACCTTCAGTGGGCAAATGCACAGGGGACATGCGTGAACATGCAACCACGTGACCATGTCACTTCCAGCCAGATTCTGTAGGTTTTACGTAAATCCTTCATCACACAATTAAGAGGCCTCCACAAAGGTGTGATGTCCTATAAAAGTGGGATTACGGGGGCACCTGGGTGGCTCAGTCAGTTAAGCGTCAGACTCTTGGTTTCAGCTCGGGTCATGACCTCTCGGTTGAGTTCGTGAAATTAAACCCCAAATCAGGCTATGCACTGACAGCTTGGAGCCTGCTTGGGATTCTGTCTCTCTCTCTCTCTTTCTCTCTGCCCCGCCCTACTCATGCTCACTCACCCTCTCTTTCAAAATAAATAAACATTTTTTTTAAGTGGGATTATATATGTGAGCTGTCTCAGTTAAAGTGAGGAAACGTGAATAAGTGACAATTTAAAGACAACTTTTTCTCCTCTCCCTCATATTACACAAAGGGCACAAACGTGGAGTTCTGTCAATTTTCTTACTTAGGTTTTAATAGGCATTTCGTGTACTTCCTAAAATTGAGGTCAAGGAAACCGAGTGAATCGGGCACTCTGAGCAAGCCTCTCTAGAAGTGGTGTCCAGATGGACTCTGGTCGCCATTGTGTCCTGGGCCCAGTGTGGACACGTGTGCACATCTCCTCTGACCCAGTAAATCTCCTTGGACATTCACATCGCCCCCTTCACTCCCCGGCCCACCCTACTCAGCCAAACCCATCACAGAACACCGTCTCCCTGGCATCCCAGAGTTAGTACTAAACAAGAACGGCTAGCAGAGAATGAAATTAAACACACACACACACACACACACACACACACACACACACAGATTGTTTATTAAATTCCAGTCCTGGTTTTACAAAATTATAAATTAAATATGTTTCGCAAGTGCTTTCATTCATGAAGCACACCTGCTTAACATAGTTATATTAACTAAAGTCTTATTTAGTGTCTACCCAAAATTACTTTTCCAGCTCTGGCCATTAACAAAAACAATAATTTCTAGTTGTTCCCTTGGGCTTTCAATAACCTAACTATCCAGTGTTGTTAGCATTGCCATCCTAGAGGCCATGAATACACACCATTCAAAAATAATGCCAGCAAATAGAAAAAATATAAACATAAGTGGGTTTGTTAATTTAAGAATCACTTCAACCATTGGTAAAATAATAAATTAAAATGAATAAGTTCAAAACACATTGCGTGGTTTTTCCCTATCTGTGGCAATGTTTGCAGACAAGGAAATCCCATGATGTCAGCCACTGAAAGGTGACATATTTTGATTTGGAATGTCACTGTAAAGAGGCAAAAGGGCACTTCCACACGAAAGGAAACACTAAAAGTTGAAGATGAATTCCCTTATTAACCTAATTGATTCCAGTAATGAAATGCAACATTATTAAATAACTTCTGTCGTATTGAACTCTACTTACATATGATATTAGATTCAGAATAAAGTCTCTAAGATGGGATAGCAAAAGTAATGGGACACTAAAAGAAATCTTTCATGAAACGTCACTACCAATGCACTACATATCCTAGAGACAGCGGAATGCATGTGAGCACGTTTCCAGCATTTCTCTGGATGCACACATGAGGACAGGATCATCAGCATTCTACCCTCTACACTGATAAATTTCCCCCAAACCACGGTTTTTATTTTTAAGTCGATTTAACACCATGAAACAAACTTCTAAGGTTTGTGAGAATCTAACATGTAATTTGAATTAAATCATTGTGAGTTTAGAGTCACTTCAAGTATTAAGTATTTCTCGGCACTTGTGTTACTAGGAACATTCATTTGATATATATTTTATTTTTATTGAGACATAGGAAGAATTCATCAGCTATATGAATAATTATAGTCAGAAATCAGGAAAGAAAATATTAGGGTTAGAGCAGCTAGCCTAGCGAAACCATATGTCCAAGTCTTTCGTTTAATTTAGCAGAGAGGGGACTCCTGTGTCCGAGGAAGCACTTTTGTGGCTTTCTCCACATGAAGGCTGGGGTACCTTGGGGAAGATACTTCTCAAGGTAATAAACATTTAACACTGAAGACCCCTTCCTCATGCTCTCTCATCATCAACAAGCCAAACAACTCGTAATCCCTCTGATGGCATGTTTTGCAGAGCAGAAAAACAAGGATGGAAAAAATCACCACTGTTGTGTTTTTAAGTTAGTTTGAGCAACATAAAGATTTAATTTTGTTGTGTCTGGTATGCCAATATTTAACCTTTGATTTAGCTTTAAGAGCTTTGCCTTGTATTAATTACATAGTGACAAGGAATTTAATACAAAGAAATCCTCTTTTCTCCTAATTTTTCCTGTGTTCCATAAAGGTGTTTCCAGCTAAAGAGCTTAGTTATTCCAGTAAGAAATAAAATCTACAAGAATTAATAGGAAAATATTATTCTGTTTATCATCTTTTAAATGAACAAATCTTTATTAGGCACTTATTATTTACCCAATAATCCTAAAATCTGTAGTTTGTTGGGTACTTAGTATGTCAGGTACATATACGTACAAACTAAATGTGCACGTCATCCAAGGAGTATGTATGTACCTTGTCCAGGACAGATTACATCGTGTAATGTAACAGTCACATTACATAGTGGGTACTAAACTATAATCTGAATTATAATCCTCCAGGTAGGTGAGTAAAATCAAACTCAGATATTTTTTCTCAAAGTCTAAGTTCAAACTGGCATTCTCACTGCCTCTTTGAGAGGTCCTCATCCTCTCTGTGCTTGCTGATATTCATGATTTTAAAGAACAAAGCCCAGTTTTGCCCCCAACAATTTTGAATATGCCGATGAATGTGGTTTCTGGTTCCCCATGTAAAGGACTTTGACAGTTACCACTCCATCCTAACAAGCAAATGCTAACTGGAATGAAAAAATCAACAACTCTTCTTGGATCTGTAGGAGGGGAGGGTACAGGAAAAATACCCGATGTCAGCCCATTCTAGCCATCTTGTTGCAACTAAAAGAGAAAAAAAAAAACTTTAAAAAAGCGCTTGTATAGTTCACAGTCTGGAGTCACAGGCCCAGCTGAGACTGAGACCTGATCATGGGCATGACACGCCCCTCCCCCACTTCACCACATCACTAAAGGCCTATTTACTGCAGCTCCTTTTACCCAGTACATCGTGTCTATCAGGAAAAAATTGAAACCCACACTAAAAGGCAAAAAAACAAAAACACAATCTGAAGAGACAAGTATCAGAACCAGACATGGCAGGGATGTTGGAATTATCAGTCTAGGAATTTAAAACTATGCTAACAGATAAAAGAGACAGCATGCAAGAATGGATGGGAAATGTAAGCAGAGAGGTGGACGTCCTGAAAAAGAACAAAAAAGAAATTCTAGAGACCAAAAACAGAAGTGAAGAATGCCTTTGATCGGTTTATTAAGAGACTGGACATGGGTGAGGAAAGAACCTCTGGACTTCAGGATCCATCAATAGAAGCCTCCAAAACTGAAAAGCAAAGACACCAAGGACTGAAAAGAAAAACAAACAAACAAACAAACAAACAAGCAAAAAAAAACCACAAAAAAAACCCCAGAAGATCCAAGGATGTGGGACAATACAAGAGTATAATCTACATATCATGGGAATGCTGGTAGAAGACAGAGAGAAAGGAATAGAATGAATATTTGAAATAAGAACTAAGAATTTCCCCCAAATTAATGACGGACCCCAAACCACAGATGCAGGAAGCTCAAAGAACATCAAGCCAGACAAATGCCAAGAAAACCCCACTACACCTAAGCACGTCATTTTCAAACTACATAAAATCAAAGATAAAGAAAATCCTTGAAAAAAGCCCGGCGGGGTGGGGGGGTGGTGGTGGGGGAAATGCCTTACCTGTAGAGGAATGAAGAGAGGAATCATATCACACTTCTCAGAAGGCATGCAGGCAAGAAGACAGTGGGGTGAAATATTTAAAGTGTGAGAGAAAAAAACCCCACCAACCTAGAATTCTCTACCCTGTGAAACTATCCTTTCGAAAGTGAAGAAGAAATAAAGACTTTCTCACACAAACAAAAATTGAGCATTTTTATTGCCAATAGACCTGCCTTGCAAGAAATGTTAGAAGTTCTCTGGAGAGAGAGAAAATAATATAGGTTAGAAACTTGGGTTTTTATAAAGAAAGGAAAAGGATTAGAGAAGTCTAAGAGAAGGTAAGATAAAACCTTTTATTTTTCTTATTCTTAAGTGATCTAATAGAAAACAGCGTATTCAAAATATTAATAGTAGCAATGTATTTGCTCATGTATGTTTAGGTATATTATGTAGAGAGATTTGTGTATGCTTATATATAACTGAAATGAATGACAGCAATGGGGTGGGAGACAGATATTAGGACTATTTTATTATTATAAGGTGCTCACACTACCTCTCTAGTGTTATTTGAAAGTAGAATGGGATTAGTTATAAATGTATATTTTAAACTGGTAAGCCAGCACTACAAAAAGCTGGAAACAGTACAACTGGTATGCTAATAAAGGAGAGAAAATGCGAGCACAGAAAATGTTCGGTTAAGACCACAAAAGGTGGAAAAAGAGTGAAAGAGAAAAACGGGAACAGACTACAAGGGCCACAAATAGAAAACAACAAGGAAAATGGTAGATATTCATCCAACCATATTAATAATCACTTTAAAAGTCAATGGTCTAAATACACCAATTCAAAGACAGAGACTGTCAGAGTGGATTAAAAAGCAAGACCCAAGTATATGTTGTCTACTGAAACCCATTTTAAATATAAAGATGCATATCAATTGAATGTAAATGGATGGAAAACAAAGATACCATGCTGACACTGATCCAAAGAAAGCAGGAGTAGCTACATTAACTTCCAATGGAGCAGACTTAAGAGCAAGAAAGGTTGCCAGGGATAAAGAAGGGTATTATGTAATGACAAAGGAGTCAGTCCCTAAATGTGTCTGCATCTAACAAGAAACCATCAAACCAAGTGAGGCAAAAACTGATAGAACTGCAGGAGGGATGGGAATATGCACTTTCATAGCCAGAGGCTTCAAGTCTCTCCTCTCAGAAATGGACAGGTCCATCAGGCAGATGGGTACAGGTACAGTTGAGCTCAACAAGTGTCCATCCACTGGATATGATAGACATCTCCCGCCAGCAGTAGTAGTCCGTGGAACAACGAAGGTGTTCACTGTGTGGGTCCGCTTTCACGCAGATTGTTTCAGTAGGTACAGGGCAGGCCTGAAAATGTATTTTCTCTTACGATTTTCTTAACATTTTCTCTTCTCTAACTGAATGTATGGTAAGAATACAGTATACAACACACAAAATATGTATTCATTGACTATGTATGTTGTCAGTGAGTCTTCTGGTCAACAATAGGCTATTAGTGGTTCAGTTTACGGGGAATTAAAAGCAGATTTTCAGTTGTGCAGACCATCAGTGCCTATGACCCCCACGCTGTTCGAGGGTCAGTGGACTTTATGCCACAACAGTAGAATACACATTCTTCTCCAGCTTGCACATAGCTTCCTCCCAGACAGACACAATCTGGGCATTAAAACATTAAACAACACATCTCTAAATAACACATGGGTCAAAGAACAAATCTCAGGAAATATTTTTAAATATTTTTAACTAAATGAGAATAAAAAGACAATTTATCAAAATCTGTGGGATGCAGCCAAAGCAGTGCTACAAGAGGAAATATTAGACTGAGTACATGTATGAGGGAAGAACAAAGACCTGGGAGCCCGGCTGGCTCGGTCAGTGGAGCCTGTGACTCCTGGTCTCAGGGTCATGACTTCAAGCCCCACGATGGTGTGGAGCCCACTTAAGATAAATAAATTTTTAAAAATTAAAAAAAATTAAAGAAAAAAGAATAAAGATCTAAAATCAATCTTCTAAGCTTCCACATTAGGGAACTCGACTTATAAATATAAAAATACAAGTTTTATATCAGTCTTGGTATCTAAATGTTAATATATACAATCCCTGTGAAAGAATAATATATATTCTCTGTAAATATATTACTTATATATCCATATTTATATGTTTATATGTAATAGGTTATATATGTTACATATATAAATATATATTAAGTGTATTTTATTTATATAATTACTATCTTAATTATACTTTAGTGGCTGGAAAGAGAGTATTTTCCATTGTTCAGATAATGCGCAAGAACAGACACATGAATAAAGCAATATTGTATATTAGAAGTGATGGCAAAATAAATGGGATGTTACTTTTTTTTTTTTTTTGAGTATGTGTTTATCTGCAAAACAACAAAATCTTGACTTGGAATGACTCAGGCACAGAGTCCTGAGTCCCTTTTACCAAACATCTCTCTTTAATCATGTATCCTGTTGACAACAGATCATCTTCAAACATACGAAACGTTTTCCTTCAAATTTCTTTTGTGAAATAAGGAAAATAATCAATAATGACTCCAACCCACACCAGACTGGCTTCCATTGTGAAAACGTTTGTATGAAGGTTGACAATAAGCTGCAAATTTCCCAGCTTCACTTGTTTTATTTGACCTCTCAACAACTGTTAGCAAAGGAGAGCATGTCCTATGACCAGAACATTTCCTTATTTCTTTCTGTGACACCACATGGAACTAGTTTTCCTCCTTCACTCCAGAAAGAAGGAATAGATTCACATGAAGCAAAAGAAGGAACTAAAGAGAGGGAAGGAGAGGGAGCGAGGAAAATAAAATCTATTGTTCCAAAATATTTTGTAAAATCTAAATATCAAGGGAAAGCACTCTTCCTATTTTTCTATGAGATTAAGAACAGCATACTTACATCAACTTTTAAGAATACATTTAGTAAATTTAATAGAGATAAAGAAAACATGATTTTAGTGAATTTCCTTAGGTTGCCTATGTGTGATGCATGTATAGTAAGTTGTTTTTAACTTTCCTTTTGTTTAAAAAATAGCATCCTTTATTAGTTTTATTTCAAATTGAACAAATCTTTATAGTATAGATAACATTGCAAAAGCAATTGGCAAACTATCGAGACTCAAATCTGAAGCAGGTTCTATATCCTAAAAATGGAATATGTCACAGAGTTGCACACAAAGATGAATGTTATCTTATAAAAGTATCAATAATAAAAATAATTCAATTCAAATTAGAATTTTAAAAACTTGTCATCCAGGCTACAAAATAGTTGTAACTCTCACACCTGATCGTAACTCTGGGATTCTCTCCCTTTATCCATCATCATCAACCCATTCTTGCCAGAGTAGAATCTGAGCATACCAGTCTTCCTAAAAGAAATAATAAATGAAATAACCCAGATGGGCTCAACTGTTAGTTTTATGAGCCTAAAGAGTAGATGGTCAAAGAGAACAATTTTTTTTTCATTTTAGTTGAGTCATTTGGATATAGTATTTTGGATTTCTTTTTCCTTGTTTGTTTTAGAGTTTTTCTCATGTCAAAAAGCCCTGTTTAATGAATGTTCATCTTTTATTTAAAAATTTTAATCTTTTGTTCTGATGGAGAGAATAGAAATTTTAGCTCGAAGCAGGGTGGTGTATATGTGTGTGTGTGTGACATTACAGGTAAATACTGAGGAATACATTTAAAATGATATCAGGAATAGTCCAGACTCCAGATTCTTGTCAATAGATAACCCTGAACTAAGGTTTGAGTTGGGTCACTTGCCACCTGAGTCTAGGCAAGACGTTTTATCTTTCTAAATCTCAATTTCCCTCCGAGTAAAGTGTGAGTGATGAAGTTACCAATTGTTAAGAATTAGAGGAGCTAGCACAGAGAGGAGCAGCTCACTCCCTACTGCGCAGAATTGAATTATTCTAGTTTTAGGAATAAAGGTCCTTATGGTGCAATGAATAATCAAGAGCAGATTTATAGAAAAATTAAACTTTGTAACTGCAATTCCTCATCATCGTATATAGAATTTCTTGTCATGAGATGTAGGAGCTAAACATCACTATAATTTTCTATGTAAAATATTGAAGTGACTTCTAGAAGTTGACTTTGAGGGAAAACTGACATGAAATGTTATGAGCACTTTCTTCTAATTGAACTCCAGCTTATTCTATTGGATTACCATTTTCCTAAAGGGCACACTTATGATATCTGGCTTTGTTTTTACTTCTATTTTTCAAAAATCCCACTCAGGGAATCTGAAGATAATGCTATCATGTTAAACAATATGAAAGTGTTAATATTCATTTTCTTTGACTGAGAAAAATGACTTCAATTCAATATTACTATGAATGGTAGAGTTGTTCATATTTGACAGAATAAATGTATTCATAGAAATTTTAATTGGAAAGAAATGTTCTGTTAACTGCATTGTATGCTGCTTTTGAGGGTAGTCTCATTACTGTTAAATACCATTTACAATAATACAGCATATCTTCTAACATCAAAAATTTCATTTTCAGTACAACCTTTTTTTTAATTGAATACAGGATCAAAAAAGTTAAAATATAAAAAGGAAAAGTAAATCACATATAATTTTATTTATTTATTTATTATTTTTTTTATTTTTTAATGTTTATTTATTTTTGAGAGAGACAGAGACAGAATGCAAGTGGGTTAGGGGCAGAGAGAGAACGAGACACAGAATCCGAAGCAGGCTCCAGGCTCTGAGCTGTCAAAAAATTTCATTTTCAGTACAACCTTTTTTTTAATTGAATAAAGGATCAAAAAAGTTAAAATATAAAAAGGAAAAGTAAATCACATATAATTTTATTTTTCAGGAATTAACATATTTTGTAATTTATCTGTTTTTTAATTAATATGTATATTTATTTTTATATGTGTGATCATTTTCCCTAATGTATACCTACTTTTTCACTTAACATAAAAAACCTTCAGCAATAATTTCTTCAATGGTTACATAAATCCTATCTGGAATAAATCACAATTTATTTAGCTATGTTGTTATTGTGCGTGTATGCATGCATGTGTGTATGTGTGTGTGTGTGTCTTGCTGATGTTATAATAGGCTGTCTACACAAAGGATTCCAAAATGTGTCTAACATATAACAACTAAGCACCTCGAATAGAAACTGTTGGTTAAATATTAAACAGAAATAAGTACAGATGCAGTTAAAACAAACAGCAAGCATTGATTTCAGTTACAGACTTACCTAGAATGGAGGTACACACTGAAACAGTTTTATAATTAGTATTCAGTACATTGGTAGATATATGAGAAATTCTATAATTATCCCCAAATCTCATTGCAATCTATAGATTCAATTACCTTTTCTTTCGACAACTGTCCTTTAAAAAAAAATAGTCACTAAAAAGAACCCCCAGAGTTTGCTGAGTTTCACTATTTCATTTACCTTCTTTGGCCATATTCTGGAGGAGTTTTCGAAATAGGGGGAAGAAAAGAGAATGGGACACAAACACACAAAGACAACCTGGCCCTGCGTGGCTGTGTGTGAGGGTTGGGGGCAGCCCGGGGGGTACAGCAAAGCAGAGAGAAGGGCCTGGTAGATGGACTCAGGCAGAAACAGGAAGAAACGCATGGCTTCTCAAATGCAGCTGTCGAGGGAGCAGAGCTTCCTGTGTTTGAAATTCTTCGTGCAATCAAATAAAAAGAGAAAAAAAACAAAAAACAAAAACAAGGAAATCATGCTCCGTGCAGATTTGCTCTGGCTCAATCTAAATACTGTGCCTGAGCAAAAGTGACCATCAAACTGTAGGTGCACAGTGACCAAGTTATTCAAGAAATACTTTTGGTCTGTAATAATTTTTAAGAAAGTAATTTACCACTACAGTTCTTTTTCATTTCCCCTAGGTTTTTACTTACTACGCATATCCCCTGTGAGATCTAAAATGTTTTAAACATTTTCTTCAGCTCTTTAAGGGTTTATCACTGGACAATTCAGCAAGACACAGTTTCCTTCCCATATTAGAGGGAAGATTACAACACAGAAGGACATTTCATATTTCATGACTTCTAGAAGACAATCTTTTCATGAGCTATTTATTTAGAATTATTACCTCTAATGTTCCTGTCCCCTGAGGGTTTTAAAAATTCCTCTCAAGTCTTTTGATATTACAAAACTGAAACGTGCGTCAAGGTAACACCACTTTTAATTTTTTATGTGAATTATCCAAATACTCTACCTAAAATGGAAGATCCTTCAAAATGAAGTAAAATTCCAAGGTAACTGGCAGGAGCTACTCTGATGTTTTCTTAAATATGAATTTGTGTGGGAAGGAGCATCACTATTGAAACACAACCATCATGAAGCTGAAGGAAGAAAGTGAAGAGAAAATCTTAGGTACAATATATCATAGTCTTGGGTTGTCAAGAAGCTGAGAGTATTTCCCACAGGTTCTCATTTGTCACCACAAATGGTGGTAATGACAGAAAATGGTTTCTGTAGAATGTAGCACCAAGGAAGGCCTTCTGTTCAGAGTTCCATGTGATTAGCTGTGCTCACCCACCATTGCCAAGAGAGTAAACCTTAGTAATAATGGGTAAATGCAGGTGTTTCCTATTTTAATGTAAACCCACTACATGAAATCCTTCGTAAGATGATGGTGTAGCATGTAACTAACTTTTGTCCTCCCTGAAAAGTGACAAGATATTGAAAACGTCTCCCTGAGGAGAGGCTGGGGGATGTACATAGACATGTAAATGTGCATTTCCTGGTGTATTAAATGTTTAATGAAGAGGAAGGAGAAAGGCCTCCATCTGGAGCCACCGGGTCTGCTGGTGCCTGTGCAGAGGCCAGGAATGATTTAAATCCAAACAAGCCAACCACCAGAAGTGCGGGGAAAAGAGAGAAGATAAAGCAGGAGTAGAGAGAAAGGTGCATGAACCAGAAGGATTACCTGATAAAAGGGCATTCACGAAGTCTCTTAGAACAGGTGAGTTGGGAGCAGGCAGGAACAACAGGCTTTCCAGGAACAGGTGAGGGGGTAGAACTGGACTTCCACGTAAAATTTTAGCTCTTGTGGGAAGCTTCAAGCAAAGTTAGTAAACCTCCATTTGCAAAGGAGAAACTGCTGCTTGCCAAAAGTTATATAACCAGTCAAAGGCAATGTTTGGGAAAGTGCCTGCTGGGCTCGGTACAGGCTGAAATTTAAAATTCTTCTGTTCCAGGTTGTGGCAACTAGGACATCAGAAGCCGAGATGGTCCCCGGGACCTGTCTGAGGGCTTAGCTGTTGGAGGGTCAGTAGGGCTCAATGAGGTGGGGGTGGGGAGTGGAGATGCTGCTGTGACTCTCTCATCTGCACATCCTTGTCCTCAGGTTCCTGGCTTCTGTTCTCCTGTGTGCCCTGTGTCATGGTGACAGGGGAGCACTTAATGTCTGAGTTTACTTGGTAAAGTAGATATTACTGCCCCCATTTTATGGATGACAATACCAACAGTAGCTATTAATTATCAAGCAGTTACTCTGGTTGGGCATCAGTAGGGAACAGTGCATTTGCTTTCTTATTGAATCCTCACAATGATGCAATGAAATAGAATAATATTCCCATTTCACAGATGACAATAATGAGACTTGTCCAAGATCAACAGCTATAGAATGCAGGAGTTAGGGTTCTGATCCAAGCAATCTGATGCCAAAAATCCATGCTCCTGACAGGTAGTGGCACTGAGGTCCTTCCTCAAAAGTTCTCAAGGTTAGTTGGAATTTGAATCAGGCACTCCAATGCCAAAGCCCACACACTTTCGCTGTGTCATGTTAGAGAAGAGAGATAGGAAAAAGGCTAGGAGGGAATTTTGGAGGAAAAAAGACGCATGCACACACAAACAGCCTTTCCATCTTGTATGATGAGCTTCCAGTGAAAAGACATGGGGTCCTGCTTTCCTTTAAATGCCCTGAGGCAAATTAACCAGGGTGTGGGAGGACCTACTTATTTTTTTTTAAATTTTTTTAACATTTATTTATTTTTGAGACAGAGAGAGAGCATGAACGGTGGAGGGTCAGAGAGAGAGGGAGACACAGAATCTGAAACATGCTCCAGGCTCTGAGCTGTCAGCACAGAGCCCAACGCGGGGCTCAAACTCACAGACCGCAAGATCATGACCTGAGCCGAAGTCGGACACCCAACCAACTGAGCCACCCAGGCGCCCCTAGGACCTACTTATTTTTTTTTAATGTTTATTTATTTTTTAGAGAGAGAGAGAAAGAGAGCAGGGGAGGAACAGAGAAAGGGGAGACAGAGAATCTGAAGCAGGCTCCAAGCTCTGAGTTGTCAGCACAGAGCCCAACCCGGGGCTTGAACTCATAGACCATGAGATCATAACCTGAGCGGAAGTCTGACGCTCAACAGCTCAACTGACTTAGCCACCCAGGGGCCCCCAGGACAGCCTACATCTAGTAACACTGCATATTCACAGATGGAAGCAGGAGACACACAAAGGACCCTGAAGAAATGCCTTGGTCAGACCCTGAAACCCAGCAGCCCAGAGGAACAGGTCCAACGTACCACACAGGCAGTAGAGGACTCGGGCTTTCCAGAGAAATAGATCTCTTATTTTATTTATTTATTTATTTTTTTAATGTTTTATTTATTTTTGAGAGAGACAGAGACAGAATGTGAGTGGGTTAGGGGCAGAGAGAGAGGGAGACACAGAATCCGAGGCAGGCTCCAGGCTCTGAGCTGTCAGCACAGAGCCTGACGCGGGGCTCGAACTCAAGGACTGTGAGATCATGACCTGAGCTGAGTCGGACGCTCAGCCAACTGAGCCACCCAGGTGCCCCTAGATCTCTTATTTTATACTGGAATGTTTCTGAAATTAAAATATGCACAATGCCTATTCCAGTCTGAGTCACAAAGGATGACAACTTCAATGAATACTAATTGCCATTACCAGGTTTGGTCCGCAGCTTTTTACTTTCGAAAACATGATTTTTAATCATCCACAGACAGGCACTGAGAAACTAAGCAACACTAACTAAACTTGTTATATAGTAATTTAATATCAGAATGCTAATTTACTTTTAGGGACGATAAGGAGAAACTGTATTTCTATCTAAAACATCAATATCTAATATAAAAGACTATGGCAAAATCCAATGGGAAGCCAGAAAGGTACAGAATAAACTCAAACCAAATTAGTAAAATGAAGGTACAGTCTTAGAAAACATTTTATTGGCCCCTGAGAGACATTATCGCTCTGCCCTCTATAATGGCCAGCACATGGACACTCACGTTAGTATCTCCCCTTTATTAAAAAATGGTTCTTATCCTCTTGGGGATGGGGAGCTGTAGTACACTTAAGAGATGCTGTTCACCTAGACCACACATTCCCATGGATGCGAGTTTCAGTATCATCCCTTTCTTTCCCACATCAGGAAGTGTCCCTAAGGTGAGTGAGTAAAAAAAGATATTATTACAGGTATAACTTTCAATTTCACTCATATGCCACACTTTATTACCAGTAACAAATTGCCATGCTAATATCTTACATTGCAAACATATATGTTTGGTGCTATTAAACACACACAAATCTTTACTTCTTGATTCTTTCTGGATTGGTGAATTTTGAAATGGGTTTCTCAGAGATACCATACGTGCTGTTTCTGCCTGCGAGATGTTCCTCCTCTGCTCTTGATCTGTTTTCTACAAATAATGCCTGGATAAGATTTCATTGCCTGGCTATCGTGACAATGTAGTAATTAAAGCAGTAATTACTTAAACTCACTTTGGATGAGTTAGTAATTGGTAAGTAGTACATTTGTAAGCCTTTTCTCATGATGACCTTCTCCTGTGACAACCACCTCATCTATTTTATAGTCAGTTTCATTAACTTCAATTACCTAATAGTTCTATGTTTTGCCTTTTCATGTAAATTTTGGGATGTGAGCTATGTATAGATTGCAGCCACAAATCTCTATACATTAAAGAATCAGTGGAAAATAAGAATCTATACAACTTAATTTTATAGTTACTTTTCTGAAAAGTAGATATTCTTTTTAAAAAAAATTTTTTTTAATGCTTATTTTTGAGAGAGAGAGAGAGAGAGAGAGAGTGCACAAGCTGGGGGTGGGGGGCAGATAGAGAGGGAGACACAGAATCTGAAGCAGGCTCCAAGCTGTCAGCACAGAACCCAAGGTGGGGCTTGAACTCACAAACCATGAGATCATGACCTGAGCTGAAGTTGGTCGCTTAAACAACTGAGCCACCCAGGCGCCCCAGAAGTAGATATTCTTTTAAGTGAGGGATATCTACACTGTGTCATTCCATAAATGGGGAAGAACCAGTCTCTCAGGCTAGTATTATTACAATTTTTTTTCCTGATTATAAGCAAAGATTCTTTAAAAATAAGATACCCGCAACCCAAAGCAATATGCATTAACATTTTCTTCCACAGTATTTACTTCTAGTATTTAACAAAATGGAAATCATATGTATACATTTTTTTTAAGTAGGCTTCATGCCCAGCACAGAGCCCAACTCAGGGCTTGAACTCATTACCTTGAGATTAAGACCTGAGCTGAGATCAAGAGTCAGACTGGGCCACCCAGACACCCCTGTTTAAGTGGTTTTATATATTTTTTCAAGTAACAGTTTCTTTTCTTTTTTTTTTTTTAATATTTATTTATTTTTGAGAGAGAGACAGACAGACAGACAGACAGAGAACAAGCAGGGAAGGGGCAGAGAGAGAGGGAGACACAGAATCTGAAGCAGGCTCCAGGCTCTGAGCTGACAGCACAGAGATGTGTTAAGAAGCCCCGACAAGGGGCTCCAACTCACAAACCGTGAGATCATGACCTGAGCTGAAGTCAGACACTCAACCGACTGGGCCACCCAGGTGCCCCTCCAATTAACAGTTTCTAATGCTAGATGTTTTAAATCCTTCCATTTGACTTTACTGATAATACAAAAAACATTGTGATGAACCTCATTCATTAGTTCATTAAATATTTCTGAGTTCCAAGTATTTGGAAAAAGTGCCTCATCCCAGGCCATTTCATACCCCACCACCCACAACCTGACTCCTCTCTCCCTTGGTTTCTCTCCCAGCCCCCACCCTAGGTGGTGAGATTCAGTGGTCCACTATGCCAGACCTGTTCTTTTTTTGTTTTTTTAATGTTTATTTAATTTTGAAGGGGAGAAGTGTGAGTTGGGGAGGGTCAGAGAGAAGGAGGGAGACACAGAATCAGAAGCAGCCTCCAGGCTCTGAGCTGTCAGCACAGAGTCCTACATGGGCCTCGAACTCACGAGCAGGAAGTCATGACCTGAGCTGAAGTCTGACTCTTAACCAACTGAGCCACCCAGGCTCCCCCAGACCTGTTCTTAAATATGTTGAAAGTGAGAAAAAACAACTTGGAGAATCATGTTCTCTCTCAATAAAGCCATGGTTGCAGCCCTATTGTCTTGCAGCAGATTAAAATTTCCTATTTGGAGTAATCAGAAGCTTAGTGTTAACTTTTCTTCTATGTCCATTCGCGCTGTGGCAATCCTAATGGCCTCCAATCCAAACGACCTTGTGCGTGGAAATGCAAAGGTGAAAAACATATTAATGTGCTCCAAGAATATCAGCCCAGGTATACATACTTGTTCTGTTATACACACACAAACACACACAGGCATCCATGGACAGGGAGAACATTACATAGACCTCTCAAAGTTTGGGAGACCTGCATTTACAAGATTCTTTACTTCACAGCCCTCGAGCAACCTAAGTACAACATGATCTGATTAACATGTAGTTTTAATTAAGATGTGTTAAGAAGGACTATGATACTTGATCAACAGAACCACTAGTATGTTATTTAAAAGCAAAACAGTAATATCCTGACAGTGTTCTATCAAGTGCAATGAAATCACCAATTTTATCTGTGGCATTTTTCCATTTAACCACACTTGTTGGGTGCCAGGGTATTCTATAGAGAACAATCCTCTCATCAGACTGGAAACACTAAATCTAATAACACTATATTTACACTGAGGTAAATATATCATTAAGATAGAAAAATAGGCCAATTTAAATTGGGGGCTCTGGAAGGTCCTTTTGGAAAAAGTGACAGTCCAGCAGATAGATACCTGATGAGTAGGATTATCCCCAGGAAGATGGGAGGAAGATGATCCAGAAGACCCTCCTTCTGGAGGTACAAAGTCTGTACCATTCTGAGATAGGACAAAGGTCAACAAGACAGGAATGAAATGCACAATGAATTTAAATTTAGGAGCTAGGTAGGTGCCAGAAAATGCTGGGCCTTGCAAGCCCAAGAACAGGATTTGATTTTATTCAAAATGCAGCAGAAAATTGTTGGTTTTAAGTAGGGACAGACATGAACAATGTGTTCATACATTTTTGCCTATCTCGCAAATAGAGTCTTTATGATAGGTTTCTAAATGTGGATATCTGGGGTCAACGACAGGAATATTTTTCAGGCTCTTGCAATCTCAAGAGAGTTCATAACAAGTCAGTTCAGTGATGAATGAGTCTCCATGTCTCTCACCCTCAATAATATGACCACTGAAGAATTCTGCCATTTGAAAAAAAGCAGTGTTGTGTTGTTTTGTCGTTTTATTGTTAATTTGAATATTGGTCAATATTTGCTAATAGTTTATAGTTCTTCTTTTATAAATCACCAGTGGCTTTTGTCCCTTCTTTGAGGAGGATAATGTTGGTGCACATATATACATATATATTTAATTTTTTCAATATTTATTTATTTGTGAGAGAGAGAGAGAGAGAGAGAAAGAGAGAGAGAGAGACTGAGCACGAGCGGGGAAGGGGCAGAGAGAGAGGGAGACACAGAATCCGAAACAGGCTCCACAGGCTCTGAGTTGTCAGCACAGAGCCCTACTCAGGGCTCATAACCTGAGCTGAAGTCTGATGCTCAACCAACTGAACTACCCAGGTGCCTATACGTTGGTGTATATCTTACTGATGTGAAGTAGCTTTTTATATCTAACAACTATTACCCTAGTTCTCATTTCTTGCATATATATATAGTCCCAGTTTGTTTGCTTTTTAAATTTTACTTGCACAGTCTTTCCACTTACAAGGGTAATCTGTTATTGAAAAAAAAATTCTTGTAAGTTGAAAATGTAGTTACTATTACTTTAAATCAAAATATATGCTATGTATTCTGGAGTCCCTATTCATGAAAACACCAAGTCTCATTGAGACCTGTCTATTTCACTTGTTTACATTACTTAAGGTAACACAATGTAATACTTCTACTTATCAGTTTCTCTATTTTGTGCTGTTCATTTGCATTCCTGAAGCTTTTTCATACAGTTAGTTATTCTGCATTATATACTTAAGACTATGTTCTGAAAGCGTATATACAGTACTCAATATTTATATAAGTCAATCTTTAATGCAAAACAATCTTTAATGCAAAACTATTATGTTGAAAAAGGCAAAATAAATAAAAGCAATGCATTTCAGTAGCACCTCCCTGGACTCATTATTGCTACATGCTAGCAAACCGGGAACACTCTGAGGCAAGAACTCAACAGGAGACCCCAAGGCTATAGCTGTGAAGTAGCCCCAACCCTACCAGTCCCAAGAAATTGGAATTGGTCCTCGTAGGTGAACAAAGCAGGAAGGAAGATATTAGAGAAACTTTTTAGAGGTATAAAAGTTGTAGCTCCCATGGGCGTATTAAGTAGGTCTGTATTTGGTTTGGACTTACAGGGTTCATACATTTTTATACAGCCAAATTTACTACTCATTTTTTGTGATAAAAATCACTGCTTTAGGTCTCAGATATTCTTATTCACCTTCAATATTACAAATATCCACCTATAGTTTCTTGAACCTATTGAAAAATGATTTTTAGTTTTTACAATGACATTTAAGTCATTTGGGTTTGTTTAGTGCAAGGTAAGGATATAATTTGATTTATTTTTTAAAGAGACAAAATTTCCACATTAAGTTGTTGGATAATGTATGCCTTTTCTATTCAAATAATATTTCTTAAAGCAGAAGCTGGACAAAGCAATACGCTGATCAGGTCAAGTATTAGTTAAGGGTAGAAACTGGTGGTAGGATTTGGGAAGGACTAGGCCTGTTGTGGGTCCTTCCTTGGGAGGTGCTAAATCTCTGAAACATGTCCTAGTTGATGCAAACCACTCCTTATGGCTGGCTGCTCTTCTTTTTCCCCTCTTCTCTGACACCTTTGCCCTCTCTTTGCAGTCAGATGGTAAACTCATGGTATAATCTGAGTTGTATGGAAATAACTATTTTGGTATTCTGGGTCTTCCTCAACTCCCTCCCCCGCCCCAAACTTAAATTATTGACACCAAACCATTGGCTCAGACCATATCCCCTCCTCCATATTCACTCAGCTGAGAGAAAAATGAGGTAAATGAAACTGTTCTGAAGGGAAAATGGAACCAAGGGCTAAATTCTAGGCAATTTGGGGAATTGTTCAAATTTGGAGTTTGGGTATAAAATATTTGGGAATTTGAGGATAAACTAACTTAGATTAGATAGAATGAGAGATAAGATCTGAGTATGAACACTGAAAAGATGCCTAAACAATTTAACTGGAGGAAAATGTGGAATCATGCAGTCACTTCTTTCCTAAAAGGTAAGCTTCCTTTTTTACACATACATGAACTTGTCTTACTTGAGCAGCCTCCAGGAAATACACAGAACCATGCAGTCCTCTATTTTATAGATGACTTAAAAAAAAAAAAGATGATTTAAAGCTGTTCATTGTTAGAATTTCTGGGCCAGTGTTTAAATATCAGGTATGACTTGATTTTTTTTCTGACACCATTTAATTCCTCTCCTGGATCGTAAAGACATATATTAATCTGTAAAAATGATTTAAAATTATCTTGTGACATCTCTTGATCTAACCAAAAACTCTGTGAGATGCATCAGATCCAGGGTTGAGTGTGGAAAGACTGTTTCCTTGAGTGGTGTGCATCATAGAACACCTATTCAAGTACTACCCATTTCCAAATTCTTAGGCTTAGCGACCAGGTATGAAAGAAGATTGATAAATTGGATTAGAATCCTTAAATTTCTTGAACGGTCTCTTCCTAGTGATTTTCAGTACATATGTCCAAGGAGAACCAGAGTAAGAAATTTTGGCTGATAGGTCGGTCTTCCTTCCAAAGTCCTACCGGAGAAAGGTCATTATGGAAAATATGTGAAATCTGTAAAAGTCTGTTTATCTCTGAGTCTCAGTAAAGCATCCACTGGGATCTCCTCTGGTTAGATGTAGGATTACAAACTGAAACAGATACTTCTCCTTACACCTGTACGGGTGTAGCCAGGTGGATAACGGGTGGTCCTGTTCCTCCCGCAGTCCTGGCTGTGAGCGCCTGGAACGAGGAATCTAGCACCTCCCTGCAATTGTTTCTGACGGCCGAGCTGGAAAGACCTCGCCCGCACGTTCGCGGGATCTGCCGACCTGCGGGAGCCGGCGGCCCTACGGGCGCGCGGCCCACCGGAGCAGACGCGGCCGCCTCGCCCCCAGCCCCGCAGGTCGGAGCCTGACGATGCTGCGAGCGCCGGGCGCTTTGTGCGCTGGGCCGCCGGCTCCCGCGTGCCCGCACGTACGTAGCCTTCACGTGTGTGCTGCTCTCGAGTGCATGTGTGGATATGTAAGAATATGCTGAAGCAAATTCGGAGACAGGCGCCGAGGACAGGACGGAGGGAAGGTGGGTGTGGGCGTGCGCGGCGCCGGCCCGGCCGGGAGGGAGCCCGCGGCCCGCACCCCGCGGCCCGCTCCCCCGCGCGGCCCGCACCCTGCGGCCCGCCCGGCCCGGCCACACAATAAAGTCCGGGGGCGGGCGGGCGGGCGGAGGTGGAGGAGGCCGGGCCGGGCGAGCGGCCGCCCCGCGCACCCACCGCCATGTGAGCGGCGCCGCGGCCTCGCAGGACGCAAACTTTCCCCGGCGGCGGCGCCCCAACTTCCCGCCCCCAGGCCTGCCGCGCGGCGCCGAGACCCCGTAAGTGCGGGCGGCGGCGGGCCCCCCGAGTCCCCGGTTCGGCCGCCGCGCCTTCCCGGCCGGGAACGCGCGGGTGTCCGCGGCGGTGGCTTGTCAACATGGCGCCCCTGAAGCGCGGAGTCGGGGAGGGCGGCGGGGAGCCGGGGGCCCGGGGAGGCGGAGGCCGGGCCCGCGAAGCCGGCGGGCAGGCCCGGCAGGAAGGCGGCGGCGGGGCGGGGAGGCGGCGCGGAGGCGGCGCGGAGGCCGGGAGGCGGGGAGCCTCCCCCCCCTCCCCCCCGCGCCCCGCAGGCCTGGGCCCGGGAGGCGGCGGCGGCGGGAAGGAGGCGGCGCGGCGGCGGCGGGGCCGGGCGCGGAGGGGGAGGGCCGGGCGCGGCGGCGGCGGCGGCGAGGACCGGAGCATAATGGTGGGAGACTCGGCCGCGGCGGCGCGGGGCGCGGGGCGCGGGCGGGGGCGTCCGAGCGGTGGCGCCGTCGCTTTGTGGAGCCCGGCCCCGGCTGCAGCCTCTCGGGCCGCCGGCGCGGTGCGCTCGCCGCCCGCCCTCCGAGAACCGCCCCGAGTGGCCCGCCGGGCTTTGTGCAGGCGGGCGGGGGCGGCGGGGCCTGCGGGGATCCCGCCCGCGCCCCCTCGCCCTCGGCGGGTCCGGGAGGGGCGGGCCGCAGGAGGAGGACCGTGCAGGGCCTGCTCGGGCCGGAAGCCGGGGAGTCGCGTGAGCGCCGCCCGCCGGGCCGGCCCTTCCCGCGCGGCCAGGCCTGGGGCCCTCGGGCCGGGGTCCGCGGATGCGCGGCCCTGTGAGTGGGGGAGGGCGGCGGCGCGCTGGCCGTCGCGGCTCGTTGTTGGAGGGCGGCGGCCGCGGCCGGGGCAGGGCGGGCCCCGAGGACCCAGGCGGGGCCGGGTCCGCGTTCTGTGGGGTAGCCTCGGCGGCCGCCAGGCCTCCGTCTCCTCAACAGGTCCTCCTGGGCCTCGGCGCGGCGTCCGGAGCGGGGCCGCCGATTGCAGGCCCGCCCGGGACCCCGGCTTCCACGTGGACGGCCCCTCGCGCCCCCCACCCCCAGCCCCGTGCGACCCGCGGTGCGGTGTTCGTGGGGCCTGGGCCCGGGTCTGGCTGGGCGCTCAGGGCAGGTGCCTGCAGGTTGGAGGGACCCACGGGTGCCCCGAGGTTTAGGTCCTGGGCCCTTAGGTCCGCTTCATCCGGTGTTTTGCATCCTACAGTAAGCCTGCCTAAAAAGAATTTAGTCTGTTGAAAAGCAGAAAGTAAAAGGCTTGTTTTGTTTTAAAGTGAGAAATGAAGTAGTTGTAGCTTACTAAATGTGGGATGCATAACCTTTTCGGGTTTTGGGGTCATTGACTCTAAAGGTTGGAAGTTATCGAGGAGACAGTCTTGGTTGTACTTTAAAAGTTCGCTTTCTGGTAAGCACTGTCACCTTTGTGGTTTTTCTGAATTCTAATTTGTACAGTAAGAAGATAGAATATGAATTTTGTACAGGCATGTTATTTTCCACGTCTTTGGCGAATTGGCGCTGGTTATGGTCATTTTTGGTGGATTCTTTATAGGATGGTTAGGCTAGAGATTAAAAGAGTAGGAGATGTGGGATGTGATTATGAGAATCAATTTTTTTTTTTTCTTAACTCTACCTGTGGTTAATAGAGGATTTCTGTCTTTTACATGGTACTTTCTCCCCATAGATGTTCATGAGAAAACTGAATCTCCCTTTCACATTCCGTAAAGTGGGCAATTTATTTCTGCAGTTACCTGTTGCAACGTGTTTAAATACACCTGTAAATGATTTACAGAGAACGATCACTTAAAATGTTAATTTTCGCTTCTGAGCTCATGCTGAATATTCCTGGGACCTGGTTATGTTGGTACTTGGAGTGGGGTGTCCTTTTTCCGATTTCCTTGAATTGACACGTGTTTATGTAAACTCTTTCCTAACTCTACCCCTTTTTCCTTAGGGGTTGTTCAGGTAATTCTCTCACGTGCACTGTAATAGAGACACCCATGCACTTTGGCATACCTTGAAACATTAAGTTAATGAAGAATTCCGGCTTTTGTAATAGAGGTATCAGACGCTGCCTTCATATTGCTTAAAGACCTAAACCTTTGGCGTCCTATTTCCTTTACCTTCCTTTACTATCCATCCATTAAATTCTACATAGTAAATGTCATTTAGGTAAAGAGGGTGTATCTGGAAAAAAAAATGGAGTTAATGGTCAGACTTTGCCTTATGATAGCTAAACACTTTTCACTGTTTGAAAACCTTAACTTGGACTTAACACTGAACTTTTTTTAATAGGGTGATTAGATTTTTTTTTTTTTTTTTGTTATTTAGATCAGAGAGGTGGCATAGCAAAATGATCCCTGAGCCAGATGACTTGGGTCTGAATCTCCTCTGTCAAAGTAACAGCAGGCAAATTAGTTACACTTACCATGCCTGGTCTCAGTTTCCCCATCTGGAATACAGGAATGATAGTAATTGTACCTACCTCATAGGCCTATGGGTGCATGGATCACTATTAGACTAATTCAGTTCAGTTGAGTAAAATTCAGGCTAATAATTTAAACTCGTGTACAGGAGAGAAGCTCTGAAATTACAGCACATCGTGCTCACATGTGTCTTGTTTACCGATTTGTGGTGTTGTGCACCTCGGAATCTGTGTTTTCAACTTTAGTCATTTCAGAAAGTTGGAAAATAAGCATTTGTTTGTTGTAGTCCTTGTGGTTCATTTACTTGAAGCAGTGTTAAGGGTCTTTTCATCATTACTTTTTTTTGCTTTTACTCTTTTTTTTTTTTTTTTACTGGTAAAGTATACATAACAAAATTTATCATCTTAATTTTAAAGTGTATAGTCTGGTGATATTAAATTCACACTGTTGTGCAGCCATCACCACTGTCCATCTCCAGAGTTCTTTTCGTTTTGTAAAACTTAATATCCAGTCATACAAACACTGACTCCCTACCTGCCAACCCCCCCCCCGTGCCTGGCACCCACCTATCCTGGCTTCTGTATCTTTGATGAAGAGTCTGGGTAGCTGAAGTACACGGTGTGAGTTCTTGTTCTAACTGTTGGTAATCAGTGAATCATTTTCTCTTTTCTCACATCTGTCACCCTGTCTGTAACTGCTTCAGGTCGTATGTTTTATATTTACTTGAAGCAGAAGGACTTTCTGAATAAAGAATAACTGCTTGTCATCTCTTCATTTGGAAGAGGAATTCATAACCTTCACCAATATTTTTACTAGGAATTTTGACAAGTAAAAAATAATTGAGTTTAATTTTTACCTGTATGTCTTGAGCAGTAACTTTAAGTTACTTTTTGTGGTGGCGTTGTCAAAATTTAAAAAACAAATCTGCTTTGGTGCAGTGATTTCGTGACAGTCATTAGTGATCTAAAGGTTCTCTATATCATCAGTGGTTTTGGTCTTGATTTTTGAAACATTTGGTATCTACAAGTTCATCACATAAATGAATACCATAATAATATGAACCAAATGGTGTATATTCATTGAGTCTTAGCCATTGTACTTTACATATGCTGTTCCACTTTTAAAAATCCTACAGCACAGCAGTCTTTGTTTTAATATGAGAGGCCCCACCACCTCCTACCACACCCCATTCCAACGTACGCTCTTTAACAAGAAGTGGGCAAATGAGGAGTTTTGTGAGAGAATGTGCTCTGTAGAACATAAGTTTGAGGATCGCTGTGATAGGAGGTAAAGTGATACAGACGAAGCTTAATGGGAGGGAGAGAACAATCCAAATCTAAATACCCAAGAGTATGGTCTTTTTGAGTAATCAAGTCTTAGCTGTATTATTTTAAACGTGTCGTACCGCCGTAAGGAAAGATCTTATCGCACATGTGTGTGCCTGTTACGCATAATTTTTCAGGCAGAAAATTCTTGAAAAGTTGTTTTTTGTGAAAATGCTGTATTATACTTAATGTAAAAGTTATTTACAAGTGTAAATAGTCTGTATGTTTACTTGGACGTTAAAAAGTATTTGTGTAGTAGTTCATTATTTAGTAGGGACATTTAGTATATTGTTAGATACTTATTTACCTCAATTTTACAACTAATCTATGTGGAGCTAATAAACATTTAGACATTTAGTCTTTCATTGTATTATATTTTCTATTCAGTAGTAAAAGGTTAAATGTTTGCCTGAGTTTACATGAATTTAAAGAAATTACAAAGGTAATGGGATACTGTTAAGTCCACATTTTTCAGGCATCCTAGGACTCCTCTGTTCTTCAGTGTTGAGAGCAATATATCTCGCAGATCACATTATATTGGAAAAATGTGTATTGACGAAAACTTGTGTGGTGTTTTATTTATTTTGTGAACTGAGTAATATTTAAATATAGTAGGTTACCTAATTTTGTTTTAAATAAATGCTTTTGTAGTTCACATGACTCCATAATTACTGTTTCATAAGATTACATTAAAGTGTTGTATTTTCTGACAATAGGTAGAATGTTTTAATATCTCGTTCATTAAACATTGTTCTTTATGGAAACATAAATATTGTTCTTTATGTTTTAGACACTTGCCAGGTAACAATTACTGAAGCAAGTGAAAGGTGACAGAAGAAAGTAAGGATAGGTGCCGTGGAATAGTATATTGCATTTGAGTTCAGATTACTTTTGAGGTTTTAACACTGATTTCAGATTTATTCTGATTTGTAACTTTGTGATTTTATTTTCATCACATGAGGATTTTTAAAAACAACTTTGTTGTGATTAATACTTTTTTATGTTCTTCAGATATTATCTAAGTATTTAGTGAAAGGTAGACCCGCTTAAAAATTTTAGTATTTTCTCCAGTTTGATATGCTTACATGCTAAGTAAATTTAAAATATAACGAGGGAAGAATCTTCTTACCTAGGTAGGCATGTATCCTGTAAACACAAAAATATTCAAAATTTCTAATGGATTTGTGGAAAGTTAGTCACCTAATGCTAATTCTCACAATTGGGATTAAAAAATGCTAAGTTTGTTTTTGTTGTTGTTGTTTTTTAATCAGGAAGATACAGGGATTTATAGCAGGAGAATCTGTCATAAATATATTTTAATTTGCTGTGTATTGACATTAGGTCCTTTGAGAAGTTCACCTTCCAGGCAGTTTTAGAGAGCCAGGTTCTATCTACACCATGCTTGTGGCAGCACCATTTTCTTAAGAAGGTGTCACTTAGTGAACACCTACTTTACTAGGCAGTTATACTCTGCTTCAGTCTTCGCTACAGCACAAGGAGAGAAGGGTTATTACGGTATGATTATATGATAAGTTACATTGTTACAGTACAGTTGTAAGTACCCTGTGACTTACAAGGAGACAGCTGGACCCAGTGGGTTAAGTACCAGTGCCAGAGGTCACACAGCATACACGATCGAATGGGTTTTGAGTTCAAGTGTATGACTGTCACACTTATACTCTATTTGGCTGCTGTTTCCCTAAAACCTACCAACTACTGGGCTCTTTTTACTGTTATACCTTCATCCTCCAAATGTACGTTTATAATCCTGAAAAAGCACAGAGTAATAAAAGAATTTAACACTATGCCTACTCTCCCGACAAAAAGTAGGAGGTGGGAAGAAAGGACTGTTAGGTACCTCCTGGTAATCAGAACTTTCCAAATGCAAAGTTCTGGTTAATTCCAATCTCTCTGGTAAATGACAGCTAGTAATCTGAGAGCAGGCATCAATGATTGGCTCATCGTCTTGCTGTCACTATTGGCAGTCACACTATGAAGATAACTTGGTGCAGGTGTTGGGGCCAACTTACAATCTTCATTTTAATACTTACATATAGAAATGTCTGAGAATTTTCAGAATTCACTCCAACAATAGAGTGTTCTTGCTATATTAGAGAGAAAAGTCATTGTCTTGGGGAAGCTTTTAGCATTCCCTTTGCTAAATAAGTTCAATTTGGATGGAAGTAGCTAATTTCTTGGAAGTAGCTGTAAGTACTGAGGCTTCAGAATTCAGTAGGTGTTTACTATTATCCAAAATAAAGTAATATGAGAACCATATGGTGAAGAGAGACCTAGATGAATGGAGTTGTAGCCTGCACAGATCCAGACCATCTTG
The DNA here is from genome assembly GCF_022079265.1 of Lynx rufus. Lineage (NCBI taxonomy): Eukaryota > Metazoa > Chordata > Mammalia > Carnivora > Felidae > Lynx > Lynx rufus. The sequence continues at coordinate 99,311 of NW_025814889.1, forward strand.
ATACTCGTCGGAAGGGATGTTAAAGTGGGATATTAAACATGGTTTTCCCATTTAATGGCTGTAGAAAGATTTTTAGGAAGAAGGCTTAATGAAAGGGTGAGCATGGAAACCATCTTGGCTTGAAAGCTGTTGTGAACTTTTTAGTTTTTTTTTTGTAGATTCTTATCTGCCTGTTGATTTTTTTTCCGTCTCAGAAATGCACCTGAGAAACGGTGTCTGGGAGATCAAGTCCTTAATTTTTGGGTTTTGACATGCAGCATGTCTACTTTACCCGATTCTTTCAGTAGGAACAAGTGAGATTAATGTATTTGGGATTTCCACTGATACCATATTTAATTTTTCAGGCATTTTATTTATCATTAGAGGTGTTGTCTTTTTAAATTATAGAGTACATACAGTTTAAGGTGATTTATTTTTCTATTGTACTTATAATTTAACCTGTTTTTTAAGTTTATTTTTGAGAGGCAGAGAGGGGGAGAGAGTGTGCACGTGCACACAAGTGGGGGAAGGGCAGAGAGACAGAAGGAAAGAATCCCAAGCAGATTTCCACACTGTCAGCCCAGAGCCTGATGCGGAGCTCGATCCCACGAACCGTGAGATCATGACCCCAGCTGAAATTAGATACTTAACTGAGTCACCCAAGTACCTCTACATATTTCTTATATTTTAAGACATTTAATATGTAATGTCAAAAACCTGTTATCTCTTTTTTGAAATACCTTCTTAGTTTACTACTCTGCACACCTGTATTAACACAGTTTTAAGAAGTCTCTTGTAATCTCTAGTCATGTTGGATTGTTTCAGGTAAGAAACTTCTGTTTGAATAATTTGAAAGTTAAATTTTATTTTCTGAGGATTATTAGAACTAGCTTCTAGTCCCCATTATTTTCAGGTGAACAACCTGAAACAACCAACAAAGCTGAACAACCACGAAGCCAGTTTAAAGTTAGGCTTTCTCTTGGCTCCCTACTTCTGTAGAAGCCAGGGTACACGGCAGCTGGTTTTTAGATGGGGAGGAAGCAGCCCTGTGCACACTTCATTTCCTACTGGTCCCTGGCTTCTTACTGCTTTTTCTAGTTCTACATCATGTGACAACACACAGCTTTTAGAGTGTGTTGTCATATTTTCTTACCTATAAATAATTTTCTCAGTTTTAGAGTACCAGATATGTTCAAAAGCAATTATTAAATTGCTGTTGTTAGAATTGCATTTTTTCCCCCAAGAGAACACTTTTAATAAAATGAGGCACAATGTTTAATAAGGCAAAAATTCACACAGAGGGTTAATATAACATCACATTCTCTTGTGTGTCCTGTGGGGAAAAAAGGAGGTATAGAATTGAAGTAGCTTAAATTTTTTTAGAGCCTTTACCATTACAAAGTAATATATAAATTTGATGTACCTAACTATCTTGTTCTGAAAATAAATTTTTTTTAAAAATATTTATTTACTGTTACGAGACAGAGTGTGAGCAGGGAAGGGGCGGAGAGAGAGGGAGATACAGAATTCGAAGCAAGCTCTAGGTTCTGGGCTGTCAGCACAGAGCCTAATGTGGGGCTCAAACTCATGAACCGTGAGATCATGACCTGAGCCAAAGTCAGATACTTAACCGACTGAGCCACCCAGGCGCCCCTGAAAAGAAAATTGCTGAATCGTGTTGCTGAATTACATTTATTATCATAAAGTTTTAAATATCTATATATTTATAGACATTCTTAATTCACAAGATTTCAAATACATAAAATTAAGAAATCAGACACTGAAAAGTAATTTGACTAAAGTAAAAGTACATATATTTTCCATAGGCGGACCTCAGGCAGTCAGGTCTCTCCATGATGATATTGTTGCAAGGTGATTGTTGAAGTTAATATTCCTTCTCAACATACATCACATCAGTGACCACATCAATGTCAACCATTTAAATTTAAAAGGATTCTCTTGAAATATCAGTTGTAGACAGAAGAACTAACCAATTTAGTAATGTTTTTGTAGGACCAGCAATAGCACTTTTAATGTTATCTCAGTTTCTTTTAACTACAATTTAGAATAAAACAGTTGTATCCCATTTATTCACAGCCAAAGAAAGTAAGTTCTGCTGAGTGCCCATAGTCAATCCAACCATGGCTTTCTGGTACAATGGCATATAAATAACCTTCATTAAACTAGTAAGTTTTAATATTTACTAGATTGAATACTGTACCTTAGGACAAATTGAGACTGTCAAGTCCCAGGAAAAGTCTAGTAGCACCCACATCAGTATTACCCTGTGAGTGTTCAGTAATGTTTGGTGTTAGTGAACTGGTATTTTCTACCTCAATTCTTAATATGGACCATAGAAAAATGGAGATGTTGACATGAAAAATGTTAGAACATAGCCCCTTGCAAGCTAGTGTTACAAAGACACCACTTACAAAATATCCTAGGCTTTACAGCAATAAAATCTTTGTATCCTGCTATTGATTCAAAGTTGGTTAGAAGGCCTAAGATATTTTGTGAGTGGTTTCTAACCAACTTCATATGAATTGTATTTTAAATAGCATCGTCTTCTAGAGTTTCACCTTGAAGAACAGAGTGGGGATGTCAGACGGGTGTAGGACCAGGAGTCAGTGTTTGTTCTTCAGTAGAGGTGCCGCTTCCTAGAATGATTCTAAATACTGTAAATAATAGGAGCAGGATCACAGGAAGTTTGATTTATAGGAAGTAATTGAGAAAAATCTGAATTCTTTCATATGAAATGCTGAACTGAATGCTGGCTGTTGTAGCATCTGCCCGTCGTGTCCTGGACCCCGGGTGGCGGGAGGCTCTGCTTCTGGTCTCTTCCCTGCGCTGAGGCCTGGAATCTGTTACCAGGCAGTGCACGGAGGTCTCTGTGAACGTGTCCTTCACTTTCTCCCCTGGGGACTAGGACAACCCTGTCATTCAGGAAATTTTGGAGTCCACTCTTATGCCCTGCTGTGCTTTATGTAAAACTTCTTTAGCCAGTAATTGTTTATCCTTCCAACAGTGGGTTTTTGTTTTTGTTTTGCTTGTTTTCAGTGAGCAAGTATATTGGTTAATATTAATAATAGTTCGTAACCTTTGGTTGGGTATCCACCTTTCACTTCCTCATTCCACTGCCAATGGTGAAGTCAACTCAAAATTTACTTGACAGTTTGTGGGCATTTACGTTCTCCGCTGAGTCTCGTCTTCTCCACCTTACTGCCAGCCGTCAGTGATTTGTCCCTCAGTTGAACTGCATTAGCCTCAGCTGGTTCGTATTCTGTTGCTTGTTTTTATTTAAACTTTACCCCATAATCATCTTGTCAGTTCCTTGACCTGAGAACCCTGACGGAGATTTTGGTATAATTCCTAGTATGGTGCTGTACATGGTACGTGGAGGTGGACAAGACTGCCTGCATACCGTAGGCACTACACCACCATCTGGGCTCTAAATCCTGCTGGATTTCTCAGCAGAGCTCATTTTCCACTTTCTGTCCTGACTTACTAGAGCCCTTTCTTTTTTTTTTTTTTTTTTCTTTTTTTTTTTTTCTTGAGCATTTTCTAAGTACCTGGTGGTTTATTTTTATTTATTTATTTATTTATTTATTTATTTATTTATTTATTTATATGAAGTTTATTGACAAATTGGTTTCCATACAACACCAAGTGCTCATCCCAAAAGGTGCCCTCCTCAATACCCATCACCCACCCGCCCCTCCCTCCCACCCCCCATCAACCCTCAGTTTGTTCTCAGTTTTTAACAGTCTCTTATGCTTTGGCTCTCTCCTGGGCGAGAGCAGGCTCGTGTGGGAAGTAACATGCTGCACCTGCCGTCCTCTTCACCTGTGCTCTGCACATCTGCCCTCCAGAAGCCTCTCACCTGCTGTCAGACACATTTGACATCTCCCACCATCACAGAATAACACAAAACAGCAGACATCGTGCTGAACTGCACACCTGCTCTGGTTTTCTTTTCTCCTGTACTAACCTTTCTGAGCACCTGTCAAAAGAACCGTTTCCCCCTTTGTTTCTCCACTTCTTCTAGTCCAGTGTCCTCCACCATCGGGTGATTGAAGCTGCTCCAGTGAGGTCACGGTGACGTGATCTGTCGGGCTTCATTCTGTGGTTGTGAGGCACGGTTGACCATCCCCTCCTTGGTTTCTGAAATGCCACACTCTTGAGCTTTTCTTGAGCACTTCTGACTGCTGCTTCTGTGTTTGCCAGATGCTGCTGCCCTTTCTCCTCCTCTTTCTCCTCTTTATTTTAGAGGGAGACTGTGCTCAATCCCACAACCCTGGGATCAGGATCTGAGCCGCAATCAGGAGGCAGACACTCAACCGACTGAGCCACCCCTGCACCCCTGAGATGCTCTTCTACCTAGAAGTGAACGTGAGGTGCCCCTGTGCTCTGCCCTTGGAACCCTGTTCTTTTCCTGCCTGGCTCCCTCCAGAGTCTCATCCCTGCTCATGGTCTGTTATCATCAACATGGTGGTAGTTACTGTATCAGCTTAGATGCTTTCAGTTCAAACTCGGAGAAGACCGTGGCTCACACTGGAAATCCAGGGATAGGACGGACTGTGGGTCATCCTGTCAGCAGCTTGGAGGCCTGTCTTTCCCTTGTGCAGTCACCCCTGCCCCCAGCAGCAGCTTTATTCTGAGACTAGTGCCCCTCATGGTTGCAAGATGGCTGCATCACGTCTAGAACTACTGATACTCAGAGAAGGAGGAGGCTGTTTTTTAGGGGCAAGGGCATCTGTCCTAGAAGTAGAAGTGAGGAGGGTGGAATTACTATGACTGATACTGAATAACTCTCCGAGCCAAAAAGCTGTTGGGGAACTAATCGCTTTCTTTGGCTGGACAATTCTTCAGTGACTTCCCAGTGTCTTACGTTATAGTCTCGAATCCTTCATAATGGCTTATGAAGCTCCTCCCTGCAGTCTGGCTCATGCACACGGTACCACCTTTGATGCTACCCTTCCTTTGCTTCAGCCTTGCTGGCTAATTTTAAATGTCTGGAGGCTTTGGGTTAAATGTCACTTCTTCAGGGAGAGATGAGGGACCACAACCTCTTCCAAAGTGCTTCCATACTTTTTTTTCTTTTTAGTATTTTTTAATGTTTATTTTTGACAGCGAGAGAGATGGAGCATGAGTGAGGGAGGGGCAGAGAGAGAGGGAGACACAGAATCCAAAGCAGGCTCCAGGCTCTGAGCCCTCAGCACAGAGCCTGACGTAGGGCTCGAACTCACAGACCACGAGATCATGACCTGAGCCGAAGTCGGACGCTCAACCCACTGAACCACCCAGGCACCCCATACTTTTTTTTTTTTTTTTTTTTTTTTTAAAGTATGTACAACGTGGGCCTTGAACTCAGTCCCTAAGATCAAGAGCTGCACACACTCCACTGGTGGAGCCCCCTGGGCATGTCTGGCTGCAGCCATTTCTAAAGCTGATGTGATGGGATTATTTTAGAAAACAATGTGCCTTCATTAACCACAGTTAATAATTACATACTTCTTGTAGTTTCCTGGGGACTGCCTCCCCTCCCCCTCGTTCCCAATAACCTGTAAGTTTACAGGTTAAAATCCTTCTTAACACAGTGGCCTAGGAGTTACTAAGCACAGGCCAGAAATGTGAATGAGACCAAACCTTTTTTGACACCTTTCTTCAGGGTTGCAGGAAACACATTTTAACCAAACTAAAACTCAGAGTACTTTAGGAACAGAGGTTGTATTAAAATAACGGGTATTTGGCGCTTCAGCTGTGGAAAGTGCTCATCGGTGTCTGTTGTTGTCTGTGTCCTCTCTTGCCATACACTTTGCTACGTGTAAGGTAGTGGTTAAGATTTCATAGTTTCTGGAAGATGTAATACAACATGGAATTCAAAGATATTATAAGCTTTGATATGTTTATTACATCCATTCAGTATAAAAAACAAGACAAGAATGTGTATTACCCAGGCCTGCGCAGAGGTTAGATGTCAGCTGAAATGCATTCTTCTCTCGATGTTTGCCTCTGTTGCAAGAGTGCGTGCCAGGAGCCCGCGTGCCACTGTCTCCCCCTGCTTTGTGTGCTTGCGATCTGTGATCTGCAAAATGGTCCCATAACTTCTTAGTTCTCCTCTTGTCATTCATTATAATAAAATTCACGTACAGTAAAATAAGATTTGCTCCTTCATGAGAGTAAAATATCCTTAAGTGGACTGCTAAATAATTGAGGGTTTAAAAATTTTTTTTAATGTTTATTTTTGAGAGAGAGACAGTGAGAGCCAGGGAGAAGCAGAGAGAGAGAGAGACAGAATCTGAAACAGGCTCCAGGCTCTGAGCTGTCAGCACACAGCCCGATGTGGGGCTCGAACTCATGAACTGGGAGATCATGACCTGAGCCGAAGTCGGACACTAAGCTGACTGAGCCACCCAGGCGCCCCAAGGGTTTTAAAAAATTCTCATTGAGTCTCATGTAATCAGAATCTACACAGTGGAAAAGTTCACCTGCAAAGTTTGGTCTAATTTCATGCATTAAAGAGATATTTTACAGGCAAACGTATTAGGAAGAAAGAGAGGTCTGTATAAACCGATTAAATTCCTTCAAAGATTTATTTGTTTTAAAGTTTATTTTGAGAGAAAGAGCGTGTGCTAGCAAGTCAGGGAGGGCTGGAGAGAGAGAATCCCAAGCAGGCTCCACACTATCAATGCAGAACCTGACATGGGGCTCAAACCCAGGAACTGTGAGATAATGACCCGAGCTGAAACCGAGTTGGATGCTTAACTGACTGAGCCACCGAGGTGACCCTTCATTCAAACATTTATTAAGCGATAGGTGTTACCTGTAGTATAAGCTCTCTACAGCGGATGACATGGACCTTCCTGTTGTCCCTCTGCTGTTGAACTCCTTAGCACAGTGCTGATGTGTACCTAAATAGTTCATACTCTGTCGCTTCTGAAGTACAGAATTGTTATGTGTCCTTCAAAGTTGATGTTTACCAGTGTACAATCTGCAAATTATGACAGATTCCTCTTGGAAAAAAAATATTTGAGAAACGACGCCTTCTGGTTAACTTAGCATGGGCTGGTATGGTTGCTGTGTCGTAAATAATGGCTTCAAAAAATAATTCTCGACACAAACATTATGACCCTGTTCATAGTTTTTTAAGTTCCTGAAAGACCGTGATCATGTCATTTTAACTGACTTGTTAGGAAATAATGTTATGAGGGACAGGGAATACTCTGCCATGGTGGCAATGATCAGCCTTGGCTGTATATCTAACTGGAAAGCTCATAAAAACTTTGGTTTTCTTCACCTCCCTGCTTAAAATGGTTTGCGGGATGTTTGCTTTATCATGTTATAAAAATGACTATTTAAAACCTCTGAAAAGTAAAGATTACGTTTTATGATAATTATAGTCCATCTTTTTATTCACAGTAATGTTATGTCAGGTCACCACAGACCGGGAATTCACCAACATTGATCCTTTGCTTCTGAGGGAAAAATACAGGGTTATGTTCCCGCTAGCCCTCTGCTCACGTTTTTGTAAACCGAAATGCCATTTCTGTTCTACAGTGTCATTTGCTAAAATCCTTATAAAACAAGCCAGTATATGCAGGCAAATTTAACCTTTTTTCGTATGGTGTCACTTTTTGAAACATGGCAGGCAGCCAGCACTACCTGAGGAGGATGTAGCGTTTTCTTGACCCCAGGTAACCGGACTGTAAATTTCTTGGACTTTCACCTCAGAACAATGCTGTCCACTACACTTTCTGATCTGTTATCATCTCCTGGATCCATGAGTGCAGCTGCTTTTCCATCTTTTGAGCACCGTAGATGTTACCGTAGCACTTTCTGGAGTAGCCTCAGGCACGAACGGGTGCACTTCTCCTGCCTGGTTCTGGGTGACGGGGCAGGTGAGTTGTTAGGGACAGCCCTGTGACCGGCTGCCTGAATGAGGCCTACCTGACACGCGCACCCTCTCCATGAGGCAGCCACAGCCTGCTGTGCTCAGGAGCCCTCGCTTAGACTGTTCAAGCTGGGAGATCACCAACAGAGCGCAGAAATGCAAAAAACGTGCATTAAGTAGACTGCAGAAAGGGCACTGTTTACTGTCTGGGCTGGAACAGGAGGCGGAATGGGAGCTGGGAAAGTGTCCTGTCCTGAGTGACGGTGGCCACAGGTACGGATTTCAGCAAGAGGGGAGTTCACACGTGTGAGTTCTACAGATGATGAGAATCTGCCGTAGGTATGTATCTGAAGTCTTTCTGTGTCAGGGTTTTTATGTTCGTTTCATGTTTGTATCTTTTATTTTTACCCGGAAGTTCATAGCTACAAGTGAAATCTGAGAAAATTCCTCTTATTTTGACTTCCTTTAATTGGACATCTTTTCCTAGTAGTTTTATCTGTAGAGAACACAGATAAGCACTTGTGTAGAAAAGGGTTACACATGTTAAAAAAACGTGAAGACATATTTGGCCTCAGTGGCAATCTTAAGAAAAGCAAAATAAGATAGGATACAATTTTTGCACTTTTGGTTTTGATTGAAAATGAAAACGAGTCGTTGGAGCGCGTGGCTCTTGATCTTGGGAGTGTGAGTTCGAGCCTCATGTTGGGCCTACAGAGATTACTTAAAAAAGCATGAAAAGACCAAAAAATCTAGAGAGGCTAACTGATATCCATAGTGGTTAGAAATCTAAAAACTCATACCCTTTATTTAGAGGAGAACTCCTACCCTCTTACAGCATGACCCTGGGAAACCATCTGTCATCAGGGTGGTGGTCTGATATTTGGTGGGTATTTAAAACAGCTTTTAAAGGAAAAGCGCATCTTTTAAGAAACATGCATGCTGGGAAGAGGTTAGTGGGTCAGTGGTGAACAGTAAGGGAGGAGATAGAAAATTAACAAAAGTCAAGCACACATATGTAAAAAGCATGTCTGATTTGCAACCTGAGCTCACCACAGGACATGTGGCAATGTCTGGAGACCTGGGACATTTTTGACTGTCATGCCTTAGAAATTATTGGCATCTAGTGGGTAGACGTCAGGGATTCTGCTAAGAGCCCCATAGCACAGACACCTGCTCTGTGACACTCCGAGGTAGGTAGGTAGGTGTCTCTGTGCATGGTGATGACCCTGGGTTATTAGGGAAACGTGTTTGCTATCTCTACATGCTGTCTAAGCAGCTAGACTGTGTCTGATAGATGTTTGACTGCCAGTCACCTTGCTTTAAGGAAATTTTAATGCTTAAAAAAAAATCATCATCAGGGGCACCTGGGTGGCTCAGTCGGTTAAGCAGCTGACAAGCTCAGGTCGTGATCTCATGGTTCATGGGTTCGAGCCTCGCGTCGGGCTCTGTGCTGACAGCTCACGGCCCACTTCAGATCCTCTGCCTCCTTCTCTCTCTGCCCCTTCCCTGTACTCTTTCTCAAAAATAAATTAAAAACATTTTAAAAAATCATACTTATTTGGAAGATTTATACATCTTGTTTTTAATTATTTTAAGTTCCAGTATAGTTAACATACAGTGTTATATTAGTTTCAGGTGTACAATATCATGACTCAACAGTTCTTACATGTCTTGTTTTTAAATAAGGATAAACTATTTTTGTATTTTAGTTGTTTTACTTATGAGTCCTGTAACAGTAACTCTTTGGAAAAGCTTTTTTCCTTGCCACGTGATTAATTTCTTAAGATAAATATAATCAGATATGATACATACTTTAGCTTAAAGACACTTATTTAAATTAAAAAAAAAAACGACTAGTGCTGTCACGTTTAGATAGTGTGAAAACCGTACATTTGGAGGTAGATTGGTGGATCATATTCTTTTGAGAGACAGCATAGTATGGTCTGCATTTTCATCACCATCCAGCACATGACTCAGAGTACTTACCTAGTAAAAGCACAAAGTAATTTGAGTCAGATTAGGAATACAAACAAAAAATACCTTCATATTAATATTTTAGGTTATGTAGGTACAGATCTTTTCATTGATATTTGAAACTTGGCAGTATATAATCTGACATTTCTTTGATATTTTTTGGTGGTAGAAGAGGATACTATAAAGAGTTTTAAGTTTTTTTAAACTGAATTTTATAATTAATTGTTATTTTCTGTTATTAAGGATCAGCTACTATGTACAGTATTGAGTGTTTGATACCTAGGTCTTGGGAACTTGAGGAAAGTAATCTAGATTTAAAATACATGGCAGGGGGTGCCTGGGTAGCTCAGTTGGTTAAGCGTCTGACTTCGGCTCAGGTCGTGATCTCACGGTCCGTGAGTTTGAGCCCCCGTTGGGCTCTGTGCTGACAGCTTGGAGCCTGCTTCAGAATCCGTGTCTCCCTCTCTCTCTGCCCCTCCTCCACTTGCCCTTGTGCTCTCTCTCCCTCTGTCTCAAAAATAAGCATTAAGATTTAAAATCTGTGGCAAAGGGGCACCTGCGTGGCTCAGTCAGTTAAGCATCCAACTTTTGGTTTTAGCTTAGGTCATGATCTCACGGTTCCTGAGTTTGAGCCCCACATTGGGCTCCTTACTGACAGTGTGAAGCCTGCTTGGGATTCTCTGTCTCCCTCTCTCTGTCTCTGCCCCTCCCCTGCTTGCTCTCTCAAAAAATAAATAAAGTTAAAAAATATATATATATATGTGTGTGTGTGTGTGTGTGTGTGTATGGCAAAATGTTAATTATTAAAGCACAGAAGATTCATGTAATTCTACTTTTGTGAGACTCCTCACGTGAATAAGCTGTGTCCTTTGGCTTCTGTGACTTGTGTTTTAAGTGTGCAGTTCAGTGGTTTCTAGCACATTCTCAAGGTGGCGCAGCGCTTTCACTCTCTAATTCTAGAGTATTTTCACACCCCAGAAGGAAACCCCGAATCCATTAACATATTCCCCATTCACCTCTCCCAGCCCAGGCAGCCCCTCCTCTGCTTGCTGTCTCTGTAGATGGGCCCATTCTGGATGTTTCCTGTCATTGGGGTCCTAGGGCATGTGGCCTTTTGAGTCTGGATTCTCTCACTGAGCATCGTGTTCAGGGTTCACCCATGTGACAGGTGTCCGTACTTCCTTCCGTTTTATGGTTCAGGAGTTTTCCGTTGTATGAGCAGTAACCTAGTAGATAGACCATATTTTATTTATCCAGTCATCAGTTGATGGATATTTGCGTTGTTTTCATTTTTTGGCTGTTACAAATCACGCTGCTATGTCTATATCCGCACAAGTTTTGTTGGACATAGGTTTTTCTTTTTGATTGAGATCTAATTGCCATAACAAGGTGTACTGTGTGTTGATTTGATACCTTATGTATTTCCATATGATTATACCATGGAGGTAGCCAACACCTCTGTCACATCTCATAGTTATGATTTCTGTTGTGGTAAGAACATGTAAGATCTGACTGCTCAGCAACTTTCCAGTGTATGATGTAGTATTGTTAACTGTAATTACAGTGCTATGCATTATACCCGCAGAACTCATTTATCTTCGAATTGGAAGCTTATACCATTTGACCAACATCTCTCCAATTCTCTTGGTCATTTGCCTAGAAAAATTGCTGGGTCATATGCCTCCTCTCGAGAAACTGCCACACTATTTTCAAAAGCCACTGCATCATTTACCTGCCCACTAGCGTTGTGTGAGGATACAACTTCTCTCCATCTTAGCTGGCACTTGCTTTTGTCTTGTTTTTTTGAGTAGAGTTTTCTTATGAGTGTCAAGTAATATCTCACTTTGGTTTTGATTTGCATTTTCCTAGTGATCCGATGATGTTGGGCGTCTCTTCATGTGGTCGTTGGTCATTTGTTTATCTTCTTTGGAGAAATGTCTCCTTATATCCTGATATCTTTTCGTATCATTGCCCATGTTTTAAGTGGGTTGTCTTTTTATTATCAAATTGTAAGAATTTTTTTTTGTAGAGTATGCATAGAAGTCCTTTTTCAGATATATGCTTTACGAAAGTTTTTGTCTTGTGGATTGTCTTTTCACTTTCGTGATGGTGTGCTATGAAGCACAAAAGCTTTTAATTTTCATGAAGCCCATTTCTTGGTTGCCTTTTCACATGACCCCTCGTTCTTTTTTATACCTGCTTTGTACTCCACTGGGTGGGTGCCCCATGCAATGTTTAACCAGTCCCCTATTGATTTAATATTACAGATAGCGCTATAATAAATGGCTTTTTGCGCATATCATTTGTGATTGTGTCAGTGATATTGCTAGCCCAACTAGTAAATGCATACATGATTTTGGTGGTTACTGCCACCTTCCTCACATGAAGACTGTGGTGTTTGTGTTCTTACCAGCAGGGTGTGAGGAGGGTTGTTGCTGTGCTGCTGTACAGCAGAGGATATTGCCAGGCTCTTCTACTTCCAGTAGTCTGATAGGTGAGAAATGGTAAAATGGAGTCTCAGATTACTCTTCTAAAAGATTTCCGCAAGCACTTGGGACTAAATCTCAACTTTCTATCTTGATGCATTAATCTCTTTTCATGTGCCAGTCCCGCACTTATTAATTATATTTACTAATAATTAGTTATGTATTAATTCCTGGTAGGGTTGGCTCTTCCTCATTGTTTTTCTTTTTGTGAAAATTCTTGCTATTCTTCCTAATGAAGTTTTATGAAACCGTTTTCTTTCTTAAAATTTTTTTTTTTTTTCAACGTTTATTTATTTTTGGGACAGAGAGAGACAGAGCATGAACGGGGGAGGGGCAAAGAGAGAGGGAGACACAGAATCGGAGGCAGGCTCCAGGCTCTGGGCCATCATCAGCCCAGAGCCCGACGCGGGGCTCGAACTCACGGACCGCGAGATCGTGACCTGGCTGAAGTCGGATGCTTAACCGACTGCGCCACCCAGGCGCCCCGAAACCGTTTTCTTTCTTAAGAAAATAATTTTGAATATTTGATTGAAACTGTATTAACTTCTAAATTAACTTAGAAAGAATTGGCATTTTGATGATCCTGAGCCTTTCTACCTGAGAACATGGTATCTTTCCAGCTATTCGATTATACATTTGTGTTTTTCAGGAGCATGTTATAACTCTCACCATATTGGTTTGTGTATTTCTTTTTTTTTTTTTAATTTTTTTTTTCAACGTTTTTTATTTATTTTTGGGACAGAGAGAGACAGAGCATGAATGGGGGAGGGGCAGAGAGAGAGGGAGACACAGAATCAGAAACAGGCTCCAGGCTCCGAGCCATCAGCCCAGAGCCTGACGCAGGGCTCGAACTCACGGACCGCGAGATCGTGACCTGAGCTGAAGTCGGACGCTTAACCGACTGCGCCACCCAGGCGCCCCGATTTATGTATTTCTTTAAGTTTATGACTACTAGATATTTCATTGTTTTTAATCTTTTGTTATAAATGGGATATATTTTTGTTTCTTCTAAATTATGTATATGAAGACACTGCTGCATGTTAATTTTTTATCCTATTAAATAAAGTATTTTGATTGAATTTTTTATTCTTCTTAGTTTTCTGGATACATAATCATACCATCTGTGTGTGCAAATAGAGGTATTGCTACCTTCCCCCCGCATTCCTGTTCCTCTGATTGCTTCCTCTTGTGTAACTGCAGTGATAAGTACCTCCAGTGCAGTATTAAATGAGAACAATGTAGTGAGGACCCATAATTCTTTATTTACTCTAGCAGAGAATTCTCTAATAATTCATTAATGCTGACTTTGTTGCTACATGCATGTATATGTACACATAGTTCGCTCAATTCATTTTTTTTTACATGAATGGATGTTAAATTTTGTCAAGCGCCTTTTCAGCATTTGCAGAGGTGATCATATTCTTCTTAGCCCTTCTCACGTTAATTATGTTAATGTATTTCCTAATATTGAACCATCATTTCATTCCTGGAAAACTGCATTTATTTTAATGTGCTGTTTGGTTCTGTTTGCAAAAATTTTATTTAAGATTTCTGCAAGGATATCCATAAATTTATGTGTATTGTTTATTGTTTATAGTATAAGTTTGTGTGTTTATTGAATCTAAGAAATTCTCCATTTCACCCTGATCCCTCTTATGTTTCTCTCTGATGTGGACTGGATACTCTCCGGTTCTGCCTTAGAGCACTTGCTCCAGGAATTTGCTGTCTGCTTCCTGTGTTCAGTCCTGTTTCCTAGATACCACAGGGTTCCTGGGTCTTCCTTAATTATGGTGTATTTATTCATATTCATAGCTTCCTGAAAAGGGGTGCATAGGGCATTCTTTTCCGGGTTATGTGCAGATGGAAAATCTCTTCACAATAAATTCAACCTTCACTAGTTGATTGTTTGCATAGTTACAGAAATTTGGATTGAAAATAATTTTTCCTCAGCATTTATAAGGCATTCTCCCATCATTTCCTAGCTTCTACATTGCTGTTGAGAAATCCAAAACATCTCAGACTGTGGCAGCCTGGGGGCTCTGTTGCTTTCCGCTGGTGTTCTGACCTTTGAAGGCAGCGTGCTTTGGCCCTCCTCCCATTCCTATGCTGGGCACCTGATGGGCCCTTTCCCCTGCACATGCCTGTCTTCATTGCTAGGTTCTTTCCTTGAATTATTTCTTGGATAACTTTCTCCCCTCCAGATACTCTTTCTGAAACTCTTGTTATTCGGATACTGTATCACCTATAAGATTTTCTCCTCTGGTCTCCTGTTGTGCATTTCTTGTCTTTTTCTTCAACTTTATGGGACATAGCCTAAACTTATCTTCTATTCCTTTAGCAGGGTTTGTTATTCATCATCTTTAAATATTTTCTCAATATTCCTGTTTACAATGTTCTATTTATGGGTTCATAGATACATTTTCTTTTCCATCTCTTTGATGAAATTAGTTATGTGTATTTTGAAAATCTTTAGTATTCTTGCATTTTCTGTTTAAGTCTCATGTCCTCCCCCACCTCCCCTGGTTTTCTGTTTGCATGATATGACCTTTTTCTTTGTTTTATTGAGAAACTCTTCACCAGTGTCTGGTGATCCTTGGCTGTCTGTCCATATTTAAGGGTGAGGCACTAGAAAGATATTTGAAATTCTGTGTGTGGGCTTTACAATAAGGATGTCAGTGGGCCAGATGGCTGCTTCTTAGTTTCCCTCGGACATCAGTGTCTGTGATAATTTAATTTCTCCACAAAGTTCTCATCTGGCCTCTTGCCTGAGCCTGAGATTAGGTACCTGGAATTTAGTGGTAGAAAGGAGCTGCCAGGTATTTACAATTCATCGTGTAGCTTTTTATTGAACCTCCTGTTTTTCGCTTGTATATCACCACCACCCTTGTTGCTGCCAGATGCACTTTCTGGTTCTACCTATTCATAGCCTCTGTCTCCTGTTCCCTCTGGGATGAGGATGGGTGGATGTCTGATTGAACCTGCCTGACGGCACTACAGATGCAGGAGTCTAATGGCTTCTTATCCAGTCTATTAAGTAAGGCCATTTATTCAGCATCCCTGGTTATCCCTGCACCTGCTGCTTCCTGTTCCCAAATTTTCCTGGAGTTGTAGGCCGGTGGCTTGCTTCTCATTACTACACCCCTGTGTAAATTTGATATTTCACTCTTTGGCCAGAACATTTATAGTTCATTTATCTTCTTATATTTTTTCATTTTTTTGTAGAGTATATGTTCATCAAAGATATTTTTGTTTGTTGCTTTTAGAGAAGGGGATAAAATAGAAAAATCTTTATTCTGTCATCTAAGGATTACTTTCTTAAATCAGATTGTTGCCTCTTCTATTCTTCTGAAGTTTAAAATCCTGTTTGTTGCTGCCTATTGAAATTATGTGGAAATCCACACTGGTGTGGTCACTCTGGACTTCGGGTCTCAGCATACCTCTCTGTCTCTTTGCACATTACAGCCACTGTGCGTTCTGCCTTCCTCCATCCCAGGCTTTCTCACATGACTAGCTCTTTTTCATCATTCAGGTCTTACCTCAAATAGAATCTCCCTAATATTCTAGGATCATCAGGATAGGTTAGGTTATGCTGCCATAACAAGCAACCTCCACATCTCAGTGGCTTTAAAGAAGAGTGATTCTTGCCCATCTGACACGTCCCTTACAGATGGTCTGGGAACACTGCTGTGCACTGTCCTCATTCTGGGACGTAGGGTGACACAGCAGCCACCATCTGGCTTTACCCATGGCATAAAGAAAAAAGGGCATACCCTATCAGGGAGAGAGAGAGAGGTTCTAAATCTTCCAAAATGGAATTGGTATAGATCCTTTTTACACAGATTCCATTCGCCAAATCTAGTTATGTGGCCAAACCTAATTTAAGGGCAGTGGGGGAGTTCAGTCCTACTAGTGCCAGGGACAAGAACTACAAACATCTGGTGAATGAACACTAATGACACTGCCATGGCAATGTGACCAGCCAGTGTAAAGGAGCTGTACTAGGCAGGGTTCTCCAGGGACACAGAACCCACAGGACACATGCACGCACACACGTGGAGATTGGTTTTGCTCTTTGTTTATGGAGGCTGGGAGGACCCCAAATCTGTAAGCTGGAGACAGGAAAGCTGGTGTTGCGTTCCTGTCCAAGTAAAGCCAGGGGAGGTGATGGTGTAAATCCCTGTCCCAAGTCAGAAGATGAGATGAGCTGACCAGCCACCCTAATAGGCCCAGGCCCCCCGTGGATTGGAGGAGGCCCGCTTTTGTGGGGAGGGAAGTCGCTTTACTGAGTGCACCCATTCAGATGTTGATCTCACCCAGAAACCGTGTCTAACCAGCCTTGGGCTGGTGGCCTGTGAAATTGACACGTAAAATTAATCGTCTCAGGAGGCCTCACCATTGCCTTTTATTTTCTTTATAGGACTTGGCACTGTCTGAATTCATCTTGTTTTTATGTGTATTGTCTGCCCGACTCCCTTTCTGAGTTGTCCACCACGTCCTGAGTACCTAGAGCAGTGCTAGGCAAACAGGCGCTCATAAACCTGTGTACGTGATGACCCAAAGGCTGGTTTTTAACAGGAGCACGTCATGAAAGCCTTTGCTGCTGAAGAGACTACCGTAAGACTGCTTCTCTCTTTTCTTTCCTGCCCAGTAAACAAAATTGGGTATGCTTTGTGTGAACTGCTGTAGACAGCTAACAGTTTCCTTTAATATTGTAGAGTTAGTGGTTAAGTGTTCAAAACACTTTAGTAAAAGTAGTTAAGAAATCACCTCCCATTTGTAATGACATGGATGGAGCTAGAGGGTATTCTGCTAGGTGAAATAAGTCCATCAGAGAAAGACACATACCATATGATCTCACTCATGTAAATTTAAGAAACAAATAAGCAAAGGGAAAAAGAGAGGCAAACCAAGGTACACTGTTAACTATAGAGAACACACTGATGGTCACCAGAGGGGAGGTGGGTGTGGGATCAAGGATGCACTTGTTATGAGGAGCACCGGGTGATGTATGGAAGTGTTGAATCACTATATTGTACACCTGAAACTAATATAACACTGCCTGTTAACTAATTGGAATTAAAATAAAAACTTAAAACCACTTCAATTAAGAGAAAACAAAGTTATGCCAAGAATACAATGTATGTGCTTGTAACTTCATAAACTTAACTGATGACATCAGTTTATATCACTGGTTAAAATTTTCATCCGGGGGCATCTGGGTGGCTCATTGGGTTAAGTGTCTGACTCTTGATTTCGGCTCCCATTATGATCTCCGGGTTTGGGAGATCAAGAAACGGGTCGGGCTCTGCACTGACAGCAGGGAGCCTGTTTGGGATTCTCTCTCTCTTTCCCTCTCCCTCCCTCTCCCTCCCTCTCCCTCCCTCTCCCTCCCTCTCCCTCCCTCTCCCTCCCTCTCCCTCCCTCTCCCTCCCTCTCCCTCTCTCTCCCTCTCTCTCCCCCCTTCATCTGCTCATGCTAACTCTCTCTCTCTTTCTCAAAATAAATAAGTAAACATTTACAAAAAATTTTCCTTGGCCCAACAATGTGGAAATGCAAAGTTAGTGGTGTTGTCTAAAAGCAAATATTTATACCTTTTTGCTATATATTTTTGTGAGATACTTGTATGTCTTTGCTTTATAAGGAGAGAGACATTTATGTTCTATTTAATTAATTTTACATTACGAAATGTTTAAAAACAAGTCTTTATTCTCTTTCAATCTTTTATATCTTACCAGTTCTTTTTGTGCCTGTACCAATCACTAGTTACTAGTTTTACTCCCTCTTGTTTGCAGATGACATTCTTATGAAAGGAAGTTTGTTTTTTCCTTGAATAAAAAGTTTTCACATTTCACAAAATTTAAGCTTTTTATATTTATGCTGTTATAAGAACTGTAAAATACTAGAGGTTTTAATAAAATTTTCTGTACATTAATATCAATTGGATTTGGACACATTACCCACTTTGGGTAAAATTGAAATTGTTTAAGGCAAGGCAGAAAAACTAACAGTTTGGGTTTCACACTGCAGTTCCCAAATTTTTAGATCAAGATGATATGCCCATTTTGTTTAATAAATTGTTTAAAAGAAAAGTTATAACTCAGATCGTTCATAGTTTCATAGTTTGATTCTTTGCAGACTTCCATTTTTATGATGAAATCTGTAGAGATGGCAAAACTGTAGGTTGTCATTTTCTGTGTGCTTGTTTCTGACATGTTCAAGATGCAACATGAAATTTCTTTTTTTTTCTTAATGTTTATTTATTTTGAGAGAGAGAGCATGAGCAGGGGAAGGGGCAGAGAGAGAGAGAGGGAGACACAGAATCTGAAGCAGGCTCCAGGCTCAGAGCTGTCATCATAGAGCCTGATGTGGGGCTGGAACCCATGAACTGTGAGATCATGACCTGAGCTCGTCAGATGCTTAACTGACTGAGCTACTCAGATGCCCCTGTGAAATTTCTTGATGCAGATATAATTGACATATAACACTGTATTAGTTTCAGGTGTACAGCACGATGATTCAATATATTTATATGTTGTGAAATGATCACCACAATGAGTTTAGTTAACCTCTCTCACCTCACATACATATTTTTTCCCCTTGTGATGGCATCTTTTAAGGTTTACTCTCTCTTAGCAGCTTTCAACACAACACAGTAAAGTATTGGTAACTGTGGTCACCATACGGTCCTTGACATCCCCAGGGTTTACTTATCTTAGAACTGGAAGTTTGTACCTTTCAACCTCCTTCACCCCTCTTCTGTTTCTGAGCTTGTTTGGTTGTTTTCAGATTCCACAGGTAAGTGAGATCGTAGAGTATCTGACTTATTTCATGTAACATAATGCCCTCAAGGTTCATCTGTGTTGTTGCAAATGGCAGGGCATCCTTCCATTTTTATTGCTGAATAGTATTCCAGGGTGCGCGCGCACGTGTGTGTGTGTGTGTGTGTGTGTGTGTGTGTGTGTGTGTGTGACGTTTTCTTTATCTGTCCATGAACACTTAAGTTGTTTTTGTGTCTTGGCTGTTGTAATTTATGCAATAATGAACAAGAAGGTGTAGATATCACTTTGAGATAGCAATTTTATTTCCTTCCAATAAATACCCAGCAGTAGAATTGCTGGGTCATGTGGTAGTTCTGTGTTTTCTTTTTTTTTTTGAGCGTCCTCCATACTGCTGTCTGTAGTGGCTGCACCAGTTTACAACCCCACCAACAGTGCACAAGGGCTCCCTTTTTCTCCACGTCCTTGCTGACACTTGATATTTCTTGTGTTTTTGATGGTAACCATTCTGACAGGTGTGAGGTGATATCTCATGGTTGTTTTGATTTGCATTTCCTTAATGATTACTGAAACGTTCAGCACCTTTTCATGTACTTGTTGGCAGTCTGGATGTCTTTTTTGGAAAAATGTCCACTGCAATTAAGCAGATATCGCAGTAGAGTGAAATGATTTTTTTGGTTTCCCAGTGCATGTAGAAGTTATGTTTACAACATACCGTGGTCTGTTAAGTGTGCAATAGCATTATGTATGAAAAAAAACTATACATACTTAAAAATATTAGTAAAGAATGCTAATCATCACCTCAGCTTTCAGCAAGTCAAAATCACTGGTCACAGATCACCGTGGCAAGTAGAATAATAACAAAAAATATTTTGAGAATTACCAAAGTGTGGTACAGACATGAGTGAGCGGATGCTGTTGGAAAATAGCACCAATAGACTCACTCTGTGCAGAGTTGCCACAAACGTTTAATTTGAAAAAAATGCAATATCTGTGAAGCAGAATGAAATCAAGTACAGTAAGAGAAGTTGCCTATATTGAGACCCTCTGCTACTTTTTTAATTGGATTGTTTGTTTTCTGTTGGGTTGCATGAGTTATTTGTATATTTGGGGGATTAATCTCTTATCAGATACATGATTTGCATATATTTTCCCCATTCTGTAGGTTGCTTTTCATTTTGTTGATGGTTTTGTTTCTTGGGCAGAAGCCTTTTGGTTTGATGTAGTTCCACTTGTTTATTTCTGCTTTTATTGCTTTGCTTTGGTGTCAAATAAAACATATATATATGTGTGTATATGTATTGCCGAGAGACCAGTGTTTAGGAGCTTGCCCCTTGTATTTTCTTGTAGGAGTTTTAAGGTTTCAGGTCCTAGGTTCAAATCCATTTTGAGTTGATTTTTGTGTATGATGTAAGGTAATGGTTCATTTTTATTCTTTTGTAGTGGCTGTCTTGTTTTTGAGACTGTCTTTCCCCATGGTGTATTTTTGGCTCCTTTGCCATAAAGTAATTGAACATACATGTGTGGGGTTTTTTTCTGGGTTCTCTTTTGTGGTTCATTGATCTATGTGCCTGTCTTCATGCCAGTACCATACTTTTTTGATTACTATAGCTTTGTAATACCATTTTTGTCTATAAGAACTTTTCTTCCGGTTTTACTGAGAAGTAATTGACATACAGCCCTGTATGGTCTAAGGTACACACCTAATGATTTGACCTCTAGATTGTGAAACGGTTACCATAAAGTTTAGTTAATATCCATCATCTCTACAGATATGAAAAGAAATAAAAGAACAAGAAAAAGGTGATTTTCCTCATGATGAGAACTCTTAGGATATACTATCTTCACAACTTTCAAATGTACCACACAGCAGTCTTAGCTCTCCAAATAATATAGTTTGCAGTCAGGAAGTGTGATGCTTCCGGCTCTGTTCTTCAGGATGGAAAGGTTTTAATTCCACATGTGTACCCCAAATTTCTATTGAGGTATATTTATTTGCCTCCACAGGCTACTTTATTTTGCACTCTTTGGGGATTATTAAATTCAGACTTCGTCATATGACAAATACTTGTTGACTACCTGCTGTGTGTCAGGCTTGTAGGACATCATGCTGGACATTGGTGAGCCCTATTCTACAGAACACACATTCTGGAAGGAAGTAGAACAAGCCATTACAAGAACTGTGCTGTGTGAGAACGGCCCTGACAGCTACAGGGTAGATGGCTGTGTAAGCTCATGGCAGCAGCTTTTATATTTCAGGAGCTTGAGGCTGACTGCAAGACCCTCATCATTTCCCCACTTTATGTGATTGAGCGGTAGAAAATTGAGTACTGCCCTTTCACTGTTCTTTATTTTTTTAAGTTTATTTATTTTGAGACCGAGAGAATGAGCATGAGCAGGGGACGGGCAGAGAGAGAATCTCAATTGGGGTCCATGTTGTCAGCACAGAGCCCAACATGGGGCTTAGTCTCATGAACTGTGAGATCATGACCTGAACCGAAACCCCAGAGTCTGGTGCTTAACTGACTGAGCCACCCAGACACCCTTACTAACTATTCTTTTGTTATTGATCTCAGTACCGTGGAGTATTCCCAAACACAAAATGAGTGTTTTCCTTAGTATTCACTAGATTTGGAAATGTCCATTATTTTCAGATCTGACTAGAATTATTGCTAATTTGCATATATTTCTGTTATGTTCATAATAAAGGGTAATTACTCCTTTTCTGGTTTGGATTCATCTCCTGGCTTTCCAGAGAGGTTATCTATTCCTTCCCTCTTGGAGAGCCTACCTTAGCCTTTCCAGTGAATCTTAACTGGATCTCAAACATTTTCAGGTCTTTTGCATTTGAAATAAAAGTTCAAATGTGTCTTTTGGCAAAACCTGGTAAATTGAACATATATTCTTTCCTGAAATCCAATTAAAAAGAGTAAAGTTCCTAAATGTATGAGGACAAAATGTATGAGCTAGACTAGGGTGTAGAAGAGCTGTCGTGAGCATTGTGTAAACTGGAAAGAAGTGGGTGAAATGTTTTCGATTTAGCAGGCAGGGTAGCTACGTGCCTGCAGAGGGAAGGACCAAGAAGCATGCCAGTTGTGTCCCAAAATAGGGGAAATCTCAGGAATTAGAATTAGTGGGGTGGTGGGGCGCCTGGGTGGCTCAGTCAGTTGAGCGTCCGACTTCGGCCTGGGTCACGATCTCAACAGTTCATGAGTTCGAGCCCTGCATCGGGCTCTGTGCTGACAGCTCGGAGCCTGGAGCCTGCTTCGGATTCTGTGTCTCCCTCTCCCTCTCTGCACCTCCCAGCTCATGCTCACACTCTGTCTCTGTCAAAAATAAATAAAACTTAAAAAAAATTTTTTTTAAACTAAAAAAAAAAACTAGAATTAGTGGGGTGGGGAGTGGGTGGGGTTAATGACAGGATGATTTGTCCTCGTCTGCACAATACTGTGCACAGCCCGCTCACGACCCTCCTCTGTACTACAGACCTCATGGAAAGGACAGACCAGAGCAGTTCTGATCTAGGTCCACCTGAAAGTGGGTGAGGCCACGTTGAAAACGGGGGTTGGGAGGAGGTCTAGACTCCCACTTCTGGCCATGAAGGACCACTTGCTACTGTGCTTGTGTTCCCATCGCGGACCGTGGGGAACATGGGTAGGATCTGGGAAGCAGTTGTTTGCAGGCCCTGGATGATGGGCAGCGTAGGACTGATCCCTGAGATGAAGAGACAGGAGGTGAATGCCACCATTGCCCTGTTCTCTGCCTGGGGAAGGTCCTACTGGAGCCCCAGTGGAACATGGGGTCCTGGGGAGCTAAGAGGCAGGGAGTTGAGAGTTGAAAGTGTGGGTTATTGCATGGAGAGGGGGCGACTTCTGTCCCAGTTAGGAATAGTGTTTGCTCTGTCCTGAAAATACAGACATTGAGTATTGATTTAACCAGAAATTGGGGCATGATTTTCTCGAGCAGATACAAGGAAGGATGAGGGTGGGGGAGGAATGTGTGTGAAAGAGATGAATTGACATAGGGTGGGAAGTCTGTGGATGAGGTAGGATAATCATGTTATTTATGGATACTGAAGTAAGTACCAAAAAACAAGACTAAAAGTGGTTGACCGTGATCTCTTTAGGGTGGGAGTGTTGGCACTGTTTGGTTAAAAGAAATCTTACACATGTATTTAAGTACAATGAAGATAAAATTCAGATAAACCACAGACCACGTGACATCCGTTTCTTTCCTGCTACCTCTTCTGGGTCTGTCTTCTGGAGTTTGTTCTGTCCCTCCACCTCCCGCTTACTCCTAAGCCGCTCGTCTGGCTGTGGGCAAAACTGCTCTTGCTGCGGGTCACTAGTGACCGGCCTTGTGCCACACCTGGTGGATGCTTTTCAGTTCTTTTTGTGACTTCTCGGCAGCACTCCTCCCTCCTTGAAATCCTGTCTGTGCTCACTTGCGTAAGGCAGCTCTCCCAGATGTGCTCCTCAGTCAGGTCCTCTCTCCCCAGCCCGCCTGTCCTTCATCCCGCTATCTCATCAGCAGATGTTGGTTGGTCCAGTGTCGCGCTCTACTCCGTTCTGTCTTGGGCAGTGGGATCTGCCGTGATGGTTTCAGTCAGCGTGTGCTTTCGGCTCCTCAGCACCCTGACCGCACCTACTCCATGCCCCCCTTGGGAGGTCTGAAAGAGACCTAGGACTTGGTAGGTCCAGACCCAGAGCCCACAACACTCCCCTCTGCAGTCACGGTCTTCACCCTAAACTCCACACGCCAGTTGAAAACACCCCGGTGCAACATGCTGTGTAAGCCAGAAACCTTGACACTCGCCTCACCCTCATTCACAGCCCAAAGTCAAGCCCTGGTGATCTTTTCTGCTCGATATGTATGCCGTAGCAGGGGTAACCTGAAAACCCATTGTTTTCCAAAGCTCCTGTTGGCCTTCCTTGCCGTTTGCCTTTTTTTTCCTTCAACTTTCTCCCTCCTCCCCCTCTGCCTCGTCCTTTCCTTCTGTCTTTCCCTTCCCTCTGCCCTCTTTTTTACCCACCCCCTTCCGCCTCTTTAACCCTTTTTGAAATCAAATTTGCTCTTCCTGGTTGTATAGGCTAGAGCTCCAGTTCACATACAGGGTGTTTTCTTTCTGGGCTAATAACAACTGGGGAGACGTTTCTGTAGGTCTCCTCAGGGGTGGTTCGTGTTCTGACCGTGGCATATGGCAGTGACGACTGTGAGGGTTTGTGACAGTGAGAGGACTGTTTTTGGTTTTCTTCTAAACAAGGCCATTGATCTTCATGCAAAGCCAGGAGTAAGCACAGAGGTGCACTGGCTGGTTGTGGCACCTCCATGGACTCTGCAGATTCAGACACAAGTGTTCCCGCTGGTTTTCAGTGTGTTTGGCCGAGGACAGAAGCTCTGCAGACAGGGCGGTTATCACTGTTACTGTGAGAACAGCTGGCCCTTCTTCCCTCACGCTCCTCTCGCACCCAGGACAAGGCACCTTCTGTGGCTCCCTTGAGGGACCCCTCCCGCACAGGCTGTGGTCCCTGAGGGTTTGGCTGGGCCCCACAGAGCACTTTGTCTCCGGTGTGTAGCCCGGCGCCGTGGGTGTGCGCTGAGTGTTTGCCACCGAGGGAAAGTACGTGTGACATGATGTGACAGCAGTGGTCTGAGAGCCTTGGCTGATGGTCTGCTGTCCACCTACGGGGAAGCTGAATTAGCGTCCTGCATCCTGGTCCTGGCACTCTTCGTGCTTGGTGTAGTTTTTATCAATAAACAGTTTATATGGATTCCATATTAGTTGCCCATCAGAATTTCTCATTCCTTTTCAGACTCATTTGTGAAGTTGAAGAAAATACGCACATTCAGACTCCATCCCACAGTCTTTGGCAATACATGCACTTTAAAAGGAGACTTAGATTCTATGAACATTTATCTTTATGGCTAAGTATTGTTATTTCTCCTAGAGTGGGCTCTTAAGTATATAAAATTCCATGATGCATAAAATCAGGAAAAACACTTGACTTTGTGCCTCTTACGTGTTTTCTGCATAGTGTGTGATCCTTTTTAAGTATGTGGGCAAGATCACATGATGGTTCTGGTGGTTCCTTGTTGGCTGGTGTTGGATGATGTATCTGCTGGAACTTGCATCTTGGTTTTGCTAGTACTGAACACTAATAGATGCCATAAAATTCATAGTACTTTAAAAAAAGGATTTTAGGGGCACCTGGATGTCTCCATTGGTTAAGTGTCCGACTCTTGGTTTTTGCTCAGCTCATGGTCTCACGGTTCGTGGGATTGAGCCCTGTGACGGCTCTGTGCTGACAGTGTGGAGCCTGCTTGGGATTCTGTCTCACTCTCTCTCTCTGTCCCTCCCCTGTTTGCTCTCTCTCTCAAAATAAATAAACTTAAAAAAAGTTCTTAAATAATAGTTAAAAACTCAAATATAGTTATCTGTACCTTTAACTTAATAGAAAAAGATAATCTACTGGCAGTAAATGATTATTGCAAAGAGTACTGTGAAAGGCATTTAAAAACCCAAGAATCAAGTAAAGGATTCCTTTTTGACATTCAGATTCATCACATTAAAGAAATTTGTATCCTGCTGAAATACACATAAAATTTACTGCAGTCCATCCCATACCTTTTCATCTTGTAAAACTGAAAATGTACCCATTAACCGCTAACTCCCGTCCCTCTGCCCCCAGCCCCTGGCACCCACCACTCCACTGTCTGTGACTGATTGTGACCATTCCGAGGATCAGAATTGTGGGGGATGTGTCTTTTTGTGACTGGCTGGCTGGTTTCACTCAGCATGATGTACTCGGCTTATTCATGTTGTAGCATGTTGCAGAATTTCCTTCCTTTTTACACTGAATAGCATTCCCTTTTATGTAAACGCCACGTTTTGTTACGCATTCATCTGTGGATGGACGCTTGTGTTGGTCACATGCTTTAGCTATTGTGAGTAATGCTGCTGTAAATGTGGGTGTACAGATATCCCTTCAAGACTCTGCTTTCAGTTCTGTGGGGTATATACCCAGAAGTGTAATGGCTGGATCATATGATAATTCTATTTATAGTTTCTTGAGGATCCTCAATACTGATGACCACAGTGGCTGCGCTATTTTACATTTCTACCAACAGTGCACAAGGGTTCTCTTTTCTGTGTCCTCACTAATGCTAGTTTTCTGCCTTTTTAAAAGTAGTTGCCATCTAATTATTGTGAGGTAGTATCTTACTGCAGTTTTGATTTGCATTTCCCTACTAAATCCATTACGTTTTCAAGTAGTAGTCTTTTAAAAAATTTTTTTAAGTTTCTTTATTTATTTTGAGAGAGAGAGAGCACGTGGGAAGGGCAGAGAGGGAGAGAGGGGATGCCAAGCAGGCTCTGTGCTGTTAGTGTGAAGCCTGACATGGGGCTCAAACTCAGGAACGGTGAAATCATGAACTGAGCCAGAATCAAGAGTTGGACGCTTAACCGACTGAGCCACCCAGGTGCCCCTCAGGGATGGTCTTTTAAGTGAACCGGTCTGTTTACAGATCTGATGGTCCTACTTCAGGAATTAGTGCAACATACTCCTTTTAAAGCTTCATGTTCCTTTTAGCATCAATTCAGGTCTTAGAACATAAAAGATTAAATGAACCCCGAGCACCTTGGTTTGATGTTTTCCAGCTAAGCTGTTTAGGGGGCAGATGAGAGTTTCTAAAGGCTCCTGCCATCACCTACTCACACCTTCTCAGAGCCCGCACCTTCCTTCTTTGTCGTGCATTTTGGTTTTAGTGAGAAAGGGAAGCATCAATCACATAAATTTAGGACAGATGCACTGTTACGATAATTCAGAAATTTCTTGAAAGCAGAGTTTGCTATTTCCCTTGAAGGAGCATGAAATAGGTGAGGACGAGCAAGGTGATACGTCTTCACCATTCCACAGCTGCCCACAGAAGATCTCTGGAGATTACTTTCCCTTCTCTGATTGGCAGGGTGTCCTTGGAATGTGTCTGATCGCATCCGTTCTCTTCGCAAAAGCTCAGTGTGGCTTAGTTTAAAGGTAGTAAGACACACAGACTTAGGCTTTTGTGTATGATTCAGTCTTTTATTTCAACATCTGTGTTACAGATTTCCAATTGGCAAATAAATATAAAATCTAGATGGAAATGGTTTGGTGTTATTAATTTAAAATTTTAAGGCAATTTGAAAGGAATACAGAATTGTTAATAGCTCGTGTTTGTAAGTCCCAGTTTCTTTCCTGCAGTTATGTGAAAAATGATAGGTGTGTATCACTATTTGTGATTTACTTAAATAACAAATGTTAGTTTTCAATGGTATTATTTATATCGTATTACCTTTCTGCCTCTTAAAAAAAATTTGAAGAAAGACCTATCCGTACAGGAACGTGAATGTGGCATCATCAGCATAATCCATGGCTCAGTGAATTATCGCTGAGTAAATATACCCATATAATCACAACCCAGGGGGAGAAACAGACTCTTGGCAGCATTGCAGAATGTGGAGGAAGAGTTCTTCCTTCTCGTCACTGCCCTGGTCCTAGAACTTCTGTGATCAGCTGTTTTTGAACTTTTTGTATTTGGTTCTCATGTATTATTTTGTGAGTGGTTTTCCAGAGAATCATTAGTTAGTTCATTCAGTTTCACTGTTAATGTAGTTGTTATGTTTCATGGTATGACTAAACCACAATATTTTTATCTAGTCTACTGGTAGTGGAGGTTGAGTTACTTCCAGTTTGGGGTTTTTACAAATACTGCTGCTTTGAAATTCTTGTACATATCTTTTGGTGACCATGTGCGTGCATTTCTGTTGGGTATATATACCTAGGGTAGAATGTTCAACTTTAACATATAATTCCAAACTGTTTTTGAAAGCAGTGTACCACTTTATACTTAGCAGAGTACGTCAGAGTTCTTTTGGCTCTCAGTTTTACTGGCCTAATGATACCTCTTTTTAAACGAATTCTTAATTTTGATGTAGCCCTATTTAGCAATTTACTGTTTGTAGGTACCCTGTATAAGAAATCTTCCTCCCCACCCCAAAAAAGGAAATCTTTCCCCATTTCAAGATCATGAAAATAGTATGCAACATTTTCTTTTAGAAGCTTATGTGTTTGTATCTGTAATCCGTAGGGAATTAATTTTGGTGTGTGTTGTACTGGTTGTCTGATTCTCTTTTCCCCATATGGGTATCTTGTTGATCTGGCATTATTTATGGAAAGCGTTACCTTAAATCCACTGCTCTGAGTGCCGTCCTTGGCACATAAATCTAGTGTCCATGGATGCATGAGGCTGTTTTTGGGTTCTTTGTTAGTTTCCATGAATTTATAACTGTTTTGGTCTCTTAATTGCTGTAACTTTATAATAAATTTTGATACATGGTATCAGATCGTCCAATTATAGCTTATTTGTTATGGTCTTGTTATTTATTTGTTGTTTTCATTTTATTACTGGCTATTGACCATTTAAATTTCTGTATAAATTTCAGAATCCTTTTGTTAATTTATACACAGAAAATTCTAGAATACTGATTGGATTTGTACTGAATTTTAAATCCATTTGGGGAAGAATTAACATTTTAATAATACTACTCTTTCTAATCTGTGAATACAATATATTCTTCTATTATTTAAGGCATTTTTACTTGTTCTCAATAATGTTTTATGGCTTTCTGGATAGAGATCTTGCATATCTTTGGTTACATTTCTGACTTTTTTTGGCGACATTGTAAAATTGTAATTTTTTTCATTTATTCATTGTTAGTTGGGTTGATCAATGAAAGGCAAAACTGCAACCTGTAAAATAAAATGTGTGCATTTATTTGGGGTCTTAAGGATTGCCCTCTGGGAGACACAGAGTTGACTAAAGTCAATAGTGTGCTCCAGAGAGATAGAGGAGGTTAGAGTTTTTAAAGAGGAAAGAGGGAATTTACATAGCTGTTTTTTTTTTCTAGTTTTGGTTATTTTTATTTTATTTTTTAAAATTTTTAAATTTTTATTTTTTATGAAATTTATTGTCAAATTGGTTTCCATAGATATCCAGTGCTCATCCCAACAGGTGCCCTCCTCAATGCCCATCACCCACTTTCCCCTCTCCCTCACCCCCCATCAACCCTCAGTTTGTTCTCAGTATTTAAGAGTCTCTTATGGTTTGCCTCCTTCTCTCTCTGTAACTTTATTTTCCCCCTTCCCCTCCCCCCGGTCTTCTGTTGAGTTTCTCAGAATCCACATATGAGTGAAAACATGGTATCTTTCTCTGCCTGACTTATTTCACTTAGCATAACACTCTCCAGTTCCATCCACATTGCTACAAATGGCCAGATTTCATTCTTTCTCATTGCCAAGTAGTATTCCATTGTATATATAAACCACATCTTCTTTATCCATTTGTCAGCTGATGGACATTTAGGCTTTTTCCATAATTTGACTATTGTTAAAAGTGCTGCTATAAACATTGGGGTATAAGTGCCCCTGTGCATCAGCACTCCTGTATCCCTTGGGTAAATTCCTAGCAGTGCTATTGCTGGGTCATAGGGTAGATCTATTTCTAATTTTTTGAGGCACCTCCACACTGTTTTCCAGAGCAGCTGCATCAGTTTGCATTCCCACCAACAGTGCAAGAGGGTTCCCGTTTCTCCATATCCTTGCCAGCATCTCTAGTCTCCTGATTTGTTCATTTTAGCCACTCTGACTGGCGTGAGGTGGTATCTCAGTATGGATTTGACTTTATTTCCCTGATAAGCAGTGACGTTGAGCATATTTTCATGTATCAGTTGGCCATCTGGATGTCTTCTTTAGGAAAGTGTCTATTCATGTCTTCTGCCCATTTCTTCACTGGAAGACCCTGAATAGCCAAAGTAATACTGAAGAAGAAAACCAAAGCGGGAGGCATCACAATCCCCGACTTTAGCCTCTACTGCAAAGCTGTAATCATCAAGACAGCATGGTATTGGCACAAAAACAGACACATAGACCAACATGAAATAGAATAGAGACTCCAGAATTGGACCCACAAATGTATGGCCAACTAATCTTTGACAAAGCAGGAAAGAATATCCGATGGAAAAAAGACAGTCTCTTTAACAAATGGTGCTGGGAGAACTGGACAGCAACACGCAGAAGAATGAAACTAGATCACTTACACCATTCACAAAGATAAACTCAAAATGGATGAAGGACCTGAATGTGAGACAGGAAACCATCAAAATCCTAGAGGAAAAAGCAGGAAGAAACCTCTCTGACTCAGCAGCAGCAATTTATTTTACACATCTCCAAAGGCAAGGGGATTAAAAGCAAAAATGAACCATTGGGACCTCATGAAGATAAAAAGCTTCTGCGCTGCAAAGGAAACAACAAAACGACAAGGCAACCGATGGAATGGGAAAAGATATTTGCAAATGACATATCGGATAAAGGGGTAGGATCCAAAATTTATAAAGAACTCCCCAAACTCTACACCCGAAATACATAGTTGTTTTGAACGAAGTGTGATTGGTACTGGTCTGGCTACCGTTAAACAAATCTATACCTGATTGCTTGCTAAGACTACTGCTAGGCAGGAAGTCCATTTATGTCCCTTCTAACATGCAACAGATGTCTTGGCTTTTAAGCTGGGTTCAGCAACAATTCTGAGACTGAGACCTGAGGTATACTTGAGCCCACTTCCTCTCTGTTCTCCTGGCTCTTTTAAACCACTCTCTTAGTGCTTTCTTCATTGTATTCTCTCCGTTCTATATAAATAGGTAGTTTTCTGTACGGATCTTCTACCCATCCACTAATACTCTCAAAGGCATTTATTAATTTAATTCATATGTAGATTTTTTGGATTTTTCCATAGAGAGAAGCATGTTATCTCTGAATGACAGTTTTAATTATTCTTTTCCAATCTGTATATATCTTCTTATTTTTGCCTTATTGCACCAACTGGGTCTTCTGGTACAATGTTGAATAAAAGTGGTGAGTGTGGGTGCCTTAACTCATGCTTATTTGTAGAGATAAAACTTTCAACATTTCATTGAGTCTGGTTTTTCTGCCGTTGGTTTTATGTAGATACACTTTTGCAGATAGAGGAGTTTCCCCTCTATTCCTATTTTGCTTTGAATGTTATGAATGGTTGAAGAATTTTATTCAATGTTTTTCTGCATTTATTGAGCTGAATTTATGATTATTCTTTATGATTATTAATGGGTGAATTGCTAGGATTCTAACAACCTTGGTCACACTGTATTGTACTCTACATATGTCTGGACTTGATTTGCTAATATTTTGATTAGGATTTTTGCATTCATGAATATGAATGACCTAAGGCCTATAATTTTCTCTCAGTGACCCTTTTCAGGTTTTGATATCAAGGTTACGTTGATGTCACATAACAACTTATGGGCATATTTCCTCTTTTTCTTTTGTCGGAAAGAGTTTCTGAAAGATGAGGGTTTTTTTTTTTTTTCTTCTTGAAATGTTTGGTAGAATATAAGGTGAAGCTATTTGGTTCTGGAGTTTTTCTTTGTGGGAAAGTTCTTAATTATCAGTCCAACCTCTTTTAATAGTTAAAGGCTTGTTTGCGGTTTCTGTTTCTTTGTGTCTGTTTTGGTAGTTGTTTGGTAGCTTAACCAAGGATTTATCAATTTTGTCTGTCTTTTCAAAGAAGCAGTTTTTCCTTTTATTGAGTCTCTCTTTTGTATGTTGTCTAGTTTATTGATTTCTGTTCCGTGTGTGTGTGTGTAATTCCACTGTTTTGGTTTAATTTTTTATTTTAGATTTTCTTGAGATGGATGTTTAGGTTATTGCTTTTTAGCGTCCCTCCCTTTTATGATATACGTTCAGGCTATACATTTCTTTTTAAGTACATCTTAGAACTTTTGATGATTAGTATTTCATTCCTTTCATTAAATTTCCTGATTCTTATGGTAATTTTTTTCATCGACCTATAATGTTATTTAGAACATAGCAATTTGGGGGTTATCTTTTGTTACTGATTTCTTCTTCAGTTCTACCGTAGGCAGAAAGCAAACTATAATTTCAGTCCTTTGAAATTTGTCAAGACTCGCTTTACCCGGTGTGTGATCAATTTTGTAAACATTCCATGTGCCTTTGAAAGGAATGTGTGTTCTGCATTTGTTGACTGCAGAGGTTTATGTAAATGAGGTCAAGTTTGTTAAATGTTTTTGTAAATCTTCTCTGTTTAGTAGCCTCCTTTGTCAGTTATTGAGAGAAGTGTGTTAAAATCTGTTATGACTGGATTTGTTTTTCTTTCAGTTTTGTCAGTTGTTTTGGTTTCTATGTTTTGACACTATGCTAAGGATATAAATCTTAAAATATTTTCTAATGGGTTGAGTCTTTTTATTATAATGAAATTACCCTGTTTTTCTTTAGTAACACTTTGTTATTACGCTCTTTCCAGCTTTCTTTTTGATAATAATTCTGCATGGTACATGTATATATGTTTTTACCCTTTACCAACTTTTTGTGTCCTTATATTTGAGATCTGTCTTTTGCGAGCAGCATACAGATGAGTTTTTGTTTACATCCAGGCTCAAAATTGCTGTCTATTACTGAAGCTACACTGTTTAGATTTAATGTAGTTACTGATATATTTGGGTTTTAATCTGTCATTATAATATGTTTTGTATTCATCTTGCTCCTTTTTCTTTCTTCTTTGTTGTGTTGGGAGTGGTGTTCATAAAGCAGTATTCTTTAACCTCCTTCTGATAGCTTGGTGGTTATATGCTCTTTTAGAGGTGGTATCTTTTGTCCTTGATGTATCAATTTCTAAAAATTTTTTAATTTTTTCCAGATAATGCAAGGAACTTACATATAAATTATGTGTTCTAAATCCAGAAGACATTTTTGTTGTTCTATACAATCAGTATTTATTTAGATTTACCTACGTCTGTGCCCTTCTCGTTGCTCTGAGTCTCTTTCTGCAGTTTCTGAGTTGTCCTCTGGGATTCTTGTTCTGTCTCAGGAATGTCTGCACTCGTGGGACTGCTGTCGTGAAGTCTCGGCTCATATACACGATGCCTTACTCAGCTTTCAGTTTTGCAGGCAGAACAGTTTTGATTGGCAGCTCTTTTCTTGGAGATCTTTGAAGACAGGATTTCTTTATCTTCTGACTTCCATTGTTTTTGAGAAGTCTGCTTTTGAGGGCAGTATGTCTTTTCCTGTGGTGTCTTGAACCCTTCGCATTTATCACTGGTTTCCAGCAGTTTTACTGTGAAATGCCTGGGTGGAGTTGTCTGTGTTCACTTGCTTTTGCTTTCTGGGAAGGATTCTTGATTCTGAAGCTGAATGTCCTTCGCAGTTATGGAAGATTATCAGCCACTCTCTGTTCTGCTTCCTTCTTCCTTTTTCTGTTCTTAGGGTCACAGTGGAATGCAAGTCGGACCTTCTCAAGCCTGTCCATGTATGCCTCATGCTCTTGTTGATCCATGCTTTCTTCTGCATGCTTTCTTTTGAAACTAGTTC
The DNA here is from genome assembly GCF_022079265.1 of Lynx rufus. NCBI lineage: Eukaryota > Metazoa > Chordata > Mammalia > Carnivora > Felidae > Lynx > Lynx rufus. Next base: position 132,870 of record NW_025814889.1, read on the forward strand.
TCAGGTTCACGAACTCTCTTTTCATCTGTATCTGATCTGGTGTTGAACTCTTCACTGAGTGCTTTAGTTATTAAACTTTTTCAGTTCTGCCCTTTTCATTTAGCTTTTTGTATTTCATGTTCTCTGCTGCAGTTTTCAGTCTTGTAATTTCTTGAACATATCAAGTATTGTTATTTTTTAAATGTTTTTTAATGTTTATTTTTTTATTTTTGAGGGAGAGAGAGTGAGCAGGCAGGGGAGGGGAGAGGGAGACAGGATCCAAAGCAGGCTCCAGGCTCGGAGCTGTCGGCAGAGAGCTGGACACAGGGCTGGAACTCACAAACGGTGAGATCATGACCTGAGCCGAAGTTGGACACTTAACCGACTGCGCCACCCAGGTGCCCCAACAAGCATTGTTATTTAAAAAAAAATTGTTTTATGTTTGTTTACTTTTGAGAGTGAGAGAGTGCGAGTAGGGGAGGGGCAGACACACACACACACACACATCTCAAGCAGGCTCCAGGTTCTGAGCTGTCAGCACAGACGTGAGGCTCGAACTCAGGAACAGCAAGATCATGACCCAAGCCAAAGTCGGGTGCTTAACCGACTAAGCCACCCAGGCGCCCCAAGCGTTGTTATTTTAAAGGCCATGTCTAATCCGTCACCATCTAGAACTCTTCCTGCAGTTTGTATTGTTTTTGTTTTGCTTTTCTTGTTTTGGTGATGCTGTCTTACTCTTTGTGGATTTGGTTATTTTTACGTGTGTTCCAGATCCTGTCATGAAAAACTATAGGTATGAATTGAAACTCAGGAGGATGTTATTCAGAGAGGGTTTATGTTTGCTTCTGACTGACAGACGGCTAGGGTCCCCAGTAGTCCTGGATTACATTAATCTCGTCAGCAGTTGAGATGATTTGAAGTTTAAGAAAATGGTAATTTTGTAGTTAATTAGCTACTTTCATTTTTTGCTAGGTAATTATTTTATGCGTGAAGAATGAATTCTTTGTAGTTTTCTTACTCGTAGGATGCAGCACTTTGGTGTCTGGATTTAAAATTTGGGGGGATTACAATATTCCCCTCCTCGTGGTAGGCACTCACTGCTGATTTTAATCGTCTTAGCCTTGTGTCTGCTGAAAGCTTTGCTGCTTTCAAAACCGCCAGGTGCTTGTATAGGAGAAATGTGACTCTATACACAGGGTTTACCTCTTGGTTTTCTGTTTTCCTCAATCTTAAATTCTGTAAGTTTTCAGTGCTCTGTTTGATGCCTTCAAATAGGTTTTTTCTTCTCAGTTCATCTTTTCAGGTTCTCATGAGCAGGTACTTTGCTATTACCAAACTACAGCATTCTGTGAAGTAAATTTTATTCCAGATTCCCAACAACTAATGAACATATTGTATGCCTAACTAGTCATACACAACTCAGTTTTCTTCGAATTACGTGTATGTTTTTTTAAAGAACAGGTATAAAAATTAGTAAGTTCATGTATCTCAGTTTTCATAGATTTCCGTTCAAATATTGTTAACCAAAATATGGCTGTAGCAAATAGTTGTTTTACTTTTTTTTTTTTCTTAATGTTTATTATTTTTGAGAGAGAGCGAACAGGAGAAGGATAGAGAGAGGGAGACACAGAATCTGAAGCAGGCTCCAGGCTCTGAGCTGTTGGCACAGAGCCCGATGCGGGGCTCAAACTCACAGACTGTGAGATCATGACCTGAGGTGAAGTCGGACGCTTAACTGACTGAACCACCCAGGTGCCCTTGTAGCTAATAATTTTTCTAATGCTGGGGTAAATACTACTTCTTTGATGGTTTGTGGCAAACACTCATTCAGAGACTGATAAAAGTCAAAGATAAGTCCTTTAAAGGGAATAAATTCAGATTCATAAAAAGTATTCATTGCGGGGCGCCTGGGTGGCGCAGTCGGTTAAGCGTCCGACTTCGGCCAGGTCACGATCTCGCGGTCCGTGAGTTCGAGCCCCACGTCAGGCTCTGGGCTGATGGCTCAGAGCCTGGAGCCTGTTTCAGATTCTGTGTCTCCCTCTCTCTCTGACCCTCCCCTGTTCATGCTCTGTCTCTCTCTGTCTCAAAAATAAATAAACGTTAAAAAAAAATTAAAAAAAAGTATTCATTGTATTGTTTCTTATTTTTCTCACATAACAGATTATTTCTGATACTGGGTCCATTTTATTATGATTAAAATATTTTTTATTTTGTGAAATGATGGTAAAACCAGTGTCTTTGGTTTGCTGTGTGTAACAAAGTGCTACAAACTGGGTGGCTTATGAACAATAGACATTTATTTCTCACAGTTCTGGAGGCTGGGTGTCCATTCAGGGTGCCGGCAGGGTTGAGTTACAGGCCTTCTAACCCAGTGGACTATTGAACTTTCCTTCTGTTGTACATGGTAGAAGGACCAAGAGATATCTCTGGGGCTACTTTTATGAGGACATTAATCCCATTCATGAAGTCTCTACTCTCCTCATCTTCTAAAGGACACACCTCCTAGGATACCATCACTTCAGGCACTAGGTTTTTTTTTTTTTTTTTAGCACATGAGTTTTGGGAAGCACATAGATGGACACCATGACCAGGTGAAAGTTATAGATCAACATTAGGAAATCCATCAATGTAATACATCACATTAGTAGAAGGAAGGAAAAAAAGTATTATATCAATTGAAACCTAGGACCTGTAGGACCTTCCTCAACATGATAAAGGGCATTGATGAAAACCCAAACTAATACTATACTCAGTGATGAAAGACTGGAACCTTTCTCCTTAAGATCAAGAGCAAGACAAAGATGCCCGCTTTCATTACTGCTGTTCAACATCGTACTGGCAACCTTGGCGAGAGGAATTGGACAAGGAAAAGAAATCAAAGGCATTCAAATTGGAAAAGAAGCAATGGAACGGTATTTGATAACATGGTCCTGTTATTTAGAAAATTCAAAAGAAAGCCACAAGAAAGTCATTAGAACTAATAAGTTCAGCCAAGTTGTAGGGTAATCAGTTGGGTTTCAGTACACCAGTAGTGAACAATCCGAAAAGGAAATTAAAGCAATTCCATTCACCTTGGCATGTAAAAGAACGAAATACGTAGGAGTAAACTTAACCATTGGAGGTGAAAGACTTGTACACTATAAATTATAAAACATTGCAGAAGGAAATTAAAGAAGACCAGAATAAATGGAAAGACATCTTGGGTTCATGGATGAGAAAACTAAATACTACCCAAAGCAGTATAGAGTTCGGCACAATCCCCATGAAAATTCCAATGGCCTTTTTTTTCCCCTCCAGAACAAAAAGCCAATCTTGAAATTCATGTGGGATTTGAAAGGGCCCTGGATAGCCAAAACGATCTTGAAAAAGAACAAAATTGAAAGACACACACTTCACTGTGTCAAAACTTGCTTCAGAGCTACAATAATCAAAACAGTGTGGTACTGACATAAGGATAGACATATGGAATTTAGAAATCTGAAATAAATTCATACACATTTGGCCAATTGATCTGTTTTTCATTTTAATTTTGGCATAGTAAACCTATGGTGTTATATTGATTTCAGGTGTACAATGCAGTGATTCAGTACTTATACACACACACACACACACACACACACACCCAGTGCTCATCATGACAAGTACACTTCTTAATCCCCTTCACCCATCCCCCCACCCCTCCCTTCTGGTAACTGTCAGTGTCCTCTGTAGTTAAGATTCTGTTTCTTGATTTGCCTCTTTTTATTCCCCTTTGCTCATTTGTTTTGTTTCTTCAGTTCCACATGTGAGTGAAATCATACTGTGTTTGTTATTCTCTGATGGACTTAATTTTGCTTAACGTTATACTCTAACTCCTTTATTATGGCTGAGTAATAGTCCATTGTGTATATATACATTTTCTTTATCTGTTCATCTATTGATGGACACTTGGGCTGCTTCCATCATTTGACTATTGTGGATAGTGCTGCTATAAACATCAGAGTGTATGTCCCTTTTAATTAGTGTTTTTGTATTCTTTGGATAAATGCCTAGTAGTATGATTAGTGGATGATAGGGTAGTTGTTTAGAGAGACCGCAAGTGTGGGAGAGGGGCTGAGGGAGAGAGAGACACTCTTAAGCAGGCTCCACACTCAAATTGGAGCCCAGTGCAGGGCTTGATCCCACAACCCTAGTATCGTGACCTGAGCCAAGTATCATGACCTGAAATCAAGAGTCAAATGCTTAAACTGAGCCACCTGGGTGCCCCTCATGGAGTAATTCTATTTTTAACTTTTTGAGGAACCTCTATACTGTCTTCCAGGTTTGGCCAATTGATTTTTGACAAGGGAATTAAGTCCATTCAATTAGGAAACCATAGTGTCTTCACAAGATGGTGCTGGGATAACTGGATTTCCACATATAAAAGAATGAGTTTGGATTCCTTCCTTATACCATAGGCAAAAATTCAAAATGGTTCAATGACTGAAACAGAAGAACTAAAACTGTAAGACTTCTTAGAAAAAAACATAGGGGTTAATCTTTATACCTTAGATATTACTTTGGAATTGACTTGAAAAGCAAGAGCAATGAAAGAAAAGATATATCTATTATATTTTATCCAAACTAAAAACTTTTGTGCATCATAATCATAGGATATTATCAAAGTGAAAACATAACAAAATGGGAGAAAAGATTTGCAAAATATATGGATAAGGGGTTAATATTTAGAATATGTAAAGAACCCCCTCAACCTATCAACAAAAAGATGACACAGTTAAAAATGAGCAAAGGACTCCAATAGACATTTCCCCAAAGAGGATAGATAACCAGTGAACACGAAAAGATGCTCAACATCCTTAGTCATTAGGGAAATGCAAGTCAAAACTACAATGAAATACTTCACACCTACTAAGATGGCTACTAAAACCACATTGAGATGCCATCACACACCGGTCAGAGTGGCTAAAATGAACAAGTCAGGAAACAACAGATGTTGGCAAGGATGTGGAGAAATGGGAACCCTCTTGCACTGTTGGTGGGAATGCAAACTGGTACAGCCACTCTGGAAAACAGTGTGGAGTTCCCTTGAAAAATTAAAAATAGAATTACCCTACAACCCAGCAATAGCACTACTAGGAATTTATCCAAAGGATACAGGAGTGCTGATTCACAGGGGCACATGTACCCCAATGTTTATAGCAGCACTGTCAACAATAGCCAAATTATGGAAAGAGCCCAAATGTCCATTAACTGATGAATGGATAAAGAAGGTGTGGTTTATATATACAATGGAATAGTACTTGGCATTGAGAAAGAATGAAATCTTGCCATTTGCAGCAACATGGATGGAACCAGAGGGTTTTATGCTAAGTGAAATAAATCCGCCAGAGAAAGAGATCATGTATTTTCACTCATATGTGGAACTTGAGAACCTTAACAGAAGACAATGGGGGAAGGGGAGGGTAGGGAAAAAAATACAGAGAGGGAGGCAAACCATAAGGAACAAACTGAGGGTTGAAATGGGGGCTGAGGGGAGGGGAAAATGGGTGATGGGCATTGGGGAGGGCACTTGTTGGGATGAGCAGTGGGTGTTGTATGTAAACGATGAATCATGGGAATCTACTCTTAAAGCCAAGAGCACACTGTATACGTTGTATGTTAGCAACCTTGACAATCATATTAAAAAACAGAGTGGCAAGTGTCAGCTGGGAAGTGGAGAAATTGGAACTTTCACATGTTGCCTGTGTAATGTAAAATGGTGTAGCCACTGTAGAATACAGTTTCGTAAAATGTTGAGTGTAGAATGAATGATCCAGCAGTCCCACTTCTGGGGATATACCGAAGGGAATTGAAAGCAGGACCAGGACACACACTTGTATGCCAGTGTTCATTGCAGTTTTTCACAGTATCCAAACTACAGAAACCACGCAAGTGTCCATCAGCACATGAGTGATGCCACTGAACTGTACACTTAAAAATGGTTAAGATGGCAAGTTTTATGTTACATATACTGCACCATAGTTAAAAAAATTAATACTACATACCCAAAACCTCTGAGTTGTATATTTTTGGTGGGTGAAACAGAGTATGTGAATTATGTCTCAATAAAGGTGTTATAAACAAAGGGTTAACCTCTATTTTCCTACATACATTTTGTTTTTTAAAGTAGTATTCTGTCAAATCTGGGAGTCTGGAAAGATTTTTTTTTGCCTTACTAGTATAGCAAATAACATAATTGAAATACGTTTGTTGTTATTAGGAATCGTGATCAGTATTTAAATGGTGTTACTTTCTGTAGCTAAACTAGTATAATTTGCTTTAAATAAATCTGTTAGGAAATCTACTTCGAGTGTCTGTTTTGCCAGCTCTCCACGTTCTATACGTGTTACATATGGAAATTGGGCAGCAACTGATTGCTTTGGGGTATTTGAGGGAATATAGTTGCTCTTTAGTCTTGACACTGGTAGCCAACGACTTATTATCATAGACTAGACTAGCTTTATTTCTTCTTTTATTTTTATTTATTTGTTTAATTTCAGGGCTTGTTGGGGAATGTATTCAATCAGTAAGTGCTTATATTGTATACTTTGTGGTACAACTTGTTAAGGGCATAAAGTTTGAAATATATGGCCTGCTTTTAGAAAACTTGATGTTGGATAATGTATATAAAATAATTATGTAGCAATCAATAGAGACATGGAATTAATTGTAATTGTAGATTTTACATATGTTAAGTTGGTATAATAAATAATAACTGAATACAATTTAATTGTAACTTTAACTGAATAATAACTAATAATAAAGCCAGTTATAATAAATAAAATTGTGAGAGACTAACAAAAGACCAAACACATCAAAGAAACTAATGCTAGTGTAGATTAAAATTTTATGTATGATTAGAAAGGTAACACCGTTCATTAGAGAAGAAAGAAATCTTTCATTAAACCATGCCAATGCAGTTGATTACCTCTCTGGGGAAACCTTCTGTATTTTACCCCACGGTTTCCGTTTGGGCATGTAAGATGCTTGGATTTGCCACTCCATCCTAATAACAAGAACTGAACTGAAAAACCAGCAAATCTACTGAGATTATGAGAGCAGGAAGGCCACAGGACAAATGGCTGCCACAGAAGTTGGAGAGGCAGAAAGGCAAATAGAATCAAAACTTACCAGAGCAGAAACCCACCAGCAGAAACATCTGCAGGAACCATTGCTGGGTAAGAAAACCTGAATGTGATTGATGAACTCCTGGAGGCTCAGCGTGGACAAGTCTGAGTTAAAAATCCAGGGGGACCAGCATCATAGGGGCCCCCCACACTTTTGTAAGACTTCTCTCCAGGAGCTCTCCCAGGTCCTTCTAGTGAATATAGGACAAAAAATGCCCTTGTGGTTCCATTGCGACTGGGGTGAGGGGGAGAGGAACCATTTTAAAATCTGCCAGAACATTCTGTTCTTAACAAGGCCCGCCCGCTAGAGAAAGTTTCACCAGAGCCTGACTGACCTAGGGAAGAGAAATACCCAAGTCCAGCTCACTCCTAGCAATCCTGTTCCACCTAATGGGGTAAATAAAAGTGAGAAGTACCTGTCAAGTTCACAGTGTATGGGCACAGGCTCACCAAAACACTGAGACTAATCCTGGGACTATAGAAAGCATTCCCTTCCCACATTTTACACTGAATTACTAAACACCTGCTTATGCAGTTCCTTTTACTTAGTACATTCCACCTCTCTCTCTTTTTTTAATGTTCATTATTGAGAGAACATGTGGGGGAGGGACAGAGAGAGAGAGAGAGAGAGAGTGAGAGAGAGAGAGACACGGAATCTGAAGCAGGCTCTAGGCTCTGAGCTGTCAGCACAGAGCCTGACGTGGGACTTGAACTCAGAAACCATGAGGTCATGACCTGATTGGATGCCAGCCAACTCAGCCACCCAGGTGCCCCAGCGTCTACCTTTCAAAGGAAAATACAAGGCATACTCAAAGGCAAAACAAACACAGGACTTTAACAAGCATCTGAACCTGGGTCAACATGGCAAGGATATTGGAATTATCAGAACAGGAGGTAAAAAAACAAAAACAAAAACAAAAACAAAAAAAAAACAACTGATTAATAGGCTAGGGACTTTAATGTAAAAAAATAGAAAACATGCAAAATTAGATGAATACTGTAAACAGACGAAAAGTCTAAAAACACCAAAAAGAAATGCTAGAGTACAAACACATTGCAATGAAAATGAAGACTACTTTTGATGGGATCAGTAGACTGGACATGGCTAAGGAAGGAATCTCTGAACTTAAGGATATGACAATAAACTTCTAAAACTGAAAAGCAAAGAGCAGAAAGACTAAAGGAAAAAAAAAACATGCAAGGACAATGGGACAACTACAAAAGGTATATCATACGCAAAATGGGAAAGCCACAGGAGAAGACAGAAGAACAAAAGCAATATTTGAAGCATTCATGATGACAGATTTCCCCAAATTAATGTCCAACCAGATCAAGAAGCTCAGAGAATGCCTAGCAGAATAGATGCTGTCAAAACCACACCTAGGTATATCGTTTTCAAACCTCAGAAAATCAAAGATTAATCCTAAAGAAGCCAAAGGAAAAAAAACACCTTACTTATAAAGGAGCAGAAATAATAAATACATCAGATTTCTTCTCAGAAACCATGCAAGCGAGAAAACGGGGTGAAATATTGAAAGTATTGAGAGGAACCTGCCCCCCCTACCCGCTCCCCTCCATCACCAAATTAGAATTGTATATCCTGCAAAACTGTCCTTCCAGAAGTGGAGAAATATGTATGAGACAAACATTGACAGAATTTGTTGCCAGTAGACCTGCCTTGGAAGAAATGTTAAATGAAGTTCTTTAGAAGGAAAAGGCTATGTGTCAGAAACTCAAACATACATAGAAGATCATTGGAAATTGAGTAAGGGTAAAATAAACCTGTTTTTCTTATTCTTAATTGGTCTAAAAGATAAGTTTGTTCCCAATAGCAACAATGTACTTTTATGTGCTTGTGTGCATCTAGATATTTATGTATGCTCATGCATAAGTGAAAGGAATGACAACAATGATAAAAGGTACAGAAGAGAGGTATTAGGAACATTTTGTTAATAGGTACTTCTACCTGTAAATCTAAATAGTGTTATTTAAAAATAGACATGGTTAGTTTTAAATGTGTATTGCAATATTTAGGGCAGCCACTAAAAAGTAACAACAAAAAAAGTAAAATTAATATGCTACTATAGAAAAAAATAGATGCATATAAAGTACTCAAAATGACAAAAGAGAATATGGGTGGAAATCAAAAGCAGGCACAGGGAACAAAGGCATAGAAAACAGCAACAAATATGATAGACATTAATTCAATTATAGCAAATAATCACCTTAGACAACATGGTTAAAATGTAACAATTAAAAGACGAGATTGTCAGAGTTAATTAAAAAATAGGACCCAACCATGTGTTTTCTACAAGAAATCCATTTTAAATATACACTAATTGTGGGGCGCCTGGGTGGCTCAGTTGGTTGAGCCTCCGACTTCGGCTCAGGTCATGATCTCATGGTCTGTGGGTTCGAGCCCTGTGTTGGGCTCTGTGCTGACAGCTCAGAGCCTGGAGCCTGCTTCGGATTCTGTGTCTCCCTCTCTCTCTCTGCCCCTCCCCTGTTCTCAAAAATAAATAAACATTAAAAAAATTTTTTTTAAATATACACTAGTAGATGAAAATAAATGGGATAGAAAAGATAATACCATGCTGACACTAATCAAAACAAAGTTGGAGTAGCTATACTAATTTCAGATGGAGCAGACGTCAAAGCAAGGAATATTAATGGGTATGAAGAGCATTATGTGAAGAGATTCATACTCAAAGATGGTATAACAGTTCTTAATGTGTATGTGCCTAACAACAGTGTGTCAAAGTATTTCAGGCAAAAACTATTAGAACTGCAAGAAGTGATAGATGAATGCACTGGTATATTGGAGATTTCAACACCCCTCTCAGAAATGGACAGGTGCAGTAGGCAGGAGATAAGCACACAGTTGAACTCAACAATATTAATTGGATATCATCAACATCTATAGACTACCTCATCCTACAACAAAAGAATATACATTTTAAGCTCACATGGATCATTCACATCCTCAGCCATAAAACTCAATAAATTCAAAAAATTTAGAAATCATACAATATCTGTTGTTAGACCACAATAGAATTAAAATAGAAATCAAGAGGGGTGCCTGGGTGGCTGGGTTGAGTGACTGACTCTTGATTTTGGCTCAGGTCATGATCCCAGGGTAGTGGGATTGAGGTCCCATCGGGTTCTGCACTGAATGTGGAGCCTGTCTGGAATTCTCTCCCTCCCCCGCCTCTCTCTCCCTCCCCCTCTACCCCTCTCCCTCTCTCCCTTTCTTGGGTGCACTCTCTTAAAACAAACAAAAATTCAAGAAAACAGAAAAATCGCTTTAATTCTCAAAATACTTCAACGTTAAACAACATACAGGCTGGAAAAGAAATCTAAAAAAATTTTTTAGATTTGAATTAAATGTAAATGAGAATGAAAATATATCTTACCAAAATTTGTAGAATACAACAAAAGCAGTGCTTACAGGGAAGTTTATAGCATTGAATGTATATATTAGAAAAGAAGAAACATCTAAAACCAATATTCTAAGCTTCCACCTTAGGACACAAGAAAAAGAAAATTAAACCCAAAGTAAGCAGAAGAAAAGAAATAGCAAGAATTAAAGCAGAAAAATGAAACTAAGTAGGAAATCAGTGGAAAAATCAATGCAGTCAAAAGCTAGTTGTTTGAAAAGATCAATAGAATCAGTAAGTCTCTATACAAGCCTTAGAAACAAAGACACAAATTATTAATCTAAGAAGTAAAAGAAAAGCTAGCACTACTGATCCTCTAGACCATAGAAGTATAGTAAAGGAATACTGTGAACAACTCTCTGCCCACAAACTTGATAACAGATGAAATAGATCAATTTCTTGAAAGGCATAATCTGGCAAGACCCCTGCAAGAAGAAATAGATAACCTGTTTACACCTTTATAGAAGAAATTGAATCAGTAGTTAATAACCTTCCAAAACAGAAAGCACCAGACCCAGATGGGTTCTTGATTTTTATGCATCTATTAAAATAATGTAATTTTTCTTTAGCTTGTTAATAGATGCATAAAAATCATTTGACAAAATCCAGCACTCATTTATAATAAAAACTTCAAACTAGGAATAGAAATTACCTACAAAAGTTCTACACTAACATCATCATACTTAATGATGAGAAACACAGGTTTCTTGATGAAATCAGGAACAAAGCAAGGATGTCTCTTCTTACCATGCCCTTTTCAACATGGTATTGGAAGTCCGAGCTAAAGCAAGAAGACAAAAGGAAATAGAAGTATAGAAATTTGGAAGAGAGAAAACTATTTTTGTTTACAGATGACATGATTGTCTACACAGGAAATCTGAAAGAATTGATAGGTACCTGGAACTAATAATTATAACAAAGTTAATATATAACAATATATAAAAGCCTATCACTCTCTTATATATCAGCAATGAACAAGTTGAATGTGAAGTTAAAAACACATCACCGTTTATATTACCGCCCCCCAAATGGAATACTTAGGTATAAACCTAACAAGATATGTATAAGATCTATATGAGGAAAACAAAATTCTGATGAAAAAAATAAGTGGAGAGAGAACCCTTGTTCAGGGATAGGAAGACTTAATATTGTCAACACGTCAGTTCTTCCCAACTTGATCTATGGTATAGATTCAGTGCAGTCCCAATAAAAATCCCAGGAAGTCATATTTTGGGTATCAACATAGTGGTTCTGAAATTCATGGAATGGCAAGAGATCCAGAATAGCCTACACAATGAGGACAGGGTGGTATTGGTAAAGCAACAAATACATCAGTGGAACAGATGGGAGAGCCCAGAAGTAGACCTGCATAAATATAACCAACTGATCTTTGATAAAAGAGCAAAGGTAGTACGATGGAACAGATATAATCTCTTCATCAGATAGTGGTGGGACAACTGCATCCATATGCCAAAAAAAAAAAAAAATGAATCTAGACACACCTTGTACCCTTCATCAAAATTAACTCAAAATGAATAGAATCATAGGCCTAAAATGTAAAACTTCTAGAAGATAACATAGGAGACAGCTTAGGTGTCCTGGAGTATGGCAGTGACATTTTAGTAACAACACCAAGACACGACCCTTGAAAGTAATAGTTGATAAGTTGGACTTGATGAAAATTAAAACTTTGAAGAGAATGAGAGGACAAGCCACAGACTGGGGGAATATTTGTGAAAGACACCTGCTAAAGGACCATTACCAAAATGTACAAAGAACTTTTTTTTTTTTGAATGTTTATTTACCCTGAGAGAGCAAGCACGTGCAGGGGCGTGAGGCAGAAAGCGGAGAGAGAATCCCAAACAGGCTCCACCATGTCAGTGCAGAGCCCGACTGAGGGCTCGAACTCACGAACCACCAGATTGTGACCTGAGCTGAAATCAAGAGCTGGATGCTCAACTGACTGAGCCACCCAAGTGCCCTGAAGTGTACAAAGAACTCTTAAACAAGTAAGAAGATGGATGTGATTAAAAAATGAACAAAAAATTTGAACTTACATCTCACCAAAGATGAGATAGAGGTAAAAAGTAAGTGTATGAAAAGATGTTCAACATCCTGTGTCATAAGAGAATTACAAATTAAAACAACGTTAATTTCTCACTACACATCTGTTAGAATGGCTAAAATCCAAAAAACACCGATTGCTGATGAGAATGTGGAGCCATGGGAACTTAGTCATTGCTGGTGGGAACGCTAAATGGTGCAGCCACTCTGGAAGGCCGTTTTCTTACAAAACTAAACATACCATCCAGCAGTTGCACTCCTTGTTATTTATCAAAAAAGCTGACCATGTACACATAGAAATCTTTACAGGGTTGTTGATAGCAGCTTTAATTCATAATTGCCAAAATATGGAAGCAACCAAGATATTCGAATATCTAGTCAGTGAATGGATGAACTGTGTTATGTCCATTCAATGGAATATTATTCAGCACTAAAAGGAAATGAACTGTCAAACCGTGAAAAGATACGGAGGAGTCTTAAATGCATAGTACCAGGTGAAAGAAGTCAACCCAAAAAGGCCACATACTGTATGATTCCAGCTATAGGACATTCTGGAAAAGGCCAATGATGGAGGCAGTAAAAAAAAAAAAAAAAAAAAAAATCAGTGGTTGCCAGGAATTGGGGACACGGAGGGATGAGTAGGTGGCACACAAAGGATTTTTAGGCAGGGAAACTATTCTGGGTGATACTTTGATGGTATATACTTGTCTTAATGTGTATGTGAAAACCCGTAGGGTGTACGGCCCCAAGAGTGAACCAACCATGAGCTGAAGCATGGGCTTTGGGGGAAATACTGGTATGCCAGTGCAGGTTTCTTGACTGTAACAAATGTCATTTCTGGTTTGGGGTGTTGATGGGGCGGGGGGGGGGGAGGGCAGGTGCGTGGGGACATGGGATTCCTGGTATGTCCTGCTGAGTTGTGCTATGAACCTAACACTGATCTGTAACACAATGTTTATTAGTGTTACATTATAAAAAGTTATTCTCAGACGGATCTGACAGCATGGAGTCTGCTTAAGACTCTCTCTCCCTCTTTCTCTGTCCCTCCCTTGCTCGTGCTTTCTCTCTCAAAAAAAAAAAAAAAAGATACACAGATGGAAGGGATTGCGTTAAATTTGGATTTGTACGGGTAGAGCATATCAGTATCACCTGGGGGCTTGCCACAGTTACTTGGACCAACTCAGACCCATTAGGATGGCTCATATCAAAACCAGAAAATTATAAGTGTTGATGAAAATGTGGAGAAATTAGAACCTTGTGCACTACTAGCGGGAAAGTAAAAGGGTGCCTCTGCTGTGGAAAACAGTTTGGTGGGTGTTTAAAAAATAAAACATGTAATTGCCAGTTCACATGGCAGTTATGCTTCTGGGTATATCAAAAGCAGGATCTCAAAGACATATGTGTATACATGTGTTCATAGCTACGTTATGTGCTAAACGTGGAAGTAACCCAAGTGTTCATCACAGATGAGTGGATAACAAAATGCAATGTATATGTGCAATGGAATAATATTCAGCCTTAAAAAGGAAGAAAATTCTGTAACCTGCTACAATGTGGGTGAACATTGAGGACATTTTGTTAAGTGAAATATGTCAGGTACAGAAGGACAAAAACTGTCTAATTCCACTTCTAATTCCACAGTTCTAAGGTACTTAGATTCGTCACAAAGTCGAAGTAGTACAGTGGGTGCCAGGGGTTGGGGGAGGAGGGGAAGTACTTAGGGACTAACGGGTGCAGAGATTCAGTTTCACAAGAGGAAGTGAGTTATGTGACTGGATGGTGGTGACTGCTTCAGGACATTGTGGATGTGGTTAATGCCAGTGAACCGTACATGTAAAAATGGTGACACTGGTTTATGTTATGTCTGTTTTACCACAGTAAGAGAAATTGGGGGGAAAATTAGTGGGAAGTGTTTGGTTTTGTATTTTTATTTTTTAAACTATAAGCCTCTTGAGAATCACTTTCTGAAGGAGCTCATCTTCCTAAGGGGAGCCGAAAAGATTGAGGAGTTTTTTTTGTTTTTTTTTTTTTTTGTTTTTTGTTTTTTGTCTGTCATGTCCCTCTGAGGCCACCTTGGAAGATAGATGAAAGATGAAGCCTGTCCCTTCTTAGTGGAACTGATGGATCTTCTGAGGAATTTATAATTATTTGCACAAGGCAGTATGTCTGTAAGAGACATATTAAAAATTGGAATATGCAAGAGTTGAGTTTGCTTTAGTGTGATCCTAGAGGAAAGGTCAGTCAGGGACAGTTGCATGGACAGTTGCTCAAGTCCCAGCAAGGAAAGGGCAGAGCACAGCTTAACCAAGGGGACCAAGGTCCAGTGTTTCGGGCAGACTTTGGAATTTTGAGGGGTTCAGTTTAGTAGTATTATGCATTCAGGAGAGAGGGCTGCAGACTTGGGTTTGTTCACATCAGTGAAGACCTTAAATGAGAAGCTGTCTGTACATGGGAACTGAGACACTCATTTCCTAGGATTTTATTGGTGAACAAACAAATTGCTGTGTTTATTAATCATGTTAAGTCAACAACGGAAGGACTTTTATCTGTTTTACTGCTATATTGCCAGAGCATCTATAACAGGCATGTCTGAACTATGTTACCAAACAATGATTTTAGGTTTCATAAGAAAGAAAATCTCAGTGGTTGTACTTTGGTGCTTTTATGATGTGTCTCAGACATCATCGTGCTCTCCTTTTGTGGGTCTGTGTTCTTCGCAAGGCTCTCCTTGGGCTCCTGAGTGTCTTCCTTGTGATGTGTGTACCTATGTTGACTCAGTTCAGGCAGATCTCAAAACTCTTTGGTTTTAACTTTACGTGTTTTCTGAAGTGTGTGCTGCTTAATTCTTGAGTCTTGAGCTTAACCATTTCTAGCAATTAAGTGACATCACTTGTAGAGTTTCTGCTATTAGTGTCCCCACTGTAGTCTTTTGGTTGTTATATAAGTAGTTATATTTACTATATGGCGTTATTTTAAAACACTAGCTTTGGTTTTGTATATTTTCTGTAGTTCTGAATAAATCATTCTTAATTTTTCATATATGTACTTAGAAAAAATGCAAATTAAATTACATGTTTACAATGATATGATTACTTACTACTCTTAAACCCTTTATGTCACATTGTCCTTTCTTTTACTTCTACATGTCATAAACCTAATGAGATCTAACAATTGTATCTTTGCTTTAAACAGCCAGTTATCTTTTAAAGAAATTAAGGAAATTCCTCTTGTGTTCCCCCACATATCTACCATTCTGTAGTGTTACCTAATCTAAAAGTAGTGTCCCCCTTGTGTAGATTCTCCTGGCATGTATTCTGGACCATGTTGGTCCTCTCTGACCTTACAGTAGTTCATGTATATATCAAACTTCCTCTGCCAGTTTTAGGCCATTTCTGGCAAGGACTACAGTTTTTGCATTTTTAGATAATTCAGTGTATCTATCGAGCACAGAAAATACTTACTTTTTTTTTCTTTTTTTTTCCTTTTTTAATTTAATTTTATTTTTTTCTTTCAATATATGAAATTTATTGTCAAATTGGTTTCCATACAACACCCAGTGGTCCTCCCAACAGGTGCCCTCCTCAATACCCATCACCCACCCTCCCCTCCCTCCCACCCCCCATCAACCCTCAGTTTGTTCTCAGTTTTTGAAAATACTTACTTTTAAGTATGTAAGTAGGGTTGAAGTAGTGTGTTTTTGACTGAGCGTCTGTATAACCTGACAACGTATAGTACCATAGTTCACCATTAGATGTCACTCTGTAACATACTTTACATTCTTGCCAGACAATTCCTTACCTAAACGCTTGTCAGATTCAGAAAGTTGGCATTGCTTAACAGCGCACTTACACTGATACGTAGTGGTTTCTCTCTAAACACACGTTCATAAATTATAATTGTTACTACCTTTTAATTCTACGTCTAAGTCTGTATTGAACCCAACTGATTTTCCTTAGTTTTCTTTAAAATTTGAGTGCTGGCTTTATTTTTTGGTTATTCTCTATGTGGAGCAAAGTCTGCAAATATTACAAGTAGTGGTAGGAAGAAGTAGGATATTCAAGAATACCTTCAAACGTGTTCAGAATTCTTCCATTAGTAATGCAATTTGAAAAATACCTTATTCCAGGAGGCTGGCTGACCCCACACTCATGGGCGACTGCTGGTTTTGTTTGGGTGTGTCAGAGAAAGAGGGAGAATGGACTTGGCTCTGAAGAGAAACGTAGAGGCAGAGAACACGGAGACCTGTAGGCTCTGCTGGCCAGTCCTGGAACACAGGAAAGTGCCAAGAATGAGATTCCTTCACTCATTCCCACCCTTACAAGATAGGAAAGGTCAGGTCAGGCGGGGTTTGATGTTCACCTTATCCCTAAGGGTGGCCAAATGCTAACCCATGTGACGATGCAGGGGTCAGGTGTCTCAGGGCCGAGGACACTGCTGACAGTCCAGCCCCTCTGTGCCCAGCTGGGAGTCCGGTTGTATGCGTGAGCCTCTTCTGCAGCACTGTTGCTCAGTCATGCTCCCTGTACACTTGCCAGAACACAGCCAGTGACCATTTTCCTCACTTCGCTCAGAATATTGAAATTTGAATGAAACAGCGATGTTGTTTCTGAGTGATACAATAAACAACCCCCCGCCCCCGCCCCCGCCAGCCCAAGCATGTGAACATTCACGCAGATGTGGCTCCACCCATGTCCTCTGGGACACCAGCTCCCAGCCTTTCACACCTCAGCCAGAAATAACTATCTTACAGTTTCTGTTTATGGTTTTATTTGGAAAAAAAAAAAAAAAAGAATGTCATTTATCAGTATGGTTTTATAAAATTCAAAATTTAAAACCCTGAGTATAATAAAATACCAAAGAATAAGGGCATTTGAATCCATTTATATTGATCTGTCAAATTATACACAATGTATTATGAAAAAATGAAATTTTATGTTCTGCTTTTGCTTTAGAATAAGATATGCATTTTTTTTAATACGTTAGTATAGGATGACTACTAACCCTTATTGGGAAGACCTTTTTAATTCTTTGGTCTTAAAATGACATTTTTTAATGAAATAATGAAGCAAATGACAATTTTTATGAAGCAATTGGTAATGTAGGTGTAGAAAATATAGTAGAAAGGTTGTCATACTCCATACTACAGTAGTGTCCTCACCAGGAGTTAGGACGTGCTGAGACTGTTACTCACTTATACTGATAGAGGTGCATCTTGTAATCCATATATTTTTTCCTTATGTTTTTGTGTATTCCTACAGTTAAAGAAGTGAACAGGTCATGGCACGTTTAACAAAAAGACGACAGGCGGATACGAAAGCTATCCAGCATCTTTGGGCAGCCATTGAGATTATACGGAACCAGAAGCAAATTGCCAACATTGACCGTATTACAAAGTGAGTAATTTAAGCAAAAATATCCTTGTGAAGTTTCCTGTAAGATTTTTGGGGGGCAAAGGTCTAAAACCAACATATTTATTATGCTCATCAACGCATTACAAAGTAACAGTCATTTTTTGCCTTATATGTAACTTATTAGAAAAATAATACACAAGCATAGGCAACTTGTGTTTAGATGTTTTGGAAAGAAATATTAGAGAAGTATAATACCAGTGTGTACTACTTACAATAGCTTTTTAGTTCTCAAAGATTTTTTAACTCTTGGGAACAGATCTTTATGTCTTTTTTATCAAAAAGGCTTTGCTTCTGTGTAAACTGTCTAAAACCAGTGTGCTCTTTGTTGAGTGTTCACTGTCGCACACGTTGGTCCCTAGTCCACTAACCAGGACTTTCTGACCATTTCATTCTGTGTTTTGGAAATTACATTACTTTGGTAGACCAAGATTCAGGATAGAAAATTATCAGGATACTTTATGAATTCTCTACTTACCTGTTATATACTGGTTATAACAGAGTCTTCAAATGGAACTTGATTTTGTTCCTTTGTTTCTCTGAGTATTTTTAAGGGAATAAAGCTAAATCCATCTTTTTTTAAATGGTTGAATGATCTTTTTTGGTAATTTAGATAGAATTTCTTTATTTTCTACACATTCCTTAGATGCTATGTGTAAACGTGGAAACAAGTGATTTACAAAAGTTCATTTAGTGCTTATTTTTGCCTTTATTAATAAGTAACAAAATTGAATACCACATATTTTTGTCTCTTGCCTACATTCTGTTAAAATTATAAAGTTTACTGAAGAGGGCAGGGACCAGAGAAGGAGAAAGAATAATGCCATGTGTTGCTCTAAGTCCGTATTTAAAGTTGCTATGCACATGTCCTAGCTCCTGAGGGCCACTAGCATAAAAATATTCAGTAACACTTGTACGGAAAATAAGAATAAAATAAAGAGCACATTATAATTAAATTCAAATTAGTATGTTTTTATAAAAAGCAAATAATTTGGGGGTGTGTTACAAAGTATAAGTTATAGTGAGATGGTATTGGCATAAAAACATGTTTTCAAAACCTCAAGAATAACAGCCATACGTATTTTCCTGTGGTTGGGATTGTTTAAAAACATAGTTTATGTCTATCAAAATTACCTACAGAAGGATGTGGAAATAAGATGCTGCTCTTTGGGTTTAAATTTTAAACTTCAGGTCATCCCAGTTTGACAGAACTGTCCCGGTGTTGGAGGCGCTTCCTCCTCCCTGGGCCGGCACCTGCTCTGGGAGCCTTGGAGGCGTCTCCTGGTGCCAGGCGTCCATAGTTGGGCCGCGAAGGTTGCCGCTAGTTGATGGCAGTGGTGGTGCAGGTGCCGTGCAGGTGATGTGACATCTGTGTGCGCTCTCGTGAGAGAGGAGAGGTTCGTAAGGAGGAGCGCACACCGTGTCGTGCCCTTTCTGCATTAGGGATTGTTGATAAGCGTTCTCTTTTCTCCCTTCTCCGTCAGCTCAGCGTTCAGGCTGCCAAGGCTGACTTTTCTCCATGACCTCAGGTCCATAGATCTTAAGATACATATGAATAAATGTAGTCATCTACCAAAAATTATTGTTTTATTAGTGTCATCTAAAGACGAAAAAAAATTAACCAGCGGGTAACTGTTTAAGAGTGGTGGCCGGTGTCTCTTCCGCTTCGTCTGAGAGGACCTTCTTCCTTCCTGTTACGGGTGCGCTTGATGGTACAAAGAAGAACCAGACAACACTGTTTCTGGCACAGCCTGTGTGTCATTAGTTTCCTACCAGGCCATCAGCCCCAAGGAGGAGCTGTCTGCTTAACCGCCTGGCCTGCTGCCTTAGCTCCTGGGTTGAGTTGGTGTCCTTGTCACTACCCTGGCCAAGGCAGGTTGGGAGAAGCATTGCCCCATGATAGGAAGACAGGTGGCTGTTCTGTATTCTAAATAGGTAAATACTTTTCACATCTTAGATTAACTTAAAATCGAGTTGCTCTGCTTACTTACAGCGGAGGCTGAACATAGAGTTACCTTTTAATTTTTACACATATGGCGAATTCCTGATGGCTGGAGCAGAGTTACTGCGAAGAGGGTGTATGTAGTCATCAAGGTCCTTCTGTGTTATGTCTGGTGATGGACTCCATTGTAGGAATGGAACCTGTCTTCAGTCAACACTTTTTAACAGTTTTGGGCTTTGGGATCATGGTTCTTTATGATATTTTGAAGCCTGGCAAACCCCAGACACTGTAGTTAACTTCTGTGCAGTATTTTAGTTCTGCTTGTTTTTGTTTCTGTTTGAAAGTCTCTTTGAGGTCACCTTCAATCTAAAGGTTTTCATTCATCCTTGTTGTTGTTTTCCTTCGCAGTTTATTGAAGAAACTGGTTCATTTGCTCTTAGGTTTCCCACAGTCTGGCTTTTGCTGGTCGCATCCTGTGGTGTATTTGTTTCTCTGCATTTTGTGGAAATTGATAGTTTTCTGGAGGCTTGGGTGGGGTGAGACTCCTTTGCAGTAGCATGTGGTCCTACCAGGAGGTCATATGCCCATTTCTCATGCGTGAGATTGGCAGTCGTGATGTACAGCGAGTACTGCCCGTAACTCATTAAGGATCATCAACAGGATTACTTCTATAAGGATGTAAACTTGCCTCTGCATCCTGTGTGGCAGCCCCATGGTGTGTCCATGTCCAAAGGGAGAGTAACTGACTCTTTGCCTTTATTTGCCAGTGTTTAAAATGGCCTCCTCTCCTGGTAACCAATTAGTTTTTTTAAAGTGCCATTCGGAATTCATGCGTTTAGATACTTTTGATACGTTTCAGTCCATTTCTGACAAAATCCTTATTTATGCTCAAATGTTTCCATCTTTCACCAGTTGGAGCCTCTCTGCATTGACTCCTAAAGTGGCTTTCTGCTTTTTCTTGCAACAGGGTTTTTCAGGCTCATCTGTTTTATACCCTTGGAACCATTGATTTCTCCAAGGGGCTCTAATTTCCTTCACTTAGAAATTGTATTTCAGAAGCATGTCTGGCCCTCAGTGTGCTCACTGCTGCTTGGTTGATCTTTCCAGGCCTTTTAGAGGGCAGAGGAAGTATACATAATTTTAAGACAAAAGAACACCCTATTAATGAATACTGATATTTTCCATTTGAATTTATGGCTACTAGTTTTTCCCAAACTCTTCTACCAAAAATGTTTCTCTCTTCTTACATAGTAAAGACATCATGAATCGTAACTAGTCAGTTGTTTTATCCAACATTATACGTCAAGCTATTGCAGAGTAACCACACCAACACTATAACCAATAAATAGTATGTTTGATGGAAACCATCTAAATTACTTTACCCATTGTTTTCAAACAGTTGTACTGATTCTAACCTGCCAGAGGTGAGAGCGATTACATGTTCTACTTTCTTCCTCACAATTGGCCTTTGGTCTTCGTCTACAAACAAGTATTCATTTTATGGTTACCACCAGCCCTTCTCTTGGTGTCCACAATTCATTCTCTGGTAGATTCTTTTTATTCTTGTTCCCCAAGTTTTACTGAGATGTAATTGACATATAATATTGTGTTAGTTTACAAGGTGCATGACATAATGATTTTGTGTTTGTACCTATTGCAAAATGATCACCATGGTATGTTCAGTTAACATCCATCACCTTGTTTTTCCTGTGATGAGAACTCAGATCTGCTCTGTTAGCACCTTCCAAATACATAGTACAGTGTTATTAACTGTAGTCGGCATGCTGTCCACGACATGCCTGGGACTCATTTATCCTATGACTAGAAGTTTACAGCATTGGCTCCCTTCACCCATTTCACCCAACACTTGCCACCACCAGTCTGTTCTGTTTCTGTGAGCTCAGTCTTTTTAGATCATACAGTGTTTGTCTTTCTTCGTCTGACTTCCTTCACTTAGCATAATACCCCCAGGTCCTTCCACATTGTCACAAAATGATAAGATTTCCTTCTTTTTGGCAGAATAATAATTCCATTGTATATACGCCACATCTTCTTTATGTATTCATCTGTGGACGGGCACTTAGGGAGTTTCCATGCTTTGGCTACGGTGAGTTTGCTGCAGTGAACATGAAGTGCACATACGTTTTTGAGAGTGTGATTTCATTTCTTTCAGATAAATACCCAGAAGTGGGATTGGTGGATGGTACAGTAGTTGTGTTTTAATTTTTTGAGTAGCCTCCGTGCTGTTTTTTCAGAGTGGCACAAACATCTAGAAGATTCTTAAGGTTTCATGAGAAGTGATTTTCAAGTTCTTGCTGGTTCTTAACAGTTGGTTGCAGCCTTTTTTACTGGAAAGTCAGTTTGGCTGGGTATAAAATCCTTAACTTCTTTCTTTTTTAGGGTTTTTATAGGTTATGTATGCTGGCTTATAGAGCCTCTCGTGGTTGCCATGTACCCTAGGAAAGAAGCCTGTGCTTCTTTACCAGTTTCTTTTAATTGCCTCTCTCTGTTTTTAAACAGCTAGTGTTCTGTTCAAAAAAGGAGTGGAAAAGGAATTATAAATGAGAGAATCAGTGTTGAGATTTATTGTGTATTTCAAGTATTTAAAAAGTATAACTTCCAGAAACTTCTTTAACAGGTTCTATTATTTGGGATGGAGAGTACTTTCACCAGAGGAGTCCTTCTGAAATCAAAGTACATCTATGGGATTAAGTTTGATTTTTTAATTAATGGTGAAGCTGTCTCTCTGTTTTAAAAGTACAGATTTATAGATTCGATTTCATGATAATATAAAATTCCATAGTTCTCATTTGGGAACTACATAAACACAGGTAAATTTTGACCTCTCATTAAAAAACATTTTACAGTTTTAAAAATCAAAGGATGTTTTCTGATGTTTAGTCATCATAAAATTGAAACAAATAAGTCACTTTATCATTAAAAAAATGAAGTACAGTAGTCAGTTGAGATGAAAATAAGCACAGGCAAGGGTAGCTTCTCTTTTAGTTGGAAAGTTTATAAAGGCTAACTTGTGAATGGCACATATGGATTCATAAGTTGTATGAAATTTGAATAAGTGTTGTGAAACTAAAGCTTTGAAATGTTTGACTACTTGATATTTATATGAAACAAATATTTATAACAATTTTATGCTTCAGATCATAATGTTAGCTCTTGTTTTACAGTTTTTAAGTCAAGGAACAAAGATTAAGAGTCAGGGGCACCTGGGAGGCTCAGTTGGTTAAGTGTTCAACTCTAAATTTTGGCTCAGGTCATGATTTCACAGTTCGTGTGTGCACGTGCATGCTCTCTCAAAAATAAGTAACTAACTTTAAAAAAATTAAGACTCCTATGACAACAAAATCAGTAACCAGTAGAATTTAGATTTTCAATCCCTGAGATTCCCAATAGTACTCCTAATTCATTATCATGTTATTTTTCTAAATGTCACCTATATGTTAATATTCCATAAAAGTAAGTCACATGTGTCACCTCTGTTTCCTCTTAAATCCAAACATACTATTCATATCTAACTTGGATAATTATAATGTGGCATTGGAATTTTGTAAGTATTCTAAGTAGTAGTTGTGATTTAAAGACCTGTTGAAACAAGTATGGCCTTTATGTTCACCTACGTGTTCCAGCATTATGGGCAGCTTAGTGCTGTTGGGAGAGGTCGGCTCACATCTGCTCTGTGCTGGGAAACGCAGGTGTGTCTGAGCTGCCTTGAGCACCCCTGTGATGGCCTGTGTTCAGAGGTGACTGTGCTTGTGGCTGATGTGATCAGGCCAACCCTGGGCTGGTAGACTAGTCCCATTCAGATTAATGTTTCAGGTTAGGGCATCAATTAATTACATGTGTTGCTTACTTTAGGGTCACACCCCACTTATAAAATGTGACCTCTGAACTCTTGTGACATGTTTGGCATTGAAATGTGTGAGTTTACCTGGAGTCCTTCCTGTCGCTATAGGCAGACGTAAGCCTGCCCTGCAAGTCCCTGTGTGAGGGCTGCCTTTGAAGTTGCACTGGGTACACTCTTTACTCACTTGTTTAAAATTAACTTATGAAACTTCTAGCAGCTATTATGTCATAATTGTGCTTTGTCTCTATGTCAGCTGATTTTCTTTTCTATCTTTTTTTTTTTTTTTTTTTTGGAGGGGAGGCAGACAGTACAAAAGTATGGAATGTTTCACAGATTTTCATGTCACCCTTGCATGGAGCCATGATAATCTTCTATGTGTCGTTCAGTTTTAGCACACATGCTGTGGAAACAAGCACTCTGTCCACTCCCTCATTGGATTTGTTGGAGAGGAAGGAGATAGCTCCTGTCTGCTACTTTGGAAATAAGTTACTTTGAAAAACTACCATCTAATAATAGACTGTGGATGTAATCCCAAGAATTCTTCCCAGAATTACTAACCGCATACCCTTTTCAATCTACAATGATTTATTTTTTATTGCATTTCTTTTGTGATAGTGGATGGGCAGGTAACTTCACCACCGTTACATCCTTATTTTTATCTTGCATAATAACAGCCTTGCAGAAGAAGTAACTGATTCTGAACAACCGTAATCTACAATTCCACAGAGAGCTTTCTCCTGTGTGCACAATTCTTGGGGCCCTCCTCTTGGCTTGGATTATTGGCTAGCTGTTTTCATGGTTGACATTTCTTTGCAGTTCTGTGAAGGAAATATACCGCTAAGGCACAGAAAAGTGTGAACAACCATTAAAGTATAAATTAGTGTTACCAAGTAGTAGAGGCCCCCCACACGGAATAGGGGCCAGCCCTTCATGCTGGCTGTCCGGGTTATCCGCACTCCGTGCCTTAGTCAAGGGGTCGCTGCAGTCAGGAATTTGTAGAAGGTGTGGGATTAGCTGCACCTGGGAGTTTGGACAGGATTCAGGCAGAGTTGGATCAGACGGACTGGAAGACTTTTAGGGAAGGGAGATGAGAAGGCAGAGCATCAGACAGGGAGGGCTGCTAAGGCCAGCACAGAGGTTTTTAACCTGTAGCCGGAAGGGAATAGTGAGTTTGTTTGGAATATGGAAATAGAGTCAAACACACTCATTTTCCCCTCCCCAGATAGAGCGAATGTTCCTCTTCAATGTTGCATGTGTGCGGGCTCTCCCCTGCTCTGGCCTGGGTCTGAGCCCTCCTCATATCTTGCCTGTGCAGTGGCAGTGGGTTCCTAATTGGGCTTCCAGCTTCCCACTCTTGCTGCTGCTCTGTTTCTTCCCATCTTTGGAATCAGAGAGATTTTTCCAGAGCACCACCATCTGACCACACGCTGCATGATTGAAAGCTTTTTTCTGTTGTTCATGAAGCCTGAATTCTTGTGCCAAGTTGATACTCTCTGGGCCTTCCTCTTCCCCGTCATCTGCTGCCATGACCCACCTGGTGTGCTGCTCTCGGCGCCCGGGACCCCTGCAGACCCTCGGATCCACTGTGATGCACACTGTGCCCGGATGCTGACTCCTCTCTCAAGTCGTGTCCCTGAGGAGGCTGTTCCTGACCCCTTCAAGTGAACTCAGCCCTCATACTTCATCAGTATTTTTCTAGATTTTAGATCTGATTATATTCTTCTTAAGATCCTTTTTTTTAGGGGCGCCTGTGTGGCTCAGTCAGATAAGTGTCCAACCTTAGCTCAGGTCATGATCTCGCGGCTTGTGAGTTCAAGCCCGTGTTGGGCTCTGTGCTGACAGATCAGCCTGGAGTCTGCTTCAGATTCTGTGTTCCCATTTGTCTCTGCCCCTCCCCTGCTCACACATTGTCTCTCTCTCTCAAATATAAACATTAAAAAAAAATCCTCTGTTTTATTTCCTCGTTGTGCACAAAGTGCCAATACCTGAACAGGACATTTGTGTGAGCCCTTTGCAGTCAGACCCTGACTGTCCTCCTTTTCATGCCCTGCTGCTCGCCACTAAGGCTTCGTGTGATGAGACTCTTCTCCGTTTTCTGAGCTATTATTTTTGATTCTTTATTTTGTATTTTTCCTTCTTAATTGACAAAACATACCCTTTTGAGATTCAACCAGATAACCATCTCCTGTGAGGTATTGATTCATTCCTCACTGTAACCAGCCCCATTATCCTTGTTCTTGGCTCACATAGTGATATGTGTGAAATTCAGTTTTATTATTTATTATAGTCTCTTATTACTATAAAAGCATTTCCACTTCCTGTGCTGTGAGCACCTTGAGGGTAGGGCACACATCTTTCCTCTCTTTAGATCTTAGTGTGAAGCCAGTAGCTAGGGAAAGGAACTGGGAGAAGGTTTCTAGATAACCGTAAGTATTCAGTTGCATGAGCTGGAGATGTGGTTTCCAGGAGGCTTAGAATTGAGAAGCAGCCCTGTGCTACTTCGTAGATTTGTCTGTGTGAATTCTGCCCACTGCTCCAGGAGGTCTGTTTTCCTTCACCTTATTTTGCTGATGAAGGTCTTGAGACCCAGGCTGCTGGGATCTGGCCTAAAGCCATGCGGGTTGTCGGTTGCAGAAGAGAAATACGAATATAGATCTATCTGATGTCGCAGTCCAAACTTTTAATCTTCATTGTTTCCTTTTGGTGTTTGGTGGGTCTACATTTGTATCCTTGCTGGTGTTGAAGATGTTAATTTACTGTCATGAACATGTGCTTCCAGATTATCATGTAACAGCAGCTCCAACGTTCATATTAGCCCTGCTTTATGGGCGAAGAACGTGAGGCTGTACAAGCAAATTATTTGTCTAGATTGTTAGGAATAACCTTTCTTCAGAGTATATTCTAAATTTTAAATAAATTCATCGATGAAGGATCTAGAAAGGTGTTCTTTAGGTTGTGAAGTTTATTTTTGTCTAGTGCCATATTAAAAAGAATTGTTGTATACCCATCTATAAAACACCTAGTGGCAGATCATGGTTACTTTGTTTTGTTTTTTTTTTTAATGTGGTAAAGTACACACACATATAGTTTACAATCTTAACCATTTTTAAGCCTACAATTAGGTGGCATTAATTACGTCCAGACTGCTGTGCTGCCGTCTCCACCATCCATCCCTGTAACTCACTTCATCTTGTGAAGCTGAATCTCTGCACCTGTTAGTCACTGAGTCCCCATCCCTCCTCCCACAGCTCCTGGCACATTCTGCTTTGACTTTGTGACAGTGATGACTCTATATCCCTCAGAGGCATAGAGTCATATAGTATCTGTCTTTTTATAGCTCCTTTCCCTCAGCATAATGTTCTCAATAACACACTCTGAATTTTCTTCCCCATTAAGGCTGAATAATAGTCAGTTGCATGGAGTGTGGCCACATCAGTTATCTATTCACTTCGTGATGGATACAGGTGTTGCTTCCATGTTTTACTATTATGAATAATTCTGCTATGGACATGGGTGGACAGATCTCTTTGAGACCCTGCATTCAGTTCTTTGGGGTATATACCCAGAGGTGGAGTTGTGGGGTCATAGGCAATTCTGTTTTTAATTCTTTTGAGGAACCTCCATACTGTTCTCCACAGCGGCTGTACCAGTTTGCATTCCCACCAGCAGTGCAAGAGGTTCCCTTTTTTAACATCCTTGCCAACACTTGTTATTTCCTGTCTTTTTTATTTTAGCCATGATGACAGGCACGAGGCGGTATCTGATTGTGGCTTTGATTTACATTTCCCTGATGATCAGTGACATTCAACGTCTTTTCATGCTTATTATTGGTCATTCTTGTATCTTTGGAGACCTGTCTCTTCAACTTCTTTGCCCATTTTTGAATCAGGTTGGTTGGTAGTTTCACAGGTTTTGTATCTCTTGTGGATAGCAATTGCTCACCAGATCCACGATTCACAAATATTTTCTTTCAGTCTGGGAGTTGCCTTTCTACTCTGTAGACCGTGTCTCCTGTCGTACAAAACTTTAGAATTTTTATGAAGCCCACTCTCTTTTTTCTCTTTTGTTGCCTGTGTCCTTGGTCACATCCAAGAAATCATTGCCAAACCCAGTGTTGTGAAGCTTTGTGCTGCATATTCTTCCAAGAGTTTTACTGTTTGGGGCCTTACATTTAGGTCTTTGACCGATTTCGAGTTAATTTCTGTATATGCTGTTAGGGAGGTGCCCAGCCGCCTCCTTTGTGTGTGGAGATGCAGTTTTCCCAGCTGTGTTGGTTGAAAAGACCGGGTTCCCCATTGAGAGGTCCTGGCCCCCTTGTCAGAAACCCTTTCGCTGTAGATGTGAGGGTCTCTTCCTGGGCTCTCTCTTCGATTGCATTAGTCTGCATGTCTGGTTATGCCAGTGCCACGTGGTTTGCCTACTCTAGCTTTGTGTAGTAGGTTTGAGATGAGGAAGTGTGAGTCCTCCAGTTTCTCCTTCGTTTTAGATTATCTGGGTTATTTAGGGTCCACTGAGATTGCACGTGTTATTTCAGGATGGGTTTTCTATATAAGAAAAAATGTCCATGGGATTTTGATAGGAATTGCACCGAATCTGTAGATTGCTTTGGGTAATATGGACATTTCAACGATATATGAATTCTTCCAGTCCACAAACACGGGATGTGTTTCCACTTACGGCTTTACTGTCTTTCAGCAGTGTTTGGCAGTCTTCATCGTGCAAGCTTTTCTCCTCCTTGGTTAAGCTCATTTCTACATATTTTATACTTTTTGATGCTATTGTGAATGGAATTATTGTCATAATTTTCTTTTCAGTGTGTTCATTCTTTGTGTATAGAAACGCAGCTAAATTTTGCGCATCACCTTGTGAGCTGCTACTTTGCTGAATTCATTTGTTATGACAGCTTTTTTGTGGAGTCTTTATAGAGTTTTCTGTGTGTAAGATAATAAAATCTACAGAGGTCATTTTACTTCTTATTTCCAATTTGGATGCTTTGTATCCTTTTATCCAAATGCTTGGGCTGAGGTGCTTAGTGGTATGTTTACTAGCAGTGGTGGAAGTGGACGTCCTTGTCTTGCTCGGGACCTTACAGGAAAAGCTCTCAAGTTTTCACAATTGAATATGATGTTTGCTGTGGGCTCATCATCTATGGCCTTTGTTATGGTGAGGAGGTTTCTGTCTGTACCCGGGGGGTTGAGTGTTTTCATGATGAGAGGATGTTGAATTTTGTCACACCTATCTACTAAGATGCCTCCGTTCATTCTGTTAGCATGGTGTCATGTGTACTTAAGTGCATGTGTTTAGCCATCCCTGCATCTATAAAGCACCCAGTGGTAAAGCATTATTATTGAAGATATTTTAGTGTAAGTAAACTAAATAACCAATTGGCAGGACACTTGGAAAACAGGAAGCAGAATAGTCACCTATAATTTCTCTGTCCACAGTCAAGTAAGAGACCCGCTTTGATCTATTTCTTACCATTTTTTTCTATGCTGGTGTTTTTGTTGACATTGATTAACCTTTGACCACGTTGTTCCATGGTCACCATAGCGGGTGCGTGGTATTCCAGTAGGGGCTGGGGGACACTTCTGCAGCACACCGAGAGGGGGCGAGGGGCACGCAAGGTAAACCACTGTAAGGTTCACATCCTGTTAGTGTATTTGCCTTCCAGACAACCACAGGGGTTGACACTATTAATGTTATTTTATCACTAGGCACTCTGAGATGCAGAGAAGTTAAATAACTAGCCCAAGGCCATGTAGCTAGTTGATCATAAGAGCAGCTGCTTGGGCCGAGGTCTGTGTGACTTTATAGGTCTGGCTTCTCCCACTATGCTTGTCCTGCCCCCCATGCCTCCTCTGTCCAATTCTTATGCGTCCAAGTCTTCTAGTTGTCTAGATATGTAGTAATGCAAATATGGGGTGTAAGCTGGGAAAGATAAACGATAATCAGTGCAGGAACCCTGGTTTAGAACATATTCGGTGCCAAGCCCTGGGCTGAGCACCTGACAGTCATTCCAGCCCTATAGCTAACTGTGTGTGATCACCTGCACATTTGTATCGTGCTGCCGTCGTTTTGTCCTCGGATGACTCGGGTGTTTCCAGCGTTTACGCTGTGTTCAGTAGTCTCCTTAAATTGTTGTCTTTCTGCCTGTTTTGATGATTTCTACATGATGGTCACTCGGGTTGTCCCCAGCTTCCTTCTGCCACACACGGCCCCCCCCCCCCCCCCCCCCAGTGCTTCAGTCCTTCACCAGCACAAACATGAGGAGTCAATTAGTATGTCTGTCCAGGAGCAGAGTTCCTCCTTGATTACAGCCCACGTGTCTGCTGCTACTTGCCATTGTTCATCTGCACACATGCTGTCGCTGAGATATTTTAATTTACGTTTCTGTATTCATTCATGAAATTAGGCAGCACTTGGTGTTCTTACAAGGTTGGCCTTTACTTTCTGTGGATGCCTGTTCTTATCCTTTGCCTATTTTCCCAGTGGGGTACTTGTCTTTTTCTGTTGATTTGCAGAACCTCTTGTTCTTCTAGACATTAATTCCTTTATACATGTCACGCTTTGAAACGTCTTTTCTTGTTCTGTTGTCTGTTTGTTAATTTTCCCCATACTGTTCTTTGTTGAACAGAGATTTTTATTTTGAGGTCATCAAGTTCATTGCTTTTGGCCTAATGTTTTGTGCTTTTGAAATTTTATTTAAGGAATCCTTCTTAATATGGCTGCAAGAATATTCTGGAGTATTTTCTTTCATTAACTTTGGAGTTTTACCTTTCAGAGTTCTTTAATCCATTCATTGTTTCTTTCCCTGATGGTGGTGGGAAAGGGCCCAGTTTTAGTTTTTATTTTTCTCTTCTATGCTAAGTCTGTCTTCTCTTTTGGAATTTAAACTTCAGAATGAGAGACCCCTGTCGGTATTTTAGGGCCTTGTATTTTGTGAGAGTGCCATCATTTGCCCACTCAGTGAGCATGGTAGTAGGTGAGGGTTTGTTTCTGTTTTGTGGATCAGTGAATGCCAAGAACCAAAAAATAGAAGTGGCACGTGGCATTGCCTCGTTCACGTGGTTGCTAGATGTTGAGTGACCGTGGGCTCTTTGCCTGCAGCCTGTTGTCCTGTCCACAGAAAGCTTGAACTCTTGAGTGGACCAGCACCGATTGCGGAATCAGCTCTCCTGTGAACTAGCAGTATTTCTGCGAGGAAGTCCCTTTCCTTCATTTCTCTGCAAATTGATGCCCCCACGTAACCTCCATCTTAATGAAGATACAGAAGGTTGTTCCCTGTCTCCAGCTGCAAGCAGCCCCTGATCTGCTTTTCACTGCAATGATTAGCTTTGCTTGTTCTAGAGTTTTATAGAAGTGGAATCACACAATCCATTCTTTTCCATGATTGCCCTGATTTCTTGGTCAGCAGGTATTGAGATTCATTTGCTGTGTATGTTGGTAATTCATTGCTTTGCATTGCTGGGCAGTATTCCAGTACATGGATATACCACAGTTTTAAAGTCCGTTCACCTGCTGAGGGACATTTAGGATGTTTCCATTCGGGGGCTGTTATGATAAAAGCTGCACTGTGCTCTCACGTGCAGGTGTAGATGATGTGTATTCAGATAAATGCCTAGGGATGGAATATCAGTACTTGGGTAGGGCACTGATGGTAGTTGTGCTATACATGTGAAGCAGACAAGCCAGGAGAAGAGGGTGGAGGGTGGGCATTTTTTAATGTGTGTGTGTACATTGTGTTCGTATGTGTACATCAGACATGCACCATGTATTTTATCAGAATGTCACTTGTTCCACATATATTTTGGGGACAATTAGAAAAAGATGTAAGCACAGTAAAAGAGTAAGGTCGGCTGGTAGATGGAGATTGAGGAGGAAAGGAGAAAGGAAGGTCAGGCTGCAGAGTGGAGCCAGGAATAAAGATTCTGCAGGTGAATTGTCCCTGAAGCCCCACAGCTTGTAAAGGATGTGTTACCGACCTGGCCTTTAGTTTTCTAGTAGCTAAAACCAGGGGAAGCCTCAGATTTTAACAATGTCAGTAACGGAGTCAGTTGCTGAGGTGAACACAGCCATTTCTAACAGTAGTAATGCCAGAAAGAGATTTATTCTTAATGTTTTCATAAAAGTAACCATTTTATGTCCATTGCAAAGCTCGTGTCGGTTGGCAGAGTCTCGTCCCGTGTTGCATAGTTACAGGCTGAGGCCTCAGATGCAGTTTTAATTAAAAGGTCCTTGTTACATACACGAGTGAGCCGGAAGGGTGCCTGCTGCTGCTCGTGCTGTTTCCAGCTGGCGAGGCAACCAGACCTGAAGCTGGCAGCACATTTCCATGTCAGGCATGAAGCCCGCACTGCCCCTCAGCCTGTTGTGAGTTGTGCAGCCCCACACGGATCCGGTTGCGTCACGGTGACACACGCACTGCGAAATGATGTTGTTAAAAGTTGGTGAATGTGGGGACATGCCGATTGAATAGTGTAAGAAAGTACCCAGTAAGATGTATAATTCATCATTACTGAAATTGAGAGTTCTGAATGTAAACTCTTTCCCTTTTTATATAATGGAACCGGTGTTAACAAGAAAGTAAGCAGTATGTATGTCCAGGAAAAATGTGTTTTTTTCCTTCAAATGAAAACTTTGCTTCAGATTTTTAAAGTTTCCATCTAACTGTAAAATAACTACGGATTTTACTTTACTGATTTTAATTAAAGTCACGGCATAAATAATGAAGTAATGATTTACAGTGTGCTGTTTGGTGTAATTAAAATAGAGCAATTCTTTTTTAAAAAATTTTTTTGTTTATTTTACTTAAAAAAAATTTTTAATGTTTATTTATTTTTAGAGAGATAGAGCATGAGTGGGGGAGGACCAGAGAGAGAGGGAAACACAGAATCCAAAGCAGGCTCTGGGCTCTGAGCTGTCAGCACAGAGCCTGACGCCAGCCTCCAACCCACGAAGCGCTAAATCATGACCTGAGTCAAAATCAAGAGTCGACTCTTAACCAGCTGATCCACCCACCCAGGTGGTCCTAAATTTGTTTTCACTAGTTCAGAAATGAGGGAGATAGGATTCAAGGGTTATGGTTAAACAGGAATTCTGAAAGGAGGCAGAAAACGTAGCACATTTCGGCTCTCCTTGTCGGGTTTTCCCCAGAGTCACCCTGGAAATCCATGGTGAACAGTTGTCTGGTATTGAGCAGGAGGGCAGACGTCTAGAAGGACCACCTTCCGGATTCTGGCCTTGGACCTGCAAAGCTAACAGAAGCCTGCCTCCTGCGCGTGGGCTGGCTCCTGTGCGACAGGTGCGTGTGAAGCAGGCGAACGGGCTTGGGGGAGACCCACCTTCCTCTAGTGAGGTGCTGATCGCTCTAGATGCTTTGTGGTGTTTGTGTTGTGTCCTGGAGAAGTTCCACACCTCTTATGTAGTCAGATGTTGTGGCCCTTCTCTGTTGTTCCCATGGCTTTTATACTCAGAGTGTCCTTTAGCATCGAGAGATCAGATCAGCGTTCACGTAAAGTTGTATTTTGTTTTCCGGTCCTGGTGTTCTTAGTGGAGTCTTTTCAGCCCCTGAACACGTGTCTTGGGGCAGCTGTGGCAGGTGTCAGTTAGACAGTGAAATTAGAGGCAGGGCCAACTATATTCAGATTGTCCAGAAGACACTCAAAACAGGTTTGTTATATTTTCATCCAGATGAAGACCTCTAGATTCCAGGATAGTGTGGGGCTGTTCGTGAAGGACGGGACACATGTTCATTATGTCGTTTCCATCAACAGAAGACGTGTCAGATTGGGTCGTATTTATACTGGTGTCATCAGTGTGTCATTTCCCAGTATGGGTATTTCCAACAACATGATACAAGTGGCTGAGGTTGTTCAGATCATTATTGGAAAGGTTAAAGGTAGATAATCACTTTTAGAAAATTACCACTTGTGAGATTTCGTTTGTAAAAATGTTCAATCAGCAGTGGCTGTCTACCACTAACAATATATATATATATATATATGTATGTGTATATATATATACATATATAATATATACATATATATAATATACACATATATACACATGTATATAATATATATACACATACATATACATATATATGCAATATATATATATACAGACTGCAGGAGAGGGGATGGGTAAGATGAGATAAACCTTACTGAGAAACCCCAGAGAAATCAAACACAACATTTAGGAAGTATTAGACCTTTATGTACTATTTCATGATTCATCCTAAGTGAAACTAGAATAGGAAACTAGTTGGCCACCGTCTGTGCATCTCAAACCCAGTCTGCTAGTTTTGTGTCTTTATTTGATGAAGATAAGTCCCTGTGATGGGTCAGCAGCGTGTAAGAAAGTGAGAGGCCTGGCAGGACCTTAGCCTGAGTTATTAACCCAAATGTTTTCACGTGGAGCAAACTTGCCTGAAGGCCTGAGAAAAGGAATAATGAGCTGGCACCCTTTGTTGTGTTTAAGGTCCTGCACACAGCAGTCAGTTCTAGACTCGTAACTAACTCATGCAGGCCAGTCTTAGGCTTGTCCATGTCCTTGTGATGGCTCGTCACTTAATCAGCGTCTACAGCTCTCCGACTCCTTCTTCCTTTTTAAGAAGAAGAGGTGAGAATCACTGCTGTTTTAACAGAACAGAGTAAGGAGTTGTTCACGTTTAGGCATTATTTTATGAGCTGTTTTGTTGACTCTTGCCAACTTACTGGTGATGTCTGTCACAGTAAACGTTAACCAAAGGTCTTGGTTACTCGCTAAAGTTTTGGATGTGCTGCGTAAACCACACACACAAAAGGAGCCCTTCAGCACAGTGTTGATAGGTACGTAGTTCACCTTTGTCCTACCTGGTATGCCGTTTTGCTAATTCATTGTTTCCTGTTTTGAGTTTTGTTACTCTTAGATTTTGCAATCTTGTATGTGTTTAAGGCTCTCTTTTGTTTCTTCTATCATTTTAGTTCTTACTTGGCCCTTAATAGAATATATAGACACTTTATTCCAGTTCATTCTTATTTTTGCATTACACTTAAAATTTGATTTATTCAGAATTTATGGTACAGATCTAGTTATTTTTATCCAGATTGCATTTAGTTATTTTATTATCACTTGCTACATATTGTTAAAATTTCCCTTCTTTTGTAATGCTTGCCTCTCATAATGAGATTTTTGTGTACTTGGACCTATTTCTAGGCATTCTGATCTTTTGTTTGAATGTTTCTGTCCAGTGCATTGTTTTTAAATGGTTGGTACTGTCAGCAGTAATAAAATTTTATGCCAACCTGATTATTGTCACTTTCCCAATAAAGTATTTCATAATAATTTCTGTGGGGCAGAGTTAGTCGTTACTCATTTTTCTTCTTAATACATTTTTATGATATCCTGTCTTTCATTTGTGGATGCTTCTTAAGCTCATAAAGTCCTATACTGAGACATCGTGAATTTGGTCCCTCAGACAGAAAAAAAAGCCTGCATAAAGTCTAGAGTTTCAAGTGCCAGTGTGCTACATTCTACAGTGTTAATTATGACATTAAGAAACGATTACCTGTCGGGGCACCTGGAGGGCTCAGTTGGTTAAGCGTTCAACTCTTTGATTAAGGCTCAGGTCACGATCTTGTGGTTCACGAATTCGAGCCCCGCATTAGGCTCTGTGGTGACAGTGTGGGGCCTGCTTAGGATTCTCTCACTCTCTCTCAAAATAAATAAGCTTAAAAAAAAAGGAAAGAAAAAGAAATGTGTACCTGTCAACTGCACCTACTGTGGGAACCGTTTTGCAATCTATATAAATATTGCATCCTTATTTTGTGTACCTGAAACTCTGTTATATGTGAATTATATTTCAATTTAAAAAATAAGTTTTTAAAGGAAAAATTAACAACTTTTGATAATTGTACTTTTTTACTTAAGATGTTAACATTAGGTACAGTTGGGTGAAGGGCATGTGGGGAGTCTACTATTTTTGCAACTCTTCTGCAAGTCTAAAATAAAAGATTTAAAAGGTGACATTGAAATTCTGTTACTCATTTATATATCCGAGAAGCATTTATTGAGTGCCAATTTTATGCAAAGCAGTATCTGAAATAATTTTTCATCTCCTAATTTTCTGGCTGCATCTGCAGATAGTTCAGCAAATAGGTCCTAAGGCCTTCATGGGAAGTAAATAGTACCCATCTGAGAAGATTCCAAGGCTAATGTAACAGTCTTACATGTTCCTAGCCTTTAGATGACACTTTTAGATGTGTACTCATCACTTATTCTTTTTTTTTTTAATTTTTTTTTTCAACGTTTATTTATTTTTGGGACAGAGAGAGACAGAGCATGAACGGGGGAGGGGCAGAGAGAGAGGGAGACACAGAATCGGAAACAGGCTCCAGGCTCTGAGCCATCAGCCCAGAGCCTGACGCGAGGCTTGAACTCATGGCCTGCGAGATCGTGACCTGGCTGAAGTCGGACGCCTAACCGACTGCGCCACCCAGGCGCCCCATCACTTATTCTTTATTCTAAATAACCTAAACCCAGACCTCCCATTGAGAAAACAAAAGCCCTTCCCTCAGAGCTGTGCTATTCCCAGGATGTGCCGGTCCTGGGAGGTAGCACTGTTCTGCCTGGATGCGATTCTCATGTTCAAGTGCTTCACCCCTGCCTTCTCCTGGTCGTCTTGTCCCTGTGGAAGGGGCTTCCTGAGTCTACCCCATGTCCTTCCTCATGTGCCCTGTGTGTACCCCTCATTCTCCCCTGGACTGGAACAGCTTTCTTTTAGCCCAACACACTGTTGTCACTAAAGAGAAGAAAATTCTTACTGTGTCTTACTGCACGTTTTGTAGCTGTGTGCATGCTAGTGTGTGGTTACACTCAGCGGATTAAAAAACTTCAAGGAATGATGTGATGCCATTCTTGTTAAAACAGCAAACTGAGACTGGAAAAGAATTTTCTTAATAAGACATAGCTACCTGTATGTATCCTTAGCACGCAATCGTATTTGTAATTGTATTTATTTATATTTGATAAAATACATCTATCAATAACCTTCAGCAAGTGTCATGTTTAATGGTGAACTATTATAATCTTTGCAAAATCTAAGAGCAGGATACCCGCCATCACAGCCCAGTGGTGTTGTGCTAGAAGTCCTGGTCAGCACGGTAAAAAAAAAAAAAAAAAAAAAAAAAAAAAAAGGCAAGTTTAATAGACTTACTTAAACAGCTCAGTAGACTTAAACAGAAATACTTTAATGAGAGTTTAGCAATGTTTCTCAGTATATACTAGCAGCCATCAGCCAGAAAATAGTATATAAAATAAACTCCCTTTTTCAAAAGAAACAAAAAATAGGCAATACCTAGGAAAAATCACAAAAAATATGCAAGAATTTTAGGGAGAAAAATTATAAAACTTTGTTAAAGACACAGAAGATATAAATAAACAGATGTACCAAGTCTGTCAGTATTGTAATGATATTTATTCTCAAATTAATGAAAATTTCAATATTTTTCATGGATCTTGGCAAATTGATTTTAAAATCATTATGGATAAATAAATGTCCAAGAAGAGCCAAGATGAGTTTGAAAAGAAAGGAGGGGGCTGCCCAAGATGGGCAAGCTTGTGTCGGAGGAGGGAACTTCCACGCATTGCTGGAGAGGTGGTAAATGGTAGCTGGCTTTTAAAAGTAACAACAGTCTTCAGATGGACTGATGGACATCTAATAGATGGACAGTCAAGTTCTGAAGAGGGGACCATGGGAAAATGTCTTCATCCGACCCCTGCTTCTGAGCCACTTAGTTCTACTTGAACTTTCTCCACGGTTCCTGGATCTACCTCTGGAGCTCTTATGCACGTACAGAGATGATTATATAATGTTTTTGAGAAAGTGGACAGTTTCATACCATGATTTTATTTGCTGATTTCCTTTTTTCTTTTTTCTTTTTTAAATTGAGGTATAATTCACAAATAACGTTAGTTTCAGGTACTCACCATAATGATTGAGTACCTGTATATTCAGTATCTATATAATTGATTCAGTATCTGTATAAATAGTTGACCCCTTAAGGGTCCACTTCTACACAAGTTTTTTTTTTTTTCAGATGGTATATATAGTATTGTAAATGTATTTTCTTTTTCTTCTGATTTTCTTAGAGACATTTTCCTTTTTCTAGCTTATTTGATTATAAGAATGTAATATGTAGTCCATATAACATGTAGAATGTGTGTTAATTGACTGTTTATATTATTAGGTTTCTGGTCAGCAGTGTGCTGTTAGTAGTTAAATTTGGGGGAGTCAAAAGTTCTGTGTGGATTTTCAACTGTGCAGGGGGTTGACGCCCTTAACCTTGGTGTTGTTTAGGGTCATATGTACTGTGAAATAATCACCACAATAGGTCTAGTTAACATTTATCACCTTGCATAGTTAGAAAAAAATGTTTTTCTTGTGATGAGGACTTTCAAGATCTACTCTCTTAGCAACATCCGAATATGGAGTACAGTGTTGTTAACTGCAGTCGCCATGCTGTGTGTGTTCTCCGCCATGACATTTATTTTGTGACTGAGAGTTTGTGACCTTTTGACCCATTTCACCTCCATCCCTATACCCCACCACTGGCAACCACCAATCTGTTCTTCGTATCTGTCAGCTTGCGGAGTGTGTGTGTGTGTGTGTGTGTGTGTGTGTGTGTGTGTGTGTGGTTTTGATTTGCATTTCCTTGATAATTAGTGGTGTTCAGCATCTTTTGTGTACCTGTTGGCCGTCTTTATTTCTTCTTTGGAAAAGTGTCTATTCAGATATTTTGTCATTTTTTAATTGGATTGTTACTTTGCTCTTGAGTTGTATTATGTTCTTTTTAGATGTTGGATATAACCTCATGCCCAGATTTTTTAAACATAATATATCTTAGAACTTACATTGTCCTAATAACATCGACAACACTGCTTCACTTTTTTAACAATCGTATAATAATTTTTGGTATAGCTGTAGTATTACAATTTATCCAGCCGCCTAAGATTTACTTTTAGATTCTTTCTAATCTTGTTGCCAACAATGCTAAAATGAATTTCCTGTCTTGTATATATATTATTTCACACATGTCTGAGTGTATCTATAGGATGAATTTCCAGAAGTGAAACTGTTGGCTCTGAAGGTGTATACGTTTCTATACTTGGTAGACATTTGCCCCACGGTGTAGCGCTCTTTTACATGGCACCTGTGCTATACTTCCCATCAGGTCCTGTCTGTCTGCACAGTGTGCCAGACCTATGACAGTCACAGAATGCTGTTTTGTGGTCTTCCTTATTAATTAGGATTTTTTAAAATATATTAAGAATATGTAGAATTTAAGTTCGGTCTTTCAGTCTGTGTGTTCCAAATATATTTCCCAGGTTAGCATTTGTGATTTTAACTTTGGTTATCATGTTTTTTTCCCTATGTAGAAATTGCTGATTTTATGTAAATTTTTCAATCTTTTCTTTAAATCACTCTGGTTTTTGTTTCAGATTAGGCAGGTTTTATTCGCACCATGATTGCTCTCCCGTGTTTTCCTTGTCATAATTTTGTGGTTTTGTTTTCAGTACCTAAATCTGACCTATTCAGAATTTACTTATGGGCACAGACTAAGGCACGGCCCCACCTTTATTCTTTTTCAAGGTAGCAAAGCCCCTTGTCCCAGTGTCCTGTGTTCGTTGATTAATCTTTCCCACACTAATTTGAAATGGCACTTTTATTATAATCAAAATGTGTATTTGGGTCTCTTTCTGGACTTTTATGTTTGTTCCATTGGCCTACTGTTCACACAAAAGTTTAATTACTTTGGCTCAACAATGTTTTAATACCTTATATTTCCCTGTAAGAATTTTCCTGGGAAGTTATTTTTTAATTCTCTACAGAACTTTAGAATTAACTTGCCTACCTTGCGGTAGCATTTTATTAAATGATCTTGGAGGCAATTTGGATTTTGTTGTCTTCCATTCAGATATCACGCATGTGTTTATCCTCTCATGTCCGTTGCATTTCAGCATTTTCTTCATACAGATCTTGTCTTTTCTTCTGTTTATCACTCTGTATTATCTTTCTTATTGCTGTTGTAAACAATTGTGGTCTTATTTTAAATTTCTTAACTTTTTTTTTTTTGGTTTATATGAATGCTGCTGTTAATTTTAGTATATTAGTTTGTACTCAAATGAATAATTGATTACATTATTTGGTTATTTAAAATAGTGTGTCAGCTTATTTCCTTAGGTTTTCTAGATATATAATCTGCAAATAATGATTATTTTAAATCTTTACCAACTTTTACACTTTATTTCCTTTTTTTAGGTATGTTGGTTATTACCTTTGGCATAGGGTTAAAGGCATCTTTGAATATTCCTGATCAGGTTAAGGAAGTGTTTACTCATTCCCTTTTGTTCGGGGCTGGATGGTGAATTTTACTAAATGCGCTTTTAACACATATATTTCTCACTTTTGATCTATTAATAGGATGAATCATACTTCTAGATTTCTTTGTAATAAGAAATCTTTGGAGAAATCCTAGAATTAAACCCTTGTTATAGTATATTCTTTTGATATTTGAATGTGTTAATATGTTAACATTTATTTTATATTAACAATATTAGACTATATTCACATACTTAATTTAGGATTTTTATCTGTTCCTATGGGACACTGGTTTTCTTTTTCTTCGCTATTTTTGTAGGGGTTTGTTACTATTAGTTTGCTAGATTTCTTGCATTCCCTCTTTATTAAGTACTGGAAAAGTTTATATCATATTGGAGTTATCTGACCATTAAAAGATTGATAGAAGTGCCTTGTGAAATTGTCCCTACCTGGTGTTTTTCTGAGAAAGCTCTTTGCCAACTTCCTCCATTAATTTCTTTTGAAATTGCCCATTTCAAGTATTCTATTTTTTTCTGTGGTCAAGTTTTGGTCATTAATATTTTCCTAGAAAATTATAGTGTTTATCTTCTATTTTGGCACAGAAATAAACAAAGAAGTTGCTTATAATTGTTTTAATTTCTTTGTTACTTATGGTTATGGCTCCGTAGACATGTCTTAGTATGTATGTTTTTCTGATTTGTGTCTTCATTGTTGATTAGGTCAACTAATGATATCTCTATATTTCTCTTAAGGAAGGGCTCCTGGACTCTTAGTTTTCACTTTTTATCTTTTAGACACTGCTTTAGCTTTTTAGTTATGTGCTTAGATTTTTTTTTTGCAATTTTTAGATAACCTTTTTGATTGACTTGTTCATGAGCGTTTTCCAGTTCCATTATTATTAATACCTTGTTTACTTTCACTGAAACTAGCAAGTGTCTGCCATCACTTTTGGAATCTGAAATAAGGCTGTTTTTGTGTCCAATTTTATGCTCAACTGTAAAGAATTTTCCTTGGACCTGTTGAAGCTATGTTTGGGTTTCAGAATAAATTTAACTAGATCTGCCTTCCGCCTTGTTAATTAGGTCTTCTGTATGAATACTTAGGTTTGTCCACTAGATGTTTTGTGGCTGGAAAGGAGTCGCATAATTCTGTATTCCTGTCAATATTTCCTTTATTTCTTACAGTCTTTGCTTTATAACAACCTATGCCCTGTTTGTCTTTTTTTTAAACCTGATTTTTGCCTTGGATTCCAAATCCTGTCCATTACAGTGTCGATCCTGTTTCATTTGGGTTGCATTTTTATGATGTGCCTGTGCCCGTTCTTGTCCAGTTGTCTGAGTCACTTTAAAAGTGTGTCCTGTAGACTGTGTATTTTTAGTGTTGTGATTCAGTCTGTCTTTTTCGTACTGTGGAGATTAGCCAAACTGTATTTATTAAACAGACAAACTTGGTTTTGGTCCTGTCGTCATGTGTAACATATGCTTCCTGTTTCCTTTCGGTGTTTTTGTGCTTCATCACATAATATGTTTTTTAGGAGTTTCTTCAGATCGTTTAGAAGGTTTGTATTTTTGTTCTGAGGGTTACCTTTATGAATTGAGATGGTGTACTTGAGCTCATTTCTGTTGGCTTCTTCCTGTGAACAATGAGGAAATTAAGACACAGTCACCTGGGTTCATGTCCCTTCCCCCATCGCACCTGGACTTGACAATTTCTGCACTGACTCTGCACATGGAAATAGGGCTGCGCCTCTGGCAACACAGGCGACACTGTGGGGCTCCTGGGCCTCTCCTGCCGGGTTGGATGTGCTGGGGTATCGCTCTGTTGAGGCCAGCGTGCGTTCACCACCATCCCCACCCTCCTCTTTCCTATCCTTGCAGCTAACTGCACTGATAGATGGAGCAGCACCTTGTGAGAGTTGGTGGTCTTGTAAACAGAAAGCCGTGATCTTCTACAGACTGCATGCACATCAGTCCTTCTGCGGGGTTCACTGCTTTGCTTTCTTGAAATTTATCCTTTGAATTTAGAAGGTTCTTCTATGATACCTTCTTGCATTTTCAGAATGATTTGTTGTGAATGCTTTGATACTTAAATGACAGATTAATTTGGTATAAAATTCTTGTGTGCTAGTAAATTTCCTTAAGGACTGTGGGCGCGGCCCCACGTCTTCTCCGTGCCAGGTTCTCTGGAGCATCCACAGATGGCCTGACTTGCCACATAGTATGTTTTTGTGTCTGGATGTCCAGAGGAAGCTCTTTGTCCAGTAGCTTACTGGAGGAGGCTTTTGGGGTTTGAATGGAGGGAAATGGAGAACAGCACCAATCCAACCATATGTGTAACGTTCTATTTCCTTAAAAAACAAGTGATGAAGCAAAGATTCCGTAGTGTTAACATGAGTTCACTATGGTTGGTGATTACAAGGGAACCTAAGTGTTATTCTCTGTGGTCCCGAGTACATTTGAGATATTACATTTCTAGAAATTAAATGAAATGCCATGCGAATGTAAACCAGGGAGTACCTGTGGGCTTTATTGATTGAATCCAAAGTCTGTTTCATTGAAAATCACATTTTTGCTTTATTGATCCCAACATACATTCTTGTTTCTTTATGTCGACAGCCATTCGTGTAATTGTTATATGTTCCTTAGTGTCATTTCCTAAGTTTCGAGTCCAAGTATTCTTTTATATTAAGAAGTCCTGTGACTAGAGATGATAAAATTCTAAATTTAGAATTTGAAGAGTGGGAGTTAGTGGTAATTACTCTAGAAGCCAGAACTACATGAGATGTTTGACTAAAATCTGTTAAGGGATTTATATTGTTGGTTAAAGACTATTTTTGAACAAATATTCCTCTAAATATACAAATAGAATTAAGGTTTAAAATACCATGGTAATTAAAAGACAGAAACATTCAGGACTTTCTTTCTTTCTTCAGTAGGGCCCTTGTAAGTACGAGTTGTAACAAAAGAGAAATCACCTCTTTTTCTTATTTTTCTTCTTATTTTTTTTTAGTACTAAGGGGCTTTTAAATTTGCTTTCCCTCTGTGCTCAGGTATATGTCTCGAGTCCACGGTATGCATCCAAAAGAGACCACCCGTCAGCTGAGCCTGGCTGTGAAAGATGGTCTCATTGTGGAAACCCTAACAGTGGGCTGCAAAGGCTCAAAGGCTGGTATTGAGCAGGAAGGATACTGGTTGCCAGGAGATGAGATTGTAAGTATATTTTGTTTGATAAATGTGGAGGTGCTGATTTTAAGCTTTTGAATATCATTTAAATACAACCCGTAGAAATTGATTTTTAGAAGTTTAGTGATATTTCGCTTCAGTATTCTTTATTAACCTTAAGGGCATACTTGTGCTGGGTGGATAATTTCGTTCTTCTTTAGGAGAAAACTCAGTTCTACAGAGAGCCTGCTTTCTCTGTCTAGGTTACCTTGAATCTGTAAAATGAAGTCCCTTTTAATGTACATGTAATTAGTGGTATTCCTATTTTCTTCAGTAGATGCTAGTAAAGAACGTTTCAATGCAGGATAATGTCGATGCCACCTAGACAGAGTGAAAAGGAGGATGGGCTTCCCTGGGAGACTGCTCACTTCAGGCTGGATGATGTCCACGCCGAGAGCCACCTGTCTATAGGGTTTCTGCAGGAACAACGGTGGCCACGTTAGGGTCCCCTGGCCTGTGTCCTCACTGACCATGACCATAAGCTGGTTGGTGGCACTCTAATACAAATCAGGAAAGACAGAGTTAGATTTTCTTTATAGTTTTGCCTAGTTCTTACTTTGACTCCTCTTTGAAGTGAGGACATTTTAGTCTTCTCTTTCCTTTTACGTTACACTTGGATACTCAGGGGCCCGTGGAGAAGTGCGTTTTTTTTCTTGTGTAAAAATTGGCTTCCTGTGTAATATTTTTATCTTCCTACCTTTATATGCCTTTGATACTTCTTGATTAGAAAAGTCTTAAGTTTTGCTGAGGAACATCATTTAAAGATGGTAGGCTTCAAATATAATAGATACTAATTTTTTTAGTTTCTGAAAGGAGTCGATTTAGTAAGTAGGTGCTTTGAGAGTGTTTATCATGAATTCTCTCATAAAAATGACACAAAACCTTAAAATTTGTTCTCTGTGGAAACATTTCCCA
This sequence comes from Lynx rufus, assembly GCF_022079265.1. NCBI lineage: Eukaryota > Metazoa > Chordata > Mammalia > Carnivora > Felidae > Lynx > Lynx rufus. The sequence continues at coordinate 177,203 of NW_025814889.1, forward strand.
AGAATTGTGAATCGTGTTTCCTTTTCTGGCTCCCGGGTGGATGTATGGGCGTACACGCCCGCCGTCAGGCCCGAGGGGCATGCTTTCTGGGGGCAGCTGGTCCATGGGGGCAGCAGTAGTAAGTTTAAACATTAGGGAAGTTGTTTAGTTTCAGTGCTGTGTTTGTCAGTTGAATCTGTGCCTTCAAAGTTTTAGGAAAGAAAATTCACATTTTCCATAAACACAAAATGTGGAAGAAAAAATGTTTAATGTCACTGGTATCATCTGATGTAATATCATCTGATGTGAGCACTAGAAGTGCTCTTGAAACCTTAAGTCAGAATGTTTCCATCATGGTGATTTCTCTGTTCACTTCCTTTCAGAAAAGTAGAGCTTTGTTGCCAACGAAGAAACTTGTGGGGGCCAAGTCGTAATAATTATAGCATGAGGTGATCTAAATCTCCATCAGACATTGATAATTGATACCTTTTTATACATTGAATATAATCCAGGTGATAGAAAATGTCTAATCCCAACACACTGGGAAGTTTACAGACTTAGTATAGATGGCGATACTGGTAATTTTTGATACTTATATATAATTAACCGATAGTAAGTGCAACTTAATCTAGTCCATAGGATTTTGGTTTGTGGACCATGTGTACATTTTTCATGCAAATGATTTTACTTCTCCTTACTTCCCGTAAGCTTTCTTCCCCTCCAAGTTGGAGGTTCTCTGTTCAGTTTACTTCAACAAGCAGTTAATGAGCTATTATACGTTCACCACTGCATTGGATTCTGTGTTCTTTTTATTTTTACATGTCCTTAGTCTACATATTTATAGCATCATCCTTTTCTTTTTCTTTTTTCATTTTTCAAGATGAAATTTTGTATGTAAATGAAACAACCAGTGTACAGGTTTTATTAATTCTGGTAGGTTCTTACAAACATTTTATGTACTAAGTATGCATGTTATATGTATGCATGTACACAAGTACAACGAGGTGTATAAAATTGTGCCTAGTTTATAGAATAAGCAAATAAAATAAAAATTCGGAGACAGCGTATTGCAGCAGAAAGAGGGTCAGGTCTTACATTGTTAATAGATGGCGTTTCCACCCCATCTCAAACATTTATTTTGTTGTGTGACCTTGAGGAAATTTCTTAACCTCTGATCCTCATTCCTCACCTATAATACGGGCATATTAATATCTATTTCACTTGATTGTGAAAGGATTCAGTGAAATTATCTGTATAAAGCATATAGCTGTGTACTCAAAGCAAATTTTGGCCAGTGAACAAATATGCTTAAGAAATGCCTACATACAGTTTAGCAAAAGCACATACATTTCCTCCTAACCATACAAGCAAAAATTCTCATCAGGGTCTTTTTACTTTTTAACCTGTATCTTTAAACACAAGGAGCTTTGTATAGAACTTTCCCCAAGACCCTGGATTTGTTTGAGGTGGAACCACAGAGTGATGAGATTGTGTATCTTAGACCCATGACTGGGTTAGCACCTGTTCCCTAAGGGAGGTCATGCTCCCATTTTCATACACTAAGGATACCCTAGAAGGACATGGAGCTGACGTGTGTCACGCAAACATCTCGAACTGCGTGGCCCGTGCATGTGGGCCGCTGTGTCTGGGCCCATTCTGAACCACAGAGCTTGGGAAGTGCACCCAGTCTGCACTACCAGCAGTGCCCTCCCATACGGCACGTCTCTCCCCTAATGAAGCCAGTCTTGGGGAAGGGTCGCCTGTTCTGACTTGCACAGAAGCGCTCTGTGGGCTTGTGGCCACCCCGCTAGTCCAGGCATTGGGTCTGGGGCCTCCTTCATACCTCCTCCACCTTGTACATGGTGGAATCCTCTGAACACTTGAGTTCTTAAATGGAAAGATGTAGGTTATTATTAATCCTGTTGACTTTCCGACTCCCTACCAAGAGAAGAAAAAGTCAATTAGATCTATATGGCCTTGGGAAGGAAATGCATTAAGATTTTTTTGTTATTTGTCTTAAACCTTTAATTGGAGGTTAAAATACTCTTTACTCAGGAAGTTCTGTCATTTGAAAATGGGTAGTAAAGCTCTTCTTTTCCTTCTATAACCTCTAAAAGTGTTAGCTGTACCTCAGAGGTGGGGAAAAGGCAGATTTTCCTTAGTAAGTCCCCAAGGTATATTCCTGGTTAGCACGGAGCTTGGATGGTCTTGTCTTCAGTCCTTTATGGTAGCAAAGACCAGGTAGTTCTCCTGATCTGCTCCTCCGTGTTTGAGCAGAGGGCTTGTTGGTGTCATGTTTTTATTCCACCTCGGCTACCTTTTCTCTTGCTAGTTATTTTTACAAACTGATATAATTGAAAGATATGGATATCATACACATTATTTTTATTAATTCCAGCAATCACGTAATAAATGTCTAATGCTAATAGTATGTCAGGATATAATTATATATAATCTGTTTAAAAGGAAGCCTGTATAAGTCAGGACAGTGGCCTCCATTGTACTGAGGTGCCTTCTGCTAGACTGGAGTGATTTCTGATCCAAACCAGCACGATAGCCCTGTTGAAGTGGTGACTCATTTGGAGAAAGTGATAAAATTGGGTAGAGATAAGCATCCTAATGGTGATATTTAAGTATGACCATTTGAGAAAGCAGAATAAAAAACCCAATTGTTAAAAATGAGGCCATTCTTCATTTTAAATGGTTTGCTTAAATATTAGTCAACAAACTAGCAAAAGTATCTGTACCAATCAGTTTTAAAATGACAATCCCGCGAAACCGGGAGACACTCTTGTAAATTTTCTACGGTCCTCTTATACTTCCAGATTTGTATGTCATTAATACTCATGGGATCCAAGGAAGTCATTTAGAAATGTTTTTCAGAGCTTTCCAAATTATATTAATAAAGGCCAGTAGACCCACGGCATAGAGTGAAACGTTGTGATATCTGACCATTCAGCATTTTGTTGTATCAAGGCTTTTTGAGTTTTTAAAGAAATACTGCATGTTCTCATAGACTGCTTCATCATCTGCTTGCTCTAGAGAAGTATACACGAATGGTTACATTCCATTCATACTTGATCATAATGGTTATTTCCTTTATTCTCACATCGTGAGAACTGTATTTCTTGAGCAGAATTTCACCATTTGTTCGGCTAAGTTTGGTATTTGGTAGCTCCCTTTGTAATAAAGACAACTTAATTTCTTATGAGTTAAACTTTTAACTCATAAGGTGCTCAGTAAAGATAGAAAGGTCTTATGAAAGTATTGAATGTAGTACAATAGGGCAGGTATCCCTGAGTTATGGATCATTTGCAGATAAATGTATCAAATACATGTTTTGATATTGTGGCAGTTAATACTGTTTATTTCATGCTTCCTGCTTTCTTTACGGCTCCTGGCACAAAGCCATGACTCTGCCCTATTATTTGACAGGTATGTTTGATCTGACACTAAATAACTTGGTTACAAGTGTAGAAGCTGACTTAAAAGTGCCTAGCAATGACATTCTGTATGAAAGTACTCTTTATTCACCTCTCAGATCTGGACTAGGGTCTCATCTCTTCTTGATTACTGCCATTTGAAAATCCATGTGCTTGTAGGACACTGTCACTTGGAACCCTTCTGCCGTTCAGATGCACCTGTAGGCAGGAGCTCAGGTCTTGGCTGCTTCAGTCTGAGTGCTTCCTTCTCAGAGAGTCCAGCTGCTCCTACTGAAAAGCAGGACCTCGTGCTGCTTTTTAAAGTAGGCTTAGGTGAAAAGATAGAATTCTTTAGTTTTTGCTTTTTCTCATGCATTTAATGTTTTAACACTTTCAAAGGAGCATAATTAGGGGCGCCTGGGTGGCTCAGTCGGTTAAGCGTCCAATTCTTGATTTTGGCTCAGGTCATGATCCCATGGTTTGTGGGATTGACCCCCACATTGGGCTCCGTGCTTATAGTGTGGAGTCTGGGAGCTTGGGATTCTGTCTTCCTCTCTTCCTCTCACTCTCGCTCTCTGCCTCTCCCCACTCCTCAAAATAAATAAACAAACTTTTGGGAAAAGAAGCATAATTAATGGAAATATACATTTTGTGGTTTCTTGAAGAGATCACAAGTTATCTTGGGGATGCATGGATTTAGTGTTAATTTATAGAGGGGCAACATAGACACATTTTTCCCATAATCTTTTGCTTCTCCAGATTCAAAGTGGCTAGTCTAAAAGCAGATGTGGTTTGTGTACTTCTCAAAACATGGCTAAAGTCACATCTTTTAGGTGAGACACAGGAGTTATGCATCTGCGTTTATGTCTTCTCCTTCAGAAATCACACCATTATACAGCCATGGCAACAAAGGGTTCTCTTGCTTTGTTCTTGAAAAAATATTAAGGGAAGCCTGCTGAATTCAACAGCTTGACTGTCCCAGCCCATTTCATAAATACAAGTATTGAAGTAAGAATTTTTTTAAAGACTAGATCTTTGCATTTTTGTTGTTATAGTTGTCATAATTAATCAATCCTATGTTTTAAGTTCCCTAAATGCAAAATTTCATGCCCCTTGGATACTGTTGATTTTTTTAAGTGAAATATATTTTATTTATGCTGTGTGCAGAACTACAGTTTCTTTCTTCCAAAGGTCCATTACCTGTCTCAGATACAGAAATATACATAGTCACTGGGGCACCTGGGTGGCTCGGTCAGTTGAGCATCTGCATCTTGATTTTGGCTCTGGTCATGATCCCAGGGTCTTGGGACTGAGGCCTGCATTGGGCTCCATGGTGAGCATGGGGCCTGCTTAAGATTCTCCCTCTCTCCATCTCTCTGCCCCACTTTCCTGCTTGCACACATTCTCTCTCTCTCAAATTAAACAAAAAAATTTAAAAAATAAATATATACATAGTCACTTATTTACTAAGTATTAAATATCTGTGATTATTAATCAACTAGAAACCAATTATAATGTGGTTCTATGTGTATTCAAAGTGTAACATACTTAGAAAGTCTTGAATTGGTAAAGAATTTCCATATTCAGTGGAATATTTTGGGTCATGCTCTCCTATATTCTTTAAAGCTTTGATTGACTGATTGGTTTGGTGTGTGTGTGATTCCTTTTTTCCCCTCCTAAATTCTATTTCACTAAGCAATGTACACTGTTGTAATAGTTTTACTTTTGAAAAATATTTAAAATACTGGAAATATTTAATCACCAAATTCTTAGCTCTCAATGATATTTATTAACAATTTAATAACAGAATTTGTTTATTAACAGAATTAAGGCTACAATTGTGGAGATTTACTTTTGTATTCTCTCTATGTTAGGATACCACAGACACATATTTGATGATAAAGTAAGGTTCATCTGTTCATTATGTATAAAGAGGGAATTACTTTAAAAGTTGGAGTCTCTCTTGAGTGTGGTGAAGGGTGGATTACAGTGTGGGAGCCCTAGTTATAGACACAGCTCTCCTACTGAGCCCTCTTGTTGCTGTGTTGTCTCTAAGTTAAGTTGGCACTATTTCTGGCTCCATCTAGCTTACAGAAACATGTCAGCTGTCACAAGGAACTTGAAGTCCTAGAGGAAACTCGCACACGTATTACTACAAACGTCACACCATTTTGTGACTTGTCCTCAAGTCCTGTTTGTGCACTGTAGTAAACAGATTGTCTTCAGCAGCAGCGGGCACCCACTGAGCATAGTAACTCATTCAATCCTTATAAAAACCCCATAAACTAGGCAGTATTACTTTGTTCATTCCCAGGTAGAAAATGATGCAAAGAGAAGCTAGGTATTCTGCTCCAGATCATACAGCCCGTGAATGCTGGAGCCAGGATTTGAGCCGGTGTGGTGGCCCCAGAGTCTTACCCAAATGCTGTTAATGGTGACAGATGTAGGTCAGCAGGCTGCTTCTCTATAGATGGTGGAGTGTTTTCTCCTGGTTCGGAAGACAGCCCGTGTGGCTCTCAGTCTGTGGTCAAGTATTGTATTTACTGCGTTCACATTCATCACTCCTGACTTGAAAAAACAAAAAAAAAACCAACTTGAACCAGTTTCAGATCAAAAGGACATATATTCATGGTCTTGTGCAAAGTTTTAATGGCACTGAATTTGTTAGTAAAATGTTTTTCTAACATCACTATAGGTTTCCTGGCACATGAATTCTCTTTGAATTTTCTCTTTGTTCATTTGTAGCTTTTGTGTTAGTGTCAAAGTTTCCTCTCCAACAAGTAATTACCCTTGAGTTTGCGTGCTACTGTCTTTTCATTGATGATTAGACATTCATAGATTATCAGTTATAACATTTAAAAAATAATGTAAGTTGTATAGCAAATAATAGTTTGTGTACAAAAATCCCTTTAGCTCTGTTTATTGCCTGATGTTGAGCAAAGTTATAGTAGAGAGACCAAGATTATTTTGTTTTTATTTTGAAAGGCCTACAGTATGCAGCCTTTCTCCAGGACAGCAGCCCCAAACAAGGTGAACTGATTTTGCACTATGTTATTTTACTTTAATTCTGCTTTTTTTTTTTTTTTGGCATTACATTTCTATCTTTTTTTTTTTTAAGGCTTAGTTTACTCTTGTTAGAATTATTCTTTAAAATCATACTATCTTTACACCGCTTCTAGTTTTGGTTTTATGCTAGTAGGTTTGCATTTTTAAAACTTTCTTGAAGTACTGGAATGTCATTTCACATACTACACTGTTGTTCAGGCTCTATCTAGAGTAGTTGCTGACATCTAGTGAAATCCAGTGAATATACACGCTTAGCTTTTTGGCACACTGTGAGCATTGGTCACAAGTCCTATATTGATGGATTTTGTTTACTAAAAGACAAACTGTAGGCAATTCTGCCTGTAACAAACATGCTTACGTTATTTATATCCATAACAGTGTTTCCTGGATTCAGAATCTTTTGAACTTGACTTTTTGCATGTTTTGTATGTTCTGAACAGCTATTGCAGTTAAAAGAATGAACAGCGCATACATGCTCTTGTATGACTATGTGTCCCCATGTGTCTCCCCCGCATTTGGGTTACACTTTCGTTCCTATAACAGTTGTGAAAAACTAGGCCGAGTGCAAACTCCATTGAAGAGAGATGCACTGCCATCTTCACGTCCTGGCTGGACGGGAGAGGGGAGGCTTAGAAAGAAGCAGGAGGTTCTGGAGAGACCTGAGCTGTGCGCCAGCCGTAAGCTCTCTTGCTCTCTGGTCTTGGGGATCTGAGAATTACAGGAAGATGAATTAGTGTAAAAACAATACAAGTGATGAGAGATGGTAGTTTCTTTTGTTTATGATGAGTCACATAAAAGCCACCAAAATCCTTTAAGGTGTTTCTGAACAGCCGTGAAGAAAATATTCTGAAGGACTTTGTTTCAAACTGGAAAAGAGTTCTGTTAATTAAAAATAGAACAACGTATGTTTTCCCTACTGAAACCTAATTTATCAACAGTTCATGAGACAAAAATTACAGTCGCTGAAGTACAGCTTCCCACATGAGCCGTGCGAGGTGGGTGCCCCACTGACCACGGTTACAGCCAAACACCACGCACGTGCTGTGTCCCAGTTGGTGAGCTAGATTCCTTCTGCCATATTTTATGTCAGATCAGTATCCTCAGATTTTTTTGGGTATTCTGACTGAAATTACTCCACCAGAGTAATTTTGCAGAGTATGTATATCCGCAGCAAATCACCAGAAATGGTCATGCTTTTTTCTTTATTACTTTGGTCGATAAAGACCAAACTTTTAATAAAAAGCTAACCAAAAATTTATATTTTTGCAGAATATACCATAGCCATGAGGATGGGTAGAAAGTGTAGGAAGATGTGAATTTTAGAACATTAGTGACTCTCTTCTCTTTTGAAGGAGCGGGTAGTAGGCTTCTCATAAGGAAGGTCAGGCAGCAGTGCGTTTGGACCACAGGTGCCAGAGGAGCTGCGCTTCCTAGACAAGTTGTTGGAGTTGTGACGGATGTGAGAGAAAATGAGAAAGCTGCCCAGCCTCAGAAGCAGACTGTAGACAGTGGTTTATGACAGAAAACTGATGGCAGAGCTGAAGCCTGGAATTTCAGGATCCCCGTTGAAAGTGGCCTTGATTATGCAAAGTGTAGTTTCAAGCCTTGTCCATTTAGTTACTGCATCTACAAGAGAAGGTTGGGAGTTAATCCATCACTCCTAACACAGGTATTTTTTGATAAAAGCTGAGAGTGAAATATGAAAAATGAATTAATGAATTCTAAACTAAGACAGCTTGTAACATCTTCCTGTTTATATTTAAATGCCGTTGGCTGTACAGACACGGAGCTAACAGAAAATGTTGAAGACCACCTGTGCACCTGTAGTTATGTTCTTTTACTTCCAGGGATAGTCCCAATAAGAAAATAAACCTACTTCCTTTTTTGTTTTTTTTTTTATGGTAATGTCCTTTGGAGAATGTGATTAAACCTTTAGTTTCACATTTTCAATTTATTTTTCCAAATTCAACAGACCCTGAAAATTTGACAACTGTCAGAACATGGACATTCTGATTAATGTTATTTTCAATAAAGCATCCAATACCATGGATGAGAAGATAAGAATAGTGAGCATCACCATTTATTACTATTCTCTCTGTTCCCACAGTGTGCTAAGTACTTACTATATTTTTAAAAAAAACGCAGAACAAAACAGAGGTTTGTTTATTTGAAATATTAAGCTATAGGTGTTGGTGTGGGCTATTCAGTTTACTGGAGAAATTATTCCATAGATTATATTAAAAGATGAAAGATAATGTTAGAATGGGGATTGGCTTTCGACTTACTTCATTTTGGGCTGGTTTTACTATCAGATCACTTTAAGATATTCTGAATATTAATACTGTTTAGGAAAGACATTCAAAATTTAAAGAAGCAAATTTCTAGGTATTTTTTCCCTCTTGTTTTAACACAGTTAATGTCTAAAATTGTTTTTAATGCCTAACTTGTGATGGACTTTAGTTTCAATTTTGTTCTTAGTCATTGCAGATATTGACAAAATGTCATACGAAATTATTTTGTATTTTTTGTAGGACTGGGAAACAGAAAATCATGACTGGTATTGTTTTGAATGCCATTTGCCTGGAGAGGTGTTGATATGTGACCTGTGTTTTCGTGTGTATCATTCCAAGTGTTTGTCTGATGAGTACAGGCTTAGAGACAGCAGTAGTCACTGGCAGTGCCCAGTTTGCAGGGTGAGTACCAATGAGCTTTCATGTCCTGGTCAGAGGGTTGGAATTCATTAATGAGAGCTGCACAAAGATACCCCAGGTGGTGTGCCAGGTGAAGGGATAAAGTACTGGAGGGTGGGGGGTGTCTACTGGAATGACGGTAAATGAACACAGCACTCGATGCATACCACAGAACACTGACACATTGAGGGTATGGATTTTAGAAAGTTTTAATCACATAAAAATACACTTTCTTCTCTTGCATTACACTTGCCCCTGGACTGTGTGACTCTTTGGAAAGCAAGAACCAGTCTCCTATCCCAAGTTGGGTTCAGTCAGTGCTCTCTACTGCTCAGAAAACACAGCTAGCAAAAGGCACATTGTTGGAAACATTTTGTATCTACTTCCCATTTTATATCCATGTAATGTCGCCCTTATTTTTTGTCATATCATGGGTTAGTTTATTCCTTGCTTATATTTTATTTGGAGGGTGGAGGGATGGGACAGTTGTATATAAAGCATTCTAATTATTTAAAGCAAAATGAAATAGTCTGGTAGGTAAAATAGGTACTTTCCACAATTATTTTTGTTCCTATTATTTCCCCAGTGAAAAGTATACCTGGCTGTGCTTGTTGGTTGTAGAATGTGTGTGTGTGTGTGTGTGTGTGTGTGTGTGTGTGTGTGTACGTACACATGATGTGTACATTGCATATGGCATTGATGGTGATTCGTAAGGAATGATTTTATTGTAACTTCTGTTTTGTGTTTATAATTATTATGATATGTATTTGGAACCATGCAAATTGCCCAGATTACTCATGGGCTCAGTTTCTGAATATATTTTACATTACTTGAGTAAGTTAAATATTTGTTTATATTTTTTAAAAAGTTGTGGCTTCATAATTTTTCCCTTCTTTAATACTGACCCTAACTTCCTGCCAGTATGATGAGCTTCTAATCTTCTTTTAGTCACTCTGGCTTTGTATTATCTTAGTATATTTCATCTCACCAGCACTACTGTATGTACTGGGTGTTTTACCTCAGTATACTTTTTCTCCCACTGCTACTACACGTCATCAGCATATTACCTTCCTTTACTTTATCTCAGCAGCATACTTTCTTTACTCAGTGTATTACCTCAGTATAGTATATCTCACCATTGCTTTACATACTCAGTGTATTACCTCAGTATGCTTCAGCTCATAGCGTTGCTGTGCCTACTCAGTGTATTACCTCAGTGTAGTGTATCTCCCAGCACTACTCTACATACTCGGCATATTGCTTCAGTATACTTCATCCCACAGCGGTTCTGTACTCCTCCATATGCACCTCAGTGTACTTCATCTCACAGTACCACTGTACTGGATACTCTCCGTATAGTGCCTCAACAGAGTTCTCCTCACCAGCACTACTATACGTACTCAGGGTATTACCTCAGGATACTTCATCCCACAGCACTACTGTACCTACTCAGTGTATTACCTCAGTGTTACAGCTTCACCTCACAGCGCTCTCATACCTGGTCAGTGTATTACCTCAGTATACATCATCTCACTAGCGGTACTGGATATACTCGTATTTTACCTTGATCTGCTTCATCTCACAGTACCACTGTACATACTCAGGCAGACAAGAGACCATTAGGGTAGCATTACAAATACAGTGTGGAATAATGACTCATAATCAAATGCCTAAATGCTAGATCAGTGATAAATCCCTGAATCTGCCTAGATGAGTATCAAGCCTTAAGTTGTGGACTTCCTCTTAGATGTCTGCAATAATTTGTGACGTCTCCATGAAATTAGTTTCATTGGTGGTGTGGGAACTGCATTAATACCCATATTTTACTTTTGTGGATTTGGATTGTGCATTTTAAAAGCAAATGTATATCTTCTGTTTTCTGATAATAATTGACACTTGAGGTTAAGATATTAATGAGACCTTAAGAACAAAAGCATTAAGGTAGTAAAAATAGAAAAGGAGGGGTCCCTGGTCAGATAGGGACTCTGAGACTTAGGAAATGCAACTCTGGACACCATGGTGTCTTTACAGCCATAGCTTTTTAATATTTAGTTCTTATTTTCATAGTAAAGACTTCAAAACCGTTGGGATTTTTGAGGATGGGTTAAGCTTTATTGTGGATATTTTATATTCCTAAATGGAAATGCAGCAATTATACCTTTGAAGAAAATGTCTAATACTACTTTTGTAGGAACCCACTGTCAAGTTGTCAGATTCCATTTGCTATGTGTTTGCTCTGCTTTTACTGATTAGATGATTTGTTGTTGTTGTTAATTTCAGAGTTACTGGATAACAGAAATACGATAGCCACAGTGCGCACCCTATTCTGTTTTTCTTTTCTAGCCCTTGGTTTTCCTTTTGTCTTGTTAGTCTGGACTTGCTCACGTTGTGAGGCAGCTCCACTTGCTGTGGTGATGCGGTGTCTGTCGGTAAACGCTCATGACTCACACGCTGCTTTCCTAGACGGGGAGCCGCTCTGATGAGGCTCAGAAAGCCTGTGTCTGGGTCGGGGTGGTGAGCTTTATTCTGAGCTTGAAAATTTCTGAAGAAATGGTTACTACTGTGTAGGATCTGTTCTGTTCTTTTAATTATTATGCTCAAGAAGCAGATAGGTGCTAACAATTTCTTTCCTGGGAGAAGGGACCATAATAACCTTGAAATTCTAATGGGATTTTAAATCTCTCTAAGGTAAAGCTTCTGGTTGTTGTTTTTTGTTTTTTTCTTTAAGTGTCAAAACTTCAAGTTTACTTGAAGCCATTTTTGTGATCTAATATGAAAGTAACTGAGCAGACTTAAATGTTCTTGCACTTAATGAACAGAGAGTCTGTACCCTGGGACCCAAGAACATAGTTCCAGATCAGAATTTTGATCTCCAATCTCTTACTCAATGTTTGGAAAGAATATAGATTAAGTAGATGTACTAATGAGGAATTTTGAAGATAAGATGCCCAGAGCCAAATTTTAGTGCAGGTGGAAGTAGTAAATGGAAGCTCTGTTCATTACCTAAAAATGAGTATTTCTAATATAGTGATCAGAAGACTTTTGTTTCTACGTAATCTCTATCCCTTGCAGCCCTGAAAATGTCACTGAGAATTGGCTCTCTGTTGGCCAGCGGTTAGCTGTTTCCAGATTTGCTTCAGTTCAAACAGCTTTATCTCATGTATCTATTTACAAATATTTTAAGAAAGTGAAAGAAAGTTTTCTGAATTTAAAATAATTTTATTAACATTAATAATAAATCTCAAGAATATCACAACCCTGAGGCTATTTCTTTGGAATGTCTGCATTTCTGAAAGTAATTAAACCGTACAGACACAGTAGATTATTCTTGAAAAGTAGCCTATGAATGTCATGTTAGCATTTTGATTTGGAAAAAATACTAGTAACGTACTGTTTTACACTCTTATAGAGAACTCTCATTAATTTTAAAAAGGGGGACTTTAAAATTATTTCTTTTATAGTTTGCTGTGAAAAATTCAGGTAATTTAGCAGAGGATAAAAAAAATAACATTTCCAGCAATGCTATCACATAGTAGGTGAATGTTCTCACAGACCTCTCCCGCGTGCGTGTGAACATGTGCATATGTGCATGTGCCTGTCCATTTGTGTCTGTGTCACTTCACGTGCATGCCTGAATGTAGCCGGATCGTGTCTGTTCGGCAGTAGCATCCCAGGCTCCTCCCCTAGCAGGGTGCACTGTGACGTACTCACACAGTGCCCTGATGGCGTTCATCTGCGTCACCCGCTCTGTCCTGACCGGCAGCGCCTTTCCAGTCACAGGACACGCACTGCTGTGTCCAGAGCTGGGCCGCACTCATGCTGTTGTTATATTCCAGTGTATTTCAATTTTATATTCCTGAAATAGCCATGAAGTTTTCAGGAAAAGATGAGAAAACCATAACTTTTAAGTGAAAGTAGCTTTTAAGATTTTATTTGCCTGAAAGATCCATCTTTAAAACACAGTATGGGCCATTGTATTTTTTTTTTTTGAAAAAGACACACTTACACATATTTATGTAATTACATCTGGCCACCTTCACAGGATAAATGTATTGAAGTGGAATTCATAAATGTAAAGGGTGAGCACATTGTGTGATAAAAATCACCAAATTGCCCTTCAGAAGATTATACCCATTCAGACCACCATGAAAGTATTTTCCGATGCTTTTTGTTACCAATTTGATAGGATACAAATGGATGTCTCATTTCAAAGTTGCTTCATTTTTTTATAGTTTCCACATTACGAATTCACTTTATGCTTTAATGCTTTGGTTATGGAAGGCAGGCCTGTGCATGTGCACGAGCCTCTGTGCATACGTGTGTGTGTGAACACACGTGTGCGCATGTGCATGCATACCTGGTGTGCATGTGTGTATGTGCATGGGTGTGTGTGGGCATGTGTGCATGTGCATGTATGTGTTACCAGGGGCTTCTGTGCGCTTCTGTGTTGTATGCTCACGTGTGTACATGTGCATGTGTCTGTTGCATGTGTGTACATGCATGTGTGGCTGTGTGCAGATGTACACGTGTGTGTGTGTGCACCGCATGCTTTCTGGCCTTCACGCCTGCTGGCGAGCATCATGATACTGTTTGAGTGATGATTGCATGAACTTTTTTTTAATATGCGGGCAAAGTAACGCGCTCTAGGACCACTCCTTAGGTTGGCCCATGCTGCCTGGTAGACCTTTCTGTGGGGTGGAATGTTCTGTCCTTGCAGTTCTGCGGGAGCACCGGCCACGTGTGTTTAGTGAGCATTTGAGCCCTAGATTTCAATTTGGCAGAGACCTGGCAGGGATTTCACAGGCCTACTAATCGTGAACCAGGACTGAAACGCCACTAGGGGGACACCTGCAGTTCCGACGGTGGGCACCAGCTTGTCAGTGCCCACTTGGTTGTGGGTGAGCTCCGCTGGGGACATTTGCACTGTGACTTCTGTTTGTTGAGGGAGCTAAAGAGAAAATCCTGATGAAAGCTGCTTCCTGAAACTGGAGATAGAAATTTACTTCCGAATCTGTTTTTCTTTCCTTTGGGGTCATGGGCAGGACAATTTTCTTAAATTCCCAAGATAGGGAGACGACTTCTGTAAAGTTCAGAAGGAGTTAGAACAAAATGCTAAAGAAAATACTTTGAAAACATGCATTCCCTGGACGTCTCTGCCAAGGAACGGTAACTGTTGTCCTTTCTGGCCAGTCTTACTTAATGTGGGAAATTCAATATTTTCACTGTGAATGAAGGTGAGTCAGGTTTTCAACCATATTAACAAATCTGGAATGGAGATTTGATTTTTAAATAGAAGCAGAAGTTTTTGTTTTTGCTTATTTGCCTTACGGTAGACAATCAAAAGTATTATTAAAAAATGCAAAATGAACATTAATCAAATATTCTGTGCTGTTTTTCAAGACAGCTGGATCATATCATTTTTATACTAACGAAAATAGGAAATTTCTTTCAAAAAGATCTTTGTCTGAACCAAGTCCTCTCTGAAGCTCGTTTACTATTCATTAACAGGCCTGACTAGGAAAGGGTGATGGGAAAGCCTAGGGATTTTTAAAATTGGATATAGCATCTGAAACTGTAAAATCTCATGTATTGTTTATCTAATCTCTTTATGAAACCGCCTGGACCCAAACAAGAAAAAAAACCACACATACTTTGTACATTGTCTTCCCATGACGAATTTAACAACATTATGGTCAGAAAGGCTTGGATATGAGTGTAAAACGTCTTGTGGTGGTATGTTCTTCCTGATGTATTTATTTATTTATATTTATTTATCCATTTATTTATTTGTAATTCATTTTGAGAGAGAGAGAAAAAGGCAGTGCGTGGGGGAGGAGCAGAGAGAGAATCCCAAGCAGGCTCCACGCTTTCAGTGCAGAGCCGGACACAGGGCTTGATCCCATGAACTGTGAGATCATGACCTGAGCTGAAGTCAACAGTCAGATGCTCAGCCGACTGAGGCACCCAGGCGCCCCTCCTAATCTTTTATTTTTAACTCTGAGAGATTAAGAGATAATGAGCTAGTTCCTACATCAGGATGGTTACAACTTAATCTAGACAGTGTTTCCAGTATTGATGAACTTAAAATAACTTACAAAGTGTGCATAATCTCCTTATGTTGTCAAACGCCCCAGGTGGGAGGGCGAGGAGGAAGGAGGAGGGAGGGGCAGGGAGTATTCCTGACAGCTTCGTCAAGCAGAGAACAAAAAGCTACTCCTTCCCTGACCCGACAACAGAGAAACGAAACTTCTTTGCAGAGGAGAACAGAGAGGTGTATCCCACTGAGGAATACATGCTGCCTCTGTGTTTTGAATCTCCTTCTTCTTCACTGTTGTGTACAAGGGGAAGGAACAGGTAGATGCAAAACCTGTGTTCCATGCCACAAAATGTTCCTGAATGTTCCTTCCCTGTTCTCCAACCTTGGTGACCCAGAACTCAAAGTTACCCCCACAAGTGCATGGAATATTGAACCATAAAATCCCTGACATGCATGGCACCCCCCTCTCTGTGGCTAATATTTTAGCGGTTTCTTTGTGAATATGTGGATGTTTTTACCATAGTGGTCAGCTTTGTGGCAGGTAGGATTAATTTGAGACTGTGCTTTAATAGACTGGCGGCTACAAAGTTGATTGTGTCATCTGAACTTAAAGCCAAAACTCCTAGACCTCAATCAGACAGGAAGGAGTTGACTTTGTAAAAAATAATAAATACAGATACAGCTGGAGTCGGGATGAGCTAGTCTGGAAACTCTGTGCATTAGTGACTCTGGACCCACTTCCCAATGAGGGAGAGGCTTGTGAGCAGAGAGGTGTCTGTCCGTGTGCTCCAAAAATCCACCTCGACCTGTTCATAGCTGGAATTACCCTCCAGGTTCTGTTACCTGTGGGTGAGAAGGCATATTCATGGCAGCTTAAGGGAGGTTTTTAAACTTAAATTGAAATTCGTTTAACCTAAGTTAAAAAGCTCTCCAGGAGGGCCAGTGCACATGGCTGCGGGATTTAGGGTAGAGTCGCGGGGACCACGCCGCTGAATGCGGGCACCCCACCTGCAGGAGCAGGCCAGCCGCGCGCTCTGCTGTTCTCGCTGATGACAGCTATGGCGTTCTGCCCTGTGGTCTTGCAGAAGAGAGTTAATTTCAGTCTGTTTCTGCCAGGGGTGAAAAGGACTGAACACAGGTATATTTTTAGAAAGTCATCCTAGTAATTGATTGTCGCTGAGGGGCTACTGGGGCCCCCTCTGGTATGAATGGAGAAAGGGCCGCACTTTGAGCCACTTCCATGGCCGCTTCCAAGGCTGGCACTGCTGCTGTGGAAGTTTCTGGGGTTTCTTGTAAATGATGATTCTTTTGTATTCCGTGATAACAAATGGTTGTGGAGAATAGCAGAGCCTCTGATTTCCATAACAAGATAGGCAGTTTATGTGCAGATCAGATTCGTTGTGATTCTTTTCTGTTCTGTGATTACAGACAGTTATTGAGGAGAGCTTGGAGCCTCTTGATTCCTCAAATAATGCAGATAGTTTATAGAAACACTAGAGGCCACTTGCACCCAATTACCTGGTGCTTGTTTAGAACACAGCCTCGGGCCAAGGACTTTTCAAGCACGTGCCCTAGATGTCTGTGAGCTCACTAACATTTAAGGGAGTCTGGTGGTTGGAGGCCAATGGCACTATTTAGGTGACATCTGACAGTAATATGGTTTATTCACCAGAAGTAAACAGAATGGTTTATAGTGGCCAGAGTATGCCGACACAGCTTGGTTGTGAATAATTGTTTCACATTTAGAAGGATTTTGTATGGTTGAATTCCACTACATAGAATATTTTTCCCGGTAAGCAATCAAGTTACTAATGACTACCAGCAGTTCAGTCCCACTAGCATTTATTGAGCACTTACTGTATGCCACATACTGCACAAAGCCCTGGCCCAGGACCAGGCTCAGCTGGAGCACTGTGGACCCTGCTTTCACAGAACAGAGTCTAGTCTGGGGTTGGTAAACCCACAGCCCGTGGGGCAAACCAGGCCTGCCAGATTGTGTACTGTTCATGAGTTCGGAATGGGGTTTACATTTTTAAATGGTTGAAGAAAAGACCACTAGTCTAGCCCTGTAACAGGAAAGATGTTCTGGGTATTAGGATTCCCCAGGAAAGTGAGATACTCTTGACCTGTTTAGTCACAGACTGGGGGACTTGGATTTGGTGAGCTCAAGCAGCACACATTCATGATCTAAGGGAAGGCCTCCTGGATCTCTGCATGCTTTTTTCGTTTGGGTACTTGGTGGACTGGAGATGCCGTTTCCACACGTTCATTTTCTGCTGGAACATGTGCTGCATCTGAAAAGCTGGGTCTCTGAGATCAGTCTTGAGGGTTCGTTCATGTGATGGCACTTGGGCACTATTGTCTGTAATTAACTGTGGATGAGCCTTGACCTGGTCTAAGGTTGCTCGTACCTTTTTCCAGCCAGAACCACCATCAGGCCCAGAGTGTAGCTGAATTACTTGATTCCTGTTTTCCCTAGGCCATCTGCCTGGCCTTACCCAACTTGCTCTGACCCAGCAAGTGTTTGTGCTGGTGGTAAGAATCCCTTACTCAAGAAGACGTTTAAGATTTTCTGTTATTTCTCCCCAGAAAGGAAGGCAGTCCCTTGGTAATCTGTCATGTGTTTAAGAGCGTCTTTAGTGGGCATCTCACACATTTGAATCAGCTTCAGCCGTGTGATTATTCTGTTTTGAAAACGGTTGCAACAACTTTGGCCATGTAATGCAGAGGCTCTCCTGTTTGTAGATATTGACAGAATGATCCCTGTATGGTACCAGTGATGTGAACAGTCCCCAGAACTTTCTGGGCTTTATCTGAGCTGCATACTGTTGGAGAGAGGCCTTTCCTGAGGAGTCCTGAGGTCTGCAAGTAGAGAATACGTACAGTTCTTTATGCCTGAGAAAGGATTGGATCTGAAGTAATCTGCAGATATTTAAAGCATGATTTTTGTTTTTCTGACCTTGTTGTTAGAGCTGTCTGCTTAGTTATGTTACAAACAGAATAGCATTTACCTTAGAAGCTCTTCCTTTAATTTCTGTCAAAGTGGCTTTTTCTCAAGCCCACTGTCTTGTTTTGCTGACAGACTTAGTTGAGACAGCACTGAGGATGTCACACAGGCAGCTCACAACTCCAAGAAATCCCCGCAGGTCTTACGGCGCAGCCCTTAAACAGAGGCTACAATGCTCCATTCCTCTCTTTTGTGAAATACTAAGAGGGAAATGTCTGAAAGCCCACAAGTTTAGCAGGTGTGGAAGCATCTTATGACAAACGTTTTGTCTTCAGGAATTGTGGGGAGAGGCCATGTCTGTTCAGGGCCCTCTCTTGTTGGGGTGGGCTCCCTCAGAGGTCCCCACCCACGGACGGGCCTGTGGGTCTGGGGAACAGGTGCCTGCAAGCCCCTGGGACTGCCTGGGGGCAGCGGCTCACATACGCGCAGAGTGCTCGTGTTACAGTCTGTGCCCTGCTTTTTCAGGAGAACCCATGTTTATCACCAAAAGAGATACTTGATTTATTTTCTAAGGCTCTAAAGAACCAAAAGGGGTTAGGTTGTGACTAACAGTGAAGTACTTCATATAGCTTGATGTCGAGGTCACCACCAGGAAAAACCATGTTCCTGTGCAAATGTGGGCTACCCAGCAGCCCTGGAGAGAGGGCGGCCATGCCGTGGTCGCTGCAGTGACAGACTCTGTCCCCAGAATCCCCTCTGCACAGCCGCCCCAGGCCGAGCTGGTGGTATGCGCACGCAGACCTAGAGAGCAGAGTATCCCCAGCCTGCTTCATGGAGGGAAGGTCTGGAACAATACTTAGCATTGACATTATGTTTCATTACATGAAGTGTTGTGTATTTCCCTTAATTACCTGTCATCTATTAAAAGAACCATAACCCCTCAGATAGTATTCCAGGACCTGATGTAGGTTGCTATTTCATTGGAGTTTACACAAATTTATGATTTCATGATCAGACTGATATTTGGGATCAGCAGTTTTAGCAGCGCGTCCACATATTTTGGAGTTCACATGATCGAGTATGTAGCTAGAAGCTTTCGTTTTTGTTCTCTCTTTTAAGAGAATATAGCTTTCCCGAGAGGTGAGGAAAAAAGCAGCCTTCTTGGCCTCTTACCCTTTGTTTTTCCCATATTTGACAGTCCGCCAGGCTGTTCATTTAGCGTAGAAAGTAGCGCATGGAAGGATGTCCGAAAGCATGAAGAGCTGACCGTAACTTCCCGTCCCCAGAGAGCTCCCTGCACACTCGTCCCGTGTGGGGTGCAGGTGCCGCACCGCACCTTCCTCAGCGGCGCCGGCTGACGGGAGGGTGGTTCTCACGTGCTGGCGTGGGTCTTGTCAAAAGTGACGGCCCACCAGCTCCTCCCCCACAAAGACTCTCAGCCTGGAGCCCAGGAAGTGTCCTTGTGCAGCAGCAGCGGTCGCCACCACACGTCACCACTCCTGCGGGATCAGCGAATGAGTGGACAAACCGGTGTAGAGCCCGGGGACCTTCCCCTGGGACGTCCCCAGTCCCGTGCTCAGCGGCGAGGCCCCACTCTGGGCACGGACGGGGTCGATGCTCCGTAACTGGCATGACTTAGAAGCTGTGTGCACAGCATGTGCCAGATGAGCACAAGAGAAGCAGTGACTGCCCGCGCCAGAGTCCAGGTGACCAGTGGAGAGGGGGCCACCTGAGACACGAAGTGCGGGAAACCACATCTCCAGAGAAGAAAGGGCCCGTTTTCTGTTGAGACGGGTTAGGGTCGTGTGTGTGGATAATCCGTTCCCTGGAGCCCCAGCGAGGCGCTGGTAGTTTGTAGTTAGCTGAGAAATGTTGGCTGCTTCGTCTGGTCCGTTAGCACATCAGGATGACCTCTGGCACACACCGTTCTTCGGGCCTAATGATGTCACTGGGTAGAGGGCCGTCACCTGGTGTCCGAAGGGGGGGGTGCGTGGTTGTGAAACACCGGCCCGGGCCTAGTGGGCGAGGCGGCATGGCCGCCTCCGTGGGGCTGGGGGTCTGCCCCGAGGCCTCAGTCTCGACAGAGGAAGTGTGTCCTAGCTGACATTTATTTTCTGAGACGTAAATTGAAGAACCTAATTAGTTTTCAGGTCAGACTCCTAGAAACTGAAGTTATTACTGAACAGACCCTGACACGTTAAAAGATAAGTAGGTATGCCTGCCTGCACTGCACTCACTCATAGGGGACGCGGATTTTTAATAACCCTTTAGACAAAGAGTAACGTTGTGCTGAAATTCACCATTCGATATTACTAATAATGCTCCCTAAAGGGTTTCAGCTGACTTTCTTCTTTTGTAAAATAAGTGATTCTGCGTTATGTCATGATCAGTATTATGTCATTTGTTTTATCTGAAAATAGTGGAAGTTTTAAGTTTTAAAATACTGAGGAAAAAGTGCATAGTTGTCTAAGGTATTATGTCCAGTACGACATAATATTTTCCATTTCTTTCTCACATAAAGCACTGTTTTTACCGTGCGCATTTCAAAGGTTTCTCTGTATCAGATGTGCTGGAAATAGTGCGTGTTGTGTACAGTCCTTGCACACCGTACAGAATCACGTTTTACATCTGGCCTTTTCTGTTGTTAACAGAGCATCAAGAAGAAACACACAAACAAACAGGAGATGAGCACGTACTTGCGGTTCATCGTGTCCCGCATGAAGGAGAGGGTGAGTCCTGCACAGTCTCCGGGCCGCCCTGCCAGGCTCCCTCCCTTCATGCCTTGCAAGTTAGCGCGTGACAAGTCAAGATGCACAGAGCAGGATGGGGGTGGAGAACACCGCCGTCATACTTCTTTTGTGCGTGATGGCTCCACAAGAGGCTTTTATTTTTTGGTCTTGTCTTTGTTTTCACGGGCATTTCTTTAGCTGCATTAGATTAGACGTGCACTTTTCTTTTCCTGCTGATACATTTCTGTTGTTTCATCTTTTATTTTTCAAAATCTTTAATGAAGGTACAGTTGATCTACAATATCATTATTAGTTTTGGGTGTACCGCATAGGGATTTGATGTTTATGTACATAACTCCATGCTCACCAGTAATTATAGCCACCACCTGTCACCATGCAAAGTTACTACAATATTACCAGCTATATTCGCCATGCTGCACTTGTCATCCCTGTGACTGACCTGTTTTAAAAGTGGAAATTTGTACTTCTTCATCCCCTTCACCTGTTCTGCCCATCCCCCTCCTCCTTCCCTCTCTCAACCACCAGTTTCTTGGTTGTATTTAAGAGTCTGTTTCTGTTTTTGTTTGTTTTGCTTTTCAGATCCCATGTACAAGTGAAGCCATGTGGTATCTGTCTTTGTCTGACTTCACTTACCATAATACTTTCTAGCTCCATCCATATTACTGCAGTTATTGCCCAGCAGTATTGTGATAATTAGTGTCTGAAGTAAAGTGGTGTTTTCCAAAATAACTGTTCTTTCTATCAAAACCCAAAAAATGCCACATTGAACTATATGGTGCATGTACATTTTTCCAGTTAATTCTAAAGTGTTTAGAAATTGTGTCACCTGTCTCTCAATGACCTTTCAGGCTATAGACCTCAACAAGAAGGGGAAGGACAACAAACACCCAATGTATCGGAGGCTGGTGCACTCAGCGGTGGACGTCCCCACCATACAGGAGGTAAAGCCAGGCGCTCTGTCCGGTTTCTGATACACCCGTAGCTCCCACATGACTCACAACTCCCAGCTGAGCATGATTCTGTCGCCATTCCCCCTAGGGTGTGTGCCTGCCCGTCCTCTACTTAGAGCCTAAAAGGTGTAGCCCCTGCAGGGGCATTGCTGCTGCTGAGATGCCTTGTGCTCTTACTGTGCGTGCAGATCAGGTGTCCCGTTCGAAAAGGCCTGGTGTTAAGCCAGCTGTAGATTCTGGACACTTGCTGACCCCAGGAGAGGCGTGTAGAGCCTGGTCAACTGAATATTTCAGATTTGAGGACTCCTATCTGCACGTGGTTTCCTAGCACTAGCAGGTACTCAGGAGTTTTTCTCAAGGGAACATTGGAGTCTGGGACTAGAGTCCTGGGAAACAGCAGAGTGAACTTGAACAACACAAAGATTATGTAACCAGAAAACAATTTTCTCAGAGTTCTTAATTTTACCTTCTGTAGCTGAGTATTGTAATGGGTTTGTTAACATGTAATTACAAATTGCAGTAAAATCCAGCAGAACATTTTAACGCATTTCCCAGTTAGGGCCGCTGAATTACTAATTCTGTACTTTATGCATCCTTTTGAATTTCAGATCTCGTGGTTGGCCACAGTAGCTTATAGGGAGACCATAGGAATAATTTTAAGTTATTTTACAAGTTTCTTAGTCCCCTTGGCAGCTGAGAAAGACTGCAGGTGATTACTTCAGTAGGAAATGAGGGTAAATGAAGGGTGTTCCCTCTAAAGAGGCTGGCAGAGTCTGAAATAAAAACAAGTAGTTTTCATTTCACCTCCTGCCCCAGGTTCCTGTCCTCAAGCAAAGCCTCTTCTAAACCCCAAGGTCTCTACGGGACAGTCCTTCCTGCCCCTGCTTCTGCTCCTTCCAAGCTTCCCTTAGTCTGATCCCGGCGGATCCGTAGAGAACACCAGCTGGACTGATGGTGTCTTAGCTTTGTACGGAGCAGGTGCTGTTCATGAACAGAAAGCACTGTAAGGAAAATACAGAGGAAAGCATGATTTTTATCCCATCAGGAGCTTGCAGTTCAAACCAAAATACAGGCCGTGATCGTGCAAATCTCAAAAATCACAAAGATGCTTTGGGAAACCTGGGTTCAGTTTCTCCATGTGGGTGTAGATCAGGTCACCGGGGGAGCTCTAGACGTTGCCAGTGCCTGGGAGGACTGAGCCCGGGACGGTCAGAAATTCACAGTGGGACTCAGTATCTGTAACTAAGCCTGTGACCCTTGATGCCAGAAGGGAGGCAGGTTCCTCCAGCAGGGGATATCTTGCAAGCCTTCTTGAAGAAAGCACCACTGAAGTGGGCCTTGGAGGATTTCAGCAGAAAGACAGGATCTTAGTTGTTATTTAGAGGCCTTAGTATTCTAAGTCCTTTCCAAGCTGATTTCCTAAAGTGCTACCAGGATAAGAAAATGCCTCCTTGCTACTTCTAAATAACTCGTTATACCCTTCTTCCAAAAACTTTGCCTGCCTGCAGAAAACCCTCAAATTCCCTCCATAATCCATCACGTATACGTGTCTATCATAGCAGAAAGCCTTGCCTTGACCTGGTGTGTAGAGGAACAACTCGGACTTTGTGGGAAAGCGTCACGTAGGCCAATGGTTGTTGCTTTCAGTCTCTGTAAGACTGTGCTAGAAAAATGGTAGGTGTGTAGTTACCATCTGCACTGACCACAGCCTTCGTTCTCTGCGCAGCCCAGCAGCAGTGAGAGGCCCCGGCTTTTGGCGGAGCTCAGCTGCTGACTTAGTGCAGAGGAGGGTGGGGGCTGCCCGCGGTCCAGTGCTCTGCACGCCGCACTCCAGCCGCAGGTGGGCTTATCGGTGTCCTCACGCGTGTCCCATCCATGCCGTGGGACACGGGAGTGGACATAGCGACATTCTGGAAGGTTCTGCCGTGCCCCTTGCGCTAATAACCCGTTAGCATAAGGCAGACAAACATTCTAGCTATTAACGCTTTGCTATTTTGTTTCTCGCCCTCTGCAGAAAGTGAACGAAGGGAAATACCGCAGTTATGAAGAGTTCAAAGCTGATGCTCAGCTGCTTCTCCACAACACAGTGATTTTCTACGGAGGTTGAAGGGTTTTTTTCTTTTCTGTGCATGCTTCTCTATACTACTTAACCTTCGTGTTGGGAAATACCTTTTATAAAACATTACATTCAAAAAATTGATACTTTAATGATTTGTAAGTAATAATGTCAGGGTTTCAACTTTGGTAATATGGTTATGGTTTATAAAATTGACTGGCCAAGAATTCTAGTACTAAATGCTGAAAATATTTTTATTCTTTATAGTTTTATATATAAGCTTAGTTGAGAGGCTTTTTATAAGCACTTTAATTCTGGTCCTTTTCCATTAACGTCCCATCATTTGAAGGAAAAGAAAGAGGGCACTCTGTATGTAGAGGATCCGTATTCTGTTGAATATAACATTACAGCTGTCTATAGAAATGTTGTTTGGCTGCCTGAACTTTATTTATGTTATTTTTAAAAAATGTTTATTTATTTATTTTGAGAGAGCGAGAGAGCAGGGGAGAGGGGCAGAGGGAGGGAGAGAGAGTCCCAAGCAGGCCCCATGCTGCCAACACAGAGCCCGACGTGGGGCTCGATCTCATGAACCGTGAGATCATGACCTGAGCAGAAATCAAGAGTCAGATGCTTAACCGACTGAGCCCCCCAGGTGCCCCTGAACTTCATTTAAAATAGACATTTTCATTTTAAATGGTATATGTCCACTCTAGTCACACTGAAAGAAAATGCAGATGGTTGTACTACCTTTGATAGTTTTGTGTTTCTGGGTTTGTGGTAATAGATACTGTCTGCCTTTCATTACAGCAGACAGCGAGCAGGCTGACATAGCACGGATGCTGTATAAAGACACCTGTCACGAGGTACTGCTTACTCCCAATAATTAAACTCCTGCTGTTTTCCAGACTTAGTTTAGAATTCTACTCTTACATATGTTTCAGTTTTGCCATTTCCTTTAAATATAATTTTATTTCCATGTTTGAAATACATGGGAAATAATGCAAATCAAGGAGGGAGTTTTCTCAGAGAAATCCTAGGAGTTAGATTTAGTGGTTAAGTAACTTGTACAAATAAAGTATGTTTCCTTTTCTGTAACTGCCCTCAGGGATGTTGGTTACATAATGCAGGCAAATGTCTTGCACTGGGCAGACACTCAATAAATGTTACCCTCCTTTTCATTGTCAAATTAAAGCATAATTAACATACAGTGTGATATTAGTTTCAGTTATACAGGGTAGTGATCTGACACTTCCATACGTCACTGAACTGCTCCCCCAAGTGTGGTCCCGTCACCTCACAGCGTTATTACAACGTGACCAATTGCACTTCCCGCCCCCCTACCCCCCGACCCCCCGACCCCCCGCTCTGTGACTTACTAACTTTGTAATTGGAAGTTTGTACTCGATAATCCCCTTCAGCCATCCACCCATGTCCCCTCCCCTCTGGCAACCACCAGTTTGTTCTCTGTTTAGGAGTTGTTTTTATTTTTTTTATTGTTTGGTTTTTTAGATTCCACATATGAGTGAGCTAACATGGTATTTGTCTTTCTCTGACTTATTTCAATTGGCATAATATTCTTAACTCCATCCACATTGTTGCAAATGACAATATTTCATTCTCTTTTTATGGCTGAATAATATTCTAGTGTGTAAGTGTGTGTACCACTCTTTCCTAATCCATTCCTCTACTGATGGACATTTGGACTGTCTTCATAGTTTGGCTGTTGTTGATAGTGCTGCCTGTAAACATCGGGGTGCATGTGCCCTTGAAATCTGTATTTTTCTATCATTTGAATAAATACCTAGTGTGCAGTTACTGGATTGCAGCGTAGTTCCACTTTTAAGGTTTTGAGGAACCTCCATACTGTTGTCCAGAGTGACTGTACCAGTTTGCATTCCCATCAACAGTGCATGAATGTTCCTTTTTCTCCACGTCCTCGCCAACACCTGTTGTTTCTGTGTTGTTACTTTTAACCATTCTGACAGGTGTGAGGTGGTATCTCCTTGTGGTTTTGATTTATATGTTGCAGATGATGAGTGATGTTGAACTATCTTTTCATGTGTCTCTTGGCCATCTGGATGTCTTCTTTGGAAAAGTGTCTATTCATGTCTTCTGCCCATTTCTTAACTGGATTTTTTGTTTTCTGGGTGTGAAGTATTATGATTTCTTTATAGATTTTGGACACTAACCCTTTATCTGATATGTCATTTGCAAATAATCTCTTATTCTTAAGTTGCCTTTTAGTTTTGTTGGTTGTTTCCTTCGCTGTGCTTTTTATCTTGGTGGGGCCTCAATAGTTCATGTTTGCTTCTGTTCCCCTTGCCTCCAAAGACACGTCTCATAAGTTGCTCCAATCATTGTCAAAGAGGTTACTGCCTGTGTCTGACTTTAGGATTTTGATGGTTTCCTGTGTCACATTTAGGTCCTTAATGCATTTTGAGTTTATTTTTGTGTGTGGTGTAAGAAAGCGGTCCCATTTCGTTCTTGCACGTGTGGCTTTCCAGTTTTCCCATCACCACTTGTTGAAGAGACTGGTTTTTTTTCCATTGGATATTCTTTCCTGCTTTGTCGAAAACTAGTTGTCCATATAGTTGTGGATTCATTTCTGGGCTTTCTATTCTGTTCCATTGATCTGTGGGTCTGTTTTTGTGCCATACTGCCTTGATGATTACCGCTTTGTAATACAGCTTGAAGTCCGGAATTGTGATGCCTCCAGTGTTGCTTTTCTTTTCCAAGGTTCCTGTAGCTATTCAGGGTCTTTTGTGGTTCTGTACAAATTTCAGGATTGTTTTTTCTAGCTGTCAAAATGTCAAATGGTATTTTGATAGGGACTGCTTTAAACGTGTAGATTGCTTTGGGTGGTATCAACATTTTAACAGTAGATTTGTTCTTCTAATCCATGAGCATGGAATGTCTCCATTTCTGCCATCTTCTGTTTCTTTCATCAGTGTTCGATAATTTTCAGAGTATAGGTGTTTCACCTGTTTGGTTGGCTTTGTTCCTAGGTGTCTTATTGGTGGAATTGTAAATGGGACCAATTCCTCAATTGTTCTCTGCTGCTTCGTTATTGGTGTATATAAATGCAACAGGTTTCTATACATTTGTGTTGTATCCTGCAGCTTTACTCAGTTTATCAGTTCTAGTAGTTTTTTGGTGGAGTCTTTCAGGTTTTCTACTTAGAATAGCACGTTGTCTGCGAATAGTGAAAGTTTGACTTCTTCCTTGCCCATTTTGTGTGCCTTTGTATGCCTTTTATTTCTTTTTGTTGCCTGACTGCTGTGGCTGGGACTTCCAGTACTGTGTTGAATAAAAGTGTTGAGAGTGGACATCTCTGTCTTGTTCCTGATCTCAGCAGAAAAGCTCTCAGTTTTTCTCCATTGAGGATGATGTTAGCTGTAGTTTGTGGTCTTCATGACCATGTTCCCACTACACCTGCTTTGTTGAGGGTTTTTATAATGAATGGATGTTGTACTTTGTCACATGCTTTTTCTGAATCTATTGAAATGATTATTTGATTTTTGTCATTTCTCTATTAGTGTGGTGTATCATATTGATTGATTTATGAATGTAATCACCTTTGCATCCCCAGAATAAATCCCACTGATTGTGGTGAATGATTTTTTTAATTCTTTATTTATTTTTGAGAGAGAGACAGCGAGACAGAGTGTGAGTAGGGGGAGAAACAGAGAGAGAGGGAGACACAGAATCTGAAGCAGGATCCAAGCTCTGAGCTGTCAGCACAGAGCCCGACGTGGGGCTTGAACTCACGAACCACAAGATCATGACCTGCGCTGAAGTTGGGCGCTTAACCGATTGAGCCACCTAGGTGCCCCATGAATGATTTTTTAAATGTATTGTTGGATGTGGTGGTGGTGGTGGTTTGTTATTTTTATATCCATGCTCATTAGGGATATTGGCCTAGACTTCTCTTCTTTTTATTGTCTTTATCTGGTTTTGATACAGTGCTGGCCTCATAAAGAATAGTATAATCCATTCATATATTGATGAACCCTTGGGCTGCTTCCATATCTTGGTTATTGCAAATAATGCTGCTGTAAACATCGGGGTGCACATATCCCTTTGAATTAGTGTTTTTGTATTCTTTGGGTAAATACCCAGTAGTGCAATTGCCTAGAATTGTTGACTAGTTCTATTTTTAATTTTTTGAGGAACCTCCACACTGTTCTCCAGAGTGGCTGCACAAGTTTGCATTCCCATCAACATTGCAAGAGGGTTTCCCTTTTTCTGCATCCTCACGTACACCCTTTGTTTCTTGTGTTAATTTTTGCCATTCTGACAGGCGTGATGTGATATCTCATTGTGGTTTTGATTTGTATTTCTCCGATGATGAGTGATGTTGAGCGTCTTTTCTTGCGTGTGTTGGCCATCTGGGTGTTTTCTTTGGAAAAACATTTATTCAGTTCCTCTGCCCATATTTTAATTGGATTTTTTTCTTTTTGGTTTTGAGTTGTGAAATTTTTTTTAAATATACTTTGGGTATTAATCCCTTATTGTATATGTCTTTTGCAAATATCTTCTCCCATTCGGTAGGTTGCCTTTTTATTTTGTTGATTGTTCCTTTGCAGTGCAGAAATGTTACCCTCTTTGTTACAATTGTTTTCTTTTAAAATCTTTTTTTTTTTTTTTTTTTAAATTTTTTTTTTCAATGTTTATTTTATTTTTGGGACAGAGAGAGACAGAGCATGAACGGGGGAGGGGCAGAGAGAGAGGGAGACACAGAATCGGAAACAGGCTCCAGGCTCTGAGCCATCAGCCCAGAGCCTGACGCGGGGCTCGAACTCACGGACCGCGAGATCGTGACCTGGCTGAAGTCGGACGCTTAACCGACTGCGCCACCCAGGCGCCCCTAAAATCTTTTTTTTTTAATGTTTGTTTATTTTGGGAAGAGAGAGAGTGCCAGTCGGGGAGGTGCAGAGAGAGGGAGACAACAGAATCCGAAGCAGAGTCCAGGCTCCCAGCTGTCAGCACAGAGCCTGACGCGGGGCTCAAAGTCACAAACCGCGAGATCATGACCTGAACTGAAGTTGGCACTTAACCGACGGAGCCACCCAGGCACCCCAATGTTACCCTCTTTGAATGAAAGATCCTAAATAGACTTCACAGCAAAAAACCCCACAAAAACAAAAAAGTTCCTATTTATACAATAAGTAAAATACATATTAGCATATTAGAGGTTTTATTTGTGTGTATAGTCTTTTTTATTTGAAACACTCACCTGAAAATTTATATAAAAAGTCTTGTTTCCTGATAAAATTTGACCTTTGTTTTTTCATTCATTCCACAAATATTTATTGAGTGTCTACTATGTGCTGTGCAGGGTGTTAGGAGAGAGAAAGTGGTGATTGAAGTACTGCTTTTTGCTCATGGGGCTATATTCTTCAGAATATACATTCTGAAGAAAGAGGCTCAAAAAAGAAACGGACAGAATATGTTTCTTCACAAGACGTGAAAGAGTGTTATGAAAGGAAACAAGGACTAAAACAGAATGAGGGAATGTAAGGACTGCTTTTATTGGTAATGGTACTTAAGATGGGTAGACCAGAAAGATCTGTCTGCTGAACTAGCATTTAATGTGCATATGAACCAGAAGGAGGGCGGGAGCCAGGCTGGGAGTGGAGGCCAGACCTCCTGAGGAACTGTCTTCTGCTCCAGGCCCGCCTGGGACCATGGAGACGGTCTGAACAGGAACGTGGCAGGCTCTCCTAGTATTCATTGAGAAATGAAAAATGTAATCTCAAGGAAGAAAATTCAGGACTATCTGTGCACATGAGAGAGAATGCTAATTTACATGGATCTGTTTTATACAGTTTGATGCTCATGTTTTGTGTCGGCTAAAATAGTTGCTTTTCTTTTTTAGCTGGATGAACTACAGCTTTGCAAGAATTGCTTCTATTTGTCAAATGCTCGTCCTGACAATTGGTTCTGCTACCCTTGTGTATGTGAAATTTTGTGATTTTCTGTTTTTTACCTCTTAAGTGTGTGATGTACTATTCTAAGCAAGGTTATTTCCAATTTAGTTAAGGATTATAATCCTTCCTAGGTATTTTTCTTTGTATCATAGTATATACATGGGCTTAGTGAGCATAAAACCTGAAACACAGGGGAAACAACTTGGCATCGTTACCCGTTTCTGACTTTAAAATGAGGAACTTCAGAATAAACCCTTAATAGATAATAGAGTGAACTTCTGCTCTTCCCGTTTTTTCACAAGAAAGATAAGGCTTCCTGTATGCTTGTGGCTATGTGTGGTCCCCTGGAATGACAGGATTTCAGGAAGGTCCCGACTGGTCTGTGCCTGTGGTCGGGGCTGCACCCAGCCCTGGGCGTGCGAGGCTGCCTGTGGAGGACGCCCCTGTGCTCCTCAGGTGCTCTGGGGTCTCTGTGATTCCCTAAGCCTGGAGCAGGACCTCAGACTTTCACGTCTCTCACAGTCTCCCAGGTGCTGGAGTGCACCTTACAATGCAGTGAGGGTGTTGTGTTTGCCACTGTTACTCACCGGGTCTCGCCTTGGAGACTGGCTCGTCCCTAAGTGCTGTAGGCTGTGTCTTCTGAGAGATGAGGGTCCATATCTCTGCTCTTATGCAGACTGTAAGTTTTTGGTGCTTTACTTGAAGGCAGAATCAATCCGAGAAAAAAAAAGCTCTATGGGTTTAGGAGTTAAAAAAAAAAAAGAAGTGTTTTCAAAATACTGCACTATACTTCCTAAGTTGAGTATTAATGACATGTGTGCATTTAATACTTTGAAAATAACATGGTTACATAAAACATTTTATTTCCAGATACCTAATCATGAACTGGTTTGGGCCAAAATGAAAGGTTTTGGTTTCTGGCCAGCCAAGGTCCTGCAGAAGGAGGACAACCAGGTTGACGTTCGCTTCTTCGGTCACCACCACCAGAGGTAAGCGTGATCCTGCGCCCACCAGGGCTGACCTCTGAGTGACCCTTGGGGCATCCATCAGATGGTCCTTGGTACTGGGAGGGCAGAAAACAGTCTGTAGTTCAGTTTGGAGAAACAAATCACATCACCTTGGTGTTTTGTTGTTGTTGTTGTTGTTGTTTTTGCATTTATTATCCATTGCTCTATTTGGTTAATTATCTTTTCCTTTTTTCTTGAGAGTTCAATAGATAAGTGCAGGGGAAAAAATTAATAAAAACCAGGAAATCTAGTACCCAGAATAGGAAATTACTGATACTTTGCCATTTTTGCCTTTTGTTTTGTTTTGGCTTTTAAAGTTTTTATTTAGTTCCAGTTAGTTAATATATGGCAGATCAGCATGTAGCCTGACGAGGCAGCTGACGACGATTTTTGCAAATGGTACTTGTAGTTTGGGCTCCCGACATGGTGTGATGCAGCACAGGCTCGTGCTGGGATTGCGTGGTGAGGCGGGTGAGGCGGGTGTGGAAGGGCTCTAAGAATGTGGCCACTTCATGGTTTGTGAAGACAGGATGCCGTTTCAGGCACCTTTTCAAAGCTCTGTTAAAAGCCACAGACAAAAATCATCGACGTGGGAGCAGGAGACCATGTCGATCTTGTGATCTAAGGATGTGCATAAGAATTACATGAAGGGAACTGCCAGACATGGTATCCAGCCTATATTTTGAAGTTCCTGTTGCCAGGGAGGTGTGTACAGCCCAGCTTAAAACTTTACGTTTTCATGATACAGTATCTGTATCCCAACAGTAAAAAGTTTCTATTACTGTAAACTTATTTTTTTATTAAAAAAAATTTTTTTTAATGTTTTTATGTATTTTTGAGGCAGAGGCAGAGCATGAGCGGGGCAGGGGCAGAGAGAGAGGGAGACACAGAATCCGAAGCAGGCCACAGGCTCCGAGCTGACAGCCAGAGCCTGATGTGGGGCTCGAACTCCCGGACCACGAGATCATGACCTGAGCCGAAGTCGGACGCTCAACCGACTGAGCCACCCAGGCGCCCCTGTAAACTTATTTTTGCATAGTTACGTATTTCATACAAAGAATGTGAACCATACTATGAAATTATAGCTGCCTCTTTCATTGTGATATCAAAGCCTTAAAGTATCGTTCTGAGTAACATTGTCACTAATAGCCGTGACTGGACACCGATGAAAGTTCACAGATACTAAAAGTAAAGGGGAAAAATAGCAAGTCAGCTACATGATGTAAAGGCCTTTCCAAGTATTTAAATGTCTGTCGTGCCTGAAGTTGTGAGGGTTTTATGTAACTGTCATCACTGTGAGAAACTATGGAACAAGAGACTTTATTCCTCTCCATAGTGAATTTTTAGTCTTCATTTAATTTAAATAGAAGTTTAGTGGCAAGAAACCTACGGATAGTGTAAGTTTCCGAAAACGTAGTTCCGTTCCTTCAGAGATAGATGCATCCCTAGCTGATGCTGTCAAGGCAGGAAACATGGGTAATCCCACCATTGACTACAGAATGAATGCTTTGACTGTATGGATTATGAAGTAGCAGCACATTGTATTGGGTTTGTTACCGTGCCCCATCAGAACGGGGATGGAGGGGTGAGGAGGCCTGGACAGGGGTACGGAGGGCGGCCTCCGTAGCAGCGGAGAGGGCCGGTGGGCTCCACCGCGGCTCGTGCTCTGGCATGTGCTTGTCCTGCTCTGGTCTCAGACACGGTGTTCAGTCTCTCTCAGCCTTGTTTCCTCCCTTGTAAAATGAGGGCTTCCGTAGCACATCTTGGAAGAGCTTCTCTGTGAGGGTTAAAGAAATGTTGGTACGTTCTGATCTAAGCATGGTGCCTGGCGTGCAGCAAATACTTAATAAAAGTCAGCTTACGGTACAAATATCCAAACAGGGAAGAAGTTTCATTCGTTGACCTAGAGAAACCAAGAATTCAGTTACTTTAAAAAAAAACATACTACTAGGTTAGAACTGATAATCGGAACTTTTTAGCAGATTAAAAATTTTTTCATCCCTTTTCTGACAGCTCTATAGTATCTACAACCATGAGTGGTATTTTGATAATGTGAGTTAATTTGTCTTATGTCATTCATTATACAATGCAGATAGTATTTTAAAATAATATTTGAGGTAATCTCCTTGGGTCCTTGGCATGTTTGTGATCTGAACAGAAAATTACAACATAAAATTCCATTTCCAGAGAGTTTTTTTTTTTTCTTCCAAACTTATTACTTCCTGGAATCTAAAAAATCTAAAAAATTCTGGACAGATGGCTCTCTGAGGACTTTAGTTTAGAAAATACAGCTGACCCTTGAACAACAAGAGGATGGGGGTGCCAGCTCCCCCCGAGTCCTAACTCACCTATGACTTTTGACTCCCCCAAAAGCTTAACTATAGCCTTTCTGATAATGTAAAGTTAACTCCTGCTTTGTATGTTACATGTATTATATGCTGTATTCTTACAGTAAAGGAGGAGAAAATACATTTACAGCCCTGTCCTATGTCAAAACAGTCTGTGTATGAGTGGACCCCTGCAGTGCAAGCCAGTGTTGTTCAAGAGTCAACTTTAACAGGTCTACAATTTTACTATAAATTCAGAATCTCTTCCTTTCCTTCTCTGGTTACAGTGTGCCTAATAAAATACTTGAACTAAATGAGTGATGAGGACATACCTTATAAGTTACACTGTATCTTACTGGCATATTTGATTTATTAAAAGCAATCTTTATACAGTTATAATAATGAGTTTTAATTAAGCAATATGTTACCAACCAAGAGGAGATGGCTAATAAAGGCCTAGCAGCAGGTTTTCACTAACACTGTTTTTGGCGTCATAACTGTTTTCAGGTGCACATCTCGGTGGTGTTGAGTGCATTCATGCTGTTAGGCAGCATCGCTACCAATAAGTGTTCTTTTGCCAGTTCATCCTATCTTCGTACATAGGCAGGAGAAGGAAAACGTATCTAAATCAATGGTCTCACACTAGTCCGCACTGTGTGCTCGGCACAGAGTGTGCTGCCCCTCCCCAGGGCCTATGCAAACTGTGACCACGAAGAAAGGTGGCTGTGACCCCACTCACTGGAAGCGGGGTTTTGCTAGGATTTGCACGGTTGGCCTGCCAGAGGAAAAAGTAGCGGGGCGGTCTGTGTCAACAAGGCTGAGTCTCTGCTGCAGGTGGCCAGGGGCCCCGGGAGCCGGCAGGGAGCTACAGGCAGGAAGGAAGCACACCATTCTGAGCTCATTTGCCATCAGGTTACCGAGCCATTTGATTCCGCGTGTGTTCAGAGCCTTCAGGATTGACAGATGTGCAGACAGAGCCAAATTAGATTCTGCCTCTTTTTATTGGACTTACCCTGAATTGTAGGGTGTCTTTGTAGATCGGATTGCCAGAGATAACCAGAGAACCTCTTTAAAAGTGGCATCTGATCCCCTGCAGCCATGGAGGGGATTATAGGAGAATGGGAACGTGTGTGTGAACCGCACTGACGCTTAATTACGTCTCGTGTTAAGAGCAGCCTGAATCAGTTTTCTTGTATCCAAGGGATAAACAGATGATTTAAGGAGAAAAAAAATACCAGCAGGTCACAAATTAGTTCCAGGTAGTCAGCACTGTTAGTGACACAAATGTGTCTCAAAAACAGTTTTTCAAAAGTGTAGTTTACTTTGGTAGGGGGCCTAACGAAGCACTGATGTCAGATGAGACACTGTGGACGTAATATTTACAGATCCTTACGTGGCAGGTCACGGCTCCAGCTGTCAGCATATTTAATCTGGAAAGCCTGTGGCCTCACGTGCACAAGCGAGTTCCAGGTCTGCACTTGTGGTTTGTGTGTGCGCGCGCCGTGCTTCCCTCGACCCTTTGGAATAGTCATGAGGCCGGTGTTTGTGACACTCCGTCCCTGCTGGCCGGAGTGGGGGGCAGGGGGAGCTGACCCGCACACATTTAAACAGGAGACAGACAAGAATCAGTCTCTCGGTGCTTGTGTGCTGTTCCTCACTTGTCCTGGCTGCTCCAGAGAGCGTCTCCCTAACTGTGGCTCGTGCACCTTGCTGTTTTTGGTCTCGTTTGTGACATTCCCTCTGCCAGTAGCTCCTCTTACGGGGCCTGGTATACATCGTCCTTGTCCTTCAGGCCCGGCCGCAGCTGTCTTCCTCTCAGGAGCACCCTGTCCCTTCACAGTTGTGACAAACCCAAAGAGCCTTCACGGCAGAGGCTGTGTGGGTGCAGGTGCCATCCTAGAACTAGGATGCTTGCCCCCGGGACTCCGGCCACTAATTCATAGCTCTTACCCAGCGCATCTGGGCAGCGTCTCCTCCAGCGGTCCAGTGAGGCCGGAACATGGTAGCGGCCCCGTGCATTATTGGAGGAGCTGCAGTGCCTTCTGCTGGCACACGGTGGAGTCCAGTTGGGTGACTGGTGCCCAGGGAAACTTTCTCGAGAACTAAATCGAGTTTTACATCCAGTACTTTTGGGTCAGTACCACACATAATGCAGAGAACCTTACGCTCCTACCTGAGCACCTGGCTGCTGAACAGTAGATGCTGCGAGTCTGAACGTGATGAAACGTAACATGGGGAGGCAGCGTTTGCCCTCATCTTGTGCACACGTATCTGCAAACACACACACCTGTAGTTGTGGTCTGCACAGAGCGAGTCTTGAGTAACGGAGTGGCAATGGGAGGAGACGCTGGAAAAAGGACTTAGGAACAGGCTAACCGGGTTGAAGAAGGCCGTGACGGTGCTGAGGGGTTTTGAGGTATTTGAGAGTCGGCCCTGTTCCGAGAACCTGTCCCCTCCTTCCTCCTCCATGTGGGTCTCCCACCCACCCCCCCCCCCCCCCCCGCCCCGGCCATCGCAGAATCTCCCAAGGCCTACTTTGCAGTGGGGAGAATCTGCTGCCGTTTTGGGAATTTCTAACTGTATCTGTGCGGTTACTTGAAGGGCCTGGATTCCCTCTGAGAACATCCAGGACATCACGGTCAACGTCCACCGGCTGCATGTGAAGCGCAGCATGGGCTGGAAGAAGGCCTGTGACGAGTTGGAGCTGCACCAGCGCTTCCTTCGCGAAGGAAGGTTCTGGAAGTCTAAGAATGAGGACCGAGGAGAGGAGGAGGCAGAGTCCAGCATCTCCTCCACCAGTAACGAGCAGGTGGGTGTCCCCATCAGTCACGGTGAGCGTGAGCGCTGCCAGTGCACGTTCCGACGGTTCTCCTTCCTTTCGTACAAAGGGGTAACGGGCTCTGCCAAAGGTATCAAAACCAGTTCGGGCAGACAGATAAGCAACCCTGATCCTGCCTCTCTTCCGTAGGCACATCAGTGCCCACCACCACACCTGTGCGGGAGTTCCGTGGGTGGTGACCACGTGGCCGCAGGTGTGCTAAATGCAAAAGGGGGCGGGTTACTCGCTTCTTCCCTGTGGGCCGTGGCCAGTGTTGTCAGCACAGAAGTGTTTCACAGCATCTGGAGTAACGTGCTGTTGTTTTTGTGATGCCCACAGCTAAAGGTCACTCAAGAACCAAGAGCAAAGAAAGGACGACGTAATCAGAGTGTGGAACCCAAAAAGGAAGTAAGTGGCCCGCCTTGCAGTGTCCAGGTGGCACTGCAACAGGAAGTATCTCCCAAGTTATGGTCAAGACAGTTGGCTCCAACGTACGGCACTTGTGAAAAGGCACTGCCGTCAGCTAACATCAACCAGGTTGGAACCCGTCTTCTACCAGTAGAATAAGCCACACACAAACCAGAAGTCTCCTATCTCAGACCAAGTCTGGCCAAGTGGGAGGGCACTTGGCTGCATTTCCTGCAACTCTGCTGGTTTTCTAGTAGCATGATGAAAAACAAAGCACTTGTCCACTACATCAGTTGGGTCAACACTGAAAAACTGGAGGAAACGAGGGTTAAGCTCAGCCTTTTAAAATGATAAAGTCTGTTAATGGTCTAAATCCAAGGATTAATCTTAGCACAATTCCAAATACTTAGTGAGAAGTGGTTTAGAATTTTAGGATATCTGTTAATGATCTAGTCCAAAGAAGTGAGTCTAAACTGATACTGGTTTAAGTTTTAAATATTTTTGCTTAGGCTACCTGAAAAGCAAAGACCATAGTATTATATGCAATGACATTATAAATGAAGATCCTATTTAGAATTACCATCTCTATTAATTGAATGGAAGTTTTGAGGGTTTAATTGTGGTAAAATCTGCATAACAGAATTTCCCATCTTAATTCCAGGTTTCTTAACCGTAGTTTATTACGTGGCTATTTATGTGTATCGCTATGTTTTTATCCTAACAGAGCTTGTTCTTGAACTGGCGGACTGGTGGCTTTGTTTCACATCTGAGCACTGTCCTTACCCTTTAGGAACCAGAGCCTGAAACTGAAGCCGTGAGTTCCAGCCAGGAAATCCCCACGATGCCTCAGCCAATCGAAAAGGTTTCTGTGTCCACTCAGACCAAGAAGTTAAGTGCCTCTTCACCAAGAATGCTGCACCGAAGCACACAGACCACCGGTGATGGAGTGTGTCAAAGCATGTGCCACGACAAATACACTAAGATTTTCAATGACTTTAAAGACCGAATGAAGTCTGACCACAAGCGAGAAACGGAAAGAGTTGTACGAGAAGCTCTGGAAAAGGTAAAGCCCGCCCCCCCCCCCCCCACGAGGACCCTGAGTGTGAGGAGAGTTTTCCCGTGGTGGGTTATTAGCAGCTTTCACGTGGGCACCCTCCAGGCTGCTCCTTTGTAAAGCCAGGAACATAATAAGACACCTTTGATAACATTTCAGTTAATAGTAATAACTTGTGTTTCTTCATCAAAGGCGTTGGGAGCTCTTGATGGGTTGGAGGGAAGAGGGGTATCCTTGAAGTAGACGCGGTGTTAGGGTTCTCTTCAGGGTGATGGTCCGTGTGAGCTGAGGGCAGACTGTTACGGGCTGACCTTTTCATTTCAGCTCCGTTCCGAAATGGAAGAGGAGAAACGACAAGCTGTAAATAAAGCTGTAGCCAATATGCAGGGTGAGATGGACAGAAAATGTAAGCAAGTAAAGGAAAAGTGTAAAGAAGAATTTGTAGAAGAAATCAAGAAGCTAGCAACACAGCACAAACAACTGATTTCTCAGACCAAGAAGAAGCAGTGGGTAAGTATCCGTGTTTTTCTGAAAAAGTACCACCCAGTATACTGTAGATGTGATGAAAATCCGTTCAGGAAGACATATGTGGAATGTGCAAAGTTCATACCTGAAGGAAGATCAAATGTGAAACTACCAGTTTTAATTAATTTTAAAATTTTTATTGAAAAGTCCTCTCATCTGTGAAGCCACATGACGAGCATTGCTCAGGATTATTTTGTTAAATTGGGATTGTGAAGTGTCAGTACAAATTCAGCGCATCTAGTTCACGTGACATGTCCGCTGTGCGGGGAACGTATGTGGATAAGCTGGCCGGCTCTTCCGTCTGCCTGTAACTCCTGGTAGCCAACCTCTCGGTCGTGAGACTATAAATGTCAGCATCCCAACGGCAAGTTAAAGATTTTCACATTTTGCTGCCCAACGTTTGTCCATTAGACTCTTTTCAGTCGATTTACTTTTTGATCGTAACAGCTCACTGGTCTGTAACTCCACTTAGAATCTGACGAATTGTCCCCTTTCACAGTGTCCTGTTTGTCACTCTCGTCTTCCCCTAGAACAGGAGCTCTGGGCGCATGTGTCCACCCATCTCAGCTAACTGGTGGTGGAAACGTTTTACTCCCAAAAACTCATCACTTGTTTTTTAATTTTTTTTTAATGTTTATTTATATTTAAGAGACAGAGACAGAGTGCAAGTGGGGGAGGGGCAGAGAGAGCGGGAGACCCAGAATCGAAAGCAGGCCCCAGGCTCCAGTGGGTTTGAACCCACACACTAAGATCATGACCTGAGCCGAAGTCAGATGCTCAGCCGAGTGAGCCACCCACGCGCCCCTAGCTTGTTCTTTTTAATAAGTAACTGTAAGAAGTTTTGTGATTCTTCATTTGATCCAGACTACATTTTTTAAAGTATAATTTATTGTCAAGTTGGCTAACATACAGTGTATACAGTGTGTTCTTGGTTTGGGGGGTAGGTTCCCATCTCTTACATACAACACCCAGTGCTCATCCCACCATTTTCTGAAGAGGGTCTTTACATTACAGTAAATGTTTCCTCAGAAAAGTAAACATTATAAATACTCTGATAAAGAAAAAGGGGAACTTGACGTACAATTCAGGAGAATCTGTAAAGATGACCTGATAGGAAAAGCAGATGAATGAGATAAATATCACTGGATGGGAATGAAGGTGTGCTCAAAATAATGACCAGCACGAAGCCCCAACACTACGTCCATGATTCTATCTTCATGCAAAGACTAGAGAAAGCTAGAAAGTGGGCAGTAGATACATGGGAAGAACCCCCGTAAGTTTACTAAAGGATCAAAATGGCAGAGGAGGCTGGAGTAGGGAATGAGGACACTGCTTTTTCTAGCATGTTCCAGCTGTGAACGAGCAGAAGCTGTGCTGTTAGACCTGCTGTTTATCTAAGTCCACGCGGAAATAATGCTATGCAGTATTTCCTTTCTCAGGGATGAACGGTGCTCTGCTGTGTGTATGTACATACTGCATCTTCTCTGTTCACCCATTCGTGGATGGACACTTAGTGAATGTGGCGCTATGGGTATCTTTTCAGTATCTGGATTTCATTTCCTTTGGACACATACCCATACGTGGGATTTGCTGGATCAAAGAGTAGTTTTGTTTTTTTATTGGTCGAGGAGCCTCCACACTGTTCTCCAAAGCACCTGCAACACTTTGCATTCCCACCAGCAGTGCACGAGGGTTCCCCTTTCTCTGCATCCTCGCCAACACCTAATGATTCCTGAGTTAATTTTAGCCACTCTGACAGGTGTGAGGTGGCATCTCATCGTGGTTTTTTATTTGCATTTCCCAGATGATGAGAGACAGGGACCTGCATAGATCTTTAGAATTTTTTTAAATTAGGTGATTGGTTTTTTTCCACTGAGTTGTAGGAGTAGTTTATTTGGGGCCTGAACCACATATGTCAGATACAGCATTTGCAAATATTTTCTCCCATTCCATAGGCTGCCATTTCATTTCATTATTTCCTGTGCTGTGCGGCAGCTTTTTAAGATGTGTCCACTTGTTTAGTTTTACTTTTGTTGCCTGTGCTTTTGGTGTCAGATCCAAAAAAATCATCGCCAAGACTGATGTCAAGGAGCTTTATTGCCTGTTTTCTTCTAGGAGGTTTATGGCTTCAGGTCTTACATTCAAGTCTTTAATCCATTTTGAGTTAACTTCAGTGTTTGAGCAACGAAAGTGAAAGTTTCATTCTGCTGCACGTGGCTGTCCAGTTTTCTGCCTTTCATTGACGAGACTGCCTTCTTCTATTCTCTTCCACCCCTTTGTTGTAAACTCATCAAGCGGACAGTGCAGGTTTATTTCTGGGCTCTCTGCTCCACTGAGCTGTGCATCTGTTTTCATATCAACACCAGATTGCTTTCATTTATACCCATTTTTTAAATGAGGAATTTTATGAGCTTATGAGATTATGAACAGAGTGACTAAAGAAACACTCTGCTTGTCATGTCTGGTAGATGGGTAAATACAATTAAATCTCACATTACAAAATAATAGAACATTGCCGGACAGAAAGTATGTAGGTATGCCAAAGTATTTCAGATGCCAGAAAATGGATGTGAAGATGAGATACTAACAACAGAATGTAGCACGGATAGTACACTCTTGGAGTACACCCACAAAGAAAGGGAGAGATCAAGAACGAAGGAGTGCACGCCTAAATAAATGTCAGGGTCCTTGAGAGAAAGGATGGCACTGCTTAAGACACGATTTAAAGGTGGGGAAATGAAGAAAGAAGTTAAAACACCTGGTCGAGACTCACATGAGTAATTAGCACATGCCCAGGATTTAAACTCAGATGGGATTCATTTCAGCTGTTTCCAAAATTAAAACATGCTGTCCATGCTTTCCTAATAGTAACTTTACTGAAATTGCAGTAAGGATCACAGGAGACATCTCAAAAGATTGATTTTGATAAGAAAGTACAGCGTATGCAATGAGGAAGAACGAGGGTAGAATCTTAGGTACCACAATGTAGACTGCTCCGCCTGGCCCCATCCCTGGGACTCATCTACCTTTGTAGGTCATTCTGTCTGTATGGACCACCTCCAGGTGCCGACCCCGAGTGCATCCTTCTCTTCCTTGCCAGTACTGGTTCATCCTCACTGTGTGTGTCTGGGGTCTCACTTTTCTGTTGCCAACTCAGCTTGAAACTGTAGTGTTTATGTTCCCCGAGTCCAAACAGCCCAAACTAGATGAATTCTTCACCTTTGTGTAGACCAGTTTTTCACCCTCAGTTCTGTTCACATTTGGGCCAAGAATTTCTTGTACACAGGCTGCCCTGTGTACCATAGACGTTCAGCAGCGTCCCCAGTGTCCATCCCCGGGCACCAGGAGTACCTGTTCTCCCCACCCAGGTTGTGACAATCAAAATGTCTCCAGATGTTGCCCAATAAGATGAAGGCTGAGAACTGAGCACTAGTTTCGGGTCAAAAGTGACCTTGATAATAGCATATCTAGTGGAGAGATACAAGTGAAAGAGTGCCTTCGGACTAAGAAAGAAAGGAAAGAGAATAATTGGAAGTAGGAAGTTTGGCAATTCTTGCAAGGAGTTGTGAAGGGGAGCAGAAAAACGGGGGGGGGTCGATTGAAAGAGATGTGAGATGGAGTATTTTTTTTAACTGTGCTTAAACACACGTAACAGTGAAGATGGTAAATTTTAAGTGTACACTTCAGTGGTATTAAATATACTCCTGTCGTACAACTATTACCACAACTTTTTTACCTTGTAAAGCGGAAACACTTTACCTGCTAAATAACTCACGCCCTGCTCCTGGTAACCACCATTCTGTTTTGTCTTCACGACTGCGACCATTCTAAGTATCTCTTATAAGTGTGAGCAAATATATTTGTCTTTTTATAACTGGCTATTTCACTTAGCATTATGCCCTTAAGATTCATCCCTGTTGTGGCACAAGGAAGGTATCTTTTCTTTTTCGGCGTAAATAACGTTACACTGTGCATATGCACTGCACTCAGCTGTGCGTGTACTTGTCGATGGACGCTGGGGTT
Source organism: Lynx rufus (assembly GCF_022079265.1). Taxonomy (NCBI): domain Eukaryota; kingdom Metazoa; phylum Chordata; class Mammalia; order Carnivora; family Felidae; genus Lynx; species Lynx rufus. The sequence continues at coordinate 219,192 of NW_025814889.1, forward strand.
GCGTCCATGTGTTTGCTGTTGTGAATAATGCTGCTATGGACGTGGGTGGACACATCGTTTTGAGACCTTGCTTTCAGTTGTTTTGGGTATGTAGCCAAAGTGGGGCTGTGGAATCTTATGGTAATTCTGTTTTTAAGTTTTTGAGGAAATACTCTACTGCTTTCCACAGCAGCCATACTATTTTACACTCTTACCAACAGTGCACACATGGGGTTTCAAATTCTCTCCAAGATAGTAGCCATTCTGACAGGTGCGAGGCAGTATGTGATTGTGGCTTTGATTTACATTTCCCTGATGATCAGTGACATTCAACGTCTTTTCATGCTTATTATTGGTCATTCTTGTATCTTTGGAGACCTGTCTCTTCAACTTCTTTGCCCATTTTTGAATCAGGTTGGTTGGTAGTTTCACAGGTTTTGTATCTCTTGTGGATAGCAATTGCTCACCAGATCCACGATTCACAAATATTTTCTTTCAGTCTGGGAGTTGCCTTTCTACTCTGTAGACCGTGTCTCCTGTCGTACAAAACTTTAGAATTTTTATGAAGCCCACTCTCTTTTTTCTCTTTCGTTGCCTGTGTCCTTGGTCACATCCAAGAAATCATTGCCAAACCCAGTGTTGTGAAGCTTTGTGCTGCATATTCTTCCAAGAGTTTTACTGTTTGGGGCCTTACATTTAGGTCTTTGACCGATTTCGAGTTAATTTCTGTATATGCTGTTAGGGAGGTGCCCAGCCGCCTCCTTTGTGTGTGGAGATGCAGTTTTCCCAGCTGTGTTGGTTGAAAAGACCGGGTTCCCCATTGAGAGGTCCTGGCCCCCTTGTCAGAAACCCTTTCGCTGTAGATGTGAGGGTCTCTTCCTGGGCTCTCTCTTCGATTGCATTAGTCTGCATGTCTGGTTATGCCAGTGCCACGTGGTTTGCCTACTCTAGCTTTGTGTAGTAGGTTTGAGATGAGGAAGTGTGAGTCCTCCAGTTTCTCCTTCGTTTTAGATTATCTGGGTTATTTAGGGTCCACTGAGATTGCACGTGTTATTTCAGGATGGGTTTTCTATATAAGAAAAAAAGGTCCATGGGATTTTGATAGGAATTGCACCGAATCTGTAGATTGCTTTGGGTAATATGGACATTTCAACGATATATGAATTCTTCCAGTCCACAAACACGGGATGTGTTTCCACTTACGGCTTTACTGTCTTTCAGCAGTGTTTGGCAGTCTTCATCGTGCAAGCTTTTCTCCTCCTTGGTTAAGTCTGTTTTTTATTTTAGTTGTCTTTGATTTGAAACAGAATTTTTTTCATGGTTTCCTTTTGAGATTGCTCATTGTTCCTGTTAGAAATGCAGCTGATTTTAGGACCTTCCATCCGCCTCCTTTGCTGAATTCATTTGTTCTCATAGCTTTGATGTGGAGTCTTATGCATAGAAAACTCTAAAGATGGAGCCATATACAAACCAGGTAAGTTTAGTTCTTTTCAAGTAGGGGTGTCTCTCTTGTTTGCCTGATGCTGTAGCTATACTTCTGTAGTTGAATACAGGTGGTTAAAAGTGGGTGCCTTCTTGCCTTATTCCTGACTTTAGAGGAAAACTTTCAGTCTTGTTTGCTGTGGGTTTTTCATATTGTGGCAGTTTCCTTCTATTCCTCTTCTGCTGAGTGATTTTTATCATGAAATGGTGTGTTGCATTTTTGTCTGATGCTTTTTCTACATTAGCTGAGATGATCATGTGTTTTTTTTTTCCTCATTATGTTGATGTAGCATATTACACTGATCGATTTGGTGGTGTATAATCCTTCTATTCTCCTGAATTCCATTTGCTAATATTTTGTTGAGGATTCTATCCCAGTGTCCATAAGCCATGTTGATCTATAGATTTTGTTTCTTGTAGTGTGTCTGTCTGCCTTTGATATCTGGGTTATGCTGCATTCATAGCATGAATTTAGGGAAGTGTTTCTGGGGTGTCTGGGTGGCTCAGTCAGTTGAGCATCTGACTTCAGCTCGGGTCATGATCTCGCAGTTCTTGAGATCGAGTCCTGCATCAGGCTCTGTGCTGACAGCTCAGAGCCTGGAGCCTGTTTTGGATTCTGTTTCTCCCTCTCTCTGCCCCTCCCCTGTTCATGCTTGCTCTCAAAAATAAATAAACATTAAAAAAAAATTTTTTTTAATAATAAAGGAAGTGTTTCTGCCTCTTTGCAGTTTTTGGAAAAGTTTGGGAAGAATTGCTATTAATTCTTGTTTAACTATGTGCTAGTATTTAGCATCACCAGCAAATCCAGTGGTTTTTTTTTGAGATTTTTTCATTAATAATTCAGTCTGCTTAAATTTGAGTTAGTCTTAGTAGGTTTTGTGCTTCTGGGAGTTTTTCCATTTTATCCAGGTTATTCAGTTTTCTGATGTGGAATAGTTAATGGTACTCTTAGAATCCTTCATATTTCTGTAGAATCCACAGTAAGGTTCCCACTTTCATTTCTGATCTTAGGAATTTAGCTAAAGATTGTCCATTTTGTCAATGTTTTCAAAGAACCATCTTTGGATTTCATTGATTTTTGTCTGTTTTTCTGCTCTAATTTATCTCTGCTAAACTCTTTATTATCACTTCACCTTGTAGGACTTCACCTGAGTATTTCTTGCAGGGCAGGTCACAAGTTCCCCCAGCTTTTGTGTATCTGGGAATGTTAAAATTTATCCTTCGCTTTTACAAGGACAGTTTTTCTGAATATAGGATTCTGCATTGACAGTATTCTCTTTTAGCCCTTGGAATGTATCAGTCTTCTGGCCTCCTGGTCTGGTAAGAAATCTGGTGGTGATATACTGATGATCCTTTGACATGTGACAGTTTGTTTCTTTGTACTGCTTTCATGATTCTCTTTTAACTTGGGCTTTTGAAAATTTGGAGAAAATGTGTCTTGATGTGTGTCTCGTTGAGGTCATCTGACTTGGAATTTGTTGAGTTTCTTGGATATTTACGTTCATATCTTTTATCGGATTGGCAAGTTTTCAGCCATTATGTCTTCACATTCTCTCTCCGCGTTCCTCTCTCCTCCTGGACTCCCATAAGGAGTATCTTGGTGCATTGGATGGTGTTCCCCAAGGTCTTTCAGGTTCTGCTCATTCTTCTTCTGTCTTGTTAATTTTCCGTTGTCCTGTCTTCACTCAGATCTGTCTTTGAATTTCTCTAGAGAATCAGTGTTTTGCTTTAAAGGACTTTCCAGTTCTGGATTTTCTTTCTCATTTCTTTATTTTAGAGCATGAGCTGGGGAGACAGGCAGGTGTGGGGGATGGGGCGAGTCTTAAGCAGGCTCCATGCTCAGCACAGAGCCTGACACGGGGCACAATCTCACAGGATCCCAGGGTTAAACCCTGTTAACTTTAACTCTCTCCACATTTCTCTTTAACACTTGTCCTAAAGATACTCAAAGAATTAGATAACATCTCTGCCATTAAGGGCCTTTCCAGGGACAGCCTTTTTCTCAGTGTGCCTTTGTTGTTTTTGTTGTTATGGTTGGACACTGGAAGCTAATAACGTGGTAACTCTAGAACTCCTTTCTCCCCTCTTCAGCTTCGCTGATTTTTATTATAGGCTTTGTGCTGAGGATCAGTCTGAGGCATAAACTTAAGGACTTTTGGGGTCTTTTCTGAGTGTTTCCTTGGACATGCACTCTTATGTGCAGTTAGTTTTACATATACACTGTTGCCACCATGCAGCTGGTGGTAGGGGGCAGCGGCTAAAGTGCTAAGAGCTGAAATTGACTAAAATTAACCAGAAGTTACTGTCCACAACTTACCCTGGGAATAGCCAGCCTTCAACAGACTCCATAGTTGCAAAATAGTTCCTGAAGACTGATTCTACCAATGCAGCTGTCCACATGGGGAGAGATTCCTGGTGCTTCCTGCCCTGCCATCTTTCCAGAATCCTCTCTATTTAGGTTTGTATGCTAATGGGAATGAGCAGTAGAGGTGAGAGGTTTATGTGCCAGGTAGGCTCACATTTGCTGCTGACTAAATGCTGCAGCTTCCATTGCCCTGTTGTTCCTGCCGTTCAGCTTGGTGCATAAAGCATACTTGATGTTCTTGGTGATACGGCTGAAGGTTGAGCCACAAAAATCTTTAAAAGCAGAGCTTCGCAGGTCTCCAGTGTTAACCGCTCTCCGAGTTTAAACGCGGCCCTGATTTCTCGTCTGCAGTGCTACAACTGTGAGGAGGAGGCCATGTACCACTGCTGCTGGAACACGTCCTACTGCTCCATCAAGTGCCAGCAGGAGCACTGGCACGCCGAGCACAAGCGCACCTGTCGCCGGAAAAGATGAAGGCGGGTCTCGCGGAGCACCAGCGACGAGTACTCTTCTCAGACAAAGCGGTTTTTGTTTCCAAGAAGCCAAAATTGTTTAGAATTTGCTTCCCATTTTGCACCAGCCTTTAAACACTTTTCGTGAAGAAATTTTGCACAGTAGTTTAAATCTTTTGTTAATGCTCCTCCGGAGTTTTTCAGGGGGTAAAAGTAACATCAGTGGAGGGTATTATTTTAAATAAATTTTAATTGAGAATTTGTTGCATTTTCAGCAAATTTTAAAACATTTTTAGGTTTTACAGAGATTTTAACCTTTAAACAACAGATCTTTAAAAAAACAACAGGTGAATACAAGTGAGTTTAACAAAGAAACATTTAAAATAGATCTGAATGTAAGAACTACAGAACTGTTTCAGAAATAAAACATACTACCTTGATGTGAAATTTATTTCTTAACCTTGTTGAGCTGGTTTTGTTCAGCTTAATTTACTGTTTAAAGGCATTATCTATCTATTGGTTATGCCAGTGGGTATATGATTGAATTTAGGGAACAGGGTTGACACAGCAGGTGCTAGTCCTGCGTATTTTTTCTTAAATATTTCCCAATTGTGTTTTTCATTATTTCTTTTCAATATATAACTTTTATAACAAATTATTAGCTTTGATCTTGTAGTTTAAAATTGCAGGGAACTGGGGTAATCTTTTACTGAGCTGGATCTTAGAGAAAATGAATATTTAAAATTTGAAGTTTGCACATTTCATCTTTGTCCTAACATGAGTGCTTGTAACAAGATAAACAAAAAATAAAAAGCCAAAAACTACCTTTCTCCATCCATGAAATTATAGATGAGGCATACAAATTTCTTTAATGCTTCCCTTCCCTCCCCAAATATCATCTGATTGCCTATTATCTGGTGTCACCTCGTATATTGTAAATTAATACTGAAAGGAAAGAAAGCACTTAAGTTTCACAGAGGCCGTTATGTTTGTAGTAATGGGTCATTGCCTACTAATGAACTCCATCACTGTACACAGAATGAAGAATAATGCATGTTAATTTTCTTGTATTAAAGATGCCGTGATTTGTAAAAAGTCTGTATTTTGCGGAATGTCTGGATTAAGAAGCATTACCAATAGGAATGGATCGATAGTTGAATAATGATTTTTTTATACATAGATATATAAAATACAGCCAGGAAAATGTTAAATTACTTTTTTTTAAAAAAAAATCTCGCCATTTATGTTTTTCAAAGACTGATCTTAGACCAAGTCAAATTCCCATCTATCATTTAGTTATTTTTTAAGGTTAGAGAAATAATTTGTAAATATTTATTTAGACCTTTGATATTTATTAAAGCAATTACACACCATGGAAGTGAAAGAATCAGGAGGAAAACCTTTTAAAAAGTTTTCTCCAGGTTTGTCAGGGTCACTCTAAAGATGAAAATGTAACTAAGTCTTCTGTGAAAGAATCCTCCATCCGGTCCTGATGCTGTTGAGGTGGTGACACAGGCTAACGCAGGCTGCTGCACCTGAATTAGGCAGTGACTGGGCATCTTGTTCCGTCCCTGTCACTGTGATGCGTCCGCATCGCCACGGTGCCGGTGCCGTGGTCTGAGTGAGATCGTAACCGAGAACACTTACCTTCTCTGATTGTTTTTCAAGTTTTAAAACTTCGATCCACCCCTATGAGAGCAAGTATTGTGGAAATATTTTTGGTGTAAAATCATTCCAGAGTATGTACTATTTACCTGATAGCTGCATGAAAGTAAGATTCGTGTTACTTTGGCTTTTTTGTCTCCGTTGACACGGTTGCAACATTTCCAAGTTACTACAGTGTGAAAACTGTGTGTTTAAAAAAAAAAAAAAAACAAAATTAAAAAAAAGAGATTGTGGCCTGGTTTTGTAAAAGTTTTAGGTAAAATTACAACTGATTGTTTTAGGAATCACTATTAAAATTTTTTCTGCAAATCATAAAGCTATATCAAGGTGTTGAGCTTGGCCACTATGCACATTGTAATTACTCATTGTGGCTGTCCAGTTCTATGATGCATTCTGGCATTTTGTAAGCTGCTCTGACTAGCAATATATAGATTCATTTAATGTGTTAACATTGGTTAATAAATGTATTTAAAAAAACTGGCTTTAATACATTGTTCATCTCACCCATTCCCCTATACCGAAGCAGACATGGCCATCTGACATGGTAACCCTGTACTATGGGTTTGACTTCAACTTTCTGTGGACAGTGTCTTAAACATTCACTTACACATTTGAGTTTACTCTATCAGTCCACAAAAAGACTGTAAATACTTGGACCAGTTCTTGAAACTTTTAGGTCTCATACAAAGCCCATTTTCTTACTTTTTATGCTACAGGCTGAGCGTTCACCACATCTTGCTTCATACCCATCTGTGATGCCTGTGTCCATGCAGGTTGGTATCACCCTCCTGACCAGACTGTGATGCAGTGTGGCTCAGCCCTTGTCTGTGCCTTCAGCACCTAATTCAGTGGTTCTCAGACTTCTGATGTGAGGATCACAAGAGAGCTCATCAGGACATTGCTGGGCCCAGCACTTGCACTGCTCACAACTTCCCAGGTGTCAGTGATGGGGTCATCCTTTCTTGAAAATATACCTGTGTTCACAAAACAGACTGCGTAAATTTTAGTATTTTACAGATTTCTGGGGCCCATCTACAGGCTCCCCACCCCTGGAGGAATCCAGATCCCTCGGGTTAAGAATCTCAGATCTACGGGATTGGAGAGACAGAAGTCTGACAGGCAGGGAGACAACAGCAGTCCTGTGACTGTGACCTAAATCAGACCGTCTCACAGTCCACGTGCACGCAGATCACCTGGGAATCTAAACTGCAGAGTCTGACCCGGGGGATCTGGGGTCGGTGGAGCAGGTGTGGTGCCACTTTCGTACTTCAAGTGATGTTGATTCTGCTGCCCAGGGATCAAAGCTGAAAGGTAGGACACTGAAGGGCACGTAAATTAACAAAACCACTACTGCGCTAAAAACCACAAAATAATGCTGTCAGATGAAAGCCTGTAACGGGCACATAGGTAATTTTAAATTATTTAATAACCATGTTAAAAAAAGAGTAGGTGACAACTTAATCTAATATAGCCAAAATATTTCCGTATTTACTATACCCATTAATGAGATATTTACATGCTTGTTTTGCACTAAGTGTTCAAAACCCAGTTGTGGATTTTAGGCCTTTAGCCATCCCCGTTTGGACTAGCCACATTTCATTCCCTGATGAATGATGACTGATGGCTGATGACTACCCTTAATGGACAGAACAATCTGAAAGAAGGCCTCTGTCTTCCCGGGGGCGTTCCCCATCACTGCCTTACCTGTGGACAATCTTCACTAAGCACATGTGTATTAGAAGGCCTACGTGATACCGAGGAGCTGACGAGAAAATCTGTTTTTGCCAGAATTAGAGCTAAGGGTAGGTTCTTGGTTGTTTCAGAGTCTGAGATTTAGAGCTTAGAAATCACCCAGGCAACACATTCTAAAGTGACATTTCAATTAGGCAGCTCTGGGAAGGCATCCTAGAAATCGCTATGGGTCTAAAGGGTGGTTTGAAAACTCTTACCCAATCTAACTTCTTAATCTCACACTGGAGAGAAAGCTGAGGCCCAGAATTGCTCAAAGTCAAGATCCAGGTTCCTAATATCAGCCCCTTGAAGATTGTGGGTGGCTTAATAAAGTCGTGCAATGATAACAGCCCTACCTTCCAGGAACGGGGCAGAGTATAACCGAAGGTGTAGAATGCTAAGGGAACTCAGATGACACAGTGTAAACGTCATTAATTTAACAAATATTTGATCTACAGCATCTGTGTTGGATGCTGAGTATATAATAATGAGAAAAGACATTTCCTGTTCCCACGTAGTTTCTGATCTAGTGGGGGTATCGAATACATACAACATTCTACTTATAAACCAGAGTTAGGTGCAGTGAAGAAAAAACTACAAGACTGTAGGATACACAGCACAAAACGTAGAAGGGGGACGAATTAGGGAAGGCTTAGAAATCTTAGGTGAGGAGTCAGCTAGAGAAGCAGCATTACAGAAGAACCACTATCGATTTGGGGATGCCTCCTTTTTCTCCTTCGTATGTTTACTATGCACATTACTTTTAAGATCATAAAGTTATTAAAAGTCTTGCTGAAGGGGTCTACAGGGCTTTAAAAAGTTTTTTTTTTTCCTTCTGGGTGAAGAAAGAGATTTGATGTGGTTACGGACACCAAAGGACAGGAAGAGGGGTGACTGTTAACCACCAGAGGATAACCAAAGGATTAAGTTCACAGTGACTAGAGGAGACGGAACACGACACCTGAGAAGTTGGTTAATGAACGAGAAAAGAAAAACAGACGAGGTAAGTTAGGTTTAGGACAAGAAGAAGAAAGAACACTAAACTGATGTCAGCATCATGGTGGGTAAGACGTTCGACAAAGAATCAGACCTCTATCTGCCAACCAAAGTGCACTTATGGCTGCTGTGGGACCCAGCACCATGTGTCCAGGACCCAAGAGAGTCTCATCCACCTGGGCATCCGATAATAGGCAGACACAGCTCCCTCTGAGCAGGAGGAGCAAGTGAAGCCAGTGGGGAGCAAGGATCCTGCCCCAACCCTTCTTGCCACAGTCAGAACAATACCTGGAGAGTGTTGACCCGGGCAGATTCCCCAGAATACAGAGCAACTGCAGACACCCAGCAACCCCGAAAGCACTTTGGTTCCCAGCTTTGCACCTCGCCCCCAACTCCCCCCGCAAGGAAAGACGGCATGGGACTAACTGGAGGCCACAGTGACCTCTGCACAGGAGAGGAGGCACACGGCCAGGGGAGCCTGGCCGCCCCAGTGTTGCAGGACTCAGCCGCAGAACCCGCAGTCCTCTGTGACTGGCAGGAGGAGGAGAGGAGGACGGAGGCAGAGAATGTCACAGGGCAGTGAGTGGATGCAGTTTCTGATGGCTGCACTCAGCCGGAAGTCCAACCTGTAGCCTCTGGGGGCACCACACATGGGGACCTCTGCACCGGGTCCAGGGTACCCCCAGTGCCCCAGAGGGAAACCCACGCGACTCCCTGCTCTGCAGCTGCTCCTTATGTTCCTGAGCCCAGCAGCCAGAGCAAGCTCTGAGACCAGAAAAGAGCCAGGCTATGGGGCAAGGGAGAGACCACAAGCATCACTCCCACCGGAAAACAGGAGAGCAGTTTCCTTTCAGTAGCCAGCAAGATGAATTGTAAGAACCAAAGACGACACAGAGCTTAAGAATTCTGCCACACGAGGGAACGAGAAGAGTGGAACAGGTGTACCATCCAAAGTCAGAGATAACCCAGGTAATAACAACGCTAACAACCAGAACTTACTGAAGGCAACTAGCAAACCTTTAAACAGGAGTCTCCTACTTCAAATGCAAGAGCAGCATTGCAAAAATACAAGGAACATGAAAAAAATCAAGAAAACCATCAAAAGTTAATTCTCCAATAATCAAGCTTAAAAACGTGGAATTTTGTGATCTAGTTAATAAGTCAAAAAATAGCTGTTTTGAGGAAGCTCTAAGTGCTACAAGAAAACTCAGAAAGACAATTCAGTGAAATGGGGGAAAAAACACAAGTTTAAAATAAGATACTTCCCAAGGAGATAGGAATCACAAAAAAAAAAAAAAAAGGAACCAAGTAGAAATTGTGGCTTGGAAGAACTCCACAAGTGAAATGAAAATGCAATAGAGCACATCTTCAGTAAAGCAAATGGAAGACAGAGTACGTGACTTATAGGATGGGAATTTTGAAATAACCTGATTAGCGGAGAATACAGAAAACAAAAAGATTGAAGAAAGCCTACGTGCCTATGGGATTCAATAAGAAGAACAAATACTAGGGATGCGTGGGTGGCTCAGTTTGTTGAGCGTCCAACGTCTGCTCAGGTCACCATCTCCTGTTTCATGAGTTCGAGCCCTGCGTTGGACTCTGTGCTGACAGCTCAGAGCCTGGAGCCTGCTTCAGATTCTGTCTCCCTCTCTCTCTGCCCCTCCCCGCTCATGCTCTTTCTCTCAAAAATAAATAAACGTTTTTTTAAAGAACAAATATCAGAATAATTGGAATTCCAGAAGGAGAAACAAGGGAGGAAGGGGCAGGAAATTTATTTGAAGAAATGATAGCTGAAAACTTCCCAAACCCAGGGAGAGAACTGGACATCCAAGTTCATGAGGCTAATAGATCTCCCTCATATCTCAATGCAAAAAGAACGTTTTTAAGGCACATTAAAATGAAACTATCAAAAATATAACAGAGAAAGAATTATAAAAGCAGCCAGGGGAAAAAAGATAAGCTACAAAGGAACCCTTCTCAGGCTATCAGTGTATATCTCAGCAGAAACCCTGTGGGCAGGAAGGAGACTGTGTAATGACATATACAAAGTGTTGAAAGAAAAAACTGCCAGCCAAGAATGCTTTAGCTGGCAAAGTTATCCCTCGTGTACGAAGGAGAAGTAAAGACCTTCCTAGACAAACAGAAGCAGAAGGAGCTCATCACTAGACCTGCCTTACAGGAAATGCTGAAAGGCTGAGATGCCTGGGGTGGGCGTCTGACTCTTGATTTCAGCTCAGGTCATGATCCCAGGGTTGTGAGACCGATCGAGGCCTGTGTCAGGCTCCTCGCTGGGTGTGGAGCCTGTAAGAGTCTCCCCCCTCTGCCCCTCACCCCCTTGTGTGCATGCTCTCTCCCAATAAAAAATAAAAGAAATGCTGAAAGGATTTCTTCAAGCTGAAGTGAAAAAATACTACTTATGACATAAAAACATATGAAAACATACAGTCAGACTTAGAAAACTGTAACTGTGTAATAGGATGGTATGTTAACCATTGAACTATATAGCATAAAGGCCAAAGGAAAAAAAGTATTAAAACTAACTAAAGCTACTATAATTTGTTACTGAATATATAACATAAAAAGAGGTCATGACAAAAAAATTTAAAACGGAGAGTAAAAAAATGACGCTTTTGTATCTAATCAAAGTAGCATCTGCTTAAAGTGGACTGTTTTACCTAAGAGATGCCCAATGTGAGGCTCCTGGTAACCACAACGCAAGAACCTAAGTAAACCCACACAGGTAAAGACAAGGAAACAAGGAATACCACCACAGAAAATCACAAATTTACAAAGGTCGGCAAAAGCACAGTGAAAAGGAAACAGTGGAAGTACAAACCAACCAGAAGATAATTAATAAGACGGCACTGGTAAATTCTTAAATGTCAATAGCAGCTCTAAATGTAAAAGGATTGAACTGGCCAATCAGAATGTATAAAGTGGCTGCATGAATTTTTAAAAACAAGACCCAACCCCATGCTTCCTACAAAAGATTCACTTCAGGTCTGAAGACACAAATAGGCTCACAGTGAAGAGACAGAAAAAGATACTCCATACAAGTGCAAACCAAAAGAGAGCAGGGATGGGTATCCTTAGATCACACACAAAAAAATGGTAAGAGACATTGAAGGTCAATATGTAAGGGAGTAAAGTCATCAAGAAAGTAAAGCAACTGTCACTATGTATGCACCTGATACCACAGTACCTACAAATACTAAAGCAAATAGTAACAGGTCTGAGGAAAACGGACAACACAGTCAAGGCAGGGGGAATTAATACCTCACTTTCAGCAACTGATAGGTCATTCAGACAGAAGATTAACCAGGAAACATTACACTAGAACCATACACTGGACCAAACAGACATTTACAGACACTCTATCCAACAGAAGCAAAATGTACATTCTTCTCAAGTACACATGGAATATTCTCCAGCACAGAACATAGGAGCAAGTATTAGCAAATTTAAGAAGACTGAAGTCATAACAGGTATCTTTTCCAACCACAATTGTATGACACTAAAAATCAACAAGAAGAAAGCTGGAAAATCTAGAAATACCTGGAAATAACACACTCTGGAACAACCAAAAGGTCAAAGAAGAAATCAAGAGAAAACTATAGAATATCTGGAAACAAATGAAAATGGAAACAACAACACACACCAAAACTGATGGTGGGGAGGAGGAGGGAGGGGAGTACCCCCACACCTCCCCCTCTCCCCCCCATTTTAGGAGACCAGCATTACCCTGATCCCAAAGCCAGATATAGACGTGACAAATAAACTACACACCAACACTGCTAGTGAGTTCATAGGGAACAGTTGTTTTTTTAACTCCAAATACTTAATTTAACAAATCATAAACAAAATCAATTACCGTAATTTTAAGGATTATAGATCTTTCTGAAAGGCTACATAATATTTAATCAATTTTCTTTCCCTCTCCAAGTACTGCAATTTGAACATGCCACGAGCTTTATTTCATATTGAGATGTTTTCTTTTTGTCAAAAGCTTTTTTATCGTGGCTTGCTCTTTCTCAGTTGTCAAAAGGCATCAGGAAAAAAGCTTAACATTTTTAGACAACACCTTCTAGGGAAATGTTAGTTGAATTCTCGTGGAAAAATGCCAAAACGAGAGGCTGCATTTTGATTCGGGTAATAAGATGCCTTGAATAGATATTCGGTCGTGCCACAGATTGAAAATTTGGATGGAGACTATTTTTGTGACTTTATTTCCACAAGAATTCAGGTGAAGCAGACAAAAAGTACAAGGTTTGGTTATAAAAGTTTTAATGTATTTCCTAGTCAAGGCCTGCAAAAATGTTACATTTTGATTTTCCCTAAAAAGTGACATATTGCTGAGACCATACCTGTTGAAGACCACGGTATTAAATATATTTATGGGTAGAATTGTTGGGATTAGCTGAACAAGAAACACCCCATGGGTATTTTATATTCAACTTCTCGAACAACTCCAAGGGCAGGCCCTCTGATATGGTAGCTTAGCATGAAAGGGTAACTTAGATATTGGTAAATCACAATATAACCTCTGCAGAAACCATGCATGGGAATATTTTCTTGTGGGAATAGTAAGAACTTGTTATTAACGGCAATAGCATTATTTCTTTTCTGTTTGCATTTGCCAAACTCTGCCTGACAATGCTTTTCAAAACATGATGTGTTTATCTTAAAACATATTGATGTTAAAAACCATAATGTCATATTAAGAGCTTTAGATAATTATCGGCTCCAGATTTTATTACGTTTGCTTGCATACTCATGTACTTTCTGATTGAATTCGGCTGTTACATTAGGTGTATTTTCCTACAATTAAGTAAAAGTTTAATAAGTTCTCTTCCAATGATGAAGAACCTTCCATAGCTGGTTCCTATACTGTGTTGATATAAAATCAATTGGCCTTGATGAACCTGATATTCATATATCCTTTTTAAGAATCTATTGAGATTAGAGTTCCTTTGTCTCTTTTTTACATCCATAAGCCAATTATTTTTGGAGGATTTTATCTAATCCCATTTTATTCTTTTTTACAATGTTTATTTAAAATCCAAGTTAGTTAACTTATAGCGCAATGATGCAAGAGTAGAATTTAGTGATTTATCACTTACATATAACATCCAGTGCTCATCCCAACAACTGCCCTCCTTAATGCCCATCAGCCATCTAGCCCATCCCCCACCCAATACCCTGCCAGCACCCTCAGTTTGTTCTTTGTCTCTAATAGTTTGCCTCCCTTTCTGTTATCTTATTTTTCCTTCCCTTCCCCTGTGTTCATTTGTTTTGTTTCTTAAATTCCATATATGAGTGAAATCATGATATTTATCTTTCTCTGACTTCTTTCACTTAGCATATTATATTCTAGGAATGAATATATATATATATATATATATATGTTCATAATATATTGATAGTACATATATATTCTAAGAATACATATATATAGATTCATAATATATTCTAATTGCATCCACATAATTGCAAATGGCAAGATTTCCTTCTTTTTGATTGCTGAGTAGTATTCCATTGTGTATATATATACCACATCTTTTTTATCTACTCATCAGTTGATGGACATTAGGGTTCTTTCCATGCTTTGGCTATTGTCAGTAGTGCTGCTATAAACATGGGGGTGCATGTGCCCCTTTGAATCAGCATTTTTGTATCCTTTGGATAAATACCTAATAGTGCAATTGCTGGGTTGGCAACAATTATTTTTAATAATGAATAGTTCACATGAAATATTGTATCAGTTTCAGGTATATTCAATATTTATGTACAGTATGCTGAAATGGTCACTACAATAGATCTAGTTAACTTTTGTCACAAAAGTTGTTACTGTATTATTGACTACATTCCCTATGCTGTACATTACCTCCCTGTATCTTATTTCATAACTGGAAGACTGTAACTCTCAACCCCTGATACCTGTTTTTCCATCCCCTTCTCCCTTTCCCTCCCCTCTGGCAATCACCAGTTTAATTCTCTGCATTTATAAGTCTGTTTCAGTTTTATTTTCTTTGTTTTTCTGTTTTTAGATACCACATGTAGGTGAGGTCATATTTGTCTTCCTCTGTTTTTGTATTTGTCTTCCTCTGTTTATTTCACTTATTATAATACCCTTTAGGTCCATCCATGTTGTCACAAATGGTAATAATGCTCCATTGTATCCACATACCACTTCTTTATCCATTCTATCAATAAGCATGTAGGTTGCTTCCATATTTTGGCCGTTGTAAATAATGCTGCAGTGAACATAGGGGTGCATATGTCTTTTCAAATTAGTGTTTTCATTTTCTTCAGATAAAAACCTAAAAGTAGAATATTGGTTCAGATGATATTTCTACTTTTAGCTTTTTGATGAACATCTGTTCTCCACAGTGGCTGCACTAATTTACCATTTCCACCAACAGTGTGCAAAGTTACCTTTTCTCCACATCCTTGCCAACACTTGTTATTTCTTGTTTTGTTTATAGCCATTCTGACAGGTGTGAGGTGGTATCTCAGTGTGGTTTTGATTTGTACTTCCCTGCTGATCAGTGATGTTGAGCATCTTTTCATGTGCCTACTGGCCATCAGTATATATTCTCTGAAAAACTGTCTACTCAGTTCCTGCACCCACTTGTTAATCACACTGTTTCTTATATTGAGCTGGAGATCTTTGTGTATTTGGATGTTGAGCCTTTACTGGATGTACTAACCCCTTATTGGATCATTTGAGAATATTTTCTCCCATTCAGTAAGGTTGTCTTTTTGTTTTGCTGATGGTTTCCTTCGCGGTGCAAAAGTTTTTTAGTTTGATGTAGTCCCATTTGTTTATTTTTGCTTTTGTTCTAGTTGCCTGAGGAGACAGCTCCAAAAAATATCACTAAGACCAATGTCAAATACTGCCTATGTTTCTATGGGGATTTTATGATTCTGGGTCTTACACCTAAGTCTCCATTCCATTTTTATTTTTGTAAACGGTGCAAGAAAGTCATCCAATTTCATTCTTTTGCATGTAGCTATCCAATTTTCTGAACATCATCTATTGAAGAGACTGACTTTTCTCTATTGCATATTCTTGTCTCCTTTGTTGTTAATTGACCATATAAGCATAGATTCATTTATGGGCTCTCTATTCTGTTCATTGATCTATGTGTCTATTTTTGTGCCAATATCCATACTGTTTTGACTACAATAGCTTTGTAGTTTACTTTAAAATCTGGTATGATGCCTCCAGCTTTGTTCTTTTTTTTCTCTAGGTTATTCTAGTTGTTCAGGGTCTTTTGTGGTTCCACACAAATTTTAGGATTCTTTGTTCTAGTTCTGTGAAAAATGCCTTTGTATTTTGATACAGATGGCACTGAACCTGTAGATTGTTTGGGGTAATATGGGCATTTTAACAGTATTAATTCCTCCAATTCATGAGTATGATGTAGTTTTCTATTTATTTGTGTCATCTTCAATTTCTTTCTTCAGTATCTTACATTTTTTTTAAATTTTAGCATGCAGATCTTTAACCTCTCTGGTTAAATTTATCCCTAGGTTTTGTCGGTTTTTTTTTTTTTTTTTGATGCAACAACAAATTGGGATAGTCTTCTAATTTCTCTTTCTGCTACTTTGTTAGCAGTGTACAGATATGCAAGAAACCGCTGCTATATATTTATTTTGTATCATGCACCTTTACTGAATTCATTTATCAGTTCTAATAGTTTTTGGTGGAGGCTTTAGGGTTTTCAATATATAGTATCATGTTATCTGAGAATAGTGAAAATTTTACTTGTTCCTTTACAATATGGATGTCTTTTCTTTTCTTGCCTAATTAATGTGGCTAAGACTTCCAATAATGTTGAATTGAAGTGGCAAGAGTGGGCATCCTTGTCTTGTTCCTGATCTTAGAGGAAGAGCTTTCAACTTTTCACTGTTGAATATGATGTTATCTGTGGGTCTGACATATATGGCCTTTATTATTTTGAAGAACATTCTACACCTACTTTGTTGAGAGTTTTTCACATAAATGTATGTTGACTTTTGTCAAATGCTTTTTCTGCATCTGTTGAAATAATCATGATTTTTATCCTTGTGTTATTCACATGGTAGATCATGTTGGTTGATCTGCAGATACTAAATCATCCTTGAATTCCTGAAAGACATCCCACTTGATGAGGATGTGCGATCCTTTTAATGTATTGTTGAGGTCAATTTGCTAATATTGTGGTAAAGATTTCTGCATCTATGTTCATCAGTGATACTGGCCTGTAATTTTCTTTCTTCCCTTTCTCTTCTTTCTCTCTCTCCTTCCCTCCTTCCTTCATTCCTTCCTCTCCCTCCCACCCTCCCTCTCTTCTTTCTTTTCTCTTTCTCTCTCTTTTGCCCTCCCTTCTTTCCTTCCTTCTTTCCTCCCTCCCTCCCTCCTTCCTTCCTTTCCCTCCCACCCTCCCTTTCTTTTCTTTCTCTTTCTCTCTCTTTTGCCCTCCCTTCTTTCCTTCTTTCCTCCCTCCCCCCTCCCTTCTTTCCTTCCTTCCTTCGGTGGCTTTGTCTGGTTTAGGCATCAGGATAATGCTAGCCTTGCAGGATGAGCTAGGAACCATTCCTTCCTCTTCAATTTTTTGGAATAGTTTGAGAAGAATAGGTATTAACTCTTCTTTAAATGTTTGGTAGAGGGGCGCCTGGGTGGCGCAGTCGGTTAAGCGTCCGACTTCAGCCAGGTCACGATCTCACGGTCCGTGAGTTCGAGCCCCGCGTCGGGCTCTGGGCTGATGGCTCAGAGCCTGGAGCCTGTTTCCGATTCTGTGTCTCCCTCTCTCTCTGCCCCTCCCCCGTTCATGCTCTGTCTCTCTCTGTCCCAAAAATAAATAAACGTGGAAAAAAAAATTAAAAAAAAAATAAATGTTTGGTAGAACTTACATGGAATCTAAGAATCAAAACAAATGAGCAAGGGATAAAAAGAGAGAGCAAGCCAAGAAACAGACTCCTAACTATTGAGAACTGATGGGTTACCAGAGGGGAGTTAGGCAAGGGATGGGTAAAACAGGTGACTGGGATTAGGGAGTGCACTTGTTGTGATGAGCACAGGGTGATGTATAGAATTGTTGGATCACTATATTCTACACCTGAAACTAATATTACACTGTATGTTAATTATACTTGAATAAAAAAAAATGTTTGGTGACTGACCTGTGAAGCCATCTGGTCCTAGGCTTTTGTCTGTTGGGAGTCTTTAGAGTACTGGTCTAATTTCATTACTAGTAATCAGTCTGTTCAGATTTTCTATTTCTTCCTGATTCAATCTATGAAAATGGTACGTTTCTAGGAGTTTATTCATTTCTTCTAGGTTGTCCAATCTGTTTGCATATAACTGTTCATAGTTGTCTTTTAAGATCCTTTGTATTTGTGTGGCATTTGTTGTAACTTCTCTTTCATTTCTTACTGTATGTATTTGGACCTTCTTTTTCTTGATGAGTCTTGTTAATGGTTTATCAAGTTTGTTTATCTTTAAAAAAACTGTTAGTTTCCTTAATATTTTATGTTGTTTTTTAGTCTTTACTACATTTACTTCTGCTCTGATCTTTATTATTGTTTTCTTTCTACTAACTTAAGGTTTTGTTTTTTCTAGTTCTTTAGTTGTAAAGTTAGATTGTTTTCTTGTGTCCTGAAGTGAGCTTGTATAAACTTCCCTCTTAGAACTACTTTTGCTGTTTCCCCTAGGTTTTGGAGCATTGTGTTTTCATGTTTATTTTACAAAATACCTCACCAAATTTCTTCTTTGATTTATTCACTGATCCCCTGGTTGTTTACTACCATGTTGTTTGGTTTTCACGTATGTGTGTGTGTTTTCAATTTTCTTCTTGTAGTTGACTTCTAGTTTCCTACCATTGTGGTTGGGAAAGATTCCTGATATGATTTCAGTCTCCTTAAACTTACTGAGTTTTGTGTGTGACCTAACATGATCTATCCCAGAAAATGTTCCATGTGTGCACTTGAGAAGAATGTCTACTCTGCTATTTTTGGATAGAATGTTGTTTATATTAAGTCCATCTTGTCTGACGTGTGGTTAAAGCCCATGCTTCTTGTTAATTTTCTGCTTGGATGATCTACCTATTCATGTAAAGTCCCCTACTGTTATTATATTACTGTCAATTTCTCCCTTTGCTTCTGTTAATAATTTGCTTTATATATTTAGGTGGTTCTATGTTGGGTGCATAAATATTTACAAGTATTATATCTTTTTGTTGGATTGATCACTTTTATCATCATGAAATCTCCTTCTCTGTCTCTTGTTACAGCTTTTGTGTTAAAGTCTATTTACTGTAATATAAATATTGCTACTCCAGCTTTCTTTCAGTTTGTTTGCATGAAGTATATTTTTCCATCACTTAAATTTCAGTCTGTATGTATCTGTAGGTAAAGTGCATCTCTTGTAGGCAGCATTTGGTGATCTTTAATTTTTTTTAAGTCCATTCTGCCAGCTATGTCTTCTGGTTGGAGCATTTAGTAGGTTTACATTTAAAGTAAACAGCGATTGGGGCACCTGGGTGGGTCAGTAGGTTGAGTGTCCAGCTCTTGATTTTGGCTCAGGTCATGCTCTGAGAGTTCGTGAGATTGAGCTCCACGTCAAGCTCCACACTATCAGTGTGGAGCCTGCTTGGGATTCTCTCTCTCCCTCTGTCTGTGCCCCTCCCTTGTGCTCCCTCTTTCTCTCAAACATTAACAAATAAACACTTAAATAGTGATAGGTATTCATTTGTTACCATTTTGTTTATTATTTTCTGGTTGTTTTTATAGTTCTTCTGTTCTTTTCTTCCTCTCTTGTTCCTTTCCTTAGAGACCCTGTAACTTTCTTTAGTTACTGTTATATGTGGATCCAATGCTCTTATTTTTTGTATATCTATTATAGGTTTCTGATTTGTGGTTACCATGAGGTTCATAGATAGTAACCTATATACACAGCAGTCTGTTTTAAGTCGGTAGTCATTTAAGTTTGAATGCATCCTAAAAATCACTACATTTTTATCCCCAACCCATGTTTATGCTTTTGACATCATATTTTTACATCTTTTTATTGTGTGCCTTAACTAATTATTGTAGGTTTAGTTGATCTTGCTAAATTTGTCTTTTAACCATCATACTAGCTTTATAAGTTGTCTATCCACTATGTTTTCTATATGTTTGCATTATAACCAGTGAGATTATTTCTCTCATATATTTTCTTACTTCTAGTTATGACCTTTTCATTTCTGTTTAAAGAATTCCCATTAATATTTATTGTAAAGCCAGTGTAGTGGTGATGGAGTTCCTTCAGCTTTTACTTGTCTGGGAAACTCTTTCTCTCTCCTTCAATTCTGAATGACAACCTTGCTGGGAAGTATATCCTTGGTTTTAAGTTGGTTTTTTTGTTTTTTTGTTTTTTTCCTTTTAGCACTCTGAATATATTGTGCCACTCACTTCTGGCTTGCAAAGTTTCTGCTGGAAAATCAGCTGATGGTCTTATGGGAATCTCCTTATATGTAACTAATTGCTTTTCTCTTGCTGCTTTTAAGATCCTCTAATTTTTGGCATTTTAATTATAATGTGTCTTGATGTCGACTGCTTTGGGTTTATCTGTGCCTCCTGGACCTGGATATCTGTTTCCTTCATGAAAAGTTTCCCTTCTCAGGTTAGGGAATATCTTAGCTATTATTTCTTCAAATAAGTTTTCTGCCCATTTCTCTCTCTTCTCCTTCTGGGACCCCTATAATGCGAATGTTAATATCCTTGATACATCCCAGAGGTCCCTCAAACTATCATTATCTTTTAGTTTTTTTTTTCTTTTTGCTGTTCAATTTGGGTGATTTCCACTACCCTATCTTCCAGATAATGGATCCATTATTCTGTATCATATAACCTACTGTTTTTTTCTCCCAAGAGCATTTTTCACTTCTGTTTTTGTATTCTTCAGCTTAGATTGGTACTTCCTTATATTTTCTTTATCTTTGTGTAACTTCTCACTGTGCTTACAAACCACTCTTCTCAGTTTGGTAAATATCTTTATGACCATTACTTTGAATCCTTTATTGAGTAGATTGCTTATCTCCATTTTGTTTAGTTCTTTTCCTGAGGTTTTTGTCTTATTCTTTCATTTAGAATCTATTCCTCAGTCTCCTCATTTTGCCTGACTCTTTGTGTTTGTTTCTATGTACTAGGTAGTACAGCTATGTCTCTCAATCTTGAAGACAGTGGATTTATGCAGGAGACATCCTCTGGGATGTAGAAGTGCAATAATTCCTGGACACCACAGCCAGGTGCTCCAGAGGTGTCCTGTGTGTGGGCTATATGTGCCTCCTGTTGTGGCAGGGCCATGACTACTGCTGGGGAACTACTGGACAGGGTTATCACACTATTAGGTATAAGGCCCAGTGAAAGCATAGGACTGTGGGGGACTCTCAGCAGGGCAGGGACCCCTGGGATTAGCAGCTTAGAGGAAGGATCCCAAAATGGTGCCCACCAGTGCTGGAATCTGCACAGCAGAATGAGATACAAACATGGCTGCTGCTAGTGTCTCTAGCACTAGCACAAAACAATACACACAAAACAAGACAAAAACAAGAGTACATAATTCTCACCCCGCCGTGTGCTGAAGAACAGGTGTTCTTCAGATCACTATTTCCAAGCTCCCTGCCAGGGCTGTTGGCCTGCCTTCTCTCTAGGAGCAGGGAAGTGCCCTCTGGGATCTATCCCAGCCAAGCCAGCTGACCTTTAAAACTCCAGGCTTTAAGTCCCACTGATTGCAAGAATTCATGACATTTGGTCCCTCTCATTTTCCAAGCCAACGGCTTTGGGCATATGTTTTCCTTGTGTTCATCAACAGACGAAGAGAAAGCATTTGACAAAACTCAACATCCATTCATGGTATGAATGGTCAACAAAGTAGGTTTGGTGGAAACATATCACAACGTAATAAACATCATATACGATAAACCCACAGCTAACATCATATTCACTAGTGAAAAACTAAAACATTTTCCTTTAAGATCAGGAACAAGACAAGGATGTCTATTCTCACCACTTCTATTTAACACAGTACTGGAAGTCCTAGCCACAGCAATCAGACAAGAAAAAAGAAATAAAAGGTAAAGCTTCCAGGGAAGATGGTGGAGCAGGAGGATCCTAAGCTTATCTCATCCCACAGACAAACCCTGATAACACTCACATCAGTGTAAATCACCCAGAAAACCACCTAAAGACTGGCAGAACAGACTCTCCCCAAGTAAATGTACAGAAGAGGCTATATCAAAGAGGGTAAAAAGGGGAGAGGACATGCTTTGGAACCAAAATGACCCGAAGGACTGTCCATAGGAGGGAGGGACACTGCAGGCATGGAGAGAGGAGACAAGCAGACCCCACACTGTCCACTGCAGGCACAGGGGACCCACACTAGCAAGATGAATCTACATCAGAGCTTAGAAGACCAGAAAGGCTTAACTTCATGAGGTTTTTTTTTTTTTTAAATCAGTGGGGCTTAACATTGGGAACTTTAAAATTCAGTGGGCTTGGCTCTGGGAGAGTGAGTGAGTGAGCGAGCGAGTGAGCAAGGGAGCGAGCAAGCAGGAGGACATGGAGTTCCTGCACTTAAAGAGAAAGCACAACAAACAACCCCACTGAGCTACAGCATAGGAGCAGCAGTATGAAAACCGCCTGGGGTACACAGGATGATTTATTTACTAATCTCAGATTGTACACAGGAAGGGCATGGATCTCTGGATTTCTCCAAGAATGAAAGAGCTGTTGGGTGACATTTATATTTCGCTCCACTCAAGCCTCAATACATGGACATCTGCAGGAACCAGCACCAATACCCTCCAACTAGCTTTGCTAAGAGTGTACCCTGCCCCAGCATTCTTCTGTGGATCCACCCCGTTCAACCTGTCCCACTCAGTAGGTGTCCATTTAAAGGAGCACCACAAGCCCTGAAAGTGGCCAGGACCACCCCAAAATGACTCCTTCTCTGGGGAGACAAGGAGCTAAACACACATACCACTTCAACGGCAGCCATACCAGTGGGTTGGGGGCAGACGAGCCCCTCAGGGGATAACACAGGGTGGGCACCCTGCAGTTCAGTGCCACTGCATCTCTGTCAGACATCTGGCCTAACCCACCACAAGCCCAACGCAGCCCAAGAAAAGAAAAAAATTTCACAGGTACATATAAATAAAATAAGAGTAGTAGATTAATCACCTGTAAAACATATGGGGATTAGGGGTGCCAGGGTGACTCAGTTAGTTAAGCATCCAACTCTTGATTTTGGCTCAGGTCATGATCTCAGGGTCCTGAGATGGAGCCCCATGTTGGGCTCCATGCTGGGTGTGCAGCCTGCTTAAGATTCTTCCTTTCTCACTCTACTGCTTATGTGCTCTCTCTGTCTGTAAAACAAAACAGAACAGAACAAAACCAAAACCCAACAAAACAAAACCAAAAACCCCAGAATGTGTGGAGGTTAAAGCATAAAAGCAGTAAAATCAAGTATATCTACAAAACTCAGTCAAGGGATTCACAAAATATAAGGATGTAAAGTATGCTAGCATATACATAAAACACAGGGGTGGGGAGTAAAAGTTTAGTGCTTTTAGAATAGGTTCAAACTTGAGTGACCATCAGCTTAACAGAGACCATTATATGCATAAGATGTTACATAAAAAGCTAATGGTGACCACAAATCAAAAACCTATGGTATATATGCAAAAAATAAAGGGAAAGGGATGCAAGAATATCATCAAAGAAAGCAGTCAAACAAAAGACAGAAAAAGAAACAGAGAAGAACTACAAAAATAACCCCCAAACAAGTAACAAAACGGCAATAAGTACGTATCTATCAATTAATTTAAAGGGACTAAATGCTCCAATCAAAAGACATAGATGACTGAATGGATAAAAAAGCAAGACCCATCTGTATGCTGCTGCTAAGAGACTAATTTCAGAACTAAAGACACATGAACATTGAAAGTGAAGGGATGGCAAAATGTTTATCCTACAAATGGAAGTTAAAAGAAAGCTATGGTAACAATGCTTATATGGGACAAAATAGACTTTAACAAACATAAAGTTATCAATAGTAATACAAAAATAGTAGGGGGCTTTAACACCTCACTTACATTAGTGGGTAGACCGTCGAAAGAGAAAATCAATAAGGAAACCGTGGCTTTAAGTGACACAATGGACCAGATGGATCTACAGACATATTCAGAACATTCCACCCCGGAGAAGCAAAATACACATTCTTTGCAAGTTCACATGGAACATTCTCCAGAACAGATCACATGTTAGGCCACCAAATCAGTCTAAACAAATTCAAAAAGTAGAAGTCATATCACACATCTTTTCCAACCACAGTGGTATAAAACTAGAAATCGACCACAAGAAAAAAATCTGGAGACAACACAATAGCAGAGAGGTTAAATAACATGCTACTATACAATGAACAGGTCAACCGAGAAATCAAAAAGTAAATAAAAAAACTACAGGGAGACAAATAAACTGAACACAACACGGGTCTAAAACCTTTGGGATGCATCAAAAGCTATTCCAAGAGGGAAGTCTATAGCAGTACAGGTCTACCTCAAAAGCAAGAAAAATCTCAGATAAACAACCTAACATGACACCTAAAGGAGTTAGCAAGAGAACAAACAAAACCTAAAACCAGAAGGAGAACAAAAATAGTAAAGATTAGAGCAGTAACAAATGAAATAAAACAAAAACAGAACAGATTAACAAAACCAGCAGCTGGTTCTCTGAAAATAAAATTGATAAAACTCTAGCCAGACTCATCAAAAAACAAAAGTGAGAGAGAGGACTCAAAATCAGAAATGAAAGAGGAGACATTCCTTGCTTCTTGACGTAGGCCTGTATTGCTATATACTTCCCTTAGGATCACTTTTGCTGCATCCCAAAGGTTTTGGACGGTCATGTTTTCATGTTCATTGGTTTGCATAGGTTTTTTAAATTTCTTGCATTTCCTGGTTGACCCACTGTTTAGTAGCATGTTGTTTAACCTTCATGTACTTGTGGTTTTTCTAATTTTTTTTCCTTTTGGTTGACTTCAAATTTCACAGCCTTGTGATGAGAAAATATGCATGGTATGATTTTAATGTTTTTGTATTTGTTGAAGGCTGCTTTGTGACCTAGTATGTGATTATGGAGAATGTCCCATGTGCAACTGAAAGAACGTGTGTTCTGCTGTTTTAGGTTGGAATGTTCTGAATGTCTCTGTTAAGTCCAGCTGGTCCAGTGTGTCATTCAAAGCCATTGTTTCATTGTTGATTTTCTGTTTAGATATCTGTCCATTGATGTATGCGGGGTGTAAAAGTCCCCTGTATTATTGTATTATTATCAATTCGTTCCTTTATGGTATGAACTCCTTTAGTTTTTGTTTCTGGGGAACTCTTTATCTCTCCTTCTATTTTGAATGACAGCCTTGCTGGATAGAGCATTCTTGGCTGCAGATTTTTCCCATTCAGAACTCTGAATGTCAATCATATCACTCCCTCTGGCTTGCCAAGTTTCTGTTGAGAAATCTTCAACTGGCCTTATGGGACTTCCCTTGTAACTTAAGGACTTCTTTTGTCTTGCCGCTTTTAAGATTTTTTCTTTATCACTATATTTTGCAAATTTAGTTAAATATGTCTTGGCCTGCTTTTGTTGATTTTGATGGGAGTTCTCTGTGCCCCCCTGGATCTGAATGTCTATTTCTTTTACCAGATTAGGGAAGTTTTCATCTATGATTTCCTCAGATAAATTCTTGCCCCCTTTTCTTTTTTTTTTTTTTTTTAATTTTTTTTTTCAACGTTTTATTTATCTTTGGGACAGAGAGAGACAGAGCATGAACGGGGGAGGGGCAGAGAGAGAGGGAGACACAGAATCGGAAACAGGCTCCAGGCTCTGAGCCATCAGCCCAGAGCCCGACGCGGGGCTCGAACTCACGGACCGCGAGATCGTGACCTGGCTGAAGTCGGACGCTTAACCGACTGCGCCACCCAGGCGCCCCTCTTGCCCCCTTTTCTATCTGCTATTCTGCTGTGACTCCTATAATATAAATATTTTTATGTTTTATGGAGTCACTGAGTTTCCTAAGTCTATTCTTATATTGCATAATTCTTCTTATTCTCTTAGGTTCAGCTTCAGTATCTTCTATCATTTGGTCTTCTAAATCACTAATTCATTACTTTGCTTCTTCCAGCGTGTGTTCATTGCATCAAGACTGATTCCAATCTCAGTTTTTACATTCTTCATTTCTGACTTTCATTCTTTTCTCAAGTCCAGTGAGAATCAATAATGATTGTTGCTTTAAATTCTCCATCAGTCATGTTACTTACATCTGTTTTCCTTAGATCTCTGGGCATGGCCTTATTTTGATCTTCCGTTTCGGATGAATTCCTGTGTTGGCATTCTAAGTCTTTGCCCTCTTCCCTGTGTCAGAAAAGCCAGTTATGTTTCCCACTCTTGAAAGTAATGGCTTTATGAAGGAGAAATCATATAGTGTCCAGGTTCTGAGATTCAGGAAGTGTCTCAGAAAATAATGTTTTTTAAAAAAAGAAATGAAAGGCATCCAACTGGAAAGGAAAAAGTAAAACTGTCACTATTTTGCAGATTATGTATATTCAGAAATCCCTAAAGACCACAAAAAAACTATTAGATCTAATAAATTAATTCAATGAAATTGCAGGATACAAAAGTAACACAGAAATCTGTTGTGTTTCTATACACTAGTAACAAAGTAACTGAAAAAAATTAAGAAAGCAATCCCATTTACAGTTGTACCAAAAAGAATAAAATAGGGGCTCCTGGGTGGCTCAGTTGGTTGAGCAACCAACTTCAGCTCAGGTCATGATCTCATGGTTTGTGGGTTTGAGCCCTGTGTTGGGCTCTGTGCTGACAGCTCGGAGCCTGGATCCTGCTTCTGATTCTGTGTCTCCCTCTCTCTCTTCCCTTTTCCCATTCACACTCTGTCTCTCTCTCTGTCTCAGAAATAAACATTAAAAAAAAATTTTTTTTTTAAAGAATAAAATACCTAGGAATAAAGTTGACCAAGGAAGTGAAAGACCTGGACTCTGAAAACTCTGACATTTATGAAAGAAAATGAAGACAACACAAATGGAAAGATATTATCATGCTCACGGATTGGAAGAATTAATGTTGTTAAAATGTCCACGCCACTCAAAGCAATCTACAGATTTAACACAATTCCTTTCAACCGGAACCAGAACAAATAATCCTAAAACTGTAAAATTGTAAGACACAAAAGACCCTGGTTAAGCAAACATCTTGAGAAAGAAGAACAAAACTGGAGTATCACAATCCCAGATTTCAGGATATACCACAAAGCTATAGTAATCCAACAGTATAGTACTAGCACAAAAAAAGACACAGATCAGTGAACAGGATAGAGAGCCCAGAAATAAACCCATGCTAGTGTGGTCAATTAATATACAAGAAAGCAGGCAAAAACACACATTGCAGAAAGGACAGTCTCTTTAATAAATGGTGTTGGGAAAACTGGACTGCTATATGCAAAATGATAAAATGGGACTTCTTTCTTACAACATACACAAAAATAAACTCAATGCAGCCTTAGCGACATATTTATAGACAAATCTCAGGCAAGGAAAACAAAAGTTAAAAAAAAAAGAAAGAAAGAAATGAGACTACACCAAAATAAAAAGCTTTTCCACAGCAAAGGAAGAAATCAACAAAACAAAAATAAACCTTATTGAATGGGAGACAATATCTGCAAATGATACATCTAATAAAAGATTAATATTCAAAGTATATAAAGAACTCCTACAACTCAATAAAAAATGATTAAAAATAGGCATAGGACCAGAATAGTTATTTTCAAAAGAAGATGTACAAACATCTAGAAACACATGAAATGATGCTCATCATCACTAATCAGGGAAATGCAAATCAAAACCACAATGAGTTATCACCTTACACCTATCAGAATAGATAGTATCAAAAAGACAAGAAATAACAAATATTGGTGAGGATTTGGAGAAAAGGGAACCCTCATGCACTGTTGGCAGGAATGTAAATTTGTGCAACTGTGGAAAACACTACTGAGGTTCCTCAAAATATTAAAAATAGAAACACCAAATGATCTAGCTTTTCCATTACTGGTTATTTACTCAAAGAAAACAATAATGCTAGGACAAAAAGATATATGCATCTTATGTTTACTGCAGTATTGGGTATGGATGCAGTGTTAAGTGTCCACAAACAGATGAATGGATTAAGATGCCCCCGCCCCCCCACACACAGAGGAATATTACTCAGCCACACACACACACAAAAGAGATCTTGCCATTTGTGACAGTGGGAACGGACGTAGAGGGTATTCTGCCAAGCGAAATGATCTAAACAAAGACAAATACTATATAATTCCATTTATATGCTGAATCTAATAAACAAAACAAATGAATAAACAAAAACAGAAACAGACTCACAAATACAGAGAACCTGTGGTTTCCAGGAGGGTGGGGGGGGGGTGGGGGGTAAAAATAGATGAAGACAACTGAGAGATACAAATGTCCGGTTATAAAACACACCAATCAGGGGAATGAAAAAGAAAAGTACAACATAGGGACTATAACCAAGAATATAATAATTCTGTCTGATAACCGTAACTATACTTACTGTGGTGAACACTGTGTACGTACACAATTGTCAAATCACTGTGCTGTGCACCTGAAACTAATGTAACATTACGGGTCAACTCTAATAAAAATACCAAAGTTTTAAAAGTTACGTTTTCTCAAAAATGAAAATTTAGGCTTTCCTACTAGCCCACGTGGTAAATGGTGGGATACTGATGGCAGATGACAGATTCCCTGATGGCATCGTTCCTAGCGGAGGTCTTCACACATGCACACGTAACGTACCAGTCCAATTCTTGCTTTCCAGCTTTATTTCCCTAATTAGACTGTTGTCGTTGGCAACGTTGTGCCTCCTGGAACTCCGTTTCTATACTCACGTAAGTGCTCTAGACATGGTAGGAACTCCTTAAAGGCCATTAGACCCACTGACCTTATTCTCTGAACATCAAGGGGCCATCAAGCGCATGGCTGAGCTGAACTGAGTACCTGTGTCAGACAGAGATCTGGAAGGACAGGCTGGAAGAAACAAAGAGGCAGCAATGGGGGAAAAGAAGGCATTTGCAGAAAATCATTTCCCACAGGTCATGCTTTCGCAGGATCCTTTTACACAGAGTATTTAACATATGAATACCTGATTATTTGACTTTAACTTTAAACTAACCAAATGGAGAGTTTCACTATTCATATTACCAAGGATCATGGGGTCTCTTCAAAGATCTCCCTAAGTGCCTCTCCACAGGTCCTTAAACAGGTGACAGAGTCAAGGACCAACAGCAAATATGGTTGCCTCTGCCGCTAGACTATCAATTAGGTACTAAGAGCAATTCTGAACTCTGCTGTTTAAAAAGAATCTTGACATTTGGGGGGATTTTGTTGCACTTTAGGAAATTGGAGCCCTGGAATATTCTGTTCAGTACAGGACCCCCAACACCCTTACTCCTAAGTTAAGGGAGGAGTGTTGACTGGGAAAGTGACGACCACGTGTTGGTCCTGACTCCTTCACCCACCAAGACCCCATCAACCTGACACATTCACCCTTGTGCAACCACTGCACAAGCGAAAAAACAAAACAATCTGAAACACAAAAACAAAAACAATGCCCCAAACAACCCAAAGCATGTCTTCAGTTACCTTCTGGGTTTACTTTGAGAAATAAGTCACTTCCTCTCTGAGCAGGTCCAGCTCCCCAGGGGGGTTCTCACGTCTGGACGCAGGTTTGTTACAAGAACTAGCTGTTTATGGCAAGGAAACAAGGTAAAATGAGTGCTCGACTTCATGCCCACATTTCAGCTAGAAAATCAGTCTAAAGAACAGTGTACGTGGGGCCACTGAGACCTTGGCGATCATCTCGTCTTACCCCTTGGTTTTGGAGACAGTAAAGCTCACGTGATCCCCTCTGTGCGCAGCCAGGACTACATCTCAGTCTCCGACCAGCGGCCTCTCAGCCTCTGCCAGACCTCAAACCTGGGAGAGTGATGGGGCTCCTTCGCTTTAGCCCGCAACTTCAAATGGTTGGTGCTCAGATATTTATTGATAAGGGAACAACAGAGAAGTTGGAACATTAAATTGTTTAAAGACCGAACTACCAGACTCGGAAACTAACTCCTGTGGAAGGAAAAATCGGAGTCAAAAGTTACTTCTCAGAAGTTTCCTTACCACTTTGCATCTTAGAACAGGAATCAGCTGACGATGACCTCAGGGCCAAATGTGGTTGCTGTTTGTAGGACCCAAAGCTAAAAATGGCAAAGCTTCTAAACCCAAAGCTTCCAGATAGTTGAGAAAAGTCAATGGAATAGTACTTCACGATGGGGAACTGAAACAAAACCCACATTTCTGTGTCTGCTTACTAGAGGGCTGCCTTTGTGTCGCACCATCAGCAACGAGCGGCTGAGACAGAAACCGCCTGGCCGGCAGAGCCCGCACCACTTAACTCCCTGGCCCTCCCACGGCAGGCTGGCCAAGAGCTGGTTAAACCCTGGCTGCAGCTGGTGCCAAGACGCGGCATAACCGCTGCGCCTTGTTAGCTTTTCAGGCATAACTGCCCGCCAGCGATTAACGGTTGTCACCAAAGGAATCCCTACAGCCCGTCCATGCCCGCCAGCTCCATCTTCAGAGGCGCCTGTCCATCTCCAGGAAGCACAGTGCTGGTGGCACACGTCCACTTACTTTCAATCTACGCAACCGCTTAAGTCATCGCCTGGGTGACAAAGACCCCGGACGCACTCAGGACCTGGTAGCGCCTCTTGATGACAACACTCTGTCCCCGAGAATCGGTGCTTGCTGTGCCCTAGTCACTGAGCACACACCAGAGCCGGGGACTTCAGGAACTTAGTCCTCGATGGAACGCCGTCTGATGGTGACCGGGACAGGTTCCACCTGCCGTTGCCTGGTGAGCGTGAGAAGGGACACCTGGTGGACGCAGGAAGCACAGCCAAGTGGGTCAGGGACTCACCAAGGGTTACCGCACAAGACCAGGCCGGTCCCGGGTGCCTTGGGGGCCGCTCTGGACCCACGTTCAGGCTTCAGGGGCGCACTACCGCTGGGCAGTGACCCGGGGTCTGCCGACGTCCTCCCGAAGGGGCAGCCAGCATGCATCGGCGTGGGCTGCCATCCACCCGTGCTTCTCGGCACAGTCCCTTCACAATGCAGCGAGGATGGGGAACATTTCCCCTCGGCTCCTCTCTGGCCTACGCAGGAAACGGGCTCCAGTCGCTGACCTTTGCCCCGACCTGCCCCCTTACTGCACCTGCACGCTCGCATCCGTGGTGCCCGCTCTCGAACGACGCTACTTCGCCGCTTGCCAGAGCTCCCTACCGTGCTGTTACCCGGGGAACCAATCCCCCATTCGAGAACCGAGCCGCCCCTCTCTCACCACCTTCCCCTTTCCCCGTGGCTGCCCCCCACCGTCTTTCTGGTATTTCCAGCCGTTGGTCAGGTGGCAGGGGCACTCGCGCTCCAACGGCGGGTCATTACAGTGCACGCGTGTGGCAACAAGGCCTGCGTGGCTGTCAGCACTCGCTGGCACCTCGCGTAGGACGAAAGTAAGTACCGCTCGCCGTGCCTCCAGCAGCCCCTACCGCGTCCCGAGCTGTCCGCCTCCCACCGGGCTCGAGCCCTGCGGGCACAGGGATCCTCAGATACTTACCCACCAGGACGTCCTGCGTCCGGCCAGCGCTTACAGAACGCCCGCTCTGTGCGGGGCTCCGCGGCGGAGCCAGCACGGCGAGCGGGCAGGTGAAGACGGAGAACACGCGTCCACACGGGCTCAGGGAACAGCAATGCGCACAGCGGAGTTGCCGCCCCCCCCCCCCCTCGGCACTGGGCGCCGGCGGGCTCTTCCTCCCGCTCGCTCTCCTCCCTCCCAGGTCAGTGCTCCATCCCGCTCCTGGAGGAGTGCAGGCGGGGCCTGCACGCTGTCCTCGGGGCGGTGGACGCATCTCCCCCGGCCACACCACACGCCGTGCCCCACCCTCCCGCCTGCCACACACGGTCTCCCTCTCGGGGCTCGGTCCCGACACGCGCGAGAACGGAGCCTCAGGGAAGGAAGGCCTACGGGCCGACCTGCAGGGGTCGTGTGCCTAGAGATCTATGCCGTGGGGGCGGCAGACACAGCCAAACCACGAAGGCTTCCCCTACCCACTGCCAGCCCGGATGGCAGGTGCGCGGGACGCTCACGCCCCGGTGACAGCGTCGGGAACGCGGCCGACCTCTGTCCCGCCCGGTGGCTCCGGACCCCCCACTGGGCCTAGAGGCCCGACACGCTACTACGGTGCGGGGGCGCACACGGGGGGCACGCGTGAGGGGGCCTTCCGTCCGCGCGCGCAGGAGGCCGCAGGGCAGACGACCGCACAGGGACGAGACCCGGCTGCCCCAGGCTGTCGCCGGCCGGGTCCGGGAACCCACCGCCGCGGAGCCGCAGCGCGCGGAGCAGGCCGCCACAGCCGAAAGCACGGACGCACACACGCGCACACGCACGCACGCACGCACGCGCCGCCCGAAGCATGGCCGCTCAGGACCACGTGTCTGTCCGCGGGTCTCGGGCGCCCAGCTCGCGAGGCCCGAGGCGCCTGCGTGGGGCGTCTCCACCGCCACGGGCAGGGGTGCTCAGGGGCGAACGGCGGGGCGCGGGGGCCGCTGCCCCGCGGGCGCTTCGCGGCGCACATTCGAGGTCTACCGGTTTTGGTGTGTATACAGCTGAGTTCTTGAGAACCATCAGGCTGAAGGTCCGCGCGCCTGCCCCTGCCCTTGCGACACAAACCTGAAAGAATTCTCAGATCTCGGGCAAAAGACAAGAGCTTCCGGTCGTCAGATGAACAAAGACAACTTGGGTTGGAAGAGTCAGCTGGTCCTACTTCCTGACATGCAGAGGTCCCCTGTCATACAGCTGACAAAGTATTTGCACACAGGACTCATGCTTACTCTTTGTCCCCCAAATCTAGCAAGAATCTGTACACTTCCAGCAAATGTGAACAAATATATTTAGATATATTTAAAAGAATTAAAAAAAAACATTTCACAAAACATGTTGCCATAGGAATTTTTTAAGCAATAAATGCCCACATCAAAATTTAAACATTGTTCAAAGTATGATTATCTGTACTAATAAGTAATGCAACAAATTATGTAAACAGAGTCAGATACATTTCCCATTTCCCTGCAGGAGTCACTTCCTTCCTGGGATTGAACCTGTCCCAGACAGTTTTCCAGGGGACCAATTAAGAAACTGCTATTTTCAGAGCAACAAAAATAAAAGCTTTTATTTGTTCATTTGAATATAAAACAGGCGTTATCACAGATGTACAAAGCTTACTGGTGGTTTAACATACGAGAAGGTTGCCGTCCTTTGCACATAAAAATTTTGTTTGAAACCGTGATTGGTTGAGTACATGAATTTCTCTAACCAGTCACCACACTCTATGAAATAACGCTGCTAACATTCAACTGATAAAAGGGACAGTTTCCCTTGGGTAAAGTGTCAAGCAGGATTAAATATATATAATAAACAAGCACCATGAGGAAGCCGCCCTGTTGGGTTAGGTCTGTGTTTCAATGTTCATTGTGTACCCTTCTTTGTGCAAGTTGATTACACGGTTTTGTCTGACTTCAAAAGCACAAGGTCACAAGACAAACATTGTTACATTCTCATGAATGATTTATCTACAGCACAATTTCTAATACAGAACGATCCTTCTTTATTGCTGAAACGGGTTTCCTTTCCTTTTTCTTGCACAAATGACCTTTGATCCCAGCCCCCAACCCTTTGACCTCAACTCTAACATGAGAGATGATAGGACGTCACTAACCACGTTCACAACCGCACCGCCTTGCATGTGAAGGTCCTACTGGAAGTGACACCTGGTTTGTTTGCTTCCGACATCAGCTAGACCTCACAAGTTATCCTGCAACTGTGTTTCCTAATCAGTACATGATCTGAAGCCTTAAACCATCCTTCCCCTTAAACAAGGTTGGTATGTGTAAGAAAATGTCTTTTTTCTGTGTGTGGTGGGGATTCCCCCCGCCCCTAGTAGGAAGCAGAAGACTGTAGGAATGTGTATCTGAAGCGTGTAGAAATATTCACACAGCAATGAAGTCAAATGATATTTTAAAAATCAACTAATTTGTGGAGACGGAAGGATGCACCCCACATGCAGACAAAGTTCTAAAAAATGCCACTTAAAATTTTGAGAAAACAAGTAGCCTTGGATCTCGGAAGTCAAACAAAACTCTCTTTTAGCAAAGGGCTTACTGCTGGCGCATACAGCAAAGGCAGGTGAAGACATTGCCTACAACGTAACGAAAAGAGAATCTAAAGTTTGCCCAGCAACAATCTTGGTCATGCATTTCTAGCAACGAGAGCCACTGCGGGGTCATACTGGGGCGGTTACGAGATAAATCACGCTTGGACAGCTGATACCTCTTCTTGGCTGGACACAGACGGGCCAATTCAATCAAGGAGTGTACAGGTGAGACATGAAAACCGGAAGGCGTGTGAGGCGGCGGCAGCAGCAGCAGCAGCAGCAAGAGACGGAAATCAGAAACGTGTTATCCACAGGTGGCGAGATGAAGGCAGCTGTGAGGCTTTCTTGCTCCAGCCAGTGGCTCTGTTAGGAGTCCGGGGGCAGCTCATGCGAGTTCCCTGTGGGTTTTGCTCCCGCCGGGGCAGGGAACCCCAGAGAGCTGGCCGAGGAGACGATCTCCTAGGTGAGTCTTTTCCCTTAAAGCTGTTCCGGACACTCTGTCCACTCCATACAGTGGCCATCTGAGGGGAATCAACACAACCCAGTGCAAATGACCACAGAATATCGTTCCTTTTCATACCAAGGACCAAAAGGGGTGACACTAACAAAAATGATGAAGAACATTGTGCAGCGAATTCTTGCAGCTAAGAGAACAGTGCCACACACACCTGCCTTCCCTAATGCCCGCTCCGCGTACTAAGCACATGCTGGCACACCGTTCGCTGTTGCCCCCACGGCAAAGGAAAGATAGTGCACGTTTAGCCTCAAATTCCTTCCCCATCTCTGAGATGGCAATAATTTCACTTGCTGGTCTCTGGTTCTAGAAGAAACATTTAGACCGGGCTACCGGCAATCTGTGATTGCTCACATCAGCAAAGTGGGTGTGAGAGAATCTCTCTTTATCTACAGTACAGTGGAGGGGACACCATGCAAGTGACAGGTTCTGCATTTTAAACTTTAAAATCTCCTTTGTTCATTAGTGAATTTATATTTCATATATATATATTTGTTGTGATACTATCCACGCAAGATAATACAACACTTTTTTATATTAGCAAACATTACAAGACTTTAATGTTCTTGAATGTTTTTTCTCTTTTATACTTCTAAAGAGATCAAAATAAATTAAACGTTTTGTACATAATTACATATGAAGAAGTTAACTTATTTTATCTTTTTAGTTTAGTACAAAGTTATCTGCAAGATAGTTGCCGAAATACACCTTATGTATAATTCCTTCTCACTCTATGCTAACTTCCAAGGCCTATGCTAGCCTTTGTTTCTTCAGTACATTTCCGACAAAGAAAGCTGCTAAACTCTAATTGGAAGGTGCTATTTGGAAGGTTTCCTCGTACCTCAACAAACTTTCCTAAAAGGATAAGATCTAGCAATGGCTTAAATCAGTAACAAGGTCCATGTCATTAAGATTTCATGACACATTAAACAGAGAAAACAATTCTTTGTCACACTACATAAATTGTTTAAAAGAACCCATCTTGAGGGCAGAATATTTTTTAATTGCTATTTTGGCTTAACAAAATACCACATTTACGAAGAAAGCACTTATCCAATAATTAAAAAAAAAAAAAAGAAAAGAAAGTTTTTGAAATGGGTTTTCCAACAAACTGAAGGCAGTAATCCAAAGTCCTTCTGAGCAAACTTCAGTGGTAAATTCACATTTCACATTTCACCCCCATGCCAACCAGGACTGCTGTGGAGTCTCGCTGAGGCGTGACCAAAGGCTCCATCCCGGTGAATGTTGCCCTCGTGTCTGCAAACTTCAGTGACACTGAGAAAAACGTTTCCTTCCCTGGAAAGGTCCATGGGAGCCAGAGACGAGACTACATGTTGTAGGCCACATAGATGGGGTCCAGCTGGTCGGCCAAAAACCCATCACGCAGGTGCATGCGCTGCTTCTCTCCCCGGGAGTTGATGGGGATCACACCGATGTCCACCACAACCACCACCCCCACCACCAGGTAGTGCTCCTCCAGGACCACATTGGTCACCAAGGGGACCAGGTCCAAGGCTTCTTGCTCTGACCCATCAAGCTCAACCACCACCACCAGCAAATTTGTCCAGGTGAACACAGCGCTGCAAGAGAGAGAAAATCATCACTACACAGCGAGGTTTTTATTGAACAACTAGGCTTTCTTGTCAACAAGTCCCATCCATCTGGCTCTCTTTGGATGTGCCTGTGCGCTGCCCATCTCTCCGAGCCCACGGCCGTCAGCTCATTAAGTGCCGCACACAAGCCTGTCGCTGGCGTTTTCTAACGGCGGCACTCGTGGTGGCTGCTGCGCGTGCACGTGATCTCTGTGCTAGGCATCACCCTGACAGCGGCCCTGCCCTCTGCCCTCAGCCGCTGCCGAGGGACACGCCGTGGTCGGGTAGCACGGGAGCCCCACCACCTGTGCGCTGTGCCCCTAAGGTGAAGCCTGTGTCCCCGCCTTGGGCCTGGGGCTGGTATGCAAGGAGGCCGGGGGTAAGTCAGCAGAGGCTGGAGAACAGCTGAGGCTTTGGGGCTGGTCCTGCCCTGCCTGTGCCACAGTGGGAGGGGGGCACTGAGGGAGCACGAGCAGCATGGAGAAGAACCGCTAGCTTTGTGTGCAGCTGACCACGGGTCCCGTCACACTGGGGCCAGCTAACCCAGTGGGCAACTGCACACACGGGGGCACAGTAACTGTTTCTAGTACGGAGTCTGGGATGGGTTGAACGCAGCAAGAGGTGACCTGTATGGGGAACAATTCCTTAAGAACATCAGAGATGGACCCAGAAGTATTCTATTTGGGATCTTTCAATGGAAGGTCACCCGGAGTATTTGGTCCGGCCAGTCTGTGGGAGCCTAAGCTCGGTGCTGCTTTACGCTGCCAGCCACCTGAACTTCTACGGTTGGTCGTTAGAACGCGGTAGGAAGAGGGCGTTAGTGGCCACTGCTCCTGGTGCACATGCTCCACTGGCCGCGGAGGTCAGAAGGGTCCCAGGGCGAAGGGGCTGTGTGCAGGAGGAGGCCAGGCTCCAGGGGCCTGCAGGGGGCTGCTGGTATCTGCCTCTCCAGCCAGATGCACAGAGGTTCTATGGGGCAGCAAGTGTTTGGGAACCTCACTATGTTTTCTAAGAGCTTCAGAACACATTTATTCAGAAAAAAAAAACTCCACACATCTTGTTTAGAATGACCAGTAAATATATTAATGTGGAAGGAAAGAGCAGAGAATGTGTTCGACAGATTACTGCTTCTGGGTTTGGCCTGGTGATAAGCGCGTGTACCCAAGGAAACAGTCCTGCCGAGGTCTGTTCCCAAGATGTGCTGGGACTCTTTGTGACTCTAAAATATTGCTCTGCATGGCCCGAGTGAGCCCATCCTGAGTTTGTGATATCACAGGTTAGATACACATAGTAGCCACTTTGGGCATAATTTAATTATAGCATTTGACACTGAGGACACAGTATTAGGAACCAGGCTGGATTTCTGTATTGGGTGGCGGAGGGCTTTGCCAGGAAGCTGTGGGCGGGCCAACATCTCTCTCCTTCCAACAGAGCTTTCCTAGGCCCAGAGATGTCAACCTCTGGAGACGACGGATGAGAAGGGAAAGATGTGGCTAGTGGGACTGTGCCTCTGTGCACAGTCACATCGAGAGACACAGGTGTCAGCCTTGGTCCGAGATACCTGACAGGGTGCGCTGGCGGAGCAGCACAGGCCCGGTGAGGGAAGGAAGAAGGAGCAAGAACGACATAGTAGGCTGCACTGGGCGGTTGCCGGCGGACAAAGCCCAGCACAATCAAGCCGCTGTCTTTCCGGTGCACACGTGAACACAGCGGAGCACGGGGCCTGATACGCCTCGGGTGAGGCCACACAGCAGGTGGCAACAGCAGTGCTTAGAACAAAACCCTGAACCCTGGAACAGAAACCACAAGGGGCAGCAAGGAGCACCTGCCACAGACCTGTGAGGGGCAGACAGCCCTTTGCAACTACACAGAAAACGCTAGAGGGAGGCGGTACAAACCAGTCTGAAGTATTTTCTCACAGACACAGAGCTGGAAGGCTGTAACCGGGGTGCGGCCCGGTGCCATTTCTGGGCCGGGGTCTTTCTAGGGCTTCCGTCTCCTGTCTACACGCAAGCGGACAAGCAGCTTCCGCAGATTCAGGGAGAGCAGGCACGCGTCCAAGTCTGAAGCACAGGACCGTGCGGGGAGAGATGGGTCTCCCATCTCTTCCATCCTGCCAAGCTTTCTGTGTTCCCGTTCAGTAAACGCCAACAGATAACCAGCCTGCAATCCGCTCACATGACGCAATGAACCATCTCAGGCCAATCTACCCACGAGGAAAAACTGCTCACAAGACAGTTCGGAACGTGCCTCCCTTTGGGTTCGAGAGCAGCTTCGTCAGGCCTCTGCTGGCTCCGGGACCCACCAAACGCACAAACCTACAGCTACGGGTGCTGAGCCACTTTTCACTCTTAAACGCCACGTGAAGGCGCTCCGTGAGCTTGAGGAAGGGCTCCACGCTGCGGTCTCCAGGCCAGCCCCAGGCACCGTGGGCCACCATCAACACCGCCAACCAAATGGACCAGGGAGGGAGGGAGGGAGCCCAGCTCCAGGAGGACAGGCCCCGGGGCCCCCGGCCTGCTGGAGGGCATCTGGTGTGACTGCCTCCCATCTGAGCCTTACGGCCTGTGAAGGACCCTCACTCTGAAGTGCCTGCTCGTGCGCCTGTGTGCAGTCCGTTTTCCCCATGTGACCCTCTCGCAGACTCAACGCAAGTAAGTGACAATTTCCGGGACTCGCTCTCCAGGCGCATCGTTCTCAGGAAAACACGCTATCTGTGGACTCTACGCCACGAGTGCCCTTTGGCGGCTAAGTTATCAGCCCCGAAGGTAAAGGTCTACAATCCAAAGCCGAGGCTCTCCTGCACAGGCCCCCCGTCCATTCCCAGTGCCACACAGTCTCTGTCCCGTGCCACTGTGCACACGCCCACCCACTACTCACCATTCTGTGACGCTTTTATGGGCTCTGATGACTGAGGTCTCGATGTCTATCGGGTGATACCTCATCCCCCGCAGCTCCATTGCCTCATCCAGAGCCCCCACCACATACAGGGCATCGTGGCGCTCTGTGTAGGGAACGGAAAACGTGTGTGAACTTCGCCACAACGGTGCTCGAGCTGCTTGAAAACAAAAGTCTGAAACTACTCCGGACTGCGAGATGCAAAGGAGTGGGGCCACTGAGCGAGGGTAGCAAGCTCGTTTCTACCAGGGTCGCTGTGCTCCCAAGGAAATGGCCGGGCCAGCACTGCAGTCTCCTGGGAGGGCTGCTCTCACACCTGTAACGTCGCTCCGCACCTCCACACCACGGAGTAGAGTGCGTTCTCGGACCAGCTTCTGTGCACCTGCAGTAGGCCAGCCCACGTTCCTTGCAGCCCTCAGCCCCAGTGGGGCCGGCAGACACACCCCAACCCTCAGAGTGCTCTCCCAAAGCCCTAGGGTCAGGGTGCAGCAGCAGAGCCAAAATTAAACCTGGTTCCCTCTGATGTCATCACATGAGGTCTAAACTCATTCTACCTCTCAGTAGGAAAAAAAGCAGAGTTTCTGATAATGCTCATAAACAAAGATTTCCTTAGCTCATGTAACTGTGAAACGTCTTCTCACTCATGCAAACCTCGGACAGTGGCAACATGCGGTCAGTCCGTCTTTCCTTAAAAGTAAGGAGACACCCTCAACCTTTAGGGTGGTAAGTATATCCGAGAGTATTTGAAAGAAGCGATCGACATACAGAATACCAGAAAAGAAGTCTTTTCCAGTTTTAAGTCAGATGAGATGAGGACATTTATTTGCTGGCCTCTAACCATTAATACAGCAGGGACTCCAGTCTTTTGGGGGGGTCACAAAGCTGAGGACGACAGCACTGTCCCAGCACCCCCGACCCAAATGCCACAGGGTGGGACCTATCCCACCTCCTGAGGAGGTCCTGGGAATCCCAGATAACACCCTCCAATAAAATAGCCTATGGTTTTCCCAAATTGCAAACGTGATACAAACACGATGCCAAAATATTTTTGTGCTTTGCTTTCCCCCTAAATTCATGCCAGTTCAGCCCGGCTCACAGAGCTCCCGCCATGCAGCTGTGTCTGGAAGCCTTCTTGAAAGTCACCTCCTGGGACTGGGGTCTGACAGGATCTCACCAAGATATCTCTGCTCCCATCCTTTGAAATAACGGAGTCCTGCCTCTGTTTTGAGTAGAACTGGTAGCTGAGACCTTAACAACAAGTAGGACTTTACATTTTCATCTTTTGTAACTTCCCTGCCTGGCACCAGCCGCCCTCAGAGGCGGGAGCAGCAGCCTCCGTGCGACCACGGCCCGAGCGCCTGGCTACCTCTCCCTTCCTGACAGGCCACACTGTCAGGTCCTGCCGCCACCGCCCAGCTGGGGTTGCGGGCGGGCCTCGTTGGGACTGGGCGGCTGCAGGAGGGGCGGGGGGTCTGTCCACTGCACTTAGGGGCGCGGTGTCACGGGCAGGGCACACTCTGGCTCCCGTGAGAGCACACAGGACACGACGTGCGGCTTCAGCGTGGACACTCTCACACCCGCCATCCTGTCTTCCGTACTCAGCTGCTTCCTGGCTGGTTTGCGGCCAGCATGTGCGAGGAGCCCCTGGGGCTGGGGTCCCAAACCCACACAAGTTCTCAGGGCCTGGGGACCTGGCTTCTCGACCCACCTGCCTGGGCTCTTACCTCCATTTGCGTCTGTGAGCTCCGTCCTCCGCAGGAACCCCAAATAGCCCGTCCGCGCCCAGACCGTCTGCGTGTCTCCGAAACTTAACCTTGAGTTGAAGTGGTCTGACTGGAGGGACTCGTCTCCATAAATGGTGAAGTAGCCACTGGCGTTGTGGGCACTGTGAACCCAGATCTGTTCAGGAAGCAACAGAATTGGGTGAGTTCACCCGGGAACATCCCTGGGGAAGAAACTACGGGCGCAAGGCAGCAGCTGATCAAGGCGCCCTCAAGGCAGGAACAAGGCCACGTGAGTCTCACGCAGGCTTCTGGGGGGAACACAGAGGCACGAAGCAAAGCACCAAGCTGTCCACCTGTGGAGAAGCTCGTCAGAACAGGAAGGGTTTGAAAGGAGGCACATCAAGTGAGCGATGTTGTACTAAGCAGTTTCCTTGCACTTATTCGAATATAATGATTGTTTCTAAAAAGCAGTTTGGAAAAACGTCGAAAACTTTTATGATTTATTTTTCCCTTTCACGTGGTTTGCACACTTTTGGGAACATATTCCAAGACAACAGCAGAAACCAAAACCGACTCAAAGAAGGAAAGGTGTGAAATATCAAGAAACAAAACAGCCCGTGTGTGTGACACTTGGGCAAATGAGAAAGAGCAACATTTTGACTCAAAGTGGTGACCATGTGAGTCATGCAGAGCCGTGGAAAAGACTCGAGGTTAAGCCAAGTAAGTCCCTGAAACACGCGTAAAACTGCATGCAATGCGGTCTCTGCAGGGAAAAGAACCAGAAGTCAGGGTCTTCTGGACCACACAGCGTTTAAAGACAAGACGTTCTGAGCTGGGTTGTTTTCGGGATTTTATTACACTGAAAAATGGACGAGTGAGAGACAGTCCACCTTGTCTGCACTGTCCCGTGGCTCTCAGACACTGTGGCACAGCCACAGCCACCCAGTCAGTACCTGCTGAACAAACCCAACCCCAGAGTAAAGGAAAAAGCGACACCATCGTACAAGGGCAATGAAACTTGTTCCTTCTTCTCAGACACAAAATTTCCTGGTGGAGACACGTTCCTGTTCAGAAAACCAGAGTGAAGTGGGCTCTGATGCCCGGCTGGAGCCGAGGCCACTGGCTAGACAGCGGCACAGGCTGGCACCCTCTCCAGGCACCCAGGACAGCACACTGCCCTTCCCAGTTTCATTCCTAGGAACTGACTGACTGACTGAAGTTTATTTATTTTGAGAGAGACAGAGAGAGTGGTAGAGGGGCAGAGAGAGAGGAAGAGGGAGAATCCCAAGCAGGCTCCTTGCTGATGTGGGGCTCGAACCCACCAACCGTGAGATCATGACCTGAGTCGAAACCAAGAGTCGGACGCTTGACTGGCTGAGCCCCCAGGGGCCCCGAAACAGACTCATAAGTACAGAGTATAGACCGTGGTGCCAGAGGGGAGGCAGCGGGCAGGGGCTGAGTGGGGGGAGGGGATCGAGAGGTAAAAACTTGCAGTCAACAAAATCTCAACAAATCTCGGGGATCAAAACTGCAGCACAGGGAATGTAGGCAATGGAATCGTCATCATGTTGTGTGGTGACCACACTTGTCCTGGTCAAGAGTCACATCACTGTGCTGTGCACCTGACGCTAACATGACACTGTGTGTATCAACGGTCCTTCAAGTAAACAAAGCCGCTGCGCCCCTCTTCCCGGTGCCCCAGCGCGGTGGCGCAAGCACACATCACAGGTGGCTGAAGGAATGACAGTGGTGAGTCCTGACCACTGCTCACATCCCAAATGCCTTTTCTGGTTGGGCTGCTGCTTAGCCCTTCGTGGGAATCTCTCGATCACGTCTGAAGATCAGAACTGAGGGGATAAAACACTGTACAGGTCTTACTGAGGAATCTCCTTTAAATATGTTCCTAGACGGGAGCCCGTGGGGCTCACCAGGCTTAACGCCCGCAGTTGCCTAAGCGTCCGACGCTTGGTTTCAGCTCACGTCGTGATCTTGCGGTTTCGTGGGGTCGAGACCCGCGTCAGGCTCTGTGCTGTCAGCATGAAGCCTGATTGAGAGTCTCTCTCCCTCTCTCTCTGCCCCTCCCCTCACTCACACTCACACTCTCAAATAAGTAAGCTTAAAACAAAAGAGTCTGTTGGTTGAGCAGTGGTGTTTTTAATAAGCTGTTAGCGACGGCAGCAGGTCCGTGGGCAGCTGGGGAACCTCTGTGAGGAGGGAAGCTGACCATGTGGGGCAGGTGACACGGCAGCAAGGACGTGGGCATTAGACCCAGTGCCCGCGAGGGGCTCGGCCTTGCCGAGAACAGGAGGGAAGGTAAGTGCACCGTGCCCCTTTCTGATGTCCCTCCCACTGGCTGAGTGGGGGAGGGGGTGATCTAGGGCAGCAGGAAGGGGGGTCAACCAGCGTGGGTTTCCTCCTAAATACGAGCGAATGGGTCAAGGCCACTGTTGACTTTCTGACAGAGGAAATGCCTGTCATTCCCTAAACTGCGACCATTTACTGACACTCCGTGGTTCTGGGCTGTGGCCTTGTGCCCTGGGCATGTTCTCCATGGCTGTCCTGACGCGCTTCTCAGCACTAAGTCGGCAAGCGTGCGGGAAAGGCAAGAGCTAGAACGTAAGGAAACTCACTCCACGTACGTTCACTATCCTCTGCCCTAAATTCTTTGGAGAGGGCCATTCACACTTGCTCACGGAAATCTGCTTTGCAACCCTGAACTTCGGTGACTCGTTCTAGCGGTAAAGCTTATTTTCAGGTTCCTTCCCAGCCAGTGACTTGACTTGAGGCTTAGCGGTGCTTCCAGGTGTTGAGGACGACCCGGCGCGTCCAGCAGGGCGGTCATTTGGTCTCAGAGGCTCCATCTCCGAGCACGGCCCGCAGCT
Source organism: Lynx rufus (assembly GCF_022079265.1). Lineage (NCBI taxonomy): Eukaryota > Metazoa > Chordata > Mammalia > Carnivora > Felidae > Lynx > Lynx rufus. Next base: position 262,826 of record NW_025814889.1, read on the forward strand.
CGCCTCAGCCGGGCGGACACCCCGGAACTCACCTCACCCAGGTGGGAGTCGCCCAACGGTCCTTTTGTTTCTGGATTGGCAATTATGATCCGAACCCCCGGGAGGATCTATGTGGCAGAGGAGAACGTTCTGGTCAGTGGACAGACAGGCAGATGCCACACCAATCAACCTTGCTGTGGCCTTATGCCACATGCCTGTTTTCCTTTCTAAAACTGTCTAGAAAGTGGTATGGCCTTAAATCAAAATTACATACCATAATTACTGTGTGACAACCGCATCTTACTGTAATTATTACTACAATGATAGTGCCTGTATTAAAGTGATCTTCACATTAAGAATCTGGGGACACCTGGGTGGCTCAGTTGGTTAAGCATCCACTCTTGGTTTTGGCTCAGTTCATCCCATGGTTCCTGGGATTGAGCCCTGCATCAGACTCTGCGCGGACAGCGAGAAGCCTGCTTGGGATTCTCTCTCTGTCTCTGTCTCTCTCTGACCCTCTCCCACTTGCTCTCTCTCAATAATAAGTAAACACTTAAAAACATTAAGAATGTGACTAGAAACATGATGACTGATACAACTTAGCATGATGCATGAAAAATAGGAATTTTCAGACATTTCAATTAACTTTTCAGTTGTGTTTAGTATCGTGCCTGACATCATGGCGCGTGAATGTGGATGAAGGGGGAGGTTTGCAGTCGGTGCTGAAATAAGGAAGTCACTCGTGGATCAAGGTTTCGGAGGTGAGTGTGGACCGAAAAGTGAGGCAGGTGTGGTGGAAGGGAGCAGGGTGGTGGCCCCTGCCGTGCTGTCAGGCGTGTTCTGACTAGAGAGCCTGGACAGCCCTCTCTTTCCTCAATCATGCTTCCAACGTTCTCCTTCCTGTCGCTGTCTTTTATCGTAATATTCGTATCAACCATCTCCTTTTTTTACATTTTTTTCCATGTTTATTTATTTTTGAGAGAGAGAGAGGAGACAGAGCATGAGGGGGTGAGGAGCAGAGAGAGAGGGAGACACAGAATCCGAAGCAGGCTCCAGGCTCCGGGCCGTCGGCACAGAGCCCGACGCGGGGCCCGAACTCACGGACGGCGAGATCGTGACCTGAGCCGAAGCCGGACGCTCAAGCGACTGAGCCACCCGGGAGCCCCGACCATCTCCTCCTTAATGGAAGTTTGGCTTAGAGGCGTTTTGAATTTCACGGAAACCACATGCATCTGGAAGCAAAAGCCGATTCTGCAAATTTGGGATGAAGCCGTGTGGGTTCAGTTAGTCGGACCTTGTAGGGTTGAGCTTCAGTAAGAGCTCCTGGAACGGGTGTCCCGTCCCCTAGTCTGAAGCGTGACACGGTGGCTCTGGTCTCTGTGTCTCGCTCAAGGCTGAGTTAGGGCAGGTAAGCACAGGGTTCTACCATGAGAACCAACTTAGCAGCAAGAATTCCCACTGGCGCTCACACTGACACAGATGATAAAGGATCCAGAACTGACAGAAGATGCTTCTGGAATTATGTCAAGTGGAGAAGAGATAGGACAACGGGGGCCAAAAATGAAAAAAGAAATCTTCGCTTTGGTGTAAATATACTTCTCACCCTCAACTTGTAAAAAAAAAAAAAAAAGACAAACAAAGAAAACATAACCACTGTGGCAGGAACTACTCCTCCCCCCACCCCACCATAACCCTTCCTTGCCTGCTTTCACAGAAACCGATACCCGGGTTTATAGCGAGGCCCATACACGCTCAGAACCAGTATAAGGTTTCTAACTTTTCTTTCAGCCAGTGTGACCGTGTGACCGGACTTTGGGTGGCGGTACTTAAGTGTGCACAAGGCAACTCAGAAAACTTCATCTGCATCTTCCCTTTCCTCCTTTTTCTGCTTCTCCTCCTGCTGGCTGGAATGTGAAAACGATGGCTGGAGCTAGAGCAGCCACTTTTGACCCTGAGGTACTCTTAGGAACAGAATCCATGCAAAGTAGAACAAGACAGAAAGTGCTGGGGCCCCTGGAGGTTTCGTTTCTTTTTTGTGAAAGAGAAGAAAAACCTAACTTGTTTAAAATACTGTTGTTTTGAGTTTCTGTACTCATGGCCAAACGTATTGTTAAAAATATTCTAAAAAACACATTTCTTAAAATGTCAAAGCTCATACGCTAAGACTCAGGTTTATGGAGAAATACATCTTTCTTCCTTCAATACTTACTTTTCCTGATTCCATCAGGGGCAAGCTGTGAGGAGAGCCTCTTTCCACTAAACGCACTCTACAAAGAGAAAGAGAAGGTATGACTTGGCCGTGTTCTTGAGCCTGTGGTTCCCTTCCTCCACACTTAGCATCTGCCTGGTCAGTGCTGGTCAGGCTGCTGGGGGGCACTGTCCAACGCAATGCACTGTTTAGATGTCCAAGGAAAAAGTGATCCCACAGCGGATGTAGCTGTGCTCCGGCAGGAACACGGAGAGAGACACAGGAGGGGCCACAGAGAACAGAGGCCAAGTCCCGTTCGCCAGTCATGCATGACCACCGGGAAAATGGTTCTGCCTGGACAGGAACCAGGACTCAACTCAGCACTTGCAGAAAAGGAAAGGCGTACGGGTTAGACTGGAGCGCGAACGAGCTCCGGCCACGGGGACAGTGGCCCAGGTCCGCGGAGCACAGAATCGACCTTCTGAACCAGGTGCATCTGACCCCCACGAGGACTGGCCAATTTAGACGGCAAAACCCTCTAGAAAAGAAACTCTTTTCCACTAAAAAATACTTAATGGTGGCTCAATCTTAAGAACCGTGGATGACACTGGTGCTGGTCACAACCACAGCTGGCTGAACCCCCGCGGTGTTCTTTCTGCCACGGTACAAGACTGGGACGCTGTCCCTTCGCCTAGGGGCACTTTTTGTTCACAGAGTGCCATGCTTGATACTAGGGATACTCGGGGCACAGCAGTGAGGGGTGCTGGAGGCTGTGTCTCTGTGTCCACGGAGGAGGGATGCTCACCACCCCTGAGCCACCCTCTGCGTGGTCACAGCCATCCTCCTGCTGACTGGCACGTGCTCTGGAGACGGGAGGGGACGGAGAGAGGGGCAGGAGGCCTCAGAGGGGACCCCTGGTCACAGTGTGGGGGCGCACGAGGCTCCCTCACAGCCGGCCTTTGCGGCACGTGCAAGTGGGATGCCACGGGGGCGGGAGGGTGGTCAGGGGCAGGGCCGGGAGGGAGAGCACCTGACCGGTGGCGGCAGCAACGTGATGATGTGCAAGAGCTCACCATCCCCAGTTCGGGTTGGACGACAGCCACTAAGATCTCTGGTGCTGGTCTTGGGAAAGGCTTTGATGCTAACGACAGCAAATGAGGGCTATCCAAGGAAAGCAGCCCAGATCTTACACACCGCTGCAACGGTTCCAGAACATGCCAACAGGCTTAATGACATGAAGCATCCAAGATAAATTACCCCCGATGCAGCGACAGAACTGTAAGCGACAAATGCTCTCAGGACCCAGGCGGGATTGTGCTCACAGAGGCCGGGTCAGGAGGCTGGGACCGCTACCCTCAACTAAAGCCAAGCTCGTCTGAATGGTCAGGTGACGTGAACACGCCTGTGTCCAGTGGCTGGCCGCACAACTGTGGCTTCAGGATGTCAGCAAGGAGCTACAGACGGAGAAAGCTGCAGGGACAGGAGGCTGACCTGGGTGGGAAATTGTGAGTCGTGTGGCTGGGGAAAGACAGGATGAAGGAGCAGGGGCCCAGAGGGGGTGGGCTTGGCATGAGGTCCCAGCACCGCACAGCCCGGTCTCCGCGCAAGCAGGGCTGCTGCTCTCTGGCTGGGGGTGGGCGGCGGGCCCGCGACGCGGCCGGGCTTCCCCACAGCCCAGCGGGTCCGGCTGGGCAGCAAAACTCCTAGCCAAAAGTTAGGGCTGTTTTGGACACACTCCCACTCTGCCAGCTGTCCACGCAAAGCCAGCACAACCTTAGGATGTGGGAAACCCCTGTCAGGCATTTTGGACGTATCCAGCAGCTGTGACTGCTGCATTAGGAGGGTGAGGACCCCGGACAGGGCACCTAGAGTCACCAATTGAGCCAGACGCTTGAAACAAGGAAACAAGAGCAATGTCCCCGGACTGTGCAATTTGGTGCCCAGGATGTCCACGGCTTTTCCTTCTCTCCCTCCGTGCAGGCTTCTACCTCGGCCTGTGCCTGGACAATCTAGGGCGAGATGACACGGGCGTGGGTCTCCTCCAGCCAGTGGGGCTCCTGGCCACGTGCACGCCGGCTGGCACCTGCCTTGCCAGACGGTGGCCTCCTTGGCCCTCTTCCTGCTTGAAGAGTTTACGCGTGTCCTGTCCTTCCCTGTACGGCCCTCAGCCTCTGAGAAAGCAGGCGTCTCATCTCAAATGTGGAAGAGAGGAGGATCTACCACGAGGAGTTTCTTCTCTGGCCTTTGTTAGAGCTTCCCAGGAACGCAGGAATGGGGAGCTGGAATCACTCAGGGTTGCTCTGATGTGAAAAAGTTACAGATCCTACTGGCAAATGCCACAGAGGGTGGTCCTACATCCACATGAGAAATATCCAGAGAGTAAAATGAAAAATAAAACAGCCTGACGGAAAAAGGCAAGCTGTGTCCTCAAAGAGCCGGAATGCACGTCTGCAGCCCACGGAAGGAGGAATCTTCCCCGCTTGTAAGGGAGATGCTGATACCGAGCGCTGGACGGGCTGCAGGGCGACAGCGGGCACCCGGGCGAAGCCCCGCTCGGCCTGACCTTCCCAGGGTGGGAGGGTGCTGCTCACAGGTCGGGTGAGCTCCGGACATCCTGTGCACCTGCCAGGCAGGGTCCGGGAGATGCCCCGGGCCTGTGCCGCCATCAGCACCGCTCTCTGGAAGCAGCCTGGATGGTCACAGCCAGACTGCAGCTCGCGGGGGAGGCTGCAGAGGCGGGCGCCCTGCCCGAGAGTGGGCTTGGCTCCGTCCCACAGTGAAGTGAGATGGTAAACGGAACCCTGTCTCCCGGGAGGTTACAGAGAGACCGAGCCTATGATCAGATCATTCTCCGGGGGACTCGCGTGGACGTGGCAGAATCTGTCTGACACAATTCAGGACCTGATTAAACCTGTCAGCCCTGGGACCAGGATTTTCCGCCCCTTCCCTTGCTGCCCCCCGTCCACTGCTGCTGGCCGTCAGCGCACCTGCTTCCCCACCCCCCTCCAGCCCGCTGTGCGGCGTCAGGAAGGGCCTGCCTCTGACGCTTCCAAACTCAAGCACCAACCCTGGACTTCCGAAAACATGTTTTTCCCCCGAGGCTGTTAATACGGACTTGAAGTTTAGGCTTTCGCTAGAAAAGAAGAAAGGGCAAGGTAGAAAGTTCACGTGGGGAGACCGGTCACTCCCTACACAATCCCTCCCTTGTGCGCTGTCCTTACTCCCATCTGAACCTCACCCTGCACAGCTGCAGCCACCGGAGTGACGTCAAGGCGCTACAGACACAGGGTGCTGAAGCAGGAGGTCCGTCTGCAAAGGGCTCCTTCCTCTGGCCTTGCGGAAAAGGCTGGGGGAGGGGCTGCTGCAACCTCACCGCCCCCCAGCACGCTGCCCCCTCCTCTCCCTGACACAGGGTGACAAACCACGACTGTCACCCAGGGGAGGTGAGCACCTCCACCTGCACAGCTACCGTCACCCGCTGGCAGGGTGCCCATCACACCACCGGCTCAGGAGACGGGAAACAATCGAGAAATCACACTATCTGTCCCCGTAAGAATGACGGCAGCTGCCGCCGCTGCTGCCAGAAATGTCACTTCGGGAACACGGACGAGCCCGGTGCAGATGTGTCCTGGGGGGGACAGACAGAGGCCGCTGCCCGGCCCCGGCCCCCCGGGGAGGTCTCCGTGACCTGGAGGGCGTGCGGCATCCACACCTGCCATCACCACGACCCGCTCTGCCACAGCAGCCAGCGGAGGGAACGGGACCCCGGGTCTGCCCCCGCACCCAGCAGGCCACAGACGCACAGCTGCAGACTGGGGGCCTTCCAGGCCCACGTCTACACGGCAGCGTCTTCCAAAACAGCTGAAGCATCTGCAGGACGGACCATAGGGCCGCTGGCACAAGTTTTTCAGAATCCCAGGAGAGGGAGGGGAGGTTCCAAAACACGGGATGTCATGCATGTTCCGGACCCTGGCTTCAGTGACCCGAGGGGCTAGGGTCGGATTTTGTCCCCAGCTTCCCGGCAGCTGGGGCAAAGGGAGGAAAAATGAGACAAGCCTCACGGTCGGTCGAAGTCTGGATTCTAACAGCGCTGCGGGTGAAGCCCTCCCAGAGGGGGCCGCTAGGGGCACGAGGAAACCGCAAACACAAGGGGCATCACGGTCATGCCCCCACAGGAGCGAGGCAACAGAACGCTCCCCAAGCACTGCTGCCCCTAACGGAAGATCTGCCCCGGAACCCGCGCTCAGAGCTCCAGGGCACACGTAGCCCACGGCACTGCCACCAAGCCGGCAGTGGCAGGGGTGACGTGGAAGCCCAAAACCGCGTAAAGCCACCCAAAATGAGTGACACCAGGCACAACACAAGACGTGCTTATCTAACACAGCCACAGGACAAAGCAGCACCGAGCGTCCCGGGTGCCCCTTCTACGATCACGGGTCCAACACGCTCCTGCCCCCAAGGTCCCCTGCCACCGCTGGGCCCAGACATTGCTCAGTGCAGTTCCTCGTCTCCCCCTCAGGCTGACGGGAGCCCAGACTCCTCCTCTTCTGTTGGGTCTGTCAGCGGACACCCCAGCCGGAGGTGCGGGCCAAGACCCCCTGTCCGCTCATAAGGCTTTGATGGCAAAGTCATCTGAGGTAATTAATATGTTTCGAGAGCAGCGTTTGATGCACAGGAAACCTGAAGGAACAGCTCAGGCTCTCCCTCTGGGCCCCCAGCAACGACCGCGGTCCCGGACACACAAACGCGCCGCGGTTCGGGAGCCACACCAGCCCACGTTTCCTCAGCTTCCGGCTGACGACTGTCTTCTGGACCCCACAGGACAGCTGGTTCCCACGTCTCCTTAGCTCGTCCCAGCTGCTGCAGTTTCTCACAACATCCTCGTTTTCCACGACCTTGGTAGTTGTGGGGGCAGGGGCAAGGTGCTGCGCAGAGCATCTGGCATTTCTCACGGGGTTACTCCGCGGTTGTGAGCTGGGGGAGGAAGCGCTCTCATCACGGACACCCCCACCCGTGCCGACCCTGACCTGCCACGAGGCTGCCAGGTGCCGCACCGAGCGCCACTCCCCCCCCGCCCCGCCGTCTAGGGGAAGATGTTGCTCTGCGTGCCCACACGGGCCTCGAGGGGGCTCACGACTCCCACTGCCACTGGCCAAGCTCACACCCCAGGAACAGGGACTTAAGACAGGCTGTCCTTCTAACACAGGAAGTGGAAGGAGCTCAGGGCTGCGGGCTGGTAATGTGCCCCCAGGGAGACACAGAGATGCCTGCATGGAGCTGGGCGCTGAGAGGCACCGGGCAACGTGGGAGTCCCTCCGGCTCTTCTGGAGTTTGCTTCTACGCCCCACGGGACACCTCTGGTCCCTTTCTACGTCGATCCGCGTCTGCCAGAAATGGTTCTGGTTCTGCTCCCTCCCACAGTAAGCGGTTGGTTAACTTACGTGCACTCTTCCCTTTTGAGAAAAGAGTGACCTGAGAAATCATTCCTGGACTTCACACGTTAAGAGTTTTGTTTTTAAAACTTTTTCTCTTTGAAAGTTATTTCAAAACGGTGGAAAACTTACAAAAATGAAAACAGTACAAAGAACTGTTTTAACATCCCTTACTCGGATTCACCCATTGCTAGCATTTTACTCATTTGCTTAACCATTTGTGTGCTCTCTGCCCTGCTCGCTGGCTCGCTCTCTCTCTCTCACTCACACACACATGCACACACGACCCTTTATTGCTAAGTACTTTAGTATGCATTTCCTACAACGATGGATATTCTCACGCACAGTCACAGGACAGTTGCCAACTTAAGAACGTCAACATTGATCTGATATTTTCATCTGCGGTCCCCATTCCCATTTTGTCCATTAGCCCAATAATGGCCATTACAGCACTTCCTGCGCCCCCGCCCCCTCCCCAAGTATAGGACCTGCTCAGCACCACATTTTGCATTTGGTTGTAATGTCTCTTCAACCTCCATCAACGAGGAACATTTCCAAGCCCTTTCTGTCTTTGTGAAATTGACATTTATGAAGAACACAGCCCCTAGCCTCTTAAAAATGTCATTTAAAACCTTTTAACTCAAGATGGAACAAACACCTAAATGCAAGAGGTAAAAGCATAAAAATGTTACAATAAAACACAGAGAGTAAAAGTTTTACAACATCGGGTTTGATAAAAAAGAAAAGAAAAGAAAAGAAAAATCCCACGACACCAAGAGCACAGGCAGCGAAAGAGGGATAAATTGGGCCACATCAAAATGAAAAGCTCTGTGACTGATAAAGTCAGCGGAACGAAAGGCGACTCAAGGAAGGGCACCAAACATGCGCAGGTCGTTTATCTGATAAGGGACTGATATCCAGAGTAAAAAGAAGTCCTACTGCTCGAAAGTAAAATGATTTAATCAAGTTAGGCAAAGGACCGGAACAGACATTTCTTCAAGGGGGACACGCGAATGGCCAATACGCACGAGAAGATGCTCAACATCACTGGTCATCAGGGAAACGCAAATCACAACTACAACGAGATACACTTCACACCCACTAGGGTGGCTACTACACCAAGAAAATTACATTAACTGGCGTTGGCGAGGATGCAGATACTGCTGGTGGGAATGCAGAACGGTGCAGCCACTGTGGAAAACGGCCCGGTGGTTCCTGGAAGAGGTAAAAACAGGACTACCCAATGACCCAGCAGTTCCACTTCTGAGTATATACTTAAAACGTTTGCAAGGAGAGTCTAGGAGAGAGAACTGCACACCCATGTTTACGGCAGCTTCGCTCACAGTAGCAGACAGGTGGAAACCACCCAAGTGCCCACCAGTGGATGACGGATCAGCAAAATACGGTCCATCCCTACAACGGAACGCTATTCACCCTTAAGAAAGAAGGAACTCTGACACACGCTACGACATGGATGGGCCTCGAGGACATGCTGGGGAATGTGGTCAAAAAGATGTGACCACTCGTTGACCTGTGAGCTCGACCCGGGCACTCAGAGGCTTTTCACCCCTCCTCTGTCTTTGGAATGTGGGTTCCACGTGCCTTTCCTGCTCCCAGTGGCTGTTCCAAGGACATGGCCTTGGAGGGTGACACGGTGCTGGGAATATGACTGAACTCAGTTGGGGCCTCTCTATGATCTTTTAAGATCTGGTGGGCAGATGTGGGGATGCATTCGTCTGGCTGTCACCCAAGACAAGCCTCGAGGGGAATTCCCATGCTCCTTATAACTGCCACCTGCCTCACCCCCCTTGGAGGGGCATCACCTTCCCTCGGGCCGCGCTGGGTTGCACCTGGGAAGCTCCGGGGAGGTTGTACACAACAGACACTATGCTCAGTAGAATAAGCCAGTCGCAGAAGGACAGACACCGTGTGATTCCACATGTGAGGTACGCGGAGTAGTCTAATCACAAAGACAGAAAGTAGAATGGGGGTGCTGGGGCTGGGGGCAGGGGAGTCAGTGCTTCATGGGGACGGAGCTCCGGTTTGGGAAGAAGAGGCAGTTCTGGAGGCAGATGGTGGGGAAGGGTGCACAGCAACGTGGACGTACTTAATGCAGCTGAACTGTGCACCTGAAGGTGGGACGAGGGTAGGTTCTCAGTTAAAATTTAATCATTTGGACATTATTTTGGGGTCTCTAATTCGTCGGGTTCTCAACAGGGCTATGCTTGTCTGTCTGGAGGATCCTGTCTGGAGGTCCATCAGTCCATCTGGCTCCCCCGGGGTCTGTTCTGAGCTTGTCAGTTCTTTGTGCCTTTAAGCAGAATGTTCCAGCACACAAGGACGAAGGCAAGAGCACTCACCAAGTTGCACGCCTGCTTGCAGTTTTCTGTAAAATCACAGGTAAGCAGGAGGCGTGGGAGGAAGTCACATGTCACTTCAACAAGCCGACCACGAACGAGTCCCATCATTTCGTGGCGCCTGTCACACACCCAGCCCTCAGCTCTGGCCCCGTGGCCCCCGCACCAGCCCTGAGCAGTGGTTGGGCCTGCGTCCGAGCAAGCAGCCGGGTTTTCCTCCACAAAAAGACTATCGAAGGATGAGTTTACTGAAGCAAACAGATGCTTCACTTCTGAGGAAAAGTATCTAGGATTCATTCCTTTTAAAATAACTTTCACTTTCTAATGAGACAGTGACTGAGTCTCTAATGAGACTGAGACAGTAATAGGACAGCCACATGTGAAAGAATTAGGTGGTTGCCCTTGGCTTTACATGGACTTGTGAAACATATTAAGATCCTATCATCAAATGGCATCCAAACATTTTGTTACGGTGGTTATTTTGTTAACAGTGAGAGCAGGGTAACTTAGCAGGATATAAAGACACAGGTTGAATGAGCGGGCCAGGAAGAAAGAAAGAGGGTTTTCACAGGCCTGTATTTTTCCACACCTACCAAAACACACTACTGGCCATTTAATTAAATAACACGGCATGTGTGTGTACATAAACACGATGAGGAGGGAAGAGAGGACAAGGAGGTGACGGGGTGCTCACCTAATGTGGGACAGCTGGCATTTCCTTCTGAGCAGTTCGTCTGAGGGAGCAGGTACAGTAAGAACAGAGGCCCCGCCCCTTGCGGGGGTTCTGCCGGACCCTTTCTCCTTCTCGAGGCCTGAGATCATGAGCACGCGTGAGGGGGCCTTACCCTACGCCACAGAACTGCTGCCAGCTGGCAGTGACGGACCCCCTGCATGGCATGCCCGGGAGGGGCTCAAGGCACCCTGGCCACGCGGGCTCACCGCTCACGACTAATCGGGAGACTGTGAACAACTTCTTCTGGAAAAAGAAACTGCAGGAGGCAACCCTCTGCAGTGGGAGATGTCCCCCATGGAACAGGCAGGGAGGGAACTGAGTCCCCCGACTGTCAGAGAAGAAACACAGCGCTGGTAACACGGTGGCCGTGAGAACGGATGTCTGATTTTAGGGCAGGGTGGCCAGATTCAGCATAGAAAAATACAGGGCGCTTGGTTAAATGTGAATTTCAGATCAACAATGATTTTTAGAGTACGTGTCTATCCGTGCATATGTGGGACATACTTGTCCTAAAAAAATTATTCCTCTTCTCTCTGAAATTCGAATCTAACTGGCTGTCCTGTATTTTATGTGCAACTCCAATTTACAGGATTTGGTGGTGGTCTTCAGGACAAGATTTTTTTTTTTTAATATTTTAATATTTTAATTTTTTTTAACATTTATTTATTTTTGAGACAGAGAGAGACAGAGCATGAATGGGGGGAGGGCCAGAGAGAGAGGGAGACACAGAATCTGAAGCAGGCTCCAGGCTCTGAGCTGTCAGCACAGAGCCCGATGCGGGGCTCGAACTCACGGACCTGACCGCGAGATCGTGACCTGAGCGAAGTCGGACGCTCAACCGACTGAGCCACCCAGGCGCCCCAGGACAAGATTTAATGAAGAAGCCCGTGGAACAAAAACTAGTCATTATGTTACTTATTTTTTTATTTGTATTTAATTATTTAAATTTGGTCTTTACTGAAAAGAGACCACAGAACAGTTTCTCAGAAGAACCTAAAATGTTCTAGAAAAGTAAAGGAACATTTAATCAGAACTCAACAGTGTGTTGAATTGTGGAAGGGACTCAAAAATCTGTCCCAATCATTCAGAACTGGGTGGGAAGGGGAGGCCAGAAAGAGGGCTGGAACTGGCATGTTCCTCCGGAACTCCCTCCCTCGTGCTGGGGACGAGGGCCCAGGAGGTTCAGGGACTGGGTCTCAGGTCACACTTCCAGGTGGGGGCAGAACCGTGCCCAGATCTCAGTGCCTCCGTCTGTGGTTCCTCCTTTTCCTCTCAGGATCTCCTGACGGGACAGCAGGTGTCAGAACGGGGTGCAAAGAGCAGAAACAGCACTGGGTTTAAAAGGGGTACAGTCTCTAAGGGATGACGGACGGGGGAAAGTAAACAAAGAAAGCAGTCGAGGGGAAGAGCCTGCCTCCCCCATCTCCTGAAGTTTCCTTAGTGCGAGGCTGGGATGCTGCCCTGCCTCCCACACCTGCCCAGGGCCTCCTCAGATATGGCTTTGGGGCTCTCTGCCTGCACACCCAGCCCAGAAGGAGATTTCGAGAGGCTGTGTGCACTGGGTTGGACTCTGAAGAGAGGAGAAGGAGACAAAAGGGAATAATGTCTTTTTTTTTTTAACGTTTATTTATTTTCGAGACAGAGACAGACAGAACATGAATGGGGGAGGGTCTGAGAGAGAGGGAGACACAAAATCCGAAACAGGCTCCAGGCTCTGAGCGGTCAGCAGAGAGCCCGACGCGGGGCTCGAACTCACGGACGGCGAGATCGTGACCTGAGCTGAAGTCGGCCGCTTAACTGACTGAGCCACCCAGGCGCCCCGGGAATAATGTCTTTTTAAGGAAGCCACAAACTCCAGAGAAGATTTTGGCCTTACAGGGTAGATGGAGGCTGGAAATTCACCCCGAAATTACCATGTAAGGGACACTTTGCAAAGTGTGAACTCTTCTTTTTTCATCCAGTTATCTCCAGAGGTAAAGCCGTCTGATTTTCAAGTATACTCCGTAAGAAGTATTTCAGGAATGCACAAAACCCGCACCACAACTCTGATCAGTTAAATCTTCGATTATGAACCAGCCACTTAGTTGGCTAAACAATGAATTCAAAGAGCGTGCGCCTGCCTGCAGACAGCCAGAAGCAGAAGTAAGGGTGGACGATACATACTAGTAGGTGAAAAAGCCAATCTGTAACTACACATACGAGGTCCTATCTATCTATCTATACACCCGCAAGAACGATACGTTGTTCACACGGATGAAATTATTTGATCGTCACAACGCTTCTACGATGTGGGTACCCTTGTTTCTGTGTGACACGCAGGGAACAGAACACAAAGAACACACGTGCTCAGGCTCCCCTGCCACAAGGGGTGGCCACGAACCCAGGAGGAACAGGTCCTGCGTCCAATCGAACGGCAGGGAAACTATCGTGTCATCTGCTTCCAGGCAGAACCTCTGGGGTCAGCTCAGTCCACAAAGGGTCTGGGCAAGTCAGGTGCCCGGCACACCTCCCGGACAGCCATAGAGGGCCGTGGGACCAGAAATCAGAGATTCAGTAAGAAGTGTAATGTGAGGTTCTGCGAAGAAGCTCACGCCAATCATACCAGGAGCCGATCAAAAGAAGGGTCTCATTCCAGCTGGTCTGCCTTCATCCAGCCCCCTCCTGCCACAGACTGAGTCACAAGCCCACCTATGCACTTCTGTTCTGTGCCTACTTCCCACGGGATGCTGACCCTTGGTTAACCACTGACCAGGGATTAATGGACTATCCTTGCTTTCCTGAGACTTAGCACTTCAGGTTGGGAGGAGTAAGGAAGCTAAGAAAGCTAAGAAAGCTTTATGATAACATTGTATCCATAAGATGAAACTCCTAAAACTATTACTTTCAGTGCTGGAAAAATTCCCCCCCCCCCCCCCCCCCCCGTCCTATCTCAAGTCTGCAAAATCCAAGTGCTTAAGGAAAGATCCAGTTAGAGGTGACTGAGAGACCATGAATTCATCTTACGTGAACATATTAGAAACAATATTTTAAAAACAGTCATTTTTAAGTAGTCCCGAAGCCATGCCATCATTTCCCTTGTGCACAGTGGAACTAAATTTGTTCCAGAAGTAGGAGCAGGATTATCCTTGCCACTTGAGGCAAAAACGTTCTCCATGGTGACCTCCCAAACACTGTGGTTCATAGAAAACAACGGGAATTAAAAACAGAGGCAGAGGAGCGCCTGGGGGGCTCAGCTGGTTAAGTGTCCGACTTCAGCTCAGGTCATGATCTCACGGTTCATGAGTTCGAGCCCCGCATCAGGCTCTGCGCTGACAGCTCAGAGCCTGGAGCCTGCTTCGGATTGTTGTCTCCCTCTCTCTGCCCTTCCCCTGCTTGTGCTCTCTCTCTCTCTCAAAACTAAACATTAAAAAAATCAAAATAAATAAAAAAATAGACACAGAAAGTCCAGTACAAATCAAATCAATTCGGGAAATCTATTTGATCACAGGTTTCCACAATGTGGCTGTCCTTTGTCACCTGTCTTTCCATGTGTGCATATGAGAACGCAGTCTCTTTCTGGGGATACTGCACTTAACACGCTGACAGGCTAACCCTCTCCAAGTTAATTAGATCATAATTATGTAGGTGCCCTGGGGCTCCCAGTGAGTGTTCTAGAGCAGCAGGAAGAGTAATTAATCCCACAACTGAATCTTCATACAGTGGAAGTCAGGACAAGAGCCCCATTTTTTTTTTTTTTTACACTAATGGTGACAAGACAGAGAGTCAATATTTTCAAAGCTCTGTTTCACCTGCACCCTGACGGGACCCCCGGTCACCCTGGTGCTGTGGCCTCACGGGTCCCTGGGAAGGCTGGCTTTACCACACCCACTCTGAGCACAGGGACACTGAGGTCACAGGGCCTGCCCAGAGGTGAACCCCGTTCACTTGGACCGCAGAGCCTCTCCGTCGCCATCAGCTGCAGCGCAGGGCACACGTGTCACATGTTGACAAAGGTCAGAAGTGAGGCTAGAGACTGCACGCTGGAGGACAGCTTCTCTAGGGAATATTCAGGGTTGATGGTGTTTGAATTGGACTGGACTTGAAAGTCGGGGGTTGGCGTGGAGACCGGAGGCCCCGGGAGCATGGCTCACCGCACAGGAGGAGAATCGGCCCGGGAGGCAGGAACCTGACAGGTGAGGGGGAGGTGCCACGGAGGTTTTCTGCTTCAGAGAAGCAGGGCCCGGGTGGAACCCTGACCGGCCCACAGCCTGGCTGGAAGGTCGATTACAGGTCACAGGTCGTGGGAAGTCGGCCCTCGGGAAGAGGCAGCGAAGGACCCCGAGAAAGCGCCCGCAGGGAGGCTCCGGGGACAGGCCTCACTGCAGGAGTGGCTCCGTCAGGTTCCAGGGCCGCTTGGCTTTGGTTTCCGGAAGTCAAACACGGAAAGAGGGGCAGGGGAGCTAAGTCCAGCACGAAACTTTTGGGGTCTGAAGACCTCCCTCCGCTCTGGGCCACCTGTGTCTTTGGATGGCAGGGGAGAGAGGCGAGGACGTGAGACAGCGTCACTGGCGGGCGGGCGGCCAAACCAGAGCGACAAGTGTGCAGCCCTGGGCTCTCCTGGGAGCGGCCTGGGCAGGGCACACGCGGGTGCCTCCGGTGCATCCTGACCCCGGCAGCCAGCTGGGCGCCCCGACACAAATCCACGTGACCACGGGCCACGGTGATCGGCAGCACCACCCAGTTCTCTCTGAAACGTGCGACTGCCAGCAGGTTCACGAGGACGTTTCCTTCATTTTCAGATGACCTCGTCAGAGAAAAGCACCTGAGATTACAGGTTAGGACAGAAGTGTCACTTAAGAGGCCGCCGGACTGACTCCAGGGTCGGAGAACCGGTAAGTCTCCACGGAGCGCTTCCTGCATCTGAGGCGCCCCCACCCCCCTCAGCCACACCCCCACTCCTGATTCCACCTCATGTTGCCTCGTGGCACGTTTCCTCCACGGAAAGATATGCCGAGGACCTCGGAAGGCAAGGTCACGGGCACCGCAGGGAGTGGCTACCGTTCTGCTCTTCTCCAGGAAAGAAAACTCAGCCCCCGAGTCCCACCACCCCTGATGCTCTGGGACCCGTGGATACAAGATGACAGCCTCTGCTCTGATGGCTCCGTGACTGCAGGCCACCCTCCTGGGGGAAAGGGCCGTGGTTTGACCCAGGTGTTTGCTCCCCGTGTGTTTCGACCTCCAGGCCACACGCAAAACGGCGCGTTACTCAAACAGGGATTCTTGGACGAGCCCCCGTCCAAGAAGGTATAAGAGGCATAATATCACAATATTATTTCCAGGTTACTTTTCTAGGGGGGAAAGTCGATTTGTCCTAAAGCCCAGAAGTTACTACGTGAAAATGTGTATGTGCCCCTGGAGCAAGTTACGTGAACGCCTCAAAGCCAAGTTTCTGAACCATGAAGATGCTTCAGATGAGACTTCGTGGCGGGGTAGCCGGTGAGGGGCAGTGGGCACGTGCTAGTCTCTGCCCTCGGCCTCCGGGAGGGGCCTCCGCCAGAGGGCTCTAACCTTGGTGCCCCTTGAACAAAAGGGTCTGAAACGAGGGCCCCGGGCGCCAGGTGGGACGTGGCTGGCTGAACACAGGTGGTGCCTCCCAACATCAGCCCATTGCGATTGCACGTGGGGGACTGACTGTGCCCAACAGGAGAGTTTCGTCTGTGTCCCCAGCCCCCATCTCCTGGATGCTGGCCACCCTACTCCCCGAACTGTGCTCAGCAGACACAGCCCAACATCCACGGGGCACAAGCCCTGTTGGGAACGCCCATGAGAGTCGGGGTGGTCCTCTCCAGGCTGGCTGGCGCGTGCACGGGCCGCCCCTCAGTCTCCACAAGCCCGCTCCCAACACACCCACACGACGACTCCGTGTTCCTCCGGGAGCACGCCCAGGCCACCAGCTGTGACCACAAACTCCATTCTTCCCACTGTTGTACAACACGAGGACACACATTCGTAGGCAAGGGAAGGAGACATGCGGCATCTGGCCATCACCACACATCCATCGGCCCCCACTGGTCATTTATGGGTCACACCCGTACGAGGTCTACGCTCACTTGTCCCATTGCAACAATGACCGGGCGTGCCCCTCGTTACCAAAAGGAAACAGTCTATTTGAGGGGGAGTCTGTAGGAAAGGCAGCGCATCCTCCTCCTGGCTGGGGAGGAAATTCCCGGGAAGGTCCTCACCTTGCTTCCACGCCCCCCACTGCCCCCTCCCAGTCTGAGGCAAACTTACAAAGGACCCCCTTTCATTTCTGCTCAAGGCTGCTTGGGAAGCTTCACAGAAGGTAACTTCAGTCCTGTTTTAATTTTCCACAGAAACGTCTTCACAAAAAATTACAATTCAAGTAAAGGAACGTGGGCGGAGCACTGGGGACTTGAAAAGGTGTGACTCTGTCCCCAGCCAGAATGGTGAAGGAAGAGCAGCATGTGTGGTCACCCCCCCCCCCCCGCCCCCACCCCCCGCTGCAGACCTCAGGGTCCAGGCACAGAGTCGCCTGCCCCTCGGGAACAGAGCACAAGCAGAGGGATGCCGCGGCTCAGGCTGGCCCAGCTCTCCTGCTTGGCCCGGGGCCACCATGCTCAGACAGGACGGACACCGAGCTCCTTCCCCCCTCGACAGCCCTGCACGCGGGGCCATCAAGACACAAACCCGGAAGCGCATCGTACCTGTCGTGCCTCAGAGCTCGCATGTCAACATACACGGTGGTTGGGTCAGGTCCCGAGGTCCCCTGCAAGCAAGGAGACAGTGCGGTTAGCTCAAGTTTGTGCGGGAGGAACCGGGGCTGTGCTTCCTACCAGTTAGCGAGCATTTCTTTGCTAAAATCTCCACCTAAAAGCACTAAATGCACAATTCCCTCCAAGATGCCTGCTAACTTCCAGTCTGATAACCTCAGTTCTGAAAGGAACATCTTACTAGGGTTATGCTGGACTTTCACACAGCTGAACTATCAGTCACATTTACAAAAATAAGAAGGAAAAGACACGTGCCACACGTCTTGCCCATCGGAAAAGGGCTGGAACTGCCCAGACGTCTGGCTAGCAGGCTGTCAGGGATGGAAGCCTCGTTTGCTGAGAAGTTCCCACCACAGGCACCCCAAAAGTAGTTTTAGAGGTCAGGATGTTGAAGCAGAACACATGACATGAACTCACAGCTCGAGAAGGAGACCCTGCTTGTGCCTTGGCTCTCCTCCAGCAGAGGGAGGTCATCTTTGTCTGGGACATAGGTCAGGGAGGCCGTGTGTTGTGTCAACAGCCCAGTGAGCCCGGGAGCACCCTGTGAACTGCGCTATCTAACACAGGGGGGTCCACAGATCTTCTCTCGGCACCGTGAATCCCTCCACAACATGCTGGGTTGACTTCTCACCAGCGATTTCTATGTAAGAGCTACGTAATCAAAGCTATATTACAAACCCAAATTCTACCTCTGTTTTCTTGGGAAGGCAGTGTGGTACCTTGGGTAGAAAAAGATGGGGCCCCAAACACGTTTCCAAAAAGTGCCACAGCCCTCACAACTTATTTGAAGAAGTATGCTAAGATTCCCCAGCGGCAAATGTTAACCATGTGCCGCACGAGACTAAGGTAAAGACACCTCCGTTAAAACGTGCTGCTCCTACCCCTCCTGGTCACGGTCTCCCCCCGCAGACATGGGGAGCAGCACACGCAGCCGGCCTCGGCAGGAGCTTCCACCCCGTGTGATGCAGACCTGGGACTCCCCGGGGGAGCCGTGTCACAGACCAGCGCTGGGTGGGGAAGGGCTCTGACGTTCTGAGTAATGCAGAACACAGTGCCACCGAAGGCCGATTCGGAAGCAAACAAGTCAGGAAACGGGTCACTAAACACAGGAAGTGGAGCAAAACGGACAGAACCCCCAAACCGGCAGGGAAACCACTGACTGTGCACACGGAAGTGTCTGTCGCGAGTGCGCGACGTTCGAAGAGGTCTGGGAGAGCAGGTCATGCCGGGTGCCAGTCCTCCGCCCGCGGCCCGCACACCCCAGCCAGGCTCCGCACTCCACTTCTGGTCTGTCCCACTGCTGGAAGCTGACCAGACGGCGGGGAGGGGGGCACTGGTGTGGACGTACAGGAAGGTCCCCTACCTGCTCGGCCGCCTTCCACAGCCTGTGGGGCTACAGCAGCAGGGCGGGAACAAGAAGAAAGGAGAGAACGCCACACCAACAGGACCACAGGGAAGCGACACACAGACACGCAGACAGAACAACCCAACAATTAAAATGGGATGAGGAAGGGGGGGCGGGGAGAACGCAAAAAGCAGGGAACAAAGTAAAAAGAAGATCAAAAACAATGTCAAATATGGAAATCGTTAAAATCAATCACTGTACCATTAAAGGCTAAAGAAAAAAAAAAAAGAAAAAAATCTTAGATGTCAACATACCCACAGAGCAACGGAAGAGAGCCACAGAATGACTGATCATGGACACACAGACCCGAGTAGTTTCTTTCATACATGAGGTCGATGGTATTACCAGACAGTTTAATTTTATGGTGCTCTAAGCTTCTTTTCTTTTCTGAGGCAATTGGAAATATGAATCTTACTGGCCCAATCTGTTGAACGTTCCCTCACTGAAACACAGTTGCCCCTTGAACAGCACAGGTCTAAACTAAGCAGGGTAGCTTCCATGCGGGCTGCTTCAGAGAAATACAGGGCAGTGCTGCTAATGTATTTCCTTTCCCCTCATGATTTTCTTAGTAACACTTTTGCTTCTCTAGCTTGCTTTACTGCAAGAATACAGTATATAATACCCATAACACACAAAATAGGTGTTAATTGGCTGTCTATGGTATCACCAAGGCTTCTGGTCAACAGCAGGCTATTAGTAAATTTGGGGGGAGTCCGAAGTTCTGTGAATTTTCCACTGTGCGGGGGTCTGCGCCCCTAAGCCCCCACGTTGTTCAAGGTCCACTGCGGCCCTAAGTCTCCTAAGACAATCACGAAGGAGAGCCTGGACACGTTTACATCTAAAATCAGGGTGCCTAGCCCTGCTCATCCACAAGGCAGGATGCAAGAGGCCAGAGTACACTTGAACCACGAAGGAACCAAGCACCAGGCTTGCACAGGGTCCAGGTCAGCTGTCTGATGAGGGTTTTCCCAGGACCCTGGGGCAACCCCTCAAAGACACTGCCTTCCATTTTTCTCTCATCTTCCATGATTTTGGTGCCCGCCTCTACCCCTTTTAAATGACCTACACTGGCATGACAGAAACACTCCAGAAAGCGCCTGGAGTCAGCTCCCGTAGTGCCACGTGTTTCCCCAGGTGACCGAGGGGTCTGATCCGATGTGCCCAGAAGCACAGAGTGGACACCATCCCACGAGCACTGCGCTGACGTACAGCCACTGGCGCCAAACCCACCCCGCAACCACCACTTCTGGCCGGACTCCATGACAGCAGCGATAAAAAGTAGTCATCAGCTGGGTTTCCTGGGCTGTGGGCAGTGGCACACAAAGCCAGACTGGAAAGCTATCACTGCTCAACACGGAGGCGGGGCGAGCCTAGAAAAACAGCAACGGTTCCAGGTTTAAAACAAGGGCTCCCTCCTCCTGTCACTGCCTCCCACCGGTATCTACGGCTGCTGCCTTCTTGACAGGGAGCTGACGTAGGACACGAAGAAAGAACCAGGTAAAGGCATGTGCGCTTCAAAGGAACCCGGGACTTGGGATCTATTCCAGCCGAATGCAATGTTTTAAATAAATCCCTTCACGATTCCTTGAATCGCAAACATATTTTTTTTTTATTCTCAAGTTAGTGAACATACAGTGCAGTCTTGGCTTCAGGAGGAGAACCCAGTGATTCACCTCTTACATGTGACACCCAGTAAGTGCCCTCCTTCATGCCCATCACCGAGTTAGCCCATCCCTCACCCCCTGTCAACCCCAAGTTTGTTCTCCGTATTTAAGAGTCTAACTGGAGCAAAATAAGCCCGTATTCCCTCTAAATTATTTTAATTCACAGATTTTGTTGCGATGGCTCAAGGCAGTATTTCGGAGAACAATACGTATGACTAGGAATGAGTTTTCCAACTTGTGTAAGCACAGAGGGAACAACTCAGCACCAGGAGCAAAAGCGGTGTACTGCATCAACGAGGGCTATGGGAAGGAATAGGTAAAGGGTTAGTGTATAGGTATTTCCAAACTTCAAAAGCCCTAAGGTACACAAGTTCGAGATTTCAAGATATGTGTGAGGGACTGTACATCTAGCAAAGTTTCCTCACTGTCACAAAATTAATTTCACTTTGCCAAAGGATGCAAGCTGGAGCTTTAAGGAGATCCCAAATGGGTAAAAGTGCCCTCAAGAATTTAGAGAGCATCAAGCAGAAAGCACCAGCAGGAAAGAAAATGCACCCGTTCCAATCGAGCTTATTCAGAAATGAAAACAAAGCATGTTTAAATTTTAAGTTATATTAATCAGGAAAAAGGACTCACTCTAAGGTTCCCCTGTACAATAGACATGTCATGTACAGACATATTCATACTAAAAATCATTTTTTCTAGAGGTACAGTTATCAGTCAGGCATTAAGCACTAATTGAACAAATGAGTTATATCGCAAGGTCAGCTAAAGTTATACAGACGCACACCCTGAACAAAACCCCAACAAGGAACTTACTTTGAATGCTTCAGCCAGGCAGTGCTTAACTAATAAGCAACTCACACACCACAGTTAGCACAATCTGATACTAGCACACAGCCCCTTAAAGCTGAAGTAATAAATTCCTTAAAGCCTAAGTAAGAAATTGCTCACTGGAAATGTGTGGAACAGTCACAATTCCAAAGCACTGGTGCTGGGCGTATCTACTGTGCTGCGTGTTGGAGGAAGTTTTCCATAAATGGAGGTCACGGAAGGCAGGTTCCCGGGGTGGGTTCCGGGGAGCACGCAGGGGCATCTGAGCACAGCACAGGGGCTCGTCACTGGCCACTCTGGAAGCTGCATTTGGAGCAGGGTTCCTGCCTGCGGGACCCCAGCCAGGACGTTTGGCCCTCCAAGCAAATCTGGGTGTTAACGATGATTTCTTCAACATTTTAATTGAGGTACAATTTACACACAACAAAATACACAGGTTTTTCCTATCTGGTTACGTGAATTCTGACAACCGCATACACCCCTGTAACTACCACCCCAGGCAGTGTATACAAATTCCCTCACTCCATACCCTAAGAGGCTGCAGCTTTGAGATTTCTGACACCGGAGACTAGTTTAACCTGTCATTGGACTGCATACAAAGTAATACAGTGCGCACTGAGTCTTGCTTCTTTCACTGAACGTGAGGATTCTGGAATCCTCCGCTGCACCAGCAGCTCGCTCCTCCAAGTTCTGGGGGACGTATCGTGTGAGTATGCCCTCTATCACACGTTCTTGTATCCTGCTGCTGTTGAACATTTGGGTTATTTCCAGTTCCGGGCTGTCACGAAAAGGCTTGTACAAATGTTATTTGTACAAATATGTTTGTAGACGTGTTTTAGTATCTTTTGGGCGCGCACGGAGACGTGCTGGCTCACGGGGCCGAAATGCACTTATAAAAAGCGCTCGATGTGTCTCCAACCAGCAATGAATAAGGATTCTAGTTGGTTCGCAGCTTTACCAACATTTAGTGCTGTCAGCCTTTTGGATTTTAATTATTCTAGGAGGTGAGAAATGGAATCACCAATTTTTTTTTTTTTTTTGGTAGTGAAAAATCACAATTTCAATTGAATACGGCATGTTGTGCTTTGACTCGTTTCCTTTTTCTTCGAGGTAGGAAGGACTTCAGGAATTACACAGAGTATGGAATGCTTCCCAGATCCACAGGTCACCCCGCAGGGGCTGTGCTCACCGGTTTGGTATTGTCCTGATTTTAGAGCATGTGCTGTCTACACAAGCACACCACGGGGTTGTAATCCACACTTTCCTGATGACTACAGATGCTGACCATGTTCTATGCACTCATTGGTCCTTTGTACAGCTCCTTCTGTGAAGTGCTCATTTGAGCCTTTTGCTGCTTATTTTAATAGGTTTCCTTTTTGTTGTTGTAGTTTTTAAAATATATAAACACAAGTCCTTTGTCAGATATGTTATTACAAATATACTTTCCCAGTCTGTATTTCTTCTATTAATTATCTTTAATATATTAAAATTAATTTTAACTTTGATAAAGTCCAGTAAATTGTTTTCCTTTTATGCTTAGTGTTTTGTGCCCTAAGAAATCTTTGTATATCCCACATCATAGTCTTTTTGTATCCTCGAAGCGTTATTCTAATTTTTAAACATTTATTCATTTTTGAGAGAGCCTGAGTGGGGGAGGGGCAGAGAGAGACAGACAGAGACAGAATTCGGAGCAGGCTCCAGGCTCTGCACTGTCAGCACAGAGCCCAATGCGGGGCTCGAACTCACTAACTGTGACTTGAGCCAAAGTCGGATGCCTAATCAACTGAGCCACTCAGGCGCCCGTGGAAGCTGTGTTCTAGAAGTTTCATTACGGACGTTCATGTCTATGATCCACCTAGAGCTGAATTTCATGTATGGTCCGAGAAAGGGATTGAGGTTACTCATACCCATATAAATCTTCAGCCGTTCCAGGGCCATTGGTCAAAAAACCTTTTCTTTCCCTATTCAATGGACTTGGTAACATGGTGGGTCTATTTCTGGATTCTTTTTTTTTTTTTTTTTCAGGTTACTTTGTTTTTGTTGTTTTGCTTTTCCCTGCAGGTCTCCCTCGATGCCACTATCACATCGTGTCGATCACCACAGCTTTAGAGCGAGTTTTGAAATCAGATAGGGAAGTCCTTCCAACACTGTTCTTTTTCAAGACTGGTTATCCTGTTTTGCAATTCTGTAACAGCTTTAGAACCATTTTGTCACTTTCTTCAGGAAAGCCTTCTTAGATTTTGATGAGACTGATCAATTTTGGGGGAAAAAAAGTCATCTTAAAAATACTGAGTCTCCCACCCCATAAATATGGCGCATCCATTCATTTATTAGAATTTCATTTCTTCCAGCAATACTTTGTGATTTTAGTGTACACCTTTAAGTGTGCCTTTCATTCTTAAGTACTTGCAGTTTTGGGTATTACTATAAATGGCATTTTAAAAATTTCATTCTCTGGTTGTTCATTGCTACTCTATAGAAAGACTGTATTTTTGTTGTATTTTAAATGCAGTATAGTTAACATATAGTGTTATAGTAGTTTCAGGTGTACAATACAGTGATTCAACAGTTTCACACAATACCTGGTGCCCATCACAAGTGCATCCTTAATCCCCATCACCCAACCCCACCTCCCCTCTGATAACCGTCAGACGCTCTCTATAGTTAAGAGTCAGTGTTTTGGGGGGAACCTGGGTGGCTCAGTCAGTTAAGGGTCTGACTCTTGATTTTCGCGCAGGTCGTGATTTCAGGTTGATGGGATCGAGCCCTGAGTCAGGCTCTGCACTGAGCACAGAGATTGCTTGAGATCCTCTCTCTCCCTGCTATCCCTCCCCTGCTCATGCTCTTGCTCTTTCTCTCTCTCAAAAAAAAATTCTGTGTTCTGGGTTGTCTTTCCCCTCCCCTCGCCATGTTAGTTTGTTTCTTAAATTCCACATATGGATGAAATAATATGGTATGTGTCTTTCACTGACTTATTTCAGTTAGAATACCCTCCAGGATCCATCCATGTTGCTGCAAATGTCAAGATCTCATTCCTTTTTATGGCTAGTATTCCATTGTGTGCGTGTATGTACATATATACCACATATTATCTTCTTTATTCATCTACTAATGGACACTTGAGCTGTTCCCATATTTTGGCTACTGTAAATAACACTGCCATAAACATCAGGATGCATAGAAATACAATTTTTTATGTCTAAACTTAAAAAGATTATTTTTTAATTTACATCCAAGTTAGTTACCGTACAGGGCAACAATGATTTCAGGAGTAGATTCCTTAATGCCCCTTACCCATTTAGCCCATCCCCCCTCCCACAACCCCTCTAGCAACTCTCTGCTTGTTCTCTGTATTTAAGAGTCTCTTGTGTTTTGTCCCCCTCCCTATTTTATATTATTTTTGCTTCCCTTCCCTTATGTTCATCTGTTGTGTATTTTAAAGTCCTTATATGAGTGAACTCATATATCTGTCCTTCTCTAATTTCACTTAGCATAACACCTTCTAGTTCCATCCACATAGACGCAAATGGCAAGTTTCATTCTTTTTGATTGCCGAGTAGTACCCCATTGTGTGTGTGTGTGTGTGTGTGTGTGTGTACATATCACATCTTCATCCGTCAATGGACATGTGGGCTCTTTCCATACTTTGGCTATTGTTGATAGTGCTGCTATAAACATGGGGGTGCATGTGTCCCTTTGAAACAGCACACTGCATCCTGTGGATAAATGCCTAGTAGTGCAATTACTGGGTCATAGAGTAGTTCTATTTTTAGTTTTTCGAGGAACCTCCAGACAGTTTTCCAGAGTGGCTGCACTAGCTTGCATTCCCACCAACAATGCAAAAGAGATCCTCTTTCTCCACATCCTTGCCAACATCTGTTGTTGCCTGAGTTGTTAATGTTGCCATTCTGACAGATGTGAGGCGGTATCTCATTGTGGTTTTGATGTGTATTTCCCTGATGATGAATGATGCTCAGCATTTTTTCATGTGTCAGTTGCCACCTGGATGTCTTCTTTAGAGAAGTGTCTATTCATGTCTTTTGACTATTTCTTCACCGGATTATTTGTTTTTTGGGTGTTTGATAAGTTCTTTATAGATTTTGGCTACTAACCCTTTATCTGATATGTTGTTTTATCAGATATGTCTTCTCCCATTTCATTGGTTGCCTTTTAGTTTTGCTGGTTGTTTCCTTCGCTGTGCAGAAGCTTTTTACTTTGACGAGGTCCCAATAGTTCATTTTTACTTTGTTTTCCCTTGCCTCTGGAGATGTGTTGAATAAGAAATTGCTGTGGCCAAGGTCAAAGAGGTTTTTGCCTGCTTTCTCCTCAAGGATTTTGATGGCTTCCCATCTTACGTTTAGGTCTTTCATCCATTTTGAGTTTATTTTTGTGTATCGTGTAAGAAAGTGGTCCAGGTTCATTTTTCTGCACGTTGCTGTCCAGTTTTCCCAGCACCACTTTCTGAAGAGACTGTCTTTATTCCATTTGATATTAGTTCCTGCTTTATCAAAGATTAGTTGGTCATACATTTGTGGGTCCATTTCTGGGTTCTCTATTCTGTTCCATTGATCTGAGCGTCTGCTTTGGTGCCATGTATAAATTTTATTTTGTGTCTTTGTAACTTCACACACTAGCAATTGTAGTTTCGTAGTTCCATGGGAGTTTTTACATTCACTATCCAGCAGTCTGAAAAAAAACAAGTTCTCCACTTCCAGAGTTTGGGCTTTTTATGCCTTATCACATTGGCTAGGACTTCTAATACAATGCTAATGTTCCTGATTTTAGGGGAAAAGCTCTCAAAGTGGACCACTGAGTATGAGGTTCCAGCTTTTTTATGTTTTAGCTCAGACTGAATAATTTTCTCAGATTGTCTTCCTAGTTATCCCATGAATGAGCACTGAATTCTATCAAATGCATTTCCTGCATCTATGGATACATCATACTATATTATTTTTCTCCTTCATTCTGTTAATATGAATCACACTGTTTTTAAATGATAAAGCAACTGTGTATTCCTGAGCTACAACATGTTTGGTTAGGATGCACTTTTAACTTAAAAAAAAAAATGCTTATTTTGAGAGAGAGGGAGGGAGAGAACGAACAGGGGAAGGGGGGAGAGAGAGAATGAATATCCCAGACTCCAAACTCAGCACAGAGCCCAATGTGGGGCCCATGACCCAAGCCAAAATCGAGAGTTGGATGCTAGACTGACTGAGCAACCCAGGTACTCCTGATGTACTACTCTTTGCATATGTTGCTGCATTTAATATGCTAGTATTTTGTTGAGAATTTCTTTCATGTGGGATACCGGCCTGGATTTTACTTTCTGGGAATTTTTTTTAATGTTTGTTTATTCTTGAGAGACAAAGTGAGACAGAGCATGAGCAGGGGAGGGGCGGTGAGAGAGGGAGACCCAGAATCTGAAGCAGGGTCCAGGCTCTGAGCTGTCAGCACAGAACCTGATGCAGGGCTCAAACCCATGGACTACAAGATCATGACCTGAGCTGAAGTTGGATACCTAACCAATGGAGTCACCCAGGCACCCCACTTTGAGAATTTTTGTCAGATACTGGTATTTAGGTTATGCTCCTTTCATAAAACATGTTGGACAGTGTTCCATTTTCCTCTTTTCTGAACAAGTTTTTCTAGGATTGGTATTTTTTCTGTGAAATCATCTGAGCCTAGACATTCTTTTTTTTTTCTCTCTCTCCTGTGAAGGTTTTGGATTGTAGATTCACTTTCTTTCTTGTATATACTAAATTACCTTCTTATAATTACCTTCTCCATCCCTGCAGTATTCTCTGTTTTGAAATTAATATTGCTAGATAATCATATAGCCACTTCAGCTCTCCTTTAAGGTTAGTATGGTACAACTTTTCTGTCCTTTTCCTTTTAATCTATTTGTGTTTAAAACGTGTTTGTCTCTCTGCCAAAAATAAATAAGCATTAAAAAATTTTTTTAAAAAAGGGAGCATCTGGGTGGCTCAGTTGGTTGAGCATCAGACTTTGGCTCAGGTCATGATCTCGCAGTCTGTGATTTCCAGTCCCGCGGCGGGCTCTGTGCTGACAGCTCAGAGCCTGGAGCCTGCTTCAGATTCTGTGTCTCCCTCTCTCTCTGACCTTCCCCGACTCATGCTCTGTCTCTCTGTCAAAAATAAATAAACATTAAAAAAAATTTAAAACGTGTTTGTTGTAGGCTACATATAGTTAGGTTTTGCTCTTTAAAAATCCAATATCATGATCTCTGCATCTTACTTGGGGTGTTTAGACCATTTATATTTATTGAATTACTAACGTGGTCAAGTTTAAATCCATCTTTTTTTATTCATTCCATCTATATTTTTGCCCTTCTTTTCAGACTTGTTTTGTATTTAGTATTGCTTTATAGGTGCATTTTATCTCCCTTGTTGGCTTATTAGTTTATTACCTGCTTAAAGAAAACAAAATTCATGGTCACTTTTGGGTTTATGGCACACACCTTTACCACAGCCTACCTTCAAGTGATATTACGCCACTTTATGTATGGTATAGAAACCCTGTGACCTTATACTTCCATTTCTCCCTTCCCAACCTCTGGACAGTTGTCATACTGATTTTCACATATGATAAAACTCACCATATATTACCATTTCTGTATAAGCCATCCATAATCTTCTAAAGAGATTTAAGTAGTGCTAAAAGTCTTATATGTTTACCAATGCAGCTGCCATTTCCAACACCACTCATTTGTTGTAGGGATCCTGATTTCAATCTGGTATCATTTCTTTTCTGAAAGGATTTTAGTATGTCTTCCTGTGTGGGTATGCTGATGGTAAATCCTCAGCTTTTTTTCCTGTGGCTAAAAAAAGGAGTTAGCCTGTGTTCTTGAAAGATATACCCACTGAGTGTAAAATTCTAGGTTGATAGTTCTTTTCTTTCTGTAAAGATGTCCTCGACTGTCTTTTTCACATCATTTCTGATAAGGAATATGAAATGATCCCTATCATTGTTCCTTTGTACACAACTTGCCTTTTCCCCCCATCTGGAGGCTTTTAAGATATTCCCTGTAACACTGGTTTTGAGCAACGTAAGCGGTTTCCTTCATGTTATATTGGAGGTAGCTGAGCTTTGAGATTTGTGGGTTTATAGTTCCATCAAAATTAAAATAGTTCTTCATATATTTTTTTCTGGGTACAGACTCCTTCTTCCGCTTTTGGGGACTCCAAGCTTCTTATATTAAGTCACCTAAAGTTACCCCCACAGTTCACTGATGTTCTTACCATTAAATTTTTTTCTATGTTTTATTTTGCAAAGTTTCCATTGCTATGTCTTCAAGTTCACCAATACTTTCTTCTGCCATCGATTCCATCATTATATTTTTCATCCCAAATATTGTAGTTTTCCTTTCTAGAAGTTCAATTGGCTTTTTCCCCCTCTTTAACATTCCATGACTCTTCTTAACTTTTTGAATATCTGGAACATAGTTAAAATAACTCTTTTAGTGTCCTTGTCTGTAAATTTAACATCTGCATCAGTTTACTTCAGTTTTGATTGACTATTCTCTCTCCTCACTGTGGTATTTACCTGTTTTGTGTAATTTTTAATAGTGTATCAGACATTTATTAAATTTGACCTTACTGGGTGCTGGGTATTTTTTAATCCCTATAAATCTTCTTGAGCTTTGTTCTAAGTCAAATTACTTGGAAAGAGCTTGATCTTCCTGGTTCTTGCTTTAAATATTTGTTAGGTGGGACCTGACCAGTGCCTCATGAATTATGAGATTCTCAGTGTAGCTGCTGGGAACAAGCAGTATTCACTACAGTCCTTTTGGCTGGTTCTTTCATGGTTTTGAGTACTTTTATAACAGGATTGATGCTGATTGGTGTTCAGAGGGATACTTGAGGATGCTCTACAAACAAACACTTGAGGCAGGTCCTCTGTGAATCCCCAGAGCTCTCCGTGTCTCTCTCCTCTGCAGCACCCTGTCCTGTTACCTGTAGCCACCTTTGTCTCCTCAGACTCAGCTCCATCTCTCCACTCAAAGAGCTCACCAGGCTCTGTCTTCCCTCAGCCCTTGTCTATTGTGCCCTGGAAGCTGTCTCAAAGCAGTGACCTGGAGAAATCACAGGGCTAACCTTGCTTCTCTCAAGGTTTTCCTTCTTTGTTCCCTGGTATCTAGTGTCATGCTTCGTGTATTTGACCATTCTTTGCTTGTTTCAGGAGAGAGGATAAATCTGGACCCTGCTATTCCATCTTGGCCAATAGAAGAAATCCCCATCCCTATTACATGTACTTTCCCCCCTCCCTCACTCCTGATCTCTCAGATATATTTAGGTATAATCTGCATGCAATAAAATTCATCCTTAAGTTTACAGGTTGATTGAGTTTAGCCAATATATAGTCATGTAACCACCATCACAGGACACAGACAAGTTTCATCACCCCAAAAGTCCCTCCTGCCTCTCTGCAGTCAATTCCTTCCCCTGGCCCTCAACACCTGGCAACACTGATCTGATTGTTGTGCCTACAGTTTTGCCTTATCCAGGACATCATGGAAACAAACTCAAACTCATACAGTATGCAGACCTCTGTGTCTGGCTTCCCTCACCCAGAAAATTGTTCATGAGGTCCATGCTGTTCCCTGCAGGAGTCTATTCCTCCCATTCAATAATAGAACAATGACAGTAATGATGATGATGATGATGATGATGATAATATGTTGCTGCATAAACAGACTACAACCTGTGCCTTGTCCTCAGGTAATAGATATGTAGCTGTTTCCAGGTCTTGATGATTATGAACGAAGCTGCTATACACGTTGTGTGTAAGCCCTGAAGAGGGTGTACACTGTCACTCCTCTTGGGTGAACACCCAGGAGAGAACTGCTGGGTCATATGGGAAGTCCATGTGCAACCATACAAGAAACTTACAAACTGTTCTCCAAAGTTGCTGCACTGTCCCACACCCCAACCGTGATGCACAAAGACTTCAAAAATTGCCCCAGCCCTTGCCAGCACGTGATATTATTCTCTCTTCTCCTAGTGATCAGTATTGGTAGCAGTTTGCCAAATTTATTTTTGTAAAGAATCAATTTTTAATTGTACGGAGTTTTCCATTTGTCTGTTTTCTATTTAATTCATTTCCACATTTTTATTTTCTGTTTTCAACTTTGGGTTTTAATTTTTTTCTCTTCCCTAGAGTTTTTAAGGTAGAAGCTTAAATAGATTTTAAACTCTCCTCTTCCCTAACACAAACATTTACTGCTGAACACTTCTTTAGGTGCAACCAACAAAACTTGTATATTTTCATTAACAATCCTTTTAAAGTGTTTCCTAATTTTTCGCATGACTTCTCTAATTCATGGCTTATTCATAAGTGTGCTAATTTCCAAATATTTCAGGATTTTCTGGCCATCTTCCTATTATTGATTACTAGTTCAATTACATCACAGAGAATATACTCAGTGATTGCAGCCTTTTAATAGTCATTGAAAATTGTTCTCTAGTCTTTCTCGGAGAATTTTTCAGGTTTGAAAGAAATGTCAACTCCACAGACGCTGGTGTCTGAGTCTGCTTGGGCTGCCATAACAAAATACCACAGACTGTGTGCCGTAACAGAAACTTATTTCCTCATGGTTCTGGAAGCTACAAGTCAGGGACCAAGGAACCGGCAAGGTTGTGTTCTGGTGAGTGCGCTCTTCCAGACTTGCTGACAGCTGCCTTCTTGCTGTGTTCACGTGGCTTTTCCTCACTGTGTGTGCAGGAGGGTGTAAGCCCTGAGTTCCCTCCCTCTTGTAAGGACACCGACCCTATTAGATTAACTCCCCACCTCTAATGACCTCCTTCAGCCTTTATTACCTTTTTGCGGGCCCTCTGTTTAAACTCATAACGGGGTTAAGGCTTTAACATGTGAACTTTGTGGGGATACAATCCAGTCCATAGAAGTTGAGTACAGTGTTCTTAAACTTCCGTTACATCAGGTTAGGCCACAGTGTTGTTAAAATCTTCTACGTGCTGATTTTTAATGGGAGAGAGATGTAAAGTCTTCAATTATGACTCTGAATTTATCTCCCTTCCCTCTGAATTCTGTCAGTTTTGTTTCACGTATTTTGAAGCTCAGTTTTTGGGTGCATATGCATTTAGGATTTTCGTTTTACTGGTGAATTGACCCTTTAACTATCATGAAATGGACACCTGTTCACTTTTTGGTAACCTTTATGTCTAACACATTGTTTTTTGTTTTGTTTTAAATTCAAGTTAGTTAACATACAATGTGGTATCTGGTTTCTGGAGTAGAACCCAGTGATCATCTCTTACATATGACACCCAGTGCTCATCCCAGCAAGTGCCCTTCTTAGCGCCCATCACCCATTTAGCCCATCCTTCCACCCACCTCCCCTCCAGCAACCCTGGGTTTGTTCTCTGTAGTTAAGCGTCCCTTAAGGTTTGCTTCCCTCTCTGTTATTATCTTGTTTTTCCTTCCCTCCCCCTCTTCCTGCACCCCCCGCCCCCCCGCACCATGTTCATCTGTTTTGTTTCGTCTTTTGCAGACTTTGTGTTTACTTTCAATCTGTCAATACCCTCAAAGTTACGGTGTGCTTCTTGGAACTACATACAGCTCAATCTTTTTAGCCTGACAATCTCTGCCTTTTAACTGGCCTACTTAATTTAATGTAACTGTTGATATAACTGTTTCCTGGTCCCTTTTGTTTTTGTTCCTCCTTTCTTCCTTCCCCCCGCCCCGCACCGGCACAGAGTATTTTGGGTATAGCGTTTTACCTGCTCTATTGACCATTTTGTTTTAGTTGTCGAGGTAGACATTAAAATTTGCATAATTTATCACAACCCACCTTCACATAAGATTGCTTTATGACCATGAACAGCAGCGTATTTCTGTCTGCCTCCCTGCCTGCCCCGAGGTTTGTTGCCCCATGTGCTGCTTCTGCTCAGGCTCAGAGGCCTCAGCTGTCTTTTTGTGTGTTGGGTAGTTAATAGTCTTTAAAGAAATGTAAGGTATTTACATATCTATCCAGTGATAGAAAAAAGATCAAACATTTACCTGTGTTTACCTTTCCAAGCCTTCTTCCCTTCCTCCTACATGTCTGACCTGCCTCGTGTGATGCTCTACCTGAGCACCTCAGCCAGACTTTGCTGAGATGATGTCCCTCAGCTTTGCGCTGTCTACAGAATCTGTTTTCTTCCCAAGAGGCACTTTCACTGGATAAACGGTTTTAGCACTTTAAAGATAGCACTCCACTGGATTCTGACTTGTATTGTTTCTGTCTTTTCTTGTCCTTTGTGCATTTTATAGCCGCTTTAACACCATCTCTAATGTTGGCATTTGATGAGGATGCGACCAGGTGTGTTTTTACTTACTTGGAGCTCACTGAGACGTTGAGTCTGTAGGTTGACACCTCTCATCAGTCCTCACCATTATGTATTCAAACTGCTCTTTGTCCCATTTCCCTCCCCTGCTGGGATCAGACTACATGAAGTCAGACAACCTGAGGTCACCCCAGAGATCTCAGAGACCGGTCCATTTTGTATCTTTCCTTTTCTCCTGGTCTTTCAACTTGGGAGAGTTTCTACTGATGGCACCTGAAGTTTACTCACTGGCCCTCTCCCCTGCTGCTGGAACCATATGGAATCTTCTGTTCCTATGTCTGCAGCTTACATTTCTAGCATTTCCATTTGCTTTTTTGTAGTTTCTGTCTTTTGGTGATCTCTTCACGCCAGGTGTATACCTTTTCAATTAGATCCTTTAACATACATTTCACAGTTATTTTAGAGCTGCTGGTAATTCCAGCATGTCTGCTCTACTGACCATTTCTTCTTATGGCCACATACTAGATTTCCTTTTCTTTCTGTATGTCTTTTGGTTTTTTACTGTAAGGCAAGCATTGCATTTAAAAGACCAGTGGAGACTGAAGTAACAAACACGCTCCTCCTGGAAAGGGCACACCTTCCTCTGACCTCGTCTGGGTGTCTCAGTGAGTATGCTGCAGGTGGTCTGGGCTCTCCCAACAGCTCCAGCGAGGTGCCATTCAATGCTGGCTTCATGACAGGGCAGGACCAAGAGTTGGAATCTGAGACTCTGGACACCAGCTTTTTGCCTGATGAGGTGGTTCTCCCTTCTGTCCAGCCTCTCCCCAG
Source organism: Lynx rufus (assembly GCF_022079265.1). Classification (NCBI taxonomy): domain Eukaryota; kingdom Metazoa; phylum Chordata; class Mammalia; order Carnivora; family Felidae; genus Lynx; species Lynx rufus. The sequence goes on from NW_025814889.1 coordinate 296,319, forward strand.
CTGTCTCCATTCTGCAGCCCAACATCCAGCCTTTGGAAGGCAAACGTGCCGTGTTTGGTGAAGGCCCAGGGGACCGGGAGGCACGTGCTCCTGACATACCTCCATCTTCAGAGTACAAGAGTACTGCACCCAGCAGCGTGGGGCTGCCCAAAGGAAGGTACTCGATTCCTGCTCCCTGCTCAGCCCTCAGTCCCTCTGCTTCCCACCCACGGAAGGCCCACAGCCTCTCAGAGGAAATGGTTTCCCTTCCAGGGCCCCTCCTGAGGCTTCAGAATCCTGCTGCTTTGCTTTTACTGGAGGCCTGAAGAACCTTAGATGATTCTCTCGGCTCTCCTGCCCTGCAGACCCCTCTGGACAGGGCTGGTGCAGGGATGCAGAGTGACGGAGCCGTGCTCCTTGGGATTTTCACCCTCCTCCCCACACTACATGCCGCATCAGGGCTCTGGCTGGTCTCTCTGGCGAATTCCTCCTGCCGCTCCTGTGCCAGGATGAAAACTTGGGTCTCTTCCCTCCACAGAGGACTTCGGTTCATTGACGCTTCTGGAAGCTTCAGCTCTCTGATGGATCATAAAACCTTTTAACTTGTATATATTAACCGGATTTTTTTAATTGTTAGGGTTGGAATGTGACTTCTACAGCCTAGTAAAAAATGGAAGCCCAGACTTCTTTTTAATAAATGTCTCTTTTACTAACATCAAGCAGAGCCGGTTTCTGTGGTTGGTATTAAGCATTTGATTGAATCAGAAATTGGTATCAGGAGTGGCCGCAGTGAGAGACTGGCAGGGAAATGAGTGGGTCCGTTAGGACCAGAGGTAGTGAAAATCCAGCTCACGTGCCAGGCCAGACTGTGGCAGTCCGTGCCGCGTACTGACTAACCAGTTAATTGGCTAACTTTCACCAAGGTCAGCAAACCCACGTGCAGAGAAGAAGCCTGCCTGCTTTTGCAGAATTTCCCAGGAACACAGCCATGACCGTTGGCTCACATGCCACCTGCTTCTGCCTGGAGCTATGCTGGCAGAGCAGGGCTGTGCAGACTGGCCATATGGGCCACAGGCCCAGGCTGCCTGCTCTCAACCCTGCAAGACAAAGTGCTATGAAGGCTTCAGGACAGACGGCTGCCAGTCCCCCCAGCGTGAAAGCATGCAGACTGGGAAGCAGGGTGGCTGTGTCTGTGAGCGCAGCTCAAGTGGAAGGACCAACGAGCTCCTAAGCCCATGTTCCTGGTTCAAGGCACAGGCTACAACCTAGAACTTCCTGTGACTGACAATGCACCAACTCAAGCCAAAGTGAACTGACAGTGAGGTGGTCACAGGTATTCACCTGCAGGTGGACAGCCCATCAGGGTGTCTGGGACCCTACGCTCTCCCTGTGGTTACCCCCAAAGCTCGAGAGTGTCCAGAGGGGAAGACACACGTGGAAAGCGGCAGGTCTGACGCCAACTGCCTGTCACCGTGGTCACTTCATGCCTAGCACACGCCCAGAGCAGCCCTACAGAGGGACGCGTGAATGTGCCTCCCCTGTCCCTCCGCCCATGATCCTACAGAGCCCGTCCGTCCGTGGTGGTGGACTTTACAACCTAGTGCATGGCTTCACTATCAGCAAGGGAAGGGCTACCACCTAGAAATAGCTCAAGTGCCGACGCTTCAGCTCATTTCTTCTTTGGACAGATGGCGGGTGTGTTACTACTGGTTCTAAAAGTGAAAGCCACGTTAGGAGAATTTTTTAGGGGGCAGGCGACATGTAAGAATGGGACAAAGAGTATGTGCTGATTTGGCCAGACAGAGGGATAGGCTGAAACAGCAATCAGTCACCCCTTTTGGTCACCAACCATCTGAACCCTTTTCCTGTATTTGGGGGGCCCTCCCCCCTACCTTTGGAGCTGTGAGGGATACAAGGCCCCCGTTCTGTGTAGTAACTAAGAACGGCCCACACTGTCCTCCCCACCACCCCAGAAGCCAGCATGTGACCAGGTAACCGTGTCCACTCACGGCTCCAAAGTCTGAGCTCCCTGCAGATGTGCTGGAAGTGGGGCTGGCATCTAGGACCAGCCGCTCAGTGGTGCAGTTTACAACACCAGTGTCCTCCCAGGAACGGCGCTGGGGCATGAGCTATTCCTGGGTGCGTGGTCCCAACCCAGGTCCTCGAGCTCCTGGGCTGCTTGTGAGCATGACCCATGGTGTCTTGGTAAATGCATTTTCATTTAAATTGCCAAAGAAGGTTCCTGCTGCGTGCAAATCAGAACACTGACTGGTGCACTGGTAACCAGTACAGGTCCATGGTCTCCAGTGTTCATCTTCATGATCTGGGACAACACAGATCAGCAGGAAAGGGTGTGTGAGTTTCCACTGAATATGACTAATTCCAGGGAGCATACAACCCCCTATGGCCCCTCGTTTATTTTTATTTTGCTCCATCTAAAAGCACTGGAGGGGGAACAATGAATGGACAGCTCAAACTAATGGAAGTATTATAGCTATTAATTTTAGTTTGAGAATTACTTAAGATTTATATTGGCCTCTGAGCTTCCTGGTTTTTTTTTCCTTTCCAACAATCAGTGACTTCACTTTTCATTATCACAGTGGCTGTATTTCTCCCGCATTTGTGAGTTTTAAGATTTAAGGTTGGCTATAACTGTGACTATTGATTTAGTCCCATACAGCTATTTATAATGAGTTTTCCTCCCAGATAGTTGTTAGTTTTCTAAAATATAGTAAAGATCAAAGTTTCTGCTTAAGGTGACTTTAAAGTCTTAGAAAAAAGATGACCTCATCTTCCCTCCCTTCTTTCTGCTGGGGAGGAGAATGTTCAGCTTTCTGTTGCAGTGAGCTAAATTTCTTACTCGAATACAACCGAAGACCTTTCAGCTTATACTTCTGACAAGAGCAACTGTGACCGGAGGTGACGTCTTTTTCAAAAGAGGTTAATAAGCACGTGACACTTCCTAACAGCACTAAGCGAAATTTATGTCAAACTTAATTAAACTGAGAAGTCATAATTTGACCTAATGTCCGCTTCTGTCATAGATTTAACAAATCCAAATCGTTTTAAAGCTGTTTTTATGGCAAAAGGTTCTGGGAAATGTCATCTCTAAGTATAAAAAATGGCACATACTTCTGCGTTTCTTTCTTGTCTACAATATACCAGTATTTCGTGTAAAACCCAAGGCAGCCACACTTAATTTTATGGGTCCATTCTGCCACCACTGAGCTAGGACGTGAGGCTCAAGGGGGATGTGCCAAACTAATTCAAGTGGCAGGTCCTGCCTCGGAACAGTAAGCGGGTAAATAAATCACTTGGCTTCTGAGACGGAAGTGCTGAGTCAACAGCATGGAAATTATACCTCAATTTTCTATTTTTGTGATGGTCTCACGTCGAAATTTTTTGTACTTGCCCATTTGTATATTTGACAATGATCCATCTGTCAATCTTCCTGATTTTGTCTTAAATCATGCAGGGCTTCACGCAGCAGCGTAAGCAAGCAGCCAGCACTGCTCTGAGCTGCCCAGACGCCTTCCCTGTAGGCCCCCCACCCCCACAGCAACAGACCAGAACGCTTCCCTCAGCGGCCTCCTACCCACAAAAACACGGCTTTCACAGTGCCCGATTCAGGTCGCCCGAAACAGCGGGTCTGCCTTAAGACACTAGAGAGGAGGACACCATTAGAAACAACTCAGGTTCTCCCGGTGTTCACTGTCCGAGCCTGCTTGGATCATGTGGTCCGTGAGCAGTGAAGGCCCTGTCTCTACCTCCCTGCTTGGTCGACAGGGGACGTTCACTTAACTTGTCTGAGCCTCAGTCTCCTCCATCTGAACAAAATGATGAACTTACCCCCAGTGAGGTGTGGGGAGATCCAACCAGATGCTACCTGGAACCGCAGGGCCCAATACTCTGGTCAGAGAACGCTTGTGTCCTGAGGGTGAACGTCTTCTCGCCTAAGTTGCAGGCCCGGGACCTGCGACCTGAGCTAACTACACTGAGGGACAGGGAACCCTTGATTCTCGCTGGCAAGGGAGAGCTACAGCCAGGCCATGGCTTCGATCTGGTGGACACTCACGCCATGGGCTCACTGCGGAGGGGACTCATCGTTGCCACAGAACTACTTCACACCGGAGGCTGGACTCTTAACAAAAAAACCGCGCCTGGTTTCTCCAAAGTGACTGGTATCCGCAGCTAAAGGGATCGAATTCTGGTCTTTTGATAAGGTTGAGTCAGCTCTGAGCATCAGCTGTGCGACCACATGAGATGCTGCGCTGGGCTGAGTCCCTCACTGACTGCGGGACCAGAAGCTGTTTACAAAGGGATAAGCCGTGGCAGAAAGCGTCAGGTGTGAGGGGTGAAGTGCCACGGGAGGTCAGAGCAGCTCGAGAACTCAGAGGGCCACGGAGAGAGGTTTTCGTCACATGAAGATGGCAGAAGTGCAGTTCAGGCCAAGAACAGCACGAGTCACGGGGCCCAGGAGTAAAAGCATCAGACTCTGTGGTGGAGAATGGCCTTTAGCGTAAAACTGCAGAGTTGGGAGGGATGCTTGGGGCTAGATGACGAGAGTCAGCGCGCCATCCACGAAAACCATTCTTGCAAAGTAAAAACGATCCCCTACCCTGTATCTCCATGTAACGTTAAGACCCCACTTTAGTCTGCAGTCATAAAAACCTGTCCACCGTGTGACTCGGCCTTCCCCCGAAGAGCGTGGCAGGTGTCCCCACAGAACACGGCCCGTGACTGCACGGCCGAGGCCCCACCCCATCTGGCAGGGTCCCTCCCCACCCACTAGGCACCTGGCAGAGGGGAGGCTCCTTCCCGCTCCCGCCGGGGCTGGTCTAGAGGACGTCGCGCCAACTGGCAGGCCTACAGTGAGGACGGCCGTCAGTCCTCCTGAGAAGGCGTGCCGGACAGTAACGCGTCAGCGGAAGACAAGCGTCCCCGCTCAGTGACTGCACGTGTGCTGCTGGTTCTGCCAGTTCTGCTCCAAGGGGAAAACTGAAACGCCCAACGCCTTTACACACTCAAGTCCAGTACTTGGAACTGAGGGAGGATTACAGCTTTTTGTGCTTTTGATAGTTTTACACCAAGGCATTAATGGTATTACTTCTGGGTAAATGGAATTATGGACTTAATCATTTATTTACCGGCTAATCTGTATTTGCTGTTTTTCTGAAATACTCCTTTATAAAAATATTCAATCCGTAAGAAATTCAGAAACGTTCAGGGTATTTCCCTTATGTGTGTAAACATTCATAAGCTTCAGTGTTGTGTGTTTGACAAATCTCATTAGGCACTTGTGGGTCAAGCCCTACAGAAACGCCGTGGGAGCGGGAGCCATGGGTGTCCCCTCGGACCGTGGGCTCTGCTCGCAGCCGTCCCCCACGCCTGCTGTAACTTGTGCTACGACTCATGGAAAACTGTTTCCACTGAGCGGCCCTGCCTCAGGCTTCTGCCTCTCTGGCTTCCTGGGGCACTTTGCTGAGATACCACCTGCTGGGGGGGGCCTTCTTTGACCCCCGTGTCCAAGTCGCTTCACTCACTTACTGAAAAAGGCTCTGCATGTTCAGTCTGTACCTCACGGATTATAAGGAAATGCCCAACGAGGGTACAGTCTGACTCAGGTGACTCAAGGCTCCTTGCTGTCTGGGGGCCCTCCCTTGAGCTGCAGGGACACTGCTGTGTGTGAAGATGGGGTGCTGCCTCCTCAAAGCCAGAAAACCCCTCCATCCTGAAGCATACCTGGCCCACGTGTTTTGGCAAGGGACCATGAGCCTGCATTGCTTTTTAGGATATGCTTGATCTCTGCCGACTCTCACTGATACTAACCATTCAGAAAAAGAAAAGTGGCTGAAAATGAGTTGAGAATAAAGCAAACAAACAAGTGGAAAAAAACGTAAAATGTACGAAAATATTTCAAGATGCTGCCAAGATTCCAAACTAGCACCATGCCCACGATAGCAATGCCCCTCTGGATGTAGTAGAAAAGAAAAGAAAAGAAAAGAAAAGAAAAGACAAGACCCATCTGCAGCTAATGTTTCTGAAGCAATCACATCACACCAGTCACATGGCAAGAGGCCCTCCTTGGCCAATATCCGTGGCAGAGCAGCACCCAGAGTGCCGGTGAGGACGCGGCCGCCCCGGAGCTTTCTGAGGTCCGGGGGGTGACTGTGAGCAACCACCTCTGGGGTCAGAAATGCAGGACAGTGGGTGGGCAAGTCGGGAGGAGACCTGTGTCAACATGCCCCCTTCCAGCACCTGCTGTGACTGGCGTTTCTATCTCTCAATATGTTCGAGGAACAAAGTCTACAGCTGTGCCCTGTGATGGAATTCCTATGTGGCTTCCCTGTCCTCGTGTTCAGGCAGCCCTGACCCGGTACAGAATCTCCACGGACGGGTGTGCCAGGGTTCAGGGTTCAAAGAAAGAAAGGAGTAGTGAGGATGGTCGCAGGTGGGCTTTCAGCCACAGTTGTCACAAGAGTATCTTACGAGGACTGCCTCACACCTATGCCACAGAGGTGCAGCCAATCACGACTGATCATTTCCAGACTGCCATCCCAGCAGCCAAGTCCCAAGTCCGCTAAAGTACCTGGCATTCTTCCTACAGAAATTACTGCCTGTACAGGATTTCTTGCCACAATGAAACCTGCGTCTAGTATGGCATCTTTACAAAGCCTGACTTGCGGAGTCTGGGCCAACTGCTACTCACGTTAACGAAAGTTAAACTGTTTCGTACAGAATGAGTTCTACGAATGCTAGTTATGAGTCATGGCTACTGACCAACGCAGAGTGAAAAAAAAGAAAAAGAAAAAAACCACAAACAAGTGCGTACCAATCACATGCATTTGATTAAAGCGTGTCTTGTACGCGTAGCTCAGCGTCGGCCGAGGAGACTACCCCCACTACTCTGTGTGCCTGACATTTACAAGTCACTCTGACTGGGGCACTTAGGGATCCACGAACCCACCTGCAAGCAAATGGCCAGGTTCACTCTGCAGCCGAAGGAGGTGCTCACGGCCCGCGGGTGGAGACCCAGGTCTTTAAAGAGCTTTGAGAAAGACTGGGTGAGCGCTATCCGAGGCCGCTCCTCTGCCACGACCACACAGGTCCGCACGCGGGACAAGTCCAGGCCCCGTGCCTAGAAGCAAGGACAGCGGTGAGACGTCAGCCTTTCAGGGCTCAAGGGTGTGACCTTCTCAACCAGATGGGTGGAAGTCACACACACTCCACACAGATACTCATTCCCAGGGGCTGGCGTCCACATTGCTAATTAAACTGTCCTAGGACATGCGCGTGGAAAAAGAAATCATTCAGGTACCAGATTATCAAAGACGCCACTAGAAACAGATCTTAAAAACCAGCAAGATGCAGCAGCAAGGAGCACGAGGAGGCCAAGCAAGGTCCTGGACAAAGAAATTAAGGGACAGGGTGTGCGGAAGCAAGGAAGCACCTGGATACACGCCTGTAAGACACGGATACACAACAGCACACGCTGCCCACGAGTGAGAAACCCTATGTTTAGTGTAACGGTGGAAAAGACACATTCCTTCTGGGTCCCATGAGACTTAAAAGGTTACGCCAAATTCTCACGATTAAGAATGTCTGAGCACACCTCAGTTCTGCGCCAAATCCAGTGAACTGACTCGGAGGAGGGCCTCCCATGAGGGGAGCACGAGACTCTGTGCGGAGGGCGCTTCCCGGCTGGGCTGGGGGCCCGCGGGGTGGAAGGAGCCGCGTTTATGTGGGCGGCGGGTGGCGAACGATGGTCTCCAGCAGAACATGAGCAGTGGGAGGACGTGCGGCACAGGCAGAGCCACGCAGCCCTCCCGGACCCCCCCCCCCCCACACTCCCCGCACAGTGGCCTGAGCACAGGGCACGGACACAGGCTCCTGAACAGTGCAGGAGACACCAGCTCAGGTCACTCTGGCACCGGGAGCTCGTGCACAGATGGGACCTCACAGACAAAAATCACACAGAAAACATTAAAACTGGGTGATACCAACGATCGTTCACACAGTTGCGTGTTTGGGGCGGCAGTGCAGCCTGCGTCTCGAGACGGCGGACCTGGATGGGGCCAGACATTCCAAACAGGGCTCCAAAATTCATTAAGTGTAAGAACTTGCTAAGGGTGCCCAATTTCTCTGTCACGTAAGTGTCCTCATCTTGAAAATGGAGACAGTAGTAGTTCCCACTTCACACACCCGTTGTAAAGGTTAGATGAATCAACACGTAAAGTGCTTAGAAAGCACTCAATTGTGTCATCATTCGTGAAAGGTACTCCATGATTTTATAAAACAATACGGGTGGATGTAAGTGATAAGTAGGTCTTACAAATTTCTTTTCCTATATATATTTATAATTTCAAGAAATTACGCCTTTATTTACATAACTTGTTATCTCGTATTTCTTTTCTTGTTTAAGCTTAATGCATTAGTTCTAAACAGGAAAACAAAATTCAGGATATAAACGTATTGCATGAGTATTTATATATACTTATTTATATGTACAGACAATTTACGTACGCCCATGTACACACACATATAACGCCCATGTACACACACGATATAACCTATATATACAAAAAAAAGATATAAGCAATGGATAGAATCAGAATATAAATCAACACAGGTGTATCACTATTCTCTCCTCCCTCCTTACTTGGATGATGACTACTTCATTTACCATGAAAATATGTCTATCAAAATGTTATTGGTTTAAGTGGAAGGAAATGCTAATATTTTGATTCGGATGCACACCTATAAATCAGGGTGATGGAGGAAAACAAAAATGAACAGCTAAATTCAAATTATCACTTGAACACCAGCATCACAGTAAAATTAACTCCACTGAACAAGGGAATTCACCAACAGAAGAAAAGGCAATTTAGGGCCTTTCAGGCAGACCTAATGGAATCACAGACATCAGTGCCACACACCCTGACCTATAACTCTTGGTGGCAGTGGGACATCATCTTCTAAACTAAGGTTTTCACATGAAATCAGTCTTGGAAGCTTCCGGTGACAGCGGATTATACCTCGGTTTTTGTGGACAATCATTTTAGCACCAGCAAACCCTCCCCATGCCCTCTGACAGCGAGCTTCCCTAGGATGCTGGCAGGTGTTCCCCTGGAAGCCGGGTGACAGGCTGCTTACCTTGAGTGATTCTGTCTGTGAGCCCAGCCCCTTGGTACAAAGTTCCATCACTGAATAGGAGCAGAACGTGTCCCGGACTTTGTACTGACTCACGGCGAGAAGCCACAAGGCAGGGTTGGTTTCCAGCTCAGAAGGCGGGATGAGAATGGACTGGTGCCCAGAGTACACGCTGCAGAGACAGACAGAGGGGCCGGGTGAGCAGGGGGCCGCAGACATGCGCTCAGCCCTCCAGGTTTGCAAACACAAAATGAAAGCGAGCTCATGGAGACACAAAAGAACTATAGGAATCATGGTTCAGTGGCTGCCTTTTTGAGCACTCGTCTGAAAATGTAAAAGCGGAGAGGCTGTTACATTTCTCCCAAAGCCGCTACATTAGCAAAATGTAGGAAACGCGGGGATGAATTTATAAAACTGTATGCTTTCTTTAGCGGAGCGTCTAATCAAGTCCTTTGTCCGTTCTTCTTAGGCCAGCTCTAGGCCCAACGTGGAGCTTGAACTCATGACCCTGAGATCAAGAGCCACACACTCCACTGATGGAGCCTCCAGGCCCCTTGTCCATTTATTTTTCAACTGGCTTTTATTGCATTACTGATTGAGGAATTTCAAACCCCAGTATGTTGAAACCAAAATTCAAGACGTGTGAGAGTCATCCGACGGTGAGTAATTCACATGCACACACACGCTGTCGTAAAGCTGCACGGCTTTCTCTTTTACTTCATTACTTAACAGTAACCTGTAAGCTGGGAATGTTCCTTAATCTGATCGCCTAGGAAGGAACAGCACAGTGAGTAAAAGAGAGCACCGCCATACTTCGCTTCAACAACCATTCGCCATTCACTATGTGCACACACGCTGTATCAGCTGCACTCGGGCATCTCCGAGCTCACTCAACTGCCACTGTTACTTTGGTGAGTAACAAAGTCCCACGTAAACCAATCTTTCCTTTCAAATGAGAGTACTTCCTCCAGGGAGGAACAAATACTGACTCGAGAGAGTGGGGGGAAGCGTGCGGAGGAAACCCCACATCAGGAGCCGTGGCCCCACCATATGCCTGGGCATGCCAGCAGAGAAGTGAAAATCGTAAGCAAGAATTTAACAAGTAACTGATATAACCTTTGGATGCATTAGAATCAATACCACTTAAATGGCCCTGTTTTTGCTTCAGAAAGCGCCTTAGTCCATCACTACGTACCCCCCGACGGTCCTTCAGGAAGGACCTGCTGTGATGCAGTGTGACGACTAAGGGGCTGCCCGGCAGCTGCCAGGGCTCAGGGTGGCATGACCCCCCCACCTTGACCTGTGACCTCTCTACCCTTCACAGGTGTGGCCCCCACACCTTTCTGCTAATGCCAACCCCTGACAGCTTTCAGAGGTCATACACTGCCAATATGGGACATTTCATGAAGAATACGGTCTTTTTAGACCAACGAAACGGGTTTGCTGACAGATGGGTTCTCAAGGCAGATCCCACAAATCTTACATCCAAGACATGTGTTTAGAAACTGCTCATTAAAGGAAGACAGGATATGTAACCACATCTGAACACAGTGACATCTGTGCGGAGAAGCAAACGCACACGCCAAAGTACCAGCACAGGTGGCACACATAAGTGGGACGAGGGGTGTTTTTCTGGCCCTTTATTATTTTCTAGAATACTCTCATTCATTTCTATAGAATGTAACACACACACACACACACACACACACACACACACACACACACACACCCCATCTCTAACCCGGAAACATCCAATCATACATTTCTTACCAAGATGACAAACCACGGGAAGTTGGGAGTACTTCAGTACTTCTAATGGAGAACTATTTATCACAACATGAGTCGACAACCAGAGTGTGTGGGAAGACAACCTAAGTGTTATTTGAGGAAGGAGGCGTGATAGCCAAGTGGGAACAATTTTTTTTTTTTGAGAGAGACAGAGACAGAGAGCACATGGGGGAGGGGCAGAGAGAGTCCCAAGCAGACTCCATGCTCAGCACAGAGCTGGACTCTGGGCTCGATCCCACGACCTTGGAATTGTGACCTGAACCAAAACCAAGAGTTGGATGCTCAACCGACTGAGCTACCCAAGTGCCCCAAGTGAGAGCAGCTTTTTAAGAGATAACTTTATTAATGAGAACGTTTGGATCTTTCTCAATCCTTCCGAGTATGAGAATAGACACTCTGTATTTAAAGGGTTAACCAAAAGTGGGACTAGAATCAGAACCAGTTCCGAGCTGATTTTAGATGAAATTTCAAGAGCTCTGAGGACCCACTACTGTTCTTAGTAACCAGGAGAAAAGAATAGCATACCCACAACTTTGAAGTTTCCTTTGAAATCCTGCCTATGGGGAAGTTTTGCTGGGCACGCTGTGACACAGAGCGAGTGGCACACCCCAGTGGGTCCCTAGTTAAGGTGCAGTAAGTTACTTCTATAGTCAATGTAACAAAGTCACTGAGGACCCACTCTGATGATTATAGTGCTCCGAATTCTGTCAGGCTTTCTGTAAGATTTGTCCTTGGGAAGCTAACTTAGGTCATTAAACATATTACTCGGGAGATCAAATAACATCACCACAAACCTACCTGCATTACGAAGCCCAGGCACCCCGTTCCTGCAGCTGCTTACAAGTTGTCCACTACAACTGCAAGTAACAACCCATCACACATTTCTGTACAAATGTGGCCTAGAGTCTGCAGTCTGTGAAAACAAACTTTTCCAGCAGTTCTCCTATACAGAACTGAGATTCTTTAAAATGAAAGTTTCCCTCTGGTTTAGGAAGTTGGCACGTCTTGTGTTCTCACTTTTGGGGCCTATTGTGCTATTTTCAAAGAATTACAAGAATTCCAAGAATTACACACTTGGGGTCTGACACCAACCAAACGTCCCCATTTGCTGTACTAATACGTCTAAGGGCCCACAGATACCACCAACCACTCTTAGACATGTTTTCCCAGGGGCCATGAGGCACAGTGCTCTCCTCTCTGCTGCCAAGACCCTTTCCTAGAGGCGGGAAGCCCCCGAAAATGGGGACACGTAGCAGGAGGGCATTGCCAAGTGGCCTGACTTGATGGAAAGTGATGTTTTGTTTGGCAACTCTGGGCACAGTCTTACTTTCTGCCCCTTGTATCACAGAGCTCCAGAATCAACTCACACACACCTGCTGTTGTCTGAATTACAGCCTTTCTTGGGAGATAATGTGTTAATTCCAGTCAAAAGCCTCCAGGCAGCATGAAACAGGAAGAAATAAAAATAATGGAAAATGTACCTCCATGAAATTAACATTAGAAGAACCTCAGGGGCAAAACTGGGATCAAATATGGGATCATACAACAGCCAACGGCCTAAGATCTAATGAGCCTGCACATTACAAACCTCATAAATGATAATTATCCACTAGGAAGCAAGCATCTCACTTCTTTGAGAAGTGATGGGGCACAGTTTTCTGTTAACAGCAAATGTTATTCAACCTGTTCATGAATCAGGCTTAATAATACAACTTAACTAATTTCCCTGCATGATTTTTATTGCAGCTCAAATTTACACAGTTGCTGTTTCTCACCAAGGACTTTTACGTTTCCAGTGCCAGGTTCCAAACACGGTCAGTGACGTTTGAGCCACACATCTTAGGGAATCACAATGTAGGTAAAACCTTATGATGATATTCCTTTTAATGATGGCAATTTATCATTTCCATATTGTTCCCAGGGTTTTATTTTACAAATACTATTGTAGGGAGATTCAAATGCAGAAAATTAAATACAAAGCACCCATGAGTAGTTTTCTCAAGAATACACATCAGGACAAGTGATCTGCTTCCTCTGAACCATTCACACATGAAAGCGCTGGGTCCCTGTGCGGAATTCAAAGCTACAGAATGCCAAGCACACTTATGAAAATTAAGTGCAGCTCACTGTTCTCCTCATTCCCACAAGTAGGATGGAAGTCAACATTAATAATGACATCTTGATAACAGAGGACAGACAGGAAGCCCGACTCATGAATTTTTTATATGCCCTTTCCTTGCTCAGTCCAGCAGATGCTGATGAACGGTTTCATCTACTAGCCAGCACTGACGTCTTGGCGGTAGCCACAAATACTTCCGAAACAGACCTACGTGATAGCAGGTTGCTTATACTGAAGACGTTTAACCTCTGAGAATTTCTGGAACCTGAAAAATTCTAGTTTAGATCTGAACTTCAAAGAGAACAAGATGGCTAAAAAGACACATGGGGGTAAAAAAAAAATTTAAAAAAAGGAGGAGGGGCTCAGTTAGCTATCACAACTCGGGCACTTGGAGCAAGGCAGACGCGGGGCGTGACGACACACAGCGCCCTGCGGGCTACTGTCTCGTGCTCTTCAGTTATCCTGATGACGGGCGGTCTTCTTCTTTAAACAGTTTCACTTAGGTATAAAGCACGTACCATAAATCCACTCACTTGAAGCACGGAATTGAAAGGATTTTACTAAACTTGCAGCGTTGTAGAATTATCACCACAACGCAGTTCGAGAACACTTCCATCACACACATGTATGGCTTGGGTCCACCTGGCTCGATCGTCCTTTGACCCCAGCCCCAGTTGACCACTGTCCCACTTTCTGCCTCCATAGACTTGTCTTCTCCACACATTTCGTGTAAATGGCGTCCTATGATACAATCGTGTGACACGTGGTATTGGAGCCTGGCTTCTTAGTGTGACGTTTTGACGTTTATTCACACTGTAGCTGTATTCCATCACGGGATACGACCAACACTGTCCATCCAGCAGCTAGGACGTGTGCACTGCCTGCTTCTTTTCCTCTTTTTTATGAAGGCCGCTACGGACATCAAGTCTTTGTGTGTTTTTCCTTCTCTTTGGTAGACGCCTAGGAGTGGAATTGCTGGGTCATGTAGCGAATTTATGCTTAATTTTTAAGAGCATGCCAAACTTAAAAATTTCACCATTTTACATTCCCATCAACAACATATGAGAATTCCAGTTTCTGAACACCCTTGGTTATTGTTGCTCTGTAGCACAGTTTTGAAACTGGAAACAGAAGCTTTCCAACCTTGTTATTTTCTGGGGTTTGTGGCTATATCTGCTCCAGTGGGTATGAAGTGTCAGCTCACTGGTTTTAATTTGTATTTTCCTAATGAATGTGAAACATCTTTTCACGCACTTATTGTCATTTGTGTATTTGTGGTGAAATATCTATTCAAACCTGTTGCCCGTTTTTAAATTCATGTTGCATGTTTTCTTCTGGAGTTTTAAGAGTTCGTTTTGTATCTGTTTGGAAGGACTGCATCAGGTTATGATTTGCAAATACTTTCCCCCAGTGTGTGGTTTGTCTTTCCAACTTTCTATCAAGTGCCATTTGATGTGCCCAAGTTTTTAATTTTACCGAAGCCACATTTACCAATATTTCTTTTATGTATTGCCCCATATCTAAGAACTCTAACTTGAGATTAAGATTTACTGATTTGTCTTCTTCCAAAAGTTTTAGTTTTTACATTAAAGACTGCAACCTATTTTGAATTTATTTATATGATGCAAAATAAAGTTTAAATTAATCTTTTTACAGGTGAACGCCCAATATTCCCAAACATCGTTTGTTGAAAATACTACCCTTTTATCACTGAACTGTCTTCGCTGAAAAATGAAGTGACCATATGCAACAGGGCTATTTCTGGACTCTCTATTGTGTTTCATTGACTATTTTTTCTGTATCTACCTTCCTACCTACCTTTCTGCCAGTGTAACACTGTCCTGGCTACTATAGTAAGGGTTGAACACGGGAAGTCTGAGTTTTCCAACTTTGTTATCCTATTCCAAAATTGTTTTAGATATTGTGGGTTCTTCCTTTATATTTTAGGACAATATCAATTTCTGCAAAACAAAAAATATGCTGAGATTTTTGACAGGAATTTCATCAAATCTCTAAACCTATTTGCAAAGAATTTCCATTTTAACAATATTAAAACTTTTAATCCATGAATATCAACTATCTGAATGCTTTTAAAGACACATTTGATCTTAAAAATATTTTGAAACAAGGGCGCCTGGATGGCTCAGTCAGTTAAGCATCTTACTCTTGGGTCATGATCTCATGGTTCGTGAGTTTAAGCCCTGCATCGGGCTCCACGCTGACAGTATAGAGCCTGCTTGGGATTTCTCTCTCTCTCTCTCTCTCTCTCTCTCTCTCTCTCTGACCTTCCCCTGCTTGCATGTACTCTCTCTTTCAAAATAAACACACACATGAATATTTTGAAACAACTCTGTTATATCTCAAGTCTCAGATACACAATCCTCTATTTTGTGACTGGAGGAACTTTAGAATGAAGACATAAAAAATTGTTTCATTCAACTTCTTAAAAATGTTGAAACAATCCAAAGTTACAGAAAAGTTTTGAATAGAAATACTTTTTCCCCTCTTGAATCATTTGAGGGTGAGTCACTGACCTGATGCCCCATCAACCCCAAATACTTCAGCAGGTATTTCCAATAAACAAGTTTATTTTCCTCTACAAAGCCGATTCGGGCATCAAAATCAGGGATCAGATACGTTTCTTCCACCCAAGTCTGGGACCCTCAGTCAAGTTTTGCCAGTTGTCCTGATGGTGTCTTTTACAGCAAAAGGAGCCCGTTGGGAGACAAGGCCACAGACGCCATCGGCCTGCCTGGCGGGGAGTGGGGTCCTCAGGCCTCTGTGACACCGGTGTCCACATGCTGCTTTCCGTCCCTCCTTAGTCTGTGTCTGATGCTCCCTGGCTTGGAGTCAGTGAAGTATCTTTGCCAGGAAGACCCCGGATGGAATGCTGTCTTCCCCGCTGCAACCCTCTGGGTGACACACCCCTGCCCCAAGTCTCCACCGTGAAGGTTCTCTCCTTCCCGTCATAATTAACTACTATTTTCTAGACGTCTGCCGTAGCAATGGAGCTTTTAATCTGTTCATCTGTTTGTCTGAATAGTGAAATAATTTCCGTTTTATTCAAAGCGTTATCATCTATCATAATCTTTACCTTGATGCTGAAATTGCCCCAATTTGGCCAATGGGAGCCCCTCTGAAGGACATGTCACCGCCCTACTGTGAGCACTTTCTTGCACAAAATGACATCCAGGTTCATCCTGTTCATTTCCTGAAGGAACGCGAGCTCATCTGAGAGGAAACCGTGTGTGCAGGATTTATGGGTGTTGGACATCCTCATCACCACTGGGGGTGGGGTGGGGGGGATGCTCCCAGGTCTGGTCTTTAAGCAACTCTGATGGGATCTGTTTCTATAGAGGACCTCAGAAGGAAGAAGTCTGTAGCTATGGTATACTGATTTCTAGTGTTGCAGGGGCAACCGACAGAATATTGTGATTCTGTGACTGCCGAGTGAATTTGCAGGAGGTGTGTTCATTAGGTAAAGGTTCCTTATAACTCCTTTTAAGAGCCCCCACCATGCCCTCACTGCTACTAGTGAGCATCCCGTGTTGGTGCATGGGCGTTGGCGAAGCACTCCATTGCTGGCTTCAGCTTTACCGGCACCTTGCCAAGTGACACACAGACAGACACGTGGACAGTCTCCTATAAAGTAGATAGGTCAGGGCGGCTTCCTTCCTAGTTGGCCAAGCATGTCTACGGTCGCTGGCACTACTGCTGGAATAGCACATCCTAAACTATTTCCCGAGAGGAAAAGTTACCCACAAGGCTACTGCATTTTACAGTGAGGCAGAAATCATTAAGTATTTTAACTCAATTCCATCTGCTCTCTCAAAAAGTTTAATTGTTCTAACTGAAATGTGTTTTTCAAAAATATAGGATTGGGTTTTAATCCAACTTCATATTATTAAATATTATGAATGCATTAGAATAGCTGAGGGGCACATTTAAAGACATTAGAGAATGTCGGCCAGAAAAAAGGAAATCCTAACCACTTTCATACTGCAGCATCTCCGTTTTATACCTACGTTAGCACATGCTTACAAAAAAACTGTACGCGTACTTGAAGGTTTATGGTGAAAGCGTGCTGTCTGGTGATTGCATTAAAAATCGGAAGGGGACGTGAAACAAAGCGGGCCAAATGTTGGTCCACAGGGAGCTGGATGGGGGGCACTTCACGTACTTAAAGATGTTCAAAGTGCTAATGATAAAACCATAGTATGCTACACCAGAAATCAAACTGGAAGACGGTATACCAAAATGCTAATAGGGCCTGTTAACTGGTATCACTGGGCAGCATGATTACTGAGGTCTTTATGTTATTGCATATTTTCTACAGTTTCTTCAGGGAACACATATGCAGTCGGACAAAATGCCAATGAACTTCCCCAAGTTCATTCTCGCCACAAGCACCTGCTGACCCTGCTCTGGGCTGGACGCTGGGTGGCTGCTGGCTGGGGGGCGGTGACCGCGGCTGGGAGGTGAGGGGAGTGCTCATGGAGGTTGCTCCCGGCCTTCCTGCAGCTGACGTTCCTCCCCCGCCCGCGCCAGGGACAAGCCTGAAGGGAGAGAGAGCCTGAGCTCTCACCGCCGATGTGACACAAACTCCAGGCCGAGGGTAACTGCTGGGAGCCTCGGGCTGGAGTCCTGCGCTTGGAAAACAGGGGGCCCCACCAGAGAGCCTCCCAGAATGTGCCCAGAGTCTGTCATCTCTGCAGGTGTCAGCGAAGTTCACGGAGACCACGGTCTCCAGACGCTGCGGGATGTGGAATCCAAGGGGGGTTGGCGCAGGGACCCATGCAGGCCCCCTGCAGCCAGCCCCTCTGCAAGTGGAAGTCCTCCCCAGACGTTAGCGTCTACTCTGCCAACGGTCTCAAGGGGGGGCGCACGCGACTGATTTCCTCGTCCTTGTAAAGACGCTGAGGAGGACACTCACCTGCAGAGGCACCACAGGACAAACCCAAGTCCGCAGTACGGGTCCAAGCAGATGGCCACTTCTCTCGAGGGGTAGAGCTCACACTGCAGCTTGATGGAGCGGCAGAAGGCACTGGTGGCTGCGTGGCACATCTGGAAGACAGCAAGGCCGCCTCAGTCCACGTGGCCGACACCCAGTGCCCAAGCTGGAGCGACCCCGTCCCGCACCCCAACAGGAAGTGGGCACGCACAGGGTTCTCCGGCGATCCCACAGCCCAGGGAAGAAGGTGGGGAGACACTAGACGCTGCGGCTCACGGCCCCTCCCAGGTGCGTGCCCGACACACGCCTGTCATGCGGTAGGGCCGGCAGGGCGCGTGGATGAACATCCCATGTCAGTGGCAGGAACCGGCTCAGAGAAGGTAGTGTGCTGAAGGTCACACAGCTTCGGGCCAGAACCAGCGTTAGTCACAGGACAACAGCCACGCTCCCGTCTCCCCGCATCGCTGAGGTGACAGTAAGAGGGCTCCCACGTGATGGAAGTTATTGCCAAACAGCATAAAATATATCTCATAAAATCAGTTTTCTCACAGAAGCTTCCTAGCCAATCAAGCCTAAGAGGAAAAGGAAAATTTTCCCAAGTTTGTGGTTTGAAAAACATCTGGAGTTAACGTGACGTGAACGTCCCATGCAGCTGAACCGTGTGGGGGGCTGGAGCAAGCACCCTAATACTCAGGGCCACCCGCCCAAATGCCTGGGGGAAGCACCCGTGAGTCGCGCCGGCAACAGAGGCGAGAAGCCAGGGCCAGGGCCACTTCTGTGGTAAGCGTGGGAGCCCTGCTAGAAGCTGTGGGTGGAGGGAGGTTTCGCGACGGATCCGCCGCACAATCCACACAAGGTAATGCAGAATTACTCGAGAAGTGAGCACATACAGCTCATTTTCCCTTGCTGTTAAGGCCACGATATTTGCTTAAAGAAGAAACAAGGCTGGGTTTCTGAAACATGCCTTCAACCTCTGCCCGCCCACTAGATCGGGAGTCAGCAAAATCCTAGCTACCGAAATTAGCCACATTCCCAGATTCGCCACTAAAACAAACCTTGCCTGAACCCCTACTCTGTGCAGGCGTTATTTATAGCTTGAGAACAGTTCAGCTCAGCAAACACTAATACGTTAATGGAGTACATGCTATGTCTCAGGCATTGTATTAGGTGCTCAGAATATAAAGAAGAATAAAACACAGCCTCTGTCTGACCTCAGGAGTTTGGGTCCGGTGGAAAATTGAGAGAGAACTCCGGTAACTGCAGGGCCTGTGAGCGCGTTCACAATGGGTGCAGAGAGCATAAGGAGGGCAGAGAAGGGGCTCTCATATCACCCTGGGGGACCCCAGTGTGCTCTGGGTCTTGAGGCTGAGTGAGCACAAGCAGAACTCATCAGAGTGACAGGAGCACAGACAGATGAAGAAAAACGCAACCAGGAAAGCTAAAGGACTCGTCTCCAAGCACCAGTCTTGGACCTGCCAACATCACAGCCCAACAGCCCACGCTGGAGGAAAAACTCCCAATTCTTAGGAAGTCAGACTTGTACCTGGAGAAGTCGTTTTGAAAAGCCCCAGACAACAAGCTCTAATGCCCTACTCTGAAACAGACGGTGAGAGTAGACACAGTGAGAGGAAGCAGGGATGAGGGCAACTGTATGTGTTTCTGGGATGTGGCTCAGCTCTCCTCTTGGGTGGGTTTACCTTCCAGAGCAGTTTTGCTTTAGCTGACGTTAAAGTAAGTGTCCACTCCCTGGGCACACGGCAGCTGCACATTCGGTGGAAGGGAGAGCCACCACCAGTATGACAGCGTCCTGTGGGCAAGCCCAGAGGGCCACTGATCTGAAGGGAAGGGTCCTCCACACGACTTCCCCATTGAAGTGAAAACGTTTCTCCAGGGTCTATCAGAAATCTTCAGAGTTCAAATTAAACTTTTAAATGGTTAGTATTTTAAAACTTAAATTGAACACATAAACATATACTCATGGGCCTTCTACTAAATCAGACATTAAATGGTGCCCGTTAGGGGGGAAACAGATTACTGGCCAAGTCTCTCTCAGCGTTCATTCTATATTTGAATACTTAATGACATTTGGACCAAAAGCTGAAACTGAATCAAAATTTCTGAGAAACATGAGGACATGTGCAACCAAAGAGGTAGAAGAGAATTCAATGAGAAGACCATGACCAGATGATTTCGGTTGTTTACACCTCTCAGTATTTAAGGCAAATGGGTTTTCATTAAATGACATCACAACATATTTTACCTCAGGTACTCATCAAACAAACAATCAGAAGTTTAATAAAAAGTTACGAAGATTTCAGAGAAAAGTCTAATTATTTATCCCTCTGGGATTACTAGGGTTTACATTTCTATTAAGTGGAATTACCAAGAGTCACGTCACTTCATCTGTTTCACGTGTAAGTATCTTTATCGAATCACGATGTAACATTATAGCCCCCACTTCTGTAGACCATGAAAATGGTACGATCACAAGTGTGTGTTTCTGTTTGGCTATGACAGGAGGCAGCTCAAAGCCACTCACCCTGGTATGAAAAGAAATCTGTACTCCAAAAAGCTTCTGAAGAATTATTTTATTTGATAATTGCACTTTATTTGGTGTGTCACCTCAGATTCTACTGAAAAGCAGAGGAGACGATTCTGGGAAGACTGTCTCCATAGCAACCAGACAACAACTGTGTCAGAAAATGATGAGACTCTTTGGAGTTCTGGAGTCCGTTTAAGTCTTACAACTTCCCGAGGAAAGTTTGGGCAATCAATGGTAATTAATTTTGGAAAAAGTAAGATATTCCCATTAAAAAAAAAACAAACAGTTGTGGGAACTCATCACATTTAAGTACTCATTAATGTACTCAATTACACTCAGACCTGCCGTGAAAGAAAGGCTCAAGGGACTCCTGCAGATTGAAATAATAAGATATTAGACATATCTCAAAGTCATGTGAAATAAATTTAGATCTCAGCAAAAGTAAATACAATTCAATTATAAATACTAGTATAATTGTAGCAATACTTTGTAACTCCACTTTTCATTTTCTACGTGATTTAAGACACTAATATGGTAAAAAAAAATAATCATTAGCTGAAAAAATGATTGTTATTGTAACTTTGGGTTTAAATTCCACTTTTTTCCCTATATAACTTGAGACTTAAGAAATGCATTTAAAAGACTTGCTACTACATATTTTGGGCCATGCGGTATATAAAGATATAACTTTGTGACATCAGCAACTGAGAAAGGCGGGCACAGAGCAGTTTTGTGTGTTCCTGAAATTAAGCGAGTATAATCCAAACTGGAGTACTGCAACTGTAGGGTGTTCAACTCAACCCCCACTGTCACCTGAGTGACACAAGCTGTAGAATATATACAAAAAGAATTCAAATGTTTCGCTACAAAAAAATCAACTAAGCACAAAACAAGACAGTAATGCAGGAAATGAGTAACAGAGAAGTTATTTTTTAACTTCTTTTTAATGTTTATTTATTTTTGAGAGAGAGAGAGAGAGAGCGAGCGAGAGCGAGCGAGCTGGCAAGGGGCAGAGAGAGAGGACACAGAATCCAAAACAGGCTCCAGGCTCCGAGCTGTCAGCACAGAGCCCGATGTGGGGTTTGAACCCACAAACCATGAGATCATGACCTGAGCCAAAGTCAGCCGCTTAACTGACTGAGCCAACCCAGGTGCCCTGCAAAAGCAGTTTGACTGCAGAAATTTACATGAAAACTTAGGCTAAAAAACAAAACAGATCTCACATCAACCTAACTTTACAACTTAAGGAATGACAGAAAGAACAGACTAAACCCCAAGTCAGAAAAAGGAAGTAATAAAGATTAGAGCATAAATAAACACAGGGTAGAGGAAGAGTTGACTTACTGAAAGCAAAAGATCGTTCCTCCAAAAGATCAACAAAACAGACAAACCTCCAGTTAGATGGACTAAGAAAAAAGGAAGGAAAATTCAAAATACTAAAATCAGAAATGAAAGTGAGGACATTATGGATTCTACAGAAACAAAAATAATCAGAAGAAAGTACTATGAACAGTCGCACACCAACAAACTGCACAAACTATATGAAATGAAGAAATTCCATTTCATGGAAATTGAAACCCAAATTATCAAGAAGAAAGACAAAACTGGGGTGCCTGGGTGGCTCAGTTGGTTAAGCGTCAGACTTTGGCTCAGGTCCTGATCTCAGGTTTGTGGTTTCAAGCCCCACACTGGGCTCTGTGCTGACGGCTCAGAGCCTGGAGCCTGCTTCGGATTCTGTGTCTCCCTCTCTCTCTGCCCCTCTCCTGCTCGTGCTGTCTCTGTCTCTCAAAAATAAAGTTTAAAAAAATTTTAAAAAAGGAACACAAAACCTACCAAGACTAAATCATAAAGAATAAAAAATCTGAATAGACCAAAAGCAGTAAAGCAAGATCAAATCAGTAAAGAAGATTTTCCAGCAAAGAAAAGCCCTGTACCTGATGACTTCATTGCTAAAATCTACCAAACATTTAAAGATGAACTAATACTGGTCCTTCTCAAACGTTTCCAAAAAATTAAAGAGAAAGGAACACTATTTTTTTTAAGTTTACTTACTTATTTTTAAGATAGAGACAATGTGCACACAAACAAGGGAGGAAAAGAAAGAGGGGCTGATGTGGGGCTCGAACCCATGAACCATGAGATCATGACCTGAGCCGAAGTCCGACATTTATCCGATAGAGCTGCCCAGGCGCCCCCGAGAAGGGAACACTTCTTAACTCATTCTATGAGATTAGTAAAACTCTGATACCAAAGCCAGACAAAACACTATAAAAACAGAAAACTATAGACCAGTATCTCTGTGGAACACTGATGCCAAAATCCTCAACAAAGCACTTACCCAATTCGGTAGCACATTAAAAAGCTTATACATCAGTGGGATTTATTTCTGTAAGGGATTGTAGGCTCTACAAATGAAAACTCAATCAATGGGGGCACCTCACTGACTCAGTCAGAGGAGCATGTGACTCTTGATTTTGGGGCCATAAAGTTAAATCCCACAGTGGGTATAGAGATTACTTAAAAATAAAATCTTAAAAAAAATCAATGTAATATATCATATTCAAAGAACGAGGGGGAAAAACACATGATATCTCAATTGATGCAAAAAAAAAATCTGACAAAATTCAACATCTTTTTATGGTAAAAACACTCAATAAACTAGGAGTAGAAAAAACGGGCTCCAACAGAATAAAAGCCATATATAAAGAACACAGTAAACATCATACTCAGCCATGAAAGACTCAACACTTTACCTCTATGATCAGCAATAAGGCAAGGATGCCTGTTTTCACTCTTTCTATGCATAGTACTAGAAGTTCTAGCCCAAGCGATTAGGTAAGAAAAAAAAATAAAAGGCATTCAGATTAGAAAGGCAGAAATAAAATGATCTCTTCATGGATTAAATGAACTTGTATGTAAAAAACACTAAACATCGTACACAAAAAATTGTTAAAAATTGTAAATTCACTAAAGTAGCAAGATAAAAAGTCAACATGCAGAAATCATTTGCATTTCTATACATTAAGTGAAAAATCTGAAGAGGAAATTAAAACAATTCCATTTATGATAGCATCAAAGAATAAAATGCTGAGGAATTAGCCAAGGAGGTGAAAGACTTGTACAATTAAGACTATAAAATATTGCTAAAAAATAAAGACACACATAAATGGAAACACACACCATATTCACAGATGTCAATACTACCCAAAACAGTACAGACTCAGTGCAATCTCTATTAAAATCTCAATGACTTTTTTGTGTAAGTAGAAAATGCATAGAATTCATACAGAATCTCAAAGAAATCTGAATAGCCAAAACAATCTTGAAAATAAACACAGTTAGAGGACTCCCCCATCCTGATTTAAAAACTTACTACAAATATACAGTAGTCAAAGCAGTGCAGTACTGGCATAAAAACAGACATACAGATCAACAGAACAGAGAGCCTAGAAATAAACCCTTGCACATATTGGCCAACTGATTTTTGACCAGAGTGCCAAGACTATTCAGTTGGGGAAACAACAGTCTTTTCAAC
This sequence comes from Lynx rufus, assembly GCF_022079265.1. NCBI lineage: Eukaryota > Metazoa > Chordata > Mammalia > Carnivora > Felidae > Lynx > Lynx rufus. Next base: position 320,383 of record NW_025814889.1, read on the forward strand.
AAAGTGCTAAGAAAATGGCATCTCCAAATGCAAAAGAACGAGGTTGGACCCTTACCTCACACCACACAGAAAAGTTAGCTCAAATTGGATCAAAGACAGAAATGTAAGACCTAAGACAATAAAACTCTTGGAACAAAACAAAGGACAAAGGCTTCATGACACTGGATTTGGCAATGATTTCTTGGATGTGACCAAAGGCACAGGCCAAAAACGACACAGAATTGGACTGTATGAAAATTTAAAGATTTTGTGCATCGAAAGACACCATCCACAGAGTAAGAAGGCAATCCAAAGAAGAGGAGAAAATTAATATACAGAATATACCAAGAACCTATAAGACTCAACAACAAAAAACCAAGCCATTTGATTCAAAGGACATGAATAGACATGTCTCCAAAGAAGACTTACAAACAGCCAATAACTGCATGAAAAAAATGCTTAACATCACTAATCATTAGGAACAACAGTGGGCAACAGTATGGCAACTCCCTCCCAGGTTAAAGACGGAAACTACCGCCCGACCCCAAAATTCCACTTCTCCGTATATACCCAGAAGACCTGAAGAGATGTTCGTATGTCTGTGTTCACAGCAGCAATGCTTACAAGAGCTAAAACTTGGGAGACAACCCTAGTGTTCGTTGAGGGATCGACGGACAGGTTAAATGTGGTACACACTTCAACAGAATATTAACTTAGCCTCAGAAAGAAATTCTGATGCCCTCGGCAACACGAATGAACCTCCAGGACATTACGGTGAGTGAAATGAGCCAGTCACAAGAGGACAGTGCACATGACTCCACTTCTATGGGGTCCCCAGAGCCATCAAAATCCCAGAGATGGGGGTGGGAGTGAGAGGGGATGGGGAGTTATTAATAGGTAGCGAGCTTTAGTTTTAGAAGATAAGATGAGTCATGGGGATGGATGGCAGGGAGGGACGGCTGCATGGCAGTGTAAGAATATTCAACGTCACTGAACCACACACTTGGGTGCGTTATTGTGGTAAACTTATGTCATGTATGTACAACCACAATAAAAAAAATTGGGAAAAGGGTAGAGAAAGAGAACTCAATGCAGTAAATGACACAAACTGAGTGGTCAGACCCCCAGAGGTGGGCAAAGGAGTTCCTGAGGCTACTGAGGATGTACCAGTACCTTGGCAAGGACACTGCCAGAGCTGTGAGGGTCCTCATGAGGTGACGTGCATAGCACAATGAACCCATGAACAACACGGGTCTGTGTGCCCCAGCCCACTTACAGACTTTTTATAGTGCAGGACTGTAATCGTTTATGTTTCTCCTAATCGGTTTTCTTTGGCTTACTACTTTACTTAAGAATGCAGTACATATTACGCTACATACCACGTACTATGTGCATGTGATACACACACTTGCACGTAACACGCCTAACATCACATGATATGTTATATAACACACAAGATAGGTTTCAATCGACTGTTTAGGTCACTGGTAAGCTTTCCAGTCAACAGCAGGCTATCAGGAGGAGTCACAAGTTATACGTGGATTTTCAATTGTGCAGGGGGTTGGCGCTCCTAACCCCCCGAGTTGCTCAGGGGTCCACTCTAGTTGCATGCTTTAACAGGAACACGGGTCACAGCATGAGCCGTCCTCCAGCACACAATAACAGAATCCACAGCAAAAAAGCAAGAAATCCCAGTGCACACAGTTTCACAACAGAACACTGGGATTCGAAAGCCAGCAAGGAAGAAACACATGCAGTGTTTATTAGGGGCTGGTGAGGCTGTGTTTACACACACACAGAGATAGTTGGGACATTCGGAAAGAGTCGGCTGACCTAGGTAACCGTGGAAGTGACCGTGCATCTTAAGGCCTCAGTGAAGCGCAAGCACACACCCCTCACGTGTGCCACCGTGCAGACCGTGTCACTAACCTTCACTCCAGCCAGCATCCCCGTTGTGGACACACTGAAGTCAAGATAAGCTAGCGTGTCTGGGTTGGAAGGTTTGTAGATCTGGGCAGGCCGTTTCTTTGGCAAATCGTCTGGAGCAAAACAAAGCCATTAGCATGTCTGAGCCAACGGCAAAGCAGACAAGCAGGTACAGGTGTCTGGCTGGTTTGAGGACTGACCTGTGTCCAGTATGGGGGGCCACGCCCTGACGTCTACGGCCGCAGCTGCCTCCCGGGACCGCAACAACTTACAGATCAGCTGTGTTGTCATCAAGCAGGCAGAGCGACTCACCTGAGGCGAGAGAACAAGTTGTGGAGGAAGGAGGTGAGCGGTCGCGCACGGCCAGCTGCTCACCACACACCCCGAGGCCAGCGGCTTTCACAGCGGGCCGGGCCGCCTCCCATGGAGCCAGCATGACGGCCAGGATGCGACCGCGGACCCAGAGCTCAGACACGGAGGCCCCTGGAGATTCCTGGAGCTGAGGAGTAGCCACGGTTATGAGCGTGCTCAGAAAGGAGTGTCCCAACCAACCACCCTGTCAGCTCTGATCTACAAAAACCACCATGTGTCTCCACAGACGTGGCCACGACTTTCTGAACAGAGAAGTGGCCTGGACAGTACTCCCACACACCCACAAAAAGAATTCGCGTGTGCTATCCCCAGACTAAGCTGTCCCTCGTGGTTTCTCCTCCAAGGGGAAAACCTTTTCCTAATCCTCTTCAACTTCCCCAAGCATAAGAAAAGTCAAAATAAATCTGCGCTTTCAAAAAGGAATGGGACACTTCTAAATCTTCAGCAGAGAACTTCAGAAAAATACATGACTTCATCAGTCTGGTGCAAAAACTCCCACTGTCTTTACAGACGTCCGTGAGAAAGGTCACTTTCTTGAGGGCCCTGCGACTCTAATGCATGAGGGAAGCCACCCCAGCCCCTAATGCCACAAGTGAGTGAAATCATGAAATCCCATTTCCAGAACTAGACGGTAGAGGCCGCATCCTCCCCACCAGCCCCAGAGCTAGCCCTGCCTTGGTTCTGCCATCTGGAAGACCTACGCTTGGACCAGGGCACAGGTGGGAGGAAGGGCCCTGGGGGAGGAGGGGGGAGGACTAGAACCCTGGAAGGAGAACCCCGGGGGGAGCAGGAGGAGGACGAGCAGGAGAGCCCCGGGGTGGGGGGAGGAGGAGAACCCCGGGGGTGGGGGGGGTAGGAGTAGAGCCCCAGGGGAAAGGAGGAGGAGAGCCCTAGGGAAGAGGAGGAGAGCCCCGGTGGGGGGAGCAGGAGAACCCCAGGGGGAAGGAGGAGAGCCCAGGGAGTGGGTGGAGGAGGAGGAGGAGAACCCCAGTGGGTGGGGAGTCGGGGGAGCCCTAGTGCTTCCAGGTGTGGTTACCTCCACGATCATCTTCACGGTGGGCAGCGTGGTGGCGATGTTCTGCGGGTGCGGGGGGCGGACGGTTATGGGCACGCAGCCCGCATACAGGCAGCCGTAAAAAGCTGCAATCAGGTCTATTCCTAGACAGGAGGAATGCGTAAGTGCTCAGGTGACAGTCCCCGGTGCAGAGGTGCCAGCCTGGGGCTGCGACGGGAACGGACTCTTGTCTGTGCTGTCAATTCCCGCCGCCTGTCCTTTCGGCACGAGATGCCCAAGCGGCCCAGGTGGCTGATTTCTGTCATTTCTCTAAGGAATTACTCACCTCTGTCGTCACCAGTTTACTGAAGGATTTAATTATTGTTGCTTAAATGAACTACCTCAGACATCGAACAAAACAAACTTGGACACAAATGTCTTTGCGAACTTTCGCCCCGTGCATGACCTCAGGAGGCACCCAGCATGCAGCACCGCCCCGCGAGAGGCCGCAACTAGACCTAGGGAGCCACACAGAGCGCGATGCCGGCTGTCAGCTAGGGCGTGGGCGACAAGGTGCCCCGCACGCGGCTGGGGAACTGCCTTCTCACCTGGTGGGTAGACGAGAGCCACGTGGTCCCCGTCCTGCAGATGCCCTCTCTCCAGCAGCATCACGGCGATCTTCTCGGCGCGCTTATGCAGCTGCACACACGTCAGCGAGCTTGCGATGGCACCCTGAGGGGCGCAAGAACGAGCAGGTGGGATTTTTTTAACGTAACAGCTTTACTGAGATGTACTGCAGGTACCAGCCAGGCGCCTTATTTCAAAGGCACACTTCAACGGGCACTAGTGTGTCCCCAGAACTGTGCGGCCATCCACAGTCGGTTTTGGCACGCTTTGGTCATCCCCCAAAGACCCCTACCAGTGGTCCCTTCCCTCTCCTTCCCACTGGCCAAGAAGGGCAGCGCCAAAGAGACATCTAGATGTACTTGTGTCAACAAAAGATGTTTTCAAGAATAATTACTTCACTTAAAGAATAGCTAAACGTACCAAAAAATAAAAAAAAAAAAAGTCAACCTGGTAATTCTGGGACTTCGGTATAATTGCCGAGGGCAGGAAGAGTCAGTGGTGACCCGGCAGGAAAAATAAAACAACTTGAACACGTTTTTAAGAAACACCACGTTAAAAGTCGAGGTCAAAAAAACAAATGAACAAAGCAACAAACCAAAAAAATCAGTAAAGTGAAAAACGAACTCGTCAAATTCATTTTATGTAGAACATCACACACACAGAAACAAGTGGAAAACACATTTGGATTGAAAAATACATTAAAAGCACTGTTGTTGCAACTTCTTACTAATCTCCAATTATTTCAAAGTAAACAGTTGAGGAAAATAAATAAAATCTAAACCCTGCTCTTCATGATGAAACCCTATATGAAAGCAATTGACAGGGTGAAGGGCAGGCCGCCCTCTGTGTCTCGGGCCAGGAAGACTCCACGCCACGGAATCTGCGACGACAGCGTTTGCTCCCACAGATAGAGCGAGCCAGCAGCAGCAGGAGGAACAGCAAGACACGGGTGATTTTCGGGGACCCTGCGGGTGCGGTAGGCGTCCTGGACCCAAAGGTCATGTGTGGAGAGAAAAGTCCAAAGGGAAGGGCAGGGAGCGGTGCTAGTGTAGAAGGGGGTCACACTGCGTGGACAGAAGTGACCGGGCCCTTGGGGTCCCTTAAAAACAGGCAGTGGTGGCCTAGCGACTGGAGGTGCTGGGAAAACACGTTAGAATTCCTGTCAAAATGGCCTGTTTGTTGGAAACACCTGCTCTGGGTGGGGTGTGTGGGACCACCTTTTATGATCAGGATTACAAACACCGGTGTTGATGCTTGCCAAAACCATCCACAAGATAACTGGTTGTTATGTGCAGGTCCAGGAAGCAACTCATTCCCCTTCATGACCTGACCCACAAGCAGCACCTGGGACTGCAGGGGCTCCTGCCCTTTCCCACCGGCTGGGACCAGTTTCTGTGGGGACAGGTCAGTGATGATGCTCTGAATTGAGCCTTCTCGTCGCACATTTTCCTGGTCTTCCTTCCGAGGAAGGTTAAAAAATGAGAAAACGGAGACACGCGTGAGGTGAGAGAGCCACGGCGGAACGTGGCAAAGCTGGGTAACCAGACAGACCCGGGAGGCTGGGGTGCAAGACGCGGCCCAATCGTGAGAGCTCGGTGCCCCCAAAACCAGGCGCTCCCAAGCACCTGTCCAAAGGAACTGAAACGAACACACTCCTGGAGACCGCACCTGTCCAAAGGAACTGAAACGAACACACTCACTGAGCCAAGAGTCCTTTGAACATTTCAAAGTGAGATGGTACAGCTGATGGGGAGGCCCAGGACCACCTTGATCCCCAGACTGGCGGGGGGGGGGGGGGGAGTCCATCCTGCCGGCCGAGACACTCACGCACCAGCTGTCCGGGAGGACAGCCAGCGCTACCTTCCTGGCCGTCAGACAGGCACAGCCACGATGCCGGTGGGTGGAGGTGTGCCACGGTGGGCAGGGCCAGCACAGAGGGCTCATCTGTACGTTACCACTGAGCTCGGCCCTCCTTTCTGTCCCCACCCTCTGGCCGCCGGTATGGTCTGCTTGTCTTAAGTAGCAAATATTCCCGTTCTGGGCTGTTCAGATTCTGGAGCCGACCTCCTGAGTTTCGGAGATCCGATGCCGATCCCCTATCAATAATCAACTTTTCCATCACGAGACAAAACCTAAGAGATTGCCAGGTATCAGTGGCTCAGAACCATTAGCCTAAGCATATCTGAAAAGATGTTTTGGCCCTAGTCTGTGAAAATTCCCACTGACATACTTAAAAAAGGTGAAATTTAATTGGCATGCTGTCCTTCAGCCCTACTGATCTCTGAAACAGCTTTCACAACACCGTCTGTAGTTCTTTGGGTTTACGGCGGTGAACAGACAAGCCCCCGCCACAGGTGGTAACCATGGGCGGGGGGCGTCCAGTTCCAGAGTCAGCGATAGGGAACCTGGAGATCCACACTGTCCTCAAGCCCCCAGAAGGTGCCACGCTGGGGCCAGGAGCGCTGGTTCCCAGGCAGTCCAGAGCCTCTCTCAACCCCCCTCCCCCACATGCAGGGTTGAACACGTCCATACCCCACCTCTCACGAGCCCACAAGGGCACAGGCCGCACCCAGCCCCAGATTCCCTGTGGGAGCTTCAGCACAACCCCCACCTCTGGGGAAATGGCCCCGGTGCCGGCTCTGCAGAACAGGAGCAGTCACGGGCGAGCAGTCCAAGAAGTGGCAGCCCAGTAGCCCTGGTCAACGGCTGCCTGGCCACCCCATCCCCATCCACAGGAAAGGGTGACGTTTCCAGAGAAAGAAAGTTCTAGTGAAACCACCTCACTGGAGAAATCAGGGCTGACTTTTCCAAAAATAAGTTTTGGGTGCAATCGTGACAGAATCCAACCCCTGTTCTAAAGTCAGCAGATTTCAGTGTTAGGGACTGTGAATTTTGGCACCACTTTAAAGTTTTGTATTAGGTTAAATAACAAATGAAAAAAATACTAAGGAATTAAGAACAAGCCAAATGTGATTTATATTTGAAAATTTGAAGGAACTGTTATAAACAAACAAACAAAAAGTTACAAAGAGTTGGCTGACGTTTGTGAAAAGGAGTAGCAGATGGTCTTTTGTATGGAAACAAGCTCCAAAATGTAAGTTTTCCATGATTTGCAATGAATTATGTCCCCATGTCCTACTATAAATCTGACATAACAGCTTGTGCTCTATCGACAGCTCTGGCCGTGGTGAAGAGCGTACGAGTGGACACTGTTTGCAACAAGAAAGCTGCTCTCGCAGGTGCCAAATGGTTCACCGGCTTCTACGAGCCTTGTCAAGTCGCCAAATTCACAATCCACAGAATGTGCCACGCAGGATGGAGGCGAGCCTGAAAACGTGGTGAGCCACATGCTGGGAAGACAATGGTGTGGATACACGGAGTGAAGTTAGACATCATCAGCATTTAACCTCGCCGGTTTCCATCTTTTTAAAATACTGCTTTTAGAAAACGTGAAACGGCGTGTGTGGCTTGCACTATGCTTCCACGGGATAGGAAGGGCGACTGACGTGGAAATTACAAACCACCACCATAAACATGGTGATTACGACCTTCAGCCAGGGCTGAGCATTTGTTGTAAGTTCTACGTGGGGCCGGGGGTGGGGGGGCAGGTCCGACCCTTAGACTGGCTCAGAGGGCAGCTGCCTGCACGTCCAGAGCCATGTCCAAAGGAAAGCCACCAGTGAGCCACCTCTCTCTGTGCTGACCCAAAGTGGATTCACTCATGGCTGTGATCTCCTCCCCACCCTGTCCACTTTTCTGTTTCTAACAAAGCCCTTTTTCGAGTGACTCATTTTCCCAAACGATCCAGGGTCTAGCTACAGCAGATGACCATGACCATGGGGTCAGGGATGGGAGCGCCATCACCCAGACCAGATCAGCTGGCGAGGAGTCCAGTGACCCGGTGTCACCCCAGTCGACCATCTGAGGGCTCTGCCCCCATGCTGCCACTCCTGTCATTCTATGGGGTTAGAACAGCTCTGTCTTCCTCCCCTGTGGGGGTGGGTCATCTGTGAACACGCCCGGATCATCTCTGAGTCTGCGTGTGTGTTGCAGGGTGGTCTCCTCCTCCTTAGGCTGCCTATTTGTGCCTCCAAGGGGTCCAGGCAGACTCCACCCCCACTGCAAACGGGAGAGACCATGGGGGCCACACTGGGGAGGGTCGAAAAGGTGACATGGACCTGTCCCTTACTTTTGCGCAGCTTAGCGCTTACGGAGGACACACCATACCCAGCGTGTCGGCACCGCCGCAGCAGCTGGGGAAACTGTAGCTGAAGGGACCTGAGAGGTCCTTCCCAGGACAGGTGACAGTCATCACTCTGGAGGGCCACTGAGAGACCACGGAGGAGGAACAGTCCCCAGGACAAATGAATGCTATGTGTAGAGGGTGGAGAAAGTCAGCACAAAAGATTAAGGAGAAATCAGGACGGCATCACAGAGCCGAAGACTGTCCGCTGGGCAACACTGTCAGGAAAGCTGAGGGAGGAGCCAATGGAGGAAAGAGAGGAGAAAAGCAGGGTGGACACGTTTCAGGGCCTTGAGTAACTGAACAGACCCTCAGGAGCCCAGGCACTATGCTTCCTACTGCAGCACACCTGGGAGTGCAGAAGAGTCAATCCAGGGAATGGGGTCCACTAGGCCCTGACAGAGGACAGGGAAGCAGGAGCACTTTCTAAGACTCTTCCTGGGGGACAGTCTTGAACGGACACAAGAATAAATGACCCACCGGGTCACCTCAGCCCACATGGCAACTCAAGGTCATCAGAGCCTCCGTGGTCATTTCCAGGAGCCACATCACATGGACGCCGGCCTGATGACTGGGTATCCAAATGAGAAACCCAGTTACGTGATTGGCATTGCCTTTTACTGGTCTCTGATCTATTACTTTAAATGGCAAGAGGTACCTCTGCACATTAAGATTTTGGTATTTTGCAACTCTGAATAGCCATAATTTCTGACAACTGTATATACCCATACTTGTCAAGAGACCTATTTCTATTTCTCAGACTTTATTTCCACAGCAGAAAAATAAAAGTTAAGTATATGAAGGCTTTCGCATCTAATTTTACTGTTAATACTACTTGCTAGTGGGGCGCCTGGGTGGCGCAGTCGGTTAAGCGTCCGACTTCAGCCAGGTCACGATCTCGCGGTCCGTGAGTTCGAGCCCCGCGTCGGGCTCTGGGCTGATGGCTCGGAGCCTGGAGCCTGTTTCCGATTCTGTGTCTCCCTCTCTCTCTGCCCCTCCCCCGTTCATGCTCTGTCTCTCTCTGTCCCAAAAATAAACGTTGAAAAAAAAAATTAAAAAAAAAATACTACTTGCTAGTATATCTAAGCTCTTATTCTGAAGTCCTCCTATGAAACAATACCGGAAGAGCTTGCTTTTCCAAAGCGAGATGTCAACACAAACCTTAATTACACTTGGAAAATAGAAAAGACTTTCGTTCCCAAGGACTGAAGTCTATAATGAAAGCACAACTTCTTACTTACAGGAGAGTAGTTCACTAATAAGAGACAAAAACGTGCCACAGATCTGACCCATTCCCTGTATTTTGGGGGGGAAATAATGCAAAAAAGATAGTGCTGAAATGATCCATAAAGATCTGTCAAAATAGCCACAGATAAATAACATGAAGGACATCACATAGGACTGAAGTCAAAGGGTTACGGCGGGAAGAAGACAAAGCCACAGGACAGCGACCGGGAAATTTGAGTTCAGCGTGCCTCACCCTACAGTTGAGCAGCGTGTACAGGACGTGGTCGGGGGTGGTCTGCGCCCTCCACTGCAGGACCTCCGACAGAAACAGGAACTGGAACAAAGCACAGCCGTTAGGCCCAGGCCATCCCGGCACCCTGCGTTCAGATTTAAACTCACACCTCTAGATCAGGCTAGCTTCGGTGCTTTCAGGTGACTTAAAGCATCGCTTTTCCAAGGAGGAAGGAGGGCCTCCCTGTCACAATCAGAAGAAGAATCCGGCACTTACAGGGTTTTTCCTGCATGACCTGGATTCCCACGTCTGGCTGGGATTCGCAAGTCACAGGGGCCGGCGCCGCGCCTGGTCAGAGACGTCTCCCCACAACCTGCCGAAGGCTGGGAGGCGCATTCCCGGAATGCAAGGGGCAGCCAGCACAGAAAATCCCTTCCGGCCTCCCAGAAGACGGTGATTTCTGGGGGCTGTGACGGCAAGATCAGACCTATGCTGCTTTCGAACTGGGCTCTCTCACACGTGTTGTTTCCAAATGGTCATTCCCTGAGGTCTCCCAACAGCACTGCAAATCACACGGATCACGTGTACTCTACCGAGTCAGTGTGGAGAGGGAAGGTCAGCCCCACCTCAGGTCTAATCACAGGAAACACCTGGGTAGATCCCTTAATCCCCTTTTTTAATAGAAATGTACTCTGAGGTCTGAACGTGGTAACCAAGTGCTTTCAATAAACGTATTTCTATTTGTTTCCAAACTGACAATATTTTAAACGGTTGACTTTGTCATGTTTCCTGGTAGCTCATACAGACAGGGGTCACCTTTTGGTGAATCATCAGAGTCCTCAAGTCTGCATGGTGATAATGAGGACTGCAGTACACGTGACAAAATGTGACATGTATGCTGGGTGTGGCCCCAGATTTCTCCTCTAGCCCCCGAGGTCACGTTAAGGACGCCAGTTTGCCAACCCGGGTTTCTCACTTCTGTTCTCTTGAATTCCACCAGTTAAAGGGCCGAAGCCTTTTGCCGCGAGGCTGTCTGGGTGTCACGCCAGGGCTGGCAGGCTCATCAGGAACGAGCGCCCCAGGATGCCAGGACAGAGCGGGCCTCGGGCCTCAGCTCGTGCGCCCGTGTCTCCTCCCACCCCCTTGACCCTCTGCAGTGTCCCACAACACGGCACCCCCACCACGCACGTCTTTGTGGTGAGACCGTACGGACGTGCATGCAGGACCGAGAGGGCAGGACACCCAAGTTCAGGGGTGGGCGCTGAGCTGGCCGTCAGTGTCGTCTGGAGCAGTGTGCCGGCACAGGGCTCGGAGAGGAACCCCATCCGCCTCTCACCTTGCGGGCCTGATCATTGTCCTCTATCTGGCCCAGGTCTCTGCCGCTGGCCTGTGCAATCCTCTTCCCAGACACCAGGTTCCCCACCATCACAGAGGCAGGGCCAATTTCTGGAAAGAATGTGAGGAAACAAGTCAACTTAAAACATGACCGCCCACCTCGGCAAAGAGCTGGCTCCGGGGAAACCCTCTGAAAGGCCGAGCTCTGAGAAAATCTTATCAGAACAGGGCTTCCAGTGCGTCCCAACAATGAGAATGATGGCAGACACGAGCGAGTCTCGATTACAGGGTAAAACAACGTTTTCACCAGATCCCGGTGGCGTCTCCCAAACCCGCTGCTGTTACTCTAATGCCAGCTGGTGGGATGCTGCGATCTGTCCACTTGGATGATTGTGAGAAATAATGCTGAAGATAAGGCAGTAAACCGTGACGTGTCTCACTGCTAAGCAGTCAGGACTCTGGGATCACCTGTGTGGTGTTCCCCAGTGTCCCTGCTTGTCACTGAGCTACCACCGACATAAACTATTGCACATTTTTTATAAATACCTTTATAATGCAGGGGGTAACGCCGCACGGGCACAGTCACCTATCTTACTGACGGAACAGCTCTGGGCTCTCGCCGGCCCCGCAGAGATACGGGAGACCAAGCCCAGAGGCTCCTGTCGAGCCAAAGTTCCTCTTACACCACCATTACAGACTCAATCACCAGCACTCCTTTTACTGTTTATGAAACATTTCACAAGAAAAAAACCAGATGCAATCTAGTCTGACAGCTTTCTCTTCTGTTTCAATGAAAGAAACAAGTTTCCTAAAAAACTGCAGAAACTCTTTCACAATGTCTAGCTGCAGGAAATCCTGGGCACCCCCCAGGTTTCTCAAAACACAATCATTCACTTTGTTTTGATCACATACACGTATGCACGTCTACCAGGGAAGGGTCAGCTGTGAATGTGTGTGACACAAACGGCGGCAAAGAGTCAGGCAGGGAGCTTAAAGAAGGGAGTGGAAATAACAAAGACGTCAGCCACGTGTGTTTAGTCCGTGGTTTAATAAAATACAAGTTGAAGGTCACTACTGCATCAAATTCTTGTTTCACCTTTGCCAAAGGCCACCTTACAAGCTTCTGAATCACGGCATATGTTGCCTTCTGTTATTGCACATGGAGAGCCGTGTGTCAGCAGGTAAGAAAGTCTTAGGTTCAGGGGTAGAGGCCAGCAGCTGCCGGGATGATGACCCCCAGGCACCCTGGGAAGATGGGCAGGGCACGGGCTGACGCCTCCAGGTGACATTCTTCTCTGCAGACACGTGCCCATCCAGAGTTGGGCTGCCGTAAAACATTCAACGTTTTGGGAGAAGGCAGGCACTTCCAGCAGGACTGAAATTGGGAAAATAGCCCATGACACAGATTTCTGGGCCCCTGCTCACTGGCTTCATCGTAGGCAATTTGTAGGCGCCGTGACGCTGTTTCTGTGGAATCACAGAATACACCTTCTATGCTCTGCTACAGCAGGTCTGAATGGTCAGGTGTGGCAGATTGGGACTGCCTGCATTTTTCTCAGCTGGTAATAAAGACACTGCAACAGAGGAGCGGTCTTTCCACATTTAATAAGATGAAAAGACAAGGCAGCCTGGCGTACGGGGAAGCGAATGTGGCTGCTGCGTGGATGGTGCACAGGCTCAACCCGGAGCCCAGCCGACTGGCCCTCCGCTTCCTGACTTGGCGTCTGTGGGTAAAGCATCCTGACGTTCTCCTTGGTCCCGGGGGTGGGCAGGAACGCTCGTCTGAGAAGCCCATCTGGCCTAAACTGGCTTGAAGTCTTCTCCGTAATTTTTTAAGAATTCAAACTAGGGTGGGAGAAGCACTATTCTGAGGTGCTGGCAGCTTGTCCCTCCTTCCCAAGGGCTGGTCTCTACTGGATGTGAAGCTCAGACCTCACATATTTCTCCCCCGAGGTAGACTTAATTATTTTTTTCCAAATGGTGCTGGGAGACAGGTGCTTTCCTGTGGCATTTATTTGCAAAATCTGTCCCCCTCCCAAGAACCAAGGGTCTCCCCCCCCTTGCCAAATGAGGTGGGTGTGGTGCAAGACACCCTCACAGACTTCCCGCCTCATGATTTGAAAACATAAGGTTGAAGAGCGCCTGGGTGGCTCAGTCAACTGAGCGTCTGACTCTTAATTTCAGCTCAGATCATGATCCCAGGGTCGTGGGTTCGAGCCCCATATCAGGCTCTGCGCTGAGTGTGAAGCCTGCTTGGGATTCATTCATTCTCTCTCTCTCTCTCCCTCCCTCCTTCCCCTGCTCCTACACTTTCTCTGTAAAATAAAGTAAAAATTAAAAAAAAAGAAAATATAAGGTTGAGATGGACCCAGAAATAGGTACTGAAGTTCACATTTGCGTTCTCTCCCTCCCCTCCCACTTACAGATGCAGAAATGGGCAGGTCGGGAGTTTTATCTCAGCGTTGTCCTCTTCCTATTACTACCCGACTGTGTCACGCAGGGGACACAGCACATATTGTGTCCTCTGGGTGCAGAACCCGCCAGCCCGGCCGCACTCCTCCCCTTCTCCCCAGCAGGTGCAGTGCTGTCTGCGGCTGCTCCCCCTGCTGCCCTCTGGCTGCTCAGATACACTGTGTCCCAGGGACTGTTAACACTGGGAGCGGTATTTCAAGTTGTTAAATACTGTTGGTACCCCAACTAATGGGTTAAAGGGCTTTTTTTTAAATTTTTTTTAACGTTTCATTTATTTTTGAGACAGGGAGAGACAGCGCATGAACAGGGGAGGGTCAGACAGAGAGAGACACAGAATCTGAAACAGCACAGAGCCCGACGCAGGGCTCGAACTCACGGACCGAGAGATCATGACCTGAGCCGAAGTCGGCCGCTTAACCGACTGAGCCACCCAGGCGCCCCAAAAGGGCTTTTAACATTTTGTGCTCCGTTAAGATACTCTCACACACACGTTGTTAGCTCAGTAAATATGAATTCATCTGCTAAAAGAGGCAACTAGATCATCTACAAACTAAGTTTCAGGAGCTTTGTTTCAAGCATCTAGCAACACCCTCATGGAAAAATGGCCTCACTAAATGCTTTTGCCACAGCAAGTACTTGTTCACAGTCTGTAAGTGTCTATTCCAAAGGAGACTTAAAACTCACCACATCCAATCCCCTCATTACATTTATGGAAACTGAGGCTTCAGGGAAATGTCACCTGTCTGAGGTACGTTATAGGTCGTTAGCTGAGGTAGGGAAGTGAACCAGTACCTCATGCTGTCATTAATATTTGTTAAAAACAGCTTTTATTCAGAGGCACCTGGGTGCCTCTGTCAGTTAAGCGTCCGACTCTTGATTTCGGCTCAGGTCATGATCCCAAAGTCATGGGATTGAGCACTGTGTCGGGCTCTGTGCTGACAGTGCAGAGCCTACTTGGGATTCTCTATTTCCCCCTCTCTCTCTGCCCCTGCCCTGCGCGCTCTCACTCTCTCAAAAACAAATAAGTAAACAAACATTAAAAAATAAAAAAAAATTATTTCCTTACAATAATCAATCACATAAAGCTTCATTCACCATGCTGCAGCCGTGATATCTAAACAGCCCCAACCTCCCAGCTCATCCTTTCTTCCCAGAGGAAGAAGGCTGTCCTCAGGTGCCCCGACGCTGCTCTCGAGCAAAGCACCTTGGCCTTTTCATTCAGTCAGGTTTTGCCTTGACATCCGACAGGTGCACTGAGCCCCGTAGTTCTGGAAGCACATCAGGCCTTTGCAAATGACCCCCACCATGAGTATCTGTCCTGAATTCTGCCGTGAGCTTCTCTGCACCCGGGACCACTGGTGGCCAGGCCCCCAGTGGAGGTGTCTGATGGTGAACGGAGGTGGGCAGGAGACAGGGAGGAGTCAGTCACTGCCGAATGTGTGCAAGGACACACTAAGGAGCCTGCCACCATGATCGATTCCATTCACAGACACCAACACACCCACATGGAGCCACTGCTCTGACCTTCCCACGGCTGTTTATGCCCTGAGACAATAGGAGATAAAGAGGTGATTTTTCATCGTTTTGATATGCCGCCCCACAGAAAGGCAATGCTTTGTGTTCTGGGGGGTTCGTCGCTTGCAGCCAGTGTGCCCGCGAAATGTAAAGAAATGGATACTTCGTCAGTGGTAACTTTATGTTTTGCTATTGCAGTTGTATAAGCCAAGGACTGAGAGGAAAAAGAAACGAAGGGAGGTATCGGGGGATCTAGAACCTAGAATGTAAGAAAACAACAAACAGCACAGAAATCCGAAGAAAACCAAAAAGCAGAGATAACTGCAAAGCCAAGGTGCCCAGAAAGCAGACATCGACTCCATACTTTCCAAGAGAACCCACGCAGAGGAGAGAACCGCAAGGCTACGTGTACGTCCTCACGAACACATGTGCATCGTGGAGGGGGTAAGGACAAGGGACACAGGCTCGAGACCTGGACTCAAGTCTGTCTGTATGCGTGGGGCAACCCTTTCTTCCTGCAGCATCCGCGTCCTCCCCTCACCCTACTGAGGACCACCCACCCACCCTCTCATCCGATCTCACTTACGGGGCGTCGGCCTCAGTCCCTACATTTACCACCAGATGGGCTATGCCCAGAGGTGACCCAACGGTGTCTGGCTGACTCGTCGTCAGCTCTGCCCTGCAGCCACGCTGTACTGGGTGGAACAAACAGTCAACGGGTCTGGGTCTGCCTCTGTCGCACTCTGGCCCCATCAACCCCCCGCCTCTCTGTGACCCATTCTCCTCATTTGTGAAATGGGGACAGAAGAGTGCCTACCACGCAAGCCTCCATGAGAAGAGACGCGTTAATTAGTACAACATGCTGAAACAGTGGCCGTGGGGCCAGCACAGCCCGAGTGTGTGACCCCACCGCCGGCCCCTCCCTGCTTGGACGCCCTGGGACCTCCTGTCACTGCACCAGCAGAAAACCTGGGCCCTCACCTCCCACGGTCTGGAGATAAATTTTCTCTCACTGATGACTATGCAGCATGAAAGAACATAACTGATTAGTTGCTAGGCATCGAAGTCAGACAAAGGGTAAGTACGTGTTCCCCAAACCCCCAAGCGCTAGACACACATTCAGTCTTACAACGTCACAAATGAATTTCTAGACTTCCGCACAGGCTTCAAGAGTTTCCCACATTTACTAGGCTTTGACACCTAAATAACCCATGAGACAGGTAAGGAAGCATTATTCTCATCTGAAGGAAACCGTGACTGAGAGCTTCCATGCCTGGTAAAATGCCACCCAGCCAGACCGAGGGTCAACTACTCCACTGGGATCTACATAGGGCTCCTTCCCAACATGCCCCCGGGTGCCGGGCTCCCAGCCAACCATGCTGTCCCAGGAGAGCCCCTCATCCACCATCCAGTGGGGCAGGTTTATGCCCTGGGAGTGTGGAGACCAGGACAGGAGTGGGGTTAAGAACCACCTACAGGCATGGGGCCTGGTCCACAGGGCACCAACAGCACCTGGTTCCAGAGAGCCACCCAGATTCCACACAACTCTCCAGGCCATGGGACATACCTGGCTGCTTCTGTCGAGGTTTAGGCAAGTTTGTGACACAGGTATGGGGACACATCAGGACGTTGCAGGGGTGGAGTGAGCCCTCCAGGAAGAGCTGCTTCGTTTCTGACAAGTGGATCCCACCGAGTGGGGTTTTGGGGAGGGTGTTTGCTGGAACCAAGGCCAGGCAATAAACCCCAACTTGATGTATGCTGTCGATTGCCTGGAAAGTCATGAGGGAGGAAGTGGGTTAGAACAGGTGCCACAGACACGAGGCAAATGTTCAGACGGTGCAAAGTCCCGTCTGTAACATGAGCAAGCACACGCCATCCGAGTGGGGTGAAGATGCCAAGAGAAGGGGTGTCTCTCCAAGTCCAGCCAAACTGGCTAATTTTATGTGGGATTTGTGGAATACCACATGCACTAAGAAGGGAAATTTTGAGGAAAAAAAATACACTCTGGAGATCAGAACAAAAACTATTACTTGTGACATCCCCACGTGAATGGTGGGAGCCAGTTTTGCAGACCTGTGACCCCTAATCTTGGTCTGTTCAGTTATTTTCCAAAAACGAAATACACATTTCCCGGTCGATGCAATTTCTGATCCAACGGGGCAACGGCCGGGGAGCACGGGAGCACCGTTGGTGGGGGTTAAGGGAAGCCGGCGTGGAAGCAGGGGAGGGGCCCCGGGGCGGGAGCAGAGCTATACCTGCAGCACCCTGCTCATCCACTGGAAGCTGTCCTCCTCCGTGGAGTCTGGCCTCTGCTCGGCCACAATCACTATCCTCTCGTCGTGCAGGACAGTTACGGAAAACACAGCTATCCTGCGAGGACAGAAAGGAGCAGGTGCGGTGAGCACGTGCTGTAGATGCCGCCCAAAGCACCGTTCATTCCGCTACTGATGGCAGAGCCCAGGAGAGCACAGCGCCGGCCTCTGCTCCAGCAAACCCGTGAGGGGACAGGCCCCACTTCTCAGGGCAGACGGAAGGTGCTGGGCTGTGGACGTCAGAACCGCGCACAATCCACATCTTGGGTTGCACCTGTGAAGTAAGTCTCCACATCAAGGGAAACTCTGGGATGAACGAGTTTCTGCCTCTCTCTCGGGAAGCACAGCACCACGTGACTCGGACCCCCAGAGTCCCCCCTATCACACAGAGGCTGCCCTGGCTCAGTGAGTTAAACGGGGCAATGCTACATCCACGTGTCTGTCACTTCCACTCTCACTGGCGTGCCGGGCGGCAGTAAGGCTCTACAGGAGTTCGTGACTTCCTTCACATGAGCCAAAACCCGGGGAGCCGCCACCGTGAATTAGTATTTACTGTGCCCAGATCATCAGGGAGAAGAGGCCACAGGACTCCATTCTCCCACACAACTGTTGCTCGACTATTACCTTGGGGTCTTTGGAGATGATCTGCTCCAACATGAATTTTTGGCTGTTCCCTTTGTGTATTTCTTTAAAACACAAGTCTTTCAAACAGATATTTTTATTTGACTCAGAGGAGAAGTGACGAAAATTATGTATGGAGCTCAGGAAATTTCTATAAAATTGGGCATTCAGAACTAGACAGAACGTCAGAGGTCACTCACTCCCACAACTAAGGAATTTGTGCAATTTTATATAACGAGTGTCGTCTGCAGACAACCCAGGGCTGAATTCCCAGAGGGCACACGCACACCCACCTTCCTCGGTAGACGAATTTCATGGGCTCCACGGCCAGCGCTGTGGCGACGATGTCGTCCGCGTTGTGTCTGCGCCCGCTGACCACCATGAGCCCGTCCATCTTGCCCACCACGAAGACGAGCCCCCCGGGGCCGACGAAGCCCAGCAGGCCTGTCCTTACGAAGGGGTACTCGCTGACAGGGGCCCCCGAGCTCGTCACGGGGAACACCTGTAGACACACGAGTGGTGAGTGCCCAGGGGCGCCCACCGCCACCCTCCTCCCTGGAGCCCACTGGAGAAGCCCCCCCTACGCCCCAATGCTCATCCCCCACGGTCCACATGCAAGGCTGTCCACCAGTTTCCTTCCACAGCATCCACACCTAAGAATCGATACCAAGATCATGATGACGGTGTAATAAATGCTAATTAATTATTCTGCTTTAAATCCACAGTGTAAAAGTGATGAATGGAAAACCAAAAATGTGCGTAAGTTGTGAGGTGATCCCTACTCATTAATGTTTCCTTATGAGGACTACACCAAAAAGGGAAAATACAAACGGGGCAAATCACAGTGTTCTAAGCCTGCACCTGTTTCCTCAGACCCTGCAGGTAAGTCACAGGAAAAAGGAGAGGGGTTTTCTACAGACTCCGGCTAGCTGGGCTTCAGGGACATTTTAGCATCTGGAAGCCACATTCAACAAAGCACCTCATTGCATCATGCTCTAAGAAACGAACCCCTAAGCAACCCGCATTTTCTTCTTCTTTTCTTAAATGTTTATTTATTTTTGAGAGAGAGAGAGACAGAGACAGAGCGTGAGCAGAGGAGGAACACAGAGAGAGGGAGACACAGAATCTGAAGCAGGTTCCAGGTTCTGAGCTGTCAGCACAGAGCCCCACGCAGGGCTTGAACTCACGGATGATGAGATCATGACCCGAGCTGAAGTCAGAGATGCTCAACCAACTGAGCCACCCAGGTGCCCCAGCAACCCACATCTTCTCGTGCACAATTTATTCGAAAGTGTGCTCCTCGTAAGGTTAAGTATCACGTGGTCAAATGATAGCAATTCTGGGAAACTGAGGTGCGGCACAGAGTTTACCGCTTAACCGCCCACAAGGCCAGTGTGCGTGTCCGTACGCACGGAGTGCACTAACAGCAAGCCACCCACGCGTGCAAACAAGACACAAGTATGTGTGGACACCTAACACACACACACAGCATATGCCACACGTGTGTGCATACACACCCGCTCATGCCGTGGAGACAGTTACTTCACGTGTGCATTTGCTCACACCTGGCCAAGTCTGGCTTCAGTGGGTGGGCCACAAGGGAGGGGCGGGTCTGTGACAGGTGTGCTCAGCCCTCATTCCTCAGCCTATCAGCTGCAGCACTTACTCAAGAGGCTAACGTAAGAACAGCAGGACATACAAAAGGACTTTTTTTCAATGTTTATTTTTGAGGGGGAGAGAGAGAGCACGCGTGAGCATGAGCAGGGGAGAGGCAGAGAGAGAGGGAGACACAGAATCCGAAGCAGGCTCCAGGCTCTGAGCTGTCGGCACAGAGCCTCATGTGGGGCTGGAATTCACAGACCACGAGATCATGACCCGAGCCAAAGTCAATGCTTAACCGGTTGACTGAGTCAGGTGCCCCCCAAAAAGCCCTTTTTAAAGAAACTGTTCTTGCCCTTTTTCAACACTATGAGGTGAAAAAAAGCTGATAAGCTAAATTCTTTGAAAATTATTTTTAAAAAAAGGCAGCAAGAAGTGCAGCCATCTTAGTTCCTAAGAGTATATTTGGCTGAGAAACTACCACCTTATCTTTCATGTCTGTGCACCTGGCATTGGGGCTCAGCTCCATGACCCTACCTCGAAGGTGTTCTTGGTCATGCCCGAGAGGCCGTAATAGGACGTGCCCGTGGCAATGGCGCACACGCAGAGCTCCCCGATTTCATCCGTTCTACACAGCTGAGGAATGCCGTCCGGCTTCACTGAACACATGATGGCTAGAAGCAAAACAGGACACACAGGTAATATTAGAGAGGGGAGGGGGGGAGGGAGGGAGGGAGAGGGAGACACAGAGAGGGACAGGGTGGGGAGGGACAGAGGGAGGGAGGGAGGGAGGGAGGGGGAGAGAGAGAGAGAGAGGGACAAGGAGACAGAGACAGAGGGACAGGGTGGGGAGGGACAGAGAGAGACAGGGAGGGAGGGAGGGAGGGAGAGACAGAGGGACAGGGTGGGGAGGGACAGAGGGAGGGAGGGAGGGAGGGAGGGAGGGGGAGAGAGAGAGAGGGACAAGGAGACAGAGACAGAGGGACAGGGTGGGGAGGGACAGAGAGAGGGAGGGAGGGAGGGAGATAGAGAGAGAGAGAGACAGAGGAACAAGGAGACAGAGACAGAGGGACAGGGTGGGGAGAGACGGGGACAGAGAGGGACGGGGGGGGCAGAGAGGGAGACAGGGGCAGGGCAGGGGGACAGAAGAAATGACTGAACACAGGGAGAGCACAGTGAGCAGAAACCGCATTTGGAACAGGAGTGTGAAGGTAAAAGGGAGGCCAGGCCGGTCCTGGTCTTCCCTGAAGTGAGTCATGAGCTTTCATGTTCCAGGAAAACGTCCACTTACACAGCTATGGTGCAAGATTCCGACTGCTTGAACTTTAACGTGCAAATCGTACTGAGGGGACGGACTTCTCCCATCTGGACCAAGAGACACCTGGGAGGAGCCCAGGGCCCCCCGCACACGGCCCCTCTGTTCCCTGCAAGCCCCGCGCTCCCCCTCCAGTCATCCGGGAGCCCCGGCCGGCACATCAGGAGGGAGCGTGTGCAGCGCCCTGACGGCCTTGTGTGCGCATTTGTGGGAACGGTTCCCTGACTTTTAAAAACGGGCTCTTCTGCTAGAACCAAGCATTGCTCATCGTCTGGAGCCCCGTCCCTGGATTTTTATACCATCTGCTACCAGCCTCAGTGCCCAGCTTTGTCCAAAAGGTGGATGGCCAGCGGGAACTTGACCCTTGCAGGGAGAGAAGCCCCCCATGGGCTGCAGGGGCACGGCATGGCCCACGGCGCCCCCTAGGGGAAAGGGCCCCGGGATCCCAGCCCGGGAGGTGGCAGAGATGCCCCGTGAAGCTTCCTGAACGTTCTTTCATCAGGAGAGGCAGCAGTGACAAGCCCGGATTTAAGTGCTCCGTCTGACCTCGCGCCAGAGGGGCACGGTGGTCCCCGGTGGGAAGCAGCCCGCTGGACACGGCTGGGGCTCCTGACTCGACCCCCACCCCCAACGTGTGCAGCCCAGCGTCCACACTCACCGCCAGGCATCACGAGGCCGACATCCTGCACGGTGAGCACAGACAGCTTTTCTTCGGAGTCCACCCGGATGACCCCGTAGGTAAGCCCATGCATGGAGAGGACACCCCGGCCCGGGGGCTGGTTGCTGTCATCTGTGGGTCTGAAAGAGCAGTTTTGTCTGAACACATAGGAGCAAACAAGCCACCATCACCAGAGAGGCATTCAAGTGCACGCACACCAGAGGCAGCCAGACACGTCTGGGGTCCCAAGGATCCCCGAAGCAGATCTGAATGCCACACTGTCCTGTGTTCTTAGCGTGCCAAGGGGTGCTGGTTGTCTGTTTGTGAGACGTCAACATCATTAACTCCGTCTCTGGAATGCCCCTCCCTTACACGTATCAGCCATCGACTGATTCCTTCCCTCCCCTCTCTCCGCAGGTCTGATTTTCCAGTTTTGAAAGTGGCTAACAAGGGACCACAATGTCTCCAAGAACACGGATGATGGCAGGGAGCAGAAACAAGGGAGGTGGGGTGGCCTGGGCTCAAGTTGAGACGTGCACTAGGCAGACAGAAGCTCATGGTGCAGGAATCTGAAATGACAGGCCATGCCATTCTGCATGACAAGCTTGGGGAAGTCTTTCTTCGCAGAAGGCATGTGGTGGAATGCTTTCACTCCATCTTCAGCCCGTCTTCTCCATGGCCCCTGCCACTCCAGCTCACTGCATGCCAGCCCCAGGCCCTTTATCCAGCACCCAGCCCACCCCTTCTGGGGGCTTTCACACTTGTCTCTGCCTCCATCTGGAATGTTCTTGGAGCAGACATCCCCCTGGCAGCTCAAATACGCAAGTACTCATTACCCCCCAAGACGGCACAGTAGGGCCACCTGACTACCCACACCAGGCCTCCTGCATCAGAGTCTCTGCTCCCCAAGGGTTCCCTTCTGTTCACTGCATAGCCTTACCCCTGGAGAAGTGTGCAGTAATAAAGGTCTGTTGACTACTGAATAAATAAAATATTTCCAAGAACATGGATTTTGTCCCTGTAACTAAAGAATCTTCCATGTGGGCTAAGTGAGGCACACTTTAGGGAAATACCACACTTCTTTTTCTAATTTTCTGTATACACATGGGTAGCATCTTTTTAGGATCTAAAAGTTAGAAAATAAACAGAAGTTTGCTGTTTAGCTTTAAAACTGATAAATCTTGATAATGTTTCAAGAAAATATCAAGATTTATAATGAACCTAGAAATACAAGTAGAGACACATAAAGGTTAAAATGTGCAAAAGGAGGGGTGCCTGGGTGGCTCAGTCAGTTGAGCACCTGACTATTTCAGCTCAGGTCATGATCTCACAGTTCATGGGATCAAGCCCCACGTCAGGCTCTGCATTGAGCACAGAGCCTGCTTGTGATTCTCTCTCGCTCCCCCTCTGGCCCTCCCCCACTTGCACTCTCTCTCAAAAAAACAATGTGCAAAATATCTCATTTGAATCAAGTAACTAGGTATTATAAAAAGAAGCATATATTATAGGTCAATTATACCTCAAATAAAAAAAATAAAAATAAATAATAAAAAGGAAGCATAAGAGAGTCTGGAAATTGAAATGGTTCCGTCTGTGAAGCATCCAAAAGGGTAGCGCTAACCAGATACAGAAGAAAAGTCTGCCCAGTGATAAGGTCCACCCAGAACTACCCGGAAATGAGCCCCAAACACTGGAATCTATATTGTTCCGCAGGGTGAGAGAGAGGAGCCCCGCATCAACCCTCTGCTGCTACGAATCCCTGACCCCACTATTGTCCTTGGCCAAAACACAAAGCAAGAGTCTTAAATCAGAATGCTCAGTGCCTGTTGTGGACTGAGTTGTGTCCCCAAAGCTGTGACCAGTCCTGGTCCCGGTACCTTGACTGTCACCGTATTAACATGAAAGAGGACCGTTGCGGACGTCATTAGTTAAGATGAGATCATCCTGGAATCGGGACGGGCCCCAAATGCAATGATCGGTGTCCTTACAAGAGGAGACACAGGCGTCATGTGACAATAGCAGCCTTACAGCAAGGACAGGGGTGCCAGCAGCAGCGGGAGGGCCTGGAGCAGATGGGCCGTGAGAGCCCCTGGGAGCACCCGGCCCTCAGACACCTTGACCCCGGGCTTCTGGCCCCCAGAACTCTGAGGCAGCAGGTTCCCCTTGTGTCACACCACCCGGGAGGGGCGGAGGCACTTACGACAGTCCCAGGAGACAAACGCACCAAGGAACGGGATTTAAAGGTACACGTATTTGGCTGGAACGACCACAGGATAGCAAAAGGCTGGCGTGGCCATGACTCAGCCCAAGCAAGGGGTACAGGGGGACCGGGATGGGCCGTGCCCGTGTGCCAAGAGGGAAAGGCTCTCTTAATATTCAAGGATGCAAGTTCTGGGGTCTTAGGCACGAGACCTGCTTTCCTAGAAACAAGACTCCCTGGAGCACAATTATGAACCGTGTTTGCTGCAGGAAACCTTCAACTGTAGGTGCAAAACGAAACTATGGAAACCTGGGTACATGCACTTCAAATGTGAACCAATGACACCACTCAGGTTTTACTTTGATCTACAGCTATATGTTTATATTTAATAGAGTCCCTTGCTCGTCAGAGAAGTCTCAGACACGCTCAGCCAACAGCCCTGCCTCCCGACGACACAGCTCTGCTCAGCTGGCACCTGGGTGTGCCCAACTGTCCCGAGCCCTCTGCACACAGAGACTCACTCGGCAGGTACACCCGCACGGCACCACTGTCCTCCGCTTTACAGACCACAACTGCGGGCTTGGGCACGTTCAGTTCATCGTCTGCATCCCTGTGGGGCTTGGTGGGATACAGACCCACAGCCCCAGTTAGGGACAGCTTCCCATATCCCTTTCCTGCCTCTGGCCTCAAAGACTGAGCACTTCTCAGTTCACGGCACACTTTTCTTTTGAGGGCACTTTAGGACAAATGACACGAGTAACACAGGGGCAAATCCTTCACGTGGATGAGTGGGACACTGCACAAAAAGTCACAGCAAAGGCAAAAGCACCTGCCTGACCCCATCCCAGCCCTGCCTCACCGGCAGCCACAACAGGCGATCCACCAGTTCCTTTAATCTGTATTTACATAAGATAGGTGCATGTGTAAATACACCTGTATTTAAAAAAAGCAAAGCCACAATAAGCACGTTCTCTTGCAACTTGCTTTTCCACCAAATGGATCTCGTGGATCTTCCTGTGTGCGTGTGTGTGATATAAACACTACGTATACCGCACATGCCAATGACCCGACCGGCCTTAATTGGTGGTGGTGTTCAGTAATAGTGACATGTGGTCACTTTATTTCATTTCTATACAATTACAAATATGACTGTAAAACACGTATCTAGAAAAAGAACTGAAGAATCAGAAAGTATATACGTTTAAAATTTTAATAAAGCCTATATAACTTCCCAAAAGACTGTCATCTTGCACGTCCACTCTAAGTACTGTTTTCCAATCTACCAGACGTGCACAGGGTAGTGTTTTATGCAGGAGGCCACCGGAAGCATGTTGTGCACGTGAAGTATCTCACAGCAGCTCTGAGACACGCATGTCTGTCGTCCCCATTTACAGGCAAGAAGCGGAGTGTGTGAGGCGGTGGCATCTGGGGCACAGCTGTGGGGCAGACCCTGGCATTGAGCGCAGACTGGCCTCAAACCTGCGCTCGTGGCCACGGGGAAGGCGGCCTCCCAGCAGCCACTTCCGCACACCCGTGCCCACACAACCCTAAAAGTGTTCCCGCTTTGATGGTGAAACGCTGTTCCTCTCTGTTACTTTGGTTTGCATTTGAGTGATTATTAACAAAGTCAGCCTATCTTTCTCTCCATTAACACCTTCCTAGGAAACAAAAAGTCCAAGTAGACTAAACCAGGTGAGGAAGTGAAAAAATGATACCGATAAGAATTCCCAGAGATTTCAAAAAGATGTGGTTTCACAATCAAACACAGTACGACGAACAACAGCTGAGAGAGCTTGACCTGTTAGTCCCCCCAGGTTCAATGCCCAGATGACATAGAGGGCTGACCGCGTGGGAGAGCAATTCTTGCAGTTCCCAGGACTGCCGAGGGGGTCTCTGCGCACAGAGATACAGAAGGAAGGCAGCTGTGAGCGGCCAGCCCTGCGACCACGGGCAAATGGCACAAAGACCTAAGTGAAGAGACGGAAGCCGGAAGGTGTGCACTGGCCTTGGCCTCAGGAGGAATGTTCCCGATGGCCAATGGCTTCAACGGGATAGCGTGCGCACCTGTTCCCTGGCCATGCCAGTCCTGCCTCTGTGAGATGTTAGACAACCCTCAGGTAATCACGCTGTGTGACACCTGAAGAGGTAGCTATAAGTTTCAACTAACACGTCCACAGTTTGCTGTCACTGGCCACGCTCAAATCTGTACCCACACGAAATAAATGCAGTCACATAAGCCACAAGCATTTGGGACAATTTCCATTCTCAGGATGTAACGGGGAAGTGGCCACCACATCTCGAAGGGTTTAGCGCCACCGTCTCTCACTGCGGCCTCCTGCAGGTGCGACAACAAAGGTCCTTCCCTGCTTCCATCAGATGGAGGCAACCTCCAACTCCAGGAACGGTTGACTCAGGAACATCCAGAGAGCAAAGGGGTCAAGTCTCAGGAAACAGCCCTTTCCTTTGCCAACGTCAGGGTTGACTACAACATTTCCAAAGGGCATGTTGTCATGGGACGCACACGCCCGAGTACATGTGACACTATCGTAATGACACTAACATTAGCCTGAGGCCTGAATTCTTATGGGCACCACGCAGACCTTCAGCACTCTACATGCACAGATGTTTACACCGTCCCGTGACACAGGCCAGTGGTCACGCCCCTTCACAGATGTGGACTCCGAGGACTGAAGGAGGCCCTATGCCAAGTGACAAAGCTGGCAAGAGGCAAAGCAAAGCACAAACAAGCCAGAATGGTGACCCGGGGTCAACAGACTCTGAAATGCACGGGGGGGCACTGGGCCAGGCTCACTGGACACAGAGCGTAAGGAGGTGTAAGTGCACACGTGGGGTCCACACACGGGCATGAGAATGGCTCCTGTAACATCACCTCCCCAGGAAATACATACTTGGAGCCGCAGGGCCATCAGTCTGTGTGAGGGAGGGGCGCCCTTGTGCCTGTGGCCAGCAAGGCGCTCCTTTCTGGATGGAGAACGTTCTTTCCAGGAGAGGTACCCTGCCCCGCTTGTCTGGTGCTGTCGTCCTTGACTGAAGTCTCTCTACAGCTGAACATAACCTCATTTACCGTGGCGGCTGGCCCCCGATAACTGAACAGCACCAGGTAAAAACGCCCTTTGAAGAGAGTGGAGCAGCAGACACTGTGCGCTTGTAACAGAAACAACATTTTTAGGAACACTCCTGCGAATTTCAGGAGAGATCCAGTCAAATCCATGAATACGTGCACCCTTCCTCAACGTTGAGATGGAGACTTTCAAAACCACCCACACTGAAGTCTCAGTAAAATTCTTGTTGTTGTTTTTTTGAGAGTGAGGGAGAGAGAGAATCTCAAGCAGGCTCCGTGCTCAGTGCAGAGCCCAATGTGGGGCTTGATCCCATGAACTGTGAGATAATGACCTGAGTGAAATTAAGAGTTGGACACTCAACCAACTAAGTCACCCAGGTGCCCTTAAAATTCATGATTTTTGACAGAGGAAGTTACAAGATTGAAACATCACACCTTTAATTTCTAAGTTATTTTAGTGTGATTTTCTCCCCTTTCTCTGACGAGAGCAATGCACACTTATTTTTTAAAAATTTTTAAATGTTTATTTTTGAGAGAAAAAGACAGAGTAGGAGTGGGGGAGGGGCAGAGAGAGGGAGAGACACAGAATCTGAAGCAGCTCCAGGTTCTGAGTTGTCTGCCCAGAGCCCGACACAGGGCTTGAACCCAGGAACAATGAGATAATGACCCGAGCCAAAGTAGGACGCTTAACCAACTGAGCCACCCAGGCACCCTACACACTGATTTAAAAAAAAAAAAACAAAAACAAAAAGCCTGCTTCAAGAGCTATGTAATATAAAAAGGGAATTTTTCTCCTCCATTATTTTACCTACTCACTTTAGAGATAATTCTTTTCAGCCGGAAAAGGGACCATACCATACGAGCGGTGTGCAAACTTTGTTTTCTTTTGCCCTGGCAACTTCTCCGCATCTCAGGGCAGGCGATCAGGGTGCACAGCAGGGAAGTGTCAGCATGTACATCAAGGGTGGGGCTGCGCCCCGAGTGGCACCTGCTCTCTGCAAGCTAACCCTCCACCACACCAAGCACACAGTCCAACC
This sequence comes from Lynx rufus, assembly GCF_022079265.1. Classification (NCBI taxonomy): domain Eukaryota; kingdom Metazoa; phylum Chordata; class Mammalia; order Carnivora; family Felidae; genus Lynx; species Lynx rufus. Next base: position 348,129 of record NW_025814889.1, read on the forward strand.
AAACACAAAACAGAACACGGTTCGCTCCTGCACGTGGGCGGTCAGGACAACTCACACAAGGTAACTCGAGTCACTGGGCTCTTCAGTGCTACCTGATTAGTCCATATTTCCACTTAGATATGGTGATTCTCATCTTCAAACTATTTTACACTTAGACAAGTTCTACAGTTTTGTCTGAATTTAAAACTTTCAGATTAAAATTTCTGATAATGTAATTTATCTTGTGTTATAAAAACAAGACTATAGATCTTCATGTCTCTTTTTTTTATGGGGCAAAGCCATTCTTGAAAACCCCACTTCAATTCACAGGCTTGTTAACTATTTTTATTCTGGGTCACTGGTTGGGGTGTCCCCAGCAAAACTGTCCGATTCTGGCCCCCAACAGACATCCTGCCACATGGGCCCCTCCCAGCTCTCTGAATTCCAGGGGGACATTTCAACATGCAAAATGATTTTGGTGGCAAAGGGGCAACTTTATTATCCTCTGGAATTGCTGTTTTAATTACTGCTTTACATAATTGTTACCCTTTCATTGCTAAAGCATCAAGGTATTAAAAGAACATCGTGCAGATAAAAAGCCCACAGAGGGGTGACCTGGGTGGCTCAGTCACTTAAGCGTCTGACTTTTGATTTCAGCTCAGGTCTTGACTTCAGGGTCATGAATTCAGGCTCTGCACTGGGTGTGAAGCCTACTTAAAGAGCCTACAAAATATTTTTTTTTATTTCAATCAACATTACCACAATGTAGCTTTAAAAAGCAGGTTCTGCATCTATATTTCAGTGATGGAAACAGAACCAGACAGCAATCCCAGAGATACACAGGGCCATGAATGATTTGCCAGTTTTCATTCTGCAATTTGCCCTGTTGAAATAATTCTACAGGTAACTTTAGGTATCATGAAACCGTATTTCTCCAATATTTTTTATTTTACAACTATTCCTCAAAGAAAAAGGAAACAGAAAACATGAACCTGGGTGATGACAGTTTTAAAAACAAGAAAGACAAATACCTTGGTTGCTCAGGAAGCCAGGGAAGACCTCACAGGGGAACAGTGTGGTTTACTGCCATTACCTGGTCGACATGCATGGAAACAGACATGCGTGAACAGACACCCGTGAAGACAGATGCACGTGAACATAGGCACTTTCAGATAGATACCCATGAAGACAGGCACAAACAGGACACACGTGAAATCAGACACACACAAAGACAGATACCCATGGGACAGACAAACACACAGACAGTCACTCATGGAGACAGACACTCATGAGCAGGGACACCCATGGAGACGGACAGCCATGGAGATGGATACCCCCAGAGATGGACACCAACGGAGATGGACACCCACGAGACAGACACACGGAGACAAACACCCACGAAGACGGACACCCCCGGAGACGGACACCCCAGGAGACAGACACCCACGGACACAGACACCCATGAGACAGACACCCACGGAGACAGACACCCACGGAGACACACACGCACGGAGACAGACACCCACGAGACAAACACCCATGAAGACGGACACCCATGGAGATGGACACCCACGAGACAGACACACAGTGACAAACACCCATGAAGTGAGACACCCCCGGAGACGGACACCCCCGGAGACGGACACCCACAAAGACAGACACCCATGAGACAGACACCCATGGAGACAGACACCCACGGACACAGACACCCACGAGACAAACACCCACGAAGACGGACACCCCCGGAGACGGACACCCACAAAGACAGACACCCATGAGACAGACACCCATGGAGACAGACACCCACGAGACAAACACCCATGAAGACGGACACCCCCAGAGACGGACACCCATGGAGATGGACACCCACGAGACAGACACACGGAGACAAACACCCACGAAGACGGACACCCCCGGAGACGGACACCCCAGGAGACAGACACCCACGGACACAGACACCCATGAGACAGACACCCACGGAGACAGACACCCACGGAGACAGACACCCACGAGACAAACACCCATGAAGACGGACACCCCCAGAGACGGACACCCACGAGACAGACACACAGAGACAAACACCCATGAAGTGAGACACCCCCGGAGACGGACACCCCCAGACACAGACACCCTTGAGGACAGACACTCATGCTGTCACAGGGTGTGACACTGCAGAGACAGGTGTGTGTGGAGACAGGCATCCCTCCTGCCCTTGTCCCTTCAAGTTCCCTGACTTTCATTCTTAAAAGGACTCAAATGTCCTGCTTTGACCACTAGTCACTTTGTGAACTGACCTTCCTTTCCTTCCGGACCGTGGCTGTTCCTAGGGGGCTGCTTACAGGGCTGGTCCTACCGATCAGACATGGCCTGGGCAGCTCCCTGCCCCAGGGGCCAGGGCACCAGCCACTGCCCCCAGATCATGGCCACAGTCCCACCACTGTCTCTCGGCACGACGTCTGCATCCTGCCTGTGTTTCAGGGGGGGACGTCTAAGGCTTCCATTGAAAACTGTGAGCCCAGAACCTTCTAACGCACTCACTACTGTGTTGGTGACAGGCGAGCGGCTACTGACCAGGGAAAGGACATCAAGATGCCTAACAACCACGGCACCCGCCGTGAGGCCAGGCTCTCTGATCTGGACAGGCAAACTCAGAGCAGCCAGAGAAGCCGACCAGTGTGCACGGCTGGCCCTCACAGCCCAAACCCATGGGGGTCTGGCAGCTTTGCCATGGCTGCTCTGCTGTCTAATTCATGGATGCTTCTTACAGAAGAGAACCACAGGCTGACAGACCTTCCAGAAAGGGCCTGAAGTCCTACAAGTTGTGAGCCACGGAACGCACCTCCAATTTCACCCTCACTGCTGACCACACACAGGAACTGGGCATCATTTCTTAGTTAAATGGACTAAAAGCCAAGCGAGCCATTAGCTGCTCTAGGCAGTTTCCTGGAAGTTCAATCTCTTTTTCATTATGAGGGCAGAGCACCTGTCCCTAGAAGATTATTAAGCATAGGACAGAGCAGCTTAGACAAGAGAAGAAAGAAGGTGGTCAGATCTCAAACCCATTTGAACGAGGGGAAACCAGTCCCCTTTGGGGCAGGCCTTTCTTTCCAAAATGGGGTGACCTAGCAGCCAAAAACTTTTTTCTTTATAATTATTATATGGGGAGGAGCAAAATGTGAGGACGTAACACATCCCACACTAGAATTCATGAAGTGTCTAAGAATGGGTGCATTTGGGGGCGCCTGGGTGGCTCAGTCGGTTGAGTGTCCGACTTCAGCCCAGGTCACGATCTCGCGGTTTGTGGGTTCAAGCCCCATGTTGGGCTCTGTGCGGACAGCTCAGAGCCTGGAATCTGCTTCGGATTCTGTGTCTCCCTCTCTCTCTGCCCCTCCCCCACTTGTGCCCTCTCTATCAAAAATAAATATTAAGAAAACTTAAAAAAGGAAAAAAATAACGTGTGCATTTTGTCCTCACTCTGGACCCACAAGAGTATCCATTAGCCATCCTGGATCCCCATGCAGAACGGCTTGAATAGAATGGATAAAGACATTTTTACTCAGTAACCCAGCTTCTGACCTTTTATGTGTGGAAAATCCCCTCCAGTCTCCAGTGTGCTTGGAGTTAAGTGCACAGACTCACTCTCCCAAAGCAAGATTTGTTACCACCTCTGCACAGTTGTTCACGTGCAACACTAGGAATGGGGAGTTTTCCCTTCCATTCACGGAAAGGAGCATGTTCACAAAATGCAAGTGACTGGCATTTCTGTCATATCTGTTTGAAAATGACTTAAATATTCTAGGTCAACCAAAGAACAGCGTAACCAGTGACCATCCATGCGGGGTTGATGCGATGGCTGGTGACCATCCACGTGAGGCACGTGGTAGCTGGTTACGAAGGCTCCTTCCACGTGACCGCTGGCGTGTCACAGCTTCCATATGCGTCGCGAGCCTCACAGTCACGTGAAAGATCCTGGTGACCAGACTGAGGAGCAAGGAAAGGCAGCGTGGAACGTGTGGGTGTGCCCTGAGGCCAACTTAACTTCGATGGCGCCGTTATTCCCAACTCCATTTAGCACACTGCAGTCGTGGCTCATGTTCCTATCTGTTCCTGTCCCCAGACTTGTCTGTGGGCCTGGGAGAGGATGCCCATCACAGGACTGTGATGTCTGAGGAGACGTCCCAGCCAACAGGGTCGGGGCCCTGGGAGGGCTGCAGGGGTTCTTCCTCAGAGCTGGGCAGGGCGATGGCCATCTCTGTTCTCATCAACTCCTGACCTTACACAGCTTTGCACGCGACTTAAATCCTGTGCCTCGCTCCCCAAGTTCTGGTGGGAGGCAGGCCTCCCGCCCGCACTCTGGGGTCCCAAGCTTGCCCTCTCCACCCTGCATTAGCACATCACTGGGGACACCCGCAGCTGCTGCTCAAGACCTCACCCCCGAGGGCGTGTCCTCCTGCCTCAGCCTATCACGGGACCGACCTTGAAGGGCCGCCCACGGAAAGCAGGAAGGACGCACGGCCTTCCTGCTGCTGGTCTCTGGGTGGACCCGGACGTGACACCAAACAGCAGCTGGATCGTCACGTGAAAACACAAACCAGCAGACATAACACCACACGCGACTCCACTCAGTCAGAACACAAGCTAGAAACCTTCCTGCACACGTGTGTGGGCACGTCTGCACAGACACCTGGGCAAAGCCCCGGCTCTTCATGGCGTCTGCTTTTGGTGAGTCGCACAGGGTGGTCAGCGGGATGTGCACGGGAAGGACCTTTGCGTCTCGGGTCACATACTCAACGTTTTTGTTTCACTTGTTCCACTTGCTTATTCGTAAACTACACACGAGGCCAGGACACAATCAACGATGGACACACCAGGAAATCACATGGCACACGGGGCGGTAGCGAACATGAAGAAGGGAGGGCAGCAAGTCCGGAGGACCACGGTCAGGACAGGCCCCCAGTGAGGCCAGCAGGGACGGGCTGGACCCAGCCCCTGTGCTTGCAGGTGGGGAAAGGGCAAGGAGGCCATGGCTGGGCTGTGTGCAGGGTGGGGGCGAGTGTGGCCTGTGCACCCCTGCACACAAGCTGCCACGGAGTGGGGCCAGGGGAGGCAGGGGGTGGGAGGCGCAGGGGATTCAGGCTGTTTACACGGCCTCCTCTGAACGGTAAGTGGAGCACACCTCGGGGCTGGACGATGCTGGTACTGAAAGTCATTTCCACTCTGCCTCCTTCCTTCCCATACCAAGGAGAACGGAGTCATGTCTGGTCTCTGCACAGTCCTGGATTTAACCTAAAATTTCATAGAGAAGCTACAGCGGCGGACTGGTGCGAGGGGAAAGCTCCGTGACCGCGAGTTGCCAGGCCGCGGCTGATGAGCAGGGCACTAACTCACCTTGGGACGTAGCTGGTGTGGGCCGGGGCTCAGGGTCTGGGGTGTGCGCGTTAGCAGACACGGCTGGTCGCATCTGCTTCCTCTACAGGTGGGAGAAACTGAGTGTCCCAGAGGTGAACAGGTCTACAGTGACGCAAGTGGACGGTCTGTGTAAAAATCTGCCTTTTCTGCCACCTAGCGTGGCCATGAGATCACAATGACACTTAAAAAGTGCTCTCCCAGATCTACACAGTTCTGGGCAGACAACGTGAGGTGGGTGACAGCGCAGCACACGCCCGGCAGACACCTGCCAAGCTACCCAGTCTCGAAATGCAGCTTGAACCTCGTCCACAGGACCCAGATTCCCTCCCAGATGGTACAGTGGGGACACAGTTTGTGATTTCAAGTCTCATCAAACCCGAAACGAGGGGCAGGGAAGCACCCGGGAGCACTGCCCACCATGCGGCGTCTCAGCACGTGGGGCTAGACATCACGATCCCTCACCCCTGCTCATCATGACCAGGCAGAGGGCTGTCTTCCCAAGCCGCTCCATGCAGAAGTGTGCAATCGGAGGCTGCGTTTCTCCAGGACCCAGGACGTCTTGGGACAGGAAACCACTCAGCCAAGACCACAGTGCTACCCAAAACGACGGGTTTTAAAAACGGCAACACGATTTTTAACATCACCTGCAGCCTGCTTCTTCGTGTCAGGTGTGTTGGCGGGGATTTTCATCTGAATTTCAGAAACATCCTCCTACTTCAGTTTTGGTCCAAGACACTGAAGAACGCGAAATCGGAGAACGAAGGCAGTTAACGGTGCAGAGGCATTTATGGGGCCCAGGAGCACCTCCAACGGATCACACGATGATCTTTAAGAACCCTCTGCTTTCAAATACCTTACAAGGATCTTCCCCAAAATTATCTTTATTTGGCTACAACTGTTAAGTTGATGATCAAGTATGTTAGAATTCCAACTAAACGTTTTCACAGCACTGTGCTGGGGGGACAGGCACCCATGGACACCTGCTGAGCTAAGAGCCCGAGGAGGACCAGCGCCCACAAACAGTGCAAGTGAAGTGAATAAACACCGTTCTTGAGGATTAGGAAATGTTTGCAGTAAAACCAGTTTGGGATTAGAAACTGACATTTGCTGAAGCCAGTCACAAACCTTTTCCGTTTTCACCCTTCAGACTATTAAGGATGCTCAATAACATAATAAGCTGAACTGATATGAGCTACGGAAGATTTTGTGAGGAGACCATGGCAGATATTTGGCCGAGGTGGTACCCTCATGTGTCATTTCTGCTAAGTCAGCTCCACTTGTGACCCGTGGAGTGAGGACAGGTGGTGCAGGGGGCAGGCGGATGGTCCTGAGCCTTTCTGGTGGCAATCTTTCTGCCAGCCTGCCACCCTGACCCCTGCCCACATGACAGCCGTCTCCAGCTATGGTGGGCTACAGGGCAGAGGGCTCACAGGGAGCCCTGGTCACCTGTATCCACTGCCCTATCCCAGTCCCTTGATTTTCTTCTGGTTATTTTGGAAACAGCAGACCTCGAAGGTGTGAGAGTGGTGGTCAGGGTCATGGTTGGGTGCGAGAGAAGCCGGTGGGTCTGCAAAGAGATACCAGCTCAGTTCAAAGCAAGGCAGATGGAATCAAGTCTCTGCAAGCATAACCACACTCCCGCCTGCTCCGAGCAGGAGCTGACCAGCCCACGGTCTCACAGAGGAGTGGCATCTGCCAGCCGCAGGGCAGAGAAGGACGAGAGCCTCTAACGCTGCCATTCCCAGCCCTCGATGATGGTGTGGACTCAGCCAAGGCAGGTCTGTGCAGGGGATGTGTGGGGATGCATGAGGGGAGGCGTGGGCGCATGGGGGGGGCAGGGAGGCACACGGGGCAATGTGTGGTGGTGTGTGGCATAAGGCAGGGCATAGGGGGCCTGGGAAGGCAAATGGGGAGGCCTGGGGCACGTGTGGGGCATGGGGAGCTGGGGGAGGCTCATGGAAAAGCGCACGGGGGAGGCGCAGGGGGCACGCGGGGGTGCCTGGGGATGTTTGAGGCACTGACCACAGGGGAACTGCAGCAGAGGCCGTTCAGCACAACCCCAGGAAAGAGCAACCCCTTAATTTGTCTGTTTGGGGTATTAAAGTTTTAATCTTCTTAAAGATTTTTAAACATTTTTAGAGAAACAACGAAAACTCCTTAGCTGATGGGGCGCCTGGGTGGCTCACTCGGTTAAGCCTCCGGTTTCTGCTCAGGTCATGATCTCACAATTCGTGGGTTTGAGCCCCGCATCAGGCTCTGTGCTGACAGCTCAGAACCTGGAGCCTGCTTCGGATTCTGTGTCTCCTCTCTGCCCCTCCCCGCTCATACTCTCTCTCGAAAATAAAATAAATAAATGTATGTGTATACATACATACGTATATATATATATATATGTATGTATACACATACATTTATTTATGTATATATACATATGTATGTATACACATACACATACACACACACACACACACACACATATATATATGTGTGTGTTTATCCTTTAACAAAAAATCCTTCACTGACCTTTCCTCCCTCTGCCATCAAGTCTGGCATAACCCACTCTACATATCCCAATGTACACAGGAAGCTTCTAGGAAATACACAAATCATCTGATGCTAACAACTGGATCTTCTATGTGTCAGAATCATTACTTATCTTGTGAATTATCTGTGGCAATGGTGCTACGTCACATAACTGCACAATCTTAACACTTGAAGGCCAGAGGAAATTAAGAGTCCTGAGTCTAAGCCCCTCAACTCATTGGTGGGGAAAACTAAGGCCCTGGAGATAAGGAACGTGCCCAGGACCCCGTGGCCAGACCCTGGCTGTGTCTCCCGGGGGTGTCTCCCTAGCGTCTACACTCAGGCTCAAACTGGACATGGTTTAATACTGATCTCGGGAGAGCACTGTGGTATCCAACCTGCTCCCAAAGCCTCCAGGATTCTGTCCAAGGCCAGACACGAATAGCGGGAGATTATATGTGGAGCGCCTCCTGTTAGAACAGTGATACCTTCTAAAAACTGGAAATTGGATCCTGGTTAGTGGCGCCATATTCCCTCATCAATTTTAAAATGAGCGACAGACTTCTAATTTCTGCTTCAATCAAAATTAAAACTTTGTTGATACTTTAAAGGTTTTCGATTTCTCAACCTGTTAGGCAGTGTGGTTGACTTTACGTTAACTAACAAGTAAAACCGCCAGAAGTTATATTACTTACACTCTTCCACTGAGTATTTTTGGGGACCCAAACCTTTCAGTAATGAGGGCAGAAATCACATGCTTTTGTGTGCTGAAAGCTGTGTCGTCCATTCTTATGACGGAGCACATTTGTGTGACGCGAGGATGGAAGGCAAAGATACCGAGTCCCAAGCTACAAGCATGCAGGCGATGCAAATATTCCTTTCCCACACCGTGAGGATGGCAGCTGACGGATGACGATCAAACAGGCCCTTCCTGCACTTCTCAGCTTGGGTGGGACTGGCTTCATGCACCCGTATCCACGCCACCCCCACAAGTGTGCCCAGCACCGGAGCAGGCGGTGAGGCCGACTGACTGATGAACGACCAAGAGCATGAGTGACGCGGGCCCCGTGTCCACGCACAGACCCGAAAGCCCTCGGACGTGCCACCACAGCGCGAGAGCTCAGAAAGCCAGGACCTCGTGGAGACTGCATGTCAGCAGGCCCAGCCCTGCCGTGAACGCCTCACCCCACCCAGCATCGACGCAGCCCACCCCCGCATAACACCAGGCCAGACGCGGGCACATGGAAATGTGGGTGACCCCCAAGGACGGGACGTCACTGCTCGCTCTACCTCCAGACGGGCCTCACGCAGTCACTCCCCAGACTAATGGATCCGGAAGAATCCGTTCCGGCACACGCAGGGAAGCAAAGCTGGCCGCAAACGGCACGGGTCCTGCCCTCCCCCCACACGGTGGCACCACGCAGGTGCTGCTGCAGGGGCCCAGCTGTACCTCCGGATGGCGACGGTGAGAGCCTCTGGGGAGCTGGCACAAGGACAGATGACCTCCTGGCGCAGGCCTTTACTTTGGAAGACGTTGAGGAACGCGTCGCAGGAGGAGATAGACCCTGCAGGTGAAAGGGGACCACAGTCAGCCAGCGGAAGCTCGGGACTGACTAAAACCAGCCAAACCAGCCAGACGCGAGCGCTCCTCGAGTGAGGGTGCGAGGCAGGCGGTGCGGGAACACACTGCACTCGATACCGCTCAGTACTTATGTCACCCCGAAAGATGATCCCCTCAGGCCGACTGAGCTCAGGGATTTAAAAGTGCAACTTCCGCCGATGAGCCTGCATACCTTCCCTGAGGCTTGTTCCCCCATTTTTGATATGCGTGTTCGCGAGAGGACTACACCTAAGCCAAGTGAAGACAACTCTCCCGTGTTAACCCCACCGGAGAGATACGGGAGTGCGCCTACCGGCAAACTACTGCCTTCCTCCACGACTGCTGCCTGAGAGCAGCCATGGGCGAGAGTGGCTCACAAGCCATGGAGCCACGGGGGAAACGGAAGAACCATGTACACAACTAACACCGAATCACGTGGGTGGGAGTCCGTGTGTACACATCACGTGTTCTGCTTTAACTGACAAATGTCAACAACGGTCAGAAACAAATGCCTCGTTCACTCACTCTGCTTCCGGCTCACGCGCCCCCTCGCAAACAACAAGCCGGCTGGGTTCTCTTCCAACCCAGGGCAGTATTTCCCGAGGTATGTTTACGGCATTCTGTGGGACTCCTAATTCACTTTACCTGGGCGGTTTTTCCCATAAAATTTTATGATGAAATTCCCTTAAAATGACAGATTAATTTCTTGGCCAATAAAATTACTAAAGACCATAAACTAATAACAGTTAATATTTCTTGAGCACGCAGCATCACTCAAGGAAATACACGCAGGGACGACTTAATTCAATCCTCATACACTCAAGATTTAGGCACCGTTTTCAGCAAAAGAAGGAGAAGGACTGAAATCAGAAGGTTAGGGTTTCTTCCACAGAATCAGGAAACGGCAACAGCAGTACTCAAGCCCCGGGCGGGAGCCAGGCACTCCTGGTCCCCTACCCGCCACCCGTCGTGGTGCCTTCAGGCTTCAGACAGTCACACTGTGAGGTCGTGAGTTTGACACCGCTTCCTAACCACAGTAATGGCCGGAAAAGGAAAAGCAAAGCGCAGAAACAGACCGAAGGGGATGAGGCTCTCGCCCGCCCGCCCGCCCACGCGGCAGGTAGGTCACTTACAGGGATTTGCACCATCAGCCACGATCAGCATCCGGAGAGAAGAGAGGTTGATGTCTCTCTGATCTCTGTGTGCTACTAATGCCCAGTGCATGTCCCTGGATTTGACACAAGCCACCTTTGCTGTGGGGACAGTGGAGGAAGGGGGTCAATATGCACACGGTCAGACCAGGAGCCGTTTGAAGGAGGGAACCGGGGTGCCGAGGCCTCTGGGTGCCTACCTTTGTACTGGCAGACCTTCTGAATCCACGACAGCGGGTTCACCTTCATCAGCGCGTATGGGATGCTGATCACGTGCATCATGTTCATGACGCTCTGGAAACAACGCACCAGGTGACTGCTGACACACTAGCAGGACAGGCACCCCGCCCCACCGGGCTTCGCGCGGGGACGCGACAGGCCCGGGCCCCCATCACGGGCTTGCTCCCTGCTCCACGCTGGGGGCCAAGGGCACCACTGGCCACACAGAAGATGCCAGGGAGGAGCGTGTGCATCCAGCAGGAGCCAGGCCTTGCTCTAGGAGGTGGCAGTGAAATAGAGACTCAGAAACTGCCGATCCAAAGCAACGGCGAGCAGCTGGGGACAGCACCGACAAGACTACTGCAGAGCAACAGCATCAAAGAGGAGCTTGAACGGCAACAGCCCCCAGGCGGCTGCCGCGACCATCGGGCAGGGAGGTGGGCTGAGTGCTCACGACACCACACAGGACCATTCACCCCACTTGACAGGCAGGAACCCTGTGGTTCAGGAGGTCCCGGGGGCAGGCGACGGGCCTGCGGGCACAGAGCCGCAGAAGGCAGGACTGGCATCGGCTGGGGTGAGGCAGCCCGCGCTCTCCCGCGATACCTGCTCGCCTCGCGAGCGCACACGGGCAGCCTGGCTTCTCCAGGCTGGCACCTCCCGGGACCCAGGGGCAGAGACCAACCACAGGGAAGCCACGGAGCCCCCACCCTCCAGTCCATGTGCTGCTCACGTGCCCTCACCAAGAGGCGACAAATCACACTTCGTCTACTCATATCCTATCACTCGTGCAAAAGCCCCTAGAATTTTCTACCTCAGAAAAGATGAAGCTTAGCATAAGGAACTTACAAACAGGGGAGTAAAGATCCCCACCTATGAAACCGACACAGCGATGCTCCAGCAGTTAAGCTATGCACACCTGCAAGGGCTGTGCAGACCTTAGATAACCAGGCTGGGTCTCCATCAAAGCACCTGCAGCTCTGAACTGCCCGCCCTGGCCAGGCAGCACCCACAAGGAGGCGGCACGCATTTCTTTATGACGGGAGTGGAACTGTCAGCACAAGGGGGACCTGTAAAGCAGTGCTTCCCCTGTGGCATAACCAAGCAGGTTTGCAAAATATTCACAAGCACTGACTCACAGAAAGGAAAAAGAACAACAGTGTCTGAGTGAAACCAAATGCAAAGGAAAAGTGACCCAGACGGGAGATGTGACTAACATCATCGCAGTCGTGATTCCAGAAGGGGGCAGAGAGATACCCTGTTTCCTCAACAGCTGCACCTCTGTATGGGGGGGGGGGGGGTTGTGACTCCCGTGAGCGGCTGACTCCCGCAGGCTTCCTGGGCTTGGGAAGTCGCATTAGCAGACAGCTTAAAGCTTCCAGCAATAACAGCTTTTCTCCCCAGTGCGAGAGGGGCTTGGGCGAGTGGCCGTGTGTACAGACCCTAATTCTGGCTGTGGCCCGGGGGGGACAGGGGAAGGGTCACACTTACTGTTAGGATGCCATGCCAGAGCCCAACGTCCTTCTTGAAATCCAACACATTCACTATGGTTTCCGCTGAACAAATAAAAACGGAAGATTTTCATGTAGCACAGCCCAAAGGGCAAAGAAAATCCAACATCATGTCAGGGGCAGTACAGGACCTTGGAAACATGGTTCCCAGTACCTCTGCAGACATCCTGCAGCCTGCAAACCCATTTAAAAACGCTGCCCACCTGGAAAAGTGTTTCTAGCCTCCTGACACATCAGTTAACAGCGACGGCTTCACAGGCCACTTAAAACATTTTATTCCTTCTATTTATGTCCTTACTGCCCCTCCCTGCCTGTAACTTTTTAAAGATTCTTTTCATTTCCATCATGGGATCCCCCAGGAAAGGGAAGTGCTTTCCAGCAAACGCAGGGCGTCACATCACTAGAAGCCTCAGGGTGGCTGGGGTCATAAAGGAGGCACGGGATTTGGAAGGACGGTGACGGAACAGTGTTCAAGGTTTATGGGGGACACCTCGTGAAGCGGGAAGAAAGGCTGCTAACGATACATAGTTGAAAACAAGGGCCACGGTGGCACGTGGAAGCTACGTGGAAAAACTTTTCTGAAGCCACACTTGACACCGGGCATTTCCTGACACCTCCTCTTAGGTCCATACGCTGTCCTTGTGCTGCTCGCCAGAGCTTTGGTATCGTGCACCTGACCCCACTTCACAGAGAAGGCAGGCGTCCCCGCGTGAAGGAAACAGCCTCTGTTCCACGTCCTACGAGTATTTTCACTTTAGAAATAAGGAGCCAGTGTGTGTGTGTGTTTTCTCTGGCACCCGTAAAAGTGACAGCCCTGGACCGTCAAGAAAGCAGAACAAGGAATACGAGTCCTGAGGCTGTGAGAAACGATTAGCAGTCACGTGTCTCAAGGTGAAAGTACCTTGGAAACTAGTTTAGGGACCAAACGTGAGCCAGAACATCCCCAGGACGCAAATGAATTGTTTTTTCAGAGGGACGTTGCCAGTGGCATTGGGGACAGAGAAGGAGAGGAGCATCCAACCCCCAGGGCAGCGCAGATGCCACCACCAGCTTCCTCAGGCACCAGCCCCAGGGCTGCGCTCACGTCCAAGTCCCCAGGGCAGGGCCTTGGTCACAGAAGCCCCAGCCAGGGGGTAGCTGGTTACCTGGGCAGACCCTGCCTTTTATGAGCCCCAGCCAGCACCGTGGCCACGGTTACCTCTGGTCACCTACCTCCTGGCCTCCAGGACCGTCCCGTTCGGGAGACAGAGTGTGCGTCATAAAAACCACACCCTCGGCAGCTGCTGCCCACCCTGAGAAGCTCGCAGAATCCCCATCAGAGATTCTCCCTGAGCTGCTAGGGGTGGGCTGAACATGGGCTTTTTCTGAAGATCCCAGAGACCCTAACTTGCACCCAGGCATGAACACCCACAGAATTAACTATCTGCTACAGCTTGAGCCGTGCCCTCTGAGTTCACGGGTGGAAGCCCGCACACCGGCATGGCTGCCATTGGAAATACGGCTTCTGCCAAGGTCATGAGGGTTCGGTGAGGTCATGGGGCGGGTCTGATCCCATCAGGACCCACATCCTGGAGAGATGAGACACCAGAGCTCTCTCTCCCTGCCCAGCGAGGGCAACAAGAAGGCACCACCTGCCGAGCTCCGTGCAAACCTGACATCACTCCTTCCGTTACCAGGGGGAGTGACTCAGTCCCTCGGCAGCTGACACGAGCCTCCCAGGGACGCAGTCTTGGGTCAGGGCCCCGCCCATACCTTCCGTGTAGCCGCATGCCTGCGTGAGGGCCTGGCAGTGGGTCAGCAGCGCGATCCTGGTCACGGTCACCCCGAGCACGCTTCCGTCCTTGCAGGTCTTATACTGAAATGAGATGGGGACGTGCAGAGAGGGGTACAGAGAGGACAACGCGGCTGCCCCAGTCAGGCCAAGGTCGGCCCAACTGCTCGATGCCCGTGGGCAGCGCCGCAACTCACCTCTATGTACGCGGTATCGTTGTTGGCATCTTTGATGTGTGGGAACCAATCTCGAGGGGGCTTGGAGAGATGCTTTGACTCTGTGACAAACCACAGCAGCTTTGGCCAACCTTGCAAAGAAACAAACAGACCCCTCTGAGAGGCGTACTACCCAGAAACCAGGCTTGCCACGTCGTTCCCCCTTCCTGTGGCCCATGTGACACGAGCCAGGGGGGATCGCCAGTGCTTCCTCAAGCCACAGACAACGTCAACAGCACGCATGCTGCCGGGTAAACCACGTCACACGGCAGGCTGACAGCAGCAGACGTATCGCGTTCCGTGTGCAGAAGAGCATGTCCAGGGAGACGCAGGACCTTCCTGAGTGAAGAGCCAGACCCCCAACTAGGCTCCTGGCTGTGGCTTACCTTTGAACTGGGGGATCTCCCCGGTTGGGCTTTTCGGCAGCCCTTTGTGGCAGGCGTCGCTCGTCAAGGCCACAGTGACTCCACAGCTTCCAAGCAAGAACCCGATCTGCTGGCTCCCTGCGTCCTGGGAGAGGCGACAGACACAGAAGTCACAAAGCCGGGAAGGACGGGTACCCTCCTGGCAAGACGTGGCCTTGTCCCTGGGTTCTGGGAGGGAGGGAACCTCCCCGGACTCTGCAGAACTGGGATCACAGCCCCGGTTGCCGCTTGCTGCTGTGTGACCTCGAACGGGACGGCGAGGTCACTCAGCCTCAGTTTCCTCACCTGTGCCATGGGGTGAGAGCAGAGCCCTCGAGTGGGTCTGCTGCAAGGAATAAACTGGAGGAGCGTGGACAGTGCTCGGTGTGCGCCTGGCACATAGTGGGTCCCTTAAACAGCTGCTGCTACATCTCCCTCCAGTTCCCTAAGACTACGACCATAGAACGTAACCGTCGTGGAGAGCAGAAAGGGTTCGTCTTCCTCCGTAACACAGAGCCTGACTTTACTCACAGCACAGGGCCCTGCTGTGTCTGTTGACATCCACTGTGGGCGAACTAGACGCCCGTTCCCAACCAAAAGGCCTGCCACCCTTGTGCGCCCGGAGTACGTCTGTGACCAAGGACACAGCCGGACAGGCGCCTGCTGCAGGACTTGGATGCTGGCGGGCCAGAGCACCAGAAGCCCCAAATGACCAGCACTGACTTAGGAGCACGGCATCCCGCGGACCCCACGGGATGGAGCTTTCCTCGGAGAGGCGGTCCAGGGGCCGCCAACCTGTGGTTTTGTTGCTGACCACATCTGGCTGCCTGCAGCAGGTCTGCTCAACCGGCTTTCTTCACCCCCACAGTCACACCAGCCAGGATTTAGAAAATAAAACGAAAGCCGGCAAGGAGCTGACATTCCTACAACTGAAACATCACAACACGGTGAACCGGCCACCCTGGTTTGTTCCCACCAGGCTCTTCCTGAACCCGAGGACAACCCAGCAAGCTTGTGGGCAGACCAGCCCTGCCTTCCGGTCGCTCCGCCCACGTACGCCTCACTAAGAAAGTGTGTGGTGACGGGGTCTCCAGTGGGTAAAATCAGCAGCACGGATGTCTTCAAACGAGCCTGTCAAGCAACTGGTTCATAGTTTAACCCTACGGCGAAATCCAGGTCTCCTCACTCGGAATCGCACCGCCAACCTCCCGATACCCCATGTAGCGCAGAGAGGCGAGCAGGGGGCTGGCGCCCGACGGACAGGGATGTTCCCGTTTCAGGACCCTCACAGTACTTTTCCCTCAAGCAATGCTTTCTCAAGTGGAGTTTTTATTTATTTAAAAAAAATTTTTTTTTTCAACGTTTATTTATTTTTGGGACAGAGAGAGACAGAGCATGAACGGGGAAGGGGCAGAGAGAGAGGGAGACACAGAATCGGAAACAGGCTCCAGGCTCTGAGCCATCAGCCCAGAGCCTGACGCGGGGCTCGAACCCACGGACCGCGAGATCATGACCTGGCTGAAGTCGGACGCTTAACCGACTGCGCCACCCAGGCGCCCCTCAAGTGGAGTTTTTAATACTCCAACGTGAATTTGGAGGTCATGTTGCCAAACATCGAGACAAGTTCTGAGGTCACGTCTGGTGGCAGGGAGGCATTTCTTTGTGAGCAGGAATTCGCTACCTCAGAGCCACATGAGCCAACAGCTCAGGAGAGTGAGCACGGGTCTGTGGGCTGGGACCTGCCAGGGCCGTGCCAAGGGCTCGCAACCCATCTCGGTTTTCCCAGCAGACACCGCCCCTGCGCCCTTTCTACAACCCGCTCGAGACTGATGTTCAAAGTGACACATTCACACACACGAGACAGCTGACATAAAGCAGCAGCAGGGGACAGCAGATGAGAAGAGTAATGGACAGAATGCCACAGTTCAGCCCCAAATTCAGACCTCACCTCCAAGGGGCTTCTGTCCTCTTCACTTGGAAAATTCCTACTTGGAGCGCCAGGTAGCTGTGCAGAAACAGCTCTGCCCACTCAACCCCAGCGACGCAGACGAGACCCCATCGCCTGCTCCCGAAGAAGCCCGTGTGTCTCCTTCACACGCTGAAGCTGAACGTGCTTGACCCCAGAGCCCGGAGCGGGTGGACACACTCTCAACACCACGTCAGAGCCACGGTCCTCCCCGGGCCCCGTCTCTACACGGGGCCTCCCGCCCAGCCTGCGGAAAGAGCCGCCTCCAGGCGGCCCGACCTGCCGCTGGCTTCGGGAAGCTGCCGTCCCGTCTCAGGGAGACTGAACGAAGCCTGTGCACTCTGGCCCCGACTCGGCGCTCCGTGTGCACCTTCCCAGGGAAGGCCCACACGCCCGGCCCGTGGTTCCTCCTCGGTTCGGTTGGGGCTCCACCCTCTCAAGAGCTGTGCTGTCAGGGCAGCCGGTGACCACCTCCCCGGTCACAAAATCCTGACGACGATTCTTTCTGGCTCGTCAAGAGAAGCCAGACCGCACCTGACTTCAGCCTGCCACCTCCAGCCCTCTTGCAACAGAGAGGTGCCACGTTACGTCGCCTCGTGGGAAGCCTCCCGGTCTCTCCGACGACCCCTGGAGCACCCACCAGGCCAGGCTGGACACGTCCCAACCAGGGTCTGCTCCGCCCCAGCCTCCCACGCAGGAAGCGGCAATCTCACACACAGAAGGGTGTAACAAATGCGAGGACGGCTCACAGAAAAGTCCCTTTCGTGAACTCGCTCTGCGTCTGGGGCCCCTCACCACGAGGCTTGTGTTTATCCAAGTTTGTCCTGTGCCAGCTGAGCAGCTCCTTGGCTCTCAGCAGGTGGAGCAGGACGGAAGCGCAAAGGCATCTCACACATGCACGGTGCCGCCGATGCCCGTGGCCCACGGCCGTTGTGTCTCCGGTCCCGTGGTACTTTGGAACACGCACAGTTTGGCCCCTCCTAACAGCCTGCCACTCTCCTGTAAGATTTGCATGCCTGAGGCGCAGCCCGTGTCGTGTCGGCAGAGGGGGACTGTGGGCTGGGCCTGCTCGCGGGCCGACAGAGCCTCCCTGCACACAGCCGCTTGAACCGAAGCGCAGCCGCCTCAGGAGGGCGACAGCGCCAGGCTGTCCTAGCTCTGCTGCGACCCTGCCAGGCCCACCTCAGGAGGCCCCTGGAGGCTCCCCTCTGGCTCCCCCACACCCCCTGGCCAAATCATCCAGAACTCCAGCCCTCTACTGCAAACCCCTCACAGAAAGGGGAGCTTTCTCCTCCCACCCAAGAACTAGGAGGGAGAGTGAAGAAACACACGGGACACTAAATTGTTCAGCCCATCAAACAACATTCAGGATTTACAAACGGCTCTCATTAGGCCCTTCGTGGCAAACCCAGCGGCACAGAACTGGCAGAGCAAGTGTGCGACTCCGTCACCTACGCTTCCGTGCACACCTTACCCCATGCTGACCTGCAAAGGACCAATGTGGTCTTCTGTTCAAAACTAAGAAAAGTCTTCCAAGGCACGAATGTCATGTTCTGAGCTCAGAGCCCGAGGCCTGGCACGCAGCTTCTGGCTTCACTGAGACAAAGTCATCTCCCGGTCCTGTTTCCCAGCAGAAAATGCTCTATGGACGGAGGAACCCAGCATCTTCTTCTGACAAGTGCCTTCTGGTCCCCTGCTTCAGGCCGATAACCCGAGGGTCTCCGTGGGCTGGGGAGGTGAGGGCACACCACCTGGCAGGTCGCAGCCTAGATGCCCAAGACAGTAGGCAGCCCAGTCCCAGCAGGGCCAACACGGCACAGGTGAGACTGTACTCCCCTGCCCACGCCTGTACCAGCAGAGCTCGCTTGTGGGTGCTCACACCTGCACGGACCCTTGCCGAACCACCAGGCTTGCCACTAAGAGCTCTCAGCCTCAAAGGGGATGGTTGGGCCCCAGGGCCTAGGATAGAACACACCTAATGACATCTCCCCTCCCGTTGATTATTACTGCAGTAACCTAATACTCACACAGTTAGGAAGGTTTCCAGTACAATTAAAGTGAACCGCTTACGTGCCTGTCAAACATCCAAAGGATACTTAACCTCCTTATTCAAATGAATAATGTTTATTCATTTAATATACATCCAAGTGTGTATTAAGAAATGTTATACGGTGGCACACGTTTGCATCAGCAGTATTTGAAATGACGTGCTTGTGTCATCACGTGACCCAAAGGGCAGAGGCACGTGTCTCTTTGTTCACGTGATTTTCCTCTGCAAACCAGCTCTGCTTTGGGAGACATCAGGCTATAGACTTAAGTAGAAAAGTCTAAACCCTCTATGTGATGACAAGCACATAAATAATAGCAACTGATCACATGAGAACATCACAGAGATAACCATCTGGTTATTGCAGTGCTAAGAGCCAGTCTCTGTACGAACAGCAACCTACAAATTCTTCCAGATTATCGTTTTGACACTATTGACGACAGAACTCAGAGGGCTTTGAGCCTTGAAGTCAGGAAACCAGCCCTTTGCATTTCCAAAAGACCTCAACCCACTGAATTTAATATCAATTGAAGGAGGAGCGTCACATGCCCCGAGTAGGCTTTCAGGTGAACCGTAGTGGAATTTACCACAGTGCCAAAGAATCGCTTAGAAGAACGTGGCTATCCATTCACTCAGTCCCCAAACTCTTCCACATTTCTCCATTGTGAATATCACAGGACTCGGGGGTGGAGCCTGGAACGCTGGCAACAAGCACTTGCAAGTAAGCCTTGGACAAAAAACCTGACACCGACATGTGGGGTATGTACAACATATGTTTCTTATTTTCGAATACACTGTGAGAGCAAGATTTGGAATTACATCTGACAAATCATAGTGAACATGGGACTCAATCACATGCAAACACCAAAACGTAAGCAACAACCAACATCCCCCAAAATAAAATCAAAACCCTCTCATTTATCCAGATTTCTAGTGTAATGACACTGAGGAATGAGATATTCAAACACATAGTTATTGACAGATCACTAGGCTCAGTGTTCTTTTTTCAAAAGGTTCAGATATAATTGACATATAACATTCCAGCAGTTTTAGGTGTATAACATGATGATTCAATATTTGTATATACTGCAAAATTACCAATACACAAAAAAAGTTGAGAACTTTTAAGATTTACTCTCTTGGCAACTTTCAAACGTGCATGAAGTATCGCTGAATGTGGTCACCACTGTGGCTATACCCCCATGACTTCTTTATTACTGGAAGTTTGTACTTCTTCACTCCCTTCAGCCATTTCACCCACCCCACAACCACCACCACTGGCATCCACCGTCTGTTGTGTTTCTTTAAGTTCTGGTTGTCCATTTGTTTTCTTAGATTCCATATTTAAGAGAAATCACATGGTGTTTGTCTTTCTCTGTCTGACTCACTTCACTTAACATAATACCTTCAGGGTCCCTTCATGTCATTGTAAATGGCAAGATTTCATTCTTTTTTATGGTTGAGTAATATTCCGTTGGTATACATATATAATCTCTTCTTTATCCATTCATCCATTGATGGACCCTTGGGTTGTTTCCGTATCTGATTATAAATAATGTTGCAATGAATATTTGGTGTATGTATCTTTTTGAATTAGTGCTTATACCTTTGTTTAGAAAAATACCTAGTGTAACTGCTGGATCATAAGGTAATACTATTTTTAATTTTTTGAGGCACTTTAGTAGTTGCTATTACTTGCTATTTCTTGTCTTTTTGATATTAGCCATTTTAATAGGTATGAGGTGAGACCTCATTGTGGTTTTGGTTTCTATTTCTATGATGATTAGTGATGTTGAGCATCTTTGTGCCTATGTGTGTGTGCGTGTGTGTCTCCTCTGGAAAAACGTCTATTCAGATCTTCTATTTTTTAATCGGGTTCTCTTGCTATTAAGTGGTATGAATTCTTCACGTATGTTAGATATTAATCCCTTATCAGATGCACAATGTACAAGAATTTCTTTCCATTCTGTAGGTTGACGGTGGATGGTTTCCTCAGCTGTGCACAAGATTTTTAGTTTGATGTGGTCCCACTTGTGTGTTTTTGCTTCTGTTGCCTTTGCTTTTGGTGTCAAATCCAAAAAATCATCCCAAGACTGATGTCAAGGAACTTACTGCCTATGTTTTCTTCTAGAAGTTTTACGGTTTCAGGTCTTACATTCAAGTCTTTAATCCATTTTGAGTTAATTTTTGTGTATGGGGTAAGATGAGAGTCTAGTTTCATCCTTTGGCTCATAGCTGTCCAACTTCCCCAACATCATTTATTAAAGAGACTGTCCTTTCCCTGTCATGTATTCTTGGATCTTCTGTCCTAAATTGACCATGTATGTGTGGGTTTATTTCTGGGCTATTTTATTCCACTGACCTATGTGTCCATACTGTTTTAATTACTAAAGCTTTGTAATAGAGCTTGAGACCAGGAAGCAAGGTGTCCCCAGCTTTGCCCTTGTTACTCAAGATTGTTTTGGCCATTTGGGTTCTCCTGTAGTTCCATACAAATTTTTGGAATGTTTTTTCTATTTCTGTGAACAGTCAGATTGAGTGCCATTGGAATTTTAATAGGGATTGTGCTGAATACTGTAGATTGCTTTAGGTAATACAGACATTTTAACAATATTACTTCTCTCAATCCCCAAGTATGGAATGTCTTTCCGTTCATTGTGTGTGTGTGTCTTCATTTTGTTCACCAAGGTCTTATAATTTTCAGAGTATTTCCACTTCCTTGGTTAAATTTATTCCTAGATATGTTGTTCTTTTTGATGTAACTATAAATGAGATTGTTTCTTAATTTCTCTGATAGTTCACCGTTAGTGTATAGAAATGCAACCAATTTTTATATGCTGATTTTCTATCCTGCAACTTTACTCAATTCACTAAAAAGTTCTAAGAGTTTTGGGGGGGGGGAGTCTTTATTGTTTTCTATATATAAAATCATGTCATCCTCAAATAGAGATAGTTTTACTTCTTCCTTAGTAATTGAATGCCATTTTACATCTTTTTCTTGCCTAACTGCTATGCCCAGGACTTCCAATACTATGTTGAATAGAAATGGCAAGAATGAGTTGATCTTAGAAGAAAAACTTACAGCTTTTCACAACTGAATGAAAGGTTAGCTGTGGGCTTGTCATATATGGCCTTTATTATGTCGAAGTACATTCCCTTTATACTCACTTTGTTGACTTTCTTTACTCAAAAAAATGAATGTTGACGAATAGACATCTCTCCAAAGATGACATCCAGATGCCAACAGACACAAGAAAAGATGCTCAACATCACTGGTCATCAGGGGAATGCAAATCAAAACTACAATGAGATACCACCTCACACCTGTCAGAATGGCTGAAATCAACAACACACGAAACAACAGGTGTTGGCAAGGATGTAGACAAAGGGAAACCTTCCTGCACTGTTAGTGGGAATGCAAACTGGTGTAGCCGCTCTGGAAAACAGTATGCAAATTAAAAGCTAAAGCTATGGAAGTCTCAAAGCTAAAAACAGAACTACCCTATGATGCAGCAATCACACTACTGGGTATTTACCCCCCAAAATACAAAAATACTAATTCAAAGGGATACATGCACCCCTATGTTTACAGCAGCATTATCTACAATAGCCAAACTATGGAAACAGCCCAAGTGTCCATCAACTGATGGATGATAAAGAAGATGGGGTATATATATACATATATGCAATGGAAAATTAGTCATAAGAATGAAACTTGCCCTTTTCAATGGCATGGATAGAGCCAGAGATCATTATGCCAAGTGAAGCCAGAAAAACACAATACCGTATGATTTCACTCCTACGTGGAATTGAAGAAATAAAACAAAGGGAAAAAAAGAGGGGGGTCTTGTCAGGGCAAACCAAGACTGAGACTCTCAATTACAGAGGACACACTGATGGTGTTATCAGGGGGGAGGTAGGTGGGGGAGTGGGGGAAACGTGATGGGGATTAAGGAGCGAGCTTGTTGTGATGAGCACTGGGTGTCGTATGAAGTGTTGAATCACTACACTGTACACCTGAAATTGACATGACACTATATGTTAACAGGAATTTAAATAAAAACTTTAAAAAAAAGAATGTCGAATTTTGCTAGTGCTTTTTCTGTGTCTATGATCATATGATTATCTTTCATTTTGTTGGTGTGGTATATCACATTGATTGATTCACAAATGTTGGTCCATTTGTGCATCACTGAAATAAATCCCACTAACTTATGGAATATGATCCTTTTAACATGTTATTGAGCTCTGTTTGCTAATATTTTGTTGAGAATTTTTGCAACTATGTTCATCAAGGATATGTGGCCTGTAATCTTATTTTCTTATGGTATCCTTGCCTGGTGTTGGTATCAGGACAACACTGATCATGTAAAAATGAATTTGAAAGTTTCCTCTGCTCTCAATTTTTTGGAGGAGTTTGAGAAGGAGAGGTATTAAATCTTTCTGAATGTTTGGCAGAATTCACCAGTGAAGCCATCTGATGATCCTGGACTTCTGTTTACTGGAGGTTTTTGATAACTGAGTCAATCTACTTACTACTAACCCGTATTCAGATTTTCTACTTCTTCATGATTCAGCCTTGGAAGAGTGTACATTTATGGAATTTATCCAATTCTAGGAGTCCAATTTGTTGGCATATAGTTATTCATGGTGGTATCCCCTAACCCTTTTTCTGTGGCATCAGTTATAACTTCTGTTTCATTTCTGATTATATTTGAGTCCTGTTCTCTTGTTTTCTTGCTGAGTCTAGCTAAAGGTGTATGAATTTTGTTTATCTTTTGAAAGAATCAGCTTCATGGTGTCACTGATTTTGTTTTTCTATATTCTTTTCAGTCTCTATATCATGTATTCCCACAATGATCGTTGCTACTTCCTTCTACTAACTGGGCTTCATTTGCTTTTTTTTTTTCTAGTTCCTGAAAGTTTCACATTAGATTAGAGATTTTTCTGATGGACTGAGGTAGGCCTGTATTGCTGTGACCTTTCTTTTTAGAACCACTTCTGCTGAGCTTTGAAGGTTTCATATGTTCTGCTACCGTTTAAGTTAGTCTCAAGCTGTTTCTTGACTTTTCCTTTGATTTCTTCATTGACCTACTGGTTGTTCAGAAGCATGCTGCATAAAATCCACATATCTGTGAAATTTCCAGTTTTCTCCCTGTAACTGACTTCTACTTTCATACCATTATGGGTCAGAAAAGATGCTTGATAGAATTTCAGCCTTCTTTGATTTATTGAGACTTGTTTTGTGGCCTAACATGTGATCTATCCTGGAGAACACTGGAAATGCCCTTGAGAAGAATGTGTATTCTATTGCTAATGGATGGAGTGTTCAGTATAAATTAAGTCCACTGATGTCAGTGGGGTATTGACGTCCCTACTACTACTGAATTGCATGTCTCCCTTTAGGTCTGTTAATATTTGCTTCATAGATTTAGGTGCTTCCATATTGGGTACATAAATGTCTACAAATGCTGTGTCTTCTCAGTGGACTGATCCTTTCATCATTAAGTATCTCCCCTTCTTTGTCTCTTATTACAGTCTTTGGTTTAAAGTGTGTTTTGTCTGATAGAACTACAGCTAGTCATCTTCCTTCACGTCCCCGCTTCTGTGGAGTATCTTTCTGCAACCCCTCACTTTCCTCTGTGTGCGTCCTTACATCTGAATGGAGCCTCTTGTAGGCAGCAGATCAATTGTTTTTGTTTTTTCCCATTAGCCCACTCTGTGTCTCTTGATCAGAGAATTTAGTTCTTTTACATTTAAAGTAATTATTGATAAGTATGTACTTATTGCCATTTTGGTAATTGTTTTCTGGTTTTTTAGTTGGGCCTCTCTGTTCCTCTCTTCTTCGCTTTTTTGTGGTTTGATGACTTTCTTTAGTATTACACTTAGATTTCTTTCCCTTTGTATTTTGTGTATCTATTAGAGGTATTTGCTTTTTGGTCACCATAAGACTCACACATAACAGCCTATACACACACACACGTTTAATCTCGTGTGTGTGTGTGTGTGTATTTATATATTAAGTTTGAACATACTCTAAAACTCTTGAGTTTTTACCTGCCCTCCCCACAATTAATGTTTTGATGTTACATTTATATCTTTTTATGTTGTGTATCCCATAACTAAGTATCATAGTTTTCCTGATTTTTACTACTTTTGTCTTTTTAACCTTCGTTCTAGTTTAGTAAGTAATTAATCCATTACCTTTACTGTACATTTACCTTTACCAATGAGATTTATACTCTCTCGTATTTTGCTACTAATCAAGGCCCTCTCACTGTAACATTTCTCCCACGGCCTGTTTAGTGGCAATGAGCTCCTTTACGGTTTGCTTGTCTGGAAAACTATCCCTCCTTCAATTCTGAATGACGGCCCTTGCTGGGCAGAGTATTCTTGGTTGTAGGTTTTCTTTTCAGTACTTTGAATATATCCTGCCGCTCCCTTCTGGGCTGCAAGGTTTCTGCTGAAAATGTGCTGACCATCTTAGCTGTTTCCTTGTATGGAACAAGTTGTTTTTCTCCTGCTGCTCTTAAGATTCTCTCGTTAGCCTCTGACATTTTAATTATAACATGTCTTGGTGTGAACTCCTTGGATTCATCTTACTGACAGCTCTCCAGGCTCCATGGACCTGGATGTCTGTTTCTCTCCCGAGGTTAGGAACGTTTTCTGTTCCTTTCTCTCTTTCTTTTCTGTGACACACATATTGTGAACGCTGTTCTGATTGATGCCGTCCTACAGGTCCCTCAAGCTATCTTAAATTTTTCCTGGTTTCTTTTTGCTGCTCTGTGTGAGGTCTATTGTTCTGTCTTCTTGATGGCTGCTGCTTCCTTCTGTTTTTTTCTAGTGGGAACTTCACAGGGCATTCTTCAGTTCCATTACTGTATTCTTTTCTATCTTTTAATTAAAAAAAATTTTAATGTTTATTTTTTGAGAGAGAAAGAGACACACACACACACACACACACACACACACACACACACACACAGAGAGAGAGAAAACACACAAGTAGGGGAGGGGCAGAGAGAGAGGGAGACACAGAATGTCAAGCAGGCTCCAGGCTCTGAGCTGTCAGCACATGCCCGACACAGGGCTCCAACACAGAAACCGTGAGATCATGACCTGAGCTGAAGTTGGACACTCAACCGGCTAAGCCACCAGACGCCCCACTTTACTGTATCTGAAGTGGCTTGACCTAAGTGGTATTCCCTCCCATTTTCCATCTCCCCGTTGAAGTTGTGTGTTCATCCTTCCTTCTCCTGAGCTCTGTGAGCTTCCTCATAACCATTACTTTGAACTCCTAATCAGCTACAGTATTTATCTCTGTTCATTAAGGTTCTATCTTGTTCTTTCTCCTGGAACACGTTCGTCTGTCTGCTCGTTTTGTTGGCCTCTCTGTATTAAGTGCAGCAGGTACCTCTCCCAGTCTGGAAGGAGTGGGCTGTGGAAGTAATGAATCTCCTCGTTCAGCCTTGCCCTTGGTTGTCTCCTGAACCCTTCTGGTTGTCTACGCAGCCAAATGTACTCCAGATATGTTCCCACTGTTAAGGGCGTGTCGAGACCTGTCCAAGTTCCAAAGGGAGGGATCCCACTGAGCACTCGTTACAGGCTGACTGGCAGCCAGGCCCTCAGGCAGCAGCTTTTAAAGCATGTGTATACATACAGCTTGTGGGACCACAGTCCTAAATCCTGCTGGCCTCCAGACCAGGATGTCTGGAGGTGTCTCCTGGTTACAGTTGCAAAAATCAGGGCTCCTTTCATGGAGGTGCCAGTGAACTGGAGCACAGTCAAGGGGAAGTGCAAAGTTGTCCCCCTGTCCACGTTCCCTGGGAGCACCTCCACAGTCTCTAGATGTGACAAACCTGAAGCCTGTACCTCAGGCTGTGCCCCAGGACAGGTACTGCGCCCCAGGACAGGTAAACAGACCTTCCTCCCAGAAAGCCTGGGCTGTGTTTCAGTCTGTCGTCCGTGCGGTGCCCCGCAAGCCATCTGTCAAGAACAGTCTCTCCCCATGACACAGACCTACGGGGCCCAGGTGTCCTAGCCCCTGGCTCCCAGTGCCAGGCGTGCATGGGTATCCCCGTGCGGTCTATGGGCACCTGCAGCTCTAGCAAGGCAGGAGGCAAGTGTGGGGCTGCAGCACGCTCACTGGCTTCGGTGATGCAGGAGGAGGGCACGGGGCTGGGGTGCATCTGTCGGCTGTAGCAGAACAGCACTAGCAAGGTAGAAGCAACGTGCAGAAATGGTCCCCATCAGCACCTCTATCCCCAGATGGAGTTCCGGCAGGCCCTTGCCCCTCTGGCAGATGCTTTAGGGTCAGCAAATGAACCCTCTTCACACACAGTGGAATCACTTTCTAAACTGCTGCTTCTGTGCTGGGCCTTGGGACAAGTGAGTGGAGCATGAGTCCCGTGGGTGTGCTGGACACAAGCCCCAGTATTTCCAAAGGCAGATGTTCTGGAGGTTCATCTCTCTGGTGCAGGCCCCAAGGGCTGAAATGCCTAATGGGTGACGTGAACACCCCACCCAAGGAGGAGCTCTGAATGTGTGAGACTCCCCCTGTGTGTGGTGGCAGTGCAGGGCTGGGGCATCTGGTGAGACAGTGTCCCTGCCTCGGCCCCCCCAATCCCCTGTCTCCCTTGAAATGGAGGAGCTGGTCAGTGGGTTCTTGGGTGTTCTGCACAGGGAGTCGCTCCACACTCAGCCGCAGCCGCGGGGCCAGGGGAAGAGGCCAGCTCTGCATCCCCCTGTGCCACCGTCTCAAACGGCCCCCCATCAGCGCTCGAAGGCCGGGGTGCGGCAGCCCCACCCCTGAAAAGCTGCTGCTTCATCCTGCCACTGAGCTGCGCACCCAGTAACCGTCCCCTCGACTGACACAAGTGACGAGAACCTGTAGAGCCTCCCCAATGACAAAAACACCTCTGTGCTTCTCGGTCCACCTCCCGCTGAGATAAAGAGCCACTTAAAAACCAGCCACCTACACATTCTGACTTCACCACAGAACGTTCCGCTGCGGCCCAGCCGGACCCTCCCTGCTGGCGACAGCACGCTCTTTACCTTTCTGGTGAGTGGCACTTCGATGGGCACGGGAACAACTTCAGCCAGCAGGCAGCCGTAGAAGGCCACCATGGACGCGGCAGGGTCATTGTTGGGGAACACCAGCGCCACCTGCACAGACACAGAGCAGGAGGGATTAACCAGCAAATCGATGCCACCAGCTTTCAAAATACCGAAAAACGATGCAAACCGCCATGGGCAGCAGGGCTCATGTTCTCCGTGAGAACAGAGGCTGAACAAAAATTAGGTGCACGCTTAAAACTACCCTTCAGCAAGATGCATTCAAGTACCGCGTACTTTCCCTTTGATTCATGTGGAAGCGACACGTATCGCCCACAGTCCTTCCTAACGCTGCCCCCAGAAGACAACTACCCGGATGTTCCGCTCGTCATCTTCCTGTCACGTACTTAACACAGGGTGAACCGCACCATCCTCGCTGGGCTCGGTAAGAACTCGTGTTTCCACGTAGCCTTCACAGGGGTGACCGAGCGCCGTGTGCTTCCTCACTTGGGCAAGGCTGGCAGGGCGCTGACCACAGGGTTCCATCCTGGTCCCAGGTCAGTATCAGCCCCTCCAGGCCTCAGTTTTCCTGCCTACGTCCTAGTGCTGCGGTGAAGGTCACAGAGAAGGTGGTGAGGGCTCGGTGCGAGGCCCGGCGCACAGCACACGGCCGTGGATGCCAGCCAGCCGGGGCTGTCAGTCCATCCGTGGCACCCTCACAGATGAGGCTCCACGAACGCCTGCTGCCCCGGTTCCACCCACCGCCTTCCTGCTCGGCCTTAGGGACGAAAAGCACAATAATCTTGGAGTTGTAAGAGGCAGGCTGATTTAAATTACCTGGAGTAGTAGGACTTTTTTTTAAAGTTTATTTGTCTTGAGAAAGAGAAACAGCCTGTGCATGCAAGAGCAGGGGACGAGCTCACAGAGGGAGGAGGAGCATCCCAAGCAGGCTCCATGCTGCCAGCCAGCACAGAGCCCAGCGCAGAGCCTGATCCCAACACCCCGGGATCGTGGCCTGAGCCGGAATCCAGAGTCTGACGCTTAACTGACTGAGCCATCCAGGTGCCCCGGGGAATATGATTTCTAAAATGTTTTCTGATAGGCCTGAGGTTATCTTAACGTTGAATGATTTTTCCACGGGATGGCTTGTAATTATTCTTCCTCACGTGAAATGCTTCTCGCTCCCCTTTTTACCTATTAGCCTGTTCAGCCCATCAGTGTTTTGACAAGTACCCTAAAATCAGGACGGATCTTAAATATATTTGACGGCATTAACTCTTACGCTTGATGCAAAGACTTCTTGCTGCAGTACTGTTTGGTTTTTATCGCTGCATTTTTTACCGGACATTTGTCAAGACGCCCCTGTCAGCGCCCACGACTTAACAAGTATGTCATCCCACGTGAGTCCGTCCGGGGCTTGTCCCAGGGTCTGCCGTGTAGCTCACCTGGCACCAGCCAGCTCTCCTGTTACTGCAGCCCCTCCTGGAGCAGCCGTGCCCACCTCTCGGGCAGACCGCCTCCTCAGGACACCGCAGTAGCTGTCCCGTGGCTGCGTGTCTGCACTGCCCGCTCCGCCCTGCAGACCCCGCTCCTGCTGTAGCCCGCGCCACCCCCACGTCCTGATTGGGCATCGGGGTCCCACTCCCCCCTTGTGGACAAGTTTGCTGCGTGTTCACAGGCACCCAGATCCCATGACTTAACACGCACAGGTCGCTTCTGCATGACTCATTCAGGAATTTAACCAATTTTGTCTCTCAAAATGTCCTAACCAGAAGTTGCCAGTTTTTCCAGGAGCAGCTGGGTAACACACTCAATTTCAATATACAAATAAGCAGGTTGGTGTGAAGGGACGCAGATGGCAGCTGAGAACAGAAGAGGCCACATCGTAAATTTGTCCATGTTTGAAACTTAGCGACACAGGATAGCAGGTGGGGAAGAAATCAGCTTGGGATTCAATGAAGGTTTCCTTTCCATGCAGCATTCCTGCAGTTCACTGAAATCAGCTAAATGAGAGATACATGACCCCATAAGGCCAGCAAAAGCCATTCTGCACTACCGACGACTGTGTTTGAGAACCCTGAGAGGTAACCGTTGCTTATGTCAACTTACTCCATCCTGACAGCACTCAGCCGTCAGCAGGGCTTTCCAGAAGTAACTGACTTGCACACGTACACATATGAACCGTCAGCAATTATCTTAACAAAGTGGGTGAGGATTGCAGTAGCTGTAGGGGCTCTGCCTTCAAGTGGCAGCTGAGCTGAGAGCAACAGGTTTTAGATGTGGGTCTGGCAGGGCAACACTGAGCCTTCCGGGTGAGTATCTGTGAGCTTCCGGGTGCCGCCGCCACAAGACGTCTCTCCCTGAAACGGACCAACATGTTTGAGGAAGTCGTTCAAACTGCAGGGAAACACAGGACATACTGCTGTTCCATCCCAAACCAACGGATGCACCTATTCATAAAGGACCAGTTAAATACCGACTTGTTAGTCTTCTTGGAGCACCTGCTCTGGATGCAGGAGTCCCCGCCAGGAGCACAGAACCGAGAGCGAGAAGATGGGGCACCCCCAGACTGGGAACAAGGTCTGGCTGCCACTCCGGCTCCGTTCAAAGGAAGATCAACCGAACCTGGGACTGCAAGTTCCCACTGCTTTGTTGCTGCAACTCATGCTGGTGAGGCCACACTGTATAAACCTGGCAGAATTGTGTTAAATAGGATGAAACGTTTAGTTACAACGTAAAGTGAATAAAAGCAGACTATGAAATTGTATATTGTATCTCTCGATGATATAAAAGTAAGGGACAGGGAGGGTCAGATACCTCTGAAGGCTCAGAATAAAAACTGAAGGTTTGTTGCTGTTTTGTTTTGCAGTTTAAGGAAGGGGAGTCTGTACTTCAGTCATTCCTGTTAAGTCTTGCTTCCGTTTCTGAGTCGGTCACAAGCCCTGTCTTACTGGCGGCTCCACAGTGATTCCCGTGCAACGCACACACGCAGGTGCTTGGTTCTGAGGGACCCACACAGCTCCCCTGTATTCGCTCCTCCACGGATTCCTTGAGATGTCATTGGACCTAATCCCCCACAGGGCACAGCAGGCATCCACAAACCAAGAGGCAAAGGCACAACCCACCGCCGCGCTTCGGAGGGTCTCCTCTTGGTAAAGGGATGCCCCTCGGCCAGCTTGCCTTCAGCGCTCTTCACACCAGGAGCTGCTGCACACACTTCCCATGTCAGCTCCTTCCCATGCTTTCCTGGAGCCTAGCCTACAGCTCACAGGCTCACTTTTCCTCTCTGGGAAGACTTCTCAGGCCCCAGATGCTCCTCAAAATGAAAAACATCTCTCTCCTTCCAGATAGTTCATCTCCACCTCTTACCCCTCTTTTGGGGACCTGTATCACTTTCCCTTTATAGAAAAGCTGATTATCAGTAATGTGTCTATTTATATTTTAATACAACTGGCAGGCTCCCTTCAGATGTGACGCACCTTCGTGCCTTCCAAAGCTCTGACTAGATATCCCCAAACCCTATTCAGCTTAGGCACATAAAGCCCTTTTCGGAAGCCCAAGAAGGTAATTCCCCAAACAACATTAGTAAGGTCACACACACACACAAAATGTAAATTTTTATGCTAAGGACTGAATGTTCACTATTCTGGGGAAAATTATGTCTTATTCAAAAGTGATTTTCAAAGAGAGCAAAAAATTCCGTTTATAGCAACATAAGCTTATGATCAATTTACTGCTATGGTCGTGTATATTTATTTAATAAAAGTATCTGTACACATGTGCCCGATATTAACTACATGAATAATGTTTTAAATAACTTAGAAAAGTAGTCTCCCTCACACAGTCAAACCAACCTCTACCGACAAACCTCTTTACATAGTTTATTTTCTCAAAACTGTGCCCCGCAAATTCCTACTAACATCTTAGCTGAACAGAGGTGGTTTATTTTGTAGTTGTTATTTTAAGGGAACTTCAATAATCTGGAGGCCATGCTCTATAAGAATTTTTAACGAAATCACTCTACTAACACTATCCATGGAATTATAGTTAAGGGAGATATTGCATACAACTGATTTTTTATTGGGGTAAAACATACACAACGTTGACCATTCATTTATTTTATTAATTTATTTTGAAAATAAAGTGCACAGCTCAGCAGCATGAAGTACATTCACAACCAGAACCATCTCCCGACCTTCTCATCTTCCTAAACTGAAGCCTCACTCCCATTAAGGAACTTCCCAGCCCCCGCCAGCCCCCTAGCTACCATCACCCTTCTGATTTCATGAATTTAACTACTCTAAGTACCTGGTACATTTGTCCTTTGCAGCTGCCATATTCCATGTCACGTAGTCTTCGACCCATCGTGTTTTATTATGTGTCTCCGTGCATCTGCCGATGGACACTTGAGTTACAGCCACCTTTTGGTTTTGTGAACAATGCTGCTATGAACACTGGTGTTGCTATTATCTGCTCAAGCCCCTGATTTCAGTTCTTTTGAAACGGAAGGGAAACTGTTGGACCAAGCAGTAATTTATGTTCAATTTCTAAAGGAGCCGCCATACTGTTTTCTGCAGTGGCAGCACACCGGGGTTCAATTTCTTCATTCTTGCCAACATTTACTTTCTGCTTTCTGACAACGGCCACCCCAATGGCTGTGGAGTGCGGTCTCACTGTGGTTTTAACATGCAGCGCCCTAACGAGCAGTGACATGGGGCGTCTTTTCAGGTGCTCACTGGCCACCTGCAAACCTTCTCTGGAGAAATGTCTATTCAAGTCCTCTGCCCATTTTTTAAACTTATGTTTTGTTTGTTTGTTTTAGCATAGTGTGGATACTAACCTCTTCTCAGATATAGAATTCGTCAATATTTTCTCCCATCTTGTATGTTTCTTTTTCAGTCTCGATAATGTCCTTTGGTGCACAGAAGTTATTTTGATGAAATCCAATTTATGTTTTTATTTTTGTTCCACGGTGTTTTTGGTATCATGTAAAAAAATCATTGCCAAATTCTGTGTTATGCAGCTTTCCCCATGTTTTATTCTAAGAGTTTTATAGTTTTTGTTCTTTAAGTCTCCGAACCATTGTGAGTTAATTTTTTAATAGACGGTGTAAAAGGTCCAAACTTGTCCTTTTGCTTGTGGGTGGTCTAGTTTTCCCAGCACCATTTGTCGAAGAGACTGTCCTTTCCCCGTGTCATATCTTAACATCCTTGATGAACCTGCTTCACCGTGCACACGAGGGTTTATTTCTGGGCTCTCTGTTCTACTCCATTCTCCACATCTGTCTTTACGTTAGCACTGCACTGCTTTGATTACTGTAGCCTTGTGGTTTTATAATCAGGAAGTGCTAAGACCTATAACTGAGATTTACAAGCCACAGGTCAAACTTGTTCAATAAAAAAATGGAAAGAATCATAGTCCACCACAGAAGGCTGGGCCTCTGGTAATCTTCTAAAAAATTCCTCATGATGGGCTCCTGTCTTTATAATATCTTAAGTAAATCACAGCTTCTGTTCTTGTTGGTTTATGGTGCTCAGCACTGATATTTTTACTGAATTCACTTGGGAGTTCTTTGGGCACAGGTAGGATAACCCAGTGTTGGGGTCTCAGATACAAAGCAGCAAATGGAAAAAAAAGATGCTACATTTGAAGGCAAGAAAATGTGGTTCTAACCCTGCCTCACATCTAAATTGGGGTACAAAGCTTGGACAAGGGTATCAAGTTCTTGGAGTATAACATTGCAAAGGAATACTAACATCTGTTCTCTGTAACTTCAGATTGCAGGAAGAATAAAAATTTGCTTATCGGTTAAACATAGTAGCCTCTATCCAGAAATTTAACACCAGGAAAGGAATGGCACCAGCAGCGTGCTATAAAGATTTCAGTACACTGATGGATGTAAACAAAGTTTTACATATAATTTGTCCTGCCGGCCCAGGTAGATGACACACGAATGTTTCAAAGTAGCAGACGACAGGACAAAGGCTGGGAATGTGGCTCTGGGGTCTGCCAGAAACAGCTGCGAGTGCTGGCTGAGCCACTTATGAGTTATGTGCCTTCATTTGATGTGACACTCTCAAGTCTGCACGTCCTCATGGATGAAACAGAAGTACTACAGTCGAACTCATGGGGTTGTTGTAAAGGCTAAATGACATATTGTGCAACTGACCCCGATTCATAGTTAATGTTAAGAAAGCCTGACTTAGCAGCATTAGCATTAGGAGACACTGAACTCTAGAACTTCAAACAGCAGGTGTCTCTGTCGCATACAATGGAGTGTTTGCAGACGTGCACTTACCCTGTCTCCTGGTCGTACCATAGGTTCCTG
Organism: Lynx rufus; assembly: GCF_022079265.1. Lineage (NCBI taxonomy): Eukaryota > Metazoa > Chordata > Mammalia > Carnivora > Felidae > Lynx > Lynx rufus. Next base: position 382,306 of record NW_025814889.1, read on the forward strand.
CTTTGTACCTAATTTATGCAGAATGTTGTAAGCAACCTTCATACTTCTTGTCCACAGTTTGCCTATTAATACAAGTGATAAAGACACAAGTAAGTGGACACATGCATTTTCAGTTATGTCTCAACATGCACATAACTAGAGACGGTACTCATTCATTTTAAGCCTTCAAGTAACCCTGAGTCCATGGAATAAATAAAAGCCAGAAACTCTGACTCATAAGCTCTGAGAGGCCTAAACACTGGAACAAGGTACTGACACACACTATAAGTGTGCAAAGCAGCTACAGCAAAGCCACAGAATATTTATCATCACAGAAGATGGGAAGATTTCTGGGGAGTAAAGTAGAGCAGGGACAAGGGCAACAGTGTGTCACTGCCGATTCACGTTATGCAAAATGACACATTTCCACTGTTATCAGGGCCTTGCTCATGAAATGAATGAAATGAGTGCAAAAGGTACTTAGGACACACTTTGCAAGGCCTGACCCCTCTTCCCTCCCCAAGTCCTGAGTTTCTCAGCATCACATCTTGCTTGTCTTGGGGATTCAGGATTTTTTGAGAGTAGTGTTTGAACTTAAAGATGGTGGTAAGTATTCAGAGCTAAAGTTCTGAACTCCAGAAAAAAATAACCACAAAGGAGGGTTAAAAATAGGATTGAGGGGCGCCTGGGTGGCGCAGTCGGTTAAGCGTCCGACTTCAGCCAGGTCACGATCTCGCGGTCCGTGAGTTCGAGCCCCGCGTCAGGCTCTGGGCTGATGGCTCAGAGCCTGGAGCCTGTTTCCGATTCTGTGTCTCCCTCTCTCTCTGCCCCTCCCCCGTTCATGCTCTGTCTCTCTCTGTCCCCCAAAAAATAAATAAACGTTGAAAAAAAATTTTTTAAAAAAAATAGGATTGAACACACACACACACACACACACACACACACACACACACACACACACCAGAAAGGACAGCCAGCGTGGAAGAACCTCCAGGGTTCCCACCCCTGCCTCCATTCTAGCACCAGACGCTCCTGCACAGGAGGACAGGGCAGGGGACAAAGTGACTCTGACACCTAATATGAGCTCTTAGACACCTAAAGGGCTTCATGATATCAGCTTCCACATGCTTTCAGAAGCAGGCGAGGTGTTAGAAGTTACATTAACATGATCGTAACAACAGTTAGGAGCAACTTTAACTTTCCCGTAAATACAATCACTGTTTTCATCTTCTTCCTATTTTAAATGTAAGAGTTAAGAAGTTTTATGTTTATAACACTTGTTTTACTCCACATTGGATTTTGCAGCAACCTAAATTAGGGTTATTGTTTATCTTCCACAGGATTTATCAACTTATCTCCTCCTTAGCGATAAGGGGACAAAAGGAATGTTGTTATCTTAATGTCTCTAACTCCTAGGGTATTACTGGTTTACAGTATGTGCTCAACACATGGTCTTCGTTTCACTGATGTCATAGGCAACCTAAAAAGGACAAAATGACAGTACGCTCTTTGGCCATACTTCTTGAGCACTTAGGCTAATTATCAGACATGGAGGTCTTGTCTGTCCTCCACCCTCTTTCTCTAGATCTGCCTCAACACTGCAGTCCTCAAGAGTGGCTACCTTACAAGCATTTGGTCTTTTGTTAGGTGGCTATATTTTTTCCACAAAAACAGGCACTGGCTATTAGAAGTAACTCAGTGATTTTTCATCTAAAGAAAACAAATATTTTGTGCCTTCAAATCTTTTTAATGTGAACAATATTAGGGAATCACAATTAAATAAACAATTACAATCAATTTGTTGTAACTGAAAAACCCAATGGCTTTGTGAACAAATCTGTTACAGTCAGATGATTAGCAATGTTACATTTTGTTACACTTTCAATGTCATTCTCTGTTTGGATATTATCATATATTCATACAGAAGCCAGTCTACGGTCGGGAGCTTGAAAAGAGCAACATACTTTTGGCAAAATACCACTTGCTATTTTTCAAGGAGAAAAGCTTTGCTGATTGAAGTTGCAGGAGACACAATGGTTCTTTACTGACTTACAGAGGAGAATGAAAAACTTTCCAAACAAGAGAAGTTACTGGGAAAGGGATCAATCAGAATGGAAGGGCAGACCATGCATTTTCCCAGAAGCAAATGCAAAACCAGACGTGTAAGAAATGTTAAAGAGACTTTTTCATGCTGAAAAGAAATGGCACTAATAAGTAACAAGAAAATAAATAAAAGTATAAAATCCCACTAGGAAAGGTAAATCTAGAATAAAGGCAGTGGACTATATAAAGCCAGTATAAAAGGAAAAGGACAAAAGTAGTAAATAGGGACACGCAAGATATCAAGATGTAAAATGTGACATGAAGAACATGAAATGTGGGTGGGAGAGTAAAAATGCACGGGTTTAGAATGTGTTCAAACATAAGTTGTTATCAACTTATGGTTATAAATGTAAGTTGTTGTATGTGAGCCTCATGGTAACCACCAAGCAAACACCTCTAGCAGATACACAAATATAAAGGGATAGCAATGTAAGCCTCACACTAAAGAAAGTCATGAAACCACAAAGGAAGAGAAAAGGAACAGAGAGGCCCTACAAAAACAACCGGATAACAATTACCAAAATGGCAATGAGTACCTCTTATGAATAGTTACTTTAAATGTAGAAGGACGAAATTCTCTCATTAAAAGACACAGAGTGAGTTAATGGGGGGAAAAACACACACAAAAAAAAACAAGAACTGATCTGCTGCCTACAAGAGGCTCCGTTCAGATGTAAGGATGCACACAGAGGAAAGTGAGGGGTTGCAGAAAGATACTCCACAGAAGTGGGGACATAAAGGAAGATGAGTAGCTGTAGTTCTATCAGACAAAACACACTTTAAACCAAAGACTGTAATAAGAGACAAAGAAGGGGAAATACTTAATGATGAAGGGATCAGTCCACTGAGAAGACATACCATTTGTAAACATTTATGTACCCAATATGAAGGCACCTAAATCTATGAAGCAAATATTCAAAAGGGAGAAATTAACAGCAATATGATAATAGGAACTTTAATACCCCACTCACAACGGATAAATCATCTGGACAGAAAACCAGTAAGGAAATAGCGGCCTTGAACAACACATTAGAACATATGGACTTAATTTTTATCAAACGCTCCATCCATAAGCACCAAATACACATTCTTCTCAAGTGCACATGGAACATTCTCCAAATCATACGTGAGGCCACAAAACAAATCTCTATAAATTCAAGACTGAAAACATAGCAAGCATCTTTTCTGATCCATAATGGTATGAAGTGAGAAGTCAATTATAAGAAGAAAACTGGAAAATTCACAAGTATGTGGAGATTAAACAACATGCTACTGAACAACCAGTGTGACAACAAAAAATTCAAAGAAGAAATTAAAAAAATACCTTGAGACACGTAAAAACGGAAATACAACATACCAAAACTTATGATTTGTAGCAAAAGCGGTTCTGAGACGGAAGTCAATAGCAATATAGGTGTACCTCAATGAACAAGAAAAATCTCAACTAAACAGCCTAGTCTTACACCTCAAGGAACCAGGAGAAGAACAAATGAAGCCCAAGCTAGCAGAAAGAAGGAAGTAACCAAGATCAGAGCAGAAATTGTTAAAATAGGGACTAAAAAGGCAATAGAGAAGATCAACAAAACCAAGAACTGGTTCTTAGAAAAGGTGAACAAAATTGACAACCCTTGGGTAGACTCACCAAAAGAAAACGAGAGTGGACTCTCATTTAAAATCTCAGATAAAATCAAAAATGAAAGTTATAACCAACACCACAGAAATACAAAGGATCACAAGAGACCACCAGGAACAATGATATGCCAACAAACTGGAAAAAATGAATAAATCCTAGAAACATACGATCTTCCAACAATGAATCATGAGGAAACAAAATCTGAATAGAATGATTACTAGTAAGGAGATTTAATCAGAAACTTAAACACCTCCCTACAAACAGAAGCCTTTCCTTGTGAATTCTATCAAACATTCAAAGAAGATTTAATACTTATCCTTCCTAAACTCTTCCAAAATAATTAGAGGAGGGGAATGATTCCAAACTCATTTTATGAAGCCAGTGTTACCCTGATACCAAAACCAGACAAGGACACACAAAAGAAATAAGAGGCCCTTACTCCTCATAAACATAGATGCAAAATTCCTCAACAAAATATTAGCAAACTGAATTCAACAATACAGTAAAAGGATCATACACCGTGATCAGTGGGATTTATTCCAGGGATATGTGGATGGCTCAACGTTGTCAAATCGATCAACATGATACACCACATTAACAAAATGAAGAATAAAAATCATTTCTCCATACATGCAGAAAAAAGCATTTGACAAAATTCAACACTTTTGATGAAAAACTCTCAACAAAGGGAATACAGAGGGACCATACCTCAACATAATAAAAGCCATACATTCAAAACCCATAGCTAGTATTCTGTGCCGAGAAAAGAATCAAGACCAGGATGTCCAGTCTCACCACTTTTGTTCAATGGTTTTGGAAGTGCTAGCCAGAGTATTTGGGCAAGAAAAAGACTTAAAAGGTATCCATATTGGAAAGGAAGAAGTAAAACCATCTGTATTTGAGGATGATAGGATTTTATATACAGAAAAACTCTAAAGATGCCACCAAAACCGAAGAAATAAACAAACAAAAAACCCCGTTAGAACTAATCCAAGAATTGAGTAAAGTTGCAGAGTGCAAACTGATACACAAAATTCAACTGCATTTCTAGAAACTAACAATGAATTATCAGAGAAATTAAGAAAACATTTAGAGTTGCATCAAAAAGAGTAAGTACCATGAAAAATTTCAACCAAGGGGCTAAAAGACCTAAACTCTGAAAATTATAAGACACCGATGAAAGAAACTGAGGAAGACACAAACAAATGAAAGACATTCGAAATAATATTGTTAAAATGTCTATACTATCCAAAGCAATCTACAGATTTAATGCAATCCCTACCAAAATATCTATGGCATCTTTCATGGAGGTAGAACAAAGAATCCTAACGTTTGTATGGAAACACAAAAGGCCCCAAACAGCCAAAGAAATCTTGAGTATGAAGAACAAAGCTGGGGGCAGCTAGCTCCCTGATTTTAAACTGTATTACAAAGCTACAGTAATTAAAACAGTGTGGCACTGGCATAAAACAGACACAAAGGATCAGAGAGCCCATAAATAAACTCATGCATATATGTCAGTTAGTTTACAGCAAAGGAGTCTAGAACACACAATAGGGAAGAGGCAGTCTCTTCAATACGTAGTAGTGAGAAAACTGGACAGTCACATGCAGCAGGATGGCACTGAACCACACCTAAAAATTAACTCAAAATGAATGAAAAAAACTGAACCTAAGACTTGAAACCATAAAACTCCTAGAAGAAAATAGGTGCTAAGATCCTTGACATGGATCTTGGGGATGATTTTTTGGATCCGACACCAAAAGCAAAAATAAACAAGTGGGACCATATCACACTAAAAAGCTTTTGTGCAGGACGGGAAACCATCCACACAATGAAAAAGCAAATTACAGAACAGAAGATATTTGCAAATCATTTAGCCAATAAGGGGTTAACATCTAAGTACATAAAGGACTCAACTCAATGGAAAAAAATAATGGATTCAAAAATGAGCACAGGAACTGAACAGACATTTCTCCAAAGACACACAGATGGCCAAAAGACAATGACAGGTACTCAACATCACTCATCACCAGGGAGATTAAACCAAAATCATCGAGCTACCACCTCATACCTGTCAGAATGGCTAGCATCAAAAAGACAGGAGATGACAAGTGTTGGCGAAGATGTGGAGAAAGGGGAACCTCTTACACTGTTGGTGGGAGGGCAAACTGGGCAGCCACTCTGGAAAAACCAGCATGGGGGTTAAAACTGGTCATCAACGGATGAGTGGATGAAGAAAAGGTGGTATATGTACACAGGACATTATTCAGCCGTAACAAGGCATGAAATCTTGCCATTTACAACAACATGCATGGACTTGGAGGCATCATGCTACGTGAAACAGGTGAGACAGAGAGACACAAATACCTTGTGATCTCACTCACTTGCAGAATCTAAAACCCAAGCTCATACATATACGGAGAACAGACTGGTGGGGGGGGGGAGAGGGAGGCATAAGTGGGTGAAGGGGGTCAAAGGTACAAACATCCAGTTATAAAATAAGTCATGAGATGTATAAAATGGTGACCATGGCCAATACCAGTTAATAATAATTCTGTACTATGTATTTGGAAGGTGGGGGACACGAAGTCTCAATCGATTTTGTCAAGTTAAACTGGTATTTTAACTGAGAAAATAGATATTAAGACTCTAAGATAGCCTGTGCATATAGAAAAAAGAAAGAGATGCGGACATGATGCATGCACTGTCTTACTACAGATTAATTTTAATTTCAATTGGATTTCTGTGAGGAGTACGCAACCATAAGAAGAGTGTAGGTCTGAGGAAGCGGGTAGGCGGGTGAGGAAGGGGTTTCAGAGCTCACGCTCAGCACAGCGGCTAGGTCACCTGCGAACAGCAGTGGAGCCTGAGAAACACATCGCCAATAATGCAAAGCATAAACCATGCAGAAAGGTTTCCCAACGCTTTTCTAGCTCAAGCACCTGAATATTTCAAAATAATCTGGAGCAAAAGCCAAGTCATAAATCACAAAAGGAAGGAAGGAAGAAAAGAAAAAGAGGAAGAGGGAGGGAGGGAGGGAGAGAAGAGAGGGAGTTTGCCTGGTAATAAAAGCGCACTGCAGCAAAGTAGAATAAATTTGCAGGTATCGTGCTGAGAACAGGAGGAAGCGAAGATTCATGATAGAAGGAAATTAGTTGCTTAGCATGATTTATTTTTATTAACTGAAGACTGTAAGATGGTGTTTTATTTGTACTGGTAAACGGAGAACAGTGGATTGTTCTACAGGGTTGTTAACCTTCACTCCCTGTATTTTCCATCAAAGATCCCAAGTTTCTCAGCTACCCTCCGGCTTTGCAGGAAGTTAAATGAGAGCCGAAAGTGAACTACAGGACTGTAAACAGTCTAGTCTGCCCATGAGACTGAGTTCCTTGGTATGAGAACAATTCTTATTCAGTGAGCTCTCCTCTGTATTCTGAGCAACACCCAGCCATTACAGGTTCATCTATCTCAGTGTTTCTACCTACAAAGCACTTTTCTACAGTTTTTCTGGTATTGGCCAACACTTCCCTTTTACATCCTGGTGAACTATCACCGTGTTTTTGGAAATGCATCGCTTACGTTCCTTCAACAGCTCAAAACCAAGAGTGACCCACAGCATATGCCTCATACAGATGAGTAAATGCAAGAAAACACAGATGACTGAAGAGCAGGGGCTGTGATGCTGGGGTGTAGACACACTTCCCTCAGATAGCCAAATTCCCTCAGAGAACTTTCGGCGTCCATCTTACGCCGCAGCTCACAGTAACGTGCACGGAGGCAAAGTCAGCGCTTCTCTGCTCTTTGTTCCCTCAGGAGAAGGGCTGCCCTTCCGACCGCAGTCCTCAGCCTGGAGAACCGTGTCTCCTTCTCTGATGCCCTGCCCCGCACTGGGCAGGTACACAGTTAGCGCCTCGCGCGTCTCAGCGCACGCTTGTAGGCAGCCAGGTGGGCGCTTCGCTGCGTGTGCACACGGTGGGTCCTGGGAGTCCCCGTACGTGGCAGATGATCTCTGGAAGAAGCTAAGGAGTGACAGTTCCAGCCACACCACCAGCTTCAGGGCTGGGTCTGGCCAGGGATGGGGGTCACTAAGGAAAGTCTTCCACTTACTTGACTAAAACCTATTTCCAAAGAACACAATGAAAAAATCCAGCTAAGCCTCACCATGGGTGAAATGCTCTTTATCCACTTAGAAATACCCAACATTGCCAGAAAATGGCAAAGCTGGGAGACATATGCTCCTAAACCCCAAACCCATTTCTGTCCGTGAGACGCACAGGTAATGCTGGAGTCTACAGCGGGTACCCCCTGAGGCCCCACATCCCAAAAGGCTGGACTCTGTGTCGCTTATCGTAACATGGGCCAATGCAGAAACGAGCCCCCTTCCTACTCCACGTAAGAGCACTGCTGCCAGGGACACAAAACTTCGATCTAGACACAGGTCACCTGATCTCACACGTGCAGACAGAGGAGGGACAGCTCTGGTCTTCCTGTTATTCAGCTGGTCTCTCTGCAAAGCTGCAGCAGGTGCTGTGACAGTAACCTAACCACCTGCTTTCTCCTTGGCCCCTTACCCAGGGAACAAAGAGAACGAAATCTTTCTGGTACAGAAAACTACTTCCAAAAGTTCACAGATTTCATTAATTGTACTGAATGAAGAACTAAAGAGAACCCTGTTTCTCTTGCTTTTTTGAGTAATCACTTTGGAAATGGTTTTTGTTTTTTCTGAAGGATACACATACAAGAGTTTAGATACATATTCTTTAATTACCCATCCTTCCTGAAGGCACGACTTTCAAGAACATCACATGCATGTTCCAAGAGGTAAAATCCACTATCTTATTAGGGTTATGACTGATTTTTTTTGTACCCATTTCTGGATTTTACTCCAAAAACGCTTAATAAGTAGTAACTTTTCATATTCAAATTAAGTACTTTCCCTAAAATATTTCCTTCTAAGTCCATTTTGTTTCTGTACTGGATTTACAAACGTAAGTGAAGCATCCCAAAAGTGGCTGCTGTATGCAGGCAGAGTCAGGAAGGTGAAGCGGCATACGGAATTACCGTAAGTGAGGATGTACAGGGGCTTCCCGTTCGTGTCCATCGTGGTCAAGCACGGGGCCTTCGGGGAGATGGTCCCCCACCGCTGCAATGCGGCTTCTAGCGATGGCGGCCAGTTCGTCACCACTCCCAGCTGCTCCCCACGTACCGCCAACATCTGCGCTCCCTCTGGCTTTGGCTGGTTCGGATCCGGTTGCTGAACTAAATACATTGGAAGTTTTTTAAAAAAAATACATGCATATTAGCACAATCACCGTTCTCTTCCTTTTAAAGAAGGTAGAAGTGGGGCGCCTGGGTGGCGCAGTCGGTTAAGCGTCCGACTTCAGCCAGGTCACGATCTCACGGTCCGTGAGTTCGAGCCCCGCGTCGGGCTCTGGGCTGATGGCTCGGAGCCTGGAGCCTGTTTCCGATTCTGTGTCTCCCTCTCTCTCTGCCCCTCCCCCGTTCATGCTCTGTCTCTCTCTGTCCCAAAAAAAATAAATAAACGTTGGAAAAAAAAAAATAAAGAAGTTAGAAGACTTACACATGTTTATTGGTGGACTGAAAACATGCACACGTGCTTTTCTAGAATCACAGCCAGGACCTATATGCTAGCTTCACGGACATAACGGAAGCACTTAATTCTTACACTTTCTAAGGCAATGCTGGGATGGTGAATACAGGGAGACCTGAGTGCATCTGTAAACTGACAGATGAACTGTGTATTTTAACATGCCTGGACTCTGGGATTGCAACAGCTGTTCAAAATATCAACTCCTGATGTACATACACTAGTAATTCTGGACTCCAGAGCTCAAATTTTGTTAAATTATATTTTGCCCTTAAATATGGGGATGTAAATTTGAATTTGCAACAATTACTATCAATAACCAACCCAAGCACATTTTCTTGAGTAAAACAAAAAATGGCCTATAACGCAATACAATCTTCCCAACTCTTTAGTTTACGTTAGCAACTGTTACGCTTCTCACTTTTAGAAAAGGATTCTCTCCCTCACAGTCTGCAACTGACAATCTCCCCCTGCTGGCCAGAGAATCAGCAGGGTCTTACTTGTGGCAGAAAGAACAAGAAAATAAGGAATCTGGGTTTGACGTAGTCCTGAATTTGCACAGAGGGCAGGAAATGATCCCAGCCGCATGCACACTCTGCCTTCCTCTTAATGAGCTTACGTAGAGAGCACGTGTCACCTTGAGTCACGGTTTTGTATGCTTCCCCGCGTTTCTGCTACCTGGTGGAGGCCGGGCTCACGGCTGTGACTGCACCCTGGGAGGGCCACAAACATGCAGCCTGGGTGTCTATCCTGCCTTGCCCGCACTTAGCCTGTCTCTAAAGGCGGCTTTGGGAACAGTGCCTACAGTCTCTAGAGAAGATTCTTATCTTGCAGCGGTGCCAAGATTGTTACTCCTAACAGCCCAGTCATGACAGTCCCTGGGATCACGCAGACAGAGTAAGCGGGGGGGGGGGGGGGGGGCGGGGGGGGCGCGGAGGCCCCGGGGGGGGGGCAGAGGCCCCTCTCACCTTCCAGCAATTCTTCAAAGTCATCAACAAAGAATTCCCGTAACGGCGGCCGCTTCGGTCGTTTGAGCGTATTGACGAGCTGTTGAATTTTCGCGGACACCCGGCTACTCACTGGCACCCCTGGAAAACAGAACCACCGACAGAAGAAGGACCAGTCAGTACCTCACCAGCCGAACGAGCAGCCACAGGAAAAATGGTCGTGACACCAGTGCCAGGGCCCCATATTGAGGGTCCCGCAACTGCCACCCAGGACACCCCACCTGGCAAGAGCTTGCCCCTGAGTGGATGTCAGGGTGCAGTGGCCCCACCAGCACCACAGGGTCTGCAGAGACCCCTCGAACGATACTGCAGATGTCCTGCTGGGGTTGGGGGAGGGGCACCAGACCCTGGGCTGCACCCAATCACACCTCCCATTCCTGAAACAGGATCTGCTCCCCTGTCCTTCTCTGATGGAGTTCTGAGAGCTGTCTCTGGAGACCACCAGCACTGCCCTCTCTGGGGCCAGAGTGGCCTGCCCAACGTGCCAGGCACATCCTGACACAAGGGCGGGGCACTCAGGCTCCGCGGGCTCCGTGGCAGGCCTGCAGTCTGACTGCCCAGCGGCCCTCGTCCGTGCCTCAGTTTCTGCTCACCTGAGTGCATGTTCAGCCAGTGCTTCCTGAGCACAGCAATTTAAATGCTCTCAATTTTTTGCCTAACCTAAAACACCAGGATACGGCACACATTCACACGTACAGACAAAAACGAACTCCGTATCACAACAACATATTTCTTACCTACAGCAACGAACAACATCACTTTGGAAACTGAATAAACGATCGCCAAAAAGGCAGAACGATTTCTAAACGCCCCAAATTAACAAATACAAGGAGCATCAGGGTGCTGACATCCTCAAGCCGGACAAGAGTGTCCTTGTAGCACAGTCTACTCCGCAGAGAGGTCCTGCAAGGGAACCAGGCTGGAAGGGGCTTTCCCGCAACCCTGGCAGAGCTGCCCTCTTCCTCCTCCTCCCCCTGCCCCACTGATGGTCATGTATCATAAAGACAGATCTCAGCGTCTGGAACAAATATGACAGATCTCAAGGAAGCTTTTTATCAAATAAAAAGCGTTTTCACAGATAGCCTCAAAACATATTGGGCACTTGCAGAATTGAGACAGTAAATATTTTATAGTTTGGGAAACATACAAAGATATAGCACCCAGAATTCTCAATATCTAAACACAGTATTTCTCCATCAAGTGCCCCACTGAGTAGGTTCGGGTGAACGGAAGGTCGTCTCCCACTGCCACTGGTGCTCCGGCTCGGCCACAACACGCAAGAGTCCTCCTGAGGACCCCGCCCCGAGCCTGTGATGGGTTAGGGCTGGGAGGGTTCCAGAATCTGTTTTCTGACAAGGTCCTGGGTGACTCTGACACAGGGATCATTGCACACAGAGAAACACAGGACACAGAGGACTCACGTGGCGTCAGCGGGACAACATGAACTTACCTAGGGGAACAAAGGCAGACTTCACAGACAACAAAGGTATTAAATGGTGACGAGAATAACAGTAACAACCGACTGGATACAGGATGACTTTTAACAGGGACACAAAGCAACACCGGCACTGTGAGCACCCCAGGGAAACCAGGGCGGCTCACCGACCCCAGGGGCGTGGGACTGGAACGAGGACTGGGCGTGCCACCCGACAGACAGGTCAGGGCCTTCCTCGCCAGCCCCAAACCACACAGTGCCACAGGACACACACCCAGAGGGATGGACAGCACACCGAAGCCACACTGGCTGCCTTCACGAAAATCACATCTTACATCACCACTGGGTCTACCACACTCTCGCGGCCTGGGAAGGGTTGAGCACATGGAAAGCAGAATAGAGCATGGGGTTGACGCCCAAGTCTGCTTCTCCAGACCGGGTCACAGAAACGGCCACCATACTCAGAACGTACTGACACAGAAGGACGAGGAATGAGGGAGAGCCCCCACTACTGTACTTGATCACCGCTGACGTTTTTTTTTCCGACATGGAGGAAAAAACCCTCTTTCTTCAGAAGTCTAAAGCATCACACTAACCCATACACGTCAATTATCGTTTTATGTTTAACTTCATGTTATCCTTCTCCTAACTGCTCGTGGTCTTAACACGTCCGTGCTAATTTCTTAACTGCCGAACCAACATTTGTTATTGATTAGCAAACATGTCAGACTCATAAAATTTCTGTTTTCTTCTCGTGACTGAGTTCCCCCCACACTGATATTTTTTCCTACAAGGAAACACTCTTGGACAACTTGGAGATCATTTGCATTTCTTGTCCCCGTGCCACCTTCCATGGGAGCCACGTAAAGAAGATGATAAACCAGGTTCCGTGAGTCACTTTGTATCTACAAGAAACACATCCAATCCTGCGCACAGAAGGGCCACTTAGTAGAAATGAGGATTTATAAAGAAGGAAAAATGACCGTCAGAAGACCTACCATCGCCAGTCTCCATGAGCTCCGCGTTGCCATACTTTGGTGCCGTCCGTGATGTCGTTGAGCCTTGTGGCCTTTCTACTTGTATCGAGTGTTCTGAGGTGTAAGTGGTTACATCAGGAGGTGCAGAGTGATTTTCTATAAAGAAGCAAATTACAAGTTTTCGGATCATCACAATGGAGTTATTCTGAAGGGTAAGTGAGCAATAGGGCTTCAAAAACTGCCACATCCCAAGAAAGGGCCAAGAATCTGAATCCAAGTGCACCACAAAAGTGTCAGGACAAAGATTATCTTTAAGGCAATTCATACTTCTCCAGATGGAACCACACTGGTACAATGATATTACAGCTGGAGCCGCATCAATGCAGCACTTTAAAGTGACGTTTTCAAACAGCCAGCGGAAAGAGAAATATTTTAAGTTATGGGTTTGTTCGTAAAGGTTAACTTCCTTGTCTGTCCTAACAGAGACAGTGAGGAGCTCAAGTTCTACAGGTAGAGCGCCTGGGGCTTGTATCTCACTTCCTCCAGGCCCCAGGGGGCGTGTCGGTGCCCTCCTCCACTAAATGGGAATGACACGGCCAGTCCCCTGCAGGGTACAGTGAATGGATTAAACACACGTAAAGCTCTTAAGATACTTTATGATAGAGGGTAAGCATTCAAGAAATATTAGCTGTTCCACTTGTTTTAGCACGCATGATACTGAATAATCATTCCAAAGTGCGTTTATAACCAGCATGTATCAGCGTGGTATCACCCACAAGACTGGCCCCAGTTCCTCCCCACCGCGACAGTCACTACGAAGGGAAGCACTCACTGGTTAAGTGGGGGAAGCACGGTTTTTGTATTTGCTAAATAAGGCATTAAGAAAAGTGTATCAATGAGACCATCAACGACATTTTGCATATCCTCAGTTCTAACCACCGGCATTATACCATTAACTCTGATTTGGTTACCCTTACTAGGCAGCAGCTTGACCGGGTTTCTGTGGCTCCGCCACAGATTAGAAGCACATGCTCCACAGCCGGCCTGTCTCCTCTGCATGTTGCCCCACTTCAGCACCACATACGAGGACTGTTTAAGCACTGAAACCACCAACCAAAAGCACAAGAAAGACGACAAACAGGGTGCCAAACAGATCGCGTAAAGAACACCTCCTATAGCCCAAGGTGATAAAAGAGGTAGAGCATTACCCTGTTAGCCCTCAGCTGGGAACACGCATGCCGGGGACTCAAATTTTAGCCGTTCTGCACATGTCCTCAGAGAACCGATTTACAGTTACAAATAGTTTGCCCGAGTAGGCGGGTCTGCAACTATGCACGCACGGAGACTGCGGAGTGACCGATTACGGAAGTGATCTCCCATCACGAGGGGACGCCACAGCCGAGGGAGATTAACGCGCGCCCCTAGGCAAGCTTCATGGGGGCAACCCCCCAACCCCCCCCCCCCCCCCCCCCCGGCGGCCAACACATCCCGATGTGCCTGGGTGGTTCCAGGCATGCCGACCCTGCAGGCACATGGACACACCCACGGCCCTGGGAGCCGGGCTGCGGGCGTCACAGGGTTTGGTCGTCTGCTCGTCGCTGATCCCCTAGGACCAGTTACTAACCAACCTATGCTTTAGGGTCCTTCTCCGTAAAATGGGGATCGTGATGATAACACCTACCTTAAGCGGTAAACACACGGAGGCACCCAAGCGCTGCCACCATTAGGTGCACAGCACAGACGTTCGCCAAAGGGAGCCCGTGAACGCACCTGCAAGGGCAGCACAGGCAGGAGCGGAGCCCCAGATGGCAGCGGTCATGCAGTCTGAACCCGGAATCTCCGCACGGCAGACAAGCGGACGAGAGCGCCAAGCACAGCCCGCAGCACACAGCTGGGTTCTCCACGTCTCACCTCCCTTTTCCAGGAGTGTTCGCCCCAGCATGGGCTGGACTGTGTCCCCGCTAAGTCCCACGTGCAAGTCCTCACCCCGAGGGGCTCAGAATGCGAGCGCACACTGAGACGGGTCTTTAGAGGGGTCACCAGTATCCTCCTGAGGTAGTCGGAACAGACACACACAGAAGAACGACCACGAGAGGACACGGAGAGAGGGCGGCGTCTGCACGTCCGGCAGAGAGGCCTCGGGAGGAACCAGCCCTGCCCACACCCGGATCCTGGACTCCCCGCCTCCAGCAGGCAGGGCAGTGAACTCTGTCGGTTAAGCTCCAAGTCCAGGGTGCTTGTCACGGCAGCCAGAGCGGCCTCACACCCCCGCCCCCCCAAAGGACAATTTCCTGGATCTTAGCTCAGAAAAGGAACACCTCTGACAAGGGCGAGTAGGCAGCTCTGTCCGGTCACCGAGCGACGCGTGGCAGGGGGACTCGTGTCGCCTCTTCAATGTCTGAGACGCCATTTCCACCCTCCTTTTCAGCCCTACCCACGCTTCAACCAAAGAGACTTGCCTTGGCAGTAAAAACGCTGACTCTGTGGCTAAGCGGTACGCTCGCTGGGGTCTCCTATCTCGAGTGCAGGCACAGCAGGCAGCAGAGCGAAATGACAAAGATCCAAGCCAGCCACCTAGCACGGAAGCGGAGAGGCGCTCACCGCGCTGGGGCCTCACTCACGTTCGCGTGAACCTACATCGGAGGCAGCCACGTCGCGGGCTCACGTCCGGGTGTGCCTACGTCACCGGGCAGCCACGTCGCCGGCTCACGTCCGCGTGAACCTACGTCGCCACGCAGCCACGTCGCCGGCTCACGTCCGCGCGTGCCTACGTCGCCGGGCAGCCACGTCGCCAGCTCACGTCCGCGCGAACCTATGTCACCGGGCAGCCACGTCGCCGGCTCACGTCCGCATGAGCCTACGTCGCTAGGCAGCCGCGTCACGGGCTCACGTCCGCGCGTGCCTACATCACCGGGCAGCCACGTCGCCGGCTCAGTCCGCGTGAACCTACGTCGCCAGGCAGCCACGTCGCGGGCTCACGTCCAGGTGTGCCTACATCGCCGGGCAGCCACGTCGCCGGCTCACGTCCGCGCGTGCCTACGTCGCCGGGCAGCCACGTCGCCGGCTCACGTCCGCGCGAACCTACGTCACCGGGCAGCCACGTCGCCGGCTCACGTCCGCATGAGCCTACGTCGCTAGGCAGCCGCGTCACGGGCTCACGTCCACGTGTGCCTACATCACCGGGCAGCCACATCACCGGGCAGCCACATCGCCGGCTCACGTCCGCGTGTGCCTACGTCGCCAGGCAGCCACGTCGCCGGCTCACGTCCCCGTGAGCCTACGTCGCCGGGCAGCCACGTCGCGGGCTCACGTCCAGGTGTGCCTACGTCGCCGGGCAGCCACGTCACCGGCTCACGTCCACGCGTGCCTACGTCGCCGGGCAGCCACGTCGCCGGCTCACGTCCGCGCGAGCCTACGTCACCGGGCAGCCACGTCGCCGGCTCACGTCCGCATGAGCCTACGTCGCTAGGCAGCCGCGTCACGGGCTCACGTCCACGTGTGCCTACATCACCGGGCAGCCACATCACCGGGCAGCCACATCGCCGGCTCACGTCCGCGTGTGCCTACGTCGCCAGGCAGCCACGTCGCCGGCTCACGTCCCCGTGAGCCTACGTCGCCAGGCAGCCACGTCGCGGGCTCACGTCCAGGCGTGCCTACGTCACCGGGCAGCCACGTCGCCGGCTCACGTCCGCGCGTGCCCACGTCGCCGGCTCACATCCGCGCGAGCCTATGTCGCCGAGCAGCCACGTCGCGGGCTCACGTCCGCATGAGGCTACGTCGCTAGGCAGCTGCGTCACGGGCTCACGTCCGCGTGTGCCTACGTCACCGGGCAGCCACATCACCGGGCAGCCACATCGCCGGCTCACGTCCGCGTGTGCCTACGTCGCCAGGCAGCCACGTCGCCGGCTCACATCCCTGTGAGCCTACGTCGCCGGGCAGCCACGCCGCGGGCTCACGTCCAGGTGTGCCTACGTCGCCGGGCAGCCACGTCGCCGGCTCACGTCCGCGCGTGCCCACGTCGCCGGCTCACGTCCGCGCGTGCCTACGTCGCCGGGCAGCCACGTTGCGGGCTCACGTCCAGGTGTGCCTACGTCGCCGGGCAGCCACGTCGCCGGCTCACATCCGCGCGTGCCTACGTCGCCGGCTCACGTCCGCACGTGCCTACGTCGCCGGGCAGCCACGTCGCCGGCTCACGTCCGCGCGTGCCTACGTCGCCGGGCAGCCACGTCGCCGGCTCAGTCCGCGTGAACCTACGTCGCCAGGCAGCCACGTCGCGGGCTCACGTCCAGGTGTGCCTACATCGCCGGGCAGCCACGTCGCCGGCTCACGTCCGCGCGTGCCTACGTCGCCGGGCAGCCACGTCGCCGGCTCACGTCCGCGCGAACCTACGTCACCGGGCAGCCACGTCGCCGGCTCACGTCCGCATGAGCCTACGTCGCTAGGCAGCCGCGTCACGGGCTCACGTCCACGTGTGCCTACATCACCGGGCAGCCACATCACCGGGCAGCCACATCGCCGGCTCACGTCCGCGTGTGCCTACGTCGCCAGGCAGCCACGTCGCCGGCTCACGTCCCCGTGAGCCTACGTCGCCGGGCAGCCACGTCGCGGGCTCACGTCCAGGTGTGCCTACGTCGCCGGGCAGCCACGTCACCGGCTCACGTCCGCGCGTGCCTACGTCGCCGGGCAGCCACGTCGCCGGCTCACGTCCGCGCGAGCCTACGTCACCGGGCAGCCACGTCGCCGGCTCACGTCCGCATGAGCCTACGTCGCTAGGCAGCCGCGTCACGGGCTCACGTCCACGTGTGCCTACATCACCGGGCAGCCACATCACCGGGCAGCCACATCGCCGGCTCACGTCCGCGTGTGCCTACGTCGCCAGGCAGCCACGTCGCGGGCTCACGTCCAGGCGTGCCTACGTCACCGGGCAGCCACGTCGCCGGCTCACGTCCGCGCGTGCCCACGTCGCCGGCTCACATCCGCGCGAGCCTATGTCGCCGAGCAGCCACGTCGCGGGCTCACGTCCGCATGAGGCTACGTCGCTAGGCAGCTGCGTCACGGGCTCACGTCCGCGTGTGCCTACGTCACCGGGCAGCCACATCACCGGGCAGCCACATCGCCGGCTCACGTCCGCGTGTGCCTACGTCGCCAGGCAGCCACGTCGCCGGCTCACATCCCTGTGAGCCTACGTCGCCGGGCAGCCACGCCGCGGGCTCACGTCCAGGTGTGCCTACGTCGCCGGGCAGCCACGTCGCCGGCTCACGTCCGCGCGTGCCCACGTCGCCGGCTCACGTCCGCGCGTGCCTACGTCGCCGGGCAGCCACGTTGCGGGCTCACGTCCAGGTGTGCCTACGTCGCCGGGCAGCCACGTCGCCGGCTCACATCCGCGCGTGCCTACGTCGCCGGCTCACGTCCGCACGTGCCTACGTCGCCGGGCAGCCACGTCGCCGGCTCACGTCCGCGCGTGCCTACGTCGCCGGGCAGCCACGTCGCCGGCTCACGTCCGCGCGTGCCTACGTCGCCGGGCAGCCACGTCGCCGGCTCACGTCCGCGCGTGCCTACGTCGCCGGGCAGCCGCGTCGCGGGCTCACGTCCGCGCGTGCCTACATCACCAGGCAGCCGTCACCGGGCAGCCACGTCACTGGCTCACTTTCGCCTGATCCTACGTCACCGGGCAGCCAGGTCACCAGGCAGCCACGTCGCAGGCTCACATCCACGTGAACCTACACCACCAGGCAGCCAGGTCACCAGGCAGCCACGTCGCAGGCTCATGTCCGCGTGTGCCTACGTCACCAAACAGCCACGTCACCAGGCGGCCACACCACTGGGAGTGGCCACTCAGGGCTGTGCAGCGAGGCGCGAACATTGCAGGGTCTCCACTCTGAAACAGGGAAGTAACGATTCCAATGCATCTGGTGACTAAGAAGTAGGAGCGGTGACAGTTGGGTGACTCCAAAATGCCTTCCAAACTTACTTCTGCATCATCTCTCCTCCCTCTCAACCTGCTCACAAATCGCACATGTGGCCATGGTGGGGTCACTGCCCCCGCAGCCGGCATCCGGGAGGGCACCAGAGGACGCCGCGCTGCCGTGACACGGGGCTCCAGGGACTTAACTAGGCTGCCTCGAAGCCTGTGTGTGACAGGTGCTGGAAGCGCGGCTCAAGGACTGTAAAGCTCATCGGCTCCTGGGGTGAGGCCACAGATGTCCACCTGCAGTAGGAGAACTTTGAGATCATCAGACCAGTTCTCCATCTTCTGCGCAAGTGAGTTCACTTTTTATCAATTTCCCTGTACTTTTAAAATAAAGAAAAAATGGTGGCCATCCTCCAGCCACCTGTCAAGGGTCACCTCTGCTGTGAACCCCACCCAGAGCTGCCCCCACAGGTGGGTTCTGTATCATCTACGCCATAGGACTTTTGTCCCCAGCAGCAGATGGTTGCTTCAGAATCTGTAATGCATGATAGCACAGGAGGGGAGTGGTTGGGAGAGGGGTGAGAGGAAGGAGAGAGAGAGTGAGAAAGAGGAGGGGGGAGGGAAGGAGAGAGGAGGGGGGAGGGAAGGAGAGAGGAAGGGGGAGAGAGACGGAGGGAGGGGGTTGGGACAGGGGGGAGAGAGGGGTGAGAGGAAGGAGAGAGAGAGAGAGAAGAGGGGGAGGGAAGGAGAGAGGAAGGGGAGGGAAGGAGAGAGGAAGGGGAGGGAAGGAGAGAGGAGGAGGGTGGGAGGGAAGGAGAGAGGAGGAGGGTGGGAGGGAGGGAGAGAGGAGGGGGTGAGAGAGGAGGGAGGGGGTTGGGACAGCGGGGAGAGGAAGAAGGGAGAGAGAAGAGGTGGGGGAGGGAGAGAGGAGGGGGTGGGAGGGAGGGAGACTGAGGGAGGGGGTTGGGACAGGGGAGAGAGGAAGGAGGGGGAGAGAGAAAGAGGAGGGGGAGGGAAGGAGAGAGGAGGAGGGTGGGAGGGAGGGAGAGAGGAGGGAGGGAGTTGGGACAGGGGGGAGAGGAAGGAGGGAGAGAGAAGAAGTGGGGGAGGGAGAGAGGAGGGGGGTGGGAAGGAGGGAGATGGAGAGAGGGGGTTGGGACGGGGGAGAGGAAGGAGGAGGAGAGAGAGAAAGAGGAGGAGGAGGGAAGGAGAGAGGAGGGGGGTGGGAGGGAGGGACACAGAGGGAGGGGGTTGGGACGGGGGGGAGAGGAAGGAGGGAGAGAGGAAGAGGAGGGGGAGGAAGGGAAGGCGAGAGGAGGAAGGGGGTTGGGAGAGGAGTGAGAGGAAGGAAGGAGAGAGAAAGAGGAGTGGGAGGGAGGGAGAGAGGAGGTGGGGGAGCGAGAAAAGAGGGAGGGAGGAGAGAGAGGGAGGGAGGGAGGAGAGAGAGGGAGGGAGGGAGGAGAGAGAGGGAGGGAGGGAGGAGAGAGAGGGAGGGAGGGAGGAGAGAGAGAGGGAGGGAGGGAGAGGAGGGGGGCATAGAGGGAGGCTGGTCTTCCGGCTGAACCTGGAAACTCCCTGCCTCCTGACCTAGCTCCTTCCAGCTCTCAAGGTCCAGACCCCTGGGTCCTTCTTGGACGCTGAGGTTACTCCACCTGCCCGCATCCTCGGCACTTGGCCAAGGCTGAAGACTTTAAAGAATGCATGAACGCAACATGAGGTAAATTAAGGACACCCGACAACCCGAGAGAAAATGCCTCTGGTTCTAACACCGGCGGACGTGTTAATTCTGACTGTACGCCTGGGGATCCCCAGGGTAAATGGTGATAGATCCCACTTTTTAAACCATATTAACTCTTTTTCAGTCCCCAGACCACTTCTAAGTGAAGAGAGGAACGGCAGAAAACCTGGTTTTTGCACGTAGAAGGCAACGTGCTTCAGGGCCACTGACCGACACAGATGATACACTACGGGCTTCCACTCGTGGAGAATGCTTCCCCAGAGTCCCCCCAACCTGGCAACATTACCGTGGAGAAGGGAGCAGTGGGGATCCCTGCTCCATGGCCCTGAGACCACTCTGTCCACCCCGCCGCTCCGGCCTGTGCGCCTTCCAGGTGGTTCCTCGATGGAACGGTGGTGGGGAGCCGCACAGGACCTTCCCAGAGAGAAGGGGCTGGCCCTCACGAGAGTCAGAACGTCAGCTTCCCGCTTGGGTCCGTCCTCCAGGCACAACCGACTGGGAAAGAGGACTCCCCGCGGTCTCACCTGCGGAGTCTGCCGACCGGCTCCTGGTGCTGGTGACCCACTCCTGCCTTCCAGTTGGTAGGCACGACATCCACAGACTGGACCCGGACGTGGCTGCAGGACAGCTTGGCGGTTTATACGCCAGCACCTCTCCGGCCACAGTTCCGAGTCGGGGCCGACCTAGGACCGCCTCCCTCCCACACGATGCTGCGTGATTCCGTGAAGGCGTGAGAGCCACTGTCAGGTCTCCAGAAGTGCACGCTAACGTCGGAACAGGAGCCTTCATCTTCACACAGGAGCGTCTGGATTTTTATATGCACAGTTTCAAGTCCACGATGAGAGGCGAGAGTTGTCAGGAAGCCTGCACGGACCTCGGGCCCTGTGGGGGTGTGATGGGGACACCGAAGTCTTCATTCTTCACGCAAAGTTTAACTGGGCTTTTGTCTGGAAAAGAGCTCTCCTCTGTTGTAAACAAGCAGGGCTGCGCCCGAACGGAGACACCACAGGAGACAGGGAACCAGCACCATGAGCAGGCACCCCCACATCCCACAGGTCTGTGTCTGGTCCTGCTGACCACTGACCAGATGGGTGCCCTGTAGTCTCACGTCAACTGTCCCGAGCCTCAGTCTCCCGACTGCAGAACAAGGCGGCCACCACCCCTCACCGGGCTGCAGGAACTAAGTGACAGGGCACCCTGACTCCCTGCTGCAGGCTTCCCTCCACCTTCTCCTCCCTTAGGTGGGAACCCTGCCTCTTCGAAGCCCCGAGAAAGAACCTGTGAAACTCATGTGCATAAAGCCGTAAATAATTGTTACTACTTTCAGAGTTAAATGTTTTTAAATGTTGCAAAAAACCAGAAAAGGCGCATCTCTCTCGTGTGCACCGAGTGACTGCGCAGGCCAGGGAGGTATTCCTGCTGAACGGCACACACAGTGCGTGAAGGGTTAGGACACTTTGGGATCCAAAAATCTTTACTTTCATTCTAAGTATAAAATCCAAATAAGCAAAATTTTGAGAGGTGGAGGTCCCAGGCGCACTTCTGCAAAGAGACAGGAGCAGGCCCGTGTCTTAGTAGCACTGAAGGAGCAACACACTCAGAACAGCATGGAGGGAAAGGACACGAGGGCACAGGGGCCGTCACGGTCCAGACGCAGGGTGAGGGGCCAGGAGCAGTCACGAGAGAAGAAGGTGTGCAACACGTGTGGCAGCCAAACACCCAGAACGTGGACACGCGTGGTTCGTGGGAATGAGGAGCCGAGGATGCTAATGCCTGGAGCCTGCTCCTCGAGGGACCAACTCTTCGGCACGCTGGCCTTGGGGTACAGGGGCCAGTGTGCCGTGTTGGGAGGCACTTGGAAACGGGGGCCGTGAAGGATTTCTCGGCGGGAGATGCAGATCTGAGCATCAGTGAAAAGCAGGTGGCCTTGAAGACCGCAAGTCATGTGTGAGTGCATGATGTCAGCGAGAGTGTGGAGACACGAGGGCAGGACAGGAGCCACCTGGGGGGAGGGTAGGGACAGGAGGCCACGAGTGCCAGTGACACCCCCAGCTGGGTGGGAAAGAACCGACCTCCTGGGACCCAGCATCAGAGCAGAGGATGAGCCTTCGAAGAGCGAGCACCTCTGTCCAGAAAAGGAAACGGGAAGACACAGCAGAGACACGAGACATCTGCCGGAAAGGTGTCCGTGGTTACAGAATGTTCCCCAAGGAGATGGAAACACACGGGCAGTGACATTAGCTCCACGCCCCTGGTATTTCTGCAGGTATCAGCTTTATTTACTGTCACCTAAACGTGACACAGGGGTGAGAAGCCTGACAAGAGAGGAGGGTCCTTCTCACAAGCCGGGATTGTCAGCCCCAAATCACCAAAGGAGCCCCCCAAAACCTATAACGGATACCAGAGTCTCCACTCTGCCAGAGTTATCGGACACATGGTCCGGGTTCTCCTTCTGGCCGTCTCAGAAGCATGGTTTACAACGCTCTGAACAGGATGTGTCAAAATTATGATCATAGGACAGCCTGCCACCCATTTTTATAAATCACGTTTTATTGCCACACTGACATGCCCTCGTGTTTCCAGGTGCCTTGGTACTAGAGAGCAGAGAGGAGAAGTATCAGAGCACACTGCTGGGCCCATACAGCCTCAGTCATTTACTCTCTGGCCCCGTGAAGGAAAAGCCTGCTGAGCCAGCCGTGTAGTCTAGCTGTGGGAGACGGAGCAGGGGGACCCCAGCTCAAGCGAGCGAGCTTTGCCAACATCACCATCCTTGACAGGTGTTTGATGTTTTAAGACTAAGTGTCTGAAAAGTATCAATGCAGAGATTATGAGAGAATTCAGTACTTCAGATGATTATACATAAATACGTGAGGGTAAGTTATCAAGCGCTCAGAATAAATCCCCTAGGAAAGAGGCGTCTACATACAACACACAGCAGCCACACTCCGGGCTAATCACGCGACAAGTGTGTGGGAGTGGGAGCGCCCTCTGATCTCCACCTTCTTAGCAGGATCAGATGCAGGAAACCTGATGAGAACCAGCTTGCTTACGCGGTACACAGTAAACACAGTGTTCACGTCGACGAATCCTACAACACTCTGGAAACGGCAAGTACTTCTGTGAATCTCTGGCTAATGACAACACACCCAGCATATGCTAATGGAACCCCAGTGATGATGCCTCCGCTGTGTCAGTCCGCAAAGGGTGACACAGACCTCACCGCCACGGTACTGTGGCCACAAAATGAGAGACAAGAGCTGAAGCCAAAGTCTATTTGCTGAACGTACAAATTTTATTTTAAGTGTACAACTACATTATCTATTCTGCTTTGTTCTTACTTCTTCATCTAGAAACATACCAATAGTTTCTGCCCAAATTTTCCACTTCTGTGTAGTAACTAATTCATTTTCCTCTCACGCTTTTTGTGAACAAGCCTCCTGGAGTTTAAAAGCGTTCCGCTAATTTTCCTACTGAGTGACGCTCCTCGACTTTCGATACTGATACGGTACTTGAGGGGTGTTAATCCTGCCTGTTCCCGTTGTCTCAAGCATGTGACATGCACAGAGTTCTGAATGAATACCGCCTAGTAATGATCCAAAACATTCTGGTACTCACTGGAACAAGGGCCCTCGCCTGACGAGCGGGGAGCGGCGTCACCCGGGGCCCCCTGCGTTGCACCCTGGAGGCCTCCATCCTCGCGACGGCACACCACGCGAGAACCCACAGGAAGCAGAGCCGCAGGGAGGAACACTTCCTGGAGGGGGCTTTACACCACACACGGAGCTGGCCTGACTCTGGGGACACACGTGTGGGGTCCCCATGTACACAGTCAGGGTGAAAACCCGTGGGATTTTGCTTCAACAACAAGGTAGAACAGCCCACTTTGTGGCAGACCCTTGTTGGCCTCGGTTGTCTGTAACCACCAGGCTTTCCTCCCCCAATCAGGGAGCAGCAGGGCCTGTCCCTCCAGCAAGTATCTCACCGAGCGGGATGAGGGGTACGGTGCTGGTGGGCTTACTCTGTGAACACGCACACGGTCTCATATGCAGGTGCACACACATTTATATATACACACTCTCACAACACACACATGCGCATTCTCTTGTGCCCACCCTCCCTCACACGCACAGTCTCTCATACATACTTCCACACATATGTACACACACTCATATACACGTGCACGTATACACTCCCAACACACTCACGCACATTCTTACATTCTGCCCTCACACACACACGGTCACACCCTCACACTCTAGACTTCTCAGAGTCTCAACAAGAGGGTAAATGCTGCCAGTTCTAGGACTTTCCACGTTGTCTGCTTCGCCATGTAGCTGTAGGTCTCCTCTTCCTCGTTTTATTCTGTTTTGCCACTGCTTTCTTTCAAGTTTTTCACACGGACAGAAAATTTCCAGGTATCCTAGGAACTGATCTTTGCGCCAAATTAGAGAGGACTGTGACGTCACACTCCCGACAGCTGTTTTTAGGTTCTGCTGAGACATGAAGCACATGAGTCATGCAGCCTCTTACAGTCTGGATAAATCTAACCCTGCAACCGGACCTTCCTCCGGGACGTCACAGGTCACGTCACAAAGGGACAGCCAGATGCGGGGACGTTCCGTGTGTCTCACGGTAAAATTTTGAGGCTTCTTTACAAGGGAGGTGAATCACACCGTACACACTCCCCCAGGTCGGGGTGAGCAGCACAGCTGGACAGCCTTCTGCGTCACACCACCCACACGGGAGCCACGCGACACGCACAGACACTCTCTCAGGTCCTGCAACACGCACGATGAAACCTCATCTCTTTCGTGGGCACACGTCTCTGTGTAATTTTTAGCTTACTCTGATCCCAAACGGAGTTCTTGGTGCTCACAAAACTGTGTCACTGTCACCCAAGGATAGAAAAGTGAACTCTAATACGACCACTTGGCATTGGACTGTTACTTTACAAAAAGGCAGAATTTTCCTATTTTCTTTGTACTCACGACAGCTCTCAGAGGAACAAAGGAAAGAAATCATTATTCTTTTTTTCCCCACTAAACAACTAGAGCAGGAAAAGGGGCTTCTGAAGCTGCCAGCAGCCATTCATGTGGCAACAGAGGCCAGAGCCAGCTCTCCTGACCGGCTGCCTGAGCATCTACAGTAGAATCGAGGGCGCACTGCTGACACTGTTACCAGCGAGGTTAACTCTGACTTCATTCAGAGCGAGTGCTCTTGGGGCAAAGTCCTAAGAAAGTGGTTTGAGTTTCTTCGAACTCTGCCAAGTAGCTAATAATCTAGAAATAAAAGCTTGCGCGTCTGAGATGTCTGTCGAGTACTTAATTCACTACCTTTGCCTGTTTCCTAAACTTGGGCTTTCTGCAGACACGAGGTCTGCTGTGGCGAGGAGGGCATGGTGTCGACAAGCACCGTGAGGAGTGTGTGTCCTGTGAGCGAGGTGAGCCCTGCCCACATTGCTATTTTAACGGGGACCTTCCTGAGCTATCCCGGAACCACATTCAAAGCACGTAGTTCACTCTGTGAAAGATTTTTATTGGGAGTTTAAAAATCTTAATCCACAACTAAAACTGGGCGAGAACAGATCTGGATGCCATACTCCTCCCGTCCACACTGGATAAGGCCTCATTTCGCGGCACGTACCTCCTGTGTCTACGATTCAGACAGCACTGCGGCTCATCCAACGCCCTCTCTTTTCTGCTAGTAATTCTTACCCTCCTTTCACGCTATTTTCAAACATCTCAAGCAACGCTTGAGAACGTTTCCTTTACGAGCAGAAAGCCCGACATCCTCGCCGTCAGGGACGCTGGGGGCAGTGAAAAGCCAACTTCACAAAACAGAAAAACGAAAGCAGCAAAGCGGCCGAAGGGTTGGAGCCGGGCTCCGTGCCGTCCCTCGAATGGGTTCCGCGGCCGAGATGCACAGATGAATCCACGGACGCCGAGACCACGGCTACTAGGTGGCCACCGGCTTCGGGACGACCAGGGCGAGGCACTCACCTATGTGCGTCTGGGCCATGACGTCGGCCAGTCTGTGGGCGGCGCCGCTCCCCCCGCTTTGGGTGGAGGAGGAAGAGGTCGTGGACGTGGTGGAGCCGTGGATGGCCTGGCTGATCCAGTGCTCCATGTTGATGCTGCCCTGGCTGGAGGTGGGGGTCCCCTGGGAGTCTCCCTGCACCGAGCCTTCGTCTTCCGAGCCAGAAGAGGTATCTGCGAGAGACAGATCTGCTGTGCATCACGGCAGAGAGACAAACACCAGGGCAACCGCCACCAACACACGCTAACCGCCGATGCTTTGTGCTTTCGACACTCTTGAAAAGTCACAGATCTCAGAGAGCGAACTCTTTTTTGGTATAATGATTTTTTTCATCGAAAACACCTTAAATAAATATGCTACAAAAAGGGTTTTTTTGTTTTGTTTTGTTTTGTTGACATTACAATCTTGGGCAGAGACATACTCACCTATTTTCTTCACTCAGATTGCGAAGAAGCCAACTTTTTCTAGGCATGCTTACAGCAAGCGAGAAGGATGGGGGCGGCATTGAACTTCCATGTGTTTCAAACTGTGACTGTAGCCCTAGTTTAGACCTGAGGTACTTCTCTGGGCTGTATTGTTATGTTTATTTATTTTTGACAGAGAGAGAGAGAAAGCATGAGCTGAAGAGAGGCAGAGAGAGAGAGGGGGACAGAGGATCCCAAAGCAGGCCCGTGCTGACATCAGCAAGCCTGACGCGGGGGCTGGAACTTACAAATCGCGAGATCATAAGCTCAGCCGAGATCAAGAGTCGGACGCTCAACCGACTGAGCCAACAAGATGCCCTCTGAGCTGTATTTTTAAATTTCGTGTGAGTAAAGGTAACCACGTCCCTCCCCAAAGAGTAAGTTGTCAGCAAGGATAGTGGTGTAGACGTTAGAATGACTCCCATCTCT
This sequence comes from Lynx rufus, assembly GCF_022079265.1. Classification (NCBI taxonomy): domain Eukaryota; kingdom Metazoa; phylum Chordata; class Mammalia; order Carnivora; family Felidae; genus Lynx; species Lynx rufus. Next base: position 409,629 of record NW_025814889.1, read on the forward strand.
TTCCCACCGAGGCTTTGCTTCCTCCTGTAGTGAGCATAGTATGTCAGCACATTACATGAGTAAACTAAACGTATTTGCTTTAACGCTCATTTCTGTTAAATTTTTTCACTATTCACTTGATTTATTTTCCTGTCTGAATACTGTGCAACTTGGATCGAGATCAAACACATCACTTTTTTTCATTAAAAGTGATAGAACTATTTTTATGTAACATGATTTCCCTAGCAGCCGTGACGTTTTCAAGAATGAAATACTGGTATACTTGTTATTTAAATCCTCATGTAAGAACAGCTTCTGGGTCCTACCACGGGTGAGGTACACCAGGAGGAAGTAGAGACCGGAGCAGCTCGAGAACATCTAAGGAGAACAAGGGAAATGACAATGTGTCTTAAATCAAGACACGGACTTTTGTTTTTTCCAACACAACAGTATTTGTGAAGGACGTTGACATTCATATTTTATTATCATTGTGATATGGCCAAGCTCTCTGGAAAATTTTTGGAAGTTTGTTAGGAATTTGTTAGAAAAGCAGCAGTATCAGTAGAAGACCAACAAATTCTCTCCCTCTGCTCTGCTTTGTGAAATAGTGGGATTATAATTTAAAGAAAATTTACACATTTTTTTGTATTCAGGCTTAAGGCTTCTTTCGTTTTTGTTTTTGTGATTGTGGTAAAATACAACATAAACTTTACCACTGTAACCATTTTTAAGTAGAAATTCAGTGATACCAAATACACTTATAATCTGTGCAACTGTACCCACCATTTCAGTATTTCTCTTCATCTGGCAAATCTGAAACTCTGTCCCCGTTAAACAATGACCCTCCATTCTCCCTTCCCCAAAGGCCCTGGGAACCACCATTTTGCTTTCTCCTTATACAACTGGGGCCACTTTAAGTACCTCACACAAGTGTTTTCATACAGTATTTGTCTTTGTGCGTGGCTCATTTCGTTCTGCGCAACATCCTCAAGGCTCATCCATATTGTGGCACACTGCACAATTTCTTTCCTAAGGGTGAATGATAACCTATTTCACGTATGTAGCACATTTTGCTTACGCATCCATCTCTGGACAGACAAGGGGTTGCTTCCATGTCTTAGCTATTTCGAATAATGCTATGAATATGAGTGTACAAATATCTCTTTTAAGATATTTCAATTCCTTTGGGTACAGACCCAAAAGCAGAATTGCTGGGTCATGTAGCATTTTTTAAATAACTGCCATACTTTTCGCCATAGAGGTGTTCCCACCAATAGTGCACAAAGGTTTGAATTTCTCCCCATCCTCACCAACCACTTGTAATTTTCTGGTTTTTGACAGTAGCCATTCTAGTGGGTGTGAGGTCGTATCTCATTGTAGTTTTGATTTGTGTTTCCCTAATGACCACTGATGCTGTTATTGGCCATCTGTATCTCATCTGGAAAAACGTTCAAGCCCTCAGACTTACGATTTTTGAGAAACGCACATACCCCTACATCCATCCAAATATTATTATCCTCCCAAAAAGTATTCTTATGCTTCTTTACTGTCAATCTTTCATTCCCACCCCACCCTTTCACAAGAAAACTACAGAAAAATATCCCTCATGATACAGACACAAAAATCCTCAAAACATATTAGCTAACAGAATCGAGCAAAATATAAAATGGATAGTACACATTAGGACCAAGTGGTGACATTCAAAAGTCAATTAACGTTATGCACCATATTAGTAGGATAAAGGGACAAAAACCCTAAGTTAACTTTCAAAGTCACAGAAAAAGCATTTCACAAAATCTAAAACTAACTTATGATAAAACCTTTCAACAAAGCAGGAATAGAAAGAAATTTCCTCGACCTGACACAGGGCATCTGTGAAAACGCATAGCTGACACTGTATTTAATGTTAAAAGATTAAACGTGCAGCTCCTAAAATCAAGACTAAGGTAAGGATGCCCCCTCTTACCACTTCTATTCAACATTATTTGCAAACCTCCAGCCAGTGAAATACAGCAAAAAGAATAACTTCAAGGCATCCAGATTGGAAAGGAAACATTAAAACTGTCTTTAGTCAATTTAATATGATCTTTTATGTAAAAAGTCCCAAGGAACACACTAAATTCTTCAATTAATAAATTTAGCAAGGTCACAGAATACAAGATAAAGATACAAAATATCTTTATATAGATACTAGACGCAATTAATGGAAGACAAAACATAGTTTGAAAATTGTGAATCTGATACAGGATTTGTATTCAGATTACATGAAGAACTGTTAACTAGTGAGGAGACAACTCATATAAAAAATGGGAGTGTGTGAACACTTAACCAATGAAGATATACAAACAGCAAATAAGCCCATTAAGAAAATGCAAATTAAAACCACAATGAGGTAACATTTCTTATCTACCAGAATGGCTACAATAAAAAATACAGACAATATAAACGTTTGTAAGGATGTTGAGAAACAAATCCTCTTACATTGCTAGTGAGAATGTAAAATGGCAGTACCCATATAGAAACAATTTGGCAGTTTCCTGAAAGTTAAGCATAAAATAACTATAGGATTCGTTAATAAATGATATGTGTTGATGCAAACATATGTACATAAATGTGGAGAGCAGTATTATTCATGATAGCCAAAAGCTGGAAACAAGCTCAGTATCTACCAACTAGTCACGGGTAAACAAAATGTGGTGTACCTATCTAACAGGATACAATTCAACAAGAAGGAATGAACTGATGCATGCTACAACATGGAAGATGCTCAAAAAATTATGCTAAAGAAGATGCAAAAGAACATATTTTATCATTTTATTTACAAAATTTCCAGAATATTTACAGAGGCATAGAAATCAGATCAGAGGCCCCTATGGCTGAATGTTATAAGGGGAATTAACTGCAAATGGGCACAAGGAAACTTGTGGAGTGGTGGAAATGTTCTAAAACTAGATTATGGCAATGACAGCATTATCTATATATTTATTAAAAATCACTGAGTCACACACTTACAATAGGTTAATTTTGTGGAATGCAAATTACATACACCTCAAGAAATGTATTAAAGGTGAATGTGTGTTCCACAGTAGTTGAGTATAATATTCTGTGAACAGCAACTGCATCAAGCTGGATGACCGTGTTGTTTTGACCAATTATTAAGAAAGGTATTTTTAAATCTCTAGTTATTATTCTTGACTTTTCTACTCCCCCTCACTATTCCAGCTTCTGCTTTATAAATTATACTGCTCTTTTATGTATGCAAGTGTTCATTATTACATCTTACTGATAAATTGTTCACTTTCCATTATGTAAGGTCCCACTTTATATCTTGTATTACTATGTCTTGCCATCTACTTTGATATTAAGAAAGACTTGTATGCTTTATATTTAATGTTTCCACTGTATAGTTTTTCAACCTTGTATTTTTAACTATCTTCATTTTTGACTTAAATGTGTCCTGGCTGGATCAGTGGGTAGAGCATGTGACTCTTGATCTCAGGGTTGTGAGTTCGAGCCCCATGTTAGGGGTGGAGTTTACTTTAAAACATACGGCTGTATCTCTTATAGAAGACATACAGATGTATCTTCTTTTTTTACCCAGTCTGACAATCCCAATCTTTTAATTGGGTGTTTGGTCCATTTATAATTATCATAATCAATGATATAAATGTGCTAAAATCTAGCATTTTGCTATTTTTCATTCATTCCACCTATTTTTTATATCTGTTGATTTTTCCTATGTTCTTTAACCACATTTTTTTGGTTTCATTTTATGTCTTCTATTAAATCTTACTTGTACTTTTTTTTTTTTTTTTTTTTTTTTTTTTTAGTGGTTGATGTAAGGCTAACAGCTATGCATCCTTAATGGGTCTATATGGGGTCAATATTCTGTTTATTCTTCAAATCTGACACTATAAACTTTCTCTTTCACCTCTACTCCGAATACACCTGACACTACACATTTTCTACTGTTCACATTTTACCTACTTCACAAAAGTAATAGCCACACAACAGTATAATTCCACTCACCCCTCCTTATTGTTTTAAAGCAAATTACAATAGGAAAACATAGTATTCTGTTTGCCCAATTATTTACTATTTCCAGTGTTTTTTCCTTTTTACCGATTACATTTTTCATCTAACATCGTTTCCCATCAGCCTAAATGACATCCGTTAGCATGTTTGCAGCGCAGTCTTCCCGGCACTATATTCTCTCGCTTTTCATGTCTCATTATGTCTTCATTCCATCCTTGTTTATTAAGGATATTTTCTCTGAATATGAGTTTTGTTTTTTCCCTTTAGGACTTTAAATATGGCTTTATACTGTCTTCCAGTCTCTATAGTGTCTTTATGTAGGTCATTCATCATTCATATGATGTGCTCTTGTATGTAGTATAGGTTTTCCTCCAATTACTTTCAAGATTTCCTCTTAATCATGGGATTTCAGCACTTTGACCATTGTGAACTGAGGTATGATTTTTTTTAACTTATCCTGCTTTGGGTTCACTGAACTTCTGGGATCTATAAGGTGGATTTTATAGCAGTCTGAGAAGTTCTCGACTATTGTTTCTTCAAATATTTCTTCTGCCCTCTCCTCTTTTCCTTCTTGGGTTCCAAATAAGTCGGTAACATTGTACCATAATACTTGAGGTTCTTCTGTTAACTTTAATTATGTCTCCCCGCTCTTCAGTTTGGTTAATTTCTCTTCATGTCTCTTCAGGTTTACAGACACCTTCATCTTCCTCCTTCTCCAATCTGATGTTAAGCCAATCCAGTGAAGTCTCACCTTAGTGAGAACTTTACTGTTCTAGAGTCTCCATTAATTTAAAAAAAAGTATTTTTCCCTTTCTCTACTCAGCTCATGTATTGAGACAATATTTTCCTTCAGTACTTTAACATATTTTAATTTGATTCCCTGAATGTTTATAATCAGATTTTAAAACTCCATCTTCCACTATATCAAACATCTAAAACCAGACCTCTCCAGCAGAAATAGGAGTCTCATAACATAGTTTTAAACTTTCTAGTAGCCACGTTAAAAAATAGATACAATTAACTTTTTAAATGTATTTTTATTTATCACTAAATATTCCAAACATTGTTGCTTTAATAAATAATAAATATGAAAATTAAATACCTTCCAGTGATTTTTTCATATTAACTCTTCAAAATCTGGCATGAATTTCACACTTACAGCAAATACAATTGACACCAGCCACAGATGATTAGTGGTTACCAAGAGCACAATGAGGCCATCTTACGTTCATTTTATGTTGACTCCTTTTCCTGTGGCCACAGATCGCATTTCCTGTATCTCTTCCTATCTAGTGACTGTTTACCGAGCAGTACACATTGTGGATGGTATGTGGAGGAGACTCTGGATTCTATAATCTTCCTCTAAAGCCTCGCGATTCTTATTTTAGCAAGCAGTCGGACGTTGAGCAGACGTGGAGTGATTCTTCGCCAGTGTGGATCTGCAGAAAGCTCCAATCCTGTCATCTGCCTGAACTCAGATCTCTGCCTCCTCAACTTAGCAGAACTACTGGCCTTGCTCAGATCTCAATCACTGGGCCATGGTCTAAAAACTTCTCCAGGCAGAAAACTGTGAACTGTGGGGCTCACCTCGCAAGTTTTCCTGCTCTCAGGTTAGTCTCTCACTGCTGGATGTCCGTGGCTTAAAAACAGCTGCCCCATTCATTTGGGGCAGTTTTATAGTTATTTACAGTGCATGGGTTAGTCCAGCACAGGTTATTTCATTATGAGTAGAAACAGAATTGCTGGCAAATTCTTACTATATTTTTAAATGTGAAAACTAAAGGAAAGCTTCACCTGTAAAAGACTGTCAGTGTAACAGTGATACTGGTTGGTTACACTGCTCAGTGACCAGTCATTTCACAGAGAAAATATGTATTTCAGGAATATGCTCTGAAGATCAGAGGACATGAGATGAGTTTTAACTCATCAGTGTTAAAGCAACAAAGGAAAAAAGAATGAGAGAAAATAGAGCTCAGCCCCAAGGTTTTGTTCAAGCAAGTATGGTTATAAACAGGTAGAGTACTGCTACGCACAAAACAGGTTGTAAATAAAAATTTTATGATGATGGAGCTGGCATTTGATTGTATGAAACTATCCCATGTGATATTATCACCAGGACCTTTGAATGACAGTTTACAAAATGTATTACATGGCATACAAGCAAGGGCTAACTAAATGGAAATATTTCACCAAAATTATACTCCCAGTAACGTTCTTTTATATTTCGTAAAGATATACGTACAATGTTTGATTTCCTAAAGTTTTGTCTTTCATCATGTACAATAAAATAACATTTCTGAGGATGGGTTCAATGTGTGAAAAGGCACATACATAATCACATTGTTTCTTGCATTTTAAACTCAACATTTCTCATAAAAAACGTAGCTCAGAAAAATGTCAATCTCTTTGAATGCTGTCTAGTTCCAAACATCTAGTTAAAATATTTTAAGTGGGTTTGTTATCCTTGTAAGTGCATTCTGTTACAAAAACACATACAAAATAAAACTTTTCACCACATTAGCAGAACAGAGAGTCCAGAAATGAACCCCTGTTTATATGGTCAACTAATCTATGACAAAGGGGGCAAGATTATGCAATGGAGAAAAGACAGTCTTTTTTTTATGTTTATTTTTGAGAGAGACAGAGAGAGGCAGGGACGGACGGATGCACACAGAGTGCAAGCAAGGGAGGGGCAGAGAGAGATAAGGAGACACAGAATCTGAAGCAGGCTCCAGGCGCTGAACTGTCAGCACAGAGCCTAACGCAGGGCTCGAATTTGTGAACCGCGAGATCATGACCTGAACTGAAGTCAGATGCTTAACTGACTGAGCCACCCAGGCGCCCTAAAAAGACAGTCTTTAACAAATGGTGTTGGGAAAACTGGACAACAGGTAAAAGAGTGAAACTAGACCACTTTCTTATACCACACAAAAATGAACTCACAATGGATTACAGACCTAGATGTTTAGATGTGACATCTAAAACCATAAAACTCCTGTAAAAAACAGCCAGTAGACTCCTAGACATAGGTCTTAGCAATATTTTTTGGACATGTCTCCTCACACAAGGGAAACAAAAGCAAAAATAAGGAATTAAGACTATACAACTGAAAAGCTTTGCACAGTGAAAGAAAGCTTTGCACAGAAAAAGCAACCTACTGAATGGGAGAAGATATTTGTAAATCACGTATCTGATAAGGGGTTAATATCCAAATAAATATATAAAGAACTCATAAAACTCAAGACCAAAAAATAATAATAATCCAAACTATCTGAGTAAAAATGGGCAGAGGACCTCAAAAGACATTTTCCAGAGAAGACAAAAGATGGCCAACACATGAAAAGATGCTCATCATCACTTGCCATCAGGGAAACGCAAATCAAAATCAGGTATCACATCACATCTGTCATAATGGCTAGTATCAAAAAGAATAAATCACAAATGTTGGTGAGGAGGTGGAGAAAGAGGAAGCCTCTTTCACTCTTGGTGGGAATGCAAACTGGTGCAGCCACTGTGGAAAACAGTATGGAGGTTCCTCAAAAAACGGAACTATCATATGATCCAGCAATTCTGCTTCTGAGTATTTATCAGAGGAAAATGAAAATACTAATTCAAAAAGATATATGCACCCCTATGTCTTTTGTTGCATTATTTACAATAAGCAAGATATGGAAGCAACTTAAGTGTCCAGCATATGATGAAGATGTGCTATCCGTACAATGGAATATTAGTCATATAAAAGAATGAAATCTTGCCATTTGCAACAACATGGGTGTGCCTAGAAGACATTATACTCAGTGGAATGTCAGAGAAAGACAAAATACTGTAAGATTTCACTTGTATATGGAATCTAAAAACCGCAACAAATGAACAAAAACCAGAAACAGACTCAAATATGGAGAACTGGTGGTTCCAGAGGGGAGGTGGGTTGGGGGATAGGCAGAATAGGTAAAGAGGATTAGAAGTTACAAACTTCCAAGAGCACCTGGGTGGCTCAGTCGGTTAAATGTCCAACTTCAGCTCAGCTCAGGATCTCCCAGTTCATAAGTTTGAGCCCCGCATCAGGCTCTGTGCTGACGGCTTGGAGCCTGGAGCCCATCTCAGATTGTGTGTCTTCCTCTCTCTCTCTGCCCCTCCTCCGCTCACATTCTGTCTGTCTGTCTGTCTCTCTCAAAAATAAACATTAAAAAAAAGAAGTTACAAACTTCCAGTTATGAAATAGAGTCACGGAAACAGAAGGTGCAGCATGGGGAATACAGTGAATAACACTGCACTAACTTCATATGGCGACACGGTGACCACACATCACAGGGAGCACTGAGTAATGTGCATAATGCTGAATCACTATGTTGTACACATCTCTGAGTTAAAGTATGTGTTTCTATTACTCTCACTGCTTGCAAACACTCAGGATTCAACTTCAAAACACTCTAAACAACGTTGTACACACCCATTTGTTCTTACTGTGCAAGGTAACTTGGGTCTGCAGGAAGGGAGAGTGGCAACAAGGACATGAATAATGTTGGAACCCAACACACAGAAAAAACACGTAATTTAGGCTCAATACTTCATGTTTTCTAATAGATACCTGTGTAATTTAACTTTGCTCTTTACTTTGGTTTTGAAGATCATAAAACACAGACTGTAATTATTTGGGTAAAGAACAGAACTTAGGTAGTTATATAAAGTTCAAGACTAAATAAAAGCATAAATATGAATGGGATATTACCTTCAACCATTTAAGATCGAGGTCAGCAGGCCTGTGGATCAAACTGGCCCTCTGCCTGCCTTTATAAATAAAGTTTTATTGGCAAACAGCCACAGCCACTCACTGACATGTTGCCTGTTTTCACACCACCACAGCAGAATAAGCAGCTGTGACAGACACTGCACTGTCCAGAAACCAAAATACTACCTGCACTTTACATACTCCAAACTGAGGTAACAGGATACATTTTTCAATTCATTTGGTTTCTTAATATAACCTTATGACATATTTATGTTTTAAGAGTTTGAGAATATATATACATCTATCCAAGCAGAAGAGAAGTCCAAATTCAGTTGTAACTATGGAGGCACAAACTCTTCTCTTTCACTACATGAAGAATTACGTAAAATTTCATAAGACTAAAAGTCTGCATCATTTACGAGTCTCAATGAAAAGGTTAAAATACTATTTGTATAGACATACCTAGTAACATGAATTTTCCCTCCGAGTTTAATATAGAGCGTATACACCATTTCTGGACTTCTAGTTCCGAAAATCTGAATCACAGCACCATTACTTTGAAAGCTACAAGGACCGGGACTGCTGAAGCTAGCAGTGATTTCATCCCCAGGCTCGCCTGTCACTTTGGGAAGCAGACAGCGGGCCTGCTTCTCACCTGGAGGTGTGTAGGCGTCCATCGAGGTCTGCACAACCAAGGACCTGCGTTTGGAAGGCATAGGCACTGCCATCTTCCTTTCTTTGTGTTTAGCCAGCGCTGCCTGCACAGCTTCTGTGTGGACATCTAAAACAAAAAGAGAGCTCAATCACTCCATTGTTCAGAGACATCCTGAAGGCCCCAGGCTTTTTTTTTTTTTTTTTTTTTTCCTTTCTGTCTGGTCCTGTGAAATAGTTTACCCTACAGAAACTGTTACAAACAGATGTGTGGGGAAGGAATGAAAAGAAGGATAAACCTGCTGGTTTGAAAGCTGCAGTGAAATGACATTCAAATTCATTCGGGCTTTTAATTATTCATTTTATTACCCTAGAATCTATACAAATAATCACACACTGGCTGCAGAGTGCTGTGTGACTTTTCTTAGGTGAGTGGGTCTTGATCTTTCTCTATTTCTTCAGAAAGAAATTTCTGAAGAATACATTTTTCAAGCCTCGTAATGCATTCTGATGTTCTGCTAAAGGAGGCACGTACTCCTCACAGGCTGTGGCAATGATTCTCACTAACACTTACCAAGCACTCAGGGCCAGTCACTGTGTTTGGCCTTTTGAGTGTATTAAAACCAACTGCAGGGGGCGCCTGGGTGGCTCAGCCGGTTAAGCGTCCAACTTCGGCTCAGGTTATGATCTCGAGGTGCGTGAGTTCGAGCCCCGCGTCGGGCTCTGTGCCGACAGCTCAGAGCCTGGAGCCTGTTTCAGATTCTCTGTCTTCCTCTCTCTCTGACCCTCCCCCGTTCATGCTCTGTCTCTGTCTCAAAAATTAAAAAATAAACGTTTAAAAAAAAAAAAAAACCAACTGCAGCCACCCCACAGAATTTACTGAATGCCTACTTTGTAAGCGCCTCAGGGCTGGGTACAGTGGAGAACGAGGTGGATGAGGTACTGTATCTCACGCAGCTTACTTGCTAACAGGTAAGGGACACACAGAAGACAATCGCATAGGGCAGGAATTAAAACAGAATAAACATACGGCCTACTTAACAATGAGGCCAGGGAAGAGTTCAGTCAATGTTACGTGTGAGCAGTAAGAATAAACAGCCATTCCGGGGCGCCTGGGTGGCTCAGTCGGTTAAGCGGCCGACTTCGGCTCAGGTCATGATCTCGCGGTCCGTGAGTTCGAGCCCCGCGTCGGGCTCTGTGCTAACAGCTCAGAGCCTGGAGCCTGTTTTCAGATTCTGTCTCCCTCTCTCTGACCTTCCCCCATTCATGCTCTGTCTCTCTCTGTCTCAAAGGTAAATAAACATTAAAAAAAATGAAATTAAAAAAAAAAAAAAAGAATAAACAGCCATTCTGGCAAGATGAGGATCTCCAGGACACAGAGAAAACCCAGCTCCCAGGTATGGAAGCTAACGGAGCAGGTGCCAGCAGAGAGAACAGAACCATGTGGAGGGATGCACCTGGCTCCCACTTTCAGTGTGACAGGAGCACTGGGGATTTTCAAGAAGGGATGACATGATCTGACTCCGTGTCAGGGGGTCGTCTGGCTGCCGTGAAGGCGTCCACAGGAGAACAAGTGGGAGCAGGGAACTAACCAGAAGGCAGTGGGTGGTCAGGCACCAGATGGCTCTACGCAACCTTCCACACAATCCCACAAAGGAGGGACTCCGAGTATTTTGCAAACGAGTAAGCAGAGGTATGAAGCTCTCCCAGTTATTTAAGCGCGAGTGGCAACGCTAGGTGTGAACCCAGGTGTGAACAACTCTGGTGCCCACACCCTTCACCATCAACCACACCACACTACACTCTAGCTGTTCCTATGAAAACTCTAAGAGATTAGCATTTTAGAAGAGGCCACCTAGCCACTCCCACGGGCCAACTGCAGCCTGCGTCTCTCCTTATACAAAGTGTGAAAAGACACTGTGAAAAGAAAAATCTATTAAGCAGAGGTAAGTATTCATTTACAGGTGTGGGGGAGAAAATAGAAAATATACATGCAGTGAAATGTTCAGATCTTTACACTGATAAAGTTCAATGCATGGAAATGTATCTATAGAACCACTACCCCAATCAAGACACAGGACATATCTATCAACCCAAAGTACTTACGTGTGTCCTTCCAGTCAAACCCCACCCTGAGTAAACAGCTACTATTCAATATTTTGACTAGCTTTCCTTGGTTCTGGACCTTAATATAAATAGAATCACACTGATTTTATATAACCACATATAGACTCTGCTGTAGTGCTATATGGATCAGCACTTCATAAGTTTTTACTGATGAGAACTGTTACAACATATCAATGTATCATCATCTGCATTTCTCCAGTTGATGGTTATTTATGTTATGTGGCCAAAAACACTAAAATTCACCCTCCCAACAATCCAGGTAGTCAGTACAACATTGTCAATCACAGGCACATGGTTGTGCAACAGATTCTCAAAGCTCCCCATCCCACAAGATGGAAACTCTACAACCCCACCTCCCTCCCTCTCAGCTTCTGGCAACCACCATTCTACTTTCTGTTTCTCTGAGTTCGACCAGCCTAGATACCTCACGCACGTAAGTATAATTGTGCAGAATTTGTCTTCTTGTGATTGGCCCATTTCTCTTAACATAATGTCCTCAAGGTCCATCTATGTTGCGGCATTTATCAGAATTTCCTTCCTTTTTACAGCTGAATGATGTTCTACTATATGGATACAACATATATTCTCTATTGATTCATCCACCATTAAATACTGAAGTTTTGACTACCTCTTGGCTGTTGTGAATATGCTACTATAAACACTTGTGTATAAATATCTGTTTGAGTCCCTGCTTTCATTTCTTTCAGATAAACACCCAGAATTGGGATTGCTCAGACTTCCAGGGAAGGTGGGGACGTAGGAGGGTCCTACCCTCACCTTGTCCCATGAACACATCTAGATAACAGGCACATCATTGCAACTAACCCAGAAAAAACCCTAAGACTGACAGAACAAGCTCTCCACAGTTAATGGTAGACAGGAAACCAAAGTGAAAACAGAAGGAAGGGCAGAGACCCTTCCAGAACCAAACTAACCTGTGAGACTAACCACAAACAGGAAGGAGAACATGAGTGTAGAGAAGGGAGAGGAAAAGACCCCCACCAGCCACCCCAGACACGGGGGACCCTGCATTGGGAAGATGAGACCCCGAGACATTTGGCTTTGAAAACCAATGGGGCTTAACTTTGTGAGTGTTTACAATCAGTGGGACTTAACTCAGGGTACTTTAAAACTCAGCTGGCTTACTTCTGGGAGAGCCTGAAGCCAACAAGAAACTGAGTCTCTGCCCTGGAAGAGACAGCAAAACACACAACCCCAGAGATGAAGCATAAAACAGCAGTATGAAAAACTCCTGAGGTACACAGGAAGGATTATTTATTTACTAATTTCAGAAACCCACAGGACGGGCAGGGGTCTTTAGGAGACTTGTCTAAGAACAAAACAACTGGCGGGCACCATTTCTCCCCCCGCCCCCCAGCCTAGTTACCTGGATACCTACAGGAACCAGCACCTACAGTGGCCACCTAGCTCTGCTAACAGTACACCTGACCCCCACATTTTCCTTCGGCCTCACTCCACCCAACCTGCCCCATTCTGCAGGCATCCCTCGAAGTGGCTCCAGTTCCCATTCTGCAACCAGACCAGCACATCTAGCTAACACCCAAGGTGCTGCCACCCTTGAATCCGCCTCATCCAACTTGCCCACTGAACAGGAGTCCATCCAAAGCAGTGCCTGCCTCACCTCATTTTGCAAGCAACCCCACAGTGACCAGCACCACGCCAAAGTGACTCCTGCCCCAGGAGAGGGGAAGATCCCCACACACACCAGTCCAACCACAGCCCCAGCAGTGGGCTGGGGGCAGACATGAGGTCTGACTGCTAGCCCCACCCACCAGCAAAAAGCTCACAGGGGGGCAGCAAAAAAAAAAAAAAAAAGAGAGCCCTGGAGTTCAGAGTCACTGCAACCCCAACAGTCAGAGTGGGGGCAGACTGCAGGCCTCATCTCCAAGAAAAGCCCCTTAGGGGCCAGCACAAGAGAGTACCCTGCAGTAAGGAGTGACTGAAGCCCAGCACACAGGCTAAGAGGAAGCATCTAGTCTGACCCAAGGCAGCCAAGACTGGCCTCTGATAGCACAGGAACCAAACCCTGCCCACAATAGGCAGAGAGAGCCATTGTGGGCAATTGGAAGGCAAACATGGCTCAACCACAACAGCATGGCACATGCAACACACACAGGCGACACCCTGAAGTACCAGGTTCTGGTCAACAGGGGACATTGTACAGGACATTGAACAGGGAGGCACAATAACTCTTCATAAGGCCCCTACTTTCAACATTAGGAGTCATAGCTGACTCTCCTAACAAAAGAAAACAGACACAGAGAGCGAGACAAAGTGAGACAGAGGAATATGCCCTGATGAAAAAACATGAGAAATTCACAGCAAAACAGCTCAATGAAACAGAGATAAGCAATATACCTGATAAAGAATTCAAAGTAATGGTCATAAAGACACTAGATTTGAAAAGGAGTGGAAGATTCAACGAGACCCTCAACAAAGAGACAGAAAATATAAAAGTGAACCAATCAGAGATGAGAACTTAATAACTGATATTAAAAATACATGAGAGGGAATAAACAGTAGACTAGAAGAAGCAGAATGGATCAGTGACCTGGAGGACAGAGTAATGGAAGCAGCCAAGCTGAATAGCAAAAGAAAAAGAACAACAAAAAATGAGAAGAGATTAAGGGAACTCAGTGACACCATCAAGCATACTAATATTCACATTATAGGGATCCCAGAAGGCAAAGAGAGAGAAAAGGGGGCTAAATATTTACTTGAAGAAATAATAGTTGAAAACTTCCTAAGTCTGGAGAAAGAAACAGAAATCCAGATCCAGGAGGCACAGAAAGTCCCCAGCAAAACTAACCTGAAGAATTCACATCAAGACACAGAGATTAAAATGACAAAAAATGGTGATAGAGATTTTTTAAATCAGGGCTATCAGCTGATTTTTCAGCAGAAACTTTGCAGGCCAGAAGGGAGTGGCAGGATATAGTCAATGCGCTGAAAGAAAAAAAAAAAAAAAAAAAAAACCTGCAACCAACAATACTCTACCCAGCAAGGCTACCATTCAGAATAGGAGAGATAAAAAGTTGCCCAAATAACAGGCAAAGAAGTTCATCACCATGACACTAGCTTTACAAGAAATACTAAAGGGAATTCTTTGAGTGGAAAGTAAAGATCATAACCAGGAATAAGAAAATTAAGGAAGAAAAAAATTTCATAGGTACATACCAACACAAGTACATTAATTTCTTATAAAACCAATATGGAAGTAAAAGCATAAAAGCAGTAAAATCAATTGTATCTATAAATATTAGTCAATGGATTCACAAGAGTATGTGAAGTATGACACCATATACATAAAACCTGGGGGGAGGCAGTAAAAATTCAGTGCTTTTCAATGGGTTCAAACTTAAGCAACCATCAACTTAATATAGACTGCTGTATGCACAGGATATTATATATAAACCTAATGGTAGCCAAAAATAAAAAACTGGTAATATATATGCAAAAAATAAAGAGAAAAGAATCCAAGCGTATCAATAGAGGAAACCATCAAACAACAAGCCAGGAGGGAACACGAAAAAGGAACAGAGAAGAACTACAAAAACAACCATAAAACAATAACAAAATAGCAATGAGTAGACAACTGTCAATAACTGCTTTGAATGTAAATGGACTAAATGCTTCAATCAAAACAATTGGTGAAAGGGGCACCTGGGTGGCTCAGTCCGTTGAGGTTTGACTTCGGCTCAGGTCATGATCTCTCGATTCGTGAGTTTGAGCCCCCGCATCGGGTTCTCTGCTGTCAGTGCAGAGCCTGGAGCCTGCTTCTCATTCTGTGTCTCCCTCTCTCTCTGCCCCTTCCCGTTTGTGCTTTGTCTCTCTTCCTTTTTCAAAACTAAACAAACATTAAAAAAAAAAAACAGTGGGTGATGGAATGGATAAGAAAATAAGACCCATCTATATGTTGCCTGTAATAGATTCACTTCAGACCTAAAGACACATACAGATGGAAAGTGAAGGGTGGAAGAACATTTATCACACTAATGGAAGTAAAAAGAAAGCTGAGGTAGCGATACTTTGACAAAAGAGACTTTAAAACAGGCTATAACAAGAGACAAGGAGGGACACTACATAATCATCAAGACAACAACCCACAGAAAGATGTGACAGTGGGACTGGGTGGCTCAGTCGGTTAAGCGTCAGACTTCAGCTCAGGTCACGATCTCGCGGTCCGTGAGTTCGAGCCCCGCGTCGGGCTCTGGGCTGATGGCTCAGAGCCTGGAGCCTGCTTCCGATTCTGTGTCTCCCTCTCTCTCTGCCCCTCCCCTGTTCATGCTCTGTCTGTTCTATGTCTGTCTCAAAAATAAATAAACATTAAAAAAAATTTAAAAAAAAGATGTGACAGTTGTAAATATTAATGCACCCACCATAGAAGTACCCAAATACATAAAGTAGCTATTAACAAACATAAATGAAAAAAATGAAAGTAAAACAATGATAGTAGGGGGCTTTAACACCCAACTCACCTCAATGAATAAATCATCCAAACAGAAAATCAACAAGGAAACAGTGGCTTTAAATGATATAATGGACCAGATGGACTTAACAGCTATATCCAGAGCATTCCATCCCAAAACAGCAGAATACACATTCTTTGCAAGTGCACATGGAACACTCTCCAGAACAGATCACTATTAGGCTGCAAAACAAGTCTCAAGAAATTCAAAAAGACTGAAGTCATATCATACATCTTTTCTGACCACAGTGGTATGAAACTAGAAATCAACAAGACAAATCTGGAAAGGACACAAACAAACTGATGTCAAAAAACATGCTACTAAACAGTGAATAGGTCAACCAAGAAACCAAAGAAGAAGTCAAAAAATACACGGAGAAAAATGAAAATGAAAACACAATGGTCCAAATTCTTTGGAATGAAGCAAAAGCTGTTCTAAGAGGGAAGATTATAACAATACAGGCCTATGTAAAGAAATGAGAAATATCTCAAACAATCTAACATTAAACCTAAGGAAGCCAGAAAAAGAAGAACTAAGCATAAAAGCCAGTAAAAGGAAGGAAATAATAAATATTGGAGAAGAAATAAATGAAATCAAGACCAAAACAATAGAACAGATGGATGAAATGAGGAGCTGGTTCTTTGAAAGGATCAAAAAATTGATAAATCTTCACCCAAAATTATCAAAAAGGGAGAGGACTAAAAAATAAAATCAGTAATGAAAGAAGAAATACCAAAGAAACACAAAGAATTATAAAAGACTATTATAAAAAATTATACATCAACAAATTGGATAACCTAGAATGGGTAAATTCCTATAAACATACAATCTCCCAAAACTGAATCAGGAAGAAATAAAAAACTTGAACAGACTAGTGACTAGCAATAAAATTGATCAGTAATCAAAAATCTCCCAATAGACCAAAGTCCAGAACCAGATGGCTCCAAAGGTGAATTCTAACATTTAAAGAAGAGTTAATACTTATTCTTCTCAAACTATTCCCAAAAATGGGAGAGGAAGAAAAGCTTCCAAACCCATGCTATGAAGCCAGCATTACCCCAATACCAAAACAATATACACTACAAAAAAGGAAAACTATAGGCCAGTATCTCTGATGGACACAGATGCAAAAATCCTCAACAAAACATTAGCAAACTGAACCAAACGATACATTTAAAAAATCATTCACCATGATCAAGTGGAATTTATTTCCAGGATGCAAGGGTAGTTCAATATTCGCAAAATCAATGTGATACATCACATCAACAAGAGAAAGGATAAAAACCATATGGTCATTTCAACAGATGTAGAAAAAGCATTTGATAAACTACAACATCCATTCACAATACAATCCCTCAACAATGAGGGTTTAGAGGGAACATACCTCAACAAATAAAGGTTATGTATAAATATATAAAAGTTACAAATATGTATTTGTATATATGTGTGTGTATGTATATATATATGTATGTATATATATATACATACACACACGTATAATAAATTATATATTTTAATAAATATATATATTTAAATATATGTTTAAATATATTTAAATATATAAATAAAATATATAAATATATAAACATATATAAAAATATATAAACATATATAAATATAAATATATGTGTGTGTGTGTGTGTGTGTGTGTGTGTGTGTTACCTTCCTTTTAGTGTCTACAGGGACTGTAACATACATTTACTCATTTGTAATACTGGTTGTATTTATTTTTTCTTCCTTGATCTTGCTAGAAACAATCTTCTCTTTCTTTCCTATTTCATTGTTTTCTACTATTATTATTTCCTTCTTTCTACTTACTTTGGCTTAATTTTCTTTTCAATTTCTAGCCCCTTAAAGTGGAAACTTCGACCACTGACTGATTTTGACCTTTCTTTTTTCTGACATAAGCACTTAAAGCTGTGTATTTCCCTCTATACATTGCCTTAGTTCCTTTCCACAAATTTTGATATTTTGTATTTTAAGAACCTTTTAATTACAACCTGTTTCCTTCTCTTTAAAGTAAACCCCTTATTCACAATATACAGTTGAGTTTTCACTTTCTCAAATTCACTTCGATAATCACTGACTTTTATCCATTTATACTTAACAGCTGCACTTAAGTCTTATTTTTGGTATTTATTTTCTGTTTGTTTCATTGGGTTTTCATTCTCTCCCCCCCCTTTATACCTCTGGCTTAATCAAGTTTTTTCCTTAAGTATTTCATCTTAGTTCCCTCATTGTATTGCTATCATAACTTTACATATTCTTTTTGATGGCTGATAAAGGAATTATTATATGATTCCTTAACACAGTCTATTTAGAGTTAATACTGTGCCAGTCTGAAATAAAGCAATACGGGGAGAAAAAGAAACCAACTTGCAATAGAATTCCACCTCTCTCCATATTTTGGGCTATTGTTATCATATATTTTACAACTGCATTGATAACTACCACTACACAATGCTATAATTTTTGTTTCACACAGCATTTTTCACAGAACTAGACACAGAATCCTAAAATGTGTATGGCACCATAAAAGACTATGAATAATCAGAGCAATCTTGAAAAAGAGAAAAAACCTGGAGATTTCATGGTATTTGATTTCAGGCTATACCACAAAGCTATAGGAATCAAAGTGGTATGTTATTGGCATGAAAACAGATACACCGATCAATGGAACAGAGAGCCCAGAAATAAACCCACACATATATGGCCAATTAATCTACAACAATGGAGGCAAGAATATGCGATAGGTAAAGGACAGTCTCTTGAACAAATGGTATTTGGAAAACTGGACAGCCACATGCAAAAGAATGACGGAAACTGGACCACTTCTTCACAACATACACAAAAATCAACTCAAAATGGGTTGAAGACTTGAATGTAAGACCTGAAACCATAAAATTCCTAAAAGAAAACATAGGCAGTAAGCTCTCTCATATTGGTCTCAGCAACATTTTTTTGTATCTGTCTCCTCAGGCAAAGACAACAAAAGACAAACGTGGGACTACATCAAACTAAAAAGGTTTTGAAAAGCAGACAGTTATTTTTAATGAAGTTAACAAAAACTTGATATCTTCACTCTTTTGTATGAATTCCATCTGTTGTTTTTTCCTTTAGGCTGCGGTCCTAGCTCAGGTGCTGAGCATCAATTCTCTGCTGGCCCTAAGCCAGAAAGACTGGATTTCAGTGGCCACTAGTCACGTGAGGATTGGAGAACGTCCTTAGGAAGAGCACTGCCAGTCTTACCAGGGTCAGTTCCTAAATTTCAGGGGTAGATTCCTCTCCCAAAATATGACAATAGGGGAGAGGGAGAGCGCTAGACCTTGTCGTGGATATCGGCGAGCCCAGTGTGACCAGGCTAGAGCTGGAAGCACTCCTGCTTCATTAAAATATGTGTTCTGGTTGTCACAGAATTTTGTGTGGACACTGTTTTAACTCATCATTTTAATGACACTGTCCCTAAAGGGACGTCAGCTGAACAATATATCATTGTTTCCTTTCCTATAATCTGTTCTGATTTCAAGATTTTCTCTTTATCTTCAGTTTTCTTCGGCTTGACCACAACGTACCCGGGAGTGTTTTTCCTGGTCTTCAACCTGCTTGGGGTTCACTCTTCTTAAATCTGAGGTTTACAACAAATCTGGAGAGATTCTTATTATTTCTGCAGGTATTTTGTCTGCCCCTCCTCCCGTCTCCTCCGGGGACCCCACCTATATTTGTGTCAGGCTGTCTACTGGCTCATAGATCACTAGGACTTTCTTCGGCGCTTTTGATCTATTTTCTGTTACTCAGACCGAATCACTTTTATGACCTACGTTCAGGTTTCCTGAGTACCCCACTCTGTCCAATCCTGTATTATGCCTATCCACCCAAAGTTCTCGATTTTTATGTACGTTTTCAGATAATATTTCTATTTGGCGCCTTTTATAATTTCCATTATTGTGCTCAGTTCCCTATTGTTCCTTCATTTTAAATGTATTTTCCTTTAACTCCTTATACAACTTATAATAGCTGCTTTAACATCCCTGTCTGCAGCTGGCTTTATTAACTGTTTTCTCTTGACTATGGGTCATGTTTTCCTATTTCCTCACATGTCCAGAAGTTTTTGGTAGAACAATGGAGCTGTGGATAACACTTCATGAAGATGAGGTTCTCTGCTGAGTACTGATTTTTGTGCCAGCACTCAATTAAGCTGGCCAGACTCAGGTTCTAGACTATGGCCCCACCACTAGCAGCTGGAACCCATGCAGAGTGGAATTCAAGGCCCCACAGGCACCCACAGTCCAGGGTTTGCCACAAATCTGAATGGAGTTTACACCCAGATTTGGGGGCCCCCTGCTTTGGGGCTCTTTCTCTCCCCAAATTTTCCCTCATCTCCAGCTGTTCTGAAAGTCCCGAATTCTTTTTTCTGACACATTAAGCTAGTAACTCAATGGCTTTCAGCTTGGGTTTTAGAAGTCCCAGACTATGCAAACAGGGAGTATCTTCAAGGCAAAAGCCAAATAAATAAGAATCTCACATGGCACCACACCCTTCTTTCAAGTGGTCCTTCCATATTTAGCCAAGGTTTGGGAATTGCTCTCCAGCTCAAGTAATTATTAATATTGTGTCAAGCTGTTATTGTAATATGTGGAAAGGCTGGTCTCATACCAGCTCCAGAACCAGATCCTACATTCCTTAAGAATTTAAGAGGATTGTCCAAGTCAAGTAAAATAGAAGTTCAAACCTACTTGGGGCACCTGGGTGGCTCAGTCAGTTAAGCATCTGACTTTTGATCTCAGCTCAGGTCATGATCTCACAGTTTGTGAGATTGAGCCCCATGTTGAGCTCTGGGCCAACAGTGCAGAGCCTGCTTGGGATTCTCTCTCTCCCTCCTCCCCTGCTTGTGCACCCTCACTCTTTCTTTCTCCCTCTCTTTCTCTCTCAAAAATAATTAAATAAACATTAAAAAAAAACTCTACTCAGTTGAGACTGAGTTAATGGACAACTCTTACCTAAATTAAACCCTTCATAAAGTGACTTTTTAAAAATTTGTGACATTAAAAAAAAAAAATACCAGGGGCGCCTGGGTGGCTCAGTCGGTTAAGCGTCCGACTTCAGCTCAGGTCATGATCTCTCGCTTTGTGAGTTTGAGCCCCACGTTGGGCTCAGGGCTGACAGTCTGGAGCCTGCTTCGGATTCTGTGTCTCCCTCTCTCTCTGCCCCTCCCCTATTCATGCTCTGTGTCTCTCTGTCTCAAAAATAAATAAACGTTAAAAAAAAAAACTTTAAAAAAAATACTAGAATCAACTGAAAACACCCAAGGCTTACAGGGAACACCACCACTTGGCCATATGCTTCCTAAAAGAAAATTAGTCGAAACAAGTGACTCCCAAAATTTCAAGTCAAAGGCACAAATTATGTGTTTTTTTGTGGTTGTTATTCTTCATATGACAACTTTAGGTTATACCATCGAGGCAGTTACTAAAACTGCAGGCTACCTGCACACCGTCACTGTGGCTCCACAGCTCAGCTCACCGCTTTAAGAAAAATACTTTAGTTTTCTGATTGCAAGTTAAACTTAAGGAAAACAAATTTTGTTCAAGAATCCATTTGAGTGATTCAGTTTTTTACACAGAGTTTCTTCCTCTAATTAGTAAACAGTCAACAAAATGCAAATCCAGCTAATAGCTACTCAATGAACTTCTCACAAGTATCTGGGATGCGCTCACCTGGAATCAGCAACGAGCAAGGGGAGATGCAGCCTCACTACTCTTAGTTTCTGGCAGCTTCTGGCACTACCAGCAATTCCCGTTTGTTAAAGAAGTCAGCACACACACTAACTTGGGGCAAATCGTCAACCTCTGTGGACCTACGCGCAACACAGTTCTATTTAATGATCTATTCAATTCTCCTTTTCAAAAAGGCAACTCTGTTCTCTTTTTGCCATAGCAGGGGTTTAGAGAAATTGACAGTGTGTTTGTAAAATTTCCATGGAAGTGCAATCAAATCTGCCCGGTGCCTGTGGAAGGTGGCCAATGAAAGCAACAAATCCTCCCTCTCCTGTTTCTTCTGTCTCACATTATGAACAGGGATGCACACCCGACTAGCAAAACTCCCTTCCTGGACTGAACTGACCAATTCAAGCTACTTCAGATTTACCTCCTAATCTTTCTTTAGTGTATTCCTCCAAAAGGCCCAATTTTTAGGAAAGTAACCAAAACAAAAGCCACAACCCTGAAACCCACTCTTGCTCTACCGAGAGAGAGAGACAGAATGTGTACCTGGGGTTGCCATGGGACACCAAAAGCCCCACAACATGCAAACCGAACACATACATCCACACAACCTCTAGTGCACGAACCTCCCTCCTCAATGCCCTGAGTTGTGCTTAAACAATTGACCTCTTGTGCTTAACATAAAACCACCTCCACCACCACAATGGATATCCAGCATGTCATAGAAGTTTTACAAAGTTTTAGATCCTTTTTATATATGGTCTTCTTTTTGCCTCAAAGTTGGTATGCTTTTCATTTTCTCCTCATTTCCTATCTGACCATGATGTGGCCAATATAATTAAAATTCTTGTGTTTAAAGTTATTTTACTTTTAAACAATTAAATGAACCATACCAAGATATTAACAGTAGTCATTTAAGAATGATGAAATTATAGGGGTACCTGGGTGGTGCAGCTGCTCAAGCCATCGACTCTTGACTTCGGCTCAGGTCGCAATCTCACAGTTCATGGGTTCGAGCCCTGTTGGGCTCTGTGCTAACAGTGTGGAGCCTGCTTGGGATTCTCTCTCACTCTCTGCTGCTCGTGCACACATGCATGCTCTCTCAAAATAAACACTTGTTTTAAAAAAAAAAAGAATAAGGACATTACAATGTATTGATTTTTGTTCATCCTTTTTGACGTTTACTAAGTTTTTTGCTTTGAGGATACGTTACTTTGAAAACCCAAAAATATAATTTTAATATAAAATGATTTTAGTGAAGATGGACAGGTACATTTTAAATAAACTGTGTATAGAGGCACCTGGGTGCTCAGGTGGCTGAGCCTCAGGTCATGATCTAGCGGTCCGTGGGTTCGAGCCCCTCGTTGGGCTCTGTGCTGACAGCTCGGAGGCTAGAGCCTGCTTCAGATTCTGTTTCTCCCTCTCTTTCTGCCCCTCCCTGGCTCATACTCGCTCTCTCTCAAAAATAAACATTAAAAAAATTTTTTTAAATAAATTGTGTCTCTTTCCCATAAAAGTAAAAGACTTTTTAAAAATTGCTCACACTACACATGAGTCTGCTAAGTTTTTTTCACAAAATTGAGAGAAAATAGAAAAGTAGAATATTCCTAGTCACCTAGAGACCAGCACGCCCAGCCAGGGACTGCTCTTCTGGCCTATGCCCCAGAATGAAAACAAGAGTTTACCTATAGTTGACCAGGAGTAAGAAAGAAATGTTTGCTGTAAGTCATGAAGATGTTGTTTGTTTACAGCAAAACTGAACAATACATACAAGTGAGTAACTAAACTTCAGGCTATTTTCAAAGAGGCAACTCTAAATGACAAAAAATGGCATAATAAATACTTAAAAATATCTATCCGTAGCGCTCAGAAGGTTCCATCAGACTACGTATTGAATAATAATGTTAGGTAAAATAACGGGATGATCCCTTCCCAAAATGCACTATGGTGTTAGCACCCAGACCCCTGGGAGAGGCATGCTAATCCGATCAAAACAAAACAAAGACAATATGTGGAAAGACACGAGCTCCCCTGTAGCTGAAGATGAGCTTCTTGAGGATGTGAGGTAATGATGGCAAATAGCGTTCCCTGCCCTATAAGAATAAAATCTTTAGATCAAAATTTCCCTCGGTGTGTTAAGGTGTTGTCCCATTCTAACCCCCTAGTGTCCCAGACTGCTAACTCAGATGCTAAACTGCTAACCCTCCACAGAGTGACCAGCTCTTTTGGAAAAATGTTTTGAAATACAGTGAGTTGTGGGGGACAGACTGACCCACGTCACCGTGCCTCTCCGGGGCCTCCTGACCTTCCTTCTCCCTTTTCCCTCCATGGGGCTGGGGTCCTCACAGAAGACAAAGGACAAATCCTCCTCCTTTGTGGGCCAGCACCAGTGGGCACCTCTGGGAAGCCCTGGGCAGTTCCGAAGGCCCTTGGACACAGGACGGGGGCACACTAGGTGCACAGGAGATGGGAGAGGGGTATTTGCTGAGAATAAGTTCATAATTCTTAGCCTAAAACCCAGACCAATCCTACGAGAGCTCACAAAACTAAAACCTTTTAGAAAAATACAGGTAGGTAGGTGGCCACACAACCAATCTCCCCTTGAAAGCCCAACATCTCCTAAAACGAGACTACGAAGTCCAGCAGCTATGACGTGCAGGAGATCCATTACAGCCTTCAATCGAGTGTTGCTGAATCTTCACCACAAAGGTCCTGGACATTGTTTTCGCCCAGCCGCGTGATTCAGACACGAGGCGTTGGCCCGGGCGGTGGAACGTGCCAGGTACAAGTGAGCAACAGCCAGAGTGAAGAGTGTAGCAGGCAGCAGCGACAAGAGCGGACCACACTGGGCGAGCTCAGCCCCAGTGAGGGGCCCAAATACAGGCACCAAGAGATCAGAACACGCACCAGGAGAAAACCATCTGGCTCTAGAGCCGTACTCTTACTTTCACAGGTCAGAGAACTGTTATCTTCTACAATTTCTAAGGATCAAAGGAGACGGGCACCCAAAACAGGTCAAAGACACTCCAGGCTGCTCGCAGAGAGGCCAGGAAGTGGCACTCTGTCATCTCACGTAAGGTGAACATGATTTCAGTTTGGGATTCCAAGTCGGTAATAACTTGCTGACCGCTGGTGGTTTCCACCTCGTCCCTGCACACCAAGAGCGTGAATTCTCAAAGCAGCACTGTCACAGTGCTGGCGTTTCTGCAAGCCACATGTCACAGGGCCCTGCGACAGACAGCAGGAAGAGACACAGGCACGAATACAGGCTCCCTGCGCCCACCCTGCACGTGGCCTGCGGACAGTACCCTGCTCTCCCTGCAGCTGCTAGAATGCTCTCGAAGATCACAGGGCCTTTCTCTTCGCAAGAGAAAAGCCTCTTCCAAAGTTTCAGGGAGATCCTTGAACAGGAACATCTCAAACAGAAAATTCCACTTGCCCTTTGGTTTCCTGCACCAAGTAGTCCATTTGTTTGCCTAGAAGAAAGTCCCATCTCGCAATATGGCGAACAACGGGGTATTTGGAAAATAACAGTACCAGCGATCAGAACACCTTTACCCCTCAGAGGGAGGGCGTGTCTATGTACACCCGGGAGTTTAAATCTTAAGAAAACCTGACATGTGGCCCCTTCACTTCTCCGTCCTGAAGCTGAAAACCACTGCCCATCTCCTGGAGCTCCCACTGGTCACGGAGTCCTCAGTGTCCTACCGTCAGTAACACGCATGTGGGCGCTGAGGGCACGGCTGCCCAACTTCACACCAACAGCGAATTAAGCCACAAGAAAGCCTCTGCAACAATGCTGTTTCACAAAAACGGGGCAGTGAAGGCCATGGTTCTAGAACCTGACTACCTGGATTCCTCTAGAGGAGTGTGGGCACACGATTTACCCATCCATGCCTCAGTTCCCCTATGTGCACCTACGTACAGGGGTGGCTCGGAGAACGAATGAGTCAGGGTCCCGAAAGCCTCGGGGCAGAGCGTGGCCCGCAGTAAGGGTGACACCTGTGCCACGCCCTCATCTCTCAACCCGCTACTGCTCAGGATTAACGTCAGCCCGAGCGAGGACAGCCAAGCACTGGAGATACCAAACCTGCGCCGAGAGCCAAGAGGGGCAAGCTTGCCTGTACTCTGACCACTGTCCTGCTACCCTGTCCTCACAGCCAGCAGCCGTCCCAGTGCATCTCTTTCACGGCTGCCCTACTTGTTCTTTGGGTAGAACGCGCACCCAGAGGCAGAGGTGCGGCACACGGAGTGAAAATGAAGAGTGAAAGCAAGAACACGGGGACGGTAGGCAGAGTGCGTTTCCAGCGAGGGTGTCCATCAGAGCAGCAGGAAGGGTCATCCCCGGGGCACGTCCACTCCTCCCCTCCCTGAGCTTCAGCTCCGTGAAGATAGGAAGTCCAAGAACACATGGGGTGGGGACGGACGGCTCGTGGAAGGGGGCTCTGGTCCAACAGCTGCCCATTCAACAATTATTCATTGAAACTCTCCTGGGTCACAACTCGCACTTTTGTCTGTAGAACCGTTTCCAAGGAAGAAAGGACAATGTCACTATTCAGCCAGTAAGTGAACATGTACCAAATGCTTTCACTGTGCTAGGCTCTGCTCTAGACATAAATTCTCTTTATTCATTATAAACTCATCCCCGTGTTTAGCACTTTGAACTAACGCTTTTGTCCTTAGTGAATGACACGGGAGATAAAATTTTATAACAGCTCTAAACTACCCAGGAAAGACACCAAAAGTTAGTCAGAAAAACAAAGGCCAATAACCCTGTTCATACAAAACGAGGCAGTGACACTCTGGAATCGTGTGATAGATTCCGTGAGTCCCATAAAAAGCATTTAAAGCCGTGTGTGGTACGACGCAAGTGCTCGAATAAATGTGGACTGTCAGGATCAGGACTACTTGGAGAAAACACCAAGCGTTGCTGTGTGCTAGAGGCCCTGGTGGAACACCGATGCGTGCCAGGTGTTGCTACTGTTCCGCATTTTCTAAAATTTCAAAACACGGAACTGTGCACGATTAGTCTTTGTATCTGGCTTCCTTCTATCGGCAAAATGCGGAGACCCATCCAGCACATCCACCACGGCTCATCTGTCCTTATTACCTCTTGCCTGGCCCTGGCCCTCTGCTTTCACACATAAATTCCAGCCAGTTTGTCTCTGTAGAGGCCCCTGTGGGGATCTTTATTAGAACTGAATACAGGAGAGCTGCCACCTCTACAGGATCACGATTCCTGGGCCCTTATAGCAGGGCACCCATTCGTTTAGCTTCTTTCACCACTTTTATATGCGATTTTATAATTTTCACCATAAAAGTCTTACACGTCTTCTGTTTCAATTTTCATTAGGTTCTTCATAAGTTGCTTTTTGTTTTTTAGTTTATGGAATCTTCATATGACTTATTGGGAAAAATTTTTAAGAAAACTAAGAAACAAGATCACCAGGAAACAACAGAAATGTTCAACAGAATTAAAAGCGCCATTTAATTTTAACTTTTTTTCTTTTTAGAGAGAGCACATGGGCAGAGTGGGGGGGGAGAGAGAGAGAGAGAGAATGAATGAATGAATGAATGAATGAATATATCCCAAGCAGGCTCCATGCCCAGCACAGAGCCTGTGACCTGAGCCAAAATTAAGAGTGGGACACTCAACTGACTGAGCCACCCAGGCACTGTTAATTTTTACATTTTAAAATCTACTGTACATACAACTAAAAAAAATTATTTAATGTTTATTCATTTTTGAGACAGAGAGAGACAGAGCATGAGTGGGGGGGAGAGGGGGGAGGGGAGAAAGAGAGAGAGACAACAGAATCTGAAGCAGGTTCCAGGCTCTGAGCTGTCAACACAGAGCCTGATGTGGGGCTCGAACTCACAAACCATGAGATCATGACCTGAAGTCGGACACTTAACCAAATGAGCCATCCAGGTGTCCCTGTACATACAACTTTTTAAATCACATTTTGACACTTAAGTATGTAGACATAGGATTTTTGTTTGTTCAGGGTATATTGATCCATTTGCTAAACACTCATTATTTCTAATAGCCTGGATATTACTTTGGAATTTTTATGTAGATAACATCGTCCAATTTTCCTTTCCCATCACTGTCAGCATCCATTATTGACACGTTATTCTGTCCTAGAATGAACTGGGAAGGGTCCTTCTCTCCTCTTTCCACTCTCTAAAACTACAGAGAATCAGATTGGTTAATTACTTGATAGTGGGATATAACTTAAATACAAAGCCTTCTGAGACTGCTGTGTTCTTTGTGAAAAAGTTTCTAGATACTCTTTCCTTTTAGTTATGGCCATAGGACTACTCAAGGTTTCCACTTCTTCATAAGATTTTATATTAGGAATTTGTCCATTTAAGTTTCAAACTTACTGTCCTATAGTTACACTATTCTGATTATCTTGTTTTCTCCAATATATCTGTAGTAACATGTCCCATTTTTAATTCCTTATACCATTCACTTGTTTCATATTTCTGACTGCAGATTCTCCAACATTATTAGTATTTTCCAAAAATAACTTTCATCTTTGTTGATCCTCTAAATGCTATCATTATCCTTTCTTTTTTTTTTAACAGATTTTTATTTTTAGGGAAATTTTAGATTTAGGGAAAAACTGAGTGGGAAGAACAGCATGTTCCAATTATCCCCCTCACCTCTGCACACACTTACCCCCCTACACTGATGTATTACTTTAGTACAACTAATGAGACAATATTGGTACGTTATTAACTAAAGGCCATAGTTTACGTTAGGGTTCAATCTTGGTGCTGTACATTCTTTGTGTTTTGATGAATGCAGAAGGACATGAATACACGGTCACAGTGTCATATTGAATAGATTCACTGCCTAAAAATCCTCTGTGCTCTCTACCTGTTCATCCCTTCCTTCCCGAGCACCTGGAAACTGATCTTTTTGCTGACTCCACAGTTCTGTCTTTTCCAGAATGTCATGTATTTGGCACCATAGAGTCTTTTCAAATTGGCTTCTTATATTTTGTAACATGCATTTACAGTTTCTTCGTGTCTTTTCAAGGCTTGATAATTTCATTTTAGCACTAAATATTCTATGCTAATAGATTACCACAATATATTTATCCATTCATTTGGGTTTTAATTTTTAACTTTTTTTTAATGTTTTTATTTATTCTTGAGACAGAGAGCAAGCATGAACAGGGGAGGGGCAGAGAGAGAGGGAGGCACAGAATCTGAAGCAGGCTCCAGGCTCCGAGCCGTCAGCACAGAGCCCAACGCGGGGCTCCAACTCACAGACCGTGAGATCATGACCTGAGCCAAAGTCGGACGCTCAACCGACTGAGCCACCCAGGTGCCCCTCCAGTCATGCACTGTTTTTATTTTTTATTTTTATTTTTTTACTGTTTATTTTTGAGAGGCAGAGAGACAGAGTATGAGCAGGGTAGGGGGCAGAGAGAAAGGGAGACACAGAATCCAAAACAGGCTCCAGGCTCCAAGCCATTAGCACAGAGCCCGACGCAGGGCTCGAACCCACAAACCGTGAGATCATGACCTGAACCGAAGTCGGAATCTTAACCGACTAAGCCACCCAGGCACCCTGATCCATTCATTTGTTAAAGGACATCTTGGTGCTTTTAAGTTTAGGCAATGAATGAATAAAGCTGCTATAAACATTCATATGCAAATTTCCGTATGGATTTATTTCCAACACATTTGGGTAAATGCCAAGGAATATGATTGCTAGATCATATGGTACTGGTAGGTTCTGTTTTGTAAGAAACTAGCAAACATTATTCCCAAGTGGCTGTACCAGTCCACATTCCCGGCAGTAATGAGAGTTCCTGTGGCTTCACATCCTTGCCTGCATTTGATGTTGTCAGGGTCCTGGATTTTTGTCGTTCTAATAGTGGCATCTCATGATTACTTTAACTTGCAATTCTCTAATGATAAATGACACTCAGCATCTTTTCTTTTGTGTATTTGCCATCTGTATGCCTTCTTTGGTAAAGTGTCAGTTCAGATTTTCCCCCCACTTCTTAATGGGTTGTTTTCCTACTCAGGGTCTGAAAAGTTTTTTGTATATCCTGGACACCAGGGTTTGTTTTTTTTTTTTTTTTTTTTTTTTATCAGAAATGTGTTTTGCAAAGATTTTTCTCCCAGTCTATGGTTTGCCTTTTCATTCTGTCTTTTGCAAGGTGGAAATCTCTAATTTTATTGAAGCCCAACTTATCAAATTTCTTTGTCTCTCACATGCTTTTGGCATTGTACTTAAAAAGTCATCACCAGACCCAAAGTTTATATTTTTATATTTTATATTATATATACATTTTTCATATATTATATATATACGTATATGTATATGTGTGTGTATATATATATATATATATATATATATATATATATATTTCCCCTATATTATCTTCCAACAATTTTATAGTTGTTGGTTTTATTTGGGTCTATGATGCATTCTGAGTTAATTTTCCAATGGTATGTGTTGAAAAGACTATCATTTCTCTACTGAATTGTCTTTGTGTCTTTGTCAAATATTGACCATATTTGTGTGGGTCTGTTCTGGACTATCTATTATGATATATTGATTTATATGTCTATTATTACACCAATACCTCTATATGTACTGTCACTAATTTTATAGTAAGTCTTGAAGTCAATTAACATCAGTCCTCAACTTTGTTCCTCTTTGTTGTTGTTGACTATTATTTAGGGTCTTCTGCCTTTCCATGTAAACTTTAGAATTGACTTGTTGATATTCACAAAATAACTTGCTGGGATTTTGGCCAGAACCGTACTGAATCTATGCATCAAATTGGGAAGAACTGACATCTTGATAATATTGAATCTTCCTATCCACGTACATGGAATCTCTCTCCGTTTATTTAGTTAGGATTTCTTTTATCACTTCTATCATTTTCCTCATATAGGCCCCGTACATTTTTAAATTCCATCCAAGTATTTTATTTTGGGGGGCTGATGTAAATGACATTGCCTTTGAATTTCAAATTCCGATTATTTGTTGCTGATATATAAGAAAGCAATTGGTTTCTGTATGTTACCTTATATCCTGCAACTTTGTTATAATCACTTATTACTTCCAGATTTATTCTTGATTCTTGGGATATACTTTTGATTCCCTTTTACTGTCCTATTGGCATTAGCTAGGACTTCCAGGACAATATTGAAAAGGAACAGCGAGAGGGGACATCCTTGCCTTGCTCCTGAGTTGGTGGTAAATCACTTAGTATGATGTTAACTGTAATTTTTTTTAGATGTTCTTTATCAAATTGAGGAGGGTCCCCTGAGTTCCTAGTTTGCAGGGAGTTTTTAATCATGAACGGTTGTTAGATTTTGTCAAATGCTTTTTCTGTATCTATTGGTAGAGTCATATGTGTTGTTGTCCTTAGTTTGCTGATGTGATGAATTACGTTAATTTATTTCCAAACATTAAGTCAGCCTTGCATACCTGGAATAAATCCCACTTGGTAATGGTATATAGTTTTTATACATTATTGCATCCTATTTGCTATTTTGTTGCAGAAATTTATATATTCATGAGAGACAGCCTGCTGTTTTCCTTTCCAGGAGAGATACTAACCTGTAGTTTCCCTTTCTTGTAATGCTTTTGTTACAGTTTTTGGTATCAGGTTAAATGCTGGCCTCACAGAATGATAAGGAAGCATTCCCTCTACTTTTATCTATAGGAACTGAATGTAAAAATGGATACAATCTCTTCCTTAGATGTTTGGTAGAATTCACTAGTAACCCATCTGAGCCTGGTGCTTTGCTTTGGAAATTAATTACTGATTTTTTAAATAGACACAGCCTTATTCAGATTGTCCATTTCTTCTCGTGTGACTGTTGACAGATTGTGTATTTCAAGGAATGGGTCCATTTCACCTACATAATCAAATCTGTGGACATAGGGTTGCTCATAATATTCCTTCATCATCCTTTATTGTCCTTTATTCCTACTATAAGTAGTAATAATCAGTTTTTCATTTCTGGTATTAGTAATTTTTATCTTCTCTAGTTCTTTTTAGTTAACCTAGTTTATTTTTATTGATCTTTTCAAAGAACCAGTTTTTGTCTTCTTTGATTTTCTTGCTTTTCAATTGCATTATCTCTTAAGTTTTACTATTTTTCTTTTTTTTTTAATGTTTATTTCTGAGACAGAGAGAGACAGAGCATGAGCAGAGGAGGGGCAGAGAGAGAGGGAGACACAGAATCAGAAGCAGGCTCCAGGCTCCGAGCTGTCGGCAGAGCCCGACGTGGGGCTCGAACTCACGGACTGTGAGATCATGAGTTTTGTTGCATCCCGCAAATTTTGATCACTTTTATTTTCTCTTTTTTAGTTCAAAGTAATTTACAAATTTCTTAGGCTTCTTTGAGCTGTGTATTATTCAGAAAAGTGCTGTCTACTCTCCAAGAAAGTGGGAGTTCTCCAGTTATGGGTCAGAAATTTTTAGGATAAGTCCACTGTGGTCTGCGAGAATATTTTTATTCCTGTTCCCTTCCATTTAAGGTGTGTTGTATGGCCCAGAACGTGGTCTATTTTGGTGACTGTTCCGTGTGAGCTTGGGGATGCGTACTCTGCTGTTGTTGCATGGAACACACTCCAAACATCAATCAAATGCAGCTGATCCCACTGAACTCTTCAGTTTAACCATGTCCTCACTGAACTGCTGCCTGTTGGGTCTGTCCACCCAGATACAGAGATGCTGAAGTCTTCACTGTAGCCATGGGTTTGTCTATTTATGCCTGCAGACTTATGGTTCCTGCCTCATGTACCGTGATATTTTAGTAAGGCAGGTATACATTAAGAACTATGTCTTCTTAGAGAATCGACTCCTTTATCACATGTAATCCCTGATAACTTTTCTTGCTCTTAAGTCGGCTCCATAAGAAAATGTAGCTATTCCAGCTTTTTTAAAAATTAGTGTTAGCATGCGGAGCACCTGGGTTGCTCAGTCAGTTGGGTGTCCGACTTCGGCTCAGGTCACGATCTCACGTCTCGTGACTCTGTGCCAACAGCTCAGAGCCTGGAGCCTGCTTCGGATTCCTTGTCTCCCTCTCTCTCTCTGCCCCTCCCCCACTCGTACTCTCTCAAAAATAAACAAATATTAAAAAAATATCAGTGTTTGCATGGTGTATCTTTCTCCGTGTCTTCACTTCTAACCTAGGTCTTTATATATATATTTTTTAATTTAAATTTTTTTTTCAACGTTTATTTATTTTTGGGACAGAGAGAGACAGAGCACGAACGGGGGAGGGGCAGAGAGAGAGAGAGACACAGAATCGGAAACAGGCTCCAGGCTCTGAGCCGTCAGCCCAGAGCCTGACGAGGGGCTCGAACTCCCGGACCGCGAGATCGTGACCTGGCTGAAGTCGGACGCTTAACCGACTGCACCACCCAGGCGCCCCATAGGTCTTTATATTTAAAGGGCATTTCTTATAGACCACATACAGTGGGTTTGTCTACTCTGAAGGTGTAAGTGGAGCAGGTAGGTCAATGACATTTACAGCGATTTGTATGTTTGGGTTACTGTTTAACAGGTTGTTACTCTTACCTATTTATTGCACTTATTCTTTGTCTTCTACTCTTTTTCTGCCCTTTCTAGTTTTAATTGAATGTTGTCTATGATCTGACTTTTACTCCTCTCTGGGCACATCAATTATACTTCATTTTTTTTTACTTTATTACGTAGTTGCCCTTAAATTCACAGTATGCATTTATAAATAACCCAAGTCCACTTTCAAATAGCACTGTAAGACTTCAAGGGTAGTACAGATGTTTTATAACAGAGTACTCTCAATTCCTCCCTCCTGCCTCCTATAACATCACTACCATTCATGTCACTCATGCATTTGCACCCAGTACATTGTTCCTATTATTACTCTGAACAAACCTTAATCTGTAAGATTAAGATGTATAAAAATAACAGATTCTATTTCATCTTCACGTAACCCTTCTCTAACATTCTTCCTTTCTGTAGATCGGAATTTCTGACCCCGCCACTTGCGGTCTACTGATGAGCCCATTCATCATCTCTGTTACAGTTGTCTCTGACTTCTAGCATTGCCCTTCCATTCTTTCCAGGTTGTCCATCTCTCTGCTTCCAAGGCCCACCCCTGGTTCTCCCTGTGACTTCATTTTGCTGACAGACCAAACAGGGGGTGCTGGTTTTCCATTTGCTAAGCTTCTTCTCGTACAGGTCCGTGTGAAGTGTCCATGCTGCCATGGAAGCCGAAACTATCTCCTCCACTCCATTTTACTGTTATTTCTCGTTTCTCCGGGACTTACTCAATCCTCCTTTTCCAACTTAAGTTAAATCCTATTTCTTCACTTTCCAGGATTTCATATTACCTAATGTAAATATTTTAGGCTATCAATTTCTGGGTGACACTTCGCTGTACCCGACAAATTTTGACGATTCTTTCACCTGAACTATAACAGCCCTTAACGTCTCCCTGCTTTCAGACAGGATCCCACCCCACTTCAACCAACCTATCCCACACTACCTGCTACACACGGACACTTCCAACATGCAAATCTGACGGTCATTTTCTGTTTAAATGACGAGGCCCAGACATCAAAAATGAGTTCGTTTTCATTAGTTTTGGACAAAGAGGCCTTTATGGTCTGTCTTCAACCACATCTTCCATCTTCCAAGTCTCTCACAGCCGTGGTTCTAGCGTGGCTCCGTGCAATGACACCTTCTGCTGTGGCAGTTTGCTACGCCTGCACCGCCCGGTGCAGCAGCCGCCGGTCTTAAATAGGGCTGGCGAAGCGGAAGAACAGAATTTTAATTTTAACTGACTTAAATGTAAGAGGTCCCATGTGGGTACTGGCCACCACACTGTGTGCTGCAGCTGGACACAGCTGGGCCTGTCTTTCACGGGGAATACCGAACCAGGTATGCGGTCTGATTTAGTGCCTGCTACTCTGACTCTGCTGTGCAACATATGTTCTGACGTATACTAAATAATGAAAAAACTTATTTCAGACAGAATCGGATCTCAGAGTCGGGAAGCATGTTAAAATCAGTGAACTCAAGCTGACTAGAGAAGGAAGACCTTCTCCATGTAGGAAATTAAACTGTAATGTCAAGGAAGGACTCACTACGAGGTAAACACACTCTGTGGAAGCAAATACAGCGTGTTCTGTATTCTTGGCTCACCGACAGTGCACAGCAAAAGCGCAGCACGCGAAACTGTCTGCACACGTGTTGAACGGGTGCCAGGACACCAGCAACCGATCACTGGAGTAAGTCAGACTGTAAACCGTCGGCAGCGCAGAGCCAGCCTCGGGAAGGGGTTCGCACGTGGAAGTTTGTAGTTCATATCATCTCTCCAGTTTGAAAGAGGAATTTCATTCTTACCACATAGCAGTGGTTCTCAAACTCTTGGACCCAAAGGACGTTTTTTAAACTGTTAAAAAGGGACAAAAACATTTTAAAAGCTTTTGTTTATAGGACTGACGTCTTGATGTTTACTGTATTAGAAAGTAAACGGAAAAACTTTTTAAAATGTGAGATTTCACAGTCACCATCTGCACCAACGGTCAGAACGCAGCACGTGTCCAGCAGCCTCAGGAAGATCCACGCACGACCAGGAGGGGATGGGTGTGGACACAGCAGATCATGTGACAGTGTTACTCTGGCAACAGTCTGACCTCACAGATGTCCCTGGAGGGTGGGGGTCCCCCTGGGTCCCTGGACCTGTCCCAGTCTGCTGCGCAGGAGGGAGACAGGGCTCTGTGGTGTTCCACCCGGAGTGAGTGTCGGGCCCCTGGAAGGCAACCTCTCTGGTCCAGGCACACATATGAACTGGGATGTGCTTTTTAAAGCTGTGTGTCAGCTCACCAAGAGACAAAACCATCGTTTTAAACATACTACAGTAGGAAACTGTATGCTCCATGTTTATTTTAAGGTATCCTAGTTGGTCCTGGTAGGAATAGAAACAACACAAATCTTCAAGTTTTTTCTAGGACTCCTGGTTGGGGGAAAAGGGTGTAAAAAAACAGCTAAACTCCCTTTAAGCTCCAACCTAGACTTATTCAGTAAAAGTAACAGAGTTCCTAATACAGAGTTTGACATTTTCTAGGTACTCAGGAAATGCCTGTTTGTTCATTCACGCATTCACTCACTTTCCAAATCAAATTTAAGTTTCCAAATAAAGTTATTTTAAAAAGAGGAGAGGTACACACTACTATAAAGAATTCCAGTACGACTTCATTACAATGGAAGACCACGGGTTTGGAAATGAAATGGAAAAGTATAGCCAAGAGAGATTAAACTTGAGGCTATATGGTTGACTGGATTGAGTGTTAATTAGGGCAATTATCAATGAGATAATAGAATTACTTCTTGGTTGACGTCATTTGATCACTAAAGCATCCAAAGTACCTCTGCTGCAAGCTGAGTGGTCTAAGAATTTCAGAAAACAAAATCTCCTGAGGGCCACAAAACTTTTTCTTTTGAGTCTCTTAAATCTTCCATGCTGGCTCAGGAAAAAACAAACCAGAAAATCCTGACACCTGTACACTGGCCATAGACTACAATAAGCTCTTAAAGTTTCACATCATATTTTAAAAAATGATATGTGAATATATACTGTAAGAGAAAGTAACTTACAGTGTATTAGTGAAATGTCTAAATTAAGAAACCTCATGACTAGTCTGTTTTAACAACAGGAAATAGCAGAGAATAAGGTCATGAGTGAGACCATCAAATGGGCTGAATGGTGACCCACGAGCCCTCACGAGCACTCCTCCAGGGTGGCCACCACGAGACAGTGGGGAGGTGCTCTGTGTGGGTCACAGGAGATGACAGTCCTGATGAAACCCCACTGAGATTCACAAGCACATGCGAAGAGCTTCTGGACAGGTTTCCCCTATACGTAAATTAAGCAGTTATTATTTATTCAAAATTGACAGTAGTATGAATTTTAAAAAATTAGAAGTCTATAAGGAATAACATTTTCATAGTATTCTTTACACAGTAAGTGAACAGCAGGACAAATCCCACCATCTTTAACTTACAAAAACCTTAATCCTCTAAAGCAGAACTGGAGACCATCACCCACACAGCTGGAGGGCACCAGTCACCAGGAATTCCCACCTCACGTGCCCCCATGCTGACCCAGCCTCAAGCTCCTGTTGCCGTCACCTTCTAAACAGATGTCAGATCTCACTGGCATGGATGCCTCTCCTAAACGTGCATCAATCTCAGAGTTTTTCCAATTCCTCTACGTGCAATCCACAGGCCATAAAGCTGCCAAAGTCCTTCCCAAACCCTAAATCCTCTCCTCTTGTGCCCTTGCATAAAATCTTCAAGGAGTACCCTGTCATCTTCAATATAACATCTAAGTTCTCAGGCACAGTACACAACAGATCTTAAAATCTGGCCATGCCACCTAACTTCTTGCTTTTCCCCAAATGTGCTATGCTCCTTCACCTTCCTTCCTTCCAGAACTATTAACTAGGCACCGTTTTCGATGCTTGCCATACATGAATAAACAAGAAAGACCCTGGTCTTTGTGAGCCTTACATTCCCACGGTAGACAGACAGGTGGATAAATTGGTATATGGATTACTAACATAGGTAGCAAAATGACAGATAGATGGACAGATGACAGGCAGGTAGGCAGGAAGACAGATGGCTGATAGTGCTGGGGTTGGTAACTCAATGGACACACATGAAAGCAGGAGGGGAAGGGTAGGGACTACACACAAGGTGATACCGTGTCCTACCATTTTAACAGGGTGGTCAGGGAATGCCTCACAAAAGCAGTAACCCTTGAGCACAGATCTGATGGAAAGGTAACAAGCAATGTATATACATGAGAGAACGTTCTAGGCAGCAGGGAGCGAAAGGCCCCATAGCAATCAGGTGCTCAAGAAACATCCAGAAGCCAGCAGAGCTGTGGGAAGAGGATGATATGAAAGACCAGGGAATAACGGGAACCCAGACCACACAGACGGTAGATGCAAGTCTTACTCTCAGACCGACGGAAGCTACAGGAATACAGAGCAGAGGAGTGTCACCAGCTAACACTAGGTCACTGGTCCGGCTCTTCCCTTGGACTGTGAGCTCCTTTGCCCAAAGCAGGCTGAGCTCTGAGCTCATCCCCGAGTCTGGGTTCTAACTGGAAAGGGCAGACACCAAGCACAGCAGGTATTACACCACCTCATGGGGATGCTGTCTGATGTGAGCAGAGATTCCGAAGGAGGGTTCCAGGTGGCCCGGATGGAGACAGGTGCAGTGTCCTCCACTACCACCCTCCACCCACGCTTCCCTCCCACACCTACTCCACTCTCCCTACACAGGCTCATGGAAATGCACCTGAGGCCAAGGCAGCACCGTTTCCTACTTTGTCAACCTGTCTCAACGACAGAGGTTTTCTTTTCTCTTTGAAAAGAAAAACAATGAGGCAAGCAGCACCTCGCCTGTCTCCTATAATAGCCAGGAGGATTAGCAAAATATACCTTAGCAAATGCCAGGTAAACTTAGGGTTATCTTCCCCACCCTTCCTCATTAGGAAACAGAGGTAACACAGGAAATAGACTGTGCTATGTCTTAATTTCCAATTAAAAAAAATTTAACACAGAAAGTTAGAGCCTGGAGAACAAGACAAGTTGCAGTCTTCTATGTGGTAAGAAGGCAGATAACAGACCAGACAAAGCTAGACTTGCACCGTTTTGACGAGCTATTCACTGGGCTATCGTCAACAATCACATACCTCCCTGAACTTCTAGTTTCTCATCTAGAAGATGGAAAAAAGAACACTTAACTAGTCTCTGTGAGAACTGAAGATACCGGTGATAGTAAACGTGTGTCTACATGTACATGTCTACACATCCGCATGTGTCTGTGCGTGTCGGTGTCCACATGTGTCTACATGTGTGTGTCTGTGTACAGATCTACACATATGTGTGTCTATGGGTCTACATATGCACCTGTGTGTCTGTTATCTGTGTGTGTACCTATGTGGTTACGTTTGTGGGTCTACATGTGTGCTGCGTACCTATGTGTCTACATGCGTCTGTGTTTACACGTGTATCTACATATGAATTTACTTTGTGGGGTTATATGTACATTGGTGTGTGTATGAGTGTGTGTCTATGTATGTACCTGTGTCCACTGTACGTACGTGTGACTTTGTATGCATCTATATGTGTCAGTACTTGTGTGTCTACTGTACATGTGACTGTGTCTACGTGGGTGTCTATACCTGTGAGTCTCCCCTATATGTGACTATGTGTATGTTTATGTGAACCTACTTGTGTTTACTGTACGCATGACTTGTATTGTATACACACGTACAATACTAACATAGTAGCATTAAGACAGTGAGGTAGCTGAAGCATTTCACAGAGAGCTGACGGCCCGTGTGTGCCTGCCTCCACCCTCCTGGCTATCTGAAAGAGGCCTGGGACACCAGAATGAGGATGGGTTCCTGACACATGCTGGCTGTTCACACATCTCTGGAAGACAGAAGGTGGGGTTGAGAACCAGCTCCCGCTTCATTCCATCCCCACATCCAGGCGTCCTGGGGGTGTGTGGCAAAGGGGCAGCCCTCAGCATTGGCTGCCTTTCTAGCCCACTCTTCTTCCGCAGATGATGACCAGTGATACCCTAAGATCTGCCCTGCCTCTTCCTCCCTCCTGGGGAGGAGCACAGCCAAGATGTCAGGGAGACAGCTCCGCACAGGAAAGGGTGGGGGGTGGGGGTTCGTCCTGTCACCCCCACTACTGGGAGGAGGCGTGAAACAGAACCGAGAGCCTTATGTGGTCGACAAGCCCAGCCCTAGGGTGAACTGCCCGAGCTGCCTCGTGCCGTATCCTCGGATTCCTTGTCTGCAACATGAAGGCGCAGTAAGTAAGTCACCTGTTGGTTATAAAAACCACAGGAGACAGAGCCTGTGAAAGCGCTCTGCTAAATAGAAAGTAAAGCAGAAACATGATCTTTTAACTGCTGTCATTAGCAATCCACATGTGGCCTGAACAATGACACTTACTGACAATTTTCCTTAAAAACTGCCGTGAGGGAAGCAGGAAAAAGCCACTGGAATGTAGGTGTCAGGAAAAAAATCTCTCAAAACATAATTAAAAAATTCATCACTGTGCAAGTTTCCTGATGCTAAATTAATGAAAGAAATGCAAGCCAGCCAAACCCAGGTGATGGCTCCAACAGAACGGAATTACTAAGACACAGCACCATAAAACACAAAGGAAATAACAGAGAACATAGAAAAGTTTAAGAATTTTCTTTTTTGAAAAACAAATCCTGAGGTTAAAATGAAAAATTATACTAGGAACCGAGATAATAAAAACCAAACTGCAAAATTTGTCTCCCGGGAGATTACTGTTCAATTGTCACTAATTTCTAAATAGCAGACAGTATCTATAAGAATGTGAAAAGAGTCACTGTTTACTGAGCTTTAACGTGTACCCCTGAGGGTATATTTGTTTATGAGGTAGGATGTCACCAGCTATGATCACTCAACCAACCAAAGGACGGACATTCAAACACACCGCACCTCTGCCTCATCACCACACAGCTGCTGCAGACATGCACCCGCCCACCCATTTCAGCATCACATCACAGACGAGGGGGTCAGTGACCTCACAGCCGCACGGTGCCTTACCCGACCGGTAGCGCTCATCTCGCGACCCTGAGGACCTTCGGCGGTGATAGCGAGTGGAAGAGGCAGGAGTGACTGGAGCCCGGCGCTCAGGAGGCAAAGCTTGATCCACCCCTGGGTTAAGGGAAACAGCAAAGTAAGATAAGGCTTTACTTGGCAGCCAAAGTGCATCCACTTTGCAGAGTAAATCATTCGGAAGAATAAAGCCCTGACTCACTGCATGCCTACAGCCAAGCTAGAGCTCACAAGGGCATGGCCGGAGTGGGGAGGGTTGGGGACAACGGACAGGAAAGGGAGAAGCGTCCTGGGCAGGGGCAGGCTCATACCCCGACACTACAGCCTTCCGACACCAGCACAGCCTCCCTTACAGCACAAATGTCTACTAGGTCATGTGAAGAGACTCAAGTCTCTAGAACATGGGTAAGAAAACTAGAGCCCAACAAATCAAGTTGTGATTTTCTTTATGTAATACACATACAGGAAGGGTTATATTAATTCTCAAGGAAATTTAAAATCACGTTTATCATTAAGTTACCTATGAAATAAATTTTATAGGGGATCAACACCACAATTCAGGTACCAGGATTGAGCAGAAATTTTCATCTTTGTTCATTCAAAATTTCTAACTCTGAAACCTTATTCCATTTGATGTGAAATAGCTGAAAATTTTTTATTTCAATATGGCTTTGATGAATTACCTAAAATGATAAAATGGTCAGATAAAAACGACTTGATAGGTATCTGTCAAAAGCTGACCTAAACCTGGCAACCATGATACCTGTTGGACTTCGGAACTAGAGCAGCAAGCCGCACAGTCTAGATAAAACTAAGTAAGTTGACGGGAAGTATTTCATCATTACAGTTCAGAAGTAAAGACATTCTGAGCACTGCGCAAACAGTAACTGTTGCTTCCTCAGAAAAGGACCAGGCAAAACCTGGCAGAGAAAGTAAACCAGAGACAGCAGCTTTATCAGAAACTATTTATGGTCTTCCACGATGGCTCCGCGAGAGTTATTTCCATCAGGGATTTAATACTTCTCTCATGCTGGTGATTTCTGCACCCCAATTCTTTTTTCTTGAAGTAGGATCTACACCCAATGTGAGGCCTGAACTCACAACCCTGATATCAAGACTTGCACACCCCTCTGCACCGTAATTCCTGGTGGCATGTTTGTGGTAGATGACAGGTTAGGTTAACCTCACTACGGACTAACTGTACTCGGTGAACTGCGTAAGCACCCCAGCCCACAGTCGCCTGGTGAGGTTCTGTGAGCTTCTCGTCTAGCAGGCGTATTGACACTTCTTGACGACACAACAGTTCACAGCTACCAAACCTCATCCAGTTGTAGTCTACAAATCATCTTTCTAAAAAAGCTACTCTGGATTCTCATTAAAGAGATACACAGAATTTATGACATCAAGGAGTACTATTAAGTCATAATGAAAATTGGTCACTTGGCATTTACATCCATATTTATAAGCATGAATTTAACAATCCCTCTTAATTACCCATTTTAGACAATACATGACTTCTTCACACCAGTGTAGCCGTCACTACACCATTATTAGGATCATGAGTCAGTAGTGTGCTGCAAACACCCTTCTAATCTTACGTGCTTTTATTATTCTGCGGTTAATATCTATCTTTGGGCTCCATCATCTTGGTTTTCGATGTACTTGTTAAATCCTTCAAAATATCCCAACAGAAATGAAAAAAATCTTTCCAATGCATTCCTCACTGTGGGCAATCACTGATAACCTGGTTACAGTCTTAGTTTGATTTTTTTTCCTTAGAGACCCTCCTGGTGGATCCCCTCCTGTTCTAACCCCAGCTGGCTGGTCCACACCTGCTGCATAACCACCAGGGAGCACTCCTGCCTCCCAGAACTTGCTTTCACCTAGAAGACTAAGCAAGATCATGTATAAATTTGAAATCTTGAAAACGTGTATAAATAGATTTATTTAAAAGTTACGTGGGAGCGCCCGGGTGGCTCAGTCGGTTAAGCCTCCAACTTCAGCTCAGGTCATGATCTTGTGGTTCTTGAATTCAAGCCCCACATCAGGCTCTGTGCTGACAGCTGAGAGTCTGGAGCCTGCTTCAGATTCCTTGTCTCCCTCTCTCTCTGCCTCTCCAACCCCCCTCCCCCCCCGGCCCGCTCACATTCTCTCTCTCTCTCTCTCTCTCTCTCTCTCTCTCCCTCCCTCCCTCCCTCCCTAAAAATTAAAAAAAAAATTTAAGTTATATGCATTCATTACCTCTCAAGTATTGTTCTTAAGTTACATGTCATTCTGATGGTATATTTTTTACGAAAAATCTGGTTT
This sequence comes from Lynx rufus, assembly GCF_022079265.1. Taxonomy (NCBI): domain Eukaryota; kingdom Metazoa; phylum Chordata; class Mammalia; order Carnivora; family Felidae; genus Lynx; species Lynx rufus. The sequence goes on from NW_025814889.1 coordinate 452,333, forward strand.
TTTCTTTTCTCCTGTACTTCCACAATTTTTTCTTTCCTGCCACCAAAGGAGTTGCAAGCCTGTGTCTTCTGTGGTGAGGTTATCACCGTATCTACCTGCAGCAGATCTTTTATCTGAGCTGTTCCATTTACCCAAAGAAGAGCCCTCCCCAGTCCCCCGTCTTGTGAGACACCTGTCAACACGGAAGCATTTGTCATTTGGGGCTGAAGCTGTTCTCACCCTCCAGGGCACATGCTCCAGTTCGGCACTGCCTGGTACGCCAACTCCAGAGGTTCTCAGTTCCATTTCTCCAGAAAATGAACATCTCTGGGGGAGTGGGGAAGACGTGGACCACCTGGTTCCAAGGCGCTAAGCCTACCCCCTCCCTCCCTCAAGGTGCCCATGAAACCAGCGCCGTCACTTGTCGCTTCCTCCCCCCTGCTAAACTTGGCACCCTCGTCATCAACCCCAGAGATCATAAAACCCTGTCATGGACTCTCCCACTCTTTCGTCCTGTGGATGACACCTCATCCGTTTACAGACATCTTAGTGCAGTTCCAGGAAGCAGAGCTAAATGTGCATATTCGAGCCGCTGAGGTCAAACAGTGCCTGATTTATGCATATATCCAAGTCTGGCGTTCAATTTCAGCCAGGCCACAGACCTAGTGCATTCAAACACGCTTCCTGGAATTAACTTTCACCCCGCTCGGGTCCCCAGGTGGCCACGTACTTCTGGGAAATGCAGTCACGGGACACAGACCAGTGCCCGCCTGTCCACAGAGGTGCACGTCTGTCTTCAACCAATTTCGCATGCAAACACTGTGCACGTTTACAGGCTTCACAGGCTGAAGTTCACAGCTTACAAGTTTTAAGAGGAATGAGTTATTTTGATAAAAGAAAAACAGCTTCAACAGGTCACTGGCAACAGAGCATTTAAAACAAACTAAAATATTAGCATAGCATGTGCATACCCACCATTAATTTTAATCTGACCTCACTGCGAATGAAATCTGAAGTACCATCAAGGTATGTTCTGACGGGAAGAAGCCATCAGTCAAATCTGCAACTGAAATCAGAATTTCCAACGTGTCACCACAGGAGGACCCAGAGGTAGTAACTGAGGGTCCTTCCTGTTGAATTCCATAAAGTGAGTACACGAATCATTACTCAAACACACAGAGCTCAGCACACAGCTAGCCGAGGGCCCATGTTCACACCACAACTGGAAACCAGCTCTCAGGGAAAGCACAGACCAACCAGAGTGCCTACAACAGGATGCGTGAGTCGGATCTGAGAGACGTCACTGGAAGGTGAGCCGTCTCATGGGAGGCGGGGTAACCCTCCAGAAACACAAATCTCAGGGGGGGGGAAATGAAAACATGACAGGGATGGAGAGGAGCTATCTCCCGGGCACTTACTAAGCATCAGGTCCCACGTGAACTGAGGGAAAGAGCACCAGAGACAACATCCTCTCAGATACCCATCACTGTGACCCTGGGCCTCAGTTTCCCATCTGTACACAGCCACGACACTTTCAAGTAGCACGTGAATGTTCTCGGGTAGCTGCCCCTTCCCTTGAGATGGGCGCCCCCCCCACACCAGGGATCTCGCTCTCCCTCTCGCTCTCCCTCTCGCTCTCTCTTCCTCTCGAGATCCACCCCGCCAGCACACCAGGCTCACAACAACGCTCTGGTGGCTGGGTCCTCGTGGCAGAGGCCGTGTGCTGCTTGGTGCTGCACTCTTGATACAATGGCCATTTGTCACATGGCTGAATCTAGCTGGTACCTTGAAGCCACCAAGAAGTGCCTTCATGATCTCACTACCAGACTACTCGTCCACCAGTGATCTTCTCAGGACACAGCGCTGCCCAGGAGTTAAATCCAGGCCGCTGAGAGCTATGAGGTCATCTGACAACAATGTGGTCTTCGTCTTCTTACTCAGGAGGCTGCGGTCAGGAGCTAGGATGTCTGTGGGCTCCTCTCCTCCCTGGGCCGAATGGCCCCTGGCCCGCAGGAGGGGCTCAGTGATGTTCCTGAACCAACACGGGATGTTTTCACAGCACGTGCGGGTCCTCGCAAGGCTCCTGCAAGGCTTCAGTTCAGCCATGACCATGAGATTTCGGTTGTCCTCGAGAGTTGCAAAGGGACGCCAAGTATGACTCATCAGAGGAAGGAACCCTAGTAGCCTAAGGGGGGGAGGAGAGGGGCGGCAAGGATGGGAGAGAGGGACCCGGCCTCCAGGCCCCTGACCTTCAGCCATGCCACTTCCAACACATGATGAACAAAGGACTCACTGAAGAAAACTGTTGACAACGCAGTTCTGTCACGCCAACAACCCACCAATTCCAGACCCTCGAATACACTCAGTGAATTCATCATCGCTACAGGCAACCAGACACCAGAAACCACAACAATCCCCACGGTAACCCGGAAATATGGCCATCGGGGCTCCAGCACGCTGACGCACCACGTGCCACGGGCCAGGAGACCTGTGGTGTAGACAACACGGGGTCATTCAGGACGGCAAATGTTCCAGAAAACATCAAGACTTTTCCCGACAGCAAGGGAAAGAAGACACTGATAAATCTTGGTTTTCAACGTATTTTCAAAAGAAATCATGAAAGATGCACAGAAGAGGACTTGAGGAAAAACGTATATGAGAGTCAAAAGCAGAAGACCTGGGTCCAGACTCTGGTCTGACTCTTAACCACACGCACAACTGGACAAACCCCTCAGCTGCCACCTCAGCTCCCACGTACATTGGGGTGCAGACACGGACACGGTCACCTGTGACACGCCCCAGGACCCTTGCTGGAACGGACACCTCTCTGGCCCTGTCCCCTGGCAGGCAGTGCCTGCGGCTCCCAGCACCTAGCAGAGCCCGCCACATCCACGGGGATCTGACACACACAGATCCTGCTTCAGGAACCTGGTAAAATTGCTGAGGGCTTGTCCAGACTTCAAGTCTGCACCAGAACAATTTCTGGGTTGTCCCCTACTCTTCTAGTACCTAATTACACTCTCGAAACACAGCACTTACTTCTAAAACAAGTGCAATCAAGCCTTTGCCAGAAAACAACCAGTACAATCATTGCACGTACGGGTAAGAAATTTACTACATCTGCTTTGTATTGACTCAGATGAGAACACAGCACAGAAAGACAAATTCTGTCACCTTAACACCTGCCCCAACCATCAGCCCGAGTCTTATGTTTCTGCCACTGTCGTTTCTACCCCTCAAAACAGAAGTCCTTACCAAAAATCAGTATGAATTTGCTACAATATTCTCGTTGATGTGTTTTAATTTGATTAGATATCATAATGTGGAAAAGTGCAGAAGATCTGGAACTTCAGGGAGTTTTAAGTGCACCCAAACTCTCGGCCTCTGCCCATCGGGTAAGAGAAGCTCAGGAAGGATGGAGCGTGCAAAGTCAGGAGCAGGGCTTCAAATATGTGCGTTTCTCAGACACCTCACATGCTCTTTGCAAAAACCCACACGAGCCAGTTCCGGAGGGGACGCATCTCCAGCTGCTCGGGTGAATGATCAGAGATCCTGCCACCAGCTCTGCTCAAGCTCCAGGGGCGGCTTTGCTGCTGTAACCACCGATAACCGGGGAGGAAAAATCCGGCTGGTAAACCACCACTAAACGTAACGGGAAGCCCATCTGACCAAACCAACAACTGTGTATGACAAAACAAGAGTACTTCTCAGGCAAATGACAGCCACAAATTGTGTCCCAAGATCAAGATCATGGATGGCTCCCCCAAGACACAGGTGGTTTACCTCTAGTTGAGAGAAACTTATTTCCTACTGCAAGTCAATCTGGAAAGAATTCGTGCTAAGTCAGACAGGCAACCTGATTTAAATACCCTTTTATTCCTCTGGGAGTAGACCCTGCGGCTTACACCCCACCCATCATCAACAAATGGCACAGCATGACTCAGCTGAGCAGGCCCCCAGGGACAGGCTTGTGCCCCCGAAGCCCAGGTTGGGACAGGCAAACATGGCTTCTGGGCCGAGGGATGCACCTTGGGAGACTCTAACTCCTGTTACAGAAAGACGGCCCGGGCCAAATCGTGCACCGGGCACCAGAGAAGCACAGCGGTTGTTCGCGGGAAGAACCCAAACCGGCCGCCCCCAGTCTCAGGGAGACCACAGCACCGGCACACTTGCTCCTCTGACTCTGGAACACAATGGCAGAACACTCGGGTCTATACCCTTCAACACAGGACGAGAAAGCTCATCTCCTGTGAGACTATAAATTGCACGATGCACAAGCTGGGAGCTCTGCCCCTTGCAGGAGACTCCTTCACAAAGCTGCAAACCCAGCAGACTCCTCATTAGCTGGGTCTCAGATACAGCTGCCTCCACACAGGCCTGTCGCCAGGATGGTGGGTCTGCAGTTGAAGCTCTCAACACCGGGGGTTGTTGAGCTGAAATCCAGGATTCACGATGATAAGACGACACAATTCAACTGACTAGTGTGCAGGGGCCCCAAATCGTGTTGTTCTTTAACCACTGAAGTATGGAAACAAGGAGAGCACTACGTGTCACCATTTACCACTTAAATGTACCCAAACTGGAAATCAAATAGAGCTGTGCTCACAGGTAGGAGACGGCTACGGCACTGACACGTCCGTTTGTCTGGATGTTCGAGGCATCGTACAGAGCTAAGCACCACATTGGCCGCCAGCTCTGCCCTCAGCTGGGCTCCCCAAGACCCACTGAGCACCAGCACCTGCCGGACACATTTGCTTCCCTGCCACATGTGGTCTGTGGCCAGGAGGACACGCGGCAGGGCCCTGCCTGCTACCTGCGTGGCTGTATAGGTGGCCTGCCCCCCAGCAAATGGCCTGTAACGTGCAGATGGTTACTCGTTCATCCTGGCGGGGGTGGAATCATCTCATATTCAACCACCACCAACCTACAACTTCGTAATCATTTCAGAAGTAGGATGCTGTTCAGGGGCCTGTTCTAACCCCAGGGATCCTTGCAGAAGTGACACCTGACATGAGCTTCAAATGATGCGCAGATGCAGGCAGAGGGCACCGGCACGTGCAGAAAGCCCGCCTTGGAAACGGGTGACCGTCAGACAGAGTCCAGCAGCAGGAAGGTGCGTGGAGCTGAAGAGCAGCTGGGACTGCCGTGTGCCAGGCCCTCCTGACCCAGACCCGGCTACACTCTGCGCATGGCCATCTGCCGTCTCTGGTAGGAGCAAACGGGGTACAGTTAACCTAACCGAGAGAGGTCCCCCCCTGCGAGGGGGCCATTCATGCGGGTCCCACGGCCGATTCCCAGGGAGAGGAAAGCAGCAGACAGACTAGCTCCCTGTTCTCATTATCAGAATTCACCCAGATTTCCACAACCACGCAGTCACGGGAAATCCTCATAATTGAGCCACTGAAGGAAAGGCAGGCTGGGCACAGAGTAGACCAGACCCACACAAACCAGTCACCACTGGGAAATATGCCCGGACGGTCCCAAGGAAAGTAAAATCCAGCTAACATACACGTTATTAGAAAGAGGAACTGTATCTGGTTGAGAAAGTTTCACTACTTATGGTAACCGGAATTTTACTACTTTACGTCCCCGTGGCCTTGTCACAGGGGCCGTGAAGACTCAGTGATAGAAGATATGCCTGAAGAGACTGGTAGAGCGGAGTTTTCTCCCGTGTTTTAAGTTTCATCAGGTTTAGGAATGAGTGAAAGAGGTGCTACATAACGGAGCACTAGTACCAAATGGGTGTGTCTTAAGATTCTCTCCTTGCAAATGATCTTTAACGTATTCTTCCTGACCCTTCATCAGACACACAATTTTCATCTTTCCTTCTAGCTTCTGGCACACTTTTTCTCATCTGGATTTAAGGCAGTGCTCAACACTGCTCCCCAAAAACACAGTTATCTCCTGGGCAGACGGGACCAGGAAGCAGCCTGTGTAGGGAGCACAGTCCCCAGACTCTGGCACCAGGGCTCAGATGCTGGATGCCTGGACAAGCCATTCTGATTCAGAACTGTGCGTCCCAAACCACATCTTAGGAATATCTGTAGCATACTTTACAGAAGTGTTAATGTTTTCTCTGGTAAGTAAAAATAATGTGTAAAAGAAAAAAAAAGTTCATCAAAACACAAATCCCCTTGTAAAAAAGCAGAGGGTGGGTTAGGGTCACTACCAACGAGATCCTACCCCAAAAGAACGACTTCTCAGACTGAGCTCGTCAAGGAATAACACTCTGAGAAGCTGCTTCTTTCCATGCTACTTCCCCAAAGTTCCACATAATGAACAACTGCTCACCCCAGCAGTTTCTCAGAAACAAAGATGAGCAGAGAAAACTGTGAAACTGACAGGGAACCTGGTCTCCCGAGCTTAGAACCATGGGGGGACCTGCCTTCCCTTCCCTGGGGGCATAGGAGGTGGGGGACCCAGGCACCCAGAGCAGCGGCCCCAGACAGGTGCTGCCTCCCCACGTTGCGGTCAGGTGCCCGCGGCTTATGTAAACCGTGATGTGGGCCCCGCAGCTAGAGCCAACTCCTCCACCCACTCCCCGCCTCTGTCCCCAAGCTGGTCAGAGAAGAGGGGCAGGAGCCACAACCAGGGCCTCTTCTGAGACCCTAGGGCCAACGCAACACTAAATTTCTCTATTTCTTCCTGAGTTTCAAATAATGGCTCTTATTTGGGACTAAACCCTAAGGGTAAACTTAAAGCTTACAAACGTTTGTTTTCTTTTTCTACTAAAAGATGCACTGAACTCAAATTGGGGCTTCTCATATTCAAAATATTGCCCACTGAAGTAACTCCGGCCTCTGAATAAGCTCATTACCTCTGAGTATACACTCGAGGATCACTGGCTCGGTTTTCCTATTTCCCAGTGGCATGGTGCCCTCTGGGAACCTGACGGTGCTGCAGTGCAGACTCGCCCCCAAGCAGAGCTCAGGGCCAGAATGGCCCGGCACACCCTCGCTGAGGCCAGGGACATAGGGTGGCGGAGGACCAACCATTTCAACTAGAATTTTATGATTCGTCACGCATTCTTCTTTCTCTAGTGTTTTGTAAATGGTGCTCCAACTGCGGAAATAGGATTGTAAAACACGGTATTATATTTTCACAGGAAAGACTCAGAACTGGGCCCTGAGGCAGCGGGACAGTCAGGGTCCGGGGATCGTGACAAGCTCTGTGACCGAGGGGCGGTGGGGCCCTGGCTGAGTCACCGGAGCTCGCCTGGAGGCTGGGGCTCAAGCCCGGAGCCCCGCCTGAGCCTGCACGCGGCTCCGGTCCCCCACGCTGGGTGTGCACGGCGGCGGCAGGGGGAGGCCGGCCCCGGAGGCCCCCCTCCGGGTCTCTCTCAGTGGAGTGCGCTCACCGAAGCGAAAGTAAAACAGCGGCCGGTTCCCCGCGGTGCTGGCCGCCCGCTCTCTGACCGCGGCTTCTCGGATGTCACACACCCCGATGTTGCCGGAGTGCAGCGCTCTTCCCGGGGCTCCTTCACTGTGCTGCAGTCTACACCGGACCACGGCAGCTCCATTCGCTGCTGTAACAAGTTGAAAAAAACTAATTAATGCAAACTTTAGTTTTTTTAAAATTTGTTACAGCACTGAGCAGAGCTGCCGACCCCATGCAGAACGGCACAAAGAACACCAAAGGACCACGCGACACAGGGCCACCCTCAACGCCCAGCCAACACGGGTCAACCAGGTCCTCTGCACCACCGCGGCTCAAGAATGCCTTCTGGGGACGGGCGGCACCGTCACAGAAATTAAAACCCAACAATGTCAAGAGCCCACATCTGCCCCCGAGCAGCCCTCCTCCAAAACGTGGAGGCGCCTCCTGCAGAAAGGAATTCACAAGGACGGGCCAAGGAAACGGCCAACAGCTTGGCGGTTCTGTTAGAAAACCGTCTGGCCATCTGCCCACATCTACTCTGAAAGCCTCTCACACATGGGTGTCAGCCAGCCAGAAATCGGATTCGTTTTTAATTCACTGAATAGAACCGAGCTTCTTCCTTCCGTGAGCCAGACAACAGGAAAATCCAGCCCATCGGCTAAGTCAGGCCAACACAACACGCCCACCTTTACATTATCTTCTTAAGTATCAAGGAAGGAAAGAAAAATACACAGAATCAAAACAAAACTACAAACACAATGGAGACTCAACACACGAATTCAGTTCCCTGGAACGTGCTCTGTGGGACGCACCCCTTGCCAAGCTAACGGAACACCAGCTGGACATGTCATAGCCTGGAGAGCAGAGGGGCAGAGCGGGGGTCTGTACGCTGTGTGCACCTGCAGATCTGAACCTCTCACTGGGCTTTACACATGTTGTTTCAACAGTGAAAACTAGGAGTTCAGGAAGCACCTTCGAGATTTAGGTTGCTATCCTTTATTCTTGAGGACTTGGGTCAGCCTGGAACCATTCCTAAAGCCTAGCTGATTTTCAAGGTCACCTCTGACTGAACCACACCTCCATCAGAACTAACGTGTTGGAACTCCAGCCTGGTAGCATTTTCTTTTCCCTGAAATGCGCAGAATGCATCTCAAGTGCACAGAGATTCTACAAACCTCCGCACAGGAAACACCTGAGTGAAACAGACTTTGTACTTCAGGGGAAGATCCACAGCATTTTACAATCACATTTCAGAACACACCCAACCTTTACCATTTCATAATCCCAGGCAGGATGTCATTCAGTTTCTAGATTCTAGATCTGCCCCCCTGTGACACCAACAAAAACCTTGGCTTAATATAAACTATAATCAATAGCAATAATTTTTAACTCACTAAACCAAAAGTTATGTTTACATCATAATGTTCGTATTTTTATGGTTACAATAAGCATTTTAGAGTAATCGACATATTCTTGCCTTCTACAGATGAAATACCTACTAAATTTATTGCACACATTTATAGAAAAGTCACGTGTGCCCCCCTGTATGCACAAAACATGAGCAACCACACAGAAGAGTTTGACGTGGCCCGCACATCAGAAGTGTGACTTTCGTGCAAGTTGGGCTAGAGGAAGGGTCTGCACTCAGCAGTTGCTCTGTCATGTCACACTTAACTCTTAAAATTAGACGCTTTATGTACTCATGGAAGGTACGTACTCGGAGGCTGGGGCAGGTAGGCTCCAATTAGTTTTGACCTCTTCTTTTCATATCCTTTTTGGGTGATGTCACCTGTAAGAGAAGGAAAGAGGCATTCAGCATGGTCTCAGTGACGAGCAGGTCACTCAATGGACTCGAAGACGTTGCAAGTTACCTCCTTTGTGTCTTGTTTGCCTTGTACTTATAATTCAAAGGAGAAAGCACTGTATGTCATTCACCTTGGCCCTCCCCACCCTCACAGAGTCATCTAAGACACATAAAAATCCTTGCTAGGCTCATATTTGTCCCAGACCCTCCTCACAAGGTTCCGGCTCTGACTGGGCCCAGAGTGAGTCTTGTGACTTTATTCACATGGGCCGAGCAGAAAGGCCCCCAGTCTACCCGGCTCCCAATAGCTTAGCCAACAGGAAACTGCAGGCATCTACGCTGGGGATAGATGTCCACCAAAACCATTGCTGATTAGGATTTTCCTCCGCTGACTGACCTGCTTGTTGGTCCCACAGACACTCAACTGCTAGGGTGTTTATGAAATAAATGACTCAGACCAGATGAAACATAAAATAAAACAGAGCAAGAAAATGTGGGACCTACAAAAATCCAAAGTATGCAAGCAAGGTGCTTATCCTTAAAGCATAAATTAAAATTTTAAAGCCAGAGGTTCACACACAGAAGAGCAGGGGGGCTCACCATGTTGACCTTTTCCCCAAATGCGGAGTACCAAGGACAAAGCGGAAGCACTAACACACACAAAATGCTGGGTTTGCCCCTGAACGTTTTGTGATTATTTTTTCCTAATATTCGGAACAAGCCATCATTCCCAGAAGAGCTTAAAAACTCAAGTTTTAATAAAAATACAGCAAATGAGAAGTTATGAGTCATACACAAATTGGTGAATTTGCTTTTCCTAGTGACGTATGCTCACCGAATCTGAGCAAACCACGAGCACCCTCTATAAAGACTGCCCGTGACCGACCCGACAAACTCACAGCTCACTTTGCAGGCTGTGTGCCAGGTGAAACACACACCTAGTTTTTAAACAACCAAAGTTTCTGGAAAACGTATCCCACCATCCACGATGAGCACTTCCGATGCTGACGGCGTGTCAGCGGCCACTGTCGACACACAGACGGTCTGCGGCCCTTAGGTGTATGTGCTGTGGCTGCATACAACACAGTTAAGCACCAAGTCTGCTCGGTTGCTTCTGGAGACGCTCCATCAAGTCCCCCGGTTTAAAAGGCTGTCTAAAAATCTCAACAACCAAAACATCCCGTGTGCACATACACACTCTGGAGCATGTTTGTGATTTACCAGGAAAACAGAGTAAGTTACCGAATTAGGATACTGGCTGAGAAGTGGCAGTCATGGGCCATGCCTTCTGATTTCTGCCCACGACTACCACGCCTCTTAACATTAAAGACGAGGGGCACCAGCGTGGCTCAGTCAGGTAAGCATCTGACACTTGATTTCGACTCAGGTCATGATCGCGCGGTTCTGGAGTTGGAGCCACGAATCGAGCTTTGGGCTGACAGTGCTGCTTGGGATTCTCTCTCTCCTTTTCTCCCTCTCTCTGTCCCTCCCCTACTTGTGTGCCCGAGCACTCACTCTCTCTCTCTCTCAAAATAAATAAATAAATAAACTTAAAAAAACAAACAAACATTAAAGGCAAGGAGCCATCTGGCTTTGGAAAAACAGGATAAAACCAATCTGTAGGAGGAATCCCAGCGATGCCTGGAAGCTGTGTGGTCAAGGTAGGACCACAGCGGCCGAGGAGGGGGAGGGTGGTCCATGGGGAACCAGGCCCTCCAGGCTGCTTCACATCAATCTGCCTGAGGGCAGAATAAGAAAAGCAGTCAAGCCCCAGGGGACGGTTGAAGCTCCCAGGCCTGCTCACAGACAAGGAGGAGCCCCCCCCCCCCTTAGATGACAGATGACAGGACAGCAGGACCACCACGCCTTCTCTCAGCCCCTGGGTTCGCTGTCCCTCACCACGCACGCTTCCCCAACGTTCTCTGAAAAGAACGCCATCGAGGAAGCCAGTTCCCTTGTAATTTACGGCTCCTGCATCCGCCGTGGCTCATGTCAGCCCTTCCCGGACTCAGAGCCCGTCTGCTCCCTGCAAGGGAGGGGAGGGGAGATGAAATCAGGGACAGGAAGAGGAAGGCACAGGTGAGGGTGTACAGCTGGGACCACGGCACACACAGCCCCCTGAGCACGAGGTAGACACCTGCTGTTTACCTGTACTCTGCAGGGTCCTACACCTGAGTCCCAGCAGGGTAGGCCAGCACCTTTCATGGTGTGTTCTGTACCCAAAATTCAGCTCAAGTTTCAAAAACTTCTCAGATGAACATCTATGTGTGGGGGAAGGAAGTCTGCACCTAATTGTCGGCAGAGACCAACCGCAAGGAAACTCAGTTTTAACTCTGTATTACTTCAGGAAGCTCCCATTATTAAGACTTTAGGCCTCAAGGAAAATAAGCCCTTTCCAGGTGAAAACACACTCTTCACTCTTCATGAAGTCAGAAGACGTCAGTGTTGTTCTCCAGAGCATCTCTACCCAGGTTCCTGGCCCAGCTCAGAAGGGGCTGGATGGTGGGAGGAGTCAGTGCTTCTGAGCAGGTGATTCGCTCCAGCCCCACTATGAAATCATGCTCACGAGCACCCGGCTCACAGGGGATTCCAGATACCACTCTCAGAGACCCCAGGTTGCTACCAGCTCTTAAAACCTACAGGCGTGGAAAGAGAGACACTTTTTATTAAATAACTTCATCTAAATGAGGGGGCGGCAAACGACAAATCCAGCTTGCAGACTGTTTTTGCACACAACGCTTTCCTGGCACACAGCTGCACCCCGTGTGCACCACAGCCCAGACCGCACAGCCCACACCAGAGGGATTTACCACGACAGACAAGTTTCCACAGCCCCTGTCCCACGCGTCCCAAAGAGCCTTTAATCCTTAGAACTACTGATTTGACAGGTGAGAAACAGACAAACGGTGCTCCTGTTTCTGGCCCAGGTCCCCAGATCTAAGAAACAAACTCTGACCAAATCGCAAACAACTTCCCACCGAAGCCACACCTGAAACCGTCCACTCCAGCCAACACGGACGTGGTCGGTGTTCTGGCCACCTGCCCACGACATGCCTCCCCCCCTGCCACACACTCCATCCTGGCCTTGGGCTCCGGCCGCAGAGAACTCTGCACAAGTCATGGTAGTGCTTTCCTCACGAGGCCTTGGACAGCTGCTGCCAGCTTACTCCTGTCACATACGCAAGTGACTCCCTCAGAATACGGGCAATGCCGTCAGGACTAGCGTTCTACAGAGCTGAGCCCCAGACCCACTGTTTCACAAACAGGCACCGCATGTCAGTGGGTTTAGTCACACAAGCCAGCACTGGACATGAATGTCACAGAGTGACTTCCAATAAACAGCTGGACAGAGTCTGTGCTCATCATCCGGGCACACAGAGGGTGATTATTTAACTGTTTGGGGATCATTCGGGGAAGAGGCAGAGAGGGATGCTCAGTGACTCCATTATTAGGGTGTCTGAGACAACAGCTTCAGGGTGTGTTCCCCGAAAGGATCCAGTGTCTGTGCCAAGGGCCCAGGGTCATTCAGGCACCCCAAGCATCAGGGCTAAAAACGTTGCCGCTTTTCCATGGAGAAAGTCCAGTTACTTTGAACTCTGCAACTACTTTAGCATCAATCTGTAGCAACCTCTCACTGTGAGTTTATACAGGCAGATTTTCTCGCCAGGGGCTCTTACGTTCTGCCAGTGAGCTTTTCTGCACTGATACAGTAACGAAGACACGTAAGTTGGAGAAAGAGGAGAGAGATGATTGACCGATGAAAGGAGGATGGATGGAGCGATGGAAGGAAAAAGGATGAAGGGGTACGCAGGATGGACACGAGCTGGCTGGCTTCACATGCGACTCCGTCCTCCCAGGGCGCCTCCCCAGTCTCTGCCCAAAGCTGATTGACAATCCGTGCCATGATGCGACACCACCGTGAAAACATGCTTCTCCTTCTCTCATCATCCAGGCTGAAGGCTCCATGGGCACTCCTCTCTCCTCCTCACCCTGGATCTGTGGTGAGCATGCAGCCTTCAGGGTAAAACCGTGACTCTGAGTAGAAGGGCCACCCTGGGAGAAGCCACTCCTTCCTGCCACACCAACCCTTGCTCAAGTATTTGCCACATAAAATCCAAACAGCATACTTCCATACTCCTGTGTTGAAGACACCCGTCCACGTAACTCCTTTTGCCTTTCAGGAGTAAGAACACAGGACACAAAAGTGCAGAAATCATCCTTTCTCAGTGAGAAGAAAACGCAACCGATCTTCTGAAATACTTCCCACTTTATCAAAAATTTCCATATTGTCATCCTCCAAGAAGCTCAATAAAACTTAAAGTTTCATAAGAAATTGAAGTTATGTCTTTCGTTACCAAAAAAAAAAAAAAAAAAAAAAAAAAGATTTGCAGACAAGTTCTGAACCTAAAACGAAAGGCCAAGTAAGGCAAAACTACCAATACATAGCTGAGCAACACTGAGCAGAGACCTTTCTCACCTTCCCCAAAGGAAGCATCCTCTTATTACCATCGTAGCCCAGAGTTTCAGGTGAACCCCCAAGTCCTTGAAAAGAAGCCAAGCAAATGCAGGGCTGAAGGAGACACCGCAGGCCCCCATCTTTCCGACCCAGCCTCGCACCATACACTCAGGCCCCACGAGGGTCTGTGCAGAGCCACTGGCCCTGTGATGCCTGGCTGGGAAGGGGGAGCCTGGACCACCAAGACATCTCAAGGTGACAGGATGCTCCCTAGGAGTGGAACTCAGGCCACAGAGCCAGGCTGGGATCAGAGTAAACAGACCAGCCTAATGGGATGGTTTCCATTCCCAGCATTAGGACTTTGATTCTTCATCTGAAGCTGGAACGAATGCTTATGTAACAAAGCAATCATTCCCATGTTTGGAATTTTACAGCTGTCAGGAACCTTCCTAACATCCCTCTCCTAGGCCGATGGCTTTATAAGGTATCAGGAGCACCCTGGAAGGCACTCTCCCCCCGGCCCGGCTGCTGGAGGCGTGTTAGCCACTCTGTGCTGAGCTTTTCTTTTTGCAGAAAGAGACTGTGGCGTCCGTGCTTGCACCCGCCTGTCCGAGGTGGTGGGAGCACACAGACCCGGGACCCCTTCTGTCCCTGAACACAGCTGGGGGCCCTGCAGGGTCAGTTTACTGACCTCAGGCCTCACCTCTCTCGTTTTTAAAATACTGGTAATAATATCTACTACCTTCGGGGCACCTAGGTGGTGCAGTCGGTTGGGCGTCCGACTTCAGCTCAGGTCATGATCTCAAGATTTGTGGGTTTGAGCCCTATGTTGGGCTCTGTGCTGACAGCTCAGAGCCTGGACCCTGGTTTGGATTCTGTGTCTCCCTCTATGCCCCTCCCCCCCCACACACACACTCTCTCTCTCTCAAAAATAAAGATTAAAAAAATTAAAAAAAAAAATAATACCTACCACCTTCTACTGCAGTGGAAAAGGTCAAATACAAGGGACAGGAAAGGTCTCAGTGAGCACCAGCAGACGGGAGAAGGTACTTTCAGCCCCACAAACGCTTTCCATGATCTGTGACCCGTTCATACTTTGAGGGACACTGGGGTGCCCAGGCAGCGTTCCCACCCCGGAAGACCTCCAAGCACCTGCTCAGCTCACTAGCATGTGGCCAACAGGCAGCAGGCAGCCATAAAAGGACCCTCCCAGGAGAGGAGGCCAAAGACAGGCCGTTTACAGAAGCAGAAACACTGAGGAAACACAACATCACGCCCTCTAAAGCGTCCACTTGCTTTTCCTCTCTCCCTGACACCGCCACCTGGGCCAACAGTCACACGTCGTCTGGACAGCCACTTGCAGCCCATGACCTCCAGCCCAGTGCCTGTCTTCACTAAAAGGGCAACACGGCCATGGGACCGCAGTACTCAGAGCACATGGAAGGCTGGTCACCGCACTCAGGGTGGACACCAAGCCCCCTGGCGGGGCCCGTACGTCCTCACAGAGTGTGGCCCCATGTCCTGCCAACACACACCCCACAGCCACGACGCTTCCTCTGACGCCATCTAGATGCAGGGCTGCTTTCACTGCCCCCAAGTTTTCTAAGACGGAAGCCACACTTCCAGTGTAAAGTTCAGAAACTAGAATTCCATAGGGCATTTTAAGTAAGGTGACTGGGGTGAAGACAGTCCCCTCTGTATGAATGCAAAATCACCAAGGCCTATTTAAACACTCAGTATGATGGGAAAAGACTCTGAAGAACTACCAATTAACACAATTGGTATTTTTATGTTTATGTGAATGACCAGAAACTTCCGTAAGGCATTCAGCTAATGCCATGACCAGAAAGACAAATATCATAAATGTGCCACTGTGATAAAATCCTAATCCTAGCCAATAAGGTCTCAGATATTATCACTTAAGGTTTTACTTTTTGTTGTTAAATGTTATCATGTGTCCCCTGTAACTGCCTTTTTTGGTTTGTCAGGAACTCCAACTGTATGAAGGTTTAAAGAAAATAACCCATTGGAAGTCCGTTCTATTCCAAGCCACACAAGAGGCGTCTGCCCAGCCCCGCAGCCGATACGCAACCAAGCTGCAGGTGTAAAGGGGGCCCTGTACCAGCACCCCCCCAGCCGGACAGGACACCAGGGCTCTCCAAGAATCCCAAAAGAACCTGTCAAATTCCTAGGATGCCATAGGTCTGCTGTGCAGGTGAGGGAGGCTCTGTAAGTGTGAGGCTGCCTTGTTCTCTGGCTTCAGGCCCTCCCTCCTGCCCGGTCAGTCCAGAACATTCAACTTGCTGTGATCACTTGCTATTAATACATTAAACAAGCGTCCTTTCTTGGTATTTTCTGAGATTCGGAGATCCTTCCCTCAGAAGAGGAGGAAACAGTCTCACACCCCAAGAACGGTGTTCCTGAAAAGACCACAGAAGTCTGAAGCACAGCTGCTCCCGCTTTCCAGACGGAACTCACTTCTGTGGATCCCGAGTCCCACAGGTAAGCAGGTTTTACTAGATGCTGTGACTCTTTCTCTGTGGGAGAGCAGGAAGGGGTAAGGTTGGGTGATGGACACCATTTTTCATGATTTCTAGCTAGAAATTCAGAAGGAGCTGAGGGCAGGGTCCCGGCTGGCCCCCCTCTCTCATCCAAGCCCCAGAGACCCCATGAGTGAGCCTCCTGCCCAACGACAGGGACAGCGTCTGTACCTTGGATTGGGAGGGGACGAAGCACAGAAGGGAAAAGGACGGGTACGGGCTGTCTCATGATTCGGGATGGCACCTTACAAATAAAGGCATTTATACTTCAGAGTTCCCGTAACCATCCTCCTGCTCATCTTCCAGGGAAGGGGTGGCCTGACCTGGCTACCGCACTCGCCCACAGGCCCGCCGAAGGCACCACCCAGGACCGTCAGGTGCCCATCCTCTGAAGCTCCCCCACTGTCCCACCATGAAATGTGTCCACACCTTCTGCAGAAGCAGAAAGAGGGCAAACAGAACCAACAATGTCCGTGTCACTCCTAGGACCAGGACGGTCTCAGGCGTGGCCCGTGGCAAGCACGCAGCGGGCAGCAAAGGCGGGGCGTGTGGGCCAAGCACCGGCAGTGGTTATGAACTCCACCCCTCGGCGCCCGGTCGGAAAGGGCTACATGGGCACCAAAGGAGAACGACAAAACTATGGAGTTTATCAAAGGCTTCATTACTGAGACAACAGGAGGAAAACAGGCCCATGAGTAGATACAAAAGTTCATTCCAGTGCAGAAACCCCAACACCCAGAAAATCGTGTCCCCGAAACAAAACTCAGAACCATTATTTATACACATCAGTTACGGGAGTGCCAGCGGACACGATCCAAGAGAGAGGCTGTCCTAGTTTTCCACAAACATAAAAGTACTATCTCCCTGTTTCATAAACACACCCTCACTCACCTCGAGTCTGGTCTTAAGTGTTCCCGGAATCATTTAAGCAGCTCCACTGAGGGTCGCTACAGCTGTGGTTGTCTGCTCGGCTGTTTCTGTGGCAACACCAACAAGGCAAAGCAATCTGAGAGGGCGCCTGGTCTGCCCCAACACAGCGTCGCGAGAGGAAGCTCACAGAGAGGTGAGCGACCTGACCACCTGTGCCCTGCCAGAGAGACCCAAGGCAACAGGGAAACGGGTTCCAAGCAGGGTCCCCAGAGACAGCTACTGCACACCCTGTTTGGTGCCAGTGCTATTTTTACTTGGGCCCGTCTGATGGGAAGGCAGCAGCATCTCAAAATGGTTTTACTTTGCTTTTCTCTAACACCCAATGATACCGAGCCTGTTTTCGTGGGTTTTTTTTCCATATGCACATCCTCTCTAGTGAAGTGTCTGTACATGTCTTTAGCCCATTTTCTCACTGGATTTCTAGTGATATTGTTGAATTCGGAAAGTGCTTTATGTAGTGTGAATACCAGTCTGTTGTTGAGCATGTGGGTGGCACATACTATCCACATCTGTACCTGGTCTGTCCACCGTCTTTCACAGAGCAGGTTTTAATTTTCGTGAAATCCAATTCATCAATATTTCTCTCTTAATTTTTGAAGGGACTGTGCTTGTAGATTCAAGTCTACAACCTGTTTGCCTAAGCCTAAATCTTGAAGATCTTCTATGATTTTTTGCTGTAAGTTTCACAGGTTCACATTTTACACTCACATCTATGATCCTTAAGCAGATTTTTGTGTAAGTGTGGGATTCAGATCTAGATTTTTTTTCTTACGGACATCCAACTGTTCCAACATGATTTTGGAGAAGCTTATCCTTTCCCCAACGAATTGCTCTTGCTCCTTGGTCAAAAATTAATTTGGCATACTTATGTAGCTGTGTTGCTTTCTGGGCTGTTGGGATTTAATGAGTACTTGTCCCAAGGACACCTTCAACGTCCAGATGTCATTCTCTAAGTGTCACTGTCATCCTAAAGAAATCATTGATACGTTAACCCCTAAAGCTTAACATGACCTAAGGGCTGGCCTGGGACTGGACGCTGCCATGGCTGGAGAGTGGCCAGCTCTCAACTCAGGTGGGCTCTTGGGGCACAAAGGACCCAAGTAGGTTCAGACTCAGGGAACACAACTGGGGACCTGCCAGCAAGCGCAGGCCACCTACAAACTTTTATAGGACATTTAGGCTGGGTCATGCCCCCTTCTGCATATCCACACACAGGGGCCTACTTCCCCTCACAGCTACCTGCCCATGGGTCAGAGGTTAGGGCCCAAGGTGAGCTCACACTCACTCCCTGCAGCACACCTACCCGCCCCACCTGCAGGCCCCAGGAGCACTTCAGGGAGCGTGGAGATGCCGGTGAGCACCGCACATCAGGCATGGTGATGCAAGCCCAGTCTTCCTCCCTAGAAATAAGGAGCCCCATCACCCGCCCCCTTCTTTCAGACTGAATAAAACACACCAAGGAGTCACTCTGACCTTCAGGAAATGCAGAAATCTACAGCTCAGTAGGGCATCCCACCTAAAACAGCAGCAAAGTAACACTGAAGCTTTGGCCTGCACCTGAGCTCGGAATTTCCTAATGCCATCAGAGGGTCCGGAGTTTAATTACCATTCACTCATTCATTCGTCCAGCAAACACGTATTAATACCTACTATGTGCCAAGCAGTTGGTAGAGGATGGTACATGAGAGAGACATGGCCCCATCACTAAATGTTTGCTGGACCAAAGATAAAAGTTTTTGAAACTTTTTAAAGGTGGAAATAAAGTAGCGACTAAGTTAATGATTCTAATGACGTTCTTAAATTGCCCCATCTGGCCGAGTAATGGGAAATAAGAATGGGTAAGTATGATGGCCCTCTTGTTGGGGTCAAGAGACAGAATATGTCAAGATTTTTTAAATCATTTTATCTTCAAATTGTATATATATTTTTAATCCTGCTTTCTAAACTAATGGCTCAGTCCTGTAAAGTCTTGCTGTTAATTTCAAGGATTTTGGAGGCAGGGAGGAAAAAGGAAGAGGGCAGATATGCCAGGAGACACGTGCGATAAACTAGTTATTCGGATAATTTTATGTAATCATTAAAAAAGATGTATACTTTTTGTGAGACCGATGACCTATGAGAGTCCCTCCAGAAAACACGCTGAGGTGCACAAATCCACCTGCAAACAAGACCAAAACTATCCTGAACTGTTGGGAATAAAACATCTGCACAGCCCCAGCACCTAATGTGTGCATGATAAAATTCTGATGAACCACTACCTACTTAAATAAAAAGAATCATGAAAATATAAACTTTTTACTCACGGAAACACTGTGCTTTTTTTTAATTTTTTTTTTCAATGTTTATTTATTTTGGGGACAGAGAGAGACAGAGCATGAACGGGGGAGGGGCAGAGAGAGAGGGAGACACAGAATCGGAAACAGGCTCCAGGCTCCGAGCCGTCAGCCCAGAGCCTGACGCGGGGCTCGAACTCCCGGACCGCGAGATCGTGACCTGGCTGAAGTTGGACGCTTAACCGACTGTGCCACCCAAGCGCCCCATCACTGTGCTTTTTAAACATTCTGCCCAACTTGGATCAAGTGGCAATTATTAATAATACATTTTATCCAAAAGGCCAATAATAAAGCATAATGTATACAATCCTGTACCTGATGATGCACTGTTCGAGGTCTCTGCTTTACTGCTGGAATCAACAAACCTCTGCTGGATATTTGACTACACACATGATTAAAGGTAACTCTTTAATCTTTACAAAATAACAGACACTGGCACCATACATCCCAATAGAGGAAAGATGAGCACACAGAATGACAAAATAGAAAAAAAACCCAAAAAACCTTTTACATAAAATAAGAAAAAATAACAAGTAACTAAAGCTTAAATCAACATATAAAATGGCTTGAGGGGCGCCTGGGTGGCTCAGTCGGTTGAGCGTCCGACTTCGGCTCAGGTCACGATCTCGCGGTCCGTGAGTTCGAGCCCTGCGTCAGGCTCTGTGCTGACAGCTCAGAGCCTGGAGCCTACTTCTGAGTCTGTGTCTCCCTCTCTCTCTGCCCCTCCCCTGCTCATGCTCTGTCTGTCTCAGAAATAAACATTAAAAAAAAAAAAAAAACTGGCTTGAAAACATGGTCATGTTGCAAAATAGCTTCCAGAGCAGAGCAGCTGACATAAGCCCAGAGACCAGGGTGGGTAAGTACAAAAGTGAAATTACACTTGATCAACCCGTAAGAAGTACAACGCCATCAAACACATAACAACAAGCCTCACGTGCCTGCTGCGTGCCGAGCCCTGGTCCCGGCATGAGGCAACAGCAGAATACAAACCAGAAGACCCCTGTCATCCCTGTCATCATGGCACTTAAGATCAAACTCCCACACGGTAATGACTTTTACATCACCAACACTCCACACATCAGCCAACCTCCCTGGCAAGCTCCACTGCTGTTAGTGGCTGGTCAAGGCACAGACCATGAGACTATCAGGCGGGAATGCTGGAAATAAACCTGCACAAATCCTAATCGTGATCGCTAGCCAAAATGAGATTTGGATGAACTACACAAAAGTACCTTGAACTCTCTTGAGAGTCAAAGATATTTCCTACTGAACAAAAATGGAAACCAAAATTTCTGGAATATAGCCAAAATAGTGAATAGTACACTTATGGCATTAAAAGTTCAGATCTGAAAAGAAAGGTCTGAAATCACTAATCTACCCTTCTTCTACCTTAAGAAAGTTGGGGGGGGGATCCAAAGCAAGTGAAGGGAAAGAAATAATAAAGGGCAGAAATCAGATTAACTGAAAACAGAAAAACCAAAAGCCTACAAAGAAAATCCCAAGGAATCCATGAAATTAACTGCTAGACCTACTAACTGACTTTAGCAAGGTCACAACATACAAAATCAAATCATATTAATATACACTAATAATGAGTATCTGGAACTAAATTTTTAAAAACATTTTACCTTTACATATCATTTACAGTAGCTATACCAATGAGAAATACTTAGGTATAAACCTAACAAAACATCCAAAACATGTATAGGATCTGTAGGATTTTTACAGAATCTGTATGCTGACAAGTATGAAACAGTGAAGAAAGAAATCAAAGATCCATACAAATTAAGAGACATACCATGTCCATGAACATAAAGATGTCAGTTCTCTCCAAATTAATGGATACATTTAACATGATCAAACTAAAATCCTAGCAGAATTCTTTTAGATATACCCAATTCTACAAGATATATGAAAAGTCAAAGAAACCAGAATAGCAAAAAAATGAGAATAAAGTTGGAGGTTTCATGCTACCATATTTAAGATTTATCACAAACTTACAAAAATCAAAACAATGTGACCACACACACGTCTAAATGCTTTTTGACAAGGATGCAAAATGAATTAAATAGGGAAAGGATGGTCTTTTCAACATGGCTGGAGTAACTGGTATCTATATGCAAAAAAAGAATCATCATCATCTCAACCTAACCCTCAAATAACTCAAAATAGACGACAGAGCTAAATGTATTAACAAAACTAAAATTTTAGAAGAGAACACAGGGGAGAATCCGCATAACTTTGGGTTAAACAAAGAACATGAGCCATAAAAAAATAATGAAGTGGACTTCATCAAAATTTAAAAATCTGTTCTGAAAAAGGCACTCTTCAGAGAATGAACACTAAGCTAGTGACTGGGAGAAAATATTTTCAAACCACACCTCTAACAAAGGACAGACAGCATCCTGATTAAGAACCTGGCAAAGAGGGGCGCCTGGGGGGCGCAGTCGGTTGAGCGTCCGACTTCAGCCGGGTCACGATCTCGCGGTCCGGGAGTTCGAGCCCCGCGTCGGGCTCTGGGCTGATGGCTCGGAGCCTGGAGCCTGTTTCCGATTCTGTGTCTCCCTCTCTCTCTGCCCCTCCCCCGTTCATGCTCTGTCTCTCTCTGTCCCAAAAATAAATAAACGTTGAAAAAAAAAAATTAAAAAAAAAAAAAAAGAACCTGGCAAAGACGTGAACAGACACGCCAACAGGGTGGATCAAAAGCTTGCGAAATAAGCACCATGAAACGCACAGATCTGGGCACCAGAGAGTTAGTTTTACTATATGTTAATCTTAAAAACAAGACAGAATTCCTATGAAAAGTAGAGACAGCATCACAGGCTACAAGGCATGCAGTGTACCAGCCTGAAGAAAACCTCTAGGTGTCCCCCACTCACGGCACCACCTGACTACCCCCGCGAGCCCCCAGCAACCACCTGGAAACCCTCAGTTTACACACAAGGTGAAAGAGAAAACGCAATTTCAGCAACATTCAGAAGTATTTCTCCAGCTCTTAACCTCCTGTTAAACTGGAAAAGGAGCCACACTTTGATGGACCTTCTACAGAAAATTAGGTGGCATTGCTAACGCTCTTGAATTCCTTTTGAGAAGAATCTTCCTGTCCATTCTCACCCCCCCCCCCCGCCAAGGTTTTCATAAAGACTCTTACACACCTGATAAACTCTGTAGCTGTAACAGCTTATGTCTGGACCCATCACAGGGACTTAGCCTAAAGTTCCATATCATTCTGATTTCAAAGCCAAGTCAAAAGGCATATCGACATAGTGATTACTTCACCCAAGAATTAAACTACAGCTTCCTGATCATGCTACTTGAACATGGCAACTTCCTTCTATCTGGGGGTAATAGGTAAAATTGGCCTACCTTTGTGAGCTAAGAAACAACTGCACGGAGGGGCACCTGGGTTAGGCAAACAGTTGGTTGGGCGTCTGACTTCGGCGCAGGTCATGATCTCACGGTTCGTGAGTTTGAGCCCCACATCAGGCACTGTGCTGACAGCTCAGAGCCTGGAGCCTGCTTTGGATTCTGTGTCTCCCTCTTTTTCTGTCCCTCCCATTCTCGTTCTCTCTCTCAGAAATGAATAAACATTAAAAAATTAAAAAAAAAAAAGAAAATTTCATGGAAAGGCCTCCCCTTCAACTCCCTGTAGTTTACAGATGGAGTACCCCAGCCTTCCCCACTAGAGCATGCCTGTCCAGAGTAAGGGTGAACAACAGAGAATGTTTATCCCCAAGTCTCCGTGACGTATGGAAATCACAGTCAAATCACCACCGGGCAGAAATCTGTTCGCATGCTCTGGAGAAGATACAGCCCACACTTGAACAGACACACGAGAACAGCCATCAGCAGGATGACGGTCTGTCTCCCACACCCAAGGTCAGAGCTGTTTCCAGCTCTTCTTCAGGCAGAAAGACAAGGGCTAGTCATCCCAGATGCACACATGCACCCTGTTGTGACTCCCCTGAAGTTTTAGGGTGGAAATGCAGTGAGTGATCCTGCCTCAAAGTGAGGATTTCGTTGCCAGCTTCCACGTTAGGACCAAGGTAGTAAAAGATGAATAAAAATAGGTTCCTAAAGCTACAGGATGCCAATTCAGAAGAAAATACCCTGAAATCTCAGGGATCTAAATTATAGATAGTGAGACTTTTTCCTGGTATTTTGTGTTACCTTGCTCGGAACTAAATAATTCTGTACATCTTCCTTTTTAAAAAAAAAAAAGCATAACGACTAACAAAATGTGCCAGCTAGCCTGCTTCTTTCCAGCTTCGTGTCAAAGAGAGGAAACAAACCAAAATCACAAAGGCACCGCACCTTACACTTGCATGGTCCCCTTTCTTGCAGGGCAAACCGTCACTTTCACCAAACAGAACCCACTCCAGGCAAAGGTGGGAAAGAGAACAGCTAAGCTCGTTTACATCTGTTTCCTGACACAGCTCCTCTCACGTATTCCTTTGTGAGCTCGCGCGAATGGCGGGTAGTGGGTTTAACACCTTCAGTCATGCAAACATCTCACAGGCGTGACTTAGGAGATTCCGTGGGTGAACAGGGCCTACTCCCGCCCCAGGAGACCAGGCTCTCGTGGGACTTGCGTCCTTGCCTCTGCAGCATTCTGGCCGCCTCACTGGCCCTGGGCTCGCCCTGGAGGCAGAAAATGTCCCGCCGCACAGAGCAGTCGTGGCTCCCAAGTGCTTTGAGGAGCCATTACAACTCCAAACATTTAAAGGAAACAACCAATACGTAAAGAAGGGATTAGTAACACTCCATCAACTCCTTCAATCCCTTTCAAAGATTATAGAGCCACAAAAACATGAGCCGTCCGGGGAGTCTAAGCCGCGCTGCAGACAGGGCTGCCTCTACCGTCCACGGCTACAGCACGTGTGCCCGTGACAATCGGGGCACGGCCTGTCAGCTTCTCAAGCTGTTTTGGTTTTTTTGTGAGAGACAGAGTGAGACCAGAGGAGGTGGGGGGAGGAGGGGGAAGAAGAGACAGAGAGAGACAGAGAGAGACAGAGAGAGACACACAGAGAGAGAGAAGAAGGGACAGAGAGAGAATCTGAAGCAGGTTCCATGTTCAGCACAGAGACCAATGGCCCTGGGGTCATGACCTGAGCCAAAATCAAGAATCAGATGCTCAACCGACTGAGCGACCCAAGCTTCTTAATCTATTAACCCCTCAATCTATGAATCTCATTTCTCTGCAGCACATCCCCAGTTAAAAAGAAAAAAAATGTGTCAAGCTTCCGTTTCTTGCTGTGTATTATGACAACAGTAACCACACTGAATATATTTTCTCAAATGACACTGGACCCACCCTGAGAACACAGACCTGGTCTCACCTCCATCTGCCCCACCATCCAGCTGTGGAAGTCACTTTAAAGGCAACCAAATCAGAAAGGAAGAAGTAAAACAAATCAGTATTTGCAGATGACACAACACTGTATGTAGAATACACTAAAGACTCCACCACAAAACTATTAAATGAATTCCATAAAGGTGTACAATACAAAACATACAAAATCAGTTATATTTCTCTACTAATAGGAAGCTATCAGAAGGAGAAATTTTTAACAGCCCCATTTACAATTACATCAAAAAGAATAAAATACTCAGGAGTAAATTTAACCACAGAGGTGAAAGACCTGTATTCTGAAACACAGATGAAAAAAACTGAAGATGACACAAACACCCCTTGCTCACAGATCAGAAGAATGACTAGAGTTGAAATGTCCATGCCTACCCAGAGCAATCTACAGATTCAACGCAATACCCATCAAAAATACCAGGGCATTTTTACAGAAGTAACATAAAAAAATCCTAAAAATATATGGAACCTCCAAAGACACTAAACAGCCACAGTAATCTAGAGGAAGAAGAACAAAGCTGGAGGCATCATGCTTCCTGGTGTCAGACTATCTTACGAAAGCTGCAGTAATAAAAACAGCATGATACCTGGCACGAAAACAGACACACAGATCAACAGACCAGGAGACACACCCTGGAAATAAACCCAGGCTAACATGTTCGGTTAATCCACGACAAAGGAGGCAAGAATACAAAATGGGGAGAAAACAGTCTCTTCAACCAATGGTGCTGGAAAACTGGGCACCCACATGCAAAAGAATGAAACTGGACCACTTTCTTACACCATACACAAAAATAAATTTACAATGGATTAGGACTTAAATTCAAGATCTAAAATGATAAAATTCCCAGAAGAAAACACAAACAGTAAACTCTCTGACATTGGTCTTAGCAATATTTTTTGCACCTGTATCCTTCAGGCAAGGGCAACAAAAGGCAAAAATAAATACAAGGGCTCACATCAAACTGAAACACTTCCGCACAGTGAAGGAAACAAAATGAAAGGGCAATCTAATAAATGGGAAAAGATATTTGTAAGTCATATCCAGTAAGGGGTAATATCCGAGATACATAAAGAACTCACACGGTATCAAAAAAACTAAACAGCCCAACTTTAAAAATGGGAAATGGACTTTAGTAAACATTTTTCCAAAGGCATACAGTTGCTCAACTCACTCATCATCAGAGGAATACAAATCAAAATCAGGTATCACCACACACCTGTGGGACGGCTAGTATCAAAAAGACAACAAACGAGTGCTGACAGTGCTGCAACAGTGAGGCACCGTTGGTGGGAATGCAAACTGGTGCAGCCACTGCGGACCACAGTGTGGAGGTTCCTCAAAAAGCTAAAAACTGAACTATCGTGAGAAATTCCTACTTCTGGGTATTTATGTGAAGATCAAAAACACCAACCTGAAGAGGTATCTGCACCCCACGTTCACTGCGTTATTTACAACAGCCAAGATAGGGAAGCAGCCCAAGTGTCCAACAGACAGATAAATGGAAGATGTGGGGCATTTACACACAGACACACATACAGGAACGTTACTCAGCCATAAAAAAGGAATGAAATCTCGGCCACTTCTGAAACATGGATGGACCTAGAGAATATAATTCTGAATGAAATAAGTCAGAGACAAGTCCATATGATTTCACTTCTGTGGGGAATTTAAAGCAAATTAGAAAGAGACTCACAAGTACAGAGAACAAATGTAGCAGGATGGGCAGAGGTTGGGGGCAGGAGAAATAGGTGAAGAGGATTAAGAGGTAGAAACGTCCAGTTATAAAATAATAAATAATTGTGGGGATGTCATGTACAGCATAGGGAATAGTCGTTAATAATGTGATAACTTTCCATGGTGACTACACTTACAACATGGGGATCAGCTCACGATGTGTAAAAACATCAAATACACCCAAAGCTAATAGGATATCCAATGGCAATTACGCCTCAACAAAAATATCACTCTAAAGAGTCACGAGTATTGGTGAGCAATTCTCTTTTTCAAAGAAAAGGGAGAGTGCTGAGACACCACGGGGCATCTACAGCAGTTTGTTGGCACAAGGAGATTAGGGGGGAGGTATGGCAGTTAAACTTGGTCACGCGTGGTAGGTGCAACTGGATGACGACCGCTCTTAACAGAGCTACCATTGTCCACGTTCCAATGCACTTTCCACACACAATACCTTCGGGAGACACATCCAGATAAATTCATGACTCACTGGAGCATGACCACGGATGAACACAAGCCAGTATTCTAACCCCTGTATCCCGTGAATGCAGGATCTTAGCCTTAAGCCAACACAACTCAAAGCGTGTAAGATTTACAAAGAGCGCACAGGTTCACTGAGACTCAAAGAAACCACAGCAGAACTATTTTCCTGCTCCCATCTTTGGGCACAGAGAGTCTTATAAAGTTCAGTACTAAAATTTAAAAAGTTCAAAATCCTGGGAGGAAAAAAAGGCGTGTATGGATGCAATTCTGTATGTGTCTGTGTCTGTATATATGTGTATCTGCGTGCGTCTGTATACACATGTGCCTACCTGTGTATCTGTGTGTACGTGTGTGCATCCATGTGTGTATTATGTGCTTGTGTGTATCTGCAAATGTCTGTGTGCCTGTGCATGTCCGTGTGTGCATGTCTGTGAACATGTGTCCTTGCATGTATGTGCATGTGTGTTCATGTCTCTATGTGCACATATGTACGTGTATGCATGTGTATACATGTCTGTGCCTGCCTGTGTGTGCATGTGTCTGTGTATGCATGTGTGTGTGCATGCCTGTGTACATTTAAATTGAAGTGTTCAGAAAAAGCGATTCTCTCTGGATCATGTGTATTTACCAACGTCTTGTCACTTTGTAGGCACAGACAGCTAATAAAGTATAGCAACTATTTTTAAAATCCTCTAATGAAACAAATTACTAACTCACTGTCACGGAAAAACCAGGCTGGCCGACACTTTGGCTGCAGCAGGAGCTAGTACCTCCATAAGGAAAGAAGAGAAAACTGGAGATTTTAATTTACACTTTGGAATATCTCATTAACCCAGCCCTGTAACAGTTACCGTGTAAAGCATACAGCACTGGGGTGCATGGTGTGTCGGGACATGAGGAGGGAAGCATCTTGACTCCCAACTGCTGTTCCACACACTCCCCACATGCACTCGCCCCGAGGCAGGACGGGGGAGCAACAACTCGGCCGCAACAGGCTCAGTTCACCGAGCCCTGGGCAGAACAACAAACACGTTTAAACACACACACTATTTAAAAACACACTTCTGAAGGCATTACGTGACAGAGTCAATTTAAACACGGTCACAGTAAATTCTGGACAACCAGTTGTGACAGGTCCGCCAGAGTCCACACTTCTCAATACGAGGACTTTTCTGATCTCTGGTGTCAAATTCCAGTTGTGACAACTTGTGTCTTCAAGGGGGAAAGTGACACACACATTGGTCATTACAAAGTGATAAGTGGTGAGACCAGGAAAAGAACACAAGTGGAGAAAAGGAAGATGCGCCAACAGGAACTAAATATAAAAATATTTAAAATGCCCACAAAATGAGATAAGCCGAGACAAGAAAACAGAAGAGAGACCAGACAGATACAGACAAGGAAAAGCTATTGTGGACCAGGAAAGGGAACTGAGAAAAATCATGGTTCTACTTCCTACTCAGTTCAGGAAACCTCATCTCTGAGCTCTGGGTTCTTCTCCTGGCGAAGACTCAACAGGAGGTCCACGAAGCTGCCACACTGGCAGAGGAGAAACAGGAAACACACAAACGTGGACTCCTCCGAGCAGAAGCAAACCTTGTCTCCTCACCCAACCCTAAGGACTGCCACAGTTAAGGCAGCAGAGAACCACACAGTGCCTTCGTGGTCTTCAGTTTAATGGAACCATCCACAGAGCCTTCAATCCTCCCTCTACTTGAGATGGACCAGACCCAAACCAGCTCGCTCTTCTTGCTGCGCAGCTGGACTTTGGTCCCAGCTTCTTCCGGGGTCAAAGGTGTCAGGCGTGTCAGAGGCATGCCAGCTGTGGCTGAGACCGGTCCGCTACATCAGACAGGTGGTGACGCCATGACAGCTGACGCACCGGCCCATCCTGTCCCTCCCCACAATGCCTGAACGTAGAGACTGCCAGGAAGGTGGCGGGTGCACCCACGGCCGCCAGCACCTGTCCCAAAGGCATGCCTAAGGCCACCTGCTGGCCAAGAACTCCACATGAGTTCGAGTTAGGCCATTAAAATCTTGGGACTTGTTGTAACAGCTAGAATTATGAAGATTAATCCAAAAACCAAGTATCTTTTTTAACTAGACCCTAATTATGTGAGATTGCCTTAGACACCCGTGGACTTGAGATCCAAACACACCTGAGCATGAGCACCTTACAGCCAACAAGCTGGGGCCCCGGACGCCACTGCCTTCCCTCCCTAATGGATCCTGTACACACAATACGCACTGCAGCTTGTGAACACTTGCTGTATGCTGTTTTCTTTGATCCTTACAACAATCCCACTGGTACCTGTCGGGGCTCAGTATGGGAGAGATCTGGGGCTCAAGGCGGAAAATTACATTAACTGCTTGGTGGGGGCCACAGGGTTCGAATCCAGCCGGTCTGATAGCAAACGCCATGCTCTCAGCCTGTGACATTAAGCCTTCCCCCTGAAGTGCCTGATCACCCCGAAATCTTCTGTGTTTCAGTCATTTGCAAAGGAAAGGAACACCAAACCAAGGAAGTACATAAACTGGGGGGAAAACGGGGTGTTAGCAAATTTTAATACACTAAAGGCTACGATAGTGAGAAAGTCGCCGCCACATACGCGCTACCAAAGCTTTCAACAGCATTTTAAACGCGTTACTTTGTCTCCCCAGCCACACTGTGCAGAAGGCAGTGCTAACAGCCCTGCTGCACAGATGAGAGGACTAAAGCCCAGAAAGGTTAGGAGTGGAATCTCATTCGCCAGCGTTTCCGCAGAGTAAACCCTCAACACGTGCGGGACAAATGAACACAACGTGGATGTTGCTAATGATTAACGGAAACCCCCGCCGAGCTCACCGATGACGAACCCATCGGGGCTCCCGCCGGTCAGGGGGACGGAGGGCCACAACACGGACCTGCCCGTAACCACACGACAGCGTGGGGTTCAGCGTGAGGCTCTGCCTGCCCAGAGCTCTCGGCTCCGTGCAGGCGCAGAGGGGACGCCCACTTGGCGTCTGAGCTGCACCCACAAGACACGGTCCGTAAAAGACCAGGCGCAACGGTCTGAAATTCACAGCCGCTGCTAGAACGCCTCCGTCCACCCCCGGGAGGAAGCCGCGCTCAAGCGTGGGTGCAAAGCTCAGTACGCACCGCGTCCCGCCCCACGCCGTCCCCGACCGGGGCGAGCCCTCACGTGGGCCAGCGTCCCGCTCAGAGGTCCCGCGAACTCCTGCTGGCGTACACCCAGCCCCACCTCTACTGCGCAAACTCGGCCTCTCACAACGTGCCCTGGCAACGCCCAGAGGAGCCCCCGGGGTCGACGGCTCGGGACGCACACCCGGAGCCCTCTTGTCGACGGGGCGGGGACCACGCCACTCTCCGGCCGCTCTCTACCCTCCCCGCAAACTCACCGCCGGGGCTCCCCAAGGGCATACCCACGCCCTCAGCAGTGACAACGGAGGTGTCCGCGCCTCCAGTACCGCCCCGGCCCGCCCCCAGCGCTCAGTGGCCGGGAGCGCTGACCGGGAAGACGATGCTCCCGAGTTCTCTTCGGCGCCGGCCCTGGAACCTCACTGCCGGCCGAGCACCGCCCTCCTTCTGAGGAGCTGTCGCCGTGGGGCTGCATGGACCCCGGGGGCACAGACACCTTCCGGGGGGGGGGGGTGGTGGCGCCCACGCAGTCCCTCGGACCCCTAGAGCTCCGGGCTGCTGTGGGCGCGGGGCGACGCCCCCTGTCGGCCGGCTGCGCAGGTACCGCGTGAGAGCCAGTGAGCCCGGCCGTCTGTGCCCAGAGCCCTCCGCGCGTCCACCCGCGCCACAGCCCCTCTGCAGAGGGGGGCTCTGCAAAGGCGCCCCCCCCAACAACGCCACATGACCGAGGAGACGCAGGCGGCTCACCCTGCCCCATCCCCCGCGGAGACCCCGGGCAGCAGGCGCTCAAGAGCGGGTTTGGGCTGCAAACCCGCGGTAAAAGGCAGGCGGCCCCAGCCCCGCGGGGACCGAGGAAGCCCAGGCCCGACGGGATGTCCCCAGGAGGGCGCCGGCCCCAGGTCTACCTCCCCACACCCACCGCGCCGGGGCGGGCGTGAGCGCGCGTCACAGGGACCCCAGCTCCTGACCCGTTCTGTTCAGAGCTGCCGAAGGCGCCACGAGGAAGACACGCGATGGCAACCGGCACGTCACGTGCTGTCCCGGACAAGCTTCGGGGGCGGGAAACCGTCCCCGGGGACGACGAGAAAATCACCGACAGTGCCGACTTTACCGACCAAGTGTTCGTTTGCTGGCTGTGAAGGACGCACCAGCCCCTCGCGTCATGGATACACCTCCCTGCTCGCGTAACAGACCTGCCCGGGGAGTGGTGGACACGTCCTGCTCGCAGGACGGACGGAGGCGCTCGGAGAGGGAGGGCGGCGCCCCGCTCGCGTGACTGACGCGCCCAGAGACTGACCACGCGCCCGGCTGGCGTGGGGCGTCCGCCAGGGGCAGGAAGTGTGGGGTCCGCGGGAAGCCGGTAGCGTAATCACAAGGAACTGTTCTACAGTTTAGTATGGAGATTCACTTCGTTGGAAAACGAAGCCATTCCCATGAAATCTTTGTCTTAGAAGCATAAAGGACTTCACTTTCTCCAGAAAGGTAACACAGCAGGAAATAGACGATGCAACAGCGTCTGCTGCTCGAGGCCCCGGAATCGCTGGGAAAGCACCCCCCACCCCCACCCCGGGCCTGGACCACCGTCGACACCGCAGGCAGGTCGGGAAATGCGGGGCCGCGCGGGCAGCACAGACGACGTCAGGGCGACGGTTCCGGCCTCCTGCTGCCCCGCCCGGGACACGCACAGCCCCACGGACTGACAGAAACCGTCCGCCGGGGCACCCGGGCCTGCGGTCGCCGCCAGCACGGACGCCCCCCCGTGGGGACACCGGAGCAGCCCCATTAGCTCGCTGGGTCTGGGGCTCCCGCGTCCTCTTCCTGAGCAGCACCGCGGGCCCGCAGACGCTCCCTCCCTTGTGTCTGGGGCTCAGGCTCACACCCCCGGACCCCGCCGCCGTGGCCCACGCCGGGCGTGCTGGCTCCCCGACAACCCAGCTCAAGGCGAACATGCTCACGCAGTCCCCATGGAGGCTACCGAGTGACGCGCAGACGACGACGACGCGGGAGATCCCGCGGCCTGGAACCGCCTGGAGCGGACCTCTGCCAGACGGTAGGGAGCTCCCCCGATGGGCTCCCAGGCCCGGCCCCTGTCCGGGCGGCCGCATTCTTGTCCGCAAGGGACCGGTTCTCTGCTCTTCTGGGGAAGGGCCGCCCCGCGGGTACCCCCACCGAGCAAGTCGGCTGCCAGGCGCGGTGCCTCCAAGCGGCACAGCACCACTAGCCGCGCCCGCAGGCTCCAGCTTAGTGCACGAGCTGCTACAAGTTCTCACTTCAGATCTCCAGACTGCCTGGCTGCGCACGATGGCACATGAATCGACTGTGTGGCCGTAGCCATCACTGTCAGTGTTACCTCGGCCTCCTTCGGAACCTCACGTCTTCAGGGGTTTTGTGGAAGCTCACTTCCTTCAGAGTGCCACCTGTTCCTCCACAGAGCATCCAAGATCGGAGCCTGCACACCCAGCCCCTCCTGTCTGATCCAGAAACGGAGTCAGTGTGTCCAGGCGTTGGGGGCCACGGTGGGGTCCCTGCAGTCCTGAACCCCAGACCCCAAATCTCCATCCACGACGTCTGCAACTCAAGGTCATCTGTCCGACCAACAGTCTGTGCAACAGTTTGTGCCTGGGGTTTTAGCAAAGAAATCGGAGACAGCCTCATCTTGGCCCCAACTGTCACAGCAGAGAGCACGAGACTGGCCCCTCAGACTCCAGCCTCACGGGAAGGTGGTGCCAACCTGAAGTCACCAGCTCTACCCACAGGGTCACAGGCTGCCTGGACTGCTGTGGGAAGCATTTCATGTTCGCTACCCACACTCCCAGGACTCGACCACAGAATTGGCCCCACGTACTTGGGCATGCAGCTCAGGGAAGCCTTCGTGACCTCCAGCCTCAGTTTCCCCATCGGCAAGCTGTCCATTCGCTGCCAGCTGAGGCTCCCAAGTATAAATGGGCTACATTTTAAAGAAACAGTGAAAAGGAACTGAAAGCAAATTTTTCCGCCAACTACATTCCTTTGGGCCTCCCCTTCCCAAGCCCACAAGGGCTGCCACATGCCTCTGCCTGTCACGCTGCCATCCGCCACATCTATGCTGTCCTCCCGTTCCTCCTTTGAGACTCTCTTGGCTGGCTCACTGCCCTGACCCGGCCATACACGCTGTCTTTCTAAAACGGAAAGCACTCTTTTTCTGTTTCTGGGAATATCTGAAAGGGTTCCACCTTCCCCCCAAACCCCTCGGCGCCTGCCAACTACACCGTCCCTCGCACATGGTGGGCTGGCCAGGCATCAGGGTCCCAGCCCTGCACCCGTGTCCCCAGCTCCCTGCCGCTGCCTTCCTGGGCATCGATCCCCTAATGAATAAAGGAGGAGGAGCCCAGGGTGCTGTAGGATTGAAGGGGCACCACACACATCACTGCTCAGAGCATGTGCTGCTCTCGTGACAGCTCTTACGTGGGGCTGCTGTCAGGGCCCGTGTCTCCAGCTCCCCCAGCGCCTTGCAGCCCATCACAGAAAGTCCCTGTGGGGACAGGGCCCGGCAGAGGGCCAGACCATTGTCCTTATGTCCTCAGGGGGCAAGACCTCTGGCAAATGAATGGTAGATGGTGACATGCTGCTCCATCGTGAGATTAATCTTAAAATAGCATTTGTTCTGGCCAACAGGATGAGAAAACGCTGCAGGCGTTTTGTTGCTATCTGATTTCTAACGCATCCAGGAAGGGATGCACGTACCCCCACCCAACTTACATCACTTGGCCTCCAACACCCGCAGGGCCTCGGATTTCAGATGCCTGATTCTGCAGCGCTCCCTCCAGGACCACGGTTTCCACAGCACATACCGCCAGGAAGAGCAGAGCAACCAGGAGGTGGGCCCGGAACAGTAGACTCCAAGCCCCCACAGCACGCACAGAGACACTCAGAGCCACCGTCACACAGGTGGGCAGAGGAGGAGATCCCCACCACGTCTCATCCCTGCTGGCCTGGGTGCCCCTTCTGCGCTCCCCTCACTGCGGTCTCTCCCAGCTGGAAGTCCGACAACCTGCCCCCCACACCCTGAACCAGCTCGTGCAAGGGATCCCTGTGAAAATCCACGTTTGATGAACAGGGGAAAGGCAGCTTAGGGGATTTCTTGGCAAGGATGTCAATGAGGCGTGACCAAAAAAGTAGGAGTCATTTCCAAACAGGGCAAATGACCTCTGGTGTGGGCCCAGCTGGCCAGCCCCCAGACCACCACACAGGGCTCCATGACCTGCCCCTGCCCCACCTGCTTCAGTGATCTCTTCTCCCCTGGCTTCCTGTCGACCGTCCCACAGACACTGACTAACCAAGAGGAAGAGAGGGAAGACTCGGGACTGCCCTCTCAAGCACCTAGCATCACCTTCACACACGCTAACATCTCAGACTCAGCTGTGGACAACCTTGTCCTACAAACAAGAAAACCTATATTCACAGACACTAAGGCACTGCTCCAAGGTCAACAGGTAAAAGTCCACACTCCTGTCACACGGCCTGCCAATGCCACGATGGCTCCTGACACGGAGTGCAGGACGGTGCCCACCACCCACCATCATGTAACGACACACAACTCAGCTCCTAATGGTAGAAACTCAGCCAGACTTGAACTCAGGGGACCACATGCAATCAGCTCCGCGAGGATCTCCCTTGTGCTCAGAAATCTGGGCGACAGGCACACACTGCTGCACACCCTCATTCGAGTGGAGATCCCCCGCCTGGCTGGTGCCCCACTCATACCTCCCTGGATTTCCTGCTAGGGCCTGCAGGGGTTGGGGTCCCAGACCCTCCTCTCCAGCTGGCTCTCCAGAAGCAGGTGCTCCAGGGAAGTGGTATGTTCCCCCAGCCTGCCCTTCCCACCACCTGCCCCACACCACACTCCACTGCTGGGGACAGAACACTGTTCACACACTCACCTGCAAAGTCACAGATGTAGGCTGTTCTCTGGGGCTCACACAACCAGACAAGACAGAGCTACACGAGATGGACAGCTAGTCAGTTCAAGTGCCATTTATTATGTACCAACTGGATGCCATCACTGTGTTAAGAGCTACCAGTCCTGAGGTGACAGAACAGGAATCCAGGCTTCCCTGCAGATCTCCTTCACAGTGGACATGGTTCCCAGAAACAGTAAGACTGGGACAGTTCACTGCTAAGGAGTCAGACTGGCCTCTTAGTGGCCATCAGCACGCATAACAGATCACCAGCTTAATGAACAAGCAGTAATTGGAGATCAGGGGCTCTGAAGCCAGGCATAGAAGGAGGAAGCTGGGGTGTACCACAAAGATCAGGGGCAGGAGTGTTCCTTACATAGGAGCATCTGGACAGTGGTGGGCAGATGTGAACCCGGACTCCAGCAAACCCCACACCTGTAGTCCACACTTAACGATCAGCTCAGAAACAGAGACGCTCCAGCCCGTGCCTGGGACGGGTCCTCCGTGGCATTTCATCATCCTCCGCTGGGTGTCTGGATGCTTCCCAGGTTCTTGCTTTCATAGCAACAAGACGAGAAGGTGATCGCCAGTGTGACATGTCTTAGCCAGCGGTAAGGAACAGGGGACTGAGCACAAGTTTGCTATGTATCAGACAAATGAAAAGCCAGGTTACCATTTTAGCCCTCAGCAGCAGAGCTATCTACTATGTAGATTTATCTGTACCAATTATTATCTTTAGAACGTTAAGGATGACTAATATTTACTGAATTCTTACCTAGCTTCCAAGCACTACACCAGGACTTTGTGCATGACCTCAACCAGTAGCAGCAAATCTGTGAAGGAAGTTACGTGTGATCATCCCTAATTTGGAGACCAGGAAAGTGGGGTTTGAAGGGCTAAGTGAGAAAACCAGACTGTATACCACATCTGTCGCCTCTGAGACCCTTGCTCCCACCTTTTTCGTTTTGCTTTTAAAAATCATTATTGTGCTCCAACTTTTTTTTCATGAACTTCCTATTTACCCTGAATATACGCATACTCGCTAATACAGGTGCACTAGCACATGCCAGTTAACCATGACCTTTCCCTCTTCCAGATGTTCCTGGTCTGCTCTCTGATCCTGCCTGCCAGGCTTCGAGACACAGCAGCACTGAAACCGGCACAAACAAGCAGTGGCTGGTACTTTAAACAGGACTGCCAGTTCAACAGTACAGATAAATTGGACAAAAACTCTTTCATTGAAACACAGACTGAAGTCCAGAAGGACAAGGAGAAAACCCCAGAGAAAGAGCAAGAGTACAAATGATAGTGGACTCTTTCAGATGCCCCACGAGCCAGCAGGTTTGAAGGCAGCATTATTACCTGTCTGCTCTGGGGCTGCCGATCAAACCTGTGGCATAGATCTTTGGTAACTCAATCAACCCAATGTGGACATTCTGATCATTCTAATATGGCGGCACAGAATGACCAGGACTAGTCACACTGGGGCACAAAACACACCCTCTTTCCATTCCTGTGTTCTTTACGCCTCCTTCCTCAAAACCCAGTGTTTTTTCCTAGACAAGAGGTGTAACATGGCCAAATTCATTGTGATCCTGTAGACATTCTCAACATCAACGTGCTCTGAGCTAGCAATCTAATGTGCATTGAAATCTTTATTGCTGCTCTCAACACAAACATTGGTACACAGCTGCTTCTGGAATGCAGCACCTCATGACCAAGGGCATCCTGCCCCGAGTGTCCCTACAGTCTCCAGTGCACAGCCCTTTAGGGGGGGCTGTCACCCAACCTGCCATCAGGGGGCAGCGAAGAGTGACAGCAGTCTAATCAAGAAGGAATGGTCAGGAGTGTCCGGAGCAGAGGGTGCAGTACTGCCTATAAAGCGCTTTTATGTGCACACAAGAGGGTGCCCTGTGCAAACTTCTTAGTCACCAACTCTTCTGCTAAAGAAGTGCTTTCAGTGGCTTAGCTAAAATGAGGGGCTGGCAGATTGATCAGAGTTACACATGAGAAAAATTGTGCCCACCTTTTTTTTTTTTTTTTTTAGGAAAAAATGTTACCAAACAACCTTAATCTTAGAATTCAACGTAAAATAAACAACAATTTTGTTTTCAAGCCAATGTGCTACTTACTGATCCTATTCAGGATCCTATTCAGATAAGTTAAAACAGGCAAAGCATGGCATTTACTTTGAAGAAACGAAACCAAACCCCTCTAATTTTCCCCATTTCCTAAAGACTGAGAACTGTGTAATCTTTACGGAAGGGTGAAGGATGGATTCCGATGCCTGCCCAGCCTCCAGCAGGGAAGTTCTCTTCCATGACGCATCGGACCTCTCCCGGAGGTTGACCTGGTCAGGCAACAAGGTCACTCCACACAGCCAATGCCAACACACATGCCCGTCCTATTTACCACCTGTCCCTCCAGACCTGACAGTCGGAATTTTGGATGCTTGTGCTTACTTGGGAGTATTTCCACCAAGAATGGACCAATCAAGTTCCAATAGCACGTGATGACCCCATGTCTGTAGCTAAGCAACCACAGTGGTGACACAAAGCACAGGGTTTTAATGTCTTTCTACACAAACTGAATACAATTTAATTTTTTCACATCCACGTGTTTAAGACTTCCCACCTGGTGGGCACACAAGTGCTAATTCCCAGAGAAACAAGCTGTTCAGGAATTTTAACATTTACCGTTATTATCACTATGAAGCAAGAATTATCCTTAAAAATGCATCATAATCTCATTCTCGCATTCACCAACTGATAGTCACACAGGAATGGTTCCTGTCAGGTTTCTGATCAGGAAAAAAAAATGGATTGCTGGCAAAGAGATAAATATGTAAAACTATGCAAAATACCTCAAGAAAAGTTAAGAAATAACATAACCCAATTCGTTCTTTAAAATGTTGTAAATGCAGGTGAATTTCAATAGTAATTTGTAATTAAAAGTATCACAGAAATCTTTCAAAATGTTGATACTCGAAGAATAACCATAAATGGACATAAAATGCAAGCCAGCAAGCTGGCACCAGGGTAATTCTGGGCTGTTATTTTTAACATATGCGGTTATTATTTACTCAGCTAAAGTATAAGCCTCTCCACCCCAAGACTGATTTTCATAGGGAGGCTGATTTTTAGTAAGTAAAGGCAGTTTTAAAAGAGGTTGGGACATCTAAAAATGAGCGGTAAGCACTCTCCCGGGGGTCGCAAGGCCAGCTTCACATCTGATGTCAGCACCACAGATAAAGGTTCGCCCCGCTCTGCACACACGATAGTCAACACTCCACAGCAGCACGAGAAACATCAGCGCTAACGCTGGACTAAAAGAAAACTATCGGGCTCATAGGTAGCATTCAGCTATGCGAGCTGTGACTTTAAGACCATGTTTATGCTCAAAACTAGATTCCTTTGATTTGGGGGCAGGGGAGAATCCTCTGGGTGGAAAAGCTTCTGTTTCTAAGGTGAACTGGACACTGCTGTCTGGGGCCTGCCTGTCCCGGGTCAGCAGATGGTGGAGCAGGGGGAGGTGGGGTGGCTCTCCCTGTCTTCCCCAGCAGGCCAGGACTTGTCCACTAGCGCAACGGGGCCAAAGTCTTCCAGGTCCAGTAACGCACCTAGAGACCCACTTGCGTTCAAAATCAGTGAGAACACGCGATTTACTCTGTTCTAGCAACAACCCAGCACATAGGTGAATTTTAAACATCAGACTGTGTGGAAGTGCCAGCAGAAGTCACCCTGTAGCTGTCCCTTGTCCTTACTTGAAATCGGCTGTTCACCCCCTCACACGAACTAGGCCTCCTGGCTCAGGCGTCACGTGTATCACCCTCGAAGAGACAGCATCCAGTGGCAGGAGGCTGCCAGCCTCACCCACATCTGTGGCCAGGCACACAGACACGGGAGAGGGGCCAAGCATTCCCCACCGAGAACTGGGTGTTGGTCCCACCACCCTGCCCAGGGTGTTATTCTCCAATACATCCATCAGCAAACTCCCTGCTTTCTGCTTCATCGGCAACACGTGTTTATATCAATGGACTTACTCCAAAAAACAGGAAGCAAATTCAGATTTCAGATTAACAGGGATTGTGTGAACTCAGGATCTCAACACAAGACAAACACAAGCAGCAGGAGCACTGGCTGCACCCCACACGTGCAAGCCTGACAGGGCCCCAGGGTTTCCTTGGGAACTAAGACACAACAGGGAACATGGGCCACCTCAATCACTTTCTGCCGATAGCAAGTACACCCACTGTCCCCTGGGCGCACGCCTTGTCCTAGAAACAACCCCAAGCAGCAGGCATCCAATCAGCAGGCAAAGGGTGTCTTCACACCCTGTGGGGGATATGGGGCCACATCATAAGTCTTGTGTTTTGGGAGCTGAGAAGAAGACACAGACGTCCACAGACTGATGCAGGGACTCCCGAGGGCACCACAGGGTGATGCGCTGAGTCTGTCCCTGCCAAGGCCTGGATCTCCGGTGACTCTGCACTGAGCCCCACAACCCACGGCGCAAACCCATTGACACCCAATCCCACCCTGCAGAGTCTGTACCCCAAGCAAGGCTTAGTGTGGACCCCGTTTCCCAGGCCCAAGGCAGTCAGCAAATCAACAAAGAGTTGTCTGGAACACCTCGCAGAGACGGCTGGGGCCTGTTCTCTGCCTTGGGCGGACAGTGCAGTCTGTGGTTGACGGATTCCATGAGAGCATCCTGACACTGGACTCTGCTGCCCCCATTCCGCACGCAAGCCCCCACCTTGCCAAGCACATGCCTCTTCCTCAACCACCCTCCCTCGCCGTCTGCAGTCCACCATCTTGAGTGTAATCCCACCACTCAAGGCAAAGGCACCACTAACCTACCGGCCACCAAGATGGAGACGTGCTAATTATGCTATGATGCCACTTCGAAGATGCATCACCATTTCAGCGATGCTAAATGAAAGAACAAAGGAGCCTGGAGGGGGGCCTTAGGACCCTTCCATGACGCTCCTTTGCTGCCATGGCCCCAAGTCCCCTCCTCCACGCACCCCCTGTGCCCCTCCCCCACACCCTTCCTCCACATGCCCCACCTCCACGCACCCCCTCACACACCCTACCCCGCCCCAGTCTGAGAGTTCACGAGGCCCTGTTTATATCTCAGCGGCCAAAAGTAACAGGTGCTCCACACAAGCTTTCTTGGTGATGATGACTAACACAATTTCTCATTATACCTAGACCACGAGGAGAAACAAATCATGAGACCAAACAAAATGGGGACGGCTACCAGATAAATTTTTAAAAGATTATACTGAAGGCCATTCATCATTTTCCATCAGAGTGAGAACAAAATCAATATTTCAAACAGATTTGCCCCTGGCAGAGATGCCCTTTCCTTTCACTGACAGCTCACTAATACTCCTACATTACACTGAATTTATCTCAAGGCATCCTATTTGTGCCAACATAAAAGGTCACTTTACTAACAATCAACAGCCACCCCGACTGATGCGTTCAACAGCAAGAAAGCAAACCCTGCAACACTCAGATGCCATCTGAAGCAAGTCTAGAAGCATCCTCAGTGCAGTTTCACGGCAAAGAAACGTAACATCATGACGTCATGCTCTCCCTACGCCACCAGATGAAATGCTCACTGCAAACACCACACAGGGACCCGGACACCTTCCAGAAACAGGTCTGGGGGTAGCGGTGCTGAGGAAATTTCACATACAGAAGAAGCCACTAACCTCTGCCCTCCCCTCTAACTCAGGAGACAGCCCGGCTCCCATCAGAGCCACCCTTGTGACCAACTATGACCCTGTTTCAGGCTGCAGCCCCAGGACAGCTCCGAACCCTCACAGAACAGCAAACAGCAATCCCCAGTCACCCCGCAGCTGCAAGCTCTGCTCCCCACTGGACGAAATCTGAGTAAGTCAAGTCTGTCACAAGACCCAGCAGTGGTGTTTATCCAGACAGGACTCTCCGGGGGACCCTGAAGCCCAGCGCTCTGACTCCTGGGCTCGCCAGGACCTGCAGGGGCGCTTCCTGCTTATGTCCAGGCACAGGCTCCACCCTTCGAGGACCCAGTTTGACAGAAAACCACACGTACGTTAGGAACCTCTGCACAGGATGGACTTCACCGGGGACAGCTGCCCCTGTCCCAGGAGAGGCTGTAGACCTGGTCTGATCAGAACTCGTAACTGCTCTCCCCCGCCCCCACGACAACAAAATTTCTGATTCCAGCAGCCAGCTCTTCACTGCCCTCAGCCTTTAAGTAAGCAGCTATTACTGTTAAAAGAAAGGAGACTCCCTGTTCGTCCAAAGACTACAGCCTCAACAGCCATCGCTTTATGCAAACGCCCCCACCGACCCAGAGCCTAGGCTCTGCATGTGGGGTCACGTGGACCTTCCAAGTCATATTCAGTCCCCACCTCTCTGTCCACTTCGCTTACAGCGTGCAGACCTTTCTTCATTATCTACCCACACTCCAGCCCAGGCGCTCCCGATCCGGCCCCTGCCGTGGTCATGGGCCCAGGCACCGGCCATTCTCATGGCCACAGGGTAAGGACTGACCCTCTGGCAGGCACTCGGCACCCCCAGCCTGTCCCCAGGTCCTCAGGGCACATCCAGGGGCCTTCCAGAACTACATCAGTGGTCCGCAGCCACAGGATGGGGCATAGAGCCATTAGACAAAGTCCTGGCTATCAGGCCCAGTCGTTCAATCGCTGATGCCACCGAGCCGGCCGCAGGCAGTGGCTACGGCACTGAAACACCTGTGCAAGCCACTCCCGCAGTTAGACGCCCAGCCAATACGCGGCACTGCCCACACCTCACATCTCAGCAGAGGTGTGATGGCCTTCCCAGGGCCTGATAAATCCCCTTCACGGCCAAAGCCAGTGCGCATCAGGCCCGTTACCCAACAGAATTCGAGCCCTCCCAAGTACCTGACAGCGCGTGGACACGTCAGGGAGGGACATGGCCCCTTGCAGTTAACACACACGGCCTGGGGTACAGAAAGACTCCAGACCCCTCCCTGCAGCTGCTCCACCCGGTGTCAGAGGAGGGGTGGGCTCCGTCACCAAGAAAAGAGACCTTGAACCGCCAACACACAGAGGGTGACAAGGTGCCTTGAAGGGTGGCTTTCCCCAAAGAGAGCCTTGCAGGAGTCTTGGAGGGCAACAGAAAGCGTGAAGCTCAACTCAGACAACGACGACATCTCTCCCCAAAACAGTCACGAGCAAGCTCTGGCGTCACCACCACACCCACCAACTGTACTTACACCTTGAAAAATCTCAACAGTACTGACGTGGAAAGGTCACGCGACAGAGTTCAGAAGGCTGCGTGGAATTTCCTTAGACGCACAGATTTTTGAGCTAAACTCAGTAAGCTAAGATACTGGGTAGTTTTGACATAGGACCTTCAGTGAACACAGCTTAACGACAAGCAGCATAGTATTTAGGGTGATCACACCGGGAAGCCCACGGTGAAATTTAAAACAGAGATATCTTGACAAAATTATCAAAAAGTAAAACTGAAGCATCAAATGATCTTTAAACAATACTACGGAGCCTCCAACAACTGTAATGTGTATCAGGTATAAGACCTACACCCACATGCAGAAAATTATTAGGGATGTAACAGAGGAAGAAAAATTAGAAACAGAATTTTAAATGTGTTTACAAAAATAACGTTTCCACATCCACAGGCTTTCTAAGGACTCCCACAAACTGCGCATCCCAAGTTAAACAGCGTGTGTCTTGCGTGGGAAGAGACCACTTCTCTCCAGAAACCACGTGAACGCCATAGCCTCACAGGAGTTTCAGCCCACGCGCTGTCCTGTCTGCCCCGCCACCAGGCCCCAGGCGGCCCGTGCCCCTCTCTGTGCTCAAGTCAGACCAGGCAACACCCCAGCGCCCCACGACCTTTCTGTTCTGTGGCCACTGACCCTTAGCCACTGAAGTTGGGCTTTAGGGCAGACAAGTCGAAACTTGGAAAATCACAGAACCTTTAGCTTTTTAAAAATCTGCATTTTCAGTTAACACAAATGATCTGAAAGGGTAATATGATAGGCACTGATTCTGCCTCTGTGGTTTGCTGCCTACCTCTGCATATTAAAGTATACTTGTGAAATACATATGTCCTTTAATCAACATTTACAGGGCATACGCTATTGACTATGTGTAATAGTCACGTGATATCGTTTTAAACGAGAAGTTTTAATTCGGGGAGTTGAGACATCACTCAAAAGTTAAGCCCCCGACAACCGTTAACTGAAAATACTGCACAGGACGATTACAAAACCTGGGACAGGGTTCAATACAGATCCTGTGGCTTTGTTTCCCTCAGTGTGCACGCTAATATATAAATGTTTCCACTTAGCATTCTCACAAATCTTTGAGCCCAAATTCCCTAATTTTCATAACCACATTTTTTTAATTTTTTTTTCAACGTTTTTATTTATTTTTGGGACAGAGAGAGACAGAGCATGAACGGGGGAGGGGCAGAGAGAGAGGGAGACACAGAATCGGAAACAGGCTCCAGGCTCCGAGCCATCAGCCCAGAGCCCGACGCGGGGCTCGAACTCACGGACCGCGAGATCGTGACCTGGCTGAAGTCGGACGCTTAACCGACTGCGCCACCCAGGCGCCCCACAAAGCATCAGTTCTTGAAAGCGAGTAACTGATTCCAGGCACTGCCGAGTCCCAGCCCCTACTATCCAGGCAAAGCCACGCTGACAGGAGGAGCCTTTACTGTGATTCTGGTTTCAGGGGACCACTGCCCATAACTGCCTTTGCTCTCTGAGTCCCTGTGTCAAAGAAGAAGACGCTATGTGGCCCCTGGTGCCCAAGAACAGATCGGCTCATTAAACTTAAAACAAAGCAAAACAAAAAAACGGTAAAAAAAACTTAACCCTGTTCCAGGTCTAACAGCATCTCTGCCACCCAGGCCCATTCCTGGCCACACTCCAGCTGCGTGACCCTGGCAGTCACTTCACCTGGAAGATGATCTCTGCATCCTGCCAGCTCTAGAGACCTCGCTGATTCTGTGATTTACTTCTCGGTGAATTAGCTAATGATAAAGGGTTAAGTTATAAGTCATTTGGGCATGAACAGATGAACATGGAAGTCCTGGACAAAGCAGCCAGGCCTCATCTCCCTCACACAGATTTTCGCTAGTATTCAGCCCCCCTCCATCATAGACCTTATTTTGAAAACAGCTGGCGATTCACAGGAAGAGTGGAAGGTATAGACTCTCCCATGCAGCCCTTCCCCGCAT
Source organism: Lynx rufus (assembly GCF_022079265.1). Taxonomy (NCBI): domain Eukaryota; kingdom Metazoa; phylum Chordata; class Mammalia; order Carnivora; family Felidae; genus Lynx; species Lynx rufus. The sequence goes on from NW_025814889.1 coordinate 496,662, forward strand.
CATGCACAGCCTCTCCCACCATCAGTGTCCTCACCAGACGGTGCATTTGTCACAATCGTGAACCAACATGGACATGTCATCGTCACCCAAGGTCCACAGTTCGCATATGGTTCACTCTGGGTGCTGTACATTCTGTGGGTTTGGACGCATGTATGACGACACACACCCCCGACCCACCTCCCACCCTGGCAAACACTGATCTTTTATCACCTCCATAGCTTTGTCTTTCCCGGAATGTCTAGAGTTGGGATCGTACAGGATGGAGCCTCTTTAGACTCATGTCCTCACTCAGTAACATGCATGTACAGTTTGCCTTTTTATAGCCTGAAGCGCATTTCTTTTTAACACTTAATGAGATCCCACTGTCTGGAGTAACACAGTTTATGTACCCATTGACCTTGAAGAACATGCTGGCTGCTTCCAAGTTTTGGCGATTATGAATAAAGCTGCTGGCGACAACCATCGTGTAGATGTAAGTTCTCAGCTCCCTTGGGCAAACACCAGGGAGCGTAACTGCTGTATCCTGTAGTGAGGGTACATTTAGCTCTGTAGGAACCCACGAGACGGTCCTCCCGAGTGGCTGCCCCATCCACGTGCCCGCCTGCCGTGCGTGAGAGACGTGTCCTCGACAGCACGTGCTGGTGTCAGCGGCCTGGATTTTCCACTGTGTCCCTAGCCCCTTACAACTTTCTAAGGAAGGTAACTTAAGTCAGACAGGGCTTGGCATCTGCAAGGGGCTGATCAGGCAGGAAGGAGGCTGTGAAGGCTGGTGGCACAGTCACACTGGGACAGGGAGGCTTCCCAGCTGCCCTCAGGTCACACACACACTTGGCGGAGCCAGGAGAAAGGCCAGCCTGGGTCCCCGCTAGAGCTCCCATTTGCACCAGGACAGGATGCACAGGAGAGCCTCAGAAGCTCCACCAACCGGGGGCAAAGGCCCGTCATTGTCGCAGGTTTTAAATTGAGAAACAAAAGTGCAATGCCCTGAGTGAGAAACCCATACAGCTCCGAATTATTTGCATGGCTGCAGGGTGTGTTTTCCCTCATGTAAGGAGCCCATACACTAGGAGGTGTTAGCCTGGACCTTAGAACTCCTCTGAGGACCGGGGGGGGGTAGGACCATGAGGTCCCCAGGGAAGGACCCTGACCGTGTGGTAAGAGTTGGGCAGCTAAGGCGCAGCCTGGGGCTAGTTTTGCCCACCCCCCATCCCCCGACTCCTACAAGCTGTGACTCTGGGGTATTCTAGACACCGCCCTGCAGTGACCCCCTGGCCCAGGACTGAGTGTCATGCTAAGGGAAGGCAGGTCTACCCAAGGGACGCTAGTCCAGCCAGACCAGAGACACCCCTGAGACGATCCTGTGCTATTCTGAGCAACCCCCAAAACTGAAACGTGCTGTGTAAGATGGAGAATGTGGGAGGGTCCACACAAGATGTCCCTGCTCAGATCTGGGAGGAGTCGCGAAGCGCAGACCACAGGACGATCTCTACGGCCCTTCGGGCCACAGAGGAAATCACGGTAACTTAGACGTATACCTGACCATAAAGCACATATGACAGAAAATAAGCCACGAACAGAAACATCTTCAGATCTGGCAGTCACACTACCTCACTGATGAAAGATCTCTGGGGGAGGTGACTACTCTCCAGTTGCATGCAGAGATTAAAATGTGAAGGTCTAGCAACAAAACAGAGTTCTCTCAAGGGTCAGCATTTTGTTTTTTAAAACTAAGGACGTGTTGGGGCGTTCAGGGTGGCTCAGTCGGTTGACTGTCCAACTGTTGGTTTTGGCTCAGGTCAGGATCTTACCGTTTGTGAGTTCAAGCCCCACGTCGGGCTCTGTGCTGACAGTGCAGAGCCTGCTTGGGATTCTCTCTCTCTCTGCCCCGCCCCTGCTCACACATGCACTCTCTTTCCTTCTCTCTCTGCCCCTCCCCTGCTCTCTCAAAAAAAAAAAAAAAAAACCCAAACCACTAAGGACTTTATCCTCTTTCCCCTTCTGAACTTCCATTTTATTTTTTTTTATTTTTATTTTTAAAAGAAAATTTTTTTAATCTTTATTTATTTTTGAGAGACAGAGAGAGAGCATGAGCAGGGGAGGGGCAGAGAGAGAGGGAGACACAGAATCCGAAGCAGGCTCCAGGCTCCGAGCTGTCAGCCCAGAGCCCGACGCAGGGCTCGAACTCACGGACCGCGAGATCGTGACCTGAGCCGAAGTCGGACGCTTCACCGACTGAGCCACCCAGGCGCCCCTGAACTTCCATTTTAAATAATCACTTTTACTTAGAAATTCCAGAACTTGCTAACTTGATAGCTAAAATTAATAGTTAATAGGTTCAGGCATTAGTGAATTGATTTATTTTTTAAATGGAAACAATATGATTAGGAAATCTGCTTGAAGGACCATCAAGGTTTTAAAACATAACACTGTCTCTTCCTTTGACTCGTGAACAAGGTGGTGTGCCCGCAGACAGGTTCAAAGCCAGATGGTGAACATACAGAATCACATCCCCAAGGGCAGACGGTCAAGAATGAATGCAGAATATGCTGAATAAGATCATTTTACACCACGTCATTTAAAACATCCCGCATATCTGGGACTTTATACCATGTCATTTAAAATATCCCACGTATCTGGGACTTGGGTGGAACAAATATCAGGAAAGCATTCCTAACCGGTGTAATGGCTCAGTGACAGATCGTTTCATATCAAATTTGAAATTTAATTAAATGGTCATTTTCATTTCATAGTTTCAGGATTTCTAAAGCTCTTATATCCTCCAGCCAGACTTAGACTTTGGCTAGGCTAGGCAGTCTCCACATCACAAAGAGCCTTTGCGTCAGAAGCAACAGAATGCCATTTTTGATGAAGATTTTGTAAGTGGAGACAAAAGCCCCCGGGGACCACAAAGGCAGATTAACCTGTAACAGAACAGTGCATTCTGTGCATTCTGACGGAAAACAGTGGAGAAAGTACTCAACAGAACAGGAAGATGAACACGGTGCTTCTCACGCAGGGGGCGGACGCTTGAGGAAACATTTTCAACTCCCATAAGGGAAGTGGACAGAAAGCTCCCTCTGGGGTTTCCCCTTCCGTACGAGGAGACAGACCTCTGGATTGCCCACCTGAGAGGTCAAGAATATCAGGAGAGCACCCAATAAAAAGCCTGGCAAGTGGGAAAAGAAAAGCCAGGAAAACAGAGCCAACACTGAGCACCTGTCATAAACCACACCGTTCACGTATTTAATCCCAATGTCAGTATCTGGTGGAAGAATCCATACCCAAGGGCAGACAGGACTTGTGTAGTCAGTGGTTCTCAAACTGGGGCTGGATGAACCCAGATTCTCATCCAGCAGGACAGGGCCCAGGGTCTGCACTTCCGGGCACCCGCAGTGGGCAGCAGGCGAGGACAGTGCCCTGCCCCACACTCCCTTCCCCACAAGAGCTGGTGCTGGACTCTCCTTCACTGGTCACCCACACTGGTCACCAGGAGAACGACAGGGAGGAACACAGAGCTTATGCAAGTGTGTAAGGGGGTGGACCTGAAAGAGCGCTAACTGGGGCTTGCGGTCAAATGCAGACAAAATGCAGGAGACACAGGCACACCCTCACAAGAGGTGAAGCCCTACCCAGTAGCCCCATCAACGCCGAGTGGACTGCTTTGGAAAGTTCCGACTGGTGGAAGGGACGGAGGCACCGCCTAACTGTGTTCATGCTAAATTACAGAATCCAGGTGTTTACACTCATTCCACGGTCGTGTTTTCATCCCGTCTCCTACAGCTGTACTTGCCCGCTTGCGGTCCGATCGCCATCACGAGCACAGACCCACACGGCCCAGAAACCTAGTCAGAGCTTCTTCATTCAAATTGTAACAGAAGTACTTTGACAATGTTTTTAGAGATACAAATTCTCCCCCAGAGACTGCCTCACGTAACGAATTTCACAATAAAAGTACCTTCTGAGCTCTTTCAAGAATGCATCCACACTCATGCCTTTAACTATTTCTACACGGATAACCTCCAAGGGCACTTCACTCATGTGTTACATCGAAGTATCAGTCTACACTCCAACAGCAAACTGATAGTGACTCCTGGACGTTTTATGCCTGTTCGTGTCTCCATCGCGCTGGAGCACCATTTCCTCCAGGTGAGGCCCTGGCTCTGAGGTGGGGAATGCTCCACACCTGTCCCCACATCACCCAGTTACGTCCTGAGGAGGGAGAGAGGTGTCCTCACCGTGGGAGACGCCATCAGACCTGCTCCAACAGTAATTTAACCTGAATCTTTTCGGACCGTGCACTCAGGATATGTACTACCGCAGCAGGCAGAGGGAGGAGTGAGCCTCTGAAGGGATTAAGGACAGCGAAAGCAGGTCCACCACAGCAGCCACAGAGCAGGTGCTCTGCCTCTGGGAACACAAGGTCATGTCCCCCCGCTGGGCTTCCCTGGGTCTCCCCCACCTGTCGCCCCGGCCCTGTGGACCCAGTTAGCCTTCAGCGATACTCACTTGGTCTCAATTCGGACACATTCGTGATCTTTGCCCAATTCATAATTCAGTCCCAAACGACCTTGGTGTCCTGGCAAGGGGACGCCTGTGGCGTCTACTTTTTCTCCACAGCATCTGAAGAGCAGACCTGCCCTCGTCGGCTTCCTGACCCGGGTTCCCAGCTGGCTCGTCAGCAGGCGGTGCCGGTGGCTGGAATCTCCCTGCTTCATTCTTGCCAGGTTGTTTAAAAGTTAATGATCCTGGTACTTCCGGGGTGACTTTGGGGGCAGGAAATTTATAAAACGATAGAAAGATTTGGGTTAGCTCTTCTTTCCGCTCTCAGCAAGGGTCTGCTGGAAGCAGACTCCCCACAAGAGAGTTCTGTGACCCGCCTCCTAGAGAACAGCTAACAGCTTCGTGGACAGAACACCACGTGTGATGGCTACACCAGGCTGAGAGGTCCACGCCAGCTCGCGGTGCTTCCAAACTCAGCATAAGCATTGGCCGAGGGACACAAAACACTGTCATGAGATCAGCAAGTGACCAGCCTGGGAACAAGGCTCTCTCAACCTTACGGTGCAAAGCCATTGAGGAAATTCTGTCTACCTGAGAGGGAAAAGGTAGAATTTCACGGCATACTCGAGCTGTTTTCTCCATCCCGCTCACGACACCAGCGGCGGTGGCTGCTCCTCCAGGGCTCACGCTGCACGTCAGGCCCTGCGCTGCTCAAGCGCATGCGCGTGAGCTCCTGCAGGGGGCGCCCAGCCGCTGTCCGTCCCGGGAAGGACGCCAGTCCTAGGCCCGCAGAGCAGGGATATGGAAGGAACCTGGATCATCGGCCTCACGTGAGAGACAACCTTCTCTGTTCTTTAAGCTATCGTGTTACTGCGTTTCCGTAACAGCACCTGCCTTTACCCCAATGCTTGGGCCGCTTGTACCTTCGCTTCTTGTGCAAAGCACAAGCACACATCACGGCGACAGCCATGCACACCACGGGCTCATCCACGTCAAAATCCACTACAGGTGATCCAGCACCTCCACGTCTGGGTCTATACCCAGGAAAACTGAAAGCAGGGTCCTGAAGAGATTTCCGCACCGTGTTCATAGCCTCATTCACAGCAGCCAAGAGGTGGAAGCAGAGGCCACCCTAGTGTCCAGTGATGGACAGAAACTGGCAAAAGGTGCAGTTCATCCACACAGCGGAGTATCACACAGCAAGGAGATCCCACGATGTGCTACAGCACAGACGAATCTTGAAGACGTTACAGTAAATGAAGTAAGCCAGACCTAAGAGGACATGGGCTACATTACTACACTTCCCTGAGGTACTTAGTGTTTAATGAATTACAGGGATAGATGGATGGAGGGGACGGCTGCACAACAACGTGAATGTATTTATTTGTAAATATTTGAGAGACAGTGTGAGCACGTGTGCGTGATCAGGGGAGGGGCGGGGGGGGGGGGGGGAGAGAGAGAGGGAGAGAATCCTAAGCAGGCTCTGCACTGTCAGCACAGAGCCGGATGTGGGGCTCGAACTCACAAACCGTGAGGTCACGACCTGAGCCAAAATCAAGAGCTGGGCACCTAACTGAGCCACCCAGGTGCCCCCAGTGTGAATGAATTTAATACCAGTAAACCACACACTTAAAAACAATCATGATGGCAATTTTATAAAAATAATTCAATTTAAGACCAGAGGAAAAGACCCACTGTCCACATTAACTCTATTCACATCATAATCCACTAGAATTACTGTTACAGTCTGCTAATAGACGGCTTTCTGCTGGAGATACATGTTGCATGTTCGTTGTACACAGTCTGTGAGTGGACAGGTGAACACAGGTGGAGACCAGATATTAGCAACATATCACAGCAAGGCACCACCTTCCTTGCAGGACGGTTCTCCGTGTCACTCGCTGTTCCACTCAGCAGCCGACACCCAACCTCAGCCCCGTACAGTCCTCCCGTTACAAGCACACACGCCAGGAAGCACTGCCCTGACACTTCTGCACGGCGGGGCAGGGTGGGAAGGAGCAGCAACACGCTCAGCTGCAAACAACGCCCCCTGGAACCCCTCACACCCAGGCCGTGCCCACGTGGGCACGGAGGCAGCCTGGCCGTGCTCCTCTCCCGGCACATCTGCCTATGCTCTGGAATGGCCAGGAGTCCTAATGAAAGCACCGTCAGCAGCTTCTGAGGTGTACAATTTATCACGTGAGTACCTTTGTGAGAATCACTGAAAATCTGTCGGAGTAGATTCGAAGCTCTCCAGGAGGCCACAGATGTCCCTGTCACCTGTGAACAGTTTCACGGGCCGGGGAGCCTCATATTTATGGCGTGCGCACCTGCACCCCTACCTCCCAGCGGCAGACTGGGGTGCACGCCCACACCTGTGGGCTCGTGGCGCCTCCTCTAAGTGGGACCCCTGTGGCCTGTGAGCGCCCCTGCTGCAGGCAAATCCACACAGTGCCGCTTAACCGAAACTTTTCTTGTTCTTTTCAGTTCCAAGTTACAGAGCCCAGCCAGAGCAAGTTGTCTTGGTAGGAGGAGAGGGAGGCAGTAATTAATCAGCGACAAAGAGGAGGTCCTGCTGGTACCCTTGTGCGTCCAAAGTCTATTCCCTCTCAAAAGAAATCACCCTCCTTTCTGCTTATACGGCTGCCCATTTGTTTTATTTTTGGTTTTTGTCCTTAAAAGATATAAAAGCTATTTCTCAACAGATGGTCTACTTTACTCCTGCTTAGGAATAAAGTAGCTGAATACTCCAGAAGGGAGAGACCAGGAAAGGAGGAAAGAGACAAGGGAATGATCATAAACCCAGATTAGAGAGAAGATGCCCACAGGCGTACAGGTTAGCAAGAGCGTCAGAGGTAATAACGGGCATTTTTCTCACTTCTTCCATTAACCAGTGGTGTACCCTAAGGCACCCCACTTAACGACTTCTTGTTACACCTGTTAGGATTTCTGCCACTATTATTCTTAACTGTTAATTTCTCCTTGCTACCAAAGAAAGGCTGAGCTCCATTTCTCCGCTAACAAACTCTCATTTGCACGCTGGCAGGTTAGGCCCCCAGTTATCCTGACATCTCCCCCTCCTGACTAGTCGGCCTCCAGGACCTGGCTCACACTGCAGGGCTGCCAAAGCTTTGCAGACAGTGCCGTGCCCTTTGGTCGCTACCTTCAGAGCGCCCCCGTGGCCGAGGCTGACCCACATGCCAGGCCAAGAGACAGCGAAATTTCCCGCCTTGCTAGCGTGGATGCTATTTTATCCCACAGTATAACTCCGCTTCTTGTGATTAGATATCACATGTCACAATGGATAAAATGTGTTGGAAGTGAATGCATATCTCAGATATGAAGTGGAGTGTGAGAAGGGCTTATCAGGTGCCTTGGTTATTGGATATGTGCTTGATTGAAAATAGCTTTCTGGACCGGGGACAAACATCCCGATGGGTTAGCTTCTGGCTTTATTTACAGAAGAATCGCCCATTTCATAATTGCTCTTCCAAAGGGAAGCATCATGGGACAGAGGTCTATATGATGCTGACCAGTGTGCTGAGGGGTCGAGAGAGGCAGGGCATCGCGCTGAGTTCAAATCCATACTATTACAGGGGCATCTGGGGAGCTCCATCAGTTGAACGGCCATCTTCAGCTCAGATCATGATCTCACAGTTCATGAGTTCGAGTCCTACATCAGGCTCGCTGCTGTCAGCACACAGCCTTCTTGGGACCCTTTGTCCCCCTCTCTCTGCCCATCCATGCTTGTGTTTCTCTCTCTCCCTCTGTCTCTCAAAAATAAATAAAAATCATTAAAAAAAAAAACATACTATTGCTAAAAAGGTAACACCAATCACACAATTAACGAATGGCGATCGCTCTAACTGCACAGGGCCTCCTGCGTGCTGGGGCCGAGTAATAGCCCGGTGCTTCCTGAGCTCCCTGAAAGCTCACTCTGGCGGTGAATCCCGGCAGGTGGAGACTGGGAACGCCCACCAACAAGACAGGCCATTTCCACCCGGCAGGTGCAGACTAAAGGAAACTGACAGTTGTATGTGAGGAATTCCTGGTCTGACATGCATCTTGTGGAAAACCAGGTACTGCGTTCTCTGTGCAGACCACCGGGTCTGTAAAGCTTTGCACGCACGGAAGGCAATGTCTGACGGCAGAGCCTGGCACTGTGCTCCATCATCAACAAGACAGGCTGTTGGGGAGGAAGGGCCTAATCACACCACAGCTCCTGATAACCACGAGGAGTCATCCACGTGCATGGGCTCCTGGCCGTGCTCAGCCACAAGTGCCAAATTCTGGGACCGAAGTTACCAGCAGGCCATAACTAGTTGTAATCCCGTAACTTACATAACCGACCAATTGGGTGAATACAGGGTTCCCTGAGACTCCAAGAGATTAGCCCAGAACCTGTGATCTAGAACAGAGGCAGCTGCCTCTCAGGGTGCTATTAGTCACTCTTCTCTAGTGTGGGAATTCTCGATCTAAATGAATAAACACACTTCTTAAACCACAAGAAGCCTGAGGCTACCTCGAGCAGAATCTTTGAAGAGATTCTTTCAAAACACTCTCACCCAAAGGTCAGTGCCCAACCACAACAGGAAGCTCTCGGATCTCGAGCCTCATTTCCCCACTGGACAGACGCAGACACAGATGGTCACAGCAACAGCCTCCTGGACCCCGATCCATCCATCCCAGCCCTCCCCTGGAGAGCCCTGTGCCCGCCACCCACCTCTCAGAGCAGGAAGCCCAAAATAACTACCCCCCCCCATCCAGGAGCTGCAGCAGAAAACCAGCTTCATCTGCAAAGTTTGTTTCCAAGAAGGTGATCTGCCCCTGTGTTTCTTACTGGCAAACGAGTCAAAATCATCATCTTGTGCAAGGCAACCAAAACAGGGTGGTTTTTCCCCACTTAAAAGACCTCCCTGTCTTTGTCCATTTAGAAGTGACATTTTTTAGGGGCACCTGGGTGGCTCAGTTGGTTAAGCATCCGACTCCTCGTTTCGGCTCAGGTCATGATCTTGTGGTTCTGTGAGTTCAAGCCCCGCATTGGGCTCTGTGCTGATGGTGCAGAACCTGCTTGGGATTCCTTCTCTACCCCCTCTCTGCCTCTCTCTCTCAAAATAAACAAACAAACTTACAAAAAAAAAAAAAAACAGGAGCGCCTGGGTGGCTCAGTGGGTTGAGCATCCAACTTCAGCTCAGGTCATGATCTCGCGGTTCGCGAGTTCGAACCCTGCGTCGGGCTCTGTGCTGACAGCTCAGAGCCTGGAGCCTGCTTCGGATTCTGTGTCTCCCTCTCTCTCTGCCCCTCCCCTGCTCGCATTCTGTCTCTCTCTCTCTCAAAAACAAATATATTTGAAAAAAAACATTAAAAAAAAAAAACCCAGAAGTGATATCTTTGGAACTCAAGATTCCTGAGTTTGGCCATGTGAACTTGGTCACGTGGACCTCAGTCCGCCTTTATGGCTTAGAGATTTTTCTAATTCTTGGCTATTTTGGTGTAGTGTCGATACCTAAGAAAGGATCAGAAATGACCCTCTCTCTCCATAAATTCTAATGGCAAATGCAGTAAAACCCCACATAGTGAAGTTCTGACGTTCAAATCCTAATTAACAAGATGTAAGAAGTAGGTCACTCTCCTAAGCACCCACTGATGCTATCTTCTGCAAGTCAAGCTGTGAGATTCCACAAGCCAACCCTGTCCCCTCTGAGCAGATTCTCCGAGCAGCACCCGGGCCCACAGGTATGCAAACAGCCACACACAACCAAATCCTGTGGCTCCGCGGCTAAAACAAAATGCTTGAGTCCTTCCAACTAGCTTGTTCTTCTCAAAACCACATAGCAGACAGCCTTCTAAAACACTGTGTATGGGACCGATGTGTTCAGCAAACGTTCCCTTCTACACAGATACAAAGACAGAAGCTTGTGGAATTACAAAATGTCATTCGCATTAAGTCCAAAGAAATTGAGGGCTTGAAGTACTAAGAATGTTTCAAAAATCCTATGGAAGGGCGCTGGCTGGTTTATTCAGTAGAGATTGCAGTTCTCGATTTTGGGGTTGTGAGTTCAAGCTCCATGTTGGAGGTTGAGTTTACTTTATGAATGAATGAATGAATGAATGAATGAATAGGGGTGCCTGGGGTGGCTCAGTCGGTTGAGCATCCAACTCTTTACTTCAGCTCAGGTCATGATCCCAGGGCATGGGATTGAGCCTTGTGTCGGCCTCAGCACTGCTTAGGATTCTCTTTCCCTCTGATCCTCTCCCCGCCTCACTCTAAAAAATAAAATTTTTTAAGTTTTCAAAAATTAAAACAAAATAAATAAAAATAAAAGCCCTTCCTAATGCTTAATAACATCATGAAGTCCACACTCACGTCTTGGGTGCTCAGGACGATGGAAGAGGGGACCCAGCCTGTTGACATCCCACACAAGACACCGCCTCTCACACAACTGCTTGAGCCTGGTGCTCAGGGAGAACCCGCAGGGACTGAGACTGGCAGGCACTAACACCGTCCCGTCGGGGACAGGCACATCCCACCCACCTTCCTGTCCTTCCTGCTGGCTGGCGAGTCGGGGGTGGAGACAGACCCCCTACCTGGGGTCTATTACAGAAAAAGTTTACTTCCATTGTTTGCAAAACCTGAGAGAAATAGGACAGGAGTGTTTGCCGACTGGCAGTGTCTAAATCCGTGGGGGGTTTGGGATCGAAACCGACCCTGCTGCTTAGGAGACCAAATTCCGGCCTATATTTTCCACGTGCCCCGTGGATGGTCCGTGAGCTTAAATTTCAGGCCTTCTCACAAAACAGGTAAGAATCTGCTTCTGATGTGGGGATTCTGGCGGCTACCTCGCGCCCTCCTCCCGGGACAGGGTGCGGCCGCCTCAGTCCCGGAGAACGCGGTCACAGGCCGCTGGATCAGAGCCGCTGTCAAGCACCGGAGAGGCCAGTCCCCACTCTCACGCCGGCGCTCCTGAGACGAAAGCCCAGGGGCCCCAACAGACCTGTGTCCGAGGGCCAGGCTCCCCACCAACGACCCAGCCCAGACAGTAACGCCCTTTGCTTCCAGAACCAGCCTCTCGGTTCAGAGCCAGGCCTGGAGAGGAGGGCAGCAGGGGAATGAGCGGTTTCAGATCTTCACCTGCTGTCTCTGAGTCGCACAGGGGGACACAGGGGACCCGTGATGCGCACCGGCATACCAGTGCCTCACTGGTCGTTTGACCTCAATTCCTCGAGCGCACGTTTAAGTTAACAAACCCTGAAATCAGCAACATGTAGGATTCCTCACAGAGCACACCTCACAAGAGGGCGACACCTGGTGGCACCCGTGACACAGGACTTCCTGTGCATCCCACGGCCGTTTCTGTCACCTCTTTGACCTGGAGCGACAAACGGTCCCCGTGCTAGGTCCTGCAGTGAAGTTGGACGTGCAAACACAAGTCCCACGCCGACTGGGGACCATGATTCTAATTCGTTTACTCCTGTTCACTTACTATTATTTCTGTTTTAAGTACTCAGGACAAAATGGGTCGGTCTGGTCACAGAAACCACGGCAGCCCCCGTTTGGTCAGGCCACCTGGATCACACCTTCCACATCGAACCTGAGAACGCACAGCCTCGCTTAAGAAATTACTGGGCTGTGCTCAGGAAGCGTGGCCTCTTAGGTCACACTTGCCACGGTGGTAAATTCTTAGACTTAAAGCCGTGGTCGGAGTATGAAGGTTGTACATACATATCTGCACACAGATGGGTGCGTAGGTTCACGCCACATCATTAACGCGTATCCCGCATTCCTCCCGGGAACTTGCACCTGAAGCACAGTACATCTTCAGGCAGAGGCGACATCGTTTCCTGCGGTTGCTGCGATTTGCGTAGACCGAGTGGCTGGGCAGAAATTGCCCCCGACGTGGACCTACGCCCTCTGTGGGACCACCCCCCACGCGGACCCACATGGCCCCCACCGCCCCAGTGGGGACGCTCCCCCACAAACCAACAGCCTCCACGTGACCACCCTCCACCCAAACCTATACCTTCCACATGACAACCTTCCATGTGACCACCTTCCATGTGACCACCTTCCATGTGACCACCCTCCACGCCAACCTACACCCTCCACCCTCCACAGGACCACCCTCCACCCAAACCTACCCCTCCACCTGACCACCTTCTGCAGTACCACCCTCCACGCCAACCTCCACCCTCCACACCAACCTCCACCCTCCACGTGACCACTCTCCACGCAAACTTACACCCTCCGCAGGACCACCCTCCATGGAAACCTACACCCTCCACATGACCACCCTCCACGTGACCACCCTCCGCACAAACCTACACCTTCCACGTGACCACCTTCCGCAGGACCACCCTCCACACAAACCTACACCTTCCACGTGATCACCCTCCACAGTACCACCCTCCACGCAAACCTCCACCCTCCACGCAAACCTCCACCCTCCGCAGGACCACCCTCCACACAAACCTATACCCTCCGCGTGACCCTGCACACAAACCTACAGCCTGCCTCCAGGATCTGCCCCCGTCTCTGAAGCACTTGAAGCAATCCCCACTTGGAGCCCCCAGCTGGGGGCTGGGTGGTTACCGTGTGGGAACACAGGGAGGTTCTGTAGAGGGCTGGTGAGCACAGAAGCCCAGCACTGTGAATGTGCTCAATGCCACTTAACTATACACTTGGAAATAGTGAAAATGGTAACTGTTAAAAAAAAAAAAGAGAGCGAACGAGGAGGGGAAGGGCAGAGAGAGAGAGAATCCCAAGCAGGTATAGCACTGTCAGCAAGGAACCCGACACAGGGCTCAAACCCATGGACCGTGAGACCATGACCTGAGCCGAGACCAAGAGTCAGATGTTGAACCGAGTGAGCCACCCAGGTGCCCCCAAAATGGTAGCTTTTAAGCCATATAATTTTACAATTAAAAATTAAAAAGTTGTCAAGTAATATAATAATCTATAACTCACAGTCTCCATTTCTCACATCTTGTAAGATGTGTGAAGTCCTGAAAATAGTTGGCTCTGTTATGAAAGATGAACATACCTGAGGTTTGTAAAACCCACACAAAATCTTTCAAGGTGTTTGAGGTAAAGCCAGAAAGCAAAGGGCCTGTTGGAAGTAACGCCCACCAAGCTCCTCGACTGATGGGACGTACTGAAGATACACTGAGCACACGTGTTCCCCGGATGCTGAGGCGGCCTCGTCTGGCCCTCCATCTCTGACCACCATCCATCTGGCCCCACACCGTCACTGCCCAAGAAACACCAATAAATCCGATGGCTGCACATTAGGCTGACCGGCAAACTACAACTGTGGCCAGGCGAGCCAGAACCCCAAGTGCTTAGAGGGACAGGACCCAGGCAGAGAGGTCCCCCACTCCGCTGCTCCCCACCCTGGGGCACGATCGTAGCCCACCTCCGCCCCTGCTTTCCTGCCGTGTTCGCCACTGACCTAATGAGCTGTGTGGCTAGTCTGTGGGCCTTCTGGTCCCGTGATGTTGGGGACAGCTGACCTGGGAGGCCCCTTCCCAAAAGATACAGGCATTCTTCCAGCTGTGAGAGCCCTCCTGCTTCCACGCTACAGCTCCAAGAGGAGCCTCGGCCCTTCTCACACCTGGCAGCCCCCCTGCCCCGGCCCCCTGGCCCTGATGACCTCCTTGTCCGCTGGCATCTCCAAGAAAGCACCTCCAAGTTCAGAGACCCCGCTCTGCTCTCACTCCACAGCACCGCCAAAGGCTCACCCACTGAGCATCCACACAGCCACTTTGGATTTTACCTTTCCAGGCCAGGCCTTGCGTGTAAGCTACAGTCACAACCGGCCACTGGATTCAAATTCCACTCTGCGACGGGTTACTTAACCTTTTACCAGACTGCACGGACAGCAGGGCTGCGGCACATCCTCAGAATTCTAACACAACGCAGCACCCAGAACGTTGCATCCCTTGACAAACATACCTCCTGCTTCTCTTCTCCTGGGGTTGCACGGTAGAAGGGGACTGACCCTTCAGAGTTCCTGCCCGTAACACCGGGAGAGAAGAGCTGCAAGTATGGACGCCATCATCAAATGCGTTCGGGAATCACACGCGTGCAAACCCGAACCCCTACTGCGGACTGCCGGGCCCAGGAAATGTGAATCGTGATACTAAAAAGAAAGACTCCACAAAGCCACATGAACAACATATGAAAACAATCTAAGGGTGCGGGGTCCTCTGATTCTGTCCCTACCGAGAGCTCAGATAATCAAATAACTCCTTTTTCAAGTTAGCACTTTTCTCTACCCCATTTAAGAACCATTGTGAGTTTCGTGGTTAGATGCATTTCAGCCAATCACTAGGATGGGTCTTTATTCCCGAAAGAGAAAAGGCACTCAGTCCCACAAAACCCTGGGGAGGAAACCCTACGCTGACTTTAAAACGGTTTACGGGAAGAGGCTGTTGAGCCAAAGCTGTACCAACGACCCGCCGACCACGGCTCACGGACACCCCAACCCAGGCAGTCTGGGGACGGTTTGACGTGAACAGCACGGGGGACCAGGAAGGATTAAGCTCACAGCAGACGCCGGGCAGCAGCAACCCCGGCTTCCTCAGCAGCAGAAGGGGAGGGACGTCTTTCAGGTGGAGGAAACCAAGTGAGCGCGCCCTCCTGAAAAGCCCTCCTCCTCCAACGCCAGGTTCGCTCGGCCGACCAGCACGTCTCCCGGACAAAATCAAGCCGGTGGCTACCGGCCTTCACTGACTGGAGAGCACGTTCTGTAAAATAAAAGCCCGGGGTCCCTGGAGCTTCAGGTCCCGGAGAGGGCCAAGAAGAGGACTTCGCAAATCCCCTCGCGCGTCTCTGACGGCGGCCAGGTTTGGAAACCACGCGAGGGACCAGCTCCACGGTGCCGGACACGCCACCCTCCTCCAAGCATCTCCAGGCCTCGGCCGGCGGCCAGCGGGGTCGGGGGCCCTGGGGGTGGTCAGGCAGCCCCGCACAGCAGCGCCCCAGTCCAGCAGCGCACTCGAGAGACACGGTCTACCCCAGACGGCGCAGACAGGCCGGCGCGGGCGGCACGGAACCGTCCTCGCCGTGGACACGGGCTGCTGCCTCAGGGCTCGTACCAGGAACGGCAGCCACCTTGGTGTGCGGCACTGGCCACGGTGGAACAGCTGCAGACACGAGCACCACCCGTCAAGGGCCAGGAGCAGCGAGGGCCCTCTGCACGCTCCAGTTCCTGAACCTTCTGGGCACGGCTCAAGCCACTGCGCGTGACAGTCCCCACGAGGTTCCCTGGACTCCTGCTCCCCAGGAGCTGTCCTGCCAGCACACCTGCCCTAGCCAGACCCACGCCCCTTCTGCGTGGACACCCGTGCCAAGTGTCCTCACTGCTTCCAGTGGGCAAACACAGGGCACACGAGAGGGGCGACCCTGTTGGGAAGGCTGTGGGAAGGAGGTCAGCGATACACGTACCGAATTCGTGTTGCCGTGGAGATAAAACTCCCGTACTCGGCACCTCTTGCCGCACCAACAGCCACTTGGGTAAAAGACATCTCCTTTGCGTCGCGTTCAGCCTGCACTTACCCGTTTTCCCTGTGCATGAAGGCCAGCAGTAAGTTTTGTGTAAGGCAGATTAACGACGTGAGCTGCAGCATAGGGTGGCTCACTGTGTCTAATACGCAAACACACAGTTCAAAACGCTATGATGACAGAGCAAGTTTAGTCATTTTAGCACAGGAGTTCCCTAGTAACAGCTTCACACACAGCACTTTGCACCAGTGGAAAGGAAGATATTTCCTTCTAAAATATCAACGCCAGCAAAGAGCTTCTTAATTTCCCTGACTGAAATACAACCTATAAACCACAAAATCCCTCCTTTTAAAGCATGCAACTCAGTGATTTTTAGGGTGTTCTCAAGGTCATGCACCCATCCCCCACGTTTCCACCACCCCAAAAAGCCCCCCAGCACCTGGCTAGCATTCCCCTCTTGAGTCTCCATAGATGCACCTGTTTAAGCATTTCATACGAATGGGATGTTCACTGGGTGGCCTCCTCGGACTGGATTCTTTCCTTTAGCACCAGGTTCATCCACGTTCCTTCCTTGTTCTAGCTGAATAACTATCTCATTGTACAGAGGGGCCACATCTTGGTTACGCCTTCATCCGCTGGTAGACATTTGGGTTGTTTCTACCGTCTGGCTATGATGAATAATGGTGCTGTGAACGTTTTTGCATAAGTTCTGTGTGGACGTACATTGTCAAGTTTCTTGGGCATATGCCTAGGAATGGAATTTCTAGGTCACGTGGGGATTCGATGTTTAACATATCGAGGAAATGCTGAACTTTGCAAAACAGCTACACACTTACAACCCCCCCCAGCAATGCACGAGGGTTCCAATTTGCGTCCCCCCAGCACCTGTCACCTTCACAGTGGGTGTGAAGTATTAATTCATTGTGGTTTCGATTTGCATTTCTATAAAGACAAGTCATGTTAAGCATCTTTTCGTGTGCTTTTTAAGGCTCTTGTATATCTTAGGAGAATGTCTATTCAACTCCTTTGCCTATTTTTAAATTGGGTTGGTTTTCTTTTTACTGTTAAGTTGTAGGAGTTCTTCATGTATTCTGGATATTAGACTCTTATTAGATTTAATTTGCAAATAATTTTCTGTACGCTTTTTTCTTGCTTGCTAATGTCATTTCAAACAGTTACAAACATTTTTAATTTTGATGAAGCCCAATTTATTTTTTCTTGGTTTCTTCTGCCTCAGAGGTCACCTTCTGAGAAACCAGTGTCTAACCTAAGGTCACAACGATTTTCACCTGTGTCCTAAAGGTGTTGTGAACTGAAACATGTCCCCCAAGTTTCATATGTGGAAGTCCTAAATGCCTAGGACATAGTTATGTGACTATTGGAGAGAGTGACTTTAAAGAAGGAAGGTAGAATGAGGTCACTGGGTGGGTCCTAATCCAATCTGGTGCCCTTATAAGAGGAGGCGGTCAGGACACAGACACACAGAGACACACGTGGAGGGATGACCAGGAGAGGACACGTGGGGAGGACGGCCCTGCCCACGCTCCGACCTCAGTCGGACCTCCAGCCTCCAGGACATGAGAAAATAAATTTCTATTGTTTACGCCCCACGGTCTGGGGCACTTTGTTACAATAGCCCTAGTAAGCCAACACAAAGGTTTTCTTTTCTTTTTAATAGTTTTTGCTCTTAAGTTTGATCCATTCTTGAGTAATTTTTAGTAATTTTTTTTTTTTAATGTATGGTGAGATAGGGTCCAACTTGCTTCCTCTGCATGTGGGTACAGGACACACCAGAACCACTAGCCGAGAAGACCAGCCCATCCCCACCGAGTGACCTTGGCACCCTCATCAAAATCCAGCTGACCAGAGACATAGGGGTTACTTCTGGAGTCTCAGTTCTCTTCCATCAGTCTGTCTGTCCTCATGCCAGGACCACACTGTCTACATTAGTGGAGCTTCGTAGGAACGTTTAAAATTGGAAAGTGTTGGTCTTCCAATTTTATTCTCTGTCAAGACTATTTTCGCTTTTTACTTCATTTTTAGGGAATTTAAAAACTGTACAGTCAAGGACTGACCTTGCACAATGAAAGGGTTGGTTGGCCCTTGTCCCAGGCTCCTGGGGGTAACTGCTGGGCCCTTAGAATTTCTTACCTAGTTGAGCGTCCCAGCTTGCCTGGGGGCTCAGGCTGTGCCAGCTCTGCCCACCAACAGTATGGGTCATGATGGGTCGTAGGCTAGTCTCAACCCCTGGAAGGGCTGGAGGCAGAGGTCAGGCGTGCAGGCAGTCAGTTGCATCTACGAAATGCCCTGGACCCCAAGGCTGGGGGAGCTCCCTGTTGGCCACACTCGGTGTGTGGGGGAAGGTCTGAGCTGCCCACACACCACTGGGAGGAGCCGGCCAGAGGCTCCACGCCTGGACCTGCCCCAACCTTGCCCTGTGTGCACTTCTTTTTGGTGATTTTACCCTGTTTCCTTTCACTGTGAGACACCTTAAATGTGAAGATAACAGCTTGGCTGAGCTCTGTGGGTCCTAGCAGATCACTGAACCTAAGGACAGTCTTAGAAACCATCTGACTTGCACAAATTTAAAAGCAAGGCTCTCTAGGCACTGGTAAACTTTTATTCCAAAGTTCTATTGTTCACACTGAAAAGCCCCATTCTGGCTCCTCGCCAAGCTGTCGGGGATTACGTAGGTAATCTACGTGACGTGAGCCTGCTGGTCGTTTGGCATCATCTGGCATTTTCCAAACCATATTCTACAGAAAACTTATTCCACAAAGGACCTTTACACAACCAGCACTATTTCTCAAAATGTGTCCAGGATATGCAATATTCTGAGATAGGAAAGGAAAAAAGTAATCTCTTCAATGATTTTCCAGAAAAAGAAGTTAATGGCAGACAACTTGCCATCCGTCTAGGCCAGTGGCTTTCAGACTATACGCTTAAAATGACCGAAGATCACAAAAAGCTTTTATGTGACGGTATCTATTATTAGTCACCATATTAGAAATAACAATTTTATGTTTGCACTAACTCACTTTAAAATAAACTCACTACATGCTAATCAACACTCTCCTAAAGAAAAAAAAATTTCCAAAATTAAAAAACACCAAGGTTACGGGTTAAAGTGGCAATGAGCTACTTTGCTGCACATTTCTGATGTCTGACTTAATACAAGATAGTAGGACCTCACACCTGCTTCTGTATCAGTTTGTTGCGTATGTAGTTTTAAGGGTCATGAAGAAAATTGGGCCTCACGCTAGTAGAGACTTGGAAAAGGAAGAGAGACACTGAACAGTGTTTTTCAGGCGATTTTTGGTATTTGTGATGCTACATCAAATGTAACAACTGGTTCTTTCCTTAAAGGTTATTTGAAATGTGGAATCTGAAATTTTGTCAGGGAATCTTTTGTGCTCAATGTCTTTTATTTTTTTACTTAATTTTTAAATTTATATCCAAGTTAGTTAGCATCTAGTGCAATAATGATTTCAGGAGTAGAATCCAAGGATTCATCCCCTTCCCAGCAAGTGTCCTCCTAAATTCCCCTTACACATTTAGCCCATCCCCCACCCACAACCCTCAGTTTGTTCTCTGTATTTAAGAGTCTCTTATGTTTCGTCCTCCTCCCTGTTTTTATATTATTTTTTCCCTTATGTTCATCTGTTTTGTATCTTAAATTCTTCACGTGAGTGAAGTCATATGCTATTTGTCTTTCTCTACTTTCGCTTAGCATAATCTAGTTTCATCCATGTTGCTGCAAATGGCAAGATTTCATTCTTTTTGATAGCCAGTACTCCACTGTGTGTCCCTGTGTGTGTCTACACACATCCATACACACATACCACATCCTCTTTATTCATCCATCAATGGACATGTGGGCTCTTTCCATACTTTGGCTATTGTTTGTTGATAGCGCTGCTATAAACATGGGGGTGCATGTGCCCCTTCAAAACAGCACACCTGTATCCCTTGGATTAATACCTAGCAGTGCAATTGCTGGGTTGTAGGGTAGTTCTATTTTTAGTTTTTTGAGGAACCTCCGTACTGTTTTCCAGAGTGGCTACACCCGCTTGCATTCCCAACCATGCAAAAGAGATCCTCTTTCTCCGCATCCTCACCAACATCTGTTGTTGTCTGAGTTGTTAATGTTAGCCACTCTGACAGGTGTAGGGTGGTATCTCATTGTGGTTTTGATTTGTATTTCCCTGACAATGAGTGATGTTGAGCGTCTCTTCATGTGTCGGTTGACCATCTGGATGTCTTCTTTGGAGAAGTGTCTATTCATGTCTCCTGCCCATTTCTTCACTGGGTTATTTGTTTTTTGGGTGTTGAGTTTGATAAATTCTTTATAGATTTTAGATACTAACCCTTCATCTGATATGTCATTTGCAAATACCTTCTCCCATTCTGTCAGTTGCCTTTTCGTTTTGCTGATTGTTTCCTTTGCTGTGCAGAAGCTTTTATTTTGATGAGGTCCCAGTAGTTCATTTTTGCTTTTGTTTCCCTTGCCTCTGGAGACATGTTAAGAAGCTGCTGCAGCCAAGATCGAGGAGGTTTTTGCCTGCTTTCTCCTCGAGGATTTCGAGGGCTTCCTGTCTTACATTCAGGTCTTTCATCCATTCTCAGTTTATTTTTGTGTCTCATGTAAGAAAGTGGTCCAGGTTCATTTTTCTGCTTGTCACTGTCCAGTTTTCCCAGCACCACTTGCTGAAGAGACTGTCTTTATTCCATTGGATATTCTTTCCTGCTTTGCCGAAGATTAGTTGACCATGTGTTTGTGGGTCCATTTCTGGGTTCTCTGTTCCCTTCCACTGATCTGTGTCTGTTTTTGTGCCACGTGCTCAATTCTTTTAAACTCATTGACCACCTCGCACAAAGTCAGAAAGTAAACCAGAGGAAAGGCTCAGTGCCATGTGCGGCCACTGAGACAAGAACAGAGAACGACCCTGACTTATCAGTAAAAAATAATTCAATCTATAAATACATTATGATAATCAGCATTGGAGAACGTTTACTTATAGAGCAGACTGTTTTTGGACCGAAGCCACGCACGCATTGAGCTAGTTACAAACAGACAAAGCCTGCCCATCTCTGCCGTCCTCACTGAAGCAGGCTGAAGACCTCTTCTCCTGGGGACACATTAGCTTGATTCAAATTCCTTTCTCTAGATTGTTTCTAATTTTATAAATAAGCTTTCATTAAATAAGACCAATACTGACATCAAATTCATTTTACTAGATCATGTGACCTGGACGCATTAGGACTCAGTTCCACTGATCAGAACGGAAAACCTCAAAGTTGCAGCAGCTTCAACAATACTCAGGGGTGTTGCCTGCTCACATGGACAAAACCAGAGCCCTAGGTGTGCCCCCCAATCCTCCAGGACGTGGTGGCCACCAGGGAAAGCAGATGCCCACGCCTTAAAAGCCTCCCTTTACCCCTTAGTCAAATCACTGTCAGGTGGCCACAGCAGGGCAGCACAGAGAAGCAACGCCACTCTGTGATAGGACAGCAGGACCTGAGGTGGGTACGGGACACACACACTGATGGGAGCACGAGACGGTCACCTGGCGCTCCACACGCAGCCCATGACATGAACAGAGGTGTTATTGTTGCCACTGTGCCATAAACACGAACACTAAGCTCCGGAGAACTGAAGACGGCCAATGCTGTCCCAACAGACTGCGAGGAACACTCACAGGTGTGCGCACACACACGGCAGTCACGTCTGTGCGTGTGCACACACAAGGACAGAAGCAAGACCGGGCTCACGTCTGGGCCCCTCTCCAGCGGGGGGGGGGGGGGGGGGGTTCGGTGCCCTGCCCGGCCCCTCCCCTCCCACCCAGGCTTCCCCTCCTGACCACACCGCACACCTCCCTGGGCCCGGAACGCCCCTATCTTTCAGGGCCGCCTGCTCTCCCTTCAAGCACAGCCCCGAAGCCACTCACAACTATGACCGAGTCACCGGGTCTTCTGCAGGATGATTGGAACCAGTGACCTAGGAAGTGCTTTCCTGGCGCTTGACACCTGCTCAGGAGAGAAGCTGGGGTGCGGCCCCTCCTCCCCACTCCACTGTCCCCCCCAAGGCAGGTCTGCACCCCGGGGGGACAGCCCCCCCCCCGCACTGCAGGAAGCAGGAGGCCACGCTCCACGTCCTGTGAGCATCCAGCTCCGAGCACCACTCAGGAGCACGAGCCTCGGGGACACCGAGCTTTCTGAAAGGGACAGCGAGCGGAGGGAGGGAAGCGAGTGGCCGCCCTGCAAACCCCTGATGCAAACCCTGCGCCAGAACAGAAGCAGGGGCTGTCTGAGCTGAGCTGCGGGCGGCGTCGTAATGAAAATGTTATACCTAATGTCAAAGAAAAGTAGCAATTTAGGTCACTGTGCACATTTAAAGCGGTACAAATATAGCGGCACTTCCGGAACCAAAGAACAGGAGGCTGGCGGAAGATACAGAGCAGCTCAGCTCACCCCAGAGAGACGGGGGCAGAACAAGTCATTCCAGGTCAGTACGGGGGGCTCCGCAGCTCACGTGTCCAACCCACCCAGAGGGCAGTGGGAAAACGACGTAAACTCGCTGTTCGGTTTTACTTTCTACTGGGGGGGGGGGGCTTCCCCGATCACCCTGCTCCTCCGTCTTGCCCCGAAGCTCACGGCGAGCGCAGGTACTCACCCACAGAACCGAGCATCTGGCCACAACACAGATCACTAATACCTGCTACGTGGGCAGAGGCCACCAGGGGCACGTGTTGCTTAAAAAAAAGGAGTCAAGGGGCACCTGGGGGGCTCAGTGGGTTAAGCATCTGACTCAGGTGGCTCAGGTCATGATCTCACAGTTCGTGGGTTCAAGCCCCCCATCAGCCTGGAGCCTGCTTCGGATTCTGGGTCTCCTTCTCTCTCTCTGACCCTCCCCTGCTTGTGTTCTCGTCCTCTCTCTCCCCTCTCTCCCCCTTCTCCCTCTCTCTCTGAAAAATAAACATTTTTTTTTTTTTTTTTTTACAAAAAAGGAGTCCACACCATCAAACTTAATACTGTGCCCTCCACAAATCTCTACCAGAAAAAACTTTACCTTCCAGACCCTGTCCTGGGGCAGTAACCACAAGTGACAAGTAGCTAAAGGTAATTGAAATCCAGATCAAACGTTTGGTTCTGTGTGGGCATTGATCCCTTTCCCATGACTCGGCAGCCACGGGGGGTCAGCTCAGAGTTGTGTGTCCATCACTGTTGAACCTTCCACTGGACAGCACTGTTCCAGACCCTCTTGATGTCCACAGACTGAAACCACCAATGCTTTCTCCGCATCCCTGCCACATAAAGTAAGCGTGCTGTCACCACAAACGGATCTGTGCTGATTCTGTCCTTTCAAAGTCCCTCCTCTTCTGTATCACAGCCATCTGCGGGGCGCCCCCTTCCACACCCAGGAAAATGGACATAGTTGTAGAAAATCAGAAACAAGATCAAGGTCCCAACCCCCTCACCTACAAGTTTTGAAAATTCCCCTTAAAATCCAGGATAATCGCCAGGGTAGCAACAACAGACACCCCCAGGGCATGTGGCAATGGGGAACCCAGACAGCTCAGGTCCTCTGCTCAGACACGACCTGTGGCTTCCACCCCCAGCTCAGGTCCACACACTGTCCTCTTTCCTTTCGTCTCGCCAAGGGCTTCCCTGCCTCTTCTTGATGCTGAGCGGCCCCTCCTGCCCACAGAGCCAACACGTGCCCAAGACACATGTGAAGGACAGGCCGGGCCACCCTGCAAACCACCCGAGGTCACCAGACGAGCACCAGTTCATGCCCTCGCTGCACCATCACGGTGTCCTGTGCACACAGGGAAAACGGCAGGCCAGGAGTCTGACCTCCACGCCTACGCTCGGCTTGTCCTGGCCTCCGTTCTAGAGCAAGCATGGTGCTCTCTGAGCTGGATCCCGAGCTCCTTTGCGGACGTCGTGGAGGGAAGGAAGCCCTGGTTCAGGACCCATGGCTGGAGCTCCAACGTCCTGCCGGGTTGGATCAGGGCCAGCAGCGATGCTCAGGACTGCTGTGCCCCAACATCCACCCCCAGTGTGTGCTGAGCCCAGAGCGTGTTGCAAAGAGAACCAGAATTCAAGGCACAACTTTTTTTTTTTAATGTTTTTTAATTTATTTTTGAGACAGAGAGAGAGACAGAGCATGAGCAGGGGTGGGGCAGAGGGAGAGGGAGGCACAGAATCGGAAGCAGGCTCCAGGCTCTGAGCTGTCAGCACAGAGCCCAACACGAGGCTCAAACTCACGAACTGTGAGATCATGACCTGAGCCGAAGTCGGATGCTCAACCAACTGAGCCACTCAGGCGCCCCAAGGCACAACTTTCAAACTTCTCGACCACATTCCCAGTGTTAACAGACTAAAGCTCAGTCTTCACTGATCAGGACCATCTTCTGGGACAACGTACACCTGCCGTTTTCCAGGGACCACAGAGAAAAGTTCGTGTAGATTTTTCACCAGCACAGCATCAGCAAGAAGTAGGAACACGCTCAAGTCCCTGACAGCTGTAGACACCCTGTCCTCCCTCCCTCTCATGGAGGTACAAACACATCAGCACCACATGACTGTGCCGGAGCAGAAGCACAGAGGTCTCGGAAGGGAAATGACCGGTCAACTCCGGTTCTTCCGGCAAAAGTTTGGGTGCACCCAGGGGACCACTGGACCGAGGTGCAGGCTGGAGCCTTCCGGGCCTCCCGATTCGCCACCCCTTCATCCGGACGTGATGACGACACTCTGCAGGAGCCACCACCAGAGTCTCCAGGGAGGGCGTCACCCTGGATCCCCCCACCCCAAGAAGGCCACACCTGGGAACTGGAGGGCAGACCCTCTCATCTCTGCAGCAAGAGGCTGCACATTGTCTTGGTGACGCGGGAGCAGTTGTGCGGGCCACTGCCGGTTGCCATGGGGATGCGCACTCTGCCGTAGCCAACGGAGGCTGTCAATGGAAGCTCTCGAAAGGCCAGGAATTACAGCTCATTTCTGAGATTTACTCTCCATATTTTCTATTCACTATTTAGATGGAAAGCATCATGGGGTTCTAGTGGAAATAAATTTTCTCTGCAATCTGTCACATCGAGATAGTAGAAATATAGCTGGGATTTTAATAGGATCTATGCAAAGGAACAGATGGTACTATTTTAGGAACAGTGCTTGCTGCCTTTTTAGAAACATAGTAAAGTCCTTGCCAAGTAAAAGGGTTGTTTATGCCTTTGCTTTGGAAACGGAGCGGAAAAGTCCTCCTTTATTATTCTGATATATTCAGTATTTAAGTATTCTGGTACATTAAATGTATTAAATATTCAAAATAAGCAGTCACATTTGGTTTACTTCGTTCCTATAATGCAACTGTGAGGATGACGAAGCACCCTGGACCAGCTGGGTCTGAGCCCCACTGGCCCGTGTAAAGCCGACAAAGGTCTTGGGAAGCGTCACGCAGAAGCCTCCGCAGCTCCGGCCTTTGTTCACGGATGAGTGGCTGGGCCGCCACACGCACGGCCGTCACAGAGGGAGCCCGTGTTTCTATTTTATCCATGGTGTACGGAGGCCATTCCCACACTGAGCTAGGGCCACTCTGCAAGCAGAGGCTCGGTGCTGCGGGAAGCCCTCTCCCCACCTTCCCCTGGGCCCTGACCCCGTGAGCAGGGGGCTCTCCCTCCACACGGAGGCCCATGCTCTCAGGGCCCCTGCGGGGGAGGGGCTCCTGGTTGTTCCTGGTTCCTCGCAGAGGCCGAGGGGCTGGACGCACAGTCCGTCCACGGGGGGTTCCGCACCTGAAGAGTCGGGGAAGCAGACTGCATGTGTTCATGACAGACGGTGTGAGAACCAGGGTGCCCGGGCCCACGCCACACCCTTTCTGATGTGTGACAAAAATAAAAGCCTCTGGGAGGAGAAATCATCATGTTGACTGGCTTTTCGCCAAGAACCCGACCCTAGAAGGCAGGGCAGAGCAGGAGCCAACGGCAAACTGTCCCAGGTGATTCCTGGAACCAGGAACAGTGGGTGACAGCTGGAGGGGGTGCAGGTGACAGGAGGGAGCTGTAGACAGCACTCAGACAACAGCTCGTCCCTCCCTATGTGGACAGTGGGACCAACCACGTCCGCTAAGAAGGAAGACACGCCTCCAGGCACCCGCGGAGGCAGCGGACGGCAGCCTCCCCACGCCGGTCACCACGAAGGCGCCTCGACACCCGCCTTCCGTGACCACGTGAACCCTGCGGTCCGCTCCTCCTCGTTCACTGAAGACACAGGTTCTGGGCTTCCCATTCAAATGTGGAGCCTCAAGACAGAGAAACCCCACCCAGGGACCGTGCACAGATGCCTCCAGGATCAGACCGCGCACGCCTACTCTGGGTAACCTTCTGGCCTATTTTCGAAAACCAGTGCAAACTACAATCAGCTAATTCAAATGCAACAAAGAAAATAAAAGCAAATGCAAATGTGCACCGACAAGACGCAACCCTCCCTCCACACCCTAGATACCCGACTTCGGTGTGTGTTTTTATCAGTGCTTTATTACCGCGTACACTGTCCCCATCAGCCACGTCCTCAGATGTGCTCGCTTTCCTGCGCACGAGGAGTCTACCCGCTACGCACAGGGACTTCTTCCCCACGGTCTGACCATGTGCGAGTTGTAACGGCAGCATGATTTCCCCATCAGCTTTGTGTTTCCTCCACCACCAACTTGACATCAATAGAGAGAGAGAGTAAGAGCTGTGCATCAAAACTCAAGTAACTCAAGTCTGTGACAAGCTAGAATAAGGAAATGTTGGATACTTAGGACAGAAAGTTCCTTAGCCACCAGGTCCTGAGCCCCAGGCACTCCCAGCTCCCAAGAAGTGACATGGGCTGACAGCACAGACCCTGTCACACGTCAGCGACAAAAACAAGGAAGAGAGGGCGGATGATTCATAAGCAGGAGATGTGGACAGTTCAGGTGCACGGTGGTCTGGGGACCGGCCACCTGCACACAAGCACCTTGCCGGACTCAGACCTGCTACATCCGAGTTCTAACGTGGGGGCTTAACGAGCTCCCAGGGCAATCACTTTGTACTCCCAGTTCAAAAGACCCACCTGCTTTGAACCAACTGCATGTGGCTCAAAGCAAGACTTTCATACAGGGAGTCCTCACCCCACTGTTCAAGGAGAAAGAACAGTCTTCAGAGAACAGCCTCCCACATGATGCTGATGACCCCCCAGATCCTACCGACTCTGTCCACGGAGAGCAGGACCTTGTAGGCTCCTGCCTGAAGCTGCGCCTTTGATCAGCCCATTTTCATGGAGTCCCCGTGCCCTCCCTTCTGGTCGGACGTGATTTCACCTTCCAAGCCCAGGGCTGAGCTCACTCAATCCCGTGTTATCCTCAGACACCTTTGTATTTAATGTTACTTGTGAACAGCACTGCCTGGTTTTGCCACAGTTTCATCCCGACCGAAGCCCCAGGAGGCAGGTGCCACTGGAGGTCCACCATGCACACGGGGCCCAGAGCGGTGACATCAGAAGGCGTGGAGCATGAGGCGGCAAGCTTAGGTCTGCACCGCAGCGGCGGGTGCCGACAGTCCATACCCTTTGCTGCCCTCTTACCAGCACAACTAAACGGCTTCCTGACAAAAGGAAACTGGAATTTGAACAGGAAGTTTCTTACAGGTTAAGTTCCAGGGGGCACGCTCCACAGGAATCTTGCCTGGAGAAGGACTAAGGCAGCCAAGTGCAGGGAGGGGCGTCGTGTGACGAATGGCTGAAGAAAGTCCGTTCTTCTGAAAGAGGGAAGGCTGGAGAGATGTGACAACTGTGCCAACGTCTGAAGGGCCATCAGGGGAAGAGGGAGCAGATCTGATCTCAGCTGTTTCTGGAGGCAAAGCACAGAGGTCCCAGGGAGCCTGTCTGAGGCGGTGCACAGGGCACAGCTTGTGAGGAGGCCAGGCGTACGGGCAGCGAAGGGGCAGGGGCGGTTAGCTCACCCCTGCCCGGCTGGGCCGAGGGCCGGTCACCTGCTCCCGTGTCCACGTGAGCCTCCAGAGCGGCAGCAGCCGGGGGCCAGGAGGCGGCAGCCCCACAGGCAGGGCACGGCCCCCAAGGCGGGTCACCGCGGCAACCCCAGGAGCCCAGGCAGCCCTGAGCAGCCCAGCCGCACACCCGGCACCTCCCCCGGCTCCGCGGCCGCGGGGGGAGCACCTGGCAGCCCCGAGCGCCCCGCAAGACCGCGTCCCCCTGGAAAACGCTCTTGCCCCTAGAATGCCTGAAGTCACGTGGATCCTATAGCTTCAGCTTTGCAGGGCTCTAAGTCCCCCAGACCAACTCTTGGGAAAATTCCTTGACAATCCAGCTCAACTAATCCTGCTGTCGTTTCAGCTACTCGCTGTTTTCTTTCGACTCGGACGCTCATTCCCCCAGGGGACAGAAGTGGCTCTCTGTGGGACAGGGCAAGTGCAGGGAACCGGAGAAGCCCTGGAGAGGCACCTCCCCAGGAGGCCAGGTAGACAGAACCCAGCAGGCCCCGAGGGACCTGTCCCCTCCCGCTGTAACACCTTCCCCATCCGGGGGCTTCCTCAAGTTCCCACCAGGCCAGCAGGACGGGTAGAGGATTTCCCCAGCGGAGAACATGCGTGGGGTACACATAAGCCTGTACCTGACGGGGTTTACACGTGACCACCGCACGACCTTGGGGACCACTGCACGACCACTCTCAGCACCCAGGACGGGCTCAGAGCAGCTGCCACCAGTCACCCCGCCCCCAGATCTGGGATGCGTGGTAGCTCGAGAGGGCTCCTGTGCCCCTTGCGTGTCCCCGTGTCCCAGAGGCGAGCTTCACACGGGAGAGGATGCAGAACCGCCCTCCCCCGGCCAGGCCCCGCTCGGCCACCAAAAGTAGCCAGACCACAAAGGGACACCGTGACTACGGTGACAGCTGCAGGGACCGCGGCTGGCCATCAGGAGCCAGATAGAGAAATAACCCTCAGTGTGCAAACTGCCCGCCATCGGGATTCGGCCACACTGACACGGATAGCGACGAAGAGGAAGAAACGCTGACGCAGATGTCAAGGCAGCGACACCCGGCGTGAGAGTCGCCGTAGAAGCCTGAAGCTGGCTGCAGCTCCAGCCCCAGAGGACGTGGTGCTGGGCCCACACGAAGCCACACAGGACACACCCTGGGTCTGTGGAAGGCTGCACAGGACGTGGCCTCGGGTCCGTGCGGAGCCGGGACGTTCACTCCCCTTCGGCCCCCGGGGGGCAGCGGCAAGGATCCCCCGTGCAGAGCGTGCCGGCCACGGAGGCACACGCCCTCAGCGTCACGTCCACCTAACACAGACGGTCTCTCCCACACACTCGGAGGCGAACGGGGTTTAACTCTTGCGATCACCTCGTGGGACAAGCGAGCTCATTTCACAGACCCGCTGTCTGGCCACGAGCCTGAGCGGTCTGCCCGCCCCTTTGCTGACTGTCTCCCCACCCGCCAGGTTCGCTGCAGGGACAGAAACTCTGGGGTCTCTGGGCCAGACCCAGAGTCGGAACCTACGGTTGACAGAAACATGCGCAAATTGGCGTTGTAAAGCACTGGCCCTCGGTCTTCTTTACGCGGCCAAGGAACCCTGCAGGTGAGCCCAGGCCACGGTGGCCGGGGAGGGCGCTGACAAGCACCAGACCGCCGACCCTTGGCCCCACCCCTGGAAGTGGGGTCGTCACACAGTCACACACACACACACACACACACACACACACACACACACACACGCCCCGTCGTGTGAGCCAGCCACAGCCCAGAACAGGCTGGGCCCCACAGACCTGCCTCTCCCAGCTCTCTTCCATCACGCTCACGCAGCTGGGACAAAAGTACAGGTCCTTTTGTCAATTCACAACAAACCAGAAGGCAGCTGTTCATTCCATCACTTTTCAGATAAAGGAAGTGAAGTAACACAGGTCAAGGCCAAAAGAGGCGGGCAGGGCGGGGCGACCACGCTGGGCTCTGCGAGCCTCCATTCAGTATTCAGAACGTGCACGTACAGTCTCGGTACCAAACAAACTCATTTCCAAGGTGAGTCGCCCGTGCCAGCTCCCAGGACAGGTTCCCACCCGCTAGCCAGCCTTCGACACCTCGAGGTCTGGGGGGGCAAGTGTCCGTGTTCCGCTTTCTCTGAGGGAGAGAGCAGTGCACTTAGCATTCGGGCCGCCCCGCGTAGAGGAGGGTGAGTGCCTGGCCTGCTGCCTCGTAACTGTGCAACCCGGGCTCCATCGTCTCCCTCCACACCTTTCAAGGGCTGCCCGGCCTGCATCGCAGCCGCTGCCCAGATGGCCCCGTCTTACAGGGGTGCCCAGCCCACGCTTAAAACGGAGCCTCCTAGGGGCGCCTGGGTGGCGCAGTCGGTTAAGCGTCCGACTTCAGCCAGGTCACGATCTCGCGGTCCGTGAGTTCGAGCCCCGCGTCAGGCTCTGGGCTGATGGCTCGGAGCCTGGAGCCTGTTTCCGATTCTGTGTCTCCCTCTCTCTCTGCCCCTCCCCCGTTCATGCTCTGTCTCTCTCTGTCCCCAAAATAAATAAAAAACGTTGAAAAAAAAATTAAAAAAAAAAAAAGGGGCGCCTGGGTGGCACAGTCGTTTAAGCGTCCGACTTCAGCCAGGTCACAATCTCGCGGTCCGTGAGTTCGAGCCCCGCGTCGGGCTCTGGGCTGATGGCTCGGAGCCTGGAGCCTGTTTCCGATTCTGTGTCTCCCTCTGTCTCTGCCCCTCCCCCGTTCATGCTCTGTCTCTCTCTCTGTCCCAAAAATAAATAAACGTTGAAAAAAAAATTTAAAAAAAAAAAACAAAAAAAAAAAACGGAGCCTCCTTGCTTCACCGAACCCAGTCACGCCCTCCCTCCCTCCCTCGGCCGGCTCCTCAGAAGGGGCCCCGCCTTCCAGTCTCCATAAGCCCGGGACCTAGAAGAGCACCTGCCACGAAAGCCGGTCCCTCGTCAGTGTATCCTGATGAAAAAAGGCACATTTCTGGCACAGGGTGCTGTGCTGGCACAGGTTCTTGAGTGGAATGGGCCATGGCGCCTCAGTTCCAGAAGGCTGTGGATCGCTACTGGCGTGAAAACCCTCCTTTTGGACAGGAGCAAACCCAGAGCCAGAGAGGCTAAGGGGTCTGTGCCCAGCTCACAGCATGAGGGGGTGGAAGCCGGCCACACTCCCCACCACGGGCTCTGGCTGGTGCCAGGCACCAGGTCACCCGTCACTTACGCCGTGACCCAGGCAAACATGATTCAGTGAGCTGGTATTTTCCACCACTAGTGACCTCCATGGTTTCCACGTCCAGGGAGGCAGCAAACTGGTGAAGCTCATGGAGGTTTCTCCCTCCTGAGCAGGTCTCCCCACCTCCCGCTCCACGTGGACACCACACATCAGTGTGCAGGACGCGTTCTGGAGCCCCATGTGGCCCCGCCCCTTGAGGGTCCCCAGCTTCAGCAGACCCCAAGTCCCGGCTCCTCTACCTTTCAGCGAGCCCAGAGCCTGCACCCGTGTGAAGCCCGAAACACGCTGAAATGCGTTGATCAGAAGACTTCTGTTATCTCCTCCTGTCTTCAATTTAAGGTCTCGTAATGAGGGTGCTCAAAGGGCCGAGGGGCGAGCCGGACGGCCTTGCTCCCACCCTCACTTACCAGGTGCCCCGCGAGCAAGCTCAAGGGTGGACGCCCTGTGAATGCCACCAGCCTGGCACTGGCACCCAGAGCCTGCAGGGCCTGCATCCGGGCACACCCAGCCGGCCACAGCCACGGTCACCTGCACAAGAGGGTCACAGCCCTGCCCCAAGGAACATGCCCCCAGTCGGCACAGACATGGCCAGCAGGCCAGGGCAGCTGTCCTCCCAGTCCCCCCATCTGTAATCACGTTGTCCCAAATTCTCAGACTAATTCCACAGTCTGACTTGAGAATAATTACTCTAAACTCAAGTTCCCTTGACTTTCCCCCACGTCGATGGCTATTCCTTCCCCAACAAGGCTCATTTTAAAACACCCTTCCCATTCAGCCTCACAAACATACTTACTGTCCTAATAAGGTTTTCATTCGGACTCTGGAAAGCTTTGTACCTGAACTCGGAAACAATTAAGCTGGTGCTCACGGCCGACCCATCCCTGAATAGGCCTGAGGGACCAAGGTGAAGGGGCCCCAAGCACAGGCAGCAATGACCAAAACGCAACGCAGGAGGCTCCGGGGAGTGGACAGGCCGTCGGAGGGAAAGGCCGCTCGGAAACTACCTCTGAGCCCGTCCTGGAAATCAGCACACGGGAACAGGTGCAGGCAGGACCGTCCCCACGCACAGCTCCACGCCAAGGGGCACCCGGGGAACCATCTGAGCACGTGACCGGAGGCCCATTCACTCTTGATGCCACGGCTGCTGCTGGCAAACCCACGTGGCATTGCTGACTCCCATCCCAGAAACCACTTCTTCATCCTTTTTACGCACCCACGCCACATGCCTTCCTGTTCTTGTTCTGTCACATTAATTTCAAAATTTAATCATTTTCATCAGATCTGCAGGACAACGAAAGGAAGAAACATAAATGGAAGATGCAGATAAGCACACAGGGTGACACAGACGCTTTGGTGACCCGACCACCCTCTTCCTAGAGATCCTGGGAGGATCTCACACAGGACATGGAGCACCGAGGAAAACAGCAGAGTCTGGGGGGAAACGGTGCCTCAGTTTCTCTGGCTGGTCCCCTCTAGCCCCTCTCCTCCATCCTGAGCGTCCGCGGACGTCCACCTGGACCTTCCCTGAAGACAACCCACCAGCCACCTGATCGCCCCACGGGAAATCTCCAAGGACCTTGAACAAACTCAGTCTGTCCCACTGCCCTCAACCTCATCCCCCACAAAACCACCTCAGGAAACAGCACCGTCTGCCCGGTGCTCAAAGCTCCCTGCTGTCCTGCGATGGCACGGCCGCGTCCCCACCTGAGGGGACCCCTGGACAGCTCCCGACGAACCCTCCGCGTTCTTCATTACAAACAGAACAGACGACCTCCGAAAGCAAGCGCGTGCCATAATGAATTATTTTAGAGTGAACATCCACATAACCGGTCCCAAGACAACCAGAACTCTGCGACCCCCCAACCAGAAGCCTGTCTGTGCGCCCCAAGGACCCTGGTGTTTTTAGCTATCCCCGTGCCTCTCTGCTCCTTCTCTGTATTCCAGATTATGTCAAACCCCAGTTCAAACTCTTTCAGGCCTAACTCAACTTTAAGATCACGTCCCAAATCCTACACGGCCTGGGAGCCGGGTCCAGATGGCCCCAGTGACCCCACGTCCGGGGCCCCTCCGTCTGCTGTCAGTGAAACGTGGCACAAGGAATGCTGTGAGAAGAGGAGGTCTTGTGAGAGGACCTCCAGGGACGCTCAGGTGGTGAGGGGGACAAGATCCTCGAGGTGTATGCAGCCCCGCCAACGTCTGGAGCCAGAACTACCCGGGTCAAGGCTACCCGTGGACCCGGGACCCTAAAAACGGGAAGAACAAATATTCGCTGTTTGAGGCCACGACGTTCTGGGGTAACTTGTTAAAACAACAGTGGGGGCGCCTGGGTGGCGCAGTCGGTTAAGCACCCGACTTCAGCCAGGTCACGATCTTGCGGTCCGTGAGTTCGAGCCCCGCGTCGGGCTCTGGGCTGATGGCTCAGAGCCTGGAGCCTGTTTCCGATTCTGTGTCTCCCTCTCTCTCTGCCCCTCCCCCGTTCATGCTCTGTCTCTCTCTGTCCCAAAAATAAATAAACGTTGAAAAAAAAAATTAAAAAAAAAAATAAAACAACAGTGGACGACTAACACGCACAGGCTACTGGGGTGCGGGACCCGCTCCCGGCTCCCTCTCTGGTCTCTCCCAGCGTCACGCGTGGAGCCCTGCCCACCAGCAACGCGGCATCACTCTCGGTAACTCACCGTTGCCAGATTCCCTTTGCCACAGAATATCTGCAGACGCGAGAAACGTTCAGTGGAGAAGCATTATGTGATCACGCGATCTGAGTGGGTATGCAGCAATGCCTGCACATGTATGGACTCACCAAGACCGTAACAATCACACCTGGTGTCCGCTCTCCCAAGACCCGGTTGGAGCCCGCTCCGCACCTCACACGCCACCCCCCACGCCAGCCCTTGTCCGCGGCCTCTCCAGAGCGGAGGCTGCACCTCCCCCCCCCCCCCCGCTCTCAGCATCCAACAGACGCCGGCAACGAGTATCTGCTTAACCAAGACCCGTCTGTGGATAAATCTGAAAAATGGTCGTTAACACGATTCTGGAATTTTTATCAGAGATCTCGTAATTAAATGTTTCCTTTATTCTTCCTGTAGTACTTCTAAATGTTTGGTGCGGAGTTGGCAAAAACACCAGTGGGTTCGGGCCAAGACGCTCTGACCGCGGACCCCAGACTCGGAGTCCGTGCGGGATGATTAACAGGCATTGTGTTTGGACACTTGTCTTTTGTACTTAGATTAAAATAAAAAAAACAAAAACAAAAACCAAGACACTCAAGTAGCTCACATTCTATTTCAATTCCCTTGATTTCTGTAGTAACGGGCCCCCTTCCCTCCGCTTCCCCAGCCAACTGCTAGAAAGGGCCAGCTGGAAAGTATCGATGTCTGGGCCTCTGTTCTAGTGTGAGGGAAAGACGGAGACAGAGACACAGAGACAGAGGGAGAGAATGTGGGAGACACTGGTGTCTCGGCTGCATAAGGAGTTGGCAACACCGCCAGAGCTGAAGTAACAAAAACACTTAAAGGAAGATGCTCTAGCGCCTACCAGTTCTTACATCAGTGTCCTCGTTTGCATTCTCCCTTATGTAATTTTCTACAAATTGCAAGATAATGCATTTTGCTGCCAGATACACTGTTACCGAAGAATTACACACGTAATAAAACCCAGCTCACACCGCAGACGTGAGCTGTCTCAACACAGCCCTCGAGGCAGGAATTCCTTTCCCTTCTTTCCCGATAAACAGGTTCCAAGAAAGCACGTGCCCAAAGTTACACAGCCAGCCCAGAAGGCCCGGCCCTCTCCTCACTCTTTCCTTGCAAGGACGAGCCCAAACTGTCCACACAAGTAACGAGTTACACTCCTCTGAACTTAGATGTTCAACCCCCGAATCCAAAACCCTCTCCTTACTCAAAAATGCACACATATAAACATAGGGGCACCTGGCGGGCTTGGCTGGGTGAGCGCCCAACTCTCGACTTCAGCTCAGGTCTTGATCTTAGGGACCCAAGTTCAAGCCCTACACTGGGCTCCATGCTGGACGTAAGGCCTACTTAAAAAAAGTATACAGATACGTAGGATTATTTGAGGATAAGCTGCCACATGAAACAGGACTGATTTGCCTGTGTTGGCCTTATTTAATTACATTTAATTTCAAAGCACGGCAGTAGAAAATCCAAAGTGTCTCCAAAGGGGTAGGTGTAGGCCCTTCGACGAAGCACACGGCCCGTGGCAGGCCGTGGAACAGGGAGGCAGGCCAGCCCACGGGGGGGTCCGTGTAGCAAACGGACAGCAGAAAACAGGGGACGCAGGCAGCTCAGCACCACAAAACCCGTCAACATCAGCATCAGACGGCATCAGACGGCGGCAGAGGGAGACTGTAAGTTACAAACAGGAAAGGTCTTCGCTGGCTCATAAAACACGACACCCTCATCCCGGGTTCTGCCTCCACCAGCTCCGCCATTCCTTCCGCTCGCGTCCGCTCAGCGGGGTCCAAACAACAGAGCACGACGTTTTCCACCCAACGGTAAAGACGCTCAGTCAAACGTACGGCAGCGACTGGACAGGTCTGAAAGTTGGGGTCTGTTGGCATATCCCAACCAGGCCTAAAATGTGATGAATGTGCACGGAAACCACACAATCTGCCACTGCTGGATAAAGGGCAATGGGAAGCATCAACTACTAACCTCATCAGTGTGCTTTCCAAGAGAACCTTATTCTCCAGCTATTTAAAAAAGCGGGATGAACCATTAATGTTTTGTGAAATGACCCTTATACAAAGATTCTAGGTACTGCTTGGTACTCATACTTAATTCCCACAAGTGGTCAGTGTTTGGTTTGGGTTTTTATGGAAACATTTGTTTTGACTGTTTCCTCTAGAAACCCTTAGCAGAGAGTTTGTGCAGCAAGCAGCCTTTTTCCTACGAAGCAGTTTTTCCTCATCTTTCCATCAATCACGCTACTCCAAAAACGAGTATTCCTTTTACATACAGCCACACACAGCACACATACATTTTTAAACCATCGATGCACAATCTGGTGAGGGTTACAAGCCAGCAGAAACAGGACAGCTTGGCTACAAACCATGAGCTCACAGAGTTCTGGATAACCAACCAATTATCTTCTGCACTTACAAATGACCATGTCATTCATTAATCCATTTGTAAACATTTATCAAACACCCACTAAGAATCTGCCACTGTTAACTGGCTCTCAGGGAGCATTCTGGTGGAAGGAGCCAGAAGGCAGAGAAAACAGTGAGCACACAATAAAAGATCACTGGGAGTTAAAGGTAGGAGGCACCTGGGAATAACGACTCTAGATTAAGTAGTCAAGAGAGGTCTGAGTTGTCAGAATAGAAAGACAAACGCCCCAAGATTCAGATGTGGGGCAGGGGCCAAGGTGCAGGCTGGCACAGCTGGCCAGCACTCAAGCCATCCACTGTCAAAGAATCATCAAGGGACTCTTCCGTTTCTGGTTAAGGAAATGTCACTTTCCCTCGCTATGACCTCAGACCTGATAAGGCGCATATGAATCAATGTTTCAGGGATGCCTGGGTGGCTCAGTCAGCTAAGCGGCCGACTTCGGCTCGGGTCATCATCTCACACTTGATGAGTTCAAGCCCTGTGTTGGGCTCTGTGTTGACAGCTCAGAGCCCGGAGCCTGCTTCAGATTCCGTGTCTCCCTCTCTCTCTCTGCACTTTCCCCACTCACACTTTGTCTCTCTCTCAAAAATAAAATAAAAACAATGTTTCAAAAGTCAGAGGTTCTGTCAGATACTAACCCTTAGGACAAGAAGCCCGTTAAGACTTTTCCAGCTCTGGGACTCAGATTTCTCTGCAACAAAGGGTGTTCTCTATAGAAGGCATTCAGAACGAAGAGAGCCACTGAGATGCAAAGCCAAGCCCCAAGTGTATCTGGCTCTGGTAAACACTTCTCTAAGTTACTTCAGGCAACACTGGAACAAAATGAAAAGTGTCTGTTAACTCACTTGGCCAGCTAATAGCTCAGGACCTGTAACAACACTCCCCCACGGCTGTCCCATTAAGCACGTAATGGGAAGAACCCAGAGAAGGAGACAGAACCCTAGAGCCTTCACGGAGACCCCAGAGACGTCCCCCGACTCTTCCTGTAATTCCCGCTCAGCAAGACAGGCAGGTGGTGGGATCAGACCAGTGACTGCCAACCAGGAGTCTGAGGGAGACCGTTCAAGATTTTGAACATTTATGAGAATGGTCTATTTGCATCTGTGAGATCACACAAGCTAATAAAAAGCGACATTTCTCCTTTTCTCGAGAATTATCATCAATGCACTGTGTGAGCACTGGCTGTACTTCCTGGTGGCCACAAGTTTGGAAGGCAATTCTGTGTCTGTGATGAGGGGTCTAATGACGACAAGAGTGCCTGGGCATGTGGGCCACCAGACCCTAGACATGATCCGTAACTGGGCACAGAGCCAGGCCTGGGTGTCCTGTCTTTGTGGGGGAGCCCTGGAGCAAAGAACCAGACAGGACAGGGCACGGCATGGCCAGGTAGGACCAGAGGACAACACCGCAGATGGGCGGCCATGGCACATGGTTACTTGAGCGGAAGGCACTCAGGAGACAGCAGGTGCAGGGAAAGACTTTCTCTGAACTCCCCTCAGATGCCCGAAGACAGATCCTCCAGAAGGACCTCTGCATCCTCGGTCCCTCCCCGGGAGACCCACCAACCAGGAGGACGGACTCTTGTCACAGGAGACGAACTGAGAAGTAGGCTCACACCCAGAAGACCGTCAAAAACTGTCCCCCTCCCATCTGTTCCTCTGAGGACCCAGCCATCCCCCCCAACCCGCTCAGTCCCCGAGAGGCCTGCACCCCCCTCTCCCCCACGAGGACGGCACAGGAGCCCAAGTCTAAGCCACCTCGGGAAGGGACCAGCTTCCCTGGGCATCTCCCGTGTGTACACGAGGTAACGCGGACTAACAAACTTCTTTTCTCTTCTCTCGTCCATCTTGTTTACTACGGGGGTGTTAGCTAAGAACTCAGGAGGGTACAGGGGAGACTGCTTTTTCTCCCCGACAGAACTTCTACTCAAGAGGGAAGCTCTCAGCCCAGAACAAGCACTCCCGCCTCAGGGCCCCACGCACATCCGCAAAGCCTGTGACTTGGCGGCTTAGTCAGCATCATTCCTCACGTTGATGACGATGCACCCTGCAGGGTTCCTGACGGCCCTCCAGCCACGGGGGACGGCCGAGAACCTCCCACCACGAGGACTGCGCACCCGCCGAGGCTGTGGCCGTCCTGCCCGCCCACCCCCACCCCCGCACCGTGCCCCGCTCACACCTGCGTGCTTCCCTCCCAACCGCCGGGGGCAGCGTGGCCACCGTCCCTGAGTCCCAGAGTCACATCGGGAGAAACAGACGCTCATTCCACCAACTGGCCCGTCAACCTGAGACACAGAGACCTCGAGACGGATTTCTGCCCTGGACCAAATGCCCTCCCCATCGCCCAGCTCCAACCACTGGCACCCCGTCTGCCACTGTGCCTGACGGGGCCCGAGGGACAGGGCGCTGGGAGGCCCAGACAATGCAGTCGCCGGAGCCGACAGTGACCCACGAAGGGACCACGCGATCCAAGTGTGTCCCAAGCACCCACCGCTCACGGCACTGGGCTCCCGGGGCTAAATCCCGTGAGGAAGAGGGCACGCGTACAGCAAGAAGGAAAGCCGGGCGGGAAGGCCGCGAGACGGCGCAGGAATGGAGGGCAGAGCTAAGCGGCGTTCAGTGGGTGGCACCGGGAACAAAGAAACAAAAGCCGGTGACACGTGAGTCCCACAAACACTCATCTTTAAAGGACACCTCGCTGCTAATTAAGACTCAGTCAGGATTTAAGTTCTTGACCGCCTGACGTATCACCGTGCAAGCTTCTCCGATGTCCTCTACTTGCTGGCAACCAACCCGAGTCGCTCCCGGGAAGAGGCCCACTCGATGCGTCACGGGTTCTCAGGCTGGTTTCTAAGCAAGCTTAGCCCCTTGGCTGCAGCTCAATAACTAACATGCTTGAAAACCCAGTGATGGCCAGAAAGATCAGCTAATTTCAGCAAGTATTAATTACCACACGGTGCCCTCAGCAGCAGATGGCTTTCTGGTTCTTTTTCATACGTGTGTTTTCTTGTTCTTGGAGGGGAAGAAGCCTCACAAAGTAGAGCTGATGATCAGCGTGCGGCCAGGGGATTCCAAACCGCCTGGAGGAGATGTTCTCACACACGTGTACGTACGTGTTCATGCATGTACACACACATTCGGGGGGGTAGTGGCGGATCGGCACCCGGTAGGGTTTCTCGTTTCAAAGCCCCAGTAATAAAGCCCCTGAACTTGACCACGTGGCAGGGTATCTGTCCAGGCCTACTGTGTATTTTTTCTTCTTTCGCTTCCCCTGGAGTCCACACCTCAGACAGCTGTACGCATGGGCCCGTACCTGCGGCAAGTCTCCCTGGCTCGCGAGCGTGGAGCCGTGGTCCCGTTCCCCGCAGTCTCCTTGCGCTCACGCTGGACTTCCCGGGCAGGGAACCTCTTCAAGCAAGTGACCGCAGCCCCTCACTCTTGGTGCCAGTGCAGCTTGTCTGCTGGGAAGGAAGCCTCCAGACACCAGGAGGTTCCTGTTCCGATTGTAACCACTGGAAGACAAAGTCCTTCTGGAGTTAACACTCGCCCTCCTGCGAAACTACTGATTCACCGATGTCAACACCATCTGCACATGACCAGCACGGAAGCCACATTCCGGGCTTGGTGGCCACCACGACCCTGAGCGATGACAGAAGGGTCTCTTCCGGGTCTCCTCGCACCCCCTGGTTCTCCACGCTTCTTGCTGCCGGCTCAGCCGCATGCCCGCCCCACTCCTGCTAACGGACTGTGGACAGAGAAGGCACATCCACCAGGGTCGGGTGCGGGCATGTTTCAGAAAGATATTTCTTTACAAAAAAGCAGGAATTTTACTGCAGGAAGTCTGCTGTATCTTTTGTTATTCCCACTTTTGATTTTCCCAAGGTTCCAAAAATGATCCTCGCCGCGAGGGTCCCAAGTACAAAAGGACAGGCATCAGGCTATTTTCTAATGTTTAAAACGCTGTAAAGAGGTCCACCCTCAAGAATTTTCTGTCAGTAACACCAAACAAGGTAAATTTTCCTGTTGAGAAAACGGAGCTCCAGAACCACAACTATGCTCTTGACGAAGCTGTGTATGGATGCTTCTGTCTGTGAATCGTTACTTTAAGAACGGTGGCTCTCTATTCAAAGACATCACTTTGCTGTAAAGAAATGTGATTTATCATTTTCTCTAATTTCAGTTTCAAGTATCTGACACATGAAGAGACTCCGGATAAATTATAAAATCTCTACTAACCAGACAAAATCCCCCCACCCTTTTTTTTTTTTTTTAGCAGATACCACCATTTTTTTCACCCCACATGTGTGTGTGTGTGAGCACATGAGTATACACATGTGTACTTATGACTGCAATTTTAAATTGACCATCCCAAATTAAGATGCTTTCCATTTTAAAAATTGTTCGAATGTTAAATGTTCCATTACTACACATTTGTAACGGGATTTGTATGAACAGCCTTCCAGATTTCTTCCTCACTGAAAACCAATGTATTCCAAACCATTTTCTCTTGCTTAACCAACTTCTCATGTTTTCATCGATAAACAATCCACTGCAGAAAATTCCAGAAACCCAAATAGTTTTCAACAGTGAACATAATTATGACAGGCCAGCAGCATTCTAACAATAGGGCAGAACTAAATGTTTATTCATTTTTTTGAGGAGGGGAGGGGCAGAGGGAGAGAGGGAGACACAGAATCCAAAGCAGGTTCCAGGCTCTGAGCTGTCAGCACAGAGCCGGACGCGGGGCTCAAACTCACGAACTGTGAGATCGTGACCTGAGATGAAGTCGGACGCTTAACAACTGAGCCATCCGGTGCCCCCTCAACTTGCCCGCTTTTAAAAGGAACAAACACAGGTCAAGGTTCGCATGTGTTGATCTGTACACGACCTGGGCAGAGCCCCCACTGACCTGCAGGGTGTCTACGGACAGGGCTCTCGCCCGTGTGGACCCGCCTGACAACCACACACTACAGCCTCCATACCCCCTGCATCCACCTCCTGGAAATCGTCCCAGGCTTAGATCCACCTACTGCACTGAAATCTGAGTCAAATGCCTTCCCGTAATCCAGCCCGCAAGTCCCTCAGGGCTCACAGCCAATGGCGACCAACACCCACGGCTTTTCCTGAGGCGTCCTGCAGGCTGGCTCTGCTATGCATACGGTTATAAGGTCTGGCTTGGGGTTTATTTTTTCCCCCATTATAGGTGAATACTTAAGTGTTCTTAAAGCTGCAAGCTTTCCCTATTTTTTGTATTTGTTCCTTAATGAGAATAGAAAGTTTTCAAGTATCCTTCGTCCTAAAACATCTCCTACCAACGGCAGCTGTGTTTTACCCCCTGTAAATAAAAGGAAATTAATTAACAGAATTTACCAAACTGAGTCAGACCGATCTTCAGGAGAAAATGAGAATTATACACAGGTATTCAACAGACTTTCTCAAAACTACTTTAAGTCAGGGACCAAGAAACCTGAGCCTGGGGGCCAAATCCAGTCAACACCCTGCTTTTGCACAGTTGTGAGCTGAAAACTGGGCGTCTACTCTCAGGTGGTGGAAAGAATCAGAAGAATATTATTTTGTGACACATTAAAGTTTTACCAAGTTCAAATCTAAGTGTCCCTAACCGCAGTCACCCTGGGGCACAGCCACACTCCTTGTGCCTGGCACGTGACTCTGTCACTCTGCAGTGCTGTGACGGGAGCTACGTGCGCCTCACGACGACGCACGGGAGGCGGTTCTATCTCGAGTGCCACGTAAATCCTGTGTGTAATATCTTATGTCATCACGTCAAAACAAAAAGAGAAAAGTGGATTTCAGATGCACCCCTTTTATGGCGCCCGGCGGGCTCAGAGGAGCATGTGACTCTTGATCTCGGGGTCGAGTTCCATCCCCATGTTGGGTGTAGAGATTCTAAACAAATAAAACTTAAAAAAAAAAAATTAAACACACATAAATATGATCCTTTTCAGCAGAGGAGAGCGGGAAATACTTAGTCACAGAGATGAATGACAAAGCACTGTGCTCACGAGGCCAGCACACGACAGCTGGGCCAACGTGCCCAAACTCTAACACTAACTACATCACAGCAGAATTCCACCAAGAGCAAAACTGAAACTGTAGCCCATGTCTCAGCGGCGTGTCTGTCAGCCAGGCAGGGAAAGGCGGTCAGCGGCAGCGGCAGCGCCGGCAGCGAGACACATTGTGTCTGACCACAGCGACTCAGCACGTGTGTCCAGAGGAAAATAAACTTTGTAAAGAGCAGCAGCCTTTCAGCAACAGCAGCCATTTGAGGCTTCAGAACACGAAGCAACATCGACAACTAACACGGCAAATTATTCCAAGTTTTCCTTGGCTCTTAACGAACCAATAGTTCCAACACTGCTCAGTGTTTATTCAAAGGACCGGAGTCTGAGATGCCGGAACTGTCCCCTAGGAATGCTCTGGATGGACCAACTACAAAGGACGGTATTTTCAGAGCTGAGATGACACTTGTTCAGAACAACCTGAAGTGGGATCTGCTGAGAGGTGTTAGAAGTCATCCCGGGGACGACGTGCAAGGGAAAGGCATCGGAGGACGAATTTACGGGGCTTGTGGAATCACTCGGCGTTTAAGGTACAGGGTGCTCACTGCCCCGTTTACCTGCAGCTACGCCGGGGGAAGATTTTAATCCCTCCTGCTTTAGCGGAGGAGTGGGGTCACGTGAACCTCTCTGGCTCTCGCGGGCTGAACCAGCTTCCGTCCCTTAGTGTCCAGGGCCGATCAGCCAGTCTCCTCGGTCACGATTCCCTGGGCTCTGCCTGGGTCCCCTCCGCACACGGAGGACCAGGGACCTCAAGGCAGGAGGAGCTCACCCCAGGGCTCACCTGCCTCGTTTCCCATCTGTCAGGTCGAGTCCTTTGGAACTGATTGTCCACATCCTTTGTTGTGCTTTGAGGCAGAAGGGTGATGCTGCGGGGGGGGGGGGGGGGGGGTCACCCCACCTTGGATAGAAGCCGGAGTCCACGGTTACTCAGTGATTTGCACCAGCTCCAAAGCCAGACGCCTGTGTTAAGCCTCTGCTTTGTCATCTTTTGCAAGGACAGCCATACCTCATTTTATTGAACTCTCTAGATTTTTTCTTTTTCCTTTTTTAATTGAAAGTTTGTGGCAACTCTGTGTCAAGCAAGTCTATTGGCACCATTTTTCCAACAGCACTCGCTCACTTCAGGTCTCTATCACATTTTGGTCATTCTCATACTATTTCATACTTTTCATTATTGTTATATTTGTTATGGTGACCCCTGATCGGTGATTATGACTTGCCGAAAGCTCAGATGATAATTAGCATTTTTTGGCAATCAAGTATTTTTTAACTTGGGTATTTACATTTAGACATAACGCCACTGCACACTTAATTACCATATAGAGTAAACGTAACAGGTATGCACTCGGAAACCAGAGAGTTCATTTCACTCACTCTGTTGCAATATTTGCTTTCTTGCAGTGAGTCTAGACCCAAACCCACAATATCTCCAAGGCAAGTTTGAACCTTTTGGCATCATGGTCTTCACCTGTGAGTTCCAATTTTAAAAGAAGGCATTTTCCACAGCCGACTATCCCAATTACACTGACAATTCACTTGTGCAAATACAAGTAATAGTATTTGCCTGTTAAGGTTTTTAGGAGGATTAAAGGAATCAATGGCATCTTTACGAAGCACTTAGAACAGTGCCTGACATATAGCAGGTATTACGTTAAAAACTGCTATTGTGGAGGCCACTTCGGCTAAAGCCACCCATTTGCTTTTGACATTTTTTTAAAAAAATTTTTAGTATTTACTTATTTTTGGGAGACAGAGCGCAAGCAGGGGAGGGGCAGAGAAAGAGAGAGACAGACTCTGAAGCAGGCTCCAGGCTCCGAGCTGTCGGCACAGAGCCCGACGCGGGTCTTGACCTGGGTTGAAGTCGGATGCCCCACCAACTGAGCCACCCAGGCGCTCCTGCATTTGACATTTTAAAAACATACAGATATAAACAAGAAAACGAGAAATATATTTTCAACCTGACTTGTTGGAAAATTCAAACAACCAGACAACAAAAGTTATTTTCCTCTCTCTCTCTCTCATTTTGACCTTCTATCATATTCGAGCAAAACTGCATCGCAACTGAGTTCAGTCTTCTACTACAAAGCCTGGCAATGCCACACAGAGCCTTCTTGAAGGTGAAGAGAAGAGGAAAAAAACTTACCTGCCCCCTTATCTGCTACAGATTTCCCTACTGCTGTTGAGGGGAAAGGCACCAAGCTGCCCTATGCTGCAAGTACAGGACCGCTGGAAGGACACCCCCGTCTATGGGCAGCTGGGCCAGCTCAAGCCTGGGGCCGCCCTGGTCAGCGTTAGGGCCCCGGCTGCCCACGGGCCAGGAGGAGAACACAGCCTTCCATCAACGGACCAAGTGTTGACGGTCAGGAACACCCCTGCACCAAGAATTACACTAGCGTATACCCACATCTGTAAGTATAAAGC
This sequence comes from Lynx rufus, assembly GCF_022079265.1. Classification (NCBI taxonomy): domain Eukaryota; kingdom Metazoa; phylum Chordata; class Mammalia; order Carnivora; family Felidae; genus Lynx; species Lynx rufus. Next base: position 541,545 of record NW_025814889.1, read on the forward strand.
GAGTACTGCCCTCCAAAATGTTTAATTCACTTAAGGCACACTACTGCAAGGTCACCACCTACGCTTTGAAAAATATACATCCTACATGAGTGAAATGGCCTTCAACTAGAATTAGCCCGGAAAGTTTCTTTTCCATCTTGGTTCTGCTTTTTTAAACAATGACTATGAGGAGTAATCAGTTTTTCCCATTTTAAAAGAAGGCATTTTCCACAGCCTACTATGCTGGTTACACCCAGAATTCACAAGCACTGAGACACAAAACCATGCTTTTCCACTTGCTACGTGCAAGTTTAGTTTCTACCACCACATCACCAAATGCACTTAAATTTCAAACCCATGGAGAGAGAAGCACTGTTACACACACGGTGACAGAAACTCACCATCGCAAAGAAAACTTAAACACGGGAATTATACACACTCCAACGCAGTGCTCTGCTCACAAGTATCCAATAGCTTAATAACGCAATAGAAATACTGCTGAGGGGCGCCTGGGTGGCTCCGTCGGTTAAGTGTCCAACTTCAGCTCAGGTCATGATCTCACAGTTCGTGGGTTCCAGCCCCACGTCGGGCTCTGTGCTGACAGCTCAGAACCTGGAGCCTGCTTCGGATTCTGTGACTCCCTCTCTCTCTCTGCCCCTTCCCCACTCACACTCTTTCTCTCTCTCAAAAATAAACATTCAAGAAAATTAAAAAGAAAAAAAAATATTGCTGAGTCTGAATAAACAAAGAAACTTGATTGGTACTTACAACACATCCGGGAAAATGGAACATCATTTAGCACAAAATCTGCGTCTGTGACTTACTGTTAAACTCAAGTGGCTGCCTTAGCAGCGCGTGTCCTCCTCTGCTGGTTCGCCTGTCACCACAGCACACCTCCATCCTGACACCCGTGCAACTTTACAATGGAAAGAAGATTCCAAACCACATCAGAGAAACAAGAAGGTGCTTTTCAAAATTCGAAATCGTTTTTAAGAGATACATTAAAAGGGTTTTTTTGTTTGTTGATTTTAGAGAGCAGGTGCCTGCACGCAGGGGAGAGGCAGAGAGATAGGGAGAGGGAAAATCCCAAGCAGGCTCCACACTGTCAGCATACAGGCTGAGACGTGGGCTTGAACTCACAAACCGTGAGATCACGACCTGAGCCGACGTTTAACGAACTGAGCTACCCAGGTGCCCCTCTAAAAACGTTCTAAGATCAGTGCTTCTTTTAGAGCATTTTTATATTAAAATCTTCAGTCCAAACAATGTAACAGCTTACCTGATCACTTCTCAAAAGAGCTGCCATGTAATTTTTGCCAACTGGAAACTAAATCATGACTACTATTTACTGAAAGCTTACTTTTAATAGGCCTTTAAAAAAGGAATCCTACAAATATGCTTTTCTTTAGAAGGCTGTACCATTACTCGTCTGTTCACGTGATACACAAACATTGGCCACCAGGAGACACGACCAAAGCCTTTACTTCTACACTTGGCTTTCTTCTTTCATTTTAAAAACCATTCCAAGAATAAATAGTGCTAACTCTCTGGCACAGTTGCTATTTTTACAGCTCATTTAGACTTGAAGCTGTCACACTCAGAAGGCAGCAGCGACACTCGGTGTGGAGGGGACGGGCCGGCCGGTTCCAGCTGTGGACACCCACAGTAGGCTCCCAGGCCAGCGGCAGGTGGAAAACAGGAGCCTGTCTGAATAGCGAGCGGCTCAGGGTCCTTGAGTATCTCACCACAGAGACAAGGCTTCTACGACACCACGGGCACCACAGAGCGGCCCAAACGGGAGTGTAGTTGTGGCCTCTGTCGATCCTCATCTGCAGAGATGGCCGCTCACTGGACAGCCCAGGGCCATGTGGACAGGCTAACAGGGCAGCTAGGGTGAACCTGAGGGCCAGATGAGAATGGGGCTCTGCACACCACACCCCTGCTCCCCCAAAGCCCTTCCTCTGAATCAAGACTCAGTGAGAGACATCCTCCTCCACAAACCATGAAATGACAGCCACACAGCCTCAGAGCTGATGCTCCAGGAGTTTAAATCTATTTGTGATAACCGACCTATTCCGGAAAAGTAATTCTAAGTAAATGGAAATAAGACGCTAAGCTCCACCACAAAGTGGGCTCCCAGAGCGTAGATCAGTGGTTCTCAACAAGCCTGGGAACTTGTTAGAAAGGCACATATTTGGGCCCATTCCAGACCCACGACATCAGAAACTCTGGCCCAAGGACAGTAACCTGGCATCTGTGAGGCTGTGGCTAACACACAAAGGGGAGAAACAGCAGAAAATTAACCTGGCTGTGGTCCCTCTTGGCCAAAAGTGCTTCCTAAGTCGTCTGAGTGCTTCTGGGGAAACTGTTCGCAGCTTCACATACATGCCTTGAGCATCAGCAAGAGTTTCTGATCAAGGCTCAGAGCGCAGTTCTGGGGCCAGCTTTATGGCACAGAAGGGGTGCCCTGGGCCATCAGTCGCCATCCTGAGCTTAAGAGTTATTGGGGACACAAGGAAGAGGACGGGGCTCTACAAACTGACATGACATTGCCTGACCCCAGGAGGGAGACCCACGGCAGCGTGGGAACAGTCAACAAGGAACATGGTCCCTTTTCCACGTTCAGGCGTGGAGGAAGGAAAATGGTTTTTGTTCATTTCTATAGCCCTAAAAAAAGAGTAAATGCTAACCCACTTGTGAAATCAGAGCTCAAGGTCTAAGTTAGGCAGAAAAAGCCTATCTTCAACAAGTCTCAGATCCAAACGGGAGCAGGAAGGTACACGTGTACTTAGGGAGAAGATTAAGCTCCTTTCTGACCTAGAGATCAGCTGTGGATCTCCCAGAATGTTTCTGCAGATGCCTCCGAGAGATGTTCCCAGGAGAAGTGAACGGCATGGCTGGACCACCAAGGCCTGCCCGTAGTTTCTGGGGCCTGAGGCAGTGTGGGCGTCAGCAGCCCTCCAGATTCAGGAGCGACAATGGCCTCACAGAAAGGGAAGGGGGCTGCCCGCGGAAACTTCCCACCCCAGGGCGAGCGCTTCTTAGCCCAAGCAGTCAAGGAACAAAGTAGCCAATGGCCCTACTGCTCCCAGCGCCAAGAACAAACCTGAGTGACCAAAGGTCTTCAAACTATGGTCCCTGGAAGAAATCCAATGAGCTCAGAGTGAGTTTTACATTTTTCGTGGGTTCTTGAAAGCAGACAACAAACATGACTACATAAGAGACCCAGACATGGCTAGTACAGCCTAAGACGTGTGCCCTCTGCGTCCTCACAGAAAGTTCCCAGCTCCAGCCACCGTGTTTCTACAAAAAAAGGTCACCGACTCTCTAAAACCAATGCACTGGGGCATCTAGGGCTGGAGGAGACGCTTCCAAACACCCTTGATAGGTACATAAGGTCCCATCCTTAGCTCAGATTTGATTTTTGTAAAAGCTACAAGGAAGGCGGTTCATCTGAGAAGTAGTACAGCTCGGGACCCATAAGAGCATGCGCTGGTGGGGCAGTGAGCAGGTGTCCCTGTGCGGCGATAACCAGCCCAAAGCCAAGTGCCCAACCACCCAAAGCACGGCTGGACGACGCCCAGTGGCAGGAGGGCGCAACCGAGGTTGAAGGCTTACAGTCCGTGCTCAGGGTGACCTGGGCATCACTGTGATGCAGGCGAACATACCTGCACACGGCCATCAGAGTGAAGCCACACGTCTGGCGTGCAGGACCCTGTGGCCAGGGTAACCCCCTCACGTCCCATCTCTATGAGCCGACAAGCGCCAGCACTCAGAAGTCCCACCATTTCTGACCCACGGACCTCCCCTGCGACTCCTCTGCCTGGATCTACATCACGTACCTGAGCCGCTCACTCCTCCTCTATTTCTGCAGCCTCTCGGCAGTCGCGCACCATGCACACCACAGACCAGTGACCTCGGTGCCACTTGGAGGGGGTCCCTCCAACGGGCAAAGACTCAGTCTTGCACCAATGAGTCCACGCGCTTCCCCTGCCCTGCACAGCTCCAGCATCAGCCCAGCCACCTCCTGGGCCCGTATGTGCCACAGAGGAAAACACCTGCTCCAGAGGTGCACTGTGTCCTCTCTGCAGACACGGAAACGGCCTTCCGGTTCGCTGAGAGTGCCGTCCAGAATGACACACAGAGGAGCCCAGCAGAGGCCCTGCTGACTCTGGGCCGGAGGGGGACCTCTGTCCAAGGCCCCCGGTCTCCACATCCATCACCAACCACATGAGCCCATCCCCCGCCATTCCCAAAACACAGCCGGCAGCTCCCATTCTTGCCGTCGCACAGGCCACACCCACACGTTTCCAACTCTCCACAAGGACCCAGCACCACCCCATGCAGAGGGGGCAACCCTCCCCTGTACGCAGCAGGAGCCCACAGCCCCTCCCCTGTACGCAGCACGATCCACGGCCCCTCCCCTGGACGCAGCACGATCCACGGCCCCTCCCCTCTACTAGCATGATCTACGGCCCCTCCCCTGTACGCAGGGTGAGTCCACGGCCCCTCCCCTGGACGCAGCGTGAGTCCACGGCCCCTCCCCTGGACGCAGCGTGAGTCCACGGCCCCTCCCCTGGACGCAGCGTGAGTCCACGGCCCCTCCCCTGGACGCAGCGTGAGTCCACGGCCCCTCCCCTGGACGCAGCGTGAGTCCACGGCCCCGCCCCTGGATGCAGCGTGAGTCCACGGCCCCGCCCCTGGACGCAGCACGATCCACGGCCCCTCCCCTGGACGCAGCGTGAGTCCACGGCCCCTCCCCTGGACGCAGCGTGAGTCCACGGCCCCTCTCCTGGACGCAGCACGATCCACGGCCCCTCCCCTGGACGCAGCGTGAGTCCACGGCCCCTCTCCTGGACGCAGCACGATCCACGGCCCCTCCCCTGGACGCAGCACGACCCACGGCCCCTCCCCTGGACGCAGCATGATCCACGGCCCCTCCCCTGTATGCAGCACGAGCCACGTCCCCTCCCCTCTACTAGCATGATCTATGGCCCCGCCCCTGGACGCAGCGTGAGTCCACGGCCCCTCCCCTGTACGGAGCATGAGTCCACGGCCCCTCCCCTGTACGCAGCAGGAGCCCACGGCCCCTCCCCTGTACGCAGCAGGAGCCCACGGCCCCTCCCCTGTACGCAGCATGATCCACGGCCCCTCCCCTGTACACAGCACGATCCACGTCCCCTCCCCTCTACTAGCATGACCTACGGCCCCGCCCCTGGACGCAGCGTGAGTCCACGGCCCCTCCCCTGTACGCAGCACGATCCACGGCCCCTCCCCTGGACGCAGCAGGAGCCCACGGCCCCTCCCCTGTACGCAGCAGGAGCCCACGGCCCCTCCCCTGTACGCAGCATGATCCACGGCCCCTCCCCTGTACACAGCACGATCCACGTCCCCTCCCCTCTACTAGCATGACCTACGGCCCCGCCCCTGGACGCAGCGTGAGTCCACGGCCCCTCCCCTGTACGCAGCACGATCCACGGCCCCTCCCCTGGACGCAGCGTGAGCCCACGGCCCCTCCCCTGGACGCAGCGTGAGTCCACGGCCCCTCCCCTGGACGCAGCGTGAGCCCACGGCCCCGCCCCTGGACGCAGTGTGAGCCCACGGCCCCGCCCCTGGACGCAGCACGATCCACGGCCCCGCCCCTGGACGCAGCACGATCCACGGCCCCGCCCCTGGACGCAGCATGATCCACAGGCCCTCCCCTGTATTCAGTATAATCCACGGCCTTCCGGTCATTACAGGGGTTGTTACAAATTCCTGTGCAGCACCATGGGACTGGATAGAGTCAGAGGCACTGGTCTCCACAAATTCCTATCCCTCCCAGAACATTGCCCTACACGAGCTAAGCAACCAATTAATTCTAGAATTAAGTATCAGCAAAATACTCCCTTTCAAAGAAAGAAAAGATCACAAGGGACTTTAGTAATACCGAAAAGTTCCATTAGTCATTAAAAACTGTTTGCTGCATCGTGATGAAAACATACTATTCCTTATTTAGCTTTGATAAGAGCCTATTTTTTCAAAAGAAATCATTTATCAGGATTCCTGTACAACAAGGGCATCATCCATCACCTCGGCGTTGCCACAATTGGACCGGCCTGAGTCCAACAAACCTCAGTACTTTCTCCAGCAAGAATTCAAGAATCTGAACTGGCCAATTGGTGTGCAACGATACAGAGACGTCATTAAACCCTGACAGCCCCACGGAGAAGCCGCTCAGCTGACCAGGGTAAACATCGCCGCTCAAGTATGACCCACCGGGAGGAGAGCCCTTCCCAGGCGGACGCAACAAGTGACAACCGCCATGGCAATCATCTGTTTGGTGGGCATTTATCACCGTTGAGTCCCCGTAACAGTCGCCCGCTGATGAAGCAGAAACCCTCATCAGAGCACCCTCCCCACATGCGCCAGAAGCCTGACTCCTCAAGCTGGCCTCACGAGCGACCTCCACAGGTGGCACCACACCCACCACGCTGCCCACTTCTCAGAACAAGTGACTTTTACCGCCTCCCTCCACCTATCCCCCCTCTCCCTTCTCCGTCCCCCAGCCTCTCCCCTCTTCTGTCTCTCACTTGTCCCGGGATCAATTTCTCGGTCCGAGTGAGGCAACATATTGGCAGGATCCACCGGGTTCGCTGGGAAATGTTTTTCCTCCTGTGTTTTCACAGCAATGATCATTCTTAACCTTAATCTAAATATGCATGCTCCAGCCCCCCACCCTCATAGCTGCCCATAACCGACTTCTGCCCTGGGATTGCCATGTCACGTGTGCACAGGCCCACCTGCTAAGGCAGCTGTTGGGGAGGCACCGGGCACACAAGGGACAGATCAACCACACCCAAGATGCAAGCAGCTATTTCCGCAAAACGTCCTTTAAATTGACCTTGATTTCGGAGATTATACAGTTCTGCTATTTAACTTGCATGCTGCGTTACTTAGGTGGTCTGGAACGAACCCAAGGTATCGCCAAGGTGTGTCTGTAACTTGCGACAGATCAGCTCTACAGTGGAGTGGATTTAAGATTACCAAGGATAAAACTTCCCAGTGGCCCCCAAGACAAAATAATCGCGCACCCTTTTTATGTAACTTCTACAAATCCAACAGGCATATGTACGTTTTCTTGCATAAAGCTCCAAAAGACCAGTAGGCAAGGTTTAAACGTGTGAGCCCAGGTGAGAAAATGGCTCCCTCCAGCCCCACAGGTGAACGTCTGGAAAGCCACCACCCTCTGCGACCAGTGTGTCAGAAGCCCACTCTGTCCAATGTTCAACTAAATAGTAGCCAATCCTATCAGACCAACTAAGTAGGCAAGAGATTGGGACCTCTCGGAAGTCCTATCCACTGTGGATTTTTCTATAAACAACAGGGCATTATGCCCGAATACTGAGTAAGGTGTAAAGATAAAAATATTTGCAGAAAACAATACAATCACTCATAAAAGGTACCGCTGTCATTCTACAAGGGAGATACTTTAAAGCACATAAATTTTAACAAACGTGAACTCCTCGGGTTTTATTGCTCCTGTTATCAAATGTAGTATATCATTCCAAAAGTCAAAGTCATGTAACTCACATCCAAGGAAATGAAAAATAATCCCAGTTATTAGCAATCATATAAGAACCCTGCTCAAGGGGTCCAATTGTTCAGACTATAAACAACGATACACTAAAGAAATTGGAATAATGAGGAAATTTTCAATATTAGTGAGAGACTAAGCATTGTTAAATTTACATGACTCTAAAATGATACAGAGCATCACATCCGATACAGTTCATTCACATCCGAATTCTATTATATATCTATTTTATGATTAACTGCTTCAAATTATTAACGGCATTCACATACATTTTCCAAACTAAGCCAAGTACAGTAATTCTATAAGAGAAAGAAACTGTTAACAGAGTTTTCACACATCTCAAAACTCACAACTGAAGGGGCACCTGGGTGGCTCACTCAGTTAAGCATCTGACTAGTTCAGGGCATGATCTCGCGGTCCATGGGTTCGAGCCCCACGGTGGGCACTGTGCTGATAGCTCAGAGCCTGGCGCCTGCTTCGGATTCTGCGTCTCCCTCTCGCTCTGCCCCTCCCCTGCTCACACTCTGTCTCTCTCTCAAAAATAAACATTTGGGGCACCTGGGTGGCTCAGTCAGTTAAGCGTCTGACTTCAGCTCAGGTCATGATCTCACAGCTCATGAGTTCGAGCCCCGTGTCAGGCTCTGTGCTGACAGCTCAGAGCCTGGATCCCGCTTTGGATTCTGTGTCTCCCTCTCTCTCTGCCCCTCCCCTGCTCACGGTCTGTCTCTCTCTCAGTAATAAATAAATATTAAAAAAAAATAATAAATAAACATTAAAAAAAAAAACCTCACAATTGACATGCTAGGAAAAACACACTGTATTTTATTCATGAAAGCAGCTTTCTGAAATCACTGCAGAAGTCATTCTGGGGACCCTACCAGTAGCAACTACAAACTCAAAAGTAACAAGACTATTTCTAGAAAACTCAGGCCATGCTCTGGAGGTCTGAACTCATTCTGAATGGTCCTCCTGATGACACTTGATTCTGTTTTCCACTCAAATATTTTGCAGAGGACTCTAAGAAAATGTCACAGATAATTTTTTAAAACTGATGCTTTTCTTATATTAAGTCACATTATAATGTATCTTACTGACCATATGGTCAAAAATGTTCAAACATTTACCCACATCAATAAAGAGAACCATTCCTTTTAGCAATAAAACTTCCTCTTTTACACATTAACATCAGTAATGTAATAGACTGATCATTTTCCATAAAGACTTTGCACAATTCCTAGCACAGATTATAGCAAGAAAAACTCCTTGACAGTCTTTCCACAACTAAATAATTAAGAAGAGGGAACTACATATTGCTTATTAGAACGCTTGTGTTGTTTTACATATACATAAATTCAAATGAAAAAAGTCAGTAGAGTTATGCTTTGGAAAACAGCACTTCCAGTAATGGGAACAGTGAAATAGAAAACTAGTCCTCAGGTGACAGCCTCACGTGGCATGTGACAAGTGAAGTACCCAGTCCCAAACCCAAGCTTATTAACTGAGAAACACAGAAAAAAAGCACTAGGCCCAGGAGGGTCATCATAACAGGCTGCGAACCGGGGGAAGTGGCAACAATTCCTCCATCTTCTTGATGGGAAAAGCAACACTCTTTTTTGAGAGATATGGATAAAAAAGGAAAACAATCTGCCCCACCGCAAACATCCTTAAGCTCTTACTAACACGAAACATGGCACAACCACAGAGGTTCTCAGGCAGGTTCTCGGAAACCAGAGCGTGGAAGGTACACAGTTTTTCAAATGCTCAAAGCCAGTTGTCGTGAAGTTGCTATCACACCAAGGTCTCATGCAGGCCAAGTAGAACCTCCTTGCTCATCGGCCTCTCCCAGCACTTGGTGCTTTATATATACAAAGTCAGCTCTTAAAACTTAGTTGGTTTAATAGGATTCCATTCACCAGAGAAGAGATTTGTGAAATTCGACACGCCAATTCTTCTCACCAACATGGCAGAATGGCTTCAATATACTGAGCAGAGCTGGGGAGACCCAGGAGAGCTGCTCTGATGCTGGGCACTCAGAACCGATACCACCCGTCAGTGTGCAGGCCTGGCTTACAGAGAAACAGACCCAAGGACGGAACTAAACCTGCTCCATCCAATATGGCTGTGTTTTCAACTTCACCTTGTAAAAACCTAGAGCATGACGTTGTGAACACTTATTTGAAACTCAGAGAACTGGGGTGCCTGGGTGGCTCAGTCTGTTAAGCATCTGACTTCAGCTCAGGTCGTGATCTCATGGTTCGAGCCCCGCATCAGGCTCTGTGCTGACAGCTCAGAGCCTGGAGCCCGCTTCGGATTCTGTGTCTCCCTCTCTCTCTGCCCCTCCCCCGCTCACATTCTATCTTTCAAATAAACATTAGGGAAAAAAAACATTAAAAACCTTTGAAACTCAGAGAATTACTTAGACGACAAAGTTTATTATGAGTATAATTCACTAAAGTATATATAAAACATTTAGCAAGACCTTTTGAGATTGCTTTTATAGAAAGTAAATTCTCATTTGAGGGTCACGTACATTAACTGATGGTCTCAAATACCAGCAGTAATTGGAATTAAGTATATCTGCAGAAACTTCTTTTGGCTGGTCGAGGCAGCCTTGTTTTTAAAAGGTACCGATCACGGACCATAGTGTCCAATTAAGTGAATAAACCACTAGATTTTAGAGCACATCCGTCAGTGATTGGCAATGACTTGTTTTTAAAGGGAGAAAAGGGAAACATCAGGATTATAAATAGGAATTAATACAGGCAAATGGAAACTTGAAAAATCGGTCACATCCAGGTCAATGCCGTTTTCCCTGTGCCATAAAGATGCCCGCACACCGGTTTCTTAGACTTGAACACACTGGCTGTGATGTGCCGAGTGTGAGGACGGCCTCCCCAAGAACAGAACCTCGGGCTCGTCTCTGTGCCCCAAGCAGCAAACACCACGTGAGGCACACAGTAAGAGCTTGTGAATGTCTGTCAAGGGAATAAAGGGATGAATAAAGGGTTTGCCACGCTGTCACCGGCCCTGGGGCTCATGAAACGTAGAGTACCTTCCTGCCTCGAAGGTACTTACATTTAACCAGTTTAAGATTTTCTTTCTGTGAAACGTTCAGTGACCATGAATCACACACACACACACACACACACACACACAATTTTTTTTAAGAGACTGGGAACACACGTTCAGTAAGGTGAACTTGGCCATAACTAAACAAAGATTATTTTTCACTGTCAGAGAAAGGAGCTGAGACGCGTCTTTTAAAATGTTGCAACTTGTTTCTCCAGAAGCAGAACCTGAAGTTTGCCTCTGACACAGCCTGTTCTTTTGTTCTAAGAAAGCAGAGTATCCTAGCAGCAGTCCGTCAAAAGCGCAGTTCCCCCAAGAAGTGGCAAACAGACATTACTTATTTAAAAATAGAAAACTTCAGACAAATATTGTAAGATTTGAAACACCCTACTGTCAAATCTCAAACCTGGACATGCTTTTCACCCAAACTTCTTACTTTCCCGGTTTACTTAAATGCCCTCCACCCTTCTCTCATCCTGAAAGTCCTACTCCTCCTTCCAAACAACCCCTAAAAATGAGTTATGTGTCATTTTCAACACAGCGATAACTGTGTTGATTTTTAACTGCTTCCATGAGCAACATCACAAAGTTTCTGCTACTTAGTGACAGAGCACAGCACACTCGTCTCCCTCCGAACAAAGAGCAGCAGGAGGAAGACGAACGTTTCCTGGCGGCTGGTAACTGTTAAGCGGCTACCAACAAAGGCTGTGATAAAGAAATGAAGGAACAAGAGAGCTGATCGGTCCCTTCGCGTCTACAAGCCACCCCGGGGCACGGTGAAGTCGGTCTTCCCTTCTGGGGACAAAACCCACTTCGTAGCGCTGTTACGAAGAGTAAGCAAACACACGCCCGCATGTCAATTACGTGATAGGGATCGTTCCCACATCACTGCAAAGGTACAAAACCTCGCCAAGCTCCACGTACTATGCAGCCGGCAGAGAACAAATGTTTTACCCTACACTATGCCTGCGCTAGCCGCCTGGTGCCTCACCGGAGCCCTACTGGAGCCACGTTCCTGCTAATGCGTGGTGTGCACACATACACGTCCATATGGCGCACGCACATGTAGAGCACGTGTACAGCACCTGACCGTACGCATACACACATATACGTCCATAGAGCGCACGCACATGTACAGAGCACGTGCGTACTGTGCCTGACCATACGCATACACACATACGCGTCCATAGAGCGCATGCACATGTACAGAGCACATGCGTACAACTCCTGACCATACACGTACACACATACGCGCCCATAGAGCGCACGCACATGTACACAGCACGTGCGTACGGTGCCTGACCATACGCCTACACACGTAGGCGTCCACAGAGTGCACGCACATGTACAGAGCACGTGCGTACTGTGCCCGAACATACACGTACACACATAAGTGCCCATAGAGCGCATGCACATATAGAGAACACGTGCGTATAGTGCCTAACTGTATGTAGCCTACGTACACATAGCATATAACCATATAGCATATATACATATACAGTGCATACGGTGTCCACAATACATAGTGCTTACAGAGCACACACACATATACAGTACACACATACTGCACACATAGTGTATCTGTACACAATATATATCCATGCACTATGTAAATACACAGTGTCCACAAAAATATATAGTGTATAGTGTATGCACATATACAGTATATGCACATATAGACCCACAGTGTATGTGTATATAATACACATGTCCATGTAGTGTATAATAGTTTATATACATATGTGAATATTATACATATGTATAGTCCCTACACATAGAGTATGTACTTGTGTCTATACAGCGTACGTGCATATAATGTATCCATATGATGCATATATATACAGTGTACACAGTATACATACATACAGCAAAAAAACACATATGCATAGTGTATACACATGCATTTACACAGTGAATGCATACATACTCACAGTATACAAACTATGTATAACATATATAAACAGCACACACAGTATATATAAAATATCCACATATGTGTAGGGCATATGCATATAATGTGCACACATACAAATGGTGTACATACAGCTTATAGCCATAGGGTCATATACAGTACACGTGTAAATAATGTACGCAGCGTATATGCACACACAATGTACACATGGTACACATGCACACTCGCAGTACACATATACAACGTACACACACGCACCTATAAATACATGCGGTGTACATGCACGCACAGGCACACGCACAGCAGATACACCAACCCGGTGGAAGGTCCTTGCTTAATGTCACCCTTTTACATTCCATACAAGAGTTGCCAGTTCTATGTAAGTGACTTTTTTCCAAACCAGAACTCAAAGTTTTTTTGCTTTTTGTTTTTATTTTTCTTAAGTTTTTAAAATTTATTTTTAATTTATTTTTGAGAGAGAGCGCGCGAGCAGCAGAGGGGCAGAGAGAGGGGGGCAGAGGATCCAACGCAGGCTCAGTGCTGACAGCAAACAGCCCGACACGGGGCTCGAACTCACAAACAGCGAGATCGTGACCTGAGCTGAAGTCAGAGGCTCAACTGACTGAGCCACCCATGTGCCCCCAGAACTCAGGGTTTTTAAAAATAATCTTGTCCCCCTCTTCTGAGACAAACCCTTGTACTTGATAAAGTTCCTCCTAAGCTGCTTGAGCTGTAGATGCTGTGTCAGATTATTCTTCATTTTTTGATGAAACAAACGTCCCAGAACAAGGCCACCTGCCAGGCGTCAGAGTTGACGGCCAGCAGCCACACAACGCAGAGCACAGCCTGAGCCAGGCAGGGCTCTGTCCTGAGGGGCCTGCTGCCAGCCGCTCAGCGCCAGTAACTATTCTGACATATTTCTGTTTTTATTTTTATACCTCCTTGTTTCTTGAATTGCACGAGAAAAAGAAAAAAAAAAAATAGCCCAGTGCCTGGGGGGCTCAGTTGAGCATCTGACTCTTGATTTCGACTCAGGTCGTGACCCCAGGGTGGTGGGATCTCTCTCTCTCCCCCTCTGCCTTCCTCCCCCACTCATGCACATGCTCACTCCCTCCAATCTCAAATGAGTGAATAAATGAATAAATAAAAACAGCCCACATGTTCGTATTTTTAAAAAATTAAAACTTTCTAAACCAAAGACTGGTATCCGTCAGCAGTATACCATTAACATTCACTAAAATGTGGCCCCTGTGAAATAAAGGCTCCAAGTCTCCAAATATAAACAAGCTTCTGAAAATACAAAAATCAAGGAAACTTACCTAAGGAAACCTGTCCATCAAATTATTCATCAAAGCTACGAGTCAAATATGTACTTGGAGATTTTTTTCAACATTTTCTCATTGCAATATTTGGACACCGAGGGTGAAAAGTAGGAACGAATATACCAGTACCTGGAAGATTCCTACAAAGTTGTTTTTGTGTGTTTTTGATACAAATAAAACCAAATCCTGTAGGTAATGGACTTGGTTATTCTTTATTTGAAGCTCTGAATGGGGTTAATAACCAAGAGGGAGTAAGGTCATGTCTGCAGGACGCAGACAGGAAGCTGCACCTGAGCCTGGGGTCATTAAGTTCTGTGTGCATTCCATCCTCAGGCTCCGCCAGGCTACAAAAGAACCCAGCTTTAGAAGCTATTGATCTCCCAAATCTCTCCAATTTAGCTTCTCCAAAAGCGGCCTGAGCCCAAACATCTACTAACATCCGAGCCCGTATGCGCTTATTAAGCATGTATAGTTACCCGAGAAGCTCAAAGAAGAGTCCACAGTTGGACTCTGACAAGACAGACCGTCCAACAAACTCAGCACACCACAGCCCATACAAGATGTCTCCTGCTACCCTCGCTGGTCTGAGGGAAATCCGAGGGAGAGCTCCCGATCTTGGCAATTCTCTTTGGACCTGATCCAACTCCAATAGATACAGAAAATTCTCCTTAAAAAAAAAAAAAAAACCCACAGTCAATTCCCTAGAAAAACCTAAGGAAACCTAGTGGCCCTGAAGTGGAGGAAAAAAACAACGTTATATAGTTTATACTAATAACGACAGGTTTCCAAATGGAGTGTGCACACCCAACTGGCCATGAGACCCTGTCCTGTCCTTGGGAATCACTGACAAGGCCGCAGGTTTCCACCTATTCTTGTTTTTAGGTAAAATGGGGCCCAACACTGCCCTAACACCAGCTGTGAGAAGTCTTCCTAGGCTCTCGGATTGCCTGCTTATCAAAAAGAAATAAACGTATGTATGTGTCTATGATTTAGTTGCAAAGTCTGGCTCAAGACTGCAAGAACACAAGTGGAAGGAAGTTTGAGTGTCCAGTACACATAAAAGTTACTTTGGGAATAAGATTAAGGAAAGGTTCGCCTGGAAGAAGTTATTCAGGAACTACAGAACACACAAGCCAATCAAGTACTCTAGAAGTACTCTTCACCCAAGATTTACAGTAAGAGCTGTAATTTTAAATACTCTGGTTACGGCTTGTGATGGTTCCACTTACGATTTTTCAATGTTTAGACTTTACAATGACGCAAAAGCGATATGCATTCAGTAGAAACAATTCCTTGAATTTGGATCTTGCCCCAGATAAGCGGCATGTGGGATGATGCCCCCTCACGAGTGGCTCCCTGTCAGCCCCGCGATCACGAGAGTAACAACGGATGCACGGACAATGACAATCATCCGCGCCCACACCACCACTCTGCTCCTCACCGCGAGCGCAGGATTCAGCCCACTACGTGAGACAGTCAACACGTCATCATCAAACAGGCGTGGCGTTAAGGACTCAGCCCAAACCTAGGCTGAGGTAAGTGCTCTGAGAACGTCTAAATAGACCCGGCTGAGCGGTGAGCGCTCAAGGTTAGGGCACTGGATGCACTTACCACTTACGGTATTTTCAATTTAGGAAGGATTTTGGAGGGATGTGACCCCACCGTAGATTGAGGAAGATCTGTAGATGCGACGTTGTAACAAGTTCAGAAAGAAAACAGCCAGGAGGTGAGGCACGTGCTATGGGGCGGAGACACGGGCCGGCTACATGCCCTTGGACAGATTTATTAACCTAGAACTCTCATTTTCTATGTAAGTCAAATGAAAATGACATTGCCTAGTTCATTGGTTTCTCTGAAGATCAAGTTTAAAAGTGTGCAAATGCTTAGCTCCTAAGAAGCTCTCGATGTAATTTATCTCACTATCATTATATTTAATATTAATATTAAATACAAAAAATTAACAAATATGAAGTGTACAGCCAAATGTCAGAAAAGCCAAATTCTAGCTTATTCATCACCCCAATAAAAAATTCACTGAAAAATCTGTTGTGAACTTAAAAATGCAGAAACCTAGAGGGCCATCCTCAACGACCACGGCCAGATGCTCTTCTGGAAGAACCACGTATTCGGGTATGTGTGTGAAGACCAGGCCACTGGCCGTGGTTGGCCACCACCGTTATTCTTGACTGTGCCTAAAATCGCTGGCGTCTGGCCTCAGCGTCCGTCCCGCACAGCAGTCTGCACACGGCCCTTAGTGCCCCAGCACCGACTCTGCCTTTCCCCCACAGTAGGTCCCACTGGGGCCAAATGCTGGTTTTAAATCCTCTTAACTACAGTCCCACCTAACTGTCAACAAGGACAAAAACCAAACACTCAGATAGGAAATGAAAAACACCCGCAAACCCTGTCCTACTCAAGAGACATTTTGTTCCTAAAACAACGAGAAAGTTATGATAATCACTAAAACAACAGCAACAACCATTTAACATGTGTTTTTGAGGGGTACCTGGGTGGCTGAGTGTCCGACCTCGGCTCAGGTCACGATCTCATGGTTGGTGGGTTCAAGCCCCATGTCGGGCTCTGTGCTGACAGCTCAGAGCCTGGAGCCGGCTTCTTGGATTCTGTCTCCCTCTCTCTCTGTCCCTCCCCTGCTTGTGCTCAGTCTCTCACTCTCAAAAAAAAGGTTAAAAAAAAAATCTAATGTGTGCTTTTGAAATGTTTCAGCTGATCAGGACCATCTTCACCAAGAATGTTTTTTTAGGGACTCAGCCGACAGGACCCACGTGATCTCAAAGCCTGCACGCTGACCCTCACTCAAAGAGATCACCTTTTGTGGCGGAAAAGCCACGGACTCTATTCAAGGACTGAGGACACATGAGGGTTTCCCTCTCCACAATACAAAACATGTGACCTCTCCAAGTTCAAAGAATAACTATGTTCATGTTTTTAAAGTCTCCCACTGACCTTGTTAAACAAACAAATGCTACTATTTACACTTTATCTTTCCTCCTGTGAGAAGTGTCTCCAGCTAGGGAAGCACGAAGCTCACAGATACCTCCCGATTCTCCAAATTCACGTCACACGAGGCCCACTCCTCAAAGACCCCAACTCTGCGCATCAGGAACATCTGGACGATACTCAGCAAACAGTTTTTAAAGAGAAACTCAATTTCTGATTATCCAATACTTCCAGAAAAACAGCAAGTCTGGGGAGAATCCATTCTGTGCTTGGTTCAGACTTCGACACTTCTGAAGCTGCTTCCTCTGGGCACCCCCAGGACAGTCCCGCAGGCTGGCCAGACCCGCTGCCCCTCGGGAGCCAGTGACAAGAGCTTGGTGAGGCCACCCCATCACCGCACGTGGTGCTGTGGCAGGAGGAAGCCAGGGATGGCCTCATCCCAGGCTCTGCTTGGAACCTTCCCAAACAAGAGAAAGGGGACAGAACGGGGCCCCGGAGATGAGATGACCCACAGGAGCTCAGCATTCCCTGGCCGGGCCGCTGGACATGTGCTGCTGCAGGCAGTGAGGGTCGCCTCAGGAGAACCAGGCCAGTGGCTGCTTGCCTGCTGGCTGGCCGCCACCGCCCCCAGTCTCTCCACAGACCACAGGCCACTGCAGGTGTGCAGCTTGTAATAACCGCTGTGGAGACCCGCTCAGGTCTCCAGAATCAAGAACGCGTCCAACTGTACAGAGGCCAGGAGGGAGCAGCGAGGCGTGTGGATGCCGGCAGCTATGTCCTAGGGCTGAGACGCCAGAGACAAGGTTACACGGGCGACCAAGTGGGGACTCGGTGTTTCCATCCACTTCACGACAGAGCCCTTCTGTGAACAGGCAACGTATTATTGCTACTATCATCGGCTTCAAAACATCGCATTTATCAGCAATCGTGAATACTGACTGTTCCCTGGGACTTTATACCAGGTACTCAAAACAATAAAAAATTTTATCAGGAAGATTTTGGGCCAAATCTGTTTTCAGAATGAATTCTATGTTAAATTATGAAATGCTTAATGAAAATCTGAACAAGGAGAGTGGGGCGCCTGGGTGGCGCAGTCGGTTGAGCGTCCGACTTCAGCCAGGTCACGATCTCGCGGTCCGGGAGTTCGAGCCCCGCATCAGGCTCTGGGCTGACGGCTCAGAGCCTGGAGCCTGTTTCCGATTCTGTGTCTCCCTCTCTCTCTGCCCCTCCCCCGTTCATGCTCTGTCTCTCTCTGTCCCAAAAATAAATAAACGTTGAAAAAAAAAAAAAAGAAAATCTGAACAAGGAGATCACGTCAGGTTCACCTGAAATGCATCGTGAAATGCCTACTTATCGCAAAGCTTTGATTTGAAGACTAGAAATGGAAAAATAATATCCTCTAAAGGATATCAGCCAGCACAGCTATCATCTCAAACTATGACTGCTGGCATGTACTTCAGGATAAATTATAGACACAATGTTAAGACCACAAGCTGAAGGTGCGTCTCAGCACAATGGGAGAGCTCTGTTAGGATATGGAAAAAAATGAAGGTGTCTCTGGAGACCATTTAATAACCGGGACTTCGACACTGCAGGACTGTGGCCAGAAGCTGCAGGACTGTGGCTTGTTCTTTGGGGTTCAGCACAGAAGACACCAGCCCTCGCAAGTCCCAGCTCATGCCGCCTTGCAACGAGGAAATGAGAGAAAACCATGGACCGAGCTGTGTCAACACCCAAGGAAAGATACAGCAGGATGAAAGAATCTGTCGCCACTCACACCTTACTTCACTATTGGAAAAACTTCCCTTCTTTTTTGGGACTATTAAAAAAGACAAAGAGGAGAGGATGACACACATATTTCTGGAGTTTCTTCTTGGGAATTCCTTAACAATTATGCCAGGACTCAGAAAAGTAGGCAGAGTAATTTGTAAGAATCAAGAAGATAAGGCAGTATACTGATGTGAAAACAAAACCATTAGATATGATCTGATTTTAAGTTTCCTAGGACTTCTAATTTTATAATTTTTGAATGTTTATTTATTTTTGAGACACAGAGTGCAAGCAGGGGAGGGGTAGAGAGAGAGACACACACACACAGAATCTGAAGCAGGCTCCAGGCTCTGAGCTGTCAGCACAGAGCCCAACATGGGCCTTGAACTCCTGGGAGATCGTGACCTGAGCCAAAGTCAGATGCTCAACCGACTGAGCCACCCAGGCGCCCCTAGGATTCTAATTTCAAAAATGTTGTTCCACTGGCCTTCTACCACTTTAAATGAAAATAAAATTATTACCACAACCTGCAAAGAAGCTGGTCTAGCTCTGACTGGACTTCATAAAGTGGCCCCACAGGCTAAAGGTCCATCATTATGTTTGTAAGTGATGCAAAAAGGAACAGTCCCACCACACACTGCCCCACACTTGGGCAGGTACAGACCCAGCATGGATGACAACCATCACGGTGGCAATGACCCCGGGATGAGGGCAGGGACTCTGCGCACAGAGGGTGCTCATGAAAAACATTTTCACCAAGGTTTGTTTTTCACTGTGCAATGGAGAGTTTCGAGATAGACTTTTCCATCCCCACAGAGAACCATCCTCGTCTTCTACGAAAAGGCACAAACGAGTAAGGAAACTGCAAAGCACAAAGCTGGACAGGACGTGACGGCGTCGGAGCCCGAGCCCAGGACTGCTGACCCAGCGTGGCGAGGACACCCATCACCGCAGATTCCCCACCACGATGCAAGGGGATGTCCTCCCAGGCACCAGCACACTTTGCATTAGCACATCTACCTGCCCTGTAGAGTGCAGGAACGGTGACCGTCTGTGCGAGGAAGAACCATTAGAACACGCGTGCCTGGGTTTGTGTGGTTTAAGTGCACCAGGCTGCCTCGGGAAAGGGATGCTGCCGCCAAGGGTGGTGGAATGCATTCCTACGAAACTGTTTTGACCCATCTTCAGTGGAGAAAGGGATCTGGCTGGAGCACCGGGGTAAAGCTGTTCTTATAAGGAGCACAGGGCAGAGACCTCCAGATTCCCTGTGTCCAGGAACAACCCCAAGTCACCAGGGCTCAGCTACAGCAGAGAAGGGAGTCCCGTGAGGCTGGCGCGGACTGGATCAAGTCTAAATGGCAAGTTTTTACCAGGTAATTTAAACAATACAGTCACTTCTCAAAAACATGGCTGTTTTAGCGAGCTACATTTCAGGCTGAAAACATACACACAAACCATCTAAGGAAACCAAAATCATTTCCCTGTCAATAAAAGCAACTTGCTGAGGGGCGCCTGTTGAGCATCTGACTTCAGCTCAGGTCATGATCTCGTGGTTTGTGGGTTCGAGCCCCACATTGGGCTCTGTGCTGACAGCGTGGAGCCTCCTTGGGATTCTGGGTCTCCCTCTCTGCCCCTTCCTTGCCTGCACTCGGTCTCTTTTAAAAATAAATAAAAACATTTTTAAAAACTTAGAAAAAAGAAGCAACTTGCGGAATTCATCATTCATTTCCTTCTTCTGATAAAAAAGGAGCTTACAAAGAAACATTTACTGTTAAACCACACATACAAAATTCGGAGATTAAGAAGGGCTTGAGAGCTTTCCCCAGTCCTTCGGAAAATAATATGCAAGAGCTATTCCAAACAGAATTTATAAAAATTTAGAAAAATATCATTTATTTTTGGTTTCCATAGAGTAAGACACCAGAGCCCTTAAAAATTTTAAGTTAGGAACTGTACTTTTTCTAGTACTAAAATGGAGAAAGACTGCCTTTGCCAGGGATAAGGTGCAGGCCGTGGCTGGGCACTCGATGTCCGACGGTGCTGGGCTGAACCCTGCCCGTGCGTTACCTCGGCCGGTCCTCACAAGTGCGTGACAGAGGCAGCAAGAAACGCCCTAGTCTGAGCGCCCTGCAGGTCAAGGGCAGGAAGGGTCTCCAGACCCTACTCTCCTGCTTGGTCCCCACAAATTCTGAGCAACAGATCTTTGACCTGAAAGGATGTTCTGTTCTGCCTTTTCAATATATTTTATTACAGGGTTAAAAAAAAAAAAAAGTTAAAAGTCTTATGGTCATTAAAATGACTGGGTATGACCTCCATTACTGGCCGAATTCCAAAGTGGCAGATAACACCGTTTTTTTCTACTTTCTAAGAGTCTAACAAACTTCAAATAGAATTAATGTAACACCAGGGCACCTGGGGGCTCAGTCGGTTGAGTGTCCAACTCTTGATTTTTGGCTCAGGTCACGATCTTACAGTCCTGAGTTCGGGCCTCACACAGGGCTCTGCTGATAGTGTGGATTCTCTCTCTCTCTCTCTCTGCTCCTTCCCTGCTCACTCAGGCACGTAAGCTCTCAAAAAAAAAAAAAAATTTAACAATTAAAAGAAAGATTTAACGTAACACTAACTTGGGTATATTTTGCCCTGACTCTGAAGTCGTAAAGGGAATTTTTGTAACAGAAAAGTCTTTCTGCCACTGCCTTGCTTAACAGCAGCTTAGTTAAGTGGTCTAAAACAAAGGAGAGGGTCACCATTCTCCCGAAGGTCATACAGCTATAAACGTGAGACAGGTGCCCTCTGCTCCCAGCCTGGCACCGTCAGGGTCTCCTTGACCCTTGCAGACGATTACCTCCTGGAATCCCTCCAGCCGCTTGCACGCGGCTCTTAGAGACACCGCAACCTAAACCGAAAAGCGCGCTTCCTGAGCAAACTACATGAATCTAAGCGGCCAACGACTCTCGACGTGACCCAGGTGACGCCAGGCACAGACAAGAGCACCTGGCGCATCACGGACGTCCTGCGCTCGCTCCGCCAACCAGGGGTGGCACCTCACACACCCGCACGGCCGCGACGCGGTCCGAACACGCGCAGACGTGAGGCCTCAAAGATTCTGGATCCTCTGCTGCCTACAGTTCTCCAGCACTGCGCAAACCCTCCCTCCTCCAGACAGACCACCCCACCCACCGAGCAGGGAGGCCGGACGCCCTCCGTTGAGTAACAGGGGCCACAGAACAAGGACCGAGTGTCGTCTCCTCAGGGTCTTCTGTACTTAACACTATTTTTAAGAAGCCACTAAGAGCAGCGTGTGTGCAGACGTGTGACTGCGTGTGTGCGTGGGGACCAGGTTACTCCTCCAGCAGCAGCAATACGGCTTCTCTCCTGCACGGCACGCTGTTCTACCGTGTCGCTGTTGACGGGCTCGTGGAGACGCCTGGCCTCCTTCAGGGTCCGGTGGGGCATCGTGCGGGTGGCCTGCTCCCACCGCCGTCCGCAGGCACCCCAAGCCCTTCCACTCAGCCAGCCCTGCCCACCTGCAGGCCCGCCTCGCGCCTCCGGCTCCCAGCGCATGTTATACACGTCTGCGCCCACGCGGCTCGCCCTCCGAGCCCGCCCGTTTGCTGAGGACTTCCTGCTTATCTGGTCTCCTTAGCACCTAAACTGTGCTTGACACACTATTCACCGCAGTTTGTGGCCGATTTAAACAAATGAAGCACATTGGTGTCTCTGAATTAAAGGATAAAGGCCTGCTTACTTAAGACACATCCTGTTACCAGACAAAGAGGATTTTTTTTAGTATGCATAGTACCAACTGGGTGGTTTACGCGACAGGAACCGATGCTTCGGAAGCTCTGACCCGTCACCCGCAGTTCCCAAAGCGCCTCCACCGTGCCCTGGGCTCTGCTTCCCACGCTCACCGCAGCTCGCCTGCAATCGGACCGACCACAGGGCTGTAAAGCTGACACACAGACACACAGACTCTTGAACGCTCCGCTCTTCTGAGCTGCAACGTCAGCAGAGCCCAACCCAAGAAGCAGGAATGGAAACGCCAGGCTCCAGACACTTCAGTGTTCTACATCCCAGAGAATTTTCAAAAAGCTGAAAACAATCCCCACACAGGAAACAAAACACTGGGATGAACACCTTCAAAAGCGTAGTCGATCATTAATGGGCAGCCGCCAGGTGGTAAAGCTGCTTCAAAGAACATTTGGGGAATTGTTTACAGGCACTTGGGACAATGACAGCAGCCTCAGTGGGCCGGCTAGATGGGGCAGAGGCTCGGGTCAGGACACAAACCAGATGTGTCGCTACCGGAAAAAAACGCAAGTGACGGAAACGTCACTCCTGGCCTTTCGTCGGCAGTGACTAACGCTGGGCCAAACCAAGCTTGGATTATCAAGCCACGAGTGGGCCCGTCACATGTGTCCCGCCCCACCCGACAGGCACGCTGCTCCCCTCTGCCACATTCTCAAGCTCTGGCCGACTTTTCTCGGCGTCCGGCAGGAAGAACTGTGCTCCACTCAATGCGTAAACCAGCCGAGCTGGGCTGGGGCTCCTATTTGATTCTGAAAGGAGAAAATACACGTTATTAAAAACTAAAAAACAGAAGGGGCCTAGCAGGATCGCTTTAACCCAGGGTCACAGATTCCCTGACGGTGCATGTGCCGCCTCGTGATCCACGTTGGGCTTGGGGATGGGACCCGACGCGCCCCCCAGGGCTAGACCGCGTGGCTTCCACTTTGTCCAGGACACCGGCCCAGGGAGCCATGTGATGGCACGCGGGGAGGGCCACAGCCACAGCCACCAAGCCGCCGCACAAGGGACTCTCAGCCACAGGCGGGGAGGGAAGCGGCCTCCAGGTGGCTCTGGGCCCCAGGTCTGCCCACGCCCAGCTGTGGCCCCAGACGTCCCGAGCAGTGACCCATCAGTAACCACCGGCGGGTGGGGAGCTCCCACGGGGAGCAGCGGCCGTCACCTCCCGCGTTGTAGGGCAGGCCTGCGAGTCCCCACTGAAGGCAGCAGGGTCTGCGGTCTGCACCCCCAAGGCTCCAGAGCTGGAGCTCCCACTCTCTCCAGGGCAAAGCTCACCCAAAACCTGGCTCCACTGACCAGCGTCTACACACGTGTGCAATTACAGTAGGTGAAAATGGGAACGGCCAGGGTGGGTCGGGGTTGTGATCCCGGCAGCTTCGAGGTCTCTTTGGATGGCCCTTGGGGTTACAGGGTCCAGTCTACAGGCTCCGGGGGCTCCGAAGCTGGGACGAGAGCCACTCCCCGGTTTAGTTTTACTGGAATCAGCTCACGACTGACTCCCGTTCGGAAGGCTGCGCGTGACACTTTGCACCCCACACCCTGGAGCCAGAGTCACACATGAGGTCAGTGAGGACAACCCCGGCCACCCCAGGGACGACAGACAGACATGCACACCGAGCGCTAACAGCAGGGCGACAGGCAGGTGGCGGCCGGCCAGCTTCTCTGGAGAAGGATCCGGAACAGCACTAAGCGGCTGCTTTCCCCACAGGGCCCGGTTCTGCTGAGCTGACAGGCCCAAGTGGAATCGAGGCTCCGGATCAGCTCACTACCTGGACGAAGAGCTTTCAGAATTCACTCCGACCCTCAGAATGGGGGCCACATGCAGCTTTCTCCTGCACACACGTCCTCTCTTACGGGGAAAAGAAAAATCAATCGGGAGAGAACGCAAAGGCCATAAAATACAGCCGCCAGTTTAAACATTAAAATTTAATAACACTCCGAATCGAAGACGAGTTAAATTACATCTCCAAACCTCTAAAAGCAGCTCAGGCTGTGCAGGGAGGGAGGCCACGTCTGCGATTGCGGGGCTCAGGGACGCACTCACATGCCCCTGGGACGGGACGGAGGCGGCCCACACGGAGCCCTCCCGCCCTCCCAGCCGTCCGACGGGTCCGTCGGGAAGAGGCGCGTGTGCGGGCCACGAGCACGGGGGAGGAGACCCCCGCCCACCCACACGCGCCGCAGCACGACAGCCACACGGAGGAAACGAGTCACTGGCTCTCAGCTCGCAGGCGAGCTCGCCAGGAGCACCACTGGGAGCACGGCCCGCCGTGGCACAGAAGGAGAAACCAGCAAACGCCACTCACTCTCCCCCAAGGGATCAACCAGCCACACATTCTAGCCTCCGCCCAGGCGAAGCCAGTTCCTTCCCAGCACCAACGGCACGGGCGGGACCCCGAATGTGGCCCACCTCCCCTGCAGAAGCGTCTGCTTGGAGAGGACACGCGGTTCCAGGCTGACACCCAGTCGTGCACTCCTGCTCCCCAGGGAGAAGAGCAGGACACGGGGCACCAGGGAGGAGCCTGAGGGAGGACGTGGCCTTGCCACAGCCCCCACCAAGCAGCCACCAGGACGACTTAGCCATCCGAGGCCACAGCCACTTGCCAACAAGGGCCCGCTGACTCCAGCAGCCTCACCTCACGAGGCTGAGGAGGTGCTTGATGGCCCAGCACCGAGAGAACTGGACGCTGATGACACCCAAACCCACCCTGAGGAAGGCCGGAGAGGACACAGGATCACACCTCCGCAGGAACTGGGGTTCTCAACCCTCATCTTGAAGTAAGGCTCAGGCCTCGGCCTGTTTTAACCTCCAGAAAAGTCAGACAGTTAGCCACGGATCACTCACGGTGTTTGTTAGGGACCTACTTTCTCCCAGAGCATCGTGCTGCAAAACACTGGTGACACGACCCCTACCCAGAGCACCCAGCAGATGCCCAGGTAAATCCAGATAACGGGACAAGTGAGGCGTGGGAGGTTCTAATAGGAAATCCCACAGACATTTGGCCTATCATGTCCACAAGACAAGGGAAGTCCTTAAAGTAGAGATGTTAGAGGGGAACCTAGGGGGCTTAGTCGGTTAAACATCCGACTCGATTTTGGCTCAGGTCATGATCTCACAGTTGGTGGGATCGAGCCCCAAGTCGGGCTCTGTGCTGACAGTGCAAAGCCTGCTTGGGATTCTCTCTCTGCCCTGCCCCTGCTTGCTTGCGCTCTCTCTCAAAAATTTTTAAAAATTTTTAAAAAACCATAGATGTTGTAGAGTCTTTGTGTTCCCCCTAAACTCATACGTTGAAACTTAACCCCCAGGTGATGATGTTAGGAGATGGGGTCTTTGGGAGAGGAGGGGGGTTTGAAGGTGGAACCTCCGTGATGGGATCAGTGTCCTTGTAAAAGAGGCCCCAGGACGCTCCCTCGCCTCTTTGCCATGTGAGGACCCAGGAGAAGACGCTGTGAACCGGGAAGGGTCCCCACCGGACACAGAATCTGCTGGCGCCTGGACCTTGAAGCCTCCAGAGCTGTGAGGAACCAGTTGGTTTCTGAGCCCATCTGTGGTGTTGGGTCCCAGCAGCCTAAGCTGAGACAAGAGGGAACCTGAGAAGACACAGGATAAAACAGCATCCTCTTAGGGATTCGGACGATAACAGAATTTAGGAGAACACCAGAAAATCCTCGCTTAAAGAAACGTCCAGCCTAACGTAAAGGGAGCTGCCCAGCATGTGTGTGAGTACAGGGGAGCATCCGTCACCCGAGTCAGAATGTTCCTGAAAAACTGGACCCGAATTACATCGAGCAAACAGCATCCCAATCTCTCTCAGCGCGACTGCTTTTAATTACCCGAGAGCGCATAATTCCATAAAGCCAACAACCACAGCCTTATTAGCTCCACAGGCCACGGGTCTGGCTCCGATGGCATACGTCCTAAAGCCCTGTTTGCTGCGGTGGGGCCAGCGAACTGAGCCGGGTCAGCGCCCAGGGAGGCAAGAAGCCGGCCCGAAGCCTGTGCTTCTCACATGGCAACACCCTCCCGTCCCTGGGCTTGCCGACGCCGTCCCAGGCAGGTCTGAGAAGACAGTCATCCACACGTGAGGAGTGTGGCGAAGCGCATTCGTCAGGGGTAGCACCAACGGCAAGACCCGAGGATGAAAAAACCCTGACCCCTGAAGAACGACCTCGACCCACACCTCAATACACATAAACACACCTAAATCACCACATTAAAACATCGGGGGAGAGAGGACGTTCACTGTTCATTTCACATCACACATTTCTGACCGTCCTAGGAGAGGGGAAAGCAATTTGCCCAGCCAGAAAACAGCCAAAAGGCCCTTGAGAGACTATGGCCTCAAAACCAAGAGGGCAGAGCGATCACAGCATGGATGGGACAGAAATGGCCCTGCCACCCTGGTGAGGGCTCAGCAAAGCGGCACCACACTCCATCCTTACTAGGGTCTGTCTGTCATCGCTTCTTCAGTCCTTTCTAGGTTTCTACCTAATTAGCTCTGAACCGTCTCCAGGAGGGAATGAGAATTAATCACCTGAGCCTCTCTTAACAGGTAAACAAAAGGAAAGCCCCGAACTTAAGCTTCTGCAAAGGCTGAGAACAGGGTTCCAGTACTGTATTGTCTTGTTAAAACCCCAAATTTCCTTCCAAACTGGTGGAGACCGGCATAAGATTAGAGCGCAAGCGTGTGTGAGACCCAGAAAGCCCAGACTGTAAAGGGGGAGTCAGGTTCATGGTGGTGAACTCGGTAGGGAACCTGAGGGTCCCACGTTCCCGCTGGGAGTTCTTGCTGCAGGCTGGACCAGAGACCCCGCTCTCAGCCCTCGGCTCTGGAGGAACGAGACCACGCTGGACAAGGCTGCAAACGGGCCACCCCTGCAGTGAATCACGCCCTGGGGGGAGTGTGTCCAAGCTGACGAAGTCACCTGTGAGCAGAACCCGCTTGGCTATATCATGCGTAGCCCATTCACCCACGTCGCTCCAAAAACTTTTCAAACTAGAACCCACAAAAACCTGTTCCTGTACGGAATATTTAGTAAACAGAACTTTACAAGTAAAATTCCTACTGTGGAAAACAGATTTTCAGGAGCTCTGATGAAATACAAAACACACACATATCCAGCACATTTCCATCGCCTCTGTTCCCCATCCCAGACATGCCTGTTTCAGGGAATGCATGAGTCTCGAAATGCTAACATCTCATCCATTAATAGGAAGTCCCGGTCCTGTCCCACAAACCCACAAATGCTACCTGGAAGCTGGAGAAACCCAGGGGCTTGGGCATGGTCAAGGGCATGAATTCCAAAGCCCGACTGCCCGAGTCCCTGTGAAGTTTACACAAATTATCTGAATCTCCTAAGCTTTAATTTCCTTTTCAGTAAAATGTGGATGACAGTAGCTTCCTCCTGGGTCACAGGGTTAACACACAGCGTCAGCTGTCAACACGCAACTCACTGGGGCTGCGCTAACAGAGCGGGCCATCAGCATTATGTACGAAAAATCAACATCGAGGATGTAGCGAAAACCAAAAAGTCTTACACGTCTATAAAAATCATCAATCTTACCTTTGAGCTGTTAAGCAGCAAATACAGAGTCGTCCTGTGCATAGGCTCTAGTCTGACCACCCCCCAACCAAGCAGGAAAGCCCCCGCCCATCAAGCCTTCTCCGTGTGACATCCCACAAACCACCCCCAGTGATGCAGAAGGACAGACTCAGGGCCAGGACTGCAGCTTCAGGATTTAAGCTAAAGGGGTTGAGTCTGAAGTCAGTGCTGTGCACTCAATGCACGTACGTGTCCCCAACAACCGGGTGAAGATGCTGTCTGCAGGGCTTAAGGTGCTGCATGCTGCCAGGGCCAAGGGCTGTGCGCCCACCCTCTCCCCAAGGAAACCTATGCCAAGACCCCTCTCAGCCAAGGCTCTGCATGTCCAGAGTGGAAAGGACCCTCCTGGAGGCAGGTGCAAGCACCCAGGCTTGCGGACCACTGCCAGGGACGACACCAAGGTGCTGGGGGTACCAAGACCTACACAGCCTCCTCGTGAAGGGACCAAAGCCACAGGGTCACCCCTTAGGCCAGTGCCCCCTCACATGCACTGACTCACATGCACTGACCACAGCCCCTCCAACAGCACAGTCTGGTTTACCGAGTACTCCAGACCACTGGGCAGCCTGCGTCCCCTTCAACAGCCCCCATCGACAGCCCTCCCCCAGTATTTGTGACTTTTCTTTCAATTCACCACATCGAAACATAAAAATAAAACTCCATACACAGTTACATTAAGGAAACAAGTTTTTTTCAAAAGTAATTTAGGGTAACTTTCACCAGAACTATTGCCATTGCTGTTAAAAGTGACTTTAAATTTGTTTCAGGGCACCTGGGTGGCTCAGTCAGTTTAGAGTCGTGACTCAGCTCAGGTCATGGTCCCAGGGTCCTGGGATCAAGCCCCACTTGGGAGACTTAGATTCTCTCTCTGGCCCTCTCCCCCACTTGCACTCACTCGCTCTCTCTCTCTAAAAATAAATAGAAAGATGAAGATTTTAAAATTAAAAAAATAAAACTATGTTTTTTTATGCCATCTTCCCTTATCAACTAAGACTCCAGGAAAAAGAAAAAAATAGAATCATCATGGATTCAATTCCATTGTGTCATATTGGAAATACACATATTTCCTAAATATTACAAAGCAGTGATGAGCGAAACGAGAAAAATAAACAAGATACCTTGCATTCACAGATAAGAATATTGCGAAAATGTTCACGCTACACAAAAGCGTCTATACTTTCAGTGTGATTATCAGAATCCCAATGCATTTTCCACAGATATAGAAAAAACAATCCCCAAATTTGTATGGAACCACAAAAGAGCCAGGATAGCCAAAGCAATACTGAGAAAGAAGATCAAAGCTGGATGCATCCCTCTTCCTGATTGGAAGCTATGTTACAAAGCTGTAGCAATCTAAACAGTACGGCATCATCACAAAAACAGACACGGAAGATCCAGAAAACGGAATCAAGAGCCCGAAATAAACCCATGCACATACACCCAACTGTTCAACCAGGCACCAAGAACACACAATTGGGGGATGTATCGTCTCCTCAACAAATGGCGCTGGGAAAACTGGACGTCCACATGAAGAAAAATGAAGTTCGATCCCTATCTTACACTACGCACAGCAGTTAACTCAAAAATGGATCAAAGACCTAAAACGTAAAACCTGAAACTACAGTACTCCTAGAAGAAAACACAGGGAAAAGGTCCTCAACATTCATCTTGGCAACAGGTTTTTTGTTTGTTTTTAACCTGACACCAAAAGCAAAACCAAACAAGAGGACCACAAACTAAAAGCATCTGTGCAATGAAAGAAACAAGCAGCAAAATGAAGACAGCCCACGGAATGGGAGAAGATACTGGTGAGTCACCCATCCGATAAGGGGCTGGTATCCAAAATACAGAAGGGACTCCTACCAGTCAACCGCAAAAAAAGTTAAGAATTGGGCAAAAGGCTTCAACAGACATTTCTTTTTCCAAAGAAGACATCCAGATGCCAGCAGACACATAGATGCTTGACATCACTCTTCATCAAGGAAATACAAATCAAACCCACGATGAGGTACCACCTCATACCTGTCAAAATGGCTAAGCTCAACAACACAAGAAACAAGCGTTGGTGAGGATGCAGAGAAAGGGGAGCCGTCTCGCACTGCTGGTGGGAATGCAAACTGGTGCAGCTGCTCTGGAGAACAGTGTGCAGGTTCCCCAAAAACTTAAAAACAGAACTACCCTGTGACCCCGCAATCCCACTTCTGAGTGTTCCTCTGAAGGAGGTAAAAACACTGGGTCTAAGACATCTGTGCCCCGACGCTCCCTGCAGTATTATTCACAGAAGCCAAAAGTCCATGAAGGGGTGACTGGGCACATACACGGTGGAATATTATTCAGCCGTAAAAAGGAGGTTCTGGCCTTTGCGATAACATATATAAACCTGGAAAATGTCGTGCTAACCAATACAAGCCAGACGGAGGAAGGCAACCCCTGGATCATCTCACCCCCTATGTGGACTCTGAAAAAGCAAAACTCAAATAGAGATGCGTCCTCTCTTTCTATGGTTTTGTCTCTTCCAGAATGCCACGTAAACGGGATTTTATAGAATGTGACGTGTGAGACCGTACTCTTTCATTCAACACCAAGCCTTTGCAAATCATCCAAGCTGTTCTGTCGATAACTTGTTTCATTTGACAGCGGGGTAGTTAGTATTCCACGGTCTAGATGGCCGCACCACAGTTGGCCTGTTCATCTCTTTTCGGCAACTACGAACGGAGCTTCTGTAAGGGCTCCGGTACAGGTTTTTGTTGGGGAGACATCCAGGCGCAGACCGCCGGGTCACAGGTGAAGCACATGTTCACTTTTGTAAGAAAGTGCCATTCCTGGAGCGGCCGTGCCAGCCTGGGTTCCCACCAGCAGCAACCACACACACCAGTAGCCCCATCCTCGCCGGCACTCGGTACTGGCCGTGCCTCTGTCCCAGCCACGCTTCGGCACGTAAAAGCGTCACGCCCTGGCTGTCATGGGCCTCTCTGTGGGACTGGTCATGGCCAACAGTTCCTGCGCTTATGTCCCTGTGTCCTTGTCGATAAAGCATCCGTTCGAATCTCCTGTGCAAATGATCTCATTTGTGTTCTTTGTATGGAACTGTGGGGTCCTTTACATATTCTGGGTGCAAGCCCTTCGTAGGGTGTGTGGTTTGTGGATACTTTCTCCCAGCGTGTAGGTGGCTTCTGCTTTTTTCCTTAACAATGTCTCTGCAGAGCAGAAGTTTTTCGTTTTGGCGAACTACACTTAGGTTCTTCTTTTGTGAGCCGCCGTATTATGTCCAGAGTGCTACCTTCAGGGTAAAAAGAGTTCCTCTGATGTTGTGTTCTGGAAGCTTTAGAGTTTTACATTGGAGCTATGACCCCATTACAGTTGGATATGGCACTCGTGGATATGGCACTTTTCACTTTGTTGCACGTGGACGCCCGATGCTTCCTGCACCATTTGTGGAGGAGATACTCCGCTGTCCGCCGAACTGCTTTTGCACCTTGTCAGAAATCAATGGCCACATTTATGCGGGTCTATTTATAAACTCTATGCTCTATTGATCCATGTTCCTTCCTGAGTATATTATAATTCGCTACTTACTTTAGCAAGTGTCTCTTTGTGGAAAAAAAAATAACATTATTGTCTGGAAGCAAAAACAAAGTAATAACGCTCTACATGACATTACTCTTCTTGTAAGGAAGGTGCAAAGCCCTGAACACTTAGATGCCTTCATGGCTCTCAGGCACATACACATGTAAAACCTGAAAACATTTAGGGTGAAAGCAATTCATTTCAAAATAGCTTCCAAAGGCTATCAGCGTGGAGCCAGTTTCTCCGTGCAAACACCAGCCATTCAGCAACAGCCTGAAAGTCATAAGGAACTACTCAAAATCTGTTAATTAAAATTATAATACGAACATATTCGCAGATGAAGACTGGGGGATCTTTGCAGACTAGATCATAAACGCCTACAAGGACAGTGCAGACAGGTCAGAAGCTGGGAGTGGCTTCCAGAGGAACGAACCTGACTGAGCAGGAGCACAGACACGGTCTCTAAACCGATCCTGAGAGTAACTTTATAAACCAAACTGGGGACCAGAGTGGTGGCCGAGGGCCTGCCCCCTGAAGGCCTCAGACCTGACGGCCTGTGCGGTCCCCTGAAGAGAGAGCTCGACTGCTGGGACAAGAGCAACAACAAAAACAAGTAATTATTGGGGGAAAGCATACAACTAGCGCGTGGTGCTATAAGGGCCTAGGACAGGACGCTGCCTTGGGGGATACATGGCCTCAAGACACAACATGCATACGGACACACAGCTGCTACCCGGCCCCAGAAAGGTGGGGATTACTGACGCCCACACAGTGCCGGCCTTCCCTTCCCTGGATGACGGCTCTGGATGGCGAGGCCCTCACTTCCTTCTAACCCAGAAGTCCAACGAGATCTCGGACACCGACCCTTCTTCCCAGAATGCTCTCCTTTAAAACCTAGCATGCCGTGAGCTATGCACACGCCAGCCTGGAGGCTTCCCCATCTAGGACCAGCACCTCAGGCCCTGACCGGCTGAGAGAAGGGCTCACTAGCCCTTAAAGACACACACCGAGAGCGGCTCCTCACTATTTGTCCACGGTGTCCTGTCCCTGAGAGTCAGACGGGATGCTCCTCACGCCTTTGCCTTCACAGCGCCAGAAATTCAGTTAGAAATAGGAGAAGGAAGCTGGAAACTACTAGGACACGAGAATGAAGTCTCGAGCAGTGCGCATCATCGTGAGGAAGCGCTTGGAGGGGGACCGTTCCCGCCTCAAGAGAGTAGCATACACATCAGTCCGCACCAACTGCTATCAAGATGCTGGTCTGGGAAACCCTCTACCCCATCGTCACCAACGCTGCACAGCAATGCCCCCCGCCCACTGTGCAGAGCCCACGGGGTGGCCACGTTTCCGTAGCAAACATAACAAAGGGCACGCATCCCACGTGTTGTCTCTTGGAAAGAGCCACCAGGGAACATTACACCATCTTCCAAGGAGTGAACGGCATGGCCCCAAACGTCTCTGGAACTGTTCTTTTTTTTTTTAAATGTTTATTTATTTTTGAGAAAGAGACAGAGCATGAACGGGGGAGGGGCAGAGAGAGAGGGAGACACAGAAACTGAAACAGGCTCCGAGCTGTCAGCACAGAGCCTGACGTGGGGCTCGAACTCATGGGCCGCGAAATCATGACCTGAGCTGAAGTCGGACACTCAACCGACTGAGCCACCCAGGCACCCCTCTGGAACTGTTCCTGACGCAACCTTTCCCTTCCAGCCCAAACGGCCCGAAACAAAATTCATAAAAATCTCTGCACTAAGAAAGACGTCAGGCATCTCCTTCTTTAACCGTAAATCTTCACTGTCAGGGTAGGACGTAAAATAACAGGGTCCCCAAACCAGTGGCCCTTTGGCATGTTGTGTCTTGTGTCCGACAATGACACACCTTTGTTCCAAGAACTGGATTTTTATACAGAATCGAGAGTGAGACAAACTATCTCTGGTGACTTAAACTAGTGTCCCTGGCTTGTAACGCATGGTGAATAAGCTGGACAAAGGGAACGACTGAAGGGAAGAAAGTAACTCGAAGTCTGACCCCTGAGGAAACGAGACTTAAAGACGGAGCAAGCGGCCAGTGTCGTGGAAACGACGGGAGCCCTGGTCGAGACTGCGCCTCCTCCTTGGGGCTGGTGACCGAGAGACAGCCTCTGAGCTGGCCTCTTGGAGTTCCCTCCACCTCCCTGGACCCGGGGGGAGGAAGGAAGTGGAGCCCCAAAGCCATTCTTCATCGCATCCTGCCCAACCGCCTCCGGATGGGACCATCTTCCAGGAACTCCCCCCGGAAACAATGGCTCTCTGCCCTTGGCGCCCCAGCCCTGCCCGTCCTACTCTGGGGGCTCCGTGACCACAATCCGTGACCAGGCCCCCTCCACCCCCACAGTCACCTGCAGGCACCTCTGGAGGCTCCGGTCACACAGTCACAACGCACACGCTGAGCCCAAGGGGCCAGAAGGAATCTGCCTCTGGCCCCGCTAGATCCGCCCAGACCTGGAGATGGTCATCCCCCTCCCGTGTGCCTGCTCTTTGCTCCTTAGTCCCAGATCCCCGAGCTGAGCTCCAGGGACCCAGGAAGTCGTCTAGGAACGTCCAGGCTCAAGCTCTTACCTTTCCCTGGTCAAGATCAGCACTGCAACATGGATTCCACACGTTTTGTCACAAAAACAAAACAACGATCTCCATTTACCAGAGACAGTGCAGGTGCTTTGCATTATTAGTGTAACTGGTAAGCCAAGCACACGCCCACACTTGCATCTTTTAAAACTAGTCTCGGGCACCTGGGCGACTCAGTCGGTTGAGTATCTGACTTCGGCCCAGGTCATGATCTCACAGTGCGTCAGTTCAAGCCCCGCATCGGGCTCGCTGCTGCCACCCTGGAGGCCACTTCAGATTCTCTGTCCCCTTCTCCCCACCCCTCCCCCACTTGCCCTCTCAATAAATACATACATACATACATACATACATAAAACTAGTCTCGTGGCTACATTTTTCTTGATAGAACCAGATAGTTACCTATTTGGAGGACAAATAACCACACTTTTAAATTACTCTTAAAAACAAAAAATGCCATCGATGTGCACAGAAACTTCCAAAGACCCAGCTGATCTGAGCCCTGCACATAAACAGAGGCTGGTGATGGAAGAGAACATCCCTTTTCGTTTATTTACGTTCCGGTTGGAAAAAGCACAAAGTCCACAGGACAGAAAGGCAAATAAGACTCGTCAGGCAAATAAAACTTGGGTTCAGCGGAGAAGCAGCATACTCCCCGCCCCCACATCTGGGAACTGCAGGACAGTGAGACTCAGAGGGTCATCAGAAACCTTCTCTGTGCTCAACAGTCCCTACGAGTTCAAGGCCACCTGAGGGGCAAACCGCCAGGTCACGCAACGCAGAGGGACCATGTGGAGACATACGACACGCTGCTTACTGGGAAATTCCGGGCCACAAATGGTGAAGGTTCTGTGCAACTGATTTTTACATTTCATTCAAGAATTATGTGCCAGTCTTGGAGACGAGCTAGAACACTATATTCAAATATAATTTTACATTTCTAGCAAAAAACACAGTGGTCACATAGGAAGAAGAAAAAACTAACAGGTCATATATTTGGGATATGAATTAAAATGCAGTTTCTTTCTGTTCTTAACGGGTAATTTCCAGGGGCGCCTGGGGGGCTCAAGTCGGTTGAGCGTCCGACTTCAGCTCAGGTCATGATCTCATGGTCCCGTGATCACCGAGTCTCTGCAGAGAGCTAAGGGTCTTCAGGAGAGTCACAAGAGGGTCCCCTAAGGACAGCAAGTGCTGCAGAAATCAAGCCCATGCCGATCCCCTAGAAGGACAGCCCGACTGTGGTGCATCTGGGGGTCGACCTCGGTTTCCCCACTGGAGGTCCACTCCATGGGAGAAGGTTCTGTCGTTCACCTGTGAACTTCCAAGGTCGAACGAGGGCCCGCAGGGGTGACGGGCTGGGGGACAGCGTGCAGCAGGCCCTTCCTGCAGCAATCAAAACACCCCATTTATTACTGACAACAGTCATGGCTGAGTCACCGGTGCAGGAATGCGCCCAGCTCGGCTCATCACAGCTCGCTGTAACCAAGCAGCAGTGCGCAAATCCTACACAGAATCTAGTAACGGTAACTGAAAGAGCTCACTGTATATAGTAAGATAACTTAAAAACTCCTGTCGCATTTTGCAAGCACTAGCCAGGAATGGACGCGGTGAAGGTCACGGGCCACCTCAACTGTTTATAAGCAACACCCTTCCTTACAAAAGCCCTTTTTTAACTGCACAAATTCCCAAATCTTCCCGCATCCACGTTTCCATGAGGAAAAAAATTTAACAGGTATCATACAACCCAAGGAGAAACTTCCCGTTTTAGACCCCACCCCGATCTGCACAGGCTCTTTGAGCAATTATTTCACACGCAAGGGCGTGGGGAGGCAAGAGGGGCCATTCCTGAGTATTCAGCGCTTCCTGACACGACGTCCTCAGCACTGGGAAAGGCCCCATCACGGAGTTAAGAAAACGAGTACAAAAATTAGGTATTTGCTCAAGATCACACAAGCGCTGAACCACGAAGCAGGGCCTTGACGCCCAGCTTTCTGGGGCCGAGCTGCATTTACGCTATTCGGTGCCACTGACGCCATGAGAGCTGGCCATCCTGGATCCTCTGGGCTTCAACACCCGGTGACCCAGAAGATGCTGGGGTATCTGCCCTGTAAACAGCCCTAAATCTGACACCGTACTTCCCGAGTATCGGCCACTTTGGGGCTGCCACGGAGAGGTGTCCGGGACCCGGTGGAGGGAGACTTCTCCACGCGTGGCATTGGGGGCGGCCAGGACGCAGGCTCTAGAATGCCGGGAAAGGAGTCCCCCGGGATCCCCTCCAGGCTCCAGGCGGGGCGGCCCCAGCTCTCTGCACAGGCTTCTGAGGGAGCAGGCATGTGTCCTCTACTGGAGTCACATCCAGAGCCACGACTGCGGGGAAGACAGGGGCCAGTTGAAGACAGACCTTCTCACCCCTGCGGACACACAGCCATCGGTGAGTTCACAGCAAGCGTCTGGGACCCTGGTGGGATGTTCATCCAGAAGACGCATGTGAACGGGGATGACGCAGAGCCTGCTCCTACAGCGGAAGGCGAGACCGTGAGCTCACCTCCTTCCAGAGGGTCCCTCGGAGGACCGTCGGAGGGAACGGGATGATGACACCGCGAGTGCTCAGTCCCCTGGCCTCTATGCGGAGGGACAAGACCTGTGTGCACACAGCGTGAGGAACACCACCGGGTAGAAACAGCCACGGAGCCTCATCCTGCCGGTGCTGTGTGTGGGCCCCTGGACACGCGGCCCAGGACCAGTGGGGACGCCGCAGTGTGCCCCACCTGCTCGCAGATCAGCAGGGGCCACCCCGCTCCAAGCACCGCAAGCCTGTCCCCACACAACCCAAGTGGTGCTTCGAGGCTGGCTCACAGCTGGCCAGACCCCAGGATCCTGCAGGTGCCCCTCTGCTTCACAGGCAGGGAAACACCCACGGCATCACGCGGGGAAGCGGCCAAGGCTGTGACACAGCGGCCTG
Source organism: Lynx rufus (assembly GCF_022079265.1). Classification (NCBI taxonomy): domain Eukaryota; kingdom Metazoa; phylum Chordata; class Mammalia; order Carnivora; family Felidae; genus Lynx; species Lynx rufus. The sequence continues at coordinate 578,671 of NW_025814889.1, forward strand.
ACGCAGCCCCGGCCCAGGGAGAGGGAGGGCCTGGCCTCAGCCTGGCTCTGTGCAGGCACGACGTCGGAGGGCAGCCGGGGGAGACGCCGCCGTGCAGGGACGGAGGGCTGGCTGTTCCCAGGACACAGCCACACCTGCAAGAGTCAGCAAGTGGGCACTGGGTCATTTGTCCCCACGGACACTTAACCCTAAGCTGGAGGGTTAGGATGACGAGTCTGTCATCGCAGCATGCACGCGATACGAGTTAGATTTTGCTGCAAAGATGCATCTTCATTAAGACCGCTTTCACTCAAAACTGCTTGAGCTCACACAGTAAATTTTTAAGGCACCTTCCCAAAAGAAAATAATGTTAAAGAAATGAACGTCTTAAAAGGTGGACTTTTTGAAATTCAAACAGAGTTAACATACAGCGTTCCATTCGTTTCGGGTGCACGAAACAATGATTTGACAATTCTACATATTTCCCTGTGCGACAAGTTATATGAATATTTTCACATACTGACATTGAGGAAACTAGCTTTAGTCTCCAGAACTGACATCACAAAGACCCCAGACTGTGCCCTGTGTGACAGAACTGGACTCCATCATACCCACACCCAGCGGCACTCCCCCCAGGACCTCACTGGGCTTCCCCCCAAACCAGAGGCGTCTGTCCACCGTCCTGCCCACCCCAGACAGCAGCCCACGTGCTCCAGCAGCCACGATGTCGGGCGGCTCTTCTGTCCAACAGGGCAGATGTGGGGTGAGGCCCTGTGGCCCCGGGTCTGACCCGGAGGCCGTGAGTGGGGCAACAGAATCGTGTCCAGGCTGCTGCATTTCAGGAGGCTGCCTGACCCCAGCCTTTCTCATCTGCCGGAGCAACCAGCACGATGTAGGAAACGTCCCGGGGTTGCTGAGCTCCCTCGGGATGCCACCTGGCCCACCCCACGCCGTGCGATGCTCATTTCTATCCCCAGGACACTAGAAACATCGCTATCCCCCTGAAAGAGTCCAGCTTCCCCTGTGAGGGTAAAAAACTAGGTCCATCCTGAATACAGGGAAGCAACCGGAAACGGTCGGTCAGCCACAACGGTCTTCAAAGCATCAAACACAAAAACGACCGGAACGACTTTGGAACTTACGCCCGGCAAGTTTCAGCACAGCAGAGACTCAACGCACCGGCAACGGGGCAACAGCGTCAGCAAGCCGAGCGCCCCAGAGGCACTACCGACCCCCAGACGGGAGCTGGACGCCAGCTTGTGGGGTGTGAGCACACAGCCCCCCCCAGCGTGGGGTGGGGGCATCGCCGGAGGCGGGAGGGCACGCAGGCTCCTGTTAGAGCTTCCCGCGTCGGACCATCGCTCCCCGGCACGTGTCTGAAGCCTCTCGGCCACGGCACCTGTGCCGGCCGCAGAGAGAGCGCCTTGTGGGCGAGCGGCCAGGGCGGGCTGTGCCGGGTGACCCCGCCTCGAGGCCCCACGACTGCCAGAGCGCAGGGGGCTGGCCCTCTGGGTCCGGGGATTCTGCCCCAGGGAGCTATCTGCAGCCCCCAGAACTGCAGGGGCCCCAGGCAGTGCACGTGGGTCCTGCCGCCGACACGCGAACACGGCGTCCTCCTCCCACAGCACAAGCCCGCCCCTCATTTCCCCCGTCCTCTGCTCCACACACGGGTGCTTCCGCAACGTCCCCTCCGCGCTGCTCGTAAATCTTACGGGTTTCACAACCAAGACTTCACCGTCACACATCCTACCTGTAGGAGTCACGCTTTCACTTTTTGAACCATTCCTCTGACCGCTGTACCGGGCCCAATCCGGCGAGCGCCCTCCTCCGTCTGACTTCACACACGTGTGGGGGCTCCCCCTACGGACTCTCCACGGCGAATCTGCAGCCGAGTGCTCCCCAACCGCAGCGGCCTGCAGCATGTGCCTCCGGGACGTGCCCGCACGCCTTTCGGAGGACCGTACCGAGCTTCGAGGCGGAGGGAAAGGTGAGGGGGCGGGCCCCTAACAGATCATCTGGCATATGCACAGCGCTTACGCGGGAGAAGCTTACCAGCAGGCTGACCACGAAATAAAAGATCACAAACGTGAACTCGCAGAGCCCAGGGTCCCAGGCCCCAACCTGGCCACTGACCAGCTTCAAGTGCCTGGGTCACTAAGGTGGGTCCTCAGTTTCCTCTTCTGTGACGGGACGGGAACACCTTCCCACACTACCAAAGAGCACGGAGACATGAGTGAAAGGTGTTGCAGAAAAGATCCCATAAAAAAAAAAAATCCCTGCTTCTTAATGGAATTCACTGTATCGATACAAATATTGACTAAGTCATGTAATACTTGGTACTAAACTTTCATCTTCATGAGATGCAGCATTTATTTACCTGTTTACTCCATAGGTCTTTACTCAACCCTTGAGAAAATTAGACATTAGGAGACACGACAAGACAGTTTCCCCTGAAGGAAGACCAAACCCCAAATGGAAAGCCCACGCTCACTGAGCCACGTGAGGCAGCCCGTCAGAGGGCGGGTGGCGTCCAGGGAACCCGCCTGCGTCCTCGCCCACTGCGTCCTCGCCCACTACGTCCACCTGTGCTCCACCTGTGCTGCCCAGAACCGGCTTCCCGAGCGTTTCGGCCAGCACGTGAGACACAGCAGGACCTCCCTGGACGGGCTCCCAAAGCCAGTGCAGGGGAGGAAGGCGGAGACAGAGAAGCAAACCGCACTTGAATCCACCCCAGGACCTGGCCCAGATTATCCCCCTGAAGGGAAGACCACCCGTGGCCTGGCCTCGCCCCGAGACCCAGTGCCCCCACCCCTCCCGGGCCACTCAGAGTGCGGAGCCCCCGTGCAGACAGGGCGCACAACGGCTTTAGTGACAAAGGTGATAAACATTTTTCCTGAGTATCAATCAATAATCAATGCTTGCCACCACAGATGCAAATAGTAAAGATATTTTTTAACTATTTAAATTCATTTGTCTCAGGGCACCTGGGTGGCTTAGTCAGTTAAGTGCCCCACTTCGGCTCAGGTCATGATCTCATGGTCTGTGGGTTCGAGCCCTGTGTCGGGCTCTGTGCTGACAGCTCGGAGCCTGGAGCCTGCTTCGGATTCTGTCTCCCTCGCCCTCTGCTCCTCCCCTGCTTACACTTTTTCTCTCTCTCCTTCAAAAATAAATAAATGTTAAAAAAAATTTGTTTTAATGGATTTGTCTCATGATTTGCTCCTAATGCGACATGATAAAACTAGGCTTCTATTATGTAAGTCTTCAAATACCCTTGAACTGTTTCTGTCCCTTCTTATTCTTGTATACAGTAAGCCTAAGGTTAGAGGAGCACAAAAAATACCATTGATAGCAGCTGCGATGACGAGGGCAGGACTCGCCCCCACAAGGGACTGACCCCAATTCCTCTCCTTCCCTCACACGCAAACACCAAGAATCCAGGAGTTAGGAAGGAGTGTGGACCAGCCCCTGACTGCCCGCACCCTAGGGGTCACTGCTACCCGGCAAACAGACCCACAGCCAGAATGCTCGCCCCCAGCCCCACCTCACGGCTCCAGAGAGCTCAAGCCTCTGCACACGTCACCGCTCAGGACCACAGCAGGTGCCAGAGAACCTTGGCCTGCAGGCAGGTCGAGGGTGGCAGAAGCTGACCGGATAACCACTCCTCCGTGGGGAAGACCCACACGTCCCTCCAGACAAGGAGCCACGGGTGCCCAGCGAATCAACTTAAGGGTAAAGCATTTAGCTCACACATAAAAAAAAAAAGGAACAGGTGAGAGCCGCCATTGGCGCGCGCGCGCGCGCACACACACACACACACACACACACACACACACACACACACACACAAGCTCCAGCCTCCACTGCAGGGGCGTCTTCCCTGCCCTTCCCTCCAGCGCCACTACAAGGGAGCACTTTGCTGCCTTTCCCAGAGATCCCCAAACTGTGCCCAAACCCTCTGGTTCAAGCCTTGAAATCAACAAAGAATCTCAACATGGACTTTCTCTCCCGAAATCTAAATCCACCCCTCCTCGCCATTAAACATACAAAACATACAACTATGATACACGTTTCCTGGAGGAAACCATTGAGATCCCATCCAGCCACCACAAGGACACCTTGTCCCTTCCCACCACCATCAGCTGTGCCCCAGAGACCCCTCCCATCCCGCACCCCCGGGGGCCACTGGGGCCGCACAGCTCAGTGAAGCCACTCAGTCCCCAAATCCAAAGCAAAGCAGGGTACGGGGGCGTAAAAGAAAACCCACCCCATGCCTCGCTTATGTGCTGACGTTCTCAAGAGTGAGAACAAAGAATCCTCATTTGATAGGAACGTGACAGCAGTCGAAACAGAGCAAAATCTCTGCGGCCAGGGAGAGGTGGTTACCGGGACCTCTGACACCGGTGGTAAATCTGCAGCTAGTATCTTAAGCCACTCCTGGCAAAACAGAAGCTTGTGGACGTTAGCTTTTCTGTTTACAGAGCATAAATCTCTACGGCCACACCCAGGGACATCTTCCCACGCCTAGAAATGTCTGCATCAGGCACACACGTGGGGCCTCATCCCTGCTTCATACACGGAGGTGACACAGGCCACGTGAAACCAGGACCCCAGAAATAAGAAGGAACAAGTCAGCCCGCAAACCACACCTTTCCTGGTTGTGAACGAAGTCCAGAGCCAGAGTCCCTGACTTCTCACCACTGAACAGAATAAATGCCATTGCCCCCTGGTTTTGGTGGCGATGGGGCAGGGGGGCGGGCGGGGAACAGCAGCCTCTCATTTGCTCAATGCCAAGAGAAGTGAGGCTTCATTGAAATGATTAGAATTAGTCCACTGTGTGCACGGAGCGTTCCCATTGGAACACAACACCCACAAAAACAGACATTTTTAAAAGGATTCACAGAAACATCAACTCCTTCGAGTGCCTTTCTCCTCCTGCTGCCAGGAAGGTATTTACTTAGCAACAAATCTAGTGGTCTGGAGCCAGCCTGCCAGTCAGTAGGTCAGGGATGACACCCCAACAGGGGCTGACACACGCCCTCAGGCCACCAAATCCAGCCATCACACGTGGAGCCCTAAGTCCCTCACTGGACGTTCAGCAGAAATGAAGGGCAAACCAGGCGCCCGATTCCCCACCACCCACCTCCACCTGTCTTCCCAGCTCATGGCATTTATGAGTACTAAAGAAATATAAAAATCATAGGTTTCAAAATAACACGTTTAGATTGAGAGCATAAGACGGAAGCTAAAAAAGCAAGGATGAATGGCCAAGAAGCTTTGCAAATTCTCCCAAATATGGTTTACTGGATCCCCAAACTCACACACACACCAACCCTCCCAAAGGAGAGGCGATGGATTCAGCCTCAACCATTTCTTCAAGTTTCACTTGGGTTTACAGAGTGATCTGGTACCCTTTTCCCTCTTAACAGATGAACAATCCAGTAAGTAGTTAGTTATTTCGTTTCAGGGAAAAGACTGAAACCATTTTTAAAGTCCATACAACAAAACCACACTCTCACTCATCTCTGTGCCTTATACTAAAAGGCCTATTCAGCTTCAAGCATCTACAGTACAGCTTCTGTTCAACAGCATTTATGTGAACAGACATGGGAAAGTCAGAAAACACTCCGTCTGAGCTTTCAGAACCCACAGAACACATGTTTTAACAGCAAAGTGTAGGTCACCTAAATATTCTTTGCTGTCACCCAGAGGGGAAAAAAAAGCTAAGTACATGCCCCATTCCCCCCCCCAAACAAGTATTCCCCACACGAGTGATTTCTAACCACCTCCTTCTTATCAACATCAACCAAACAAAACCTGCAAGATAATTTCAACATATTTGATTCCACTGAAACTAAGCTGAAGGGTTTACAAATGGTTTGTTTATCTTTAGAATCCAAATGCAGGACTCTAACAGAAATTAGTTCCTTTTATTATGGGTACCCTAAACTTTTCTAGAATGTTCTTTGAGAGACACATCCATAAAGCTTCCGTAAGTTTTCCAGTAACTGCTGTGGAATGCAGAGGTTGGGCTGAGAGGTATATGTGTAAACCCACAAACTGCACACATTCCCAAATTCTCCACTCACAGGATGAGTCCTTTTTAAGGACTCAGATAGGAGTACAGTGGTTGTCTGGGAAGGGGGAGGATGATTTTTAGAGAAGATAAAATGTTTTTCATGCAGAAACAACCGCTGACCCTGACCCCTCCTCCCGCCGCTGCCCACGTGCACGCCCATCAGCTTAGCGGGGACACCCTCTCTCTGGACCTGCCCGAGATGTCACATGGCTGCCGCCATATGCATTTGTGCTGGCTCGTCTCCGTTTGTGCTCCCCTCTCAGGCCCCGAGTCCCCACGCAGGGGCTGCCAAGGGGGCGCTGGTCCCCTCACTCACAAGGGCATGTTTACGGACACACCCTTAGCGAAAGGCACAGCACCGAGGCCACAAGCAAAACAAGGGAAACCATTTGGTTGAAATGACTAATAGCTGATAAAGTCTGGATGGGGCTTCAAGAGAAGGGAGACCGTCCAGGTCACTGCGTTCCCAACAAAAAGCCACAGACCACCCACCCACACAAACACACAAACGCACACACTCACACACCATCTATGTGAATCTCAGAAACGTGCAGCACAGCCTGGACCCCATCCCTTGTTGAGTGGCTCTGCGTCCGCTGGGCTCAAGGCGCTTCACGTCCTGGCCTTCCCTTCCTTGCTTAAACTGAAGCAGAACTGTTAGCACCCAGGTGGGAGGGCCGGAGGGCTCCAGGAAACCAGCCTCGTGTGGGGCACAGCAGAGCGTAGGGCACACGGGAGCTGCTGCCGTCCTGGGCCACCATGTGTTACCGGCTGGGCTGGGTCGTGTGCTCCTGAGGCCGCTACTAAGCCTGGTCTACACCTGCTCGTCTCAGACTCACGCTGACCCCCCAATCCAGAGGAAGGGCTGAGCTGGGAAAACCACCCCCACTGCAGAGCAAGTCCAGGGAGGACCACGTGCTCCAGAGGGAGCCTGGGACCAGCGGCCGAGGGTGGGTGGCGGGCTCTCGTCATCAGACAGACAAGAGGGCACAGACACCCCGTGCGTGGCGCTGGCCAGAAGCCTTTGGTCCTGGTATTCCGGGCTCCCCGTGAGGTGCAGCTCAAGCAAGGTGCTAGCACCGTTGGGACTCCAGTTTGATGCCAGGCAGGGAACACTGGACACCTGAGAATTTCAGGCAGAGGCGTCATGAAGACTGTTCTGCCTGGTGTGTGTCTCAGGGGTCCACTGTGGTGGCAGAGGGACAGCACCTGGTGCCCTCAGGACGTGTAGGGTCACTGGAAGCCGCCCCCAGGTGCTGTTTTCAGAGCACCTGGTGTACGTGTCCACAGGCACCCCAACACGCAGAGGACCCCACTCAGAGGACCTCAGTCCGTGGCGCGGCCATGCCTGGATGATTACACGAGCCCCCACGGCACCACCTGTCGAGACCACGCAAGGATTCGGTCCCTCTGAAGTGCCGCACGTTTCAGGGACACCAGCCTTGTCGCTGGGTCACAGGAGGGGCCCGTCCTCCCTTCCCGCCATCGGCAGGCAGACGCCTGTGCCATGGAATCCAGTGTCCATCCTCCCAGAATTCAGGTGTTGAAGCCCAGCCTCCCACATGACAGAGTCACAGGCGGCCTGTGGGAGGCAAGGAGGTCATGGGGGGCCGTGGGAGGTAATGGGGGGTCGTGAGGGCCCCCCTGATTTGGGGGTGAATGCCCTCGTAAGAAGAGGCCAGGGAGCTGGCCGCTGGAGGTTGCATTCAGGCTCCCCTCCCTCCCACCCCGGCAGGTGCAGCCCGAGTGAGAACCAGAGGGACCCCTGCTTCCTGCACCTGAACTGACCACACGTGGACTCCAGCCTGTAGAGCCACGAGCCACCAATGCTAGAGCCCCCACCTGGGGTCCTTTGTTACTGCGGCCCGAGCTGACACCTGGAAGGGCCTGTGTGTAGGGGCCACTGCACCCGCACACAATGGCCGCCACCCACCTCCCCCCACTTTCACCGGAGCAGAAATCAACATGACCTCCCAGCTGAGCTTCAAAACCATCTCCCCGCTTCCTGCGCTCCCTTCCAGCCCCAGAGAAGGGCCGCCCGGGCCAGAAATGGCCCAGAGCCTGGGGAGGACACGGAGCAGAAGGGACGGGCAACATGTGACGGCCACCGAAGCCTGGACGGGGCGCACGTGTGACCGTCTCAGTAGCAAGGACGTTCTCCGCACCCTCAGCCGCTTGCTGCACGATGCACTTCCCCAGCTTGGGCGGACACCAGCTGGCTCCCACGAAACATGCCGTGGCTGAGTCAGGGTCACAACAGGCTCGAAGCCGTCTCGGGAGCAAAGCCAGGCAGTGACGTGGACGAACATTTCCCAAGGTTCCAGCCGTGCCTTCGCCGCACAATAAACCGCGTGTCCAGAACCCGCCCTGCCAAGATTTACATGTGACGTGTTACATGTGAGTGTGCTGCACGTGCATGTGAGAAACCGGGCCACGGGACGGCCAGGCCACCCCCCCACCCCATCTCCACGCCTGTCCACACCTGTCTGCGCTCCCCGGCCCCACGCCTGCTCACAAAGAAAACCAAAGAGCTTTCTTTCTTTCTAGCCAATCATCCTACTTTGTGCTACAGTTAACCCATGAACGGCGTGGGGGTCAGGGCTGACGACACTTGTGCTCCGAAATATCCACGTGACTCCCCCACGTGGAGGACTCCCCCTCCTGTGACTCCCCCAAAAACTTTACAAATAGCCTACTGTCAACAGGAAGCCTTACTGATAATATTAACACAGATTTCACATGTGATATTACATACTGTATTCTCACAATAAAGTAGGCTAGAGAAAAGAAAATGCAAGGAAATTTTAAGAGAAAATACATTTACAGGGGCTCCTGGGGGCTCAGTCAGTTGAGCCTCCCACTCTTGATTCCAGCTCAGGTCAGGATCTCGCAGTTTGTGGGTTCGAGCCCCATGCCGAGCTCTGTGCTGACAGCACGGAGCCTGTTTGTTTGGGATTTTTTGTCTCCTCTCTCTGTCCCTCCCCCACTCTCACGGTCTCTCTCTCTCTCTCTCAAAATAAACTTTAAAAATGCATTTACAGTACTGTCTTGTATTTATGGGGAAAAAAAATCTATAGAAATGGACCCACGTACTTAAAACCCATGATGCTCAAGGGTCAACTGTACATGGTTTAAATTACAACACTTTCCTTCTAAAAAAGTCCTACAAATGCAACTAGTATTGTTACCACTTCAAGTTTTCAGTAAGTTTCTAGATAACCAGGTAAAAATCAAAAATAAAGCTACATTAAGGTTTACAACACTCTACAATAAATACAGCCATGCTTTGAAAATCACCATTCCCGTTTTAGACATCTAACTGCATGAGAAAAGTGGAAATGCTCTTGATTTTTCTTGAAACAGAAATGACCACTTTTTACAGTTTTAAGAAATGGCTACTTTTAGAACTACAATAAGTCTGTGGATCCAGCCGGACGCTGTGCATTGGCTCGCTTGATTTCAATTCCAGCTGAAGCTAAAAACTAAAAATATGCTTCCCAGACACGCGGGTTCCCCGTGTGCTCCAACACGGTCTGGAATGCAGCTCACTGCTCTGAGAGCCTCACATCAGGTAAAAATAAAATTGGAATGTGCTAAGCAGAGACTACGCGGAGGGCTTACCAGGGTGGGGGAAGCAAGCACCACAACAGGGAGAGCAGGGGCCATGGGAAGGCGGGAAGCCTGCTCCAAGCTTGGTTAGCAGGCACTCTACCCACCCCCTGGGCAGTGGGGCAAGCGGCGGACCTCATCACACGTGCGGCGAAGGTGGGAGTGAGAAGGGTGCAACAGGGGCGTCAGGGTCCTTAGGTCTCTGGGGACGGGGTTCCTTGGGGTCGGCACGGCTTAGCCAACCTGCCCTGCAGGACACAGGGCTCAGGAGAGCTCCTTGGTGTCAGACATGAAGGTCTGTAAGGTCTGGAGCACAGAGCAGCGGACAGACCCCTACGGCCACCTGCACTAAGTCCCCATGCCGCATTCCCATTGAAGCATCTGGCTCTAACCCCTCGACCCACACAAGCTGCTCCTAGTCTCCCTTCAGGAGCACGGCAGGAGGAGACCATGTTCTGCAGCCCAGACCCGGCTTCTCAACGGGCCGGGGCTCAAGGGGACCCTACAGACGCAGCCGAGCCTCCCTGGAGCGAGGCAGGGGGCCCACAGAGACGTGTGCCCCCCACCAGGGCCGGAGCCTCTGCAGCAGAGGCTGGCAGAGCGCTGGGGGACGGCAAGCAGACATACCCACAGACGTCTGGGAGACCTACTCGCGCTGATTTGTAGGGACTGTTGTCTCAGGGCGGGCGGGGGGGGGGGGGGCGCCTCGGAAACAAGCCGAAACCTGTCCCAGGAATGCGCCACCGCCAGCTTGCTGCAAAGATGTCAGACGTTCACGTTTCAGTTCCGATGCGGAGATGCACGCATGAGACCTACGTGAACCTGAGCGCCAAGTACGTAAACTAGGATAACAGGAACATCCAACAAGCCTTTTTACCCTTCTCAACAGTTAAGCGGTTGAGTTCTGCACGCCGATACCCAAACCTGGATCGGTGCCGACTCAGGACTTCTGTGGATCCCTAATATGCTCTAATTTTTCATTCTAACACACAACGTGTGAAAGCCTGGTCTCCCAGTGATCCCGTACAATGCACGTTAACAGCAGGAATGGGCTGTGTGCACAGCGTAGGGTTTTTTAAAGGCTCGAACAACAGACGCAAAGATGAGAGTAGTCTGTTCAATTTTCTTTTGCAAAGTGTAAATACCTATTTCTTAGAAACCACCTCTCATGATCATTTAAGGCACAGGAAACGCTGATACAATGTAGTTCTTCCTAAAACACTCAGAGGTAAAGAGCAGAAATGTTGTGTTAGTTCCTACTTCTGCTGTAAGAAATCACCACAAGCGTAATGGCTTCTAACCCCCAAATTTCTTCTCCTACAGTTGCAGAGATCAGAAATCTTACCAGGCTAAACTCAAGGTGCGGGCAGGGCAGGTTCCTCCAGAAGCTCCAGGAGCACCAGGCACCCTCCTTTCCAGGCTCTAGGGACGCCTGAGACTCCTTGACTGACAGCAGGCCTCACACACCTCTGCCCTCCCTGTAACAGTGCGGCTAAATCTTATCTCATTACAATAAAACAGAGTCTGATTATATAAATGTTTACAGTTTGGAGCTTTTATTTTTTTTAAGTTTATTTTTATTTTGAGAGAGAGAGAGAGAGAGAGCACACGGACACATGAGTGGAGGAGGGGGAGGAGAGAAAATCCCAAGCAGGCTCCAGGCTCTGAGCTGTCAGCACAGAGCCCAATGCAGGGCTCAAACCCATGAACCATGAGATCATGACCTGAGCTGAAATCAAGGGTTGGATGCTTAACCAACTGAGCCATCCAGGCGCCCCTACAGTTTGGAGCTTTTATAAGTAACTATAACATACACATACACACACACACACACACAGTTCTCCACAATTACAGACATGAATTGCCTCCACAAAACACATTTCTCAATTCTATGGTCCCACATTAACTAAAAAGGTAAAGAACAAGGACAAGAACTTTTTAGTTAATTTGAGTTAGTTTAGTTAAATTAACTAAATTTAATTTGGTTAACCTGGCCACGCAGGACGTACCCCTGGCCAGTCAGGGAGCAGCAGTACCCAATCTGGGGGGAAGGAGGGAAACGTGATCTCACTCAGGCCCAGGCCACATGTTCCGGGTTTTCTCTATCAAATTGCTGGCTTCTACTTTTCCTACGCATTCTCAAAACCAGTCTATCACAGAAATTATAGTTCAAGGACACGGAAATGGCCATCACTATCTGAAACATAGGTGCGGGCCAATCGAGAGAGAGACAGTGCAACTGTTTTACAACAAGACGGAACATCTAAGTACCCCAGGCGGACGGCTGCCTGTGGGTGCTCACGGGGACCCTGAGAACAGGGATGTGGGTGTGGGGGGGGGGGGTATGCTCCTGACCTGTGACCTGAGAATCACAACCCACCCCCCACCCCCCAGTGCAGAGTGTCGGGACTCCAGGCAGTCAGGCGCCAGGACTTAAACACATGACATTTCACATCCATGCAATGTTTTCTTCCTAAAATGGGAAATCAGGGCCGCATGATGGGATTTCTACCACCATCTCAACCACTGGCCTCAGGGATCTTAGGACATCATGAGAATCCGAATCTGTCAGTTTCACACCAGATTCCAGAGTGTCCCGAAACGTTCCTTTCAGTTTGCCAGTCAGGATTCTCTCGCCAAATCCAGTGAAGTCTAAATCCCTGACCAAAACATCACGTCACCACAAATCACAAGATGAACGGACGCCCTGCCCTCAGCCCTGGTCTAAATATATAAACCGTCATTTGTACAACATGGTACTTGAGGCAAAATCTCAGCGGAAACCAGAAGCCGTGAAATCTCATCATCCCCTTTTTCGATTTGGATGTGAAGGCTATTGCCGAACCAGGTCTCGGAGTCTCAGAACACACGCGTCTAAAGTAGGATGTGCACTTTAATTCACAGCCCCCTCTGTTTGGGGAACTGATTCCTCCCACCACTACAAACCACGGTCCACCAATACTTGCGGCTCACTGACCCAGCCACAAAGATTACACAATGATCAAGCCATAAAACTGCCTTCTTGGGAGTGTCTCTCACACTCGGAAGTAACCGAGGAAGCGCGGGGGTTGTGCAGGGAATCCCCCCACCGAGCAGAACCACCAGAGCACGGTGGCTCTCTGCTCCCCAGCCCCGGGGACAACAGCCCTCTAGGAATACACGAGTTCTGTGTACGCATCATTCTGGGCCCATCTCACGGGTCCCCTCTTGGGAAGCACCGCCTCCCCTGAGTAACCCAACGGTCTGTCCCAGGCCCCACAGTAGCCAGGTCCACACTCGCCTGGTAACACCTGAAGGCCGTGGTCTTCCTACATGGACCCCGGGAGCCAGACGCAGAGTTCCCCGCTGGGAAGTTTCAGGAAGGGAGAACCAACCAGTCCGTTTTCTTCATTCTGCTCTGCAAATACTCAGTGGTCTCTTCCAGGTGAATTCTGTGTAAATGAGGAAGGGCCTGCCGTGTGAGACCCGCCCATCACAGCCCAGACACCAGCTCACAAGCTCCACACTCAGGGTCCTCATTTAGATGCTGGCAGGCTCCCCTCTGCCGCCAGAAGGCACGGCAGGGACCCCTGCAGCCACCACCCACCTGACTTCTCTTCTGGGACTTGACTTCTCCGTAATGAAGAGGAGCGTCCCACTACTCAAGATCTTGCCATCCCCCCCTCCCTAGACCAACCTTCTATAAGGGTAATGTTTCTCCGATTTCAGAAATCAGACTCATCCCAAAATCAAAAAAGACACCTGCACACAAATTTGTGGGATCCCTGGCCATCCCCTATTTCAGATCACCACGGCTCATTTCCACTTCGGAGCTTTACCGCAGAGCACCCAACTAGAATCTGAAGAGGGTTTTCAGCAATAATTTGACAGACAACCAGAACTTACCAAAAAAATCCCCAAACACAAGTTCCTGTATTCATGACATCCCCAATCTTCCGCTACACATGCACGCATGCACACACACACGAGCCCCACACCGAGAGGTAACACTCTGATTTGATCTCATGAGCCCTTACTCACACCCAATACAGGGCCAAGCACAGAGCAGGCCCCACAGCGTCCTATTGGACTGGGTTCTCCGGCCCAAGGGAGGAGGGTGCTTGGTGCTCAGCCTGGTATTTAAGGCTCTGGAACATCTTCCCTCGTTTCCATCCCAGAAGGCCTTGAAGACACAGACTCGGCCTGGATCCACAAGGCAATTCAAGTATACGCCCGGCTCTGAGGCAGAAGACGACGGTACCTCTAACCTGAGTGACCAGGTACTAACGTAAACACGTGCTAACCCACCGAGCTTCAACGAAAACACAGCTGGGATTAGGGCAAAGACACATCAAGAGTCTGCATCCTTGACCAGGAGCTGACCACACCAACCCCTTTCAGCTTTGCAGGCAGACGTGGACAGGACTGTTCACAACCACATATGTCCAGGACTCCCCACCAGACGGTGTCTGCTTTCGTGGATAAACTACGGCTGCCACCTTCATCAACGGAGGCCCAGGGAATCACGATTTACACTCCTCAGAGTGGATAAGGGGGAAACGGACAATTGGATTTGAGCATTTTACGGGTTCAGACGAAGTCAAAGGGGTTTTGAAGGCCCTCTGCACCACGTCACTAAGCCGCACGAACCTGCAGGGTCATTACGGCTCTTGCCACAATCCCACAGGGTGAGCATTCCAGAGGACACCAGGGCCAGACGGAAGCCCCGGTGCCAGGTTCTCCCTGAAATACGCACAAATGCTCGCCAGCAAGTCTGACAGAACCCCCGTCTCCCTCCCGTCACCCGGAAAAGAAGTCACCACACACAAAGCTCGGCTGGAAAACATGTTAGCACTTGCGTTCGGTTCTTGCCACTCAGAACAGACTTTCTGGAGGTAAACCTCCCTCAAGCCTGCTGCATACCTTCGAAGACACAACCCAAGCAGGTTCACTGCACAGGCGATCGTGTATAAAAACATGGCCACTTCATGAGATCATCATCCCCGTGACACAATTAATGCACTCCTTACCCCGACACACAGCACAGTATTTATTAAAAATATGACTAACTTGCTCTGCTGAAATTCTGAACATGTTCAAAACAGAAAACCCCTGTACTGCAAGCCTAGTCCTCATCATTCCTTATCATGGTCATCATATAAACAGAATATTCCACCAGAAAAGGAAAAGGTAAGAACACATTTAGCTGCTATGACTCACTGTTCTAAATTTAACGTAAAACATCTAAAATTATCAAGAGACAACTACGATTACAATATATTTAACTATTTCCACCTAAATTCAAGTCCCTGTTAAGCACTGTGACCTTTTCTCTAATTGTACAAACTTTCCAAAAGTGAGCTCTAGACTTAACAAGACAACTTTTTCCAGTTCTGGAATCGAGATGAAATTGGCAGAAGGCTATTCCCCCAGCTGTCAGGAACTGTTCGTTTGTGAAGTATCAAAGAAGGGAAGGACCCATGCCCTTTGTTCACCCCAGGCAGCAAAGTGAAATGGACTGGAAACACTGGGCAGGGTTTTGTAACAAAGCCGATACTCAAATTAAGATCAAGGTGGTTTCCTGAATGAATAATAGCCTCCATGATGCCTTTTCAAAATGAGTTCATACGATCTGATAATTAACTCAGAAAACGACTTAAGTCATTCTTTTATCTTGGAAAAAAAAAGAGGATAACTTCCCCCCCCCCAAACAGTTTCCCTTTCCTTCAAATGATTCTGTTTAATCTAAAGTTGAGACTATTTAACAGGAAACTCTCATGTTCCTTGGCTTTTCTAACTGAAGATACAGTGCTCTATCAGCTTCAGGTGTACAATACACTGATTCAACAATTCTGTACATTTCTCAGTGCTCTTCATGACAACTCTACTCTTCACGCCCTTCACCCATTTACCTGTCCCCACCATGTCCCCTCTGGTGACCATCAGGGTGTTCTCTAGAGTTAAGAGTCTGGGTTTTGTTTTTGTCTCTCTTTTATTTCTCATACTCCACATAGGAGTGAAATCATACGGTATTTCTCCTTTTTTGATGGACTTCACTACAATTATACTCTCTAGATCCATCCATTTGTTGCAAATGACAAGATCTCATTTTTACGGCTAATATTCCATTGTATACACGCCACAGCTATCCATTCATTAGTCAATGGACATTTGGGCTGCTTCCATATCTTGGCTACTGTAAATAATGCTGCTGTGAACACAGGGCTGCATAGATCTTCCCCAATTAGTGTTTTTGTTTTCTTCGGGTAAATACTCAGTAGTGGAAATACTGGATCATAGGGTAATTCTATTTTTAATTTTTTGAGTAACCTCCATACTGCTCTCCACAGTGGCTGCACCAGTTTGCATTCCCACCAACGGTGCATGAGGGCTCCTTTTCTCCACATCCTCGCCAGCACCTGTTGTTTCTTGTGTTGTTAATTTTAGCCATTCTGACAGGTATGAGGTGGTGTCTCAACAAGGTTTTGATTTGTAGTTCTCTGATGAGGAGTGATGTCAAGCACCTTTTTCCTGTGTCTGTTGGCCACCAGCATGTCTTCGTTGGAAAAGTCCCTGTTCGTGTCTTCTGCCCATTTTTAATTGACATTTTTTTCAAGCGTTGGGCAGTGGGTATCTAGCTTGAGCTAATAGTACAGTGGCCAATATTTCCCAAAGAGAACCAATGACAAAAAATAAAATAAATATAAGTAAATGAAACTAAAGGCAGAACTGGTTGACGTGCATAGAAGGGACAAAACGCCCCACGACCGGCAAATTTTTCTTCTTCTCTGCGACAACTGTCAAGCTGCCGGTTTCCGCCTATTTTTTGGAAGCCCTCTGCCAGAATTCCTGAGGCTGTGCCAGGAAGTCTACTTTTCCCATCCCAGGGAACCAGGCCTGCCTATCCTTAGGGCCCATGTGGTCTTTGTCAAAGAAGAACCACGTCCCTAAAATACACTTCCTGCCAAGAGCCCTCTCACCAACAATGTCTAAAACTCTCCCTCATGAAGCCTTCCTCGATTTATCAAATGAAAATCTGAACATTTACTTTCATTCACTTACTCCGGGCAACAAAACATTTTACGCTTTCTATTTAACTAAAAGGTAAAAAGAAGCCTGGGACTTGTTCACTCATGACTGACTCCCACCTCCGAGAACGGCCTGACACTCCGCAGTTGTTAGCTGACTTGAGATCAATATTTTGTGTAGAGGGTGAAAACCATCTGTGACTTCAGACCACCGGATCTGGATGCACGGGTCGAGGCGCCCACAGGACCACAGCGTGCACTGGGGCCATTCACAAGTGGTTTCCAAATCCTGTCCAAATGGGTCTTTTCATTTCAGGGCTTTCCAGACACAGCTGCTTCGGTTATTATTTTGGTTTATTTTGTTTTGTTTTAAGAAATCTTTTACATCACTTACCACCAAGAATAAACCCACTCACCTACTTTTCACAAATAAAACGTCAAATATATCAGGTAAAAGATGGTGACAAATTGGGGTGCCTGGGTGACTCAGTCAGGCCTCTGACTTTGGCTCAGGTCACGAGCTCACAGTTTGTAAATTCAAGCCCCACGTCAGGCTCTACGCAGACAGTTCAGAGCTTGGAGCCCGCTTCAGATTCTGTGTCTCCCTGTCTGTCTGCCCCTCCCCTGTTCATGCTCGCTTGCTCTAAGCATTAAAAAATGTTTTTTAAAAAGACAGTGACAAATAACATGTGAAGGTATTTTTAAATCCGGTACATTGAGTGTAGCTCGATCTTTAAATGAGGATATGCCATTGGGAAGAAGTCACCCAAGGATTCAGTTACTGGAGAACCTAAAACCTCCAGGAGTCAAGTATAGGGTAGGACTGCAAGGCAAAATTGTTCTCCGAGTTTTGATTTCAAAAGAGCAGAGGTGCCTAAATGAGCTGTCATCTGTACTCTGTATTGCTGCACACACACCCCCCCCCCCCCGAGGAGATCCGAGGAGCACGACAGGCAGGTCACGTCAGGGCAGCACCTTCAAAGCCATACTTTCTCGTCCTGGCCATCCTACAGACAGAACTCCACGCATACCTGATAGAAAGGATCATTCACAAGGAGCTGCTCGCTGCCTTGAACTTGCACAAACCCTCAAGAAACAAAACCAACGGTCAAGTTCCAGAGCCAAGGGTGTGTTTCTTCAAAGTCAAGAGGGCCAGGTTTCACAGGAGACACGGGGTTCTGTTATTAGAAACACTTGCTTCCTTGCTGGTTTCATCCTTAAATAAACTTAGAATTTGAAGTGACTAGTGACCATTCTCTGCAGGTCGATGCACGCTTTGGTATGTTTCGGCCCCACGCTTTGCCCTGGTTGTCCTTAAGATGCACCTTCGCCTGTTTCCGATTCTGTGTCTCCCTCTCTCTCTGCCCCTCCCCCGTTCATGCTCTGTCTCTCTCTGTCCCAAAAATAAATAAACGTTGAAAAAAAAAAAAATTTAAAAAAAAAAAAAAAAAAAGGGGCGCCTGGGTGGCGCAGTCGGTTAAGCGTCCGACTTCAGCCAGGTCACGATCTCGCGGTCCAGGAGTTCGAGCCCTGCGTCGGGCTCTGGGCTGATGGCTCAGAGCCTGGAGCCTGTTTCCAATTCTGTGTCTCCCTCTCTCTCTGCCCCTCCCCCGTTCATGCTCTGTCTCTCTCTGTCCCAAAAATAAATAAACGTTGAAAAAAAAAATTTAAAAAAAAAAAAAAAAGGGGGGGCGCCTGGGTGGCGCAGTGGGTTAAGCGTCCGACTTCAGCCAGGTCACGATCTCGCGGTCCAGGAGTTCGAGCCCTGCGTCGGGCTCTGGGCTGATGGCTCAGAGCCTGGAGCCTGTTTCCAATTCTGTGTCTCCCTCTCTCTCTGCCCCTCCCCCGTTCATGCTCTGTCTCTCTCTGTCCCAAAAATAAATAAACGTTGAAAAAAAAAATTTAAAAAAAAAAAAAAAAGGGGGGGCGCCTGGGTGGCGCAGTGGGTTAAGCGTCCGACTTCAGCCAGGTCACGATCTCGCAGCCCGTGAGTTCGAGCCCCGCGTCAGGCTCTGGGCTGATGGCTCAGAGCCTGGAGCCTGTTTCCGATTCTGTGTCTCCCTCTCTCTCTGCCCCTCCCCCGTTCATGCTCTGTCTCTCTCTGTCCCAAAAATAAATAAACGTTGAAAAAAAAAATTTAAAAAAAAAAAAAAAAGGGGGGGCGCCTGGGTGGCGCAGTGGGTTAAGCGTCCGACTTCAGCCAGGTCACGATCTCGCAGCCCGTGAGTTCGAGCCCCGCGTCGGGCTCTGGGCTGATGGCTCGGAGCCTGGAGCCTGTTTCCGATTCTGTGTCTCCCTCTCTCTCTGCCCCTCCCCCGTTCATGCTCTGTCTCTCTCTGTCCCAAAAATAAATAAACGTTGAAAAAAAAAAAAATTAAAAAAAAAAAAAAGGGGCGCCTGGGTGGCGCAGTCGGTTAAGCGTCCGACTTCAGCCAGGTCACGATCTCGCGGTCCAGGAGTTCGAGCCCCGCGTCGGGCTCTGGGCTGATGGCTCAGAGCCTGGAGCCTGTTTCCGATTCTGTGTCTCCCTCTCTCTCTGCCCCTCCCCCGTTCATGCTCTGTCTCTCTCTGTCCCAAAAATAAATAAACGTTGAAAAAAAAAATTTAAAAAAAAAAAAAAAAGGGGGGGCGCCTGGGTGGCGCAGTGGGTTAAGCGTCCGACTTCAGCCAGGTCACGATCTCGCGGCCCGTGAGTTCGAGCCCCGCGTCGGGCTCTGGGCCGATGGCTCAGGGCCTGGGGCCTGTTTCCGATTCTGTGTCTCCCTCTCTCTCTGCCCCTCCCCGTTCATGCTCTGTCTCTCTCTGTCCCAAAAATAAACAAACGTTGAAAAAAAAAAAATTAAAAAAAAGATGCACCTTCACACCTGTGGAAGGGTGGCACGGGACAGACACTGGGATGGCCAACGGCAGAGCTGCGTGCTGCCTGCTCTACAGGAGGACATCAGTCCCGGTTTTGCACAGGCAGCGCCTATAAATGGCATTTAGAACAGACGACTATAAGACTTCTGATTCCATTCCAGAAGGACTCTGAGGAGCAGGGGTGCAGAAATCTAAGCGTACCTGCTCCCTACAAGCCAATGGGAGAGGGTCCGGACAGGAGGTCCCCGAGCTTGTTCAGTCAGCACACGCTCCCACCGCTCCCACCCCTCCCACCGCCAGGGACGCTGAGCCTCTGGGTGTGGGCCCCGGGGCGGCGCTCAGGCCCTAAGGTGGTGACTGATGAGCGCCAGGGTGTGTGGATTCCCAGAAGCTAATGAACAGAAACCCAACCTTTCAGCACTTCACGTCCGAGGTCTGCTCAGGCTGAGCCAGGGACGGACGTCCAGCTGCAGAATACCCTGTCCTCGGACGGGCCACACCTCAGCGTGAGACCTGCCGGACAACCAAGGGGACTGCAGCTCACCTAACAAGTCATGAAGGGATCCACACAGATGCATGTCGCCGGTCCCCAGACGGCCCCACACCCCAGGCCGACACCGGCACTCTCTGCTCAAGTAAGAGAGGCCATGTCAGCAGACGCACGTCGGAAGGCACCTGTAACCTCCTTGTTCACCTCCTCTCCTGGCAAGCCCCCCCCCCCACTCAGCCAGGGCATCTCCCCTCGGCCTCCGTGTCTCTGAGAATTCCAGTCCAACAGGTAAAATAAGGTGCTGTTGCTTCTATAAATAAGCAGCACGTCCTGGCATCCGAGTGGAATGTGCCCGCGGACGTGGGAGGGACGGCGCAGCTGAGGTCATACCAGCTGGCGAAGGAATCCCACTTGGAGGCGAGTCAAGGCACCGAACACAGTTCCGCTGGCTTCACATTCCCGGCGAGGCTGGAGCGAGCACACAACGGCACCCACTTTCCTCACCCTGATGGCGTGGATTCCTCACCTTTTATTAACTCTCACCGTTCCCAACTCGTGATCATTGCGATGGGAACTTAACAGCAGGGAATTAGAGCAGGTGCACAATTTGCTACTGAATTTCAATGCCACAGAGTCCTAACAAAAGTGGACGTTATACCAGGGACTGTGCCTGGAAATGGGGTCCACCAGGCTTCTCCTCGTGGCTGGCAATGTGGCCACTGCAGCCACTCCTTCAGGCCCAGAGCCTCCCAAGCAGAGAGGTCCCAGCTTTCCCTGTGCACCTGCCCTTCGCCCTTTGCAACCCCAACATGTTCCCCACTCCGGGCCCCCGCCCTGCCTTCCCGCACCCTAAGACTCAGGGACATTGTTTTTCCACACAGATGGCCAAGAGGCCTGGGTCACCCCACGCCAATGCCTACACCACCACCAAGTCTGTAGCACTGAGGACCAGAAGAGCTAGCTCAGTTATCACTGCCAGGATCTCTGGATTTCAATTTTGAAATCCAGGATTTCAAAACACAGCTACAGTAAAACCTTAGTTTGTGAGCATGATTCGTTCTGGGAACATACTTATAATCCAAAGCGAATTTCCAGAACCATTGGCTCAGTTGTGATCATGTGACATTCGGCATCATGTGCGACTTGTATTGCAAGACATCGCTCGTTCATCAAGCGAAAATTTATTAGAAATATTTGCTCGTCTTGTGTAATGCTTGCAGAACAGGTTCTTTGCAATCCAAGGTTTTACCATACTTCTGAATTCAAAGTAGCAACCACACATTTATTTTACGGAACCAGTAATACGGACGAATAGGTGTAAGCGTTCTGTACTTGGCCGGGAATCAAAGCAGGGCTCCACCTGTGTTCGCAGTACGAGGTCAACACAACACCACGTGGTGTAGACCATGGGGGCTGGGGTTTCCCATCAAAATACTACTGGAGACTCACCGGGATGGGGCGGGGAGGGAAGCCAGGAGCTGCCTGCAGCCCCCACCTGAGACCAATAAACAAAAATGCTGTGAGCGGCTCAGGGGAGAAAAGAGGCCATTCAGACCTGCATGTGCCCTGAGGAGCCGGAGCAGGGCGACAGTTGTCCGCCCCTGCCCCAGCCAGCAAAGACCTCGGGGCGCCCACGGCCCTTCTGTGCAGGTGTCATTACTGGGACAGCCTGACGGGACAGAGACGACCCTTACCTGCTCTGTCCAAACAGAGGCCAACGGGCACACGGGGTTGCTGAGCTCCTGAAACACACTGAGTGTGACTGAGGGACTGAACTTTTGATTAATAAGCTTCTTTCGCAATGTATTCAATTCACGTGATTCAATTTAAGGGAGCCGGTGGCTACCGGCCACCACAGCAGACACCGCATCTGGAGAGAGTCCGTGTGGGAGGAGGTAGACGCCCAGCAGCTCATCTGGTTCTCCAAAGTAGCTCGCCCCATCGTCACCACGAAGGACGTCCCCAGGGAACAGGAGACGACAGGTGTGATGGGAAGAACCCATCCGCAGGCAGAGCGCCTAGCTCTGAATCCCAGTCCTAACATGTACACGACCCGTCTCCAACTCCCCGCCGAAAGTGGGGACAGTGCACCGGGGAAGGAAGGACAGGATGACGGAGCCTGCCCGCCACACACGCCCAGTTGTCACCCTTTGCAAACCAGGCAACTGCTGCCCCAGACTGTCACAAGAAGAAGGACTGGGGAGACTGTTTCCCATGCTCCTCAATGAAACATAAATGGAAATCGCACTGTGAAGTGGTGTAGGATCTGAGCAGCCCCAGGTGGGCTCCTGCAGGCGGCTCTTTCTGCCAAAATCCAAGTGACAAAAATAGAAATCTCGTGTGCGTCACTCGCTTCTTCCTTTGAGGAGAAACCATTTGCACAGCTGTTGAAAGAGAGCAAACAGCTTCTATCTTCAGCCTAATCACCAAGGACTACCATGGCCGCCTCCGCAGGCCTGGAAACGTGCAGAAGCTCTGCAGGCGGGTGGACGGGACCAAGGAACAGCTTCCTCGCCGAGGGTTTGCCTCCCCAGATCCGTCCAACCAGCGCCAACATCAAGGTCACTCCCATCCAGTCCCAGGAGAGATGTGATGAGATGTACCACGTGCCGATCGCTTCACCAGTGCAGGAAACACCCGCACACAGCCACCCGCTGGGAAGAGATGCTAGGCTGTTGCTGAAAATCCCTCTCTGCCATTTTCACTGGAGTTTAGTTGGCAATGAAAACCCAGACCTGGTGCATCAAGTTACACTCATCCTCAAAGCAGCAGGAATTTGACCCCCTCACATCGTCCCGAAGGGCTGAGGAGATGCTATCCAGAGATCAAACGCCACCAGCTAGTTTGTTTCCAAATCAGTTCCTCTGCGAGCGCAGGATGGTTGCTCGGATTCCGGATTCCAGAGTCGGCTTCTACCACCACAGGAGCGGCTCCGGGTTTAGGGGAAGACACGGTTGGTGGAACTCTTCACCTGGGGCTCCCTTTCTCCCAGCGTCGCCCTCAACGACCGCGGAGAAACAGCCGAGCTCTGCTCCTGCTTTAGCGCGAAAGTCAGGCTCACATCTCCCCACCACCCAGTCTAACCCTGAATTGTACACTTTTGTGGGGGGAAGAAAATCATTTCTCACTTTGGGCTCCAAAACAAGCACTGAATTTCTAACAGTTTCATCAATTAGATTTTCAAGCAGCAGTTTATGATCTGAACTACAAACTGAGGCAAAATTCACAACTCACTGGGCTGCAACAGTAGGTCCAATTTACGTTGCAGATAAACGCAGATGAGAGCGCCAACTAACGTGTAGGTCAGTTCACAGGACGCTTCGCAAACAAACCAACTACTCAATCAATGAGTGTTTTCAGTCAAATGCAAATTAATTTGCTTTCTTTTAAATTTTTTTTTTCAATGTTTATTTATTTTTGGGACAGAGAGAGACAGAGCATGAACGGCGGAGGGGCAGAGAGAGAGGGAGACACAGAATCGGAAACAGGCTCCAGGCTCTGAGCCATTAGCCCAGAGCCTGACGCGGTGCTCGAACTCACGGACCGCGAGATCGTGACCTGGCTGAAGTCGGACGCTCAACCGACTGCGCCACCCAGGCGCCCCTAATTTGCTTTCTTTATGAAAGACTTTTTTTTCTCTTTTCCAGTAAGAATTTTAGCGTTAGGGAAAATTCACAAATGTGTGTTTGTCCTGAGTAGGCCTGTATCCGCCTTCTCGGATGGGACCCTCCTACGGGAAGCCAGCCCCACACTGGAGAGACCATCGGCCTGAGGCAAAGAAAGAAACCTCGCTGAACCTGCGTCTCCCACCGAGGCAACCGACTGAGCCACCAGGCGCCTAAGTGTCCGATTTTGGCTCAGGTCATAATCTCACGGTTCGTGAGTTCGAACCCCGCATTGCGCTCTGTGCTGACAGCTTAGAGCCTGGAGCCTGCTTGGGATTCTGTGTCTCCTTCTCCCCGACTCACGCTCTGCCCCCTCCCTCCCTCTCACAAAAACAAACATTACAAAAAATACTCGGGCGCGCACACAGATATGTTGTGGGGCTCCCAGTGACCTGCATGTTACTGATTCTGTGGCTACAAAGCTGGAGCACCACGCGGTTGATCCAACTGAGCCCTTCCAGACTGGACTCGATCATCCCCATGCCCTGAAAGGATGGTGATTCGTGTACCAGACCCCAAAGGGCAGGTTTGGGAGGCAGACGGGGGGCTGGACAGGGCAATCACAGAAGCTCCAGGGAGAGGCAAGGCCCAAGGAGAAAGGTGCCTGCTCCAGGCCAGAGAGACAGAATATCTCACCTAACCGAGTAGCAAAGTGCTGAAGCCACACCCTGCACAGGCCTCCCCAGGCTCAGGGACCCCGCTCGCGGGCCTCCCTGAGGCCCTCAGGATGGGCCTGGGGGACAGGCTGCCAGGAGAATACAAAGAGGGGAGACAGAACCCTCAACAGAGTGGTGTCTTCAGCCACTGTCGGGAGGGCAGCTGCCCTGTGGACCCCCACGGCACAGGGTGAGACCCAGAGCCAAGAGAAAAGGCAGAAAAACAGGTCCCTTCCTGGGAAGGGGTGGGGGGCAGGGGGAATCTCCTGCCAACAATAACAGGAGACTGGCTGCCATGAGAAAGTCTCCCCCAAGAGACTAGGGGCTGAGAACGGGCCAGGCGGCGCTCCCCCTGCCCATGACCAGCAGCCACAGCCTATGGAGACAGGGCATGGAGAGACACCCCAGCTTCTGGCCCGAGGCTGGATCAGGAACACTGGGAAAACCCCCAGACCCCCCAGCCCAAGAACAAGGTGGGGTCACAGGAACTGAAGGGGCTGTGACAACAGACCCCAAAGCCCCCTCCCACAGCAGTGACTGTGCGGGAGAGTGGGGCCATCTCAGCACAAACACCCTTCCCTTTAGTCTCTACCCTCCCCCACTGGTGTTCCGTCAAGAACACACACGTTACATTAACCACACTGGAACTTAAAAGAAAAAAAAAATTGAAGACACATGAAGAAAGCAATTAAAAAAAAAAAAAAAAACACAACCAAAAAACAAAACAACGCACAGACCCAGAGCAGAGAGGTCTCAGAAGTCACAGCCAACAGAAGGGGAAGTTTTCAAACTTACAATCAATGTGTTAAGGGCTCTAACGGGACACGTGGCCAACACACGAACAGATGAGTAACTCTGGCAATGAGGAGGAAACCATAAGGAGGCAAGAAAAGGAACCCATGGTAAGAGATGGAGAAGGCCTTCCACACGCTCATCAGTGGATTCAACCCAAGTGAGGGGGAGGCCTGAACATGGATCAAGAGTCACCCAACTGAAGCTCGAAGTGAAAGGAGGGTATCCACGTGGGGGCGTCCATGTGGAACAGGGAAAAGTAGGGAAAGGAAATATCTAAAGAGACAACCACCAAGGATCCCCAAAACGAATGAAAGACATAAAACCACAGATTCCAGAAGCTCAGAGAACCTTGAGCAGGAAAACCCACACCATTTTTTGTGTGGTCATTCTCAACAGTAAGAGATTAGCCTTCAGGGAAACAGCAGAATTATCTGGAGAGCTCTGTCCAACTATACACATCCCAGATTCCCTTTACAAAAAAAATCCCTGCCTTAGCAGATCTGTGTCCTTCAAGTATGCTGGATCAGGGGAAACTGGTTAAAAATCATTCAGATGCAAGCACTTTAAAACGACAGTTGAGACAGAACACATGTCGGACTCACTCCAGGCATAAGCAAATAAAATCGACAAAAACCTATCCAGTGCCTCCGTGGGACAGGGGACCTGCCAAAGAAATTTTCTTTTTAAATCAGAGAGGATGGTCTCTTCCTATGACAAATTTTAAGAAGCCAGTTACAGTTATCTGAGCCCAAGTCTGGTTGGAAGAACCTCACTTCAAGAAAGCCAACAAGGAGAGAAAGGTCTACCTGTGGGTCCGCAAACGCTGGGGATTGAAGACGTTATCACAGCTGAGAAGCCATCATTCTGATCATCTCAGGCGCCAGCTAAAGAGCTGTGCACACGTCGGCAGACCGGACCAAAGACAGTCACCGCGATACACGTGTAGTGCACGTGCCTGTGGAGGCCACAGAGGCCACACTGGAGGCCTCATCAGCACATTCCCAACCCTAAACATCAGGCCCGCCTGGCTGCCCGTTCCCTGTGCGCACACATCCTCGAGATGCCAGCGTGCATGCACATCCCCCCCCCCCCCGCCCCCTGCCCCCGAGGCACACTCCTGTGCACACGAGCCAGTTCGGGCAGCAGCCCTTGCTCCGCAGAGACCACAACTTCTCCAGACAGAAGATCAGCAATTCATCCTGCACTCCTGTTCTTCTCATCGCTCAGTCCACACAGCCACCAAGCGTGGTCTGTCTGCTCGACGCCCCATAAACGTTCTGGGCGCCCCTCCACGCAGCCACCAGCTGCTTTAATGACTGGCACACACCGGCCTCACTCCGCGGCCACGCCCCCTTCCCCGAAGCCCCTCCCCCAGGCTCCTGTGACTATCTACACTGTCTGTAGACAGAGGTGAGGGTGTGGAGTCAGGACCTGCCCTTATACTGTAACCAGCTGTGGGACCTTAAAGACAAGTTGGACTCTGGGGTTTCTCAAATGTAAAGTGGGGCAACTGAGCCTCCCTCAGAGGGTTGTGTGAAGCCTGGATGACATCACAGCCCTCCACACATGCTAACGAGACAGGTGCCTATGTGTCAGGATTCCCCACCGCCACCGAAAATACAATCTGAACCACGGGGACACAGGGCAATACTCACCAACCATCAACACAAACACTGCCTACCACAACCCTCTCCCCAATCCCACCCTGGACACCCCCACTCTCACCTACTGCCCCCGACAAGAACACAGTGCACCCAGCTCACACATGCGGGCTCCCTTCCTGTGCTCCCGGGTCTCAGGCACCCCCTTCCGTGACAAGAACACCCTTTCCGGGAAGCATTCCCTTCCTGTGTAGGCCTGTCTGCTCATCCTGCATGTACTGACCCCTCCTTTTTTAGAGAGTTTTTTAGAGCAGTTTAAGGTTCACAGAAAAAATGAGAAAAAGGTACAGAGATTTCCCACACACCTCCTGTCCTCCACATACACACAACCTCCGCCATTATCCACATCCCCACCTGATGGTACATCGTTATCAAGGATGAACCCACATGCACACGGCCTCATCACCCCGAGTCCTCAGTTTACAGGAGGCTCGCTCTCGGTGCTCTGCATTCTGGGGTCTGTTCAGGTGCATGACGGCATGTGTCCACCACTGCAGTATTAACACGGGTAGTTCCACTGCCCTAAAAATCCCCTGTGCTCCACCACCCATCCCTCCCTCCCAAGTCCTGATCTTTTACCGTCTCCATCGTTTTACCTTTCAAGAAGATCACACAGCTGGGGTCACAGCACGGAGCCTTTTCAGATCGGCATCTTTGACTTAGTAACGTGCACTTAGGATTCCTCCAGGCCCCCCCCTGGCTTGACGGCCCATTTCTTTTCATCACTCGCTAACGTTCCACTGTCTGGATGTAAGTTTATTTATCCATCACCTACTGAAGGACATCTTAGTTGTTTCCGAGTTTGGGCAATTCTGATCAAAGCCACTGGAAACATTCACATGCAAGTTTCTGTGGACATAAGTCTTCAACTCTGTGAGTGACTACCAAGGGCTGTGATTGCTGGATCGTGCGCTAAGGGCATGTTTAGTTTCCTAAGAATCGGCCAAACTGTCTTCCCAAGTGGCTCCACCGTTCTGCGTTCCCACCAGCCACAGAGTTCCTGTTGCTGCACACCCGTGTCAGGATTTGCCGTTGTCGGGCCAGGACTGTGGCCATTCTAATAGGCGTGTAGTGGGATCAATCCTACTGCTGAAGCAATTTCACTTTGCTTTCAAGCACAGCGTGCATTCGCTACAAGAATGGCAGTGTCCTGGCTTGCCAGCCCCAGGACAGCAAGTCGCTGACCAGCGCGCACACAGACCCACAACCATGTCTCTCCTAAGATTCTAAGTGTTTTTCAATCTGAAATATTTTGTTTTAAAATGCTGCTGTGGGGACAGGGGGATCCTGGGTGACACAGTAGGTTAGCATCTGACTTTTGATCTCCACTCAGGTCATGATCTCATGGTTTGGGAGTTTGAGCCCCACCATCAGGTTCTGCACTGATGCCGTGAAGCCTGCTTGAGATTCTGTCTCTCCTTCTCTCTGCCCCTCTGCTTGTTCTCGCTCTCAAAATAAATCAACCAACTTTAAAAAATTAAAAATAAATAAAATGGTGCTGGGGGGGCACCTGGGTGGTTCAGTCAGTTGGGCATCTGACTCTTGATTTCGGCTCAGGTCATGATCCCAGGGTTGTGGGACTGAGCCCTGTGTTGGGCTCCACGCTGAGATTAAGATTCTCCCTCTCTCTCCCTCTGCCCCTCACCCCTGCTCACTTGCTCTCTAAAATAAATTTAAAAATAAATAAAATGCGGGTCACCTGCATTTATTAAAAATAAATGAAATGCGGGTGGCTCAGTCGGTTGGGTGTCTGACTTCGGCTCTGGTCATGATCTTGTAGTTTGTGAGTTTGAGTCCCATTGTTGGGCTCTGTGCTGACAGCTGGGAGCCTGCTTCTGATTCTGTGTCTCCTTCTCTCTGCCCCTCCCCCCACTTGCACTCTGTCTCTATCTCTCAAAAATAAATAAAAACGTTAAAAACTAAAAAATAAAATAAACATTTTAGAATAAAATGCTGAAATGTACTTTGTGCATAAATTGCTAAAAAATTGACACGTAAAACAAATGCCTTCAAATTGTTTACACAGTAAGTAATGATGACAAAGTTACAAATTTGCCAAATAAGATTTTTTGCAGTTTTTTTTTTTTTTTTTATAAATTTTTTTCAACGTTTATTTATTTTTGGGACAGAGAGAGACAGAGCATGAACGGGGGAGGGGCAGAGAGAGAGGGAGACACAGAATCGGAAACAGGCTCCAGGCTCCGAGCCATCAGCCCAGAGCCCGACGTGGGGCTTGAACTCACGGACCGTGAGATCGTGACCTGGCTGAAGTCGGATGCTTAACCGACTGCGCCACCCAGGCGCCCCAATTTTTTGCAGTTTTTAAACTGATAACATCTGATGCATTCTGGGTATTCAAATGCCTCACATTTACGTGAATTACAAATATCCCTCTGAGACATGTGTATCTGGCACGAGAGAAGCAAAGGCAAGCCTTGAGCTGAGTTCTGGCAGACCTGCGGGCTCGTCAAAGCAGATGGTCCGTTTGCGGAGGCAAAAACGGAGCTGTTGGCCAGTGGTGCGGCCTCGTCCGGGTCCCTCCCAGCGCACGGCCCAGGCTGGCTCAGCTGGCCAGCCCACGTTTCTCAGAGACCCGCACACAGCTGCAGCTCACATTTTAGATGGAGCCCTGGCATGTGCACACTCCCGCCCCATGTTAAAAATACTGCCAATGAGTGCTCTGTGTCACAGGTCACATGGGTTAAAGCCACACTGCAGCTGATTCCGCGGCCATACCCATAAATTATGTGTATTTATAGCCGTGACTACTGAATAATAATTTTTAAGTCATCACAGGTTCTGTTTGCTTTTTTGCAAGTAAGTTAAAAACTATAATGTTATAGACTCCAAAACCATGGAATAACTGCTGATTTGGGGAACAAAGCCTCTCTAGGGATTTATCAGCACTCGAGCACATCACCCAGCAGTTTCCCTGGGTACAAAACCACACTCCACCTATGCCCATCAGGAGAAACACCCCAGGGGGCTTTGCTGGGCACAGAGTCCCCACATGTGCACACAGCTGAACGGCAGCCACATTATGGCCCAGAAGCACTTTCTTTCATTAAAGTTCGAGCTTTCTTTTTCCACAATGTTAAATCTGAAAGGACGATGTTAACACACACACACACACACACACACACACACACACAATCACAATTCCATTTTTTTTTCCAATTCAGAATTCAGTAAGACCATGATCACTTTAATACAGCTGTTTTTCCACGAAATGGAGAAAATCAGAATCCTTGTGACTGCCTCCGGGGCTGGGGCAGACACTCTAACCCTGAAAACGTTTGCTGTAAGGACAACACAGTGAGCTCCCCTCACTGAATCAGAAAAGCATGTTGTCACCAGAACGTCTCATTATGCTATTTACCTAACTTGGGTGTGAGCCGTCTGGTGGATTTTATTTCCGTATGTGTACCTTGGTGTTGGAGTTTCCTCACAGCTGTAAGGAATTGCTGGAAACGCAGCAGCTCAAACACCACCAGGTTATCTTACAACTCTGGAGCTCGGAGGTGGTACAGGTGGGCCTCAGGGCCGACGTCCAGGGCTGGTCCTTTGGAGGCTCCACGGAGAACCGGTCTTCGTGCCTCTTCCCACTTCTGTGGGTGCCCACCCTCCACCCGTCTTCACAGCCAGCAACGCCGGATGCCCCAGGGATCACACTCTGGTGCCTCCCCCAGTCCCGTCTCCCTCCACCTGCCTCCCCGGCCCCCCTCTCCACCTTCATGGACCCTCATCCTAGCAATCAGGGCCAGTCCATGCCGGTCACCTGACCAACAACCTCTGTCCCCCTCTGGCACGGGCTACTCAGGGTGGACATGCATGTTGGAGGCCATCCTCGGTGACAAAGTTCCAGTTTTTTAATGTATGAATAATAATCACTTATAAGGACTCTGTGTCAAAGCACAGGAAGTCCCTTACTTTCTGTAGACCCAGGGCTCCATTTGCCATCACAAACAGAACCTCCCACTCCTGCACATGGGTGCTGAGAACAAGGGGGCTGGACAGATGGGTGCCCCCGCTTACCCGGCAAGGGGTCAGACCAGGTGAGAGAGGGTTTGCGTGCACGTGTAAAAGATCTATCCATCGCCACATCCAAAGGGCACTCACAGAGGACACAGCTGCCTGACAGCCACGTTCGGTACAACTTCAATCTCTACTGGGAAAAAGTCGGCACTGAGCAAAGAGACCTTCTGACAGGTCATGAACTCGACAGGCCACAGGGGACTTGGGTAAGGAGGATGCGGTGCGTGTAGAAGGGCAGCCAGTAGGTCACAGGCAGCCTGTGGCCCCTGGACCCCGAAGGAACCCACAACAGCCTCCCTAGGAGGCAGGAGCCCATGCCCCAGCTCCCCCAGAACCAAGGAGCCAGGAGCTACTCCATGACACGCAGGGACACCAAGAGCAGGCCTGGGACATGCACACTCATGCCCCCGACCCCAAGACCCAGTGTGGCACCAGGTCAGCAGCCACCAGTGGACCGCGAGCTCACCCCGGCCCAGGCTCTACACAGAGGACGACACAGGGCTAGAAAGGGCAATGTCAGCAGAGCCATCTGCTCACAGAGGGGCTCGCAGGGTTTTAAATGCCCAGGTGGGGGTGCCCGGGTGGCTCAGTCGGTTAAGCGTCCGACTTCGGCTCAGGTCGTGATCTCGCGGTCCGTGAGTTTGAGCCCCACGTCGGGCTCTGTGCTGACAGCTCAGAGCCTGGAGCCTGTTTCAGATTCTGTGTCTCCCTCTCTCTGACCCTCCCCCATTCATGCTCTGTCTCTGTCTCAAAAATAAACGTTAAAAAAAAAATTTTTTTTTAAATAATAATAAATGCCCAGGTGGTTGAGTGACACCACACACAGGACTGAAAACCATGTGCCATCACACCTGTGATATCAGACCTGCAGCCCCGCCGGCCCGGGAACTGCCACTTGGAATAAATCACCATAACCGTGCCCAGTATGAGTGCTTGCACAGCCAGGGTGAGCTCCACTAGAACGTTCTGTTGCCGGTATCATCAGGGTCACGTGCAGCTAAGACCCAGGTACACAAGGGCTCGGAAGCCCACTCAGCCGGACCGATGGACTTTCTATTGTTTCTAACACCAAAGATTTCTCGCGTGTTTTGTTATGTTTCTGTGGCTTCTTACCCCATCTGCTTTATGGGAGTATTTCCCACTCTTTCAACTGCGGAGATACTTCAACCATAAGTTTACAAAAGTAGCTTCTAAGTGCGCTCGATCACTCCGTACTCGACAAGAAAGCAGCAAAGAGGCACATGGAGAAGAGGCCGTCTTCTCCCGCGCAGCAAACCCGCGCTGAACTCCAAACAACAACACATACGGAGGCTCTCCACTTGCAAAACCTACACGCGGGGTCCTCCACGCAGACCGTGACATGTGCAGACAGGGCAGTGGGGCTACAGCACCGCCAGACTCGGAGACAAGGCCATTTGGGTAAATTCAGGCTCCAGACTTAGATTAACCAAAGCACGAATAAAAACCACCCACAACAGTTTGTCTAAAGAGAATGGATACCTGGAAGTGAGGGGGAGGGTAGGAACAGAATGAAAATGGTACTCTGAACAGCAGAGGAAAAATGGCCTATTATGTTTTTCTCTTTGTTGTGATGGGTCTCGTAGGACAAAACTGAATTTAGTCACTTTACTACTTTTGGTTGTTTTGAAGCAGAGTAGAAAGTATCAATTATGTCAAACAATAAAATCCTGAAACTCTCAAAACAATTCTAATTTGTTTGAATTTTTAAATAAATGTGTTTCCTCTGAACCCTTAGTTTATTCACTGGCTCTCCTACCAACATAGGGATGGGTCCATGTAATGGCTGAATTATTTAGTCATTGCGGCAAACTACACTAGACTTTCTGGTTTCGCTTTTCCCACTGAAGACGCATGTGAACATTCTCATCGTTGCAGTTACCTGGTTCTGAGGAGACCCAGGTCCCCAGAGAGGAAGAATCAAAACCTTCAAGACGCTTGTGTTCAGTTTTGGGGAGACTGGGAGAGACACAAGCCTGAGGGCCACTGACAGGTTCACATCGAGGGCACGACCACCCTGACGGAACAGTAACGGTCTATGAAACAACACGCATGCACACACGCGTCACTTGGGCGCAGGGGGAGGGATGGGAGAGGAGGGACAGGACGGGTGGGCGGCGAGCCGGCTGGCCCCCAGCTCCAGCCCCACCGGGGGCGGGGTCAGTCCACCAGGGCAACGGGAGCAGATGGCACTCGGTCCAAGTACACCAGCATTTATCGAGAAACCGCTAGACCAGGAGCTATATTTGTTGCCGGGACAGAGACAGTCGGTTAGACCTCGAGCAGCTTAAATGTTCTCAACGTAAATTCCAGATCGCAAATTTCCTAGAAGTGCTTAAGCTGGTTACCCAACATCAACCCAAGGATCGCACTATTTAGATCCCGTATTCTAATCCTAAACTGCAAAGCATCAGCACACGCCGGGTCATTTTTCCATTCAGAACACTGAGCAGATAGAAAGGCTTCAGCAAGAAGGGGGTGCGGGACTACCCAAGGGTCCCCAGAGCACTGAATCGGACAAAGCTCAAGTACGGGAAGAGCCAAAACCACCCAAGAGAAACAACGTTAGACATCAAGAGATCACGAGTGTGTAGGCATTGGATGCGGCCGGCTCTGAGAAGGGGGGCGTCGTGGCTGCAGCTGGCGGGGAGGCAGGGGAGAGGAGACACAGGCCACAGAAGCAGCATGCCAGGAAAGCAAGAGCCGCCAGTCAGAAGCTTCTCCGTGCAGCCGAAATGCACTCCGAGGGGAAGAAGGCACAAGTAAATAGCATGAGCCCCCAGACTTTGTTTCCGTGGTAAACGTACTTTAATAGATCGATCTCTGAAAGTGTCTACGAAGGCAAGAGGATATCCCAAGAAGAAATCTAGCAGACCAAGCCAGAACGGTTGAGCCCAAAGCCCTACTCTGCTACTGGACCCACCAACCACGTGCATTTGCACCCGGAGTTCCTTGTGTGTAAGCAAGTCCACTCTCCTGCCTCCCTCAGCACTTCCCTCTCTCACCTGCACACACACCTCTAACCGGCCCAGGTGAGGCCGCTGCCGCACGCCCAGGAGCACGGTCCACCAGCCACAGGGTCAGCAAACAGATGGAATTATTTGTATTGCCGCAAATCCTAAGACTGAAAAAGGCCTCAGAGACACATCTGAACCTTTCACTTCATGCCTGCCACCAGATCACAAAGGAAACGCTCTAAAGTAGGATGTTTAGACCATAACAGGAACAGGCCTGCTTCCTCTTCGGCATCCACTCTCCTGGACCCTCTCAGCCATGGTGCACAGAACTTGGCCTCAGGGATGGGTGCCAAATGGCTTAAACCAAAGCGTCCAGCTCCAGCCCCTTCAGGAAGCAGCAGGGCTGTCCCTGGTCGGCTGTAATTTGGGGGCTCCTGAGACACAAATTCACACGGTGTTTTTTTCCAGCTTTGAGATGTACTTGACCAAATGCTGCCAAAGCTTCAGGCGTACAACATGATGATCTGATGTGTGTATGTGTAGCAAAATGATCACCAGGGAGGGCTAGTCAATGCCTCCCTCACCTTACACAGGTGCCCTTTGTGTGTGTGTGTGTGTGTGTATGTGGCCTAAACACGGAAGATACTCTTAGCAACTTTCACGAACATAATGCAGTATCACTAAGCCACCACGGTGCACACGAGTTACCAGAACTTACTCATCTTCCAACTGGAAATTTATCCCCTTCAACCAACCTCTCCCCATCCCCCCACCACCAGCAACCACCATTAAATGCTGCTTCTTGTTCAGTTTTAGACTGAACGTGGAGTGCATATGGAATCACAGAAGAATTTGTCTCCCGGACTGACCTCACTCAGCCTTTCATGCTTGTCCATGTTGTTACAAATGGCAGGATTCCCTTCTCTTTGTGGCTAATATTCTTGCCTGTGTGTGTGCAACATGCCCTCTCTCCATTCATCCCCTCGATGGACACTTGGATTGCTTGCGTCCTGGCTACTGACTGACTTCCTCTGAATATATGCTCCGAAGTAGGACCGCTGGATCGTATGGGGTTTCTGGTTTTAACTTTTTGAGGAAGCACCACACTGTTTTCCAGAGTGGCTGCACCAATTTACGTTCCCATCAATGATACACAAGGTTACCCTCTTCTCCATCATCCTCCCCAACACTAGTTATTTCTCACCTTTTTGATAGATACCGTCTTCACCCGTTAGAATGGCTACGATCTCACTGTGATTCTGACTTCCTAATCAGGGGGGCTGAGCACCACATTTAATGGATTGCGATTTTTTTTTGGCCATTATTTGTACGAGTTCCTTATATATCCGAAAGGGTTAAATCCGTTGCTGATCGCATAGAACGTAGGACCGACTCCGATCCTGAAGCTGGGACATCTGGCTGCCCGCGCAGAGCACCAGGGCGTAAGCACTCCAGGAAATCACGTGCTGACGTTACAGGATTTATCCCACGGCGGCTGAGGTACCTCCGGGTAAGGAAACCGCTCAAAGCGAACACGTTCTCCCTTTTCCACTCAGTTGCTTCAGTCCCAATCTCCAGCTCAGCATCCACCGCACAGCACGGAGTGTTCAAATCTCGTTTGGCCGGATGGGTCTGGACCCCAAGCCCACAGGCCCTCTTCCCGTGCATCTGGCCGCTCGAGCACACACACGGCCGTCACTTACGGTTCTGTACCTGCCTGGGCCTGTGCCCCGGCCCCCCGACTTGCCCGGCCACACCTCGCTCTCCGACACGGTCGGCTCCACTGTGTGTGCACAGAGCACTCACACCACACGTGCAGACACAGTGCGGCCAAGCAGCTCCTGCTCCCGGTGGGTCTGCACCCGGCTGGCCCGACTTACAGTCGTGGCCCTCAAACCTGAGCCAGCTCAGGAACCAGAGATTTCCTGGTGCCACGTGACTGACTGCTAGGCCTCTCCTCCCCTCGCCGGCTTCTGGTCAGTAGGGCTGGGCTGGGGCGAGTCACGTGTGCTTCTGACAAGTTCCCAGGAGATGCTGGTGCTCCTGGCAGCCCCCCACCCCACACACACCCCAGGCTTCCATCAGGTCCGTCCCCACACGGCCCCAGGCTAACTCTGTACAGTTTGCACCGTGTGAAGACGCTCTCCCCAACTTCCCAGCCACAGCTGCCCCATCTACTTGGTCTAAAACAGTCATGCCCATGACTCAGGTCGGCCCCAGGTCAGCAGCCATTAAGAAGGACCTTTCACAACCACACTTATCAACACAAACCTTACAGGATAGATTACTGGCTAGAAAAAACAGCTGATAAAGCTGATAAGAAACAAGTGATAAAACTATTTCAGAACACAGAAGTATTGGTTTAAAATACAGACAGGTGGATGGGGGGACAGACCCTGGGAAAAACCCTGCAAGAATACGCGTTACAATATTAAATAACGGTTATTTCCAGTGGTGGCATCACCTGTGGGGTTTGCCAAATAATTTCCAATTAACACGACTTGCTAATAGCTTTCCGTTTGTTTGAAGGTATTCAGGGAAGAGCAAGCTTCTGTAAACCCTCTTCAGAACATCCATTTCACTGGTTACGTTCAGTCCACCCCTCCCAGCATCAGCGTGCTTCAAGGAGAAGGCACAGCCTCGGAGGCCACAAATCACACCCGTAAGCGGAGAACACATCTCGCCAGCACACGCCGACGGGCCCCAGAGCAGATGACACAGTCAACACGGAGCTCTCCTGAAAGCTTCGGGGGCACGGACAGGACAGAAGGACAGACACTGACTTGGCCTCTCAGCTGCGTCTGGAAACCCGGCTCTTTCGTTGCACTTGGTCCACATCAAAAGGCACAAAGAGCTGCTACGTTAGATTTTAATCCAATTGCGTTTTTATGGAGTACTGGTGTCAGAGCAGCACGTCCTTGAGTGACCCGGACCCCACTCCAACGCACCGGCCTTTCCAGGACAGCCTCCTCAGGTTGGCCACAAAGCCCCGAGAAAGCCCTTCATAAACACCTCAATGACACAAGACACATAACCAGGCCACCTGCCTGTTCAAGGAGGATTCGCTGCCCTGCTCACAGGTACAGCTGAAGAGAATGCAGAGGGGAGAGCCCAGCAGGGGCCGAGGAGAGAGTGGCAGCGTGAGCCCCGGGACCAGGCAGCCTCCATGCACATCGCCACGACGACACAGGTTGGGGGACCGTCAGCCTTGGGGCAGAAGGGCTGGGTCCCAGGCAGCGGATAAAACCCCAGTCGCCCTCCTCCCGCCACTCCTCTGGCGTGCACCCAGGCGGGACCCACCTTTGCCCACCCCGGTTTCTACGAGCAGAACCACAGAAGTGAGAGCCGCTCCCACCTCCAGGCAGACACCGGGGAAAGATTGCCGTGGACGCCCTTCTGCCGGACAGCCTCCTGCATTTTCCATCTGGGTTCCCGAGGTCAGCTATGAACAGTAAAACTCGCGGGCCTCAATCACGGCCGCTTCTGGCCACTGTTCGTGCTAACCATCAGCAAACAGCTGGGACAGCACCAGGAGACAGACCCTCTACCACCCGCCGGCCCGAGGGGATTCCTCAACAAGGACACCGGCGGCCTTCCCACGTCTGCCGGCCTCGGGCGGACTGACGTGCGTCCCGTGAGGCTAACTAACAGCCACAACCAGCTCAGCAGAGGAAAAGCACGTCAAGCCTAAATGTGTCCTAAAAGTGGGCAGTTGGTAGGAGCCAATTCCTAGGTCAAACACGGCTCAGAGGCCGTCCTTCACAGTCTGCACAGCGCTGACGACGGCTAGGGTGCTCCACGGGGTCGGGAAGGCCGTTAGGGGGCGGGTATGCCCGGGCCTGGCCAGCCCCTGCCACACCACACCCGGCTCCAGAATGCTGGGTTGGCACAGAGGAGAGGGGCAGGAGGAGAAGGCTTGGGGAAGAACAGGAAGAACACCAAGGACTCCTGCCACGTCTGACCTCACACACACGCGCTGTCATTTCCATCGGGGTGACTGCACTCAGCGGCTCTTGCTACGTCCAAATAAATACGCCACCTTTTAAAACTACTGAATCTGATTACTTACAGATGGGCAACAGTTGCCTAAAATGCCAAAAAATTTCTAGGAAAATTAATGTGAAATTGTCTATAAGTTTTTAAGTGACAACCCATCAATTTAAGGTAATTAAATACTGGAGGACATGGCATCAGATGGCAATGGAATAAAGCAAGGAGGATTACCACTGAATTTCCCTGAAAAGGGGCCAGCGAGATTTTCTTAAATGACATGTCAGAAGACATTTTCGTAGCCTGGAAATCTAGAATAACTGCATCTAAATGAAATACACGACAAATCATCCCAAAATAAGAACCTACTTAAAAATTATGTTCACCAAGAAAAGCCAGTAAGCTATGAATAGATGAAAACCACCTACTAACACGGAGCCACTATTTCCACGGGGCTCTCTTGCCAAACTTCAATCACGTCACTTTTATCAAGTGCTCATGTGCTGGGTATTTTCAGTGCACAGCATGTGGTATTTTCACGACCACCTTCTGACTGAGCTACACGTACGATCCCCGTTTTACAGATGGCAAAACAGAGGCGAGGAATGGTCAAGGGTCCTGCCAAGGTCACACCGGTGGTGAGGGCCGCTGGGCCACCAGCTGCAGGGTCCCTGAGCATCACCTCAAACTGCACCTGCTGCCGGAACCCCCCGTGTGCACCCTCAGCAGCGACCATGCCCAAGCTGGGGGTGGGGTGGGACCGTGCACCGTCTCGTCCAGCAGCACCGGGGAACGGCTGCAGTCCCCTCCTGCTCCCTCGCTTCTGCCCCTTCTTCTCCCGGCACGTTTCACCTTCTTCCTTTTTACCACGAGCTCCTCAGACGGCTCCACTAGTTTGAAGAGGGTCCGGGCTGACCCTCTGACAGAAGATACTCTGCCTCTTCAGGTCAGGATGCCAGAGCTGGGAAGGTGCCCGAGCAGGACAAGGAGACCATCCAGGTGACCCTCACGTCTGGAGGAGCTGAGCCCACGAAAGACAAAACCACCTCAGGCCCCACCAGACAGGGTGTCAGGAGCAAAGCCCCCGTCTCTGTTCATCACGGAACCCTCAACTTGTCTTATTCACAAACAAACCTGTTGATTTTAGCCCTAATAACTGTTCATATCTACTCTCCGCTTAGGGGATGTTCTCCTACAAACTACTCATGAGAAACAAGATCAACAGTCCCATCTATTACCGAAAAACTCATGTCCTTCTTTCTGACTCTGCCCCCATCATTAAAGTGAGATCTGATCGCGTCTCTCACTGTGTCAGTTCTCACAGCTTTAAGAGAAAAATCTGAGAGTGGCTGATGTCAACAAAGATCCGTTTGCCTCATGGGGTAAAGGTCCAGAGAAGGGTTGGAATGCAGCGGCAGCCCCAGGACAGACCTCCAGGACCCGCTCCTCCTCGCACCAAGAGGCTGCTTCTTCACCAGACATCGCGCCGTGGCCCCGGCAAGGAGAGAGGGTGAGGGTTACACGTTTTAATCCAGAGAGGGACATCCTCCACCCCAGGAATTCTGATCGACATCCCCTTCTCTAGGAAGGTAACCCAGCCACCCCTGGTTGCATAAGGGACTTTCAGGTGGGGCCACTTCTTCCCAAACAAAACCGGAGCGTCCTGAGGAAGAAAGCTGGGGGAAAACACATGGTTGTCGTCGTGGAGACCAGCAGTGCTGGCATCCTGGTTTTCGGCAAACCCAGGAGTCGCCGTGAGCATCTCATCTGAGCACAGGAACATCTCCCACCCAGACTGTGGTCACTTGATGCTTTCACCAGGAGGCACGAACTCTGCCTCCACTCAGACACCACCCAGGAAACCATGGGTTGGCCAAGCACATCGGACTTCACCTGGGTTAAGGGAATCCCTCAGCCTCCCTGAAGGCCCAGAAGGATCGAGAGCGCTGCCTGCTTCGGCCCCAGCATGGCCACCTCGGGGCAGGTGCAAACCAGGCAGAGCCCCCCAGGGACGGGCCAGGCCGGGCCCCCCGACCCCGCCAACCACCCCGGACCTTTACGGGAAGGCCCCCTCAGCAGTGCGTCACAGCTCTGGCCAGGATGCCGGGGTCCCACGCAGTTCATCTGCTGTCCGCCTCACCACGGCCATGACGAATCCACTGCAAGTTCATGGCACACGCAGTCTGGTTTTTGTTCACGGTTTGGGGATTTACCCAGACATGAACATGCAGAACCACAAACCTGAAAGGTCATCAGCGTCCGAA
The DNA here is from genome assembly GCF_022079265.1 of Lynx rufus. Taxonomy (NCBI): domain Eukaryota; kingdom Metazoa; phylum Chordata; class Mammalia; order Carnivora; family Felidae; genus Lynx; species Lynx rufus. Next base: position 618,732 of record NW_025814889.1, read on the forward strand.
ACAGTACGTTCGAGTAGCTGCACGGAGTTATCTGGTGAGTAAGCAGCAGAACGGAGGTCGAGATGAGGAGGCTGACCTCGCACCGACGTCTCTCTGGGCTGAAGTAACACCCGGAGTTCAAGGACATACAACATTGTTACACACGAGCCAAAGAGGACCGCTGTGCACGGCCCTGGGTGGTTTACTCCTTCACTGCACGCTGACATCTGTGTGTTCAAGAGCCTCCCAGCGCCAAACTCAAATGTGCACACGCCCCAGAATCGTTTTAAACGTTTATTTTTGAGAGAGAGAGAGAGAGAGAGAAAGAGAGAGCGCGCAGGGAGAGGCAGAGAGAGAGAGAGAGAGAGAGAGAGAGCGCAGGGAGAGGCAGAGAGAGGGAGACACGGAATCCGAAGCAAGTTCCAGGCTCCAAGCCGTCAGCACAGAGCCCAACGTGGGGCTCAAACTCACGAACCACAAGATCATGATCTGAGCCAAAGTCAGACCCTCAACCGACAGAACCAACCAGGCGGCCCTAAAATTTTTTCTAATGTTTATTTTTGAGAGAGAGGGAGAGGCAGAGAGAGGGAGACATGGAATCCAAAGCAGGCTCCAGGCTCCAAGCTGTCAGCACAGAGCCCAACGTGTGGGGCTCCAGCCCACAGACCGTGAGATCATGACCTGAGCTGAAGTTGGACACTTAACAGACTGAGCCCCCGGGTGCCCCCCAAGAATTTTAAATAGCCCAAACAAGCTTCTTTTGGCACTGAGATCCTGCCTGCTTTGCCCTCTATCAGGCGACGCCACCCTGCAGGAGCCCTGAAGGACGGGCAAACCATCAACCAGCAAGACAAGAGAAGCAGGACCCTGTGTCAGAGGGAGAGACGAACGTGGGGGTGGGGGTGGGGAGGGCAGGAGAAGGAGCATGCTTCTTTCACTAGCCCCGCAGGGTGCCACGGTGCTTGGTCATCGTGTGGGGCTGCCCTCTGCAGGGCAGGGGAGCGGCAGCGTCCCTCTCTCCATGGACGCCCGTACCACCCCAACCCTGTCCCAGTGACCAAAGCTGTCGCCAGACATCAGCACAAACGCCCTGCCCTGGGGTCAAGATTGCCGAGCTGGGAGCCACCGAGCAGATTCACGGCTCCCGACAGCTCAACCAGGAGTCGGGTTTTGTTTCTATGGGTTTCAATCCCAGGAACAGCACGACCAGTGCTCCCTGGGAGAGCGTGTAGGACGGATTAGAGAGGCTTCTCATTGCCTGGTTCCACGGAGCACAAGACACATGGATGCCACGCGGCAGCAGCAGGAAACAGCAGGCCACGGGGGACAGACCCCAACCCTCAGGCGTGCCAAGCCAGGGACTGTTTGCCGATGTACAAATCCTGACAATAATGTGGGCGCGTGGCCGTGGCCGCTCCCTCCCCTGACAAAGGAGCGGATCCAAGATGAACAGGAGCACAATACGTGGTCCTTCCACAGCCTGGGTCCCACGGGGCATCAGGGCCACCCTGGTGCCACCGGAGTGGAGGATGAAGCCCAAGGTCTGGGTGTTGGCAAGCACCCGGCTCCGTGCCCCAAATGTCAGCTCGAGGGCGGTGCCCCACACAGAAACCTCCAGAACTGGACCTGTTCCAGACAGAACCAGACCTGTTCCAGACAGAACCGGAATGAAGCTCCGATGACACAGAAGACTGCCTACCACACTCCTGTGGACTCAGCCCTGCTTGACACACCGCATTGCCCTTCCACGGAATCTCATTACTGGGACTCAGCATGAAGGTCACCAAACGGGAGACGTCGTGGCCAGAGTTCGAGGCGGCACATGTCCCCAAGGAGGGGTGATGGTCTCCCCTCAACACACACTGCTTCACAGAAACCTCGCCGTCTGCCATCAGTTCCGTCTTGCGTCTGTTGGGTCCCCTGGACCCAGATCTGGACTGAACTCTCTCCAATTTGTGGCACACGAGAAAGAGCCTGGCAGAGGGGAGTGGCCCTGGCATGGCACCAGTTGACCCTCTGGCTCACCGCTCGCGGGGACCCCAGGGCCCATCTGCCGAGGATTCACCTTCTCCGCAGGAAACAGCGCCGCTGGCTGCACCCCACTCCGCACTTGAACGCGTGATACAAGATCACGGGCTGACCACGCCTCCCATCCAGGAGATGGACCACTCAACTCCTGCCAGAGCACTCCCTCCGCGGGGCTCTCCGCTTTTCCTTTGTTCACATAATTCAAGACACTTGTCGACAAGGAAAAAATGCGCTACAAAACTGAACAAAAAAAAAAGTTTTCTTTCCAATTAAAGATTTTTAAATTCTTCCATATACTTTTTTTAATAGTTGTAATTATAACCATACTTAACGTTAAGCACTTCAACTAAATGAGAGGTTAATTATACAGACTTGAGTAATTATGAAAACTAAAATAATATATAAAATGTCATAATGAATAATTAATAAGGCCTCTTTGATCTGGTTGAGACCAGGGACACAGTGCTAATAGGCTCTGTCTCTTTGGTACAGGGATAATTTTACTGAATAAATCACATATCTGCTACCAAAAGCAGGTTTTAATAAGCATTTAACCCCGCCCAAAAACAGGGCTGCGCATTTTCCAATGGTTTCATACTTAGATACACAAAACATGAGGCATGATGACTTAAGTGCCTTGTGGCACAGAGCAGACACAACGTATCTGTGACAAGCGTTCTGGGACTCTGTTTACCTTCTGTTGTACTGTGTTATGGGAACACCTTATCACACGAAAAAACTTTCAGGAAAGGGGCACCGAACTGAGCAGAGAAGCCTCAGGCTGGATGCCCACCCTCCGAGAACCCGAGGTCTCCCAGGAGGGCAAAGCAATCCAAACAGTTCAAATCAACAATTAAAGTTATTTCCTGGATGACTTACTGAAAATAACTGAAAGTATTTAAAATAATTCAAACTACAATTATTTCATTTACAGACTGAAGATAATTAAAATTAATGCTAATAAATTACTTTATTACTTTAACTAATGTAGGAAAATATTTGCTGTAGTAAAATACCTTGTATTTCCTCCATTTCCCATCTTTTAGGGAAAGAATAGTGAGTATTCCGGAGTCTTATGTTCCCATCCTTTTATCAGTCCCTTGCGGCACTTATAGCCTTGTAGCAATCTTCATTTTAATTAAATCTAAGAATATGTTATCTGCAGGGACTGGATTCTGCTTCAAAAAGGAGTCTTATGATCGCATCTGATACATGGTTAGCCATCAACATCAATGCTGCCTAAATGTGTCACCTTGTGACAAGTGACAACAGGGTGGGACCGTTAGTACCGAGTACCCGGAGTGGTCAGAACACGTAAAACGTTGTTTACGGGAGCGGTCTTTAACGAGCGGACCTGTAGAGGGAACTCTAATCTGACACGGGGACACATCTTCATCAAGTGTTCACCCAGCGCTGAACATCCCCCTTCTCCAGCCAACCCCGCCAGAGAAATCGAAAATTTAGGAATGCACGGCAAATGCGCGCAGACCCCAGTGACTCCGGGGCAGGGTCTACAAGGGGAGCTGGGCGTTTGTACACAGTTCGGTGAAGACATTTCCTACTTCACAGGAATCCATGACAGGATCCAATCCTCGCTTCCACTTTATAATCAAAGATGTAGTTTTCTGGTAAGTGAAGGACCAATGCTCAATAACCAATATTCCAACGGACTTTTGAAACCTTTAGAAACTCAACATGATTTAAGAAGGTTTTTAATTGTCGTACTCGCTCCCGGCAGCACACAGACTAAGAATGTTTTTAATTGTTAAGCTGAGCAGAACCTGTTTCTGGGAAGGCACCAAAGCACATGAATGCCCAGATTTATTTTTGTTTTTTTTTTAATTTTTTTTTCAACATTTATTTTTTTTTTGGGACAGAGAGAGACAGAGCATGAACGGGGGAGGGGCAGAGAGAGAGGGAGACACAGAATCGGAAACAGGCTCCAGGCTCTGAGCCATCAGCCCAGAGCCTGACGCGGGGCTCGAACTCACAGACCGCGAGATCGTGACCTGGCTGAAGTCGGCCGCTTAACCGACTGCGCCACCCAGGCGCCCCTGTGAATGCCCAGATTTAAGTAAAGAATACAACAGGATTAACAGAAGAGTCCATGCCATCCTGTAAAAATCACCTAAAGAGCTCCCCAAAAAGGCCAAGCTAGTCATAAAAAACACTGAGGGTTCCCTCTGCCACCAGGTCTGAGAAAATAAACTCTCGCAAGTGGTGCCTCGGGGCAAATTACGGTTCTAATTTCTCAGAAAGGTGCGGCAGGATCGGAATTTGCGTCTGGACGGCTGCTGGAGGGGCGGTAAAGTTAACGGGGACAACCTGTGTCCCCATGACTCCTGTTCCGCAGTCGCCTCCCACACCTCGGGGCGCACGGGCTCATGGCGCAAGCAGCGGTCACTTGGGGGAGAGCACGTGTCCACCCGAGTCTGCCTGAAGCGGCACCCGCCGGCCCACGCGGCCCGGACGTGCTTCCCCCAAGTCCCCTCGGAGACCAGGGAGGGGCGCGGGCCACTCGAGGGGGAGGCGGCGCGGCAGCTTTCTGGCGAGTCTGACCTCCGCGCGGTGCCTTGGAGAGGACCGCACTCGGGCCCTCAAGAAATCCGACCGGGAGCTCGGGGCGCGGCGGAGGGGAGGAGCGGCCACCGCTTCCCATCACACGGCCAGGCCTCTCCACCACCTGCCACCGCTCCCAGAGCGCTGAGGTGTTGAAAGTAATCCGGCCGGCCTGGGAGCGCACCAGGGTCGGGTTCACCCGGCTGCCGGCTGCACGACGGAACCGATATCCTCGCTCGACGTTCACCAAGATACTCGTGTAAAGAAGGGCTTCTCAACGCCAGCCGCACGTCACACCCTTCCAGAACAGACAGCAGACCCCCACCACGGCGGCCGTAACGTACGGCTCGGGCTGAGGCTCAGCTCTCCCGCTGGCTTCGGGGCCACCCTCAGTCGCCCTCAGTCCCCCTCAGTCCCCCTCAGTCCCCCGAGGTAAACACGGCCCTTTTTCCACGTTTATTCATGTCAGCTGAGTCTTTCTATGAGGCCCTGCCTGATGGCAGACACGAGCGACTGCACTCAGCAACACCTTGCCTGCCTACTTCCGGGCTCCCTGGCCTAAAATATAATGGTCCTGGCCGCCCGGGTGGCTCAGCCGGTTAAGTGTCTGACTCTTTTTTTTTTTTTTTTTAATTTTTTTTTTTTCAACGTTTATTTATTTTTGGGACAGAGAGAGACAGAGCATGAACGGAGGAGGGGCAGAGGGAGAGGGAGACACAGAATCGAAAGCAGGCTCCAGGCTCTGAGCCATCAGCCCAGAGCCCGACGCGGGGCTCGAACTCACGGACCGCGAGATCGTGACCTGGCTGAAGTCGGACGCTTAACCGACTGCGCCACCCAGGCGCCCCAGGTGTCTGACTCTTGACTGCGGCTCAGGTCATGATCTCACGGTTCGAGAGTTGGAGCCCATGTCAGGCTCTGCACCATCAGCCGTCTGAGATTCTCTCTCTGTCTGCCCCTCCACCGCTTGCATACTCTCTCCCTCCCTCTCTCAAAACAAATACACTTTAAACAAAATAAACATAATGGCTCTACCAAGCTGATAAAGCTGGACTCTGGCCTCCAGAGAAGTGCTAAAGTCTGAAGGAGACACATTCCAAAACCACCTTAATAAGCCTCTCATTTGTGCAACGATCACAACAAAGGCTCGGGCGTCTCCTGTCTGCAGTCGAACCCTGTCCTCCCAGAACCAGACTACACGTGCAGGTGCTCACGTCATCGGCAAAGGGTGAAAGGTTAGGGCACAGAGCTGTTCCTCATCTATTCCAGGCAAGTGAGTCTCCTCAGACCCAGCCAGCCACCCAAAGCCACTGTCTGGACCCCGGGCATTCGAGCCACCTGCAGAGTGGGCCCCAGGGGGACGGAATGCCCTCACCACTGGACCACTCTCCACACAAAAAACAAAGACTTGTTAAAAAAAGAAAAACAAAAACAAAAACAACTGCTAAAACCCGGGACTTATGACGGTAATACCGTGGATTAAGAGAACAGAACCAAAGCTGCGATCAAGGAAAAGCCAAATAGGCACCAAATATACATACAGTGTCTCAGTGACATTACCGAAGAGGAATTTTACCGCAACTTTTTCACCGGGTAACCCTGCCCCCAGCAGGGCAGCTGGCACAGCGAGCGGCCAAGACTATCTCTGAAGTGATGTGGGAAAACGCACTCGACTCCCCAGACGGACACAAGTACAGCTCTCCTCCCAGAACCTCTTCTGGAAGCTCTCTCCCGGCCTTGCCTATTGAAGGGACAGTCCCCCAGCCCCAGCATGCAGAACCTCCCAGTCGGCACCACTGCACACTCCCACCGGTTAGCCAGGCTGAGCCGTGCTGCAAACCCCAGCGATCGGTCAGGGCAACCCCGGCTTGCCAGCCACCCTAGCAGCATTTTGTGGGAAGGAACCCTAACAGAAACATTAGCATCTACAGAAACACGGTCCTTCAGACAGTCAGACTTCCCAGGAATAGCCAGCCAAGGGAACACACCTATCCTAACCTCTCTCGACATCCTACTGGCCTGTTACGATGATTTGTTATTTTTAACCTGCCTGCATCGAACAGCTGCACTTTCGGCCACGAGGTCACCCCCGACTCACGTGACATCAGCTCAAGGGAGTCCAAAATGACACTAAGGATAAGGTTTTCACTGGACGTGCCCCCCTTTTCTTCCAGAGATGCAGATTTCACACCAAACGCAAACTAGGTGGTGAATCCAAGGGATGAAATCCTACATCGAACGAGAACATCACGAACGCTCAAGTTCCCCACGTCTGAATCCAGAAACAGTAGCTTTGATCTGGACTTCCCTTTTAATTTCCAGATTTTCTCCCACTCTTTATCATGAAAAGTCTCAAACATAAAGTTGAGAGAATGATACCATGAAAATGCCTCACGTTTCTCCACGAGGACGAGCCGCCAACACTCTCGTGTCGCACCCGCCCGCATCGACCTGCGCTGCCCGCTGTCACCCCTAATTACTCAGCCAGATACGGTCTTAGGGACAAGGAAGCTACAACCGGAAGCCATCATCACACATCATTAACAGTTTCCTATTATCACGGTCTAGCTTAGATTCAAATTAACTCAATTGTTCCCAAAAAACGGCTCTTACAGCTCTTATTCTTCTCCAAACCAACCCAGCCAAGGTCACGCGCTGCCTTTGGTCATTCTCTCTTCTCTTTCATCTGCAACAGCCCCCAGCCTTCACCCCACACTTAGTTTTCAGGATCCTCACTCCTTCAGGCATCCAGGTCAGCGCCCCGTTCCACGGGTGTCTCCTGCGGGGTCAGGAGTTGCTCCTCTATCCACCCCGATTTCCCGGGGGCGCGAGGCTCCCCACGCCGCCTGATCCCAAACGCTTTGTGGCCAGGATGTGGCTCAGTAATCTTGCTGCCTAAGGTCACGCACTCTCCTCAGAGCGCAGACTCACAGCCCCCAAAACGGCACGTCCAGGGAGGCTCTGGCCGCAGAGTCCACGCCGGGCAGGTGCACCTTCAGCCCAGAGCCGCCGCCGCAGCCTGCGCACAGGTGTGCCCGGCAACCTCTCCGTGGACAAGGGCATCCTCCCGCCCCATCGGCAAGGAACACCACTGGCCAACCAGCTCCCCAGGTCCCAGAGTCCAGTGAAGACGCCTCCCAGCCGGCCTCAGCGCCGCTGGGCTTAAAGGTGGACACCGTCTACTTCCATCACCTGCGCCCTTGGTCCGCTGCCTCCGGCCAACAAAAGTTCCCTCCCCCAACCTTCTTTTTGAGCTCATGGATTTTTATTTCCCTTTATTTACGCTGTGGACTTTTATTTCTTCAGTGCGATGTGGTGAGTAATCGTTGTTCTGACACAAAATTTGGCATTAACTTCTGCTCTTACGTAAATATTGCTGGGAAGACCTAATATGCAATAGGGTGACGACTGACATGATTTTCACAAGACTTTATAGAATCACAAGATGGTTTACATCATCCTAACCCACATTTCTCCAGGACTTAGGGCTGGGGTTTTTTTTTTTCCAGATCCGTTCCCTACATTCCTAACATCTGAGTGGTTAACATTCCTTCTTCCACAAAACTGTGGAGACACAGCAGTGTCGAGGCCACAACCTCAGCCACGTCTGGGGGACGCTCATGAGGCCGACACTGAAGGGGCAAGACGTCTTCATTCTCAAGAATTTGTGAGTTTTCCCCACCTTCTGCGGAGGGTTTCCATATTTGCCAATGGCTGCTGCCAGATTTCATCCACATGTTAATCCTCAAAATACGTCTACACACCTGATAGGACATTGCCTTGATTTTGCTCTGTGACAGGTTATCAGATGTTCATCCAATCAAGTGTCAAGTTTCAAAGCGGGGTGAGAACTGGGTCAAATATCACTGTGACACTGGATTCCAGAAGGATCCACACACTGGAGAGGGAGGGTGGGAGGGGCAACACCTCAAGAGAGGAAGAGTCAACTCCTGATGGGAAAGGCCACCAGGTCACCACAGAGATGGGACCATCAAAGGACCACACGGAGAGAAGCCCTAGAGAAGTAAACTGGGTGTCCTCCCCGAGGGACAAACCATTCATACCCGCCACTTGTATCCAGACCTGCTGACTACAGATTCCCGAGTTCTCGTGTTTTCGCTATTCCGAGGGCCAGCTCTCCACAGTACTCACGATTCCAATTCATTCTCTCTTTTCCAAAGACGAACAAGAGAGACTTAACTCAGAGGTAACAACCAACCCAGTGGAAAATAACCCAAGCTCTTGCCCAGGACTAATCCCTCCACGGAAATGTGAAAGGTCCAGGTATCTACCGACGCTTCCTTCCACAAGACGGGGAGCCACAGGCCGACTCGGGCAGAATGGGAGAGTGCCAGCAAGAAGGGCCAACACCTGCCGTGCACCTCACCTCAGGAGTAGATTCTGCAAAATTTAGAGGGTGTGCTGTAGGGCTGCACCCTCCCTGATCAACCCCAGCCCAGGTCTACACGTGACCTTATTGCAGGACCAGGCAGAAGGGACTCTGTAGAGACATCAACGTGACTGGGAAACCGGGACAAAGCACTGAACCCATGCATGACGCATGAATGAATTTCCAACATTTATGAGAAGAGCGTGCACTGTTTAGGAAAACGCTGTCTGCTATGACATTCTACTACATGGCTGCTTCCTCATACGGGTAGATCTCGCATCAGCTAACTCAAGAAGACGACATTCTAACGGCAAGACAAGGCTTTACCAAGAGCAAAAGTACAGTGCAGATCCAATCACACAGGACAACGTAGCCTGAATACTTAAATTCCTCAAGCACCATTCTTGCAAAATGAGACATTAACACAAATAATCACCTTAACGCGAGAAAAGGCCGCCTTCTCCCAGAAGGTGACAGTTAGACTGTGAGTCACAAGAAAGGGCCATCCAGGTAGAAAAGGCTCTTCCTCTTACAGCCTGTTTATGCAGTGAGACTAGGGTTTCAGGTTTATGGGCACTTGGAGGTTTCTAGCACTTCTACCAGAAAGCTAGACAGCTGGAGGTCTCCAGGGTGTGCAGGTTTAGAATCACACGAACACTCGCCTGGTGCAAAGTGCGGACAGGAGAGGCATCATCTACTGTGCAGATTCCAACGTCATGTTGGGATTATTCCGTAAGATGTCCTCAAGGCAGACCCGTGACCGCCGGGAGGGAACAGCTCAGGAAAAGGAACTGTAAAACCCACGTGCCGAACTTAAGCTCTCCCTCCCGAGGTCTGGGTGAGGTCACCTCATGCCTAAGTGAGAAAGGTCCCCCATCCCGAAAAGTAGGGAGCCACCATGTCATCAATGTCACGAAAGAAGCAATTCTTCTTATGCCACGAAGCAATCCACACCGTTCATTTCCCACTTTGGAAATGCTTTTGTCCTTCCTGCTTCACTCTGCGGGGACCCCCAGAGCAGAGGAAGGGCCACCAGGACGAGAGGGCCTGCTGGGCTATGGTTACTGACACTATTTGTCACAGCAAAATAAGGAAAGAGAGCCAACCTCATCGCTTTCTCACAGTAGTGGCCCACTTGTTCCCAGGCCTGTAAGGGACACACGGGACCGTCCTCTCCCCTGCCCTCGAGCTTCCTGGCACACACATGGTCTGTACAGAAACCAGCGTGCGAAGGGGCTCACTCAGCTCTTGTGGGCCTGCCTGGGATTCACAGTTGGCAAGCACCCAGCGTTCTCCGCAGTGCACCTGCTCATGGGCCACACGGAGGCCCGGGACAGTCACACATGAGAAGCAGTGCTAGAATTCATCCTCCCTGTGTGAGGGGTGGGTCCCGCCGTGAACCGCACAGCCAGGGGGTCACCGTCCTGCCAGGCCCGGCCCCCACCTGACCACCCCATAGACAGGAGGGCACCCAGGACCCGGGCCGGGGTGGGGGGGCCACGCAACAGGCTGCCTCCTGCTGCAAAACCACCGCTGCGCGAGCATGGTGTCCACATTCAGGACCCCCCCAGGGACGGCACACACAGCGGCCAGTGTGAGGACCCCTACAGGTAAGGGAAAGGCACCAATGGGCAAGCCCACCCCCACGTGCAGCACAGAAAAAGCCAAGCAGCCTCCAAGCAGCAACACACGTCAGCTCCCAGTTGACAGGGCGCAGAGGTGCTCAAGTGAGGACAGAAACCAGGAAGGCCCGACGCAAACAGGGCTGCACCCCCACAGGCCCACACTCCTGAGATGGCCTTTGGGCCCTTGGGGCTTCGTGGCAAGGCAGCAGAGAGCCCACGAGGCCTGGCACCCGACTGGACGTGCCAACGGGGCTGCGCACGCATCGTTACACAACCCGATCGCCACATTCCTCTTCTGAGGCTTTCCCAGTCACGCCCGGCTGGCACTCTCTTCCTCCATTCTATCAGAAGAGGGGGGAATACAGGTCCAAGATGATTCACAACAGACCACGGTCAGTCACATCTCTTCTGATGCCAAAGGATCTCTAGGTAGTACCTCATCCTGGGTCAGAAGTGAGACTCTCCTCACCGACTTTACTCACTCTGTGTAACTGCAGAGAATTCACTTTTCTTAAAATGTGTAAGAGACAGCACAAGCATGAGCAAGGAAGGAGCAGAGAGAGAGGAAGAGGATTCCAAACAAGCTCCATGCTTTCAGCACAGAGCCCGATGCAGGGCTCAAACCCATGAACCTGGAGATCATGTCCTGAGCCAAAATCCAAAGTCACACGCTTACCCAACTGAACCACCCAGGCACCCCAAAACGGACCCCATTTTAACGTGATCTACTAGTCAATCAAAGCTATTGTAGCCAACATCACTGGCGTAAAGTCCTATTACTTAGGGGGGGAAAAAATCAACATGTATTTAGCTCGATTAGATGAATGGTTTTATATCCCTGCTGCAAAAAGCAAAGACAAGAAATAGTGCCTACTAATTTGAAGTCTTTGCCAAATGTGATGAAGGACATCATTTTTCTGACCATGCCTGTTTTAAGAAAACATTTCTATTCCTGTGCCACACGATACTACAAATGGCTACTTCAGAACCTGGCCGTTTCATGCTGGAAATTCAGCAAGCACCATTCACGGGCAGCCCGCATACAGGAGGTTCTGGAAACTCCACCAGAATCGTCTGTGGGGCACGCCCTCCCTAGAATCTCTGCCCTTCTGGGTGGGGCTGAGGAGTCCGCATTTCTGGACACACTAGGATACACCTGGGTATGCCAGGCAGGGCACATCTAGGGCACGAATGTCCCGACACCATGACTGCCGATTCCCAAATTAAAAACAAAAATGGCCGCGCAGGCTTTGTTGACTAGATTCATGTCCCCGGACCACGTCGGCCAACTCGGGCACGTACGCATCACTCGTACTCGTGTCTTCCGCCCCACTGTGACTTTGGTCGGAAGCCTGGCTCGAAGGGTCAGGGCGCAAGGCCCCCACACGGGCCCCATGCGTGGGGCACGCACGTCTGCACCTGAGACACAACAGGCCCCCGTGTTCTCACACGGACAGGACAGTCCCTTCCGCCTTCTGTCAACTGCAGCTGGCGTCCGTGGAGCTAATTTAAGAAAGGAATGTGATACAAATCCACGTGAGTCGCGCTGAACACCCCCCACGTGCTCTCCAGGGAAAGAGATTCAACAACCCAGCACAGGAGTGCAAGCAAAGGGCCTGTGAAGTCCCACACTCGTGAGGTCACCCGTGATGTGCAGAGGGAGGGAGTCTGCAACCCAGCTCACCAAAACTACTTGTTATTCAAATCACAGCACTTTGAGCGGGAAGGGGCTTGGCCTTCATCGTTACCCCTCCATTAGGCCCGTTTTATTCGATAAACGTGCATTAGGCACCGACGATGCATAGAGAATCCCCTCCCTGCAGGGTTCCGGGCTATCCACTCAGAGCATCAAAAAAAATTTTTTTATTGGATTCTGGCTGGTTTGTAATGTTACACATATCAACACTTCTGGGTTTTCTTCCCCCCAGTTTTTAAAAGAACTCTCATTCGATGCATTCGCTTTATTAAATCCTACCGCACACTTTTGAATTACAAGGAACGATTACTGGGATGCTTCAGGGATGAGTGGGGGAGGTCACAGACCTGGACCGCAGGGTCGAGAGCACAGGGGTGGCCTGAAGGGGGAGGGGAAGAAATGGAAGCAGGCACCCCTCTCCCTCGCCCACCGCCTGGACCCCAGGGTGCGCGTGCACTCACGGGGAGAGGACGAGAGGTTCGCAGTTAGTGCAGAGACACAAGAAGCCTTAGGAAGACGCCAAGTTTTCAAGGGGAAGCAAGGTAAAAGATCAGGAGTCTCTACACTCACTCCTGGCTGAAAAGACGACGACACGCCACAGGGGGGTAGAGCGCGAGCCCTGGGGAGAGGGCAGGGGTGCGGGGCAGGAGGCCTCGCGGGAGGGTCAGTCCACAGGCGGAGACAGCGAATCCAGCCAAGGTCTCCGCCCCAAGGGAGGCTTGCTGATGGAGACCCCATAGACCCTCTGGGAAGTCTGCAGGCAGGTTTCAGAGAGCAGAGGGGCCGTCACAGCTGCTCCTGCCCCGCACACGGCCCCCGTCTCCCATGGGGGATGGGACCAGCTCCACCTCGGCCAACACACAAGGGGCCTGGGGGTTCAGGGCCCCCCCCATGCCACCTCCCTGCAGAGGGCCAGGCGGGGCCGCAAAGCCCCCTCCAGTCCACAGCCCTGCTGTAACCTCCCCACCCCCAGTCATTCTCGGCGGAGCAAGAACAGCGACCACAACCTGAGACACACAGTCAGGCCGTGAAAACGTCGCAACCGCAGCACCAATGAAGCGACAGCCAGGCCTCGGACAGGATGGTCGGCATCAAAACTCTAAACCGTGAAAGTAGAACAGACCACTCAGGAGGAAAGGACACAAAACACGGGGCTCACGACCCAACCAGGCACCTGTGACGGGCGGTCATGTTCCAGAAAACACGACAAAGACCCCAACCAGTTGAAGCTAAACATCAGCTTTCCATGACAACAAAGGGGGAGAAAACTGCAAAAACGTTCAGGAGGAAGACAGGTCTCGTACCAGGAGACAAAAATCTCGATTTCCCTCCACAAACCGAATCCAGGAGGACGGCAGAGCATCGAGCGGGTGTCGTGAAGAACTACGGGCAGTGGGTGGCGGCGGTCACAAGGGACTGGAGGCAGCAGGAAGGGGCTCAGGGCCCCATGGTCCGCGTCCCTGTGAGGACGGCCTCTCATCAAGAGGGACACCAAAGCCAGGAATGGGGTGCGGGAGGCACGACACACCGGGAGCCTCCCTGTCCAGAATCGCTGCGGGACTTGGTCCCGAGGGCCGCCTGCCTCCCCCAGCCAAGAAGATGCACCGTTCGCACCAGCTCATCCTCAAGGGCATAAGGAGACCGGGAAAACTTACCAAACATGGACTGGACGGGGGCAGTTAAAAGTCATTTTTAAACAAGTCTCAATTTTCCACAACGAAAACCGTAAACACGCCTTTTAAATGCCCGCTCACCTGTCACGTGATCATCGCACAACCAAACACGGAACGCACCAGAAGGCAGTGCGCTGCGAACCAGTACTGCGTCCCCCCCAACAGAGGGCTCGGGGATTCTTTTTCCCCCTCCATCCTCCTGTGTGACAAATGTTATTTCAAATGCGAACAGAAAACAAACGCCATAGTTTAGGAAACACTGTCAGTCACCAGCACATAAGCTCCCTCAAAATGTTTTCCCACCCATCATTCTGGTTTTGGTTTTTAAATCAAGTGGGTTTCTCCCCCTAGAAAATTACACAGAGCGTCATTACTTTTTAGACTAAAGCGAATTAACATTCACGCTGAACCAGATACATTTTGGAAAGAGGATACGGGGGAGTTAACGGGAATCGTGTTCTCCAGCGAACTTTGGCCTGCGCCAACTCCCGCCAGGCCCGACGGGAGCCCTGGAACAGCACGGAGGCCAGGCTGTGCTCCTGACGCCCAGACGCCACCCTGACCGGCCCCTCACTGCTCCCCACACCGCCTCGCTCAACGGTGACAATGTCCAGGGTCCACCGTTCCTGCCTCTGTGCCAGAGCACAGGCGCCCACGACCCCACCACCCAGAAAACACACCATGATCTACAGACCCAACATAAAGGGTGGCGGACCCACGGTCTCTGCACCACCACCGGAGCGACAGGTAGGATTTTATCCCCACTTCGTTAACTCCATGATACTGGGTCATAACATTTTTACAGCAGTTACCAAAACATTTCATTTTGCATTTATGATTAGCCAAGCAACTTAAAAATACAAAACAGGGGCACCTGGGTGGCTCAGTCGGTTGAGCGTCCGACTTCAGCTCAGGTCACGATCTCGCGGTCCGTGAGTTCAAGCCCCGCGTCAGGCTCTGGGCTGATGGCTCAGAGCCCGGAGCCTGCTTCCGATTCTGTGCCTCCCTCTCTCTCTGCCCCTCCCCCGTTCATGCTCTCTGTCTCAAAAATAAATAAATGTTAAAAAAAAAATTTAAAAAAAATACAAAACACACAAGAAAAATTTTATAGAAAGAGGTTTTTCTTAAACTGTTAAATTACTTTAAGTTGGAAATTAAGCTAATTAAATGTGATTCTCTAGATGGGGGCATTAGAGGGGGCAGTTTAAAAATGTTTTTTCTTCCTAACTTCACACAGACCCACTCAGTTGAGAATTTCCTTCACCAGAAGTACATATTCCTGAGGCTGAAAACCACTGCATTAACATGTATGAATGGTAACGTTTGCTTTTTCACCAGCCAATTTGAACATGACCCATAGTGGCAGGGTGGGGAAGGGCAGAGGACACGAACATCACAATTATTCTATAGCAACAGGATACTTTTTAATTAGAAGTACTATATTTATCATAATTATATGCACACTGTGTTACTTAACTGAAGTTCCTATCTAATAAGGAAATGATTTTTCTTATTAGAATAAAGTAAGCATAAAATGTATCTTCTGTAAAGCAAAATACCAGAAGCAGCTTTCCTTTCCTCATGTTACCCAATAATTTTCAGATTTGGGGTTGTGTCGTGTTCCAGCAAATGCTGTGAATTAGACGGAACTCAGAAGTCAGAACACAGCATGTGTTATTTGAATTCTTAATAACCAGAGTATGTTGAATGCTAGAAGATGAAATGAATTTATAGTTTAAACCAATTTCTCAAGTCACTTGGCAAATGATACTCTGTTTTACATAAAGTATAGGTTCTTTCTGGCAGAAAATCAAACTTGGTATCTGAGGTAAGAGAAGCAACACTGTTCTTGTTACAAACACGCACACGGCTCCCTTGCAGGGGACCATCTGTCACCCACATTCAAGCGTTTGGCGCTTTGAACCATCAACACGTCGAAACTTAAGAGAAACTTTGGACCGTATTTGCTGTCCAAAGTTCACGTGGACTCCCGCCGTCTACAGGCACACAATTTCCTTACTGGGAAGGGCACCCCGCGTCGCGGAGGACGCAGGCCCAGGGAGAGACACACGCGCGCCCACCGCCTCCTGGTTCCGCACGGAGACGCTCCTGTGGGCTGCCTGCCGGCCGAGAGTCAAGTCCAGAAGCACGTGCCAGGCGCCCCTGCTCCAGGTGGGGGCTGGGACCTCGCTCCCACTGGGACGACACACCGCAGGCACCTTCAGGGGCCAGGGCTGTGGTCTGCAGAGAAGGAAACGGCCACGCGCAGGACTCACGACGCCACCCGCCCACTGAGGCCACACACCCGGGTCTCAGCCTTGGAGCCAGTGGGTCCTGCCTCGGACCGGACCGCTCCTGGGTCATCCCTGTCCTCAAGCTCACTCCTGCTCTCTGCGTAAGTTAGCTGAGCGGTTTTCTCTTCCTGAGTTTATTTATGTTGAGAGAGAGAGCACACACGCACACAAGCGGGTGAGGGGCAGAGACAGAGGGGACAGAATCCCAAGCAGGCTCTGCACTGTCCGCACAGAGCCCGATCCATGCAGGGCTCAAACCCACGAACCACGACATCAGGACGTGAGCTGAAATCAAGAGTCAGACGCTCAACCAACCGAGCCACCCAGGGCCCCCGGCTCAGCGGTTTTCTGCATCTTGCCGCCAGAACCCTCAAAGCCGCCACCCTGCAGCCAGGACTCTGCCTCACCACAGCTCAGGCCTTCCGCACGTACACCCACCTGCTCACCGAAGACACTGCAGACCCCCCAACGCTTCCCTGACCTCCAGGCACATCACAGGTGTGCGCGGAAGAACCCTGAAGTCCCAGAGTCCTACAAGCATCTGCAGAGAACAGACACTGGGCTGTGCTCTGCTATCCTCCCCCGCCCCCACCTCGGGCCGGTACACATGCCCCCCCCAACCGCCCAGGGTCAGCACCCCCTGGACGCCCTTCCCAGCCTCACCTGCTGGCCCTTCAGCTGCGTCTCCTGGAACCTCCTCCCAGCCAGCTCCCGGCCCCGACACCCACCAGAGCCCAGGGCCTTCACCTCTGCACCCAGTGCTGCCTCCCATGACCACCAGCCTCTGCCCCACCTGCATCACCCCAGCGAGCACCAGTCAGCACCCCCAGCACAGATCTGGGACCACATCTGTCCCCCACTCTGCCCTCTGCCTGGGAGAATGCACCACAGACAGCTGGAACGAATGCATGGATGACTGAATACATTTTTAAAAACACAAGATAAAAAATACGTGAGGCAATTTTAGGCTACTTTTCCTACAAAAGGGATTAGGTAAAAAACGGAATTTTTCTTTACCTTGTTTCATGCCTCCCAACGAAATGTACTCAAAAAAAACATTTCCCCAGGATGTACAGCTTTGACAATATAAGAATACAGGCCTCTGACAGTAACTCTGAACATCCACACGCATTCACATCCTCGAAGTTTTCTAAATACCGTCCTCGGAACAAAAAAGTCTCTCGGTCGAAAGCCGCACCGGGCACGTAGCTGCTGGACCAGCGAGGTGGTATCTCCACCAGGTGGCCCGTCGCCACAGTGAAAGGGAGAGCGGGAGGAGGGACCGCAAAGAGAACCGCCTACGGAGTAATCCGCAGACACCTCGGGGTACGAAATGAAAGGGACACCGGCGCATCCTGAGGAAGATTCTATCGACCCTGCTCACGCTAGCTCACGTTAGCTAACCCGGACCCCAGCTTGTGACGCCCTCATGTGAGAGCCAACGCAGTAAATAAAATGGACAAATCAGAGACCGGAACAGTCGTATTTCAGCAAGAGTCTTGAACGTGCACCACAGGCGGTAAAGAAGCCATTGGCTGCAGACGCGACCAGCTTCCTTCTCCACCCGCCCCCTCGGGCGGCACTGAGCCCCAGGCAGGGCCGCGTGAGCCACAGAGGGCGGCCAGGCTGCCACCCCGGACCGTGCAGGACGCACACACGCTGGAGACCTGGGACCCCCGGCTCGCTCTGCGGTCAAGGAACAAGCCGCCGTCACTTGAAGCCACCACATGCTTGCGATTGGCCACCACAGCCAGGCCGACCCAGCACCCACACTTAACTTTGATCTCCCGCCGTGAGAAATAAAAACCACGTGACACAAGCACCCCCAGCCCCTCCCAGGGCAAGCCGCTGTGCCCAGACCCTGACTCTGTGTGTCTACGCTGAAAGCACAGAACCCACGCGGGGCCGCGTCTTTCGCGCAGAGACGGCATCGTGGCAGAGGACCGTGTTGAGCTGCTGCCGTTGGCTCTCGGGCACCTGTGCAGACCAGCAAATCCACGCCCCACTCCCTTCTTGCCGGCTCTGCCATGGTCTGTGACAAGCCGGGCTGTAACTTCTGCCATCGTCCCGGGGTGCGTCCGGTCCCTCGCGGCCTCTGGGCCACGCACCCGAGGGGGTTCGGCGCACCTGCGGGCGAGAGCCGCCGGCCACCCCTCGCTCCAGGCGCGCGGCCCAGACCCTCAGCTAGGCTGTCCAACCCAACAGCCACCTGTGTCCCGCACGGCCCAAACCGTGAGCAGACGTGCCGGGCACGCTGCTGGGATTTCCTTAAAAAGGAAAGGGAAAGGCAGACGTTCGAGGTGATGTTCACAAACTTCCATGAACACGTTCAGGGAACCAGAAAGTTCTGTGCTGGACATCAGTCACCTTTCCTAACAAAACAAGCATCTTTCCTTGCAAAGCAGGGCCCAGTGCCTCCCAGGACTGCAGGCCGTGGCCCTCAGACAGCATCGCCCAGGATGGTGCTGGGTCGGGCCCGCCCGGCTCGTCCTTCCACAGGGCCTTCACCCAGCCCAGTCCCTTCCGTGGTCATAAACGTGCTGTCCTCACCGGTGTCTTGTGCACGGCCCGGACCCAAGGGGGAAAGCTGGTGTCTCTGCCACCAGCGGCCATCCCCTCCCTCAGCTCCAATGCTCATGTCGACTCAAGACAGATTTACGGGTCAAACCCCGGGGTAGGGGTTTCTGTCATGCTCCCGTTTCACAGCCGAGTTGTTTTCTCTTCTAACACAAGTGATTGGTTCCACTATCCTGCTCGGCGTGGGAGCCGAACACCCAAACATGTCCACTGCGGTGGCTCCCGGGGCAGCTGGGAACGTGGCCCCGCTCCACACCAAATACTCCAGGCTTGGGGGGGGAGGCCTTGGTTCAGGCACGTCACTAAGAACCAGCACTCGTGTTCCCTCGTGTTCTAAACCACCCGTCTGTCAGAAGCCAACATCTGGTTGTCTGGAGACAACGATTTTCCGAGAAAGATGTGCTCACGATCCAAACTGCCCACAGCACAGGGGAGGGGCCCTGCTCCTCTCGTGAAGCAGTAGCAGGAGGAGCACGGCCCGGGGAGGCCTCCCAGCAGCCCCTCCACTTTATCCCAGGCAGCTCTCCAGGCCTGCGCTTTCAGATGGGCACAGAGAGGGGAGGGGAGGGGAGGGGAGGGGAGGGGAGGGGAGGGGAGGGGAGGGGAGGGGAGGGGAGGGGAGGGGAGCCACATGCTGACCTGAGCCCACCCCCAGGCCCTCTGGACCTCAGCTAAAGGGGGAGGCAAGGGCTCCCATCTGTGACCCCACCCCACTTCCCACCAGGAGACCCAAGAGCACCCAGCTCGGCACTCTGGGAACTCCGGAGATGCCCCCCTGACTCGGAGGCAGCCCTGGATGCCGTCCAGCGTGTGGGACAACCGCTGGACAGGATGCACCCAGCAGAGGACTCCCAGGGAGGGTACTCGGGAGGACAGAGATCAGGGCCAAGCGCGTGTTTGTACAGAAGACGCAGCAGCGACAGGCCCCCGGGCAGGACCCGGCCGTCAGCCAGGAGTAAACACGGGCACAGGGCACCCTCGTTCTATGCCCATCACAGTCTAAAAGTGTCACAGTTAAGAGACCCCACAACCTGCGCGGCAAATGAGTAACCATCGGGGGCTCATCAGTAAACCTGGGGGGGCGAGCCCGCAGCCCTCCTGGCCAGCACCACCCAACCCCGCCCTGCCCCCCTGCGTGACGGCCTGTTTCCACCACGGGGTCTGCTCCTGGAAAGGTGAGCTTTGTCACGTGGACACTCTGGGCCGTGGACAGTTTTTCAAGAATGTGCTTTGAGAACCACATGCCCAGACCACCCGGAGCCTACACGTGAAGCTCCCAACGACTAATCGACAGCCTGGGGCCCACAGAAAAGGTGCAAGACGTGCCGGTGCCATTGAATCAAGGTGACAGGAAGCAAGGACACTGAACAATCCCTGGGGTCGGGGCTAAGTTCAGCACATGAGGTCCTGACCGGCACACATCCCTGAAGCCAGAGGGCTCTGAGAACTCCCCCAGGGTCTCAGCCGCCCTGCCCTTCAGGCCTCTCGAGTAGCAAGGCCCAAGTGCTGGAGGGCAATCAGAAGCACTGCAGACAGGCGAGGGTGTTCTGAGAGCACGGAACTTCCCCAGGGAGCCAGGCCTCCGGGCAACAGCTCGGGCTCAAGGCCAGGATGTGGGCTTCCAGGGCAGCTGCCTGCGAACAGCCACGACTGTGACCCGGAGGCTTGCTGGGGAATCACCAGTCACAAACTCAAACCCTGACTGTGTCTCTAGAATCTCCCAATTCAGAAACTTGAGAGGAGGTACAACTTTGGAGGAAAGGAAGTGTCCCCCTGGATGGGAAGCAATGGCCCTTAAGGGTTCTCAAGCCCCAGGGACCCAAGTTCCCTTCCCCGAGACCCAGCAGGGATGAGACTAGGGCCGGCTCGGAGGGGACGTGTGGCACTCCGCCCCGAAGGGACCCTGTGCTCTCAGGTCTGGGCTGTCCCAACTCGAGACAGGGCTCCTCAGACAGGCGATGACCACCAACTACAGCATCGTGTGCACTTCCCGGGGCCACCGGACACTGGCTGTCCCACCCCCACCTCTGGGAGGGCTCCGGCCAAGGGCCACAAGGAGCCCACACAGCCACAGGACGAGCCAGGGACGCGCCAAGGGACGGTGGCGACATGCTGCCTCCCCCCTGCACGCTCCACAACTGCCTGCCAGTGCCGATGGGCGGGTCATCAACAACTCAGTCTCCCTGTAAGGACGGCCGGATGAAGGGTGCAGAGAGCCACGAGTCCTTTGCAGGGAGACCACCCCGTGCACAGCACCAGAGAGCCCCAGCATTCAGAATCCAGCGGGGCTCCTTCCCAATAAAGTTCTACTTTTGTTCAAAAGAAGCCCTCGTTCTCAAAAGGCCAATTTCCCACATCCTGTGGTACGGATGGCGTGCCTGCTTTCGGGTGAGAGAAAGCACACTTTAGAAGTAATTAGAGTATTAACAATGACTAAACTCCACCGAGCACTGGACACGTGCCAGGCACGATGCCTAGATTTACAAACTCCCCATTTACCAACCCTACCACTCAGAGCAGACGGCCACACAGAGGACTACCAAATAAACAGGACCGTCAGATGACCCCAGAAAGTATATAAATGGCTCCTAGAAAATAGCCTTGTCATACTCCTGGCTTTCAGTCCTGAGTCTGAGTACACCACAGAAACGTCCAGGGCAGAGACGCAAAGCTGTGCTGTGCTGGTCTGTTCTGTACTACACGGTGCTCCGTGGCTCTGTGCTGTTCTAGACTCTTCTACACTATACTACACAATACCATGCTGTGCTATCTTCTATACTATGCTACACAATGCTGTGTTCTGCTGTGCCGTGTGGTCTGTTGTATCCTATACAATGCTAGAGTAGTCTGTTTTATACCACATGGTACGGCGCTATGCTATTTGGTCTGTTCTATTCTATAGAACACTGTGCTCTGCTGACTCTGCTAGCATATACTGGGGTCACACTTCACGGAAGTTCTGCTTTTATGATACCTTTTTTCTAAGCTCTTTTCAAAGGCAATATCCAAATGCAATTTTTCATTATATTTTTAAACAATGTTTGCTAATATGCACATGCATATTCACTATAACCACTGCCATTACCTACCTCATAGAATTAACTGTTTCTTACAGCCAGCTTCTGTGGGCTTTCGCCTGTCTTTTGCAGTCTGGTTTCCTAGTGAAGAAAGGCATACAGCATGCAGTGGGATGCTAGAAAACCAGCACTGACCCGGAATCATCAGCATGCACCCCCGAGGCCCCGTGTCAAGGAGGTCGGCGGATGATGGGCATCAGGCACACAGTAGACTCCAAAATGGCAGAATGGAGAGGGGATCCAATGCTCTGGGTTGAGCAGAGGGTTGGTCAAAAACCCCAGCTCAGCGTGGAGCTTTGCTTCAAATCACAAATGCCCTAAGGAGACCAAGGAGAAGACGGCAGGAGGTGGTCTTACAAGTGTTGACAACTGGCTTCAAAAGTGGGGCCCCTTGGAAGGGAACACTGACCTCCCACCGGATTCAAGGGACACCAATGCTGTAGATTTATAGGGAAAAGTGAAAGAACCTGACAGCAGATGTCCCAGCTCCAGCCAAAGCCAACAGGAGGAGGAGGAAGAAACAGAAACTGTGCTGTTAAGCCGGTATAGTTGTTAAGCTGGGAAATCTTTAAGCATTGAAGATCACACAGTCTGTTTGTTACCAGGAACACTAACCACTATCCAGTCCTCCCTGGCAAACACTAACCCATCTGCATTCTGTACAGCATACTCTATCATGTGTGCAGGAAATCACATGCAAAGCTCATAACAACTAAGGATGTTACTTTTCTCTTGATGTCTGTGATGCCTCTGCACCATTACAACATCAACTCCTACAACACAGGTAGATACAGATTTCACATACTTTCAGGCACCTCTACCTAATGGTTGGGCTGTTTATATGTGCTATCCCTGCCTCCCTGAGCAGAGAGCCAAGGGGTTGCAGGCAAGGGCTGACCAGTGAGAGGCCCCTACCAGATAGGAGTGTACAAATCTTTCTCTTGTACACACACACACACACACACACACACACACAGAAAAGTAAGGAAAAGAACTACAAAAACAACTGGAAAACAAAAGGCAATTACATGCCTATCAGTAATTAGTTTAAATGTAAATAAACTAAATGCTCCAGAAGAAATAGGGTAACTAAATGGATAAAAAAAAACAAGATCCATATACATGCTGCCTACAAGAGACTCACCTCAGACCTAAAGAGACATACAGACTGAAAAAGAAGGACTGGAAAAACATACACTGCAAATGGAAGCGGGGGAGCCAGGATGTCATGACGTGGACAAAACAGACTTTAAAACAAAGGCTAGAACAAAAGACAAAGAAGGACACTATATAATGATAATGAGATCAATCCAACAAAAAGATACAACAGTTTTAAATACATATGCACCCAACAATGAGAGCACCTAAACACATAAGGCAAATAGCAACAGACATCATGGGAGAAATTGACAGTAACATAATAGTAGAGAACGCTGACACCCCACTTACATCTATAGATAGATCATCAGAAAGAAAACCAATAAGGAATCCATGGCTTTGGATGATAAATTATACCAGATAGACCTAATGGATACATCCAGAACATTTCACCCAAAAACAGAATACACATTCTTTTCAAGTTCACATGGAACATTCTCCAAGATAGATCATGTTTGGCCGCAAAACAAATATCAGTAAATTCAGAAAGATTGAAATCATGTCGAGTATCTTTTCTGACCACAATAGTATGAAACTAAAAATCATCTGTAAGAAAAAAAATCTGGAAACAACACAAACACATACATGGAGTTTCAACAACATGCTTCTAAACAATGAATAGGTTAACCAGAAAATCAAAGATTAAATCAAAAAATACATCAAAACAAATGAAAATTTGTCCTGGGCCACCTGGTGGTTCAGTCGGTTAAGCATCTGACTTCAGCTCAGGTCATAATTCAGGATTTGTGGGTTCAAGTCCTGCATCAGGCTCTGTGCTGACAGCTCAGAGCCTGGAGCCTGCTTCAGATTCTGTGTCTCCCTCTGTCTCTGCCCCTCACCTGTTCAATCTCTCCCCCCCCCACCCCATCTCAAAAGTAAACATTAAAAAAACTAAAAATAAAAAAACAAAAAACACAATAGTCCAAAATCTTTGGGACACAGCAAAAGCAGTTTTAAGAGGGAAGTTTATAGCAATATAGGTCTATTCCAAGAAACAAGAAAAACCTCCAAATAACCAACCTAACCTTACATCTAAAGACACTAGAAAAAAGGAAAAACAAAGCCCAAGATTAGTAGAAAGAGATAAAGATCAGAGCAGAAATAAATTGAGACCAGAAAAAAAAACAAAACAATAGAACAGATCAATGGAAGAACCAGAAGCTGGTTCTTTGGAAAGATAAACAAAACTGATAAACCTTTAACCAGACTTAGCAAGAAAAAAAAGAGAGAGAGAGAGAGAGAGAGAGAGAGAGGGCCCAAGCCAAATCAGAAATACAAGAGAAATAACAACTGACAGCACAAAAACAAAAGGATTAGAAGAGAATATTGTTAAAAATTATAGTCAACAGGGGTGTCTAGGTGGCTCAGTTGGTTAAGCATCCCACTTCAGCTCAAGTTATGATCTCATCGTCCGTGGGTTCGAGCCCCGCATCGGGCTCTGTGCTGTCAGTTCAGAGCCTGGAGCCAGCTTTGGATTCTGTGTCTCCCTCTCTCTCTGCCCCTCCCCTGCTCATGCTCTGTCTCTGTCTCTCAGAAAATGAATAAACATTAAAAAAAAAATTTTTAACCAACAAATTTGGTTAAATATAAATTTTTTTATAGCCAACAAAATGGACAACCTAAAAGAAATAGATAAATTCCTAAAAACAATCTTCCAGAACAGAATTAGGAAGGAATAAAAAATTTGAACAGACCTATTATCAGCAAAGAAATTGAATCAGGAATCAAAAAAATTTCAGAAAACAAAGTCCAGAAGCAATGATCAACAAATTCAATCAGTAATCAAAAAACTCCCAGAAAACAAAAGTCCAGAACCAGACGGCTTCACAGAAAAATGGTACCAAATACTGAGAGTTAATATCTATTGTAATAGGTAAGAGTTAATACCTATTGTTCACAAGCTACTCTGAAAAACAGAAAACTTTCATATTTATTGTATGAGGCCAACATTACCCAAATACCAAAACCAAATAAAGACACTACAAAAAAGCAAACTACGGGCCAATATCCTTGTTGAACATAGATGCAAAAATCCTCAACAAAATATTAGCAAACCAAATTCAACAGTACATTAAAAAAACCTTTCAGCATGATCAAGTGGGATTTATCCCAGGGATGCAAGGGTGGTTCAATATTCACAAATCAATGTGATAGATCACATCAACAAGAATGAAAACCATAGAATCACCTCAACAGATGCAGAAAAAAAACCACTTGACAAAGTACAACATCCTTTCATGATAAAAACCCTCAACAAAGTTAGTTTAGAGGGAACATACCCCAACAAAGGGCCATATATGAAAAACCCACAGCTAATATCTTAAATGGGGAAAAAACAGAGCTTTTCCTCCACAGTCAGGAACAAGGCAGCGATGTACACGCTCACATTACTACGTAACACATTACTACGTAACACATTACTACGTAACACATTACTACGTAACACATTACTACGTGCTACAAGTCCTGGCCATGGCAATCAGACAAGAGCAAGAAATCAAAGGCATCCAAATCAGCAAGGAGGAAGTAAGACTTCGACTATTTGCAGACGACATGCTACTCTATGTAGAAAACCCTAAACTCCACCAAAAAACTAGAATTGATAAATGAATTCCATAAAGTTGCAGGATACAAAACTAATATACAGAAATCTGTTTCATTTCTATACACTAAAAACAACAGAAAGAAATTAAAACAACCCCTTTTACAACAGCACCAAAAAACAGTAAGATACCTAGGAATAAACATAACCAAGGAGGTGTAAGAGCCACACTATGAAAACTAGGAAACCTTGATGAAAAAAATTGAAAACGCAACCTGGAAAGATATTTCATGCTCATGGATTGGAATAACAAATGTTATTAAAATGTCCATACTACTCGGGGTGCCTGAGTGACTCAGTGGGTTAAGTGTCTGACTTCGGCTCAGGTCATGATATCTCACAGTCTGTGAGTTCGAGCCCCGTGTCGGGCTCTGGGCTGACAAGAGCCTGGAGCCTGCCATGGATTTTGTGTCTCCCTCTCTCTCTGCCCCTCCCCCACTCACAGTCTGTCTTTCAAAAATGAATAAATGTTAAAAAATTTTAAAGAAAAAATGTCCAGACTACTCAAAGCAATCTACACATGTAATACAATCCCTATCAAAATACCAAAAGCAAGGGGCGCCTGGGTGGCTCACTTGGCTGAGCGTCCGGCTTCGGCTCAGGTCATGATCCCACAGTTCCATGGGTTCCAGGCCTGTAGTGGGCTCTGTGCTGACAGCTCAGAGCCTGAAGCCTGCTTCAGATTCTGTGTCTCCCTCTCTCTTTTTCTGCCCCTCCCCTGCTCATGCTCAGTCTCTCTTAAAGATAAACAAAAATGTTTTTAAGCTTTTGCACAGCAAAGGAAACTAACAAAAAAAGACAACCTACAGAATGTGAGAAGATATTTGCAAATGCTATATTTGATAAGGGGTTAACATGCAAAATATATAAAGACCTCCTATAACACACACACACACACACACACACACACACACACACACACACACACCAATCTGATTAAAAGATGGGCCATAGGACCTGAACATTTTTCCAAAGACAACATTCAGATGGCCGATAGAGACATGAAAAGAGGCTCGACATCACTCATTATCAGGGGAATGCACATCAAACCCACTATGACATACCACCTCACGCCTGTCAGAATGGCTAAAATCACAAACACAAGAAATAACAAACGTTGGAGAGGATGAGGAGAAAGGGGAACCCTTGTGCACTGTTGCTGGGAACGCAAACTGGTGCAGCCGCTCTGGAAAAGAGGACGGAGGTTCCTCAGAAGGTTAAAAATAGAACTACCCTACAACCCAGCAATTGCACTGCCATTTACCCAAAGAAAACGAAAACATTAATTCAAAGGGATACGTGCACCCTGATGTGCACTGCAGCATTACTTACAATAGCCGAGATACAGAAGCAGCCCAAGTGTCCATCAGTACACAAGTGGATAAGGAAAACGTGGCTTATAATTACAATGGAATATTACTCAGCCATAAATAGAATGAAGTCTTGCCATCTGTGACAACGGAGAGCTAGAGAGCACAGTGCTAAGTGAAAGAAGTCAGAGAAAGACAAAAACCATGTGATTCGACTCATATACAGAATCTTAAAAAGATAACATTCTTACAGAGAATAAACTGGTGGTTGCCTCAGGGGAGGTATGTGGGGGATGGGCAAGATAGATAAAGGGAATTAAAAGGTACAAACTTTCAGTTGTAAGAGAATTAAGTCATGGAGACAAAAACAACATCACACACACCACATGCTCACACAGTCACACATGCACACAAAGATACGCGCACGCACGCAGTCACGCACACTCAGAGGAGGGCCGAGCGTTCGAAGTGTCGCATCCTCCCTGAGGGTCTTCTAGAAATTAACAAGCCCACTTTACTGCACCTGGCTCGCTCTCGGGGAACGAGGCCAGGCCAACACCGTCTTCTCCACGGTCTCTCAAACTTGAATCGAGCAGACTCTGCTGATTAGTCAGAGTCCGCAAAGACGTGTGTTTTGACCCCAGACTGAATGTATTCATTCTCCCCGTTCCCTGGGTAACAGCGGTTCTGCGAAGCAGGGCTGTGCAATATGGGGTCACTTATTCAATAGTACTTCCTGGGATCTGACCCACTTACAATGTTTTTTCTGTCTGAGTGATTTCCTCCTGACTAAAATCATGAGATAATTCCTTCCCTTCCTGGTCTTTCTTTCCAAGCCCTTTCATCATCTCAGAAACCAAATCATAGTTGTCAAAACCAACGGCAAAGAAACAGCCTTCAGAACGAACACCACGGCAGGAGGAGCCAGGGACAGGGAAACGTTCTCCAGAAACACACAAGACTCCAAGTCAGGAGCCCTGGGTCCCTCTCAAGTCAGAGATGCCCAGACGTGATGGGGACCAGCGTGCGGCCCAGCCCAGTGTCGTGGGCGCAAAACGACGACTGTGTCCTGTGTTACTCATTCACGGAGCAGCAGTGAAGGAAGACGGAGACACACGCATGCCACGCCCCCACAGGGCGGTAAATTTTAAGACCTGCACCTGCTTTATGAGGGACCGGACACCAGAGTGCCTAGGAGAGAGCGCTCGAAGGCCACACGGCCGTCTTGGGCTCACGGAGAAAACCGCACCCTACAGCATCACGACTCGGCTGTCCTACCAACACTAGGGGCAGCGAGTACAGACTTCAGTACCAGGTGCTCCAAACATGACCTGTGCAGCATGGCCAAGAGCTCCCATAACCTGATTTCTAGGAATCTAATTTTAAACATCTTCACAGCTAACAGATCACAAAAATACAGCATTTGGAACATTGTAGCACAAGTGCTAAAAAAAAAAAAAAAAACCCTAACCAAAAATAAAAGTGGCATTTCAGGCAAAACCCTGGAATTAGAAGAACAGAGTTATATCCTGAAGCTCTTCAAAAACCTTTTTTTTTCCCTTCAGCTACGCTCACCCCCATAGAACAACGATGATCACAGTCACAATAGTTAAATAATTTAGTGGAAATGCCAAGACTCTCTTTTCTAGAAGGACCTCCCACCTGCACTATAAAAGTTCTGTGTGTCCCCCCCCCCTCCCCTCACCCCCCAGGGGCTCGAGCGTCCCCTCCCCGCATCTTCCGCCTTCTGTTTGCCTCTCAGAGCCCTGAGCGAGGGGCCGAGGCCTGCGTCACAGCCCTGACCGCTAACCCATCTGTGAGGACAGACACACAGGACTGAAGAAAGGCAGGAAGGAACTGCAGGCGGGACCCGAGAGCAAGAGGTGTCTTGGTCCCCGCGGACGCTGTCAGCTCCGTGCCACAAGGGCACCTCCCCACTCATCCACCACATAGGTGAGATGAGGCACCAGAAATGCAGGAATTACAAATTCACACTAAACCCCCACTATTCCCTGCGGCAGGTGCCCCTTCCAAACGGCCGGGCGGTGGCCAGCCGGCTGCACGCACTCCCAGATCACGCTGGCGGAGGCTGCGCGCGGACCCCAACGGGGCCCGCTCGGAGTTAAGCATCGGCGGAATGCCAGAATCCGCGCACGTGGTGCACCCCCCACCTGGAGGCCCTTCTGGAACCTCCCTTCTGCCCGGTTTGTGAGCCTGCAGAAGCACCCAGTTCAGACACACGTGGGACAAGACCGTGTCCATGTGGGGCCCGGCTCCACCAGCTCCCCCTCTTCCACGGATCGTGGCCTCTTCTCTCCTGCCTCACCCGCTCAGCCCCGACCCGCACTAGCGTCTTCCCCCACGGCAGCTCCCCAAGGGAATGGACACCCTCTGGACAGGTGGTCACCCCCGGCCCCCACCCAGCTGCTCTGCTCAGGCACGAACGAGTCCCTGCCCTCGTGGTTCTCAGCCACGCTTCAAATTCTCTTCTGGAAAACCTCCTTCCTCTGGGCCTTGATGAGCTACACCGTCCAGGTCCCTCCCCCTCACACAGGGCTTTTTCCTCCCTCCACGGACTCTGGCCTCCTTGCCTCCACGCGCAGGCCCTTGTCCACCCTGGTCCTCTACCCACTCCAGCCCGTGTGCTCTCTCCAAGCACAGCTCCCCGTCTTCAAACTCCCAGCTCACATGGCGTCCAGAAGCATTTCAAGGTCATGTCCAAAATGAGCTCACCTCCCTGATTCTCTCGTTTCCCACAACCACCACCAGCGGCCTGGAAACCGCCACCACCCGGCCCGCACCTCCCCTTTCCCCCCAGACTCATCGTTAAGGCTCCTTCGTTTGCTTCCCCACCCCACGCTCCCTCCTCTTCCCCCGGCCAGCTCGGGCCTTGATCAGCAGTGATGCTGATACTGCACCAGGACATGGCCCCCCAGCCCGCTCTCCACCCGAAGCACAGCCCGGCTCCTCTCCTGGGAACACCTCCAATCACCTGACAGCTGAGGACTCCTGTGTTCTGGCCTCAGTTTTGTCGATACAGAGGTTATCACCCCACAGGGGTGGTGGCCCCCATGCCCCAAACAAGCGCTTCATACCTTTAAGTGTAGATGAACATGCCTTCTTAAAGCAAACGCCTTTCTGAGAACTTCAGGACCTTGCCACGAAATGCTGAGAAGCAAGAGGTGAGGACCAGGGGCATGAAGAGCCCACCCTGTTGGGCAGCTGGCGTCCCCCGGCCGCCACAGAGGGCTCACCTCCGCCACCTGGGCGCCAGCGGACCCGCACAGTGACAGGGAAACAGGTCTGGTCCTAAAGCTGTTTGCGCCAGTCGTCCTGTTAGATTGCTCAACTGATAAAATACAACCCCATGAGGAGAAACTAATCCAACGGAAAGTAGGATGTTTGGCAAAAACCAGATATAGGAAAATTTATTTTTTTAATTAAAAAAAAAAAGGAAGTGCCTTCAAATTAGGTATGGGGAAAACCACAGTAAAACATTAGGGGAAATACATTATCAAAACCTGGGACTCTAAACTGTGACATAAGAGGGCATGGCCACAGGCATGGTTTAGGCAAGAAAGTCATGTCCAGGCTTTGGAGGTAAAGTATCTACGTACCATCTCCAAGATTCATCATTTAGACCTCTTCAGCTCAAAAACATCAGACAGAAGGGTTCCTACTGTCCAGGAAAGACGTCACGGGATCCCGGCCCCATTGGCACCGACATGAATGGACTGGTCCTCTCCAGGAGGCCAGCATGGTCCGGGCAGCGAGGGACTTGGGGTAGCTTCCTCACCGAACACAGGAGGGGCTGGGTCTCTCTTGTAATTCGACGTCCAGCTTTTGAATCGCAGTTTCAAGAAAGGGTAGAATTTTCACACACAGTGAAAGAAAGCAACCAAACTGATGAACAGAACAGCACAGAAGGCAGGCTGGACAGGCTAGAGCTGGTTTGGGACAGCCAAGGCCAAAGGCACACAGTCGAGGCCGCTACGCGGGGGATGGTGTTCTTCACCCTGCACCCCAGAACAGAGAGCGAGGAGGGAGACTAGCTCCCCGACTAAAAGCTATTCGGGGTGGGTCCGAGCATGTAAAGGGATCTCAGAACCTCCCTCCCTAGAATTTTCTCCACGAAGCACAGCAGAAACCCCCATAACCCTACATCCTGGGCAGCTGGAAGGTCAGAATGCCCGCAGAGACACAGATGGAGAAGCATCTAGCCCATGTGCCAGCAGGGCTGTGCAAACACTTCAAGATCCATGCATCAAAAGGCTGCCATTTCTGAGAAACAAAGATGCACACAAGTTTAGGCCTGGGCAGATGGAGAAGTACGGGCTAACAGGAGGCCTGGCTACCCTCCCCTTACAGGGTCCCAAACCAATCTGCGTTTCCACAGCAGGGCACGAGGGATCCCTTTTCTCCACATCCTTGCCAACACTTGTTGATAAGAGCCATTCTAACAGGTGTGAGATAATATCACACTGTGGTTTCGATTGGCATTTCCCTGATGAGGAGGGACGTTGGGCGTCTTTTCACGCACCTGTTCGCCTTCTGTAGGTCTTCTTTGGAAAAATGTCTATGCAGGTCCTTTGCCCATTTTTTTTAACTGGCTTATTTGCTTATTGCTGTGGAGTTGTACACGTACAATGGAGAAAGGAGGGTGTGTTCAGTAAGTACTATCGGGGTATACTGGAGAATCACACGCAGGAGGAGGAAACTGGACCCTTCCCTTGTGCCCCTCACAAAAACAGAAGACCTGAAACGGTGAGACCCCTACAAGTAACACAGGGAAAAAGATCCTTGACATTGGCCTTGGCAACGATTTCGTGGATAAGACACCAATATCAACGGCAACAAAAGCAAAATTAAACAGTTGGGAATAAACTTAGAAGAGCTTCTGCACAGCAAAGGAAAGCGTCAGGGAATTGAAAAGGCAACCTCCAGAGTGGGAGAAAGGATTTTCCATCCTTCTACCTGACAAGGATTTCTACCCAAAATAGAAAGGATCAACATTTTGTGTTTTCAGCATAGTTCAACTCAGATGCATCATAATATGTAAAGTTCTTTTTTGCAAAGTGGGGTGCTTTGCAGGAGACAAGCCTTTATGAGATTCAATAGAAGGACCTAGCAATTACATTTTGCTCTGGGTGGGAGAAAACCGTGGTTTGGGGAGATGCACTGAAATTCTGTGACTTCCTCACTAGAAATCATCCGGCTGGCAGTCCTGGATGCGGGTCCCGAGCCACCTTTCCCACCCATGAGGCCTGGACATTTAACCTTTAACCCTATGTTTTCCCTCTTAACACTACTTGTTTCCTGTGGTTAAGGGATTATCCAATAAAATGATACATCTGAAACTACGTTGTAAACTAGCCAGCAAAACATTGTTTTATTGTCGTTAATCTTCCGAATTAACTTTAAAACGCTATGGAAAAATAAAACGGTATTGTAGAAATAAAAATTTTGCAGTTTTAAGATTACAAATGATTTTTTTTAATGTTTATTATTTTCGAGAGAGTGAGAGACAAAGCATGAGCAGGGGAGGGGCAGAGAGAGAGAGAGGGAGACACAGAATCCGAAGCAGGCTCCAGGCTCCGAGCTGTCAGCACACAGCCTGAGACAGGGCTGGAATTCATGAACCGTGAGATCGTGACCTGAGCTGAAGTCAGACGCTCAACTGACTGAGCCACCCAGGTGCCCCTCCACAATTTAAACACTTTTAATCCTAGAAGTCCAGTAAGGATATCTAGTTGGGAAAATGGGAAAAATTCACCTAAGAAACACTAAATAAACTCTAAGTACAGCAGGATAGAAGTTAGTTTTCCAAAACAGGAACACTCAGAACTGTTCAAAAGATTGAGTTTTCTTTAACAGAAGTCTGGTAGATTCTACCTTTTCAACCCCCTGTGACAAGGCGCAAGTTGAGGGAGCCTTGCTCCTGCCCACGCGCCCATAAGAAATGCTGCAGAACCTGGGACAGGGCTGGGTCCTTCCCACGAGGGAACCCTCCCTGAGCAGGGGCCTCACACTGTTTCCCACAAAGGCAACCAATCGCAGCAAAAAGGTGCCCCAGAGGAAAGTGAAAACAGCAGCTAGGCTCCTCTAAGGGCTCGAATGCCAAGCCACCCCACCAATCTTACTTGGGACCCACGCACCCCTGAACAGAACATGCTGACCCAGGGAAGTCATCAGGTGGAGGTCACCCACAGAAGGTCTGCAGAGGGTGCAGGCCTTCACCTTCCTGCTCCCCCGGTGCTTGACCCTTGACCCTGGGGGTAAGTGTGGCGGAAAAGGGCAGGGGTCACTGTCGTGCACATGACACACAGCTGTCCCAGCACAGGAACCGCTCATGTCCTTCCTCCGCCGCAGGGGTGCGTTTATTTGAAGCAAGTTTCACCCAACAGACGCCTGAAAATCCATTCTCTTCCAAGTGGCCTTCTACGAACAGCCTTTCCCTTAATACCTCCCAGGAAAATTGAAAACACAGCAGAGGACACCATGACCTTCCCCCAAAGGCTGGCACAGCCAAGCCCACAGGTCAAAACACCTGCCTCCTTGGCAGGATACACTTACAGGAAGACAGAGGATTATCTTCAAGGGGAAGAAGCCACTGGCTCCCAAAGGCTGGCCAGCTGTGCTGGAAACCCTCACGGAGCCACACCCCGGCCCCGCCCCTGGGCTGGGTTCTAAAGGCCAGGGTTAATGGCCTGAAACCAGTTTCCCAAGTGATAGCAACAAATGGCCAGGTTTCTGCACCACAGAACAGGCAGGTAATAAAGCAGAGCTCAGGCCAACGTGCTGGCCCAAGAGTTTGCCTGCACCTGTTCAAAGTTTCAAGCACAGTGGCAGTTCCCACGGGGCTGGCTTTCTGCAGGTGGCTGCAGGAGTGTCCCACGGACCGCGGGCCGTCAGACTGCCGGCTGGGTGTGGACGCGGCTCACGGGCCAGGTGAGAGTGCCTTTGCTGAGGTGCGCGATCAGAGCCATCACACCTCCAGAGGCCAAGAAAAGACGGAAGTCCCCAGAACGTCTGCGGCCACAGCACCTTCCTCCGGCAGCAGGGAAGACAAGGAAAAATCTGTTTGAACAAAAATGCTAATTTGTAAGGACCAACTATTGTTGTGCTTTTTATCATCAACCTTTTCAGCACTGTGTCAAAAGATTTAATGACATTAATCATAACTTTCACTCTACTGGAATACAGAAGTACTTTGGTTAAAAATACCTGTGGAACGGGGCGCCTGGGTGGCTCAGTCCTTTAAGCGTCTGACTTGGGCTTGGGTCATGATCTCACGACTCATGGGTTCGAGCCCCACATCAGGCTCTGTGCTGACGGCTGGGAGCCTGGCGCCTGCTTCGGATTCTGTGTCTCCCTCTCTCTCTGCCCCTCCCCCACTTGCTCTCAGCTCTCTGTCCCGCTTTCAAAAATAAACAGTTAAAAAAATTTTTAAGTACATATGGAAATGTGCAAGAGGCAAGGGAAAAATGCTCTCACCACTAATATCCTAACAGGACCACCAGGAACAGTTTACAGATTGTTTACAGAAGTGGGATTATAATGTAGATAGTATTCTGCCACAAGGAAATCTCTTACCAAGAACAGGGTCACAGGTTTGGTGTTGTGAAACACGTAACGAGTGTTTGCACTACAGTCCATTTTTACTAGTCTCTGCTGACAAATACACTCTAGAAAGACCAAGACCCCAGCAAGGTACAGCGGTCCTCCGGCAGATGGGCAAGACCACAGCAGAGGAAAACTGGGGCCCTCCGGGCAGAGAGGCCAGGACAGGCCTGGAGAGGCGAGGCAGGGCAGGACAGGTGGGGAGTGGATGGCAGGTCAGGGCTCACCCGGAAGCTTCCCTGACACTCTTCAACCGTCCTCGCAGACCTGCAAAGGAGAGAGGTCTAGGCCACTTACTGCCCTTCTCCGTCTTACAGACTTAAAAATGTTTACATGTCAAATGTTACGGAGTGTAATGCCTCAGCTGTCAGGGCCAGCACCGGCCCTGCAAGTCCTCAGCCACAGCTGGGTCGTCAGTCACACGTGACACCGTGGCCACCTCGGAGCTGCAGGACCAGCCTGCAGACTCCCCATCTGCACCTAACAGAACGGCGACAGCGAACCCACGCAGGGCTCTCCTCCTGACCTAGGAAAAGTAGAACCTAAAACAAACATTCACATGCTAACAAGGAGGCAGACCACCTCTGATCTTACAAGACGGTCTCTTCCTCACAGCCCAGGCGATTGAGGGCTTAGCTCAGTCTTGCGCACAGTGACAGAGCCCCTGCTGCCCCAGACCACAGCCAGGGACCAGGGCGGGAGGGGACAGGCTGGCCACCCAGAGGACCCAGGGGGTCCCTGAGGCTAGACACAGCACCTCCCTACGTGGAACCCCCTCGGTGGCTCCCCAGTGACCAGGGACCACCCGGCCACGGGGACGAGGGAGCGGCTGGGGAGAACACCGAGCCTCTCCACCGAAGCGAGGCTGGTGCTACAGGGCGGAGGGAGGACGGCACCAGCCGGACGGCCGGAGGAGGGAGCAGCCAAGGCACAGGAGCCACCCCACCCCGCTGCCCCCAGGTGGGGAGGGCCCAGCGTCCACAGGATCCCGAAACACAGCACAGGCTCCCCTCTGCACACATTCTGCACACACAGGACACACGATCCGTGCACCACGCACGCCCACTGCCTCAGGAGCTGGCGGCTCTGCTGTTAATGACTCACCCCTGCCCGAGTCCAGCACCTGGAAGGAAGCAATCTGGGCTGGGCTGGAAGGAGGCCGGCCCCAAGTCCCTGCACTTCCGTAAACTTGCATACAAAGTAGGAAGGTCGGATAAGGTCATCTCCACGGACGTGGCCTCATGCTTCGGTGTAGCTTTCTACTCAAAAGTCATCCTGCTGAAAAGTACACATTGAGCCTTGCACAGTCAGCGTGCCAGCTACGACTTACGTGGAGAGAACACACAAGCAGGGCCCCCGACCACTCACGCGTGCTCTTGAAAACCAGGAAAGCCCCAGATGCCACCTCTCATTAGGCTCAGTGCCCAGGACCCCTGGCCCAAGAAGCCCCCTGCCTCAGCCTGAAGACGGCCAGCCAGGGGAGCAGGAGAAGGCGGAACCCAGCAGCCCCGGGGGGCAGAGTGCAGCCACAGCCAGCACCCTGGGCCCCAGGAGCGCCTGCTTCCACTCCCTGGATGGCTCAACCCTCACCTAACCCTGCACTGGCTGGTGGCGGGTCCCACTAGGCTCTCTGCCCCACCGACAGGCTTAGGTTCCGGGTCCTGCTGGGTCATAGGAACGGCTCTCACCGCTCCCTCAGTGTCCGGTCCAGATGCCCAGTCAACTGAATGAATGCTTAAGAAAAGGAGGACAATTCAGAAGCACTCAGGCAGCAAAGGAAGCCTCCAGCTGAGTCTGGAATCAGGTGTAACTGGCCTCACAGGATGGAGGTTTGCAGGTGCACACGAGCCCTCCCCCCAGGGTGGGGCCGGGCGTGCTCCGCCGAAAAGTACACTCGAGCTGGTGTTAAACAGTACACGTGTCCCAGGGCGAACTCCCCCAACCCCAATCTTCACATTTATCACTATACCTCCCTTAGGAACCACAGAAACCCCACAAGGTAGGACAAAAGGGTCGTCCAACATCGCAGCCGACACCAGATTAGAGGACCTCTGGTCCCTGTAGCTCATGGAGCACGTGCCAATCTTCCATTTTATACCCACTTCAGCACAAGGCGCTAAACCGAGGCCAGGACCCTCACGGTCACCCACAGGAACAAAATACGATCCTGCTCCAAGCCAGGGGAGGGGACTTACGGCAGGGAAACAGGCCCCCCCGCTGCCTCCATGCAGACCTGACTTCCCAGCTGGTCTCTGGGCTCAGACAGGGGACCCTGAGGGCAGAGCATCTCCTGAGGGAACAAACACTACCCCTTGAGGCACTAGGGCCACCTGGACCAGCAGACCCCACCCCTGAGAGACCCCAAGACAGGGATTGATCTGGTGTTCGCTGCCATCAGCAGGTGCCCACCATCCTTTGCCCCCCCTCCCCCCCCACCCCCCCCCCACCCCCGCCATGAACTTGGAAGGATTTCTGGCACTTTGGAGACCATCTTTTTTTTTTTCCTCTATGCCAAATTTATTTTTTTTTCAATATATGAAGTTTATTGTCAAATTGGTTTCCATACAACACCCAGTGCTCATCCCAAAAGGTGCCCTCCTCAATACCCATCACCCACCCTCCCCTCCCTCCCACCCCCCATCAACCCTCAGTTTGTTCTCAGTTTTTAAGAGTGGAGACCATCTTTGAAACACTAGTCCTCGGTCTTCCTGACGCTGGCCTCGCTGAAATAAATTCCTTTCCAATCTCACCACTACTCACTTCTCTGCCTTTGGATTCTGTCAGCGGCAAGGGGCCAAAACCCGGGGTGCTGGGGACCCCCGGAGCCAGGTGTACTTGCACCCCTGAGCCCCCCGCTATAGCAACGTGTGGTTTCTTAATTATAGAACTATCTCGTTTTTCTGCATACAGCCGGTGCTGCAACAGGCTTGCAGAGCCTCCGTACGCGTGGCCCCACGTGGGGAAGAATTGGCACAGCCACGAAAGGTCAGCCGAAAGCCTGGGAAGAGCGTTACGATTTTCCAGAAGCCAACAAAACTGGCGATGCCTAGACAACTGGAAGTTTGCTCAAGGTGTCTTGCTCAAAACAGGTCCTTTCCAAAGGCTGTCAAGGATTCAGGCAGTCAGGACCCCTCCCCACCCACACCCCCCCCATATATGACGGCTATGGGTCAGAAAGAAGACAGAAGGGAGGAGGAAGAGAGGACTGAACTTAGGGTTTACAACAAAGGCATAAATGGAAATTAAATACAGGCCTCTGGTTATCTCAGAGACCAAGTTAGTCTAAATTACAAGTAGCAACATTCACACTTAATTCTGAGCCTACAGGTGATCTGGAACCACTCCATTAGAAGGATAAATCGAAAGAGAAAGTCAATTCACAATGCAGAATAATGACTCAGCCAGACTAACCAAATTAGTATAATCTACTAAAAGTCAAATCGTATCTTTCTTTAAGACTGGGTTATTCTGCAGCTCGGGGGCAATTTCAGATTTAAGATAAACTAGAAAATGATCTTGTTTCCCTTCGTTCTGATAACCACGGCCCTCGTGAGGCCAAGGCAGAGCAGCTTTCCTGGCTTACAGAACAGGTGCAACCCAGCTATGCACAAATGACCCAAAGACAGAATGAATGCTCCATGTCCTGTCCCAACAAGTCACGGGACTTCTAACAGTAGTGGCACTCTCGCAAGACAAGTCTATGGTAAACACACAGCACATGGGGCGCCTGGGGGGCTCAGTCGGTTCAGCGTCCGACTTCGGCTCAGGTCATGATCTCATGTCTCATGAGTTCGAGCCCCGCGTCAGGCTCTGTGCTGACAGCTCAGAGCCTGGAGCCTGCTTTGGATTCTGTGTCACCCTCTCTCTCTGCCCCTAACCCACTTGCATTCTCTCTCAAAAACACACATTAAAATTATATATATATACATATATGTATGTGTATGTATGTATATATATGGGGGCGGGTAGAGAGACAGAGAGATCTCTAAACACACAGCACAGAAAACCACCTTGGCACTGGCATTTATTTAACAAGAGAAGTCGTCAAGGGTCTCTGATACCAGGACATTTATCTTTATTAATGAAGAGCTACATGTATTCTAACCAAGGAAATGGGAAGTTGTACTGTCCAAAAATACTCAAATGGCCCACATTCTAGGAAAAGGCCTACATGCCTGTATATGCACACTGTTTAAGCACCAGCTTAGATACATACATTCAAAATTCTGATGCAAACAGGAATAATCAGGGAATAGGGGAGGGTGTAACTAGTGAAAACAAAGCTGGATGTTTTAGAAAATTTCTCGAGACAATATCCCCAGGATAGCCAGGTATCACACAAAAATCTTACCTGTTTTAAACACGATTATTCCTGCCAACATTTACCTGGATTAAGACTTACTTATATACAGCAAAGGAAGCTAGAAGATTTGTCCTGATTTTTTTTTTAATTTTTTACTGTTTACTTGTTCTTTGACAGAGAGTGAGAGAGCATGGGCCGAGGAGGGACAGAGAGAGGGAGACACAAGATTCCGAGGCAGCTCCAGGCTCTGAGCTGTCAGCACAGAGCCCAACACAGGGCTCCTACTCGCAAACCGCAAGATAATGACCTGAGCCAAAGTCAGACGCTTAACCAACTGAGCCACCCAGGCGCCCATGTCCCGATTTCACTTATGAGTGGAATCTAAAAAAACAAATGAACAAAATGGAGACATAGTAAAGAACTGGGTGTTGTCAGTGGGCGGGGGGGGGAGTACACACTTCTAGCTATAAAACAAGTCTTTGCAGGGAGGAGAAGTCAACACAGAGACTACAGTCAATACCGTGATAACTCTGGCGACAGAGGAGACTACACTTATCATGGTGAGCATTTCATAATGCGTAGAATTGTCAAATCATTATGTTGTACCGTGCACCCGAAACTCATACAGCATTGTATGTCAACCATACTTCAATTAAAAGAAGATTTGCCCTGACAAGATTCTCTAATCACTAGATTATCTTCACAATTACGAGTAACCACTAAATAGCTTCCTCTCAAGGATCCCAAACTAAAAATAGGAGAACAAAAGAAAGCCACATCCTGAAGACTTTATTAAGCAGATTATAGTTTTGAAAATAAAGGATGTTTGAGGCTACATTCCTAAAATATCCTTCGAAGAACTGTACCAGCTGGCAATGGTTACATCAGGTGGAAGAAATACGCAGGTTCTATGGGAGTAAATAGGTCTTAAAAACCACGGATACCATGAAACCTGTCATCTTTCAAAAAATCGTATTTGCTACTTTGGATCTGGTTAACATTCTCCATGAGGGTGGGCCTGGGGTCAGGGAGGCAGGAGTGAAAACCAAGGTCAGGAAGGGCTTGAAGGGCACAGCAGGCTGACGCGGACCTAACCCCCAGCCACCTGGCCTCGAGCAAGCTCCCGAGCAGGGCGGCTTCTCAGGAGGCACGTGTAACTCGGGTCAGGAGTGCTGAGAAAGTGGCGCCTAGCACACAGAGGGCAACCGGTGGGCGCGGGTGGAGGGACCGCCCACGTCCAAACCGAGCTCCGTCTGCAACGTCAGACTTCAACGTCCAAACTGTGCACCACCCATTCCTACGGACAGGACTCCAAATCTCTGGGGACCAGAGAGAAGCACGGCTCGGTAGGTGTGGCCCTCAGCCCCGCAAGAGCTGGGGGCACTCGGAGTGAGAGTTCTCTACCTGAAGCTAGAAACCGATCGCCTCCTGAGTGACTGCTGGAGGCTTAAACACCATCGACGCCCTCCTGGTTGGTAACGGGGAAGCTGAGAGGTCACCCTTTCCTTGTAGGGACGCTGAAGACACTACTCCTGGATCCTCACTTAGAAGACTTTTCCCAGACACAGGACCAAGAATTAACAGCATGGTCTCTTGACCAAAACAATGAAGATTTTTGACAAAAATCACACACAGCCTCCTGGTTCTAACGGATGCAGAACAGAAAGGTTAGCCTCTGCAGAGGGGCTGCGTTTTCTGTCCACCTGCCACGAGAAGGGAGTTGCGAACACACAGAAAACGTGAAGGGTCGTGTAACGGACACCCTTGTATCCGCCCCTGGGCGGCAGATTCAATTTTAAACGCCGAGTCGGGGAGGCAGCCCGCTAAGACAACGTCCAGGGTGAACCCGCCCCATCACCGCCAAGCGGGGCGAGGACGTGAGCGTCCTCCCCGGCTCGCGGCTTCAGGAGGGACGGCCACCGCCGGGCCCCCCGCCCGAGAGCACCCGCGGGCGCCCCAGAGCTCCTCTATCGGAGCCCAGATCAAAGGCCGGATCCCCAGGCGTGGTTCACGGGAAAGGCAGTCCCACAGTCGAGGATACCGAGAACCGTCAGGAGGACGCTGCTAATGAGCTTCTAAACATGAGCAATCTAGTCTCCTCATCTGTTCAAAGAGGAGGTCATTCCCTCAGAAACTGTTTTAAAAGGACTCGAACCCATCAATACAAAGCCTACAAGGCACCAAGGAATTACGAAGTTGACTTCGCACCCTGGTTTCCAGGAACGTTAGCGTTCCCAGTGCTGTGCGGCCCACACTACCTCGTGAGCCACCCGTCTCCGGTGACAGCACTCCCAACCAGCAGCCGGTCACCTGCCCAATGGCCACGGAACGCGCCCACCACGCAATCCACCCTGCACATTCCTTCCCCAAGGCCTTGCCCTCTCGAAGCACGGGACGCAGAACAGAACACCGTCAGAGCGCCCCTTTCGCTCACACGCTTTCCATCAAGGGCAGATCTCACCCAGAATCCTATTTGTGCCAAACACTAAACAAAGTCATCAAACAAAGTCAAGGCTACTTCCTGCCTGGGTCCAGGGCCAGATCTTCCTAATACAAGGGAAGAATTCTAAATTACCAACTGTTCTAAATCCCTTCCTCATGGGGGATCTAAATAATAACTGCTCACATCTACATATGAAGAAAGAAAAGCAAATTCTGCTTTTCATTATTTGTGTACAAGTGAGAGAGAAACGTCTCAAAATCTGCACACTGATACCAACAGCAAAACAGCCCCAAGGGCGAGTGCTCGTGTGACTGTGTCCTGCTGTGGTCCACGGGGGGGGGGGGGGGGGGGAAGCATGGCCATCAAAGGAGGCCTAGAGTCACCTGTGCTAAAAAGCGAAATGAACTCGCAATCCACCCGCAAAACCTTATTTTTACCGAATTTCCTGACATGATATCACACCACAGCAGTAACTTGCGGCCGTGGAGGGACAGTACAACGGACATTAGTAACAAAGTTTCAGTCCTGGAAAGCTGGCAGGCTATTTCCTGAATTTTAAAGGTGTGTATTTTAACGACTTAAATTTAATCGTGCCCTTGCTTAAGGAGTGCCTTAAAGACTGCTTTATGTTACTAAATCTCACCAGCTCTTAACCATCCACTATGTTGGAATACAAGAATTGTTTTGAAGCCTGGTCACGCTCACTTAATCTAGCACAAAGCCCATCTGTACCTTGTTTCATGTTACTTTTAAATAGTCATTGTATATAATCGAAGCCACAACTTCGAGATAGCATTAACTCCACGTGGTACCGGGGTGGGGGAGCTGCCTCAAAACCCTACCCCTAGTTTTTATTTTAAAAGCAGCTTATGAAAACAGGAAAAGTAAAAGATGCTTATGAGAGCCGATACACAAACCGAAACAGTGCTCAACCCACATGACTGGCAAGGCAAGTGTGCAGGCCAAAGCCCCAAAACGTCACAGATGTCATCACACAGGGTGAAGCCCTCGGGCGTTCAGCAAGCGGGGCACAGGGCCATCGCCACAGCAACCCTGCCCATCCCCAATGCCAAGCTCTGAATCTTGGGAGGGGCCTGGCCTCTCAGAACGACCCGAGGCCAACAGGGTCCCACCTGTGGGGCTTGTCAAACGACATCTGTACTCACGAATCACCAGACACAGGGCATGAGAAGGGGCGTTCGGCCCAGCACCTCCCCACATGCTGGAGGCTGACAAACACGCGTGTCCAGAAGAAAGAGTCCCAGAGTCACAGCCAGTGGGGCTCTGAGCCTCGTCATCAGGGGGCAGATCCAGGCCACTCCTCCAGGAAGCTTTGGGAATAACTCCAACTGGAAGCCCAACACAGTGCAGAGACGAGGTGGGACTAGAACTTATGTGGGACGTGCTTCCCAGGAACACCCGGGCCAGAACGTAAGTAGGACGTGCTTCCCAGGAACACCTGGGCCAGAACCTAAATAGGATGTGCCTCTCCTACTTCCCTCCCAAAAAATAGGCTTAAAGGTGTACTGACCAAAGAGCCCATCAGGAAGGAAGAAGTTTTGTCTTTAAAAAAGGGGGGGGGGGCATTAGGCTCTGACACTATTGGTTCACAGCAAGTGCTCAGGTAACATCAGTTAAGAAGTGTGCCCTCCCACACCCTCCTTCCACTTCTGTTCTCACAAGGCTGCTCAGAAGTCACTCTGGATAAACTCAGTCACGGGGCGGCCAGGGCCAGCAAGCACCAGGTGCTCTAGCCCAGTGGACACACCTGGGACAGAAAGCAGACCCGGGTGTTTACCAAGCAAATAACACGTCATCACCTCAGTGAGCCTCGATACCACCCCGGAGGTAGGGTCAGGAGCTCCGCCTGACAGCTGAGGAAACTGAGGCTGGGGAGACGAGCCAGCTCACCCAGGATGGGCCCACACGTCCTCTCCACGTGGACGGAGATCAGGAAGAGGTCTTCTCAACAGACACACCTCGGATCCTCCCACAAAGCCCTACAAATAGGATTTAGGAAAACATCCAAAGAGATTCAGGAAGCACAGAAGAAGGTCATCCGTAAGCTAAAAATGGAATTTTGTGCTCTGAATTCCCACTCTACTCAAATCCAGCCCCCTCCAGCTGGTGGCTCCTTAGCAAACCTGTCCTTTCTAAAGCATGTGGCCAACCAAAATATTTCATCTGTTCCCTTCCTCTGACAAGAGCAGGCTTCGCAACTGCTCTTAAATATACTTGACACCCTTACCTGGGGATTTGTAAGCTACGTTTTGTCAGCATACAGGTAACTGTCACACCGACGTGACTGGCCATGCTCTGTCTGCAACACAAGAGGTAATCTCTAGGGGCGCCTGGGGGACTCAGTCGACTTAGCATCTGACATCGGCTCAGGTCACGATCTCGCGGTCCGGGAGTTCGAGCCCCGCGTCGGGCTCTGTGCTGACGGCTCAGAGACCGGAGCCTGCGTCAGATCCCGTGTCTCCCTCTCTCTCTCTGCCCCTCCCCTGCTCATGCTCTGTCTCTCTCTCTCTGTCAAAAATAAATAAGCATTAAAAAAATTTTTTTTAAGAAGTAATCTCTCTCTGTGTTAACTTATTCATGAAGCAGCCTCGGAATCTCCCCAGAAGGTTAATTAATAACAATACAGTTTACATTTCCGTTTTCATTTCAGGTAGAGCAGCCTACAAAGTCTATTTTTCCCAAGAAGTATCTCTTGATACTTCCTCAGAAAGACCATCAGGGTGAATCCGTGCCAACCTCCTCTTTATCGAGAAGGGAATTTCAGCTTGGCGAGGAGGGGGAACAGGGGATAACACAGGATTCAGAATAGATGCTCCTGTGTTTCTCGAGAGTGCCGGAGTCAGGGTACGTGGCTCCGGGTCAGAATGAGAGCACGATCAGACCTCCCACATCAGGAGACAAAAGTGTGCTCGCTAAAGAAACTCTGGGACATGCTGGCCTCCCCCTCTGCAGGCTTTCATTTGTCCCGTGCACTCCTGGCACAGGGCAAGCCCCACCCGTGTGAGGTCTGGTCAGAACACAAGCAGAACCCTTCCTGCGCTCTCGGAACCAGGTGTCCCTCGGCACAGGACCACGTCCCCAGAGCAGGAGCCATAGCTGTGAACGCCTTCCTCCCAAACCAGACACTCAGCCCTGAGCCAGGTGGATCCGAAGCTTACACGTAATTTTTAAATAGCTTAAAAGTTATTAAATGTGTTACTAAATTATTAAATGACTTGACTAACCAGATAATTGAGTTAAAAACATTAGCTGTTCACAATTGTGAATAAGTATGTGAGGAATCCTCTCTCTGGAGCTGTCAGAACTAGATTGGATCTGGCCCGTGGGCTCCAATCCTTTCATTAGGACACAGATCTCCAACCCAATCAGCAAACACACGACTTGCAACCATCAGCCCAGAAGAAAAAGACATATTTCTAACCTGGTAGCAATCACAGAATCCCTTCACTTCTCTTTATCTTGGATAGTTTGGTCTT
Source organism: Lynx rufus (assembly GCF_022079265.1). NCBI lineage: Eukaryota > Metazoa > Chordata > Mammalia > Carnivora > Felidae > Lynx > Lynx rufus. Next base: position 663,563 of record NW_025814889.1, read on the forward strand.
TTTTTTTTTTTTTTCTGATTTTTAATACCCACTGGACAAAGCCCTTCAGTAAGGAACGCTCTCGATTTGCAAAGCACACAGCACAGAGAGCCCATTTTACTCTCCAGGATTTTCAACAGCAACAGCACTGACCAGCAGCCTCCTTCCCCGAGGGGACTGCTTGCTGCTGTGTTATCTTTTACAACTCAGGACCTTAGCGCCTCCCCACTTTGTCTCAAGGGATTATTAACATTAATAACCCCAATTGGGTCCAGAAGAAAGGAGTGCACTTTACGTGTGTTCGGAGGACAAACACTGGTGTCTCCGGCATGCTGACTCCTACTTTCTTACCCCACACCAGCTGGGGTTCCCAGAGTCTCCTCTTTGAGAGCGCTATTTATTATCATCACCAACAAACGGAAGCAATTACTTCTTTTGAGACATGACAAGTTTTTGACCCTCTTAGCAGAAAAGAACAGAGCACTGGTAACAATAGGTCATCTCTGAATGGCAAGAAGGAAGGAAGGAAGGAAGGAAGGAAGGAAGGAAGGAAGGAAGGAAGGAAGGAAAGAAAAGAAAGAAGGGAGGGAGGGAAAGAAAAGAAGGAAAGAGAAAGAAAGAAAAGAAAGAACACAAAAGAAGGAAGAATAGAGAGAAAGAAAGAGAAGGAAGGAAAGAAAATCACAAAAAAACTAAAGTTGGAGACCTTGACAGCAGAGGTGGAGAAGGAGAAAGTGAAGCATCAGGAGAGCGCCAACCCTGTAAAGCGTCCAGAAATCCACCGCGGCGCCCACGGTGCATGTTACAACAGATCAAACGTCCCCCGCTCCCAGGGTCAACAGCGATACGCAAAACCAAGTCAAGTACCTGCAGCCAAGAATTTGATTCTTCTTCAGCATGCTTGAGCGATTATGACAAGGACTGGAAATGAGCTTAATAATATGACTAGGATTTGAACTAGTGAGTCAGCCTATAGATATAGGCCATCAAAACGAAGATTATTCAACACATTCTCTTTACCATCCAGAAGAATACAACTCATCCCATAAATCACTGCTTAAAAAAAAAAACCAGCTCTAAAAAAAGCGACAACCCATGTGAAAACGGCTGGGATGAGGAAGAGGCAGAGAGTGACTCATAACATCCAACAGCTTGTAGCCTCCAAACCATAACAAGAGTATAAAACCAGTGGGCCCAGTATAAAACAAAATAGAGTCATTGTTACCGCGTTGACCTCATAAAGCTCAGATCTAGGCGTAACTACAGCACTGCAAATATGTTATGAGCACTCGGAACAATTTTACAGGTCTATGCCTTTAATGTGTGCGTGTTTACTCTTCCAGCTTCCGGGCTAAATTTGACATCTATATTTATTCATCGAGAAAAGAACATTCAAATTTAACTATTTTCCTAACTCTGAAGAACTCTTATAATTCAAATCCACACATTTCAAATCCCACACATATCAACGCTGCCATTTTGTAAATATTTTTTTTAAATACAGGTAACAATATTGTGGGTTCATCATGCCAAGCATTCCATTTCATTCACCACAATACTTACAGCCATTTGACAACTTTGAGGCAGATGTAACAAAGTAAACAAATTCTGTTACCAAATTCGAGGTCTGATTCAGGGTGGGGTCCACGTGGCCTCACAGCAGTCATTTCCCCACTCTGGGGACCCCTCCCTTCCTCCCCTCCAATGACAACAAATTATCAATGAGCGCCTGAAGGAAAGCAGTTTTTCCACACACTTGTTTTCAAGAGTCAACTATATCCTTTCAATGAGGGTAACGTACACAAAGTGTGGGTCGCATTAGAGATGGCCGGGCCTCACGGCTTTGGAGGGTGGTCCTAAGGTGTCAGCCAGGGCAGAGCCCTGAAGTCTGTAGAGCGGGGCCTCCGAGAACACAGGGGTAGGACTCGAGTTCCAGAGCTAAGTGCCTCTCTTATCTTGTGCCCAACGGCCCCGAAAATGCCACACTGAAAGTCAACAAACACTCCGACTGGCCATCCCTTTCAGATTTTATTCTTTGGTGACAGGAATGCGCATATGAACTGCTCGCCCGCAATTACTTAAAAAAAAAAAAAAAAAGTCATTGGCCCCTTGACCGACACGATGAACCGACGTTAGATTACCTTTCACTTGCCTCCTTAGGTAGCTACTCACTAAGGAAGTGTCCCACCAGACTCTGCTCCAGATCCTAACAGGTAAAGTAATTTGGTGTATTAATTAGCAAAGCAGAGCATGAACTGAGTAACCCCCATAAGCAAAAATTAGGAAGTGAGCAAAGTGACAACCACCACAAAATGTAGAACGTGGACTCTATTTCTTAAAACCTGCTCTTCTACAAACACCAACCAATTTTCACAGGCTGTATCGGGCGGTGGTTTCCCTAAGTTCTACCAAAATAAGAATTCAGCCAGTCCTGGGGGAGAGAAGGCGTCCATCTGTGGCAAGCACAGGGTACACACAGCCCGGGACACAACCATCAGTGAACACACAAACGTATTGCTACATTTCGATCAACAACTGAAAATTTTTTTAAGACCTGAGTCTTTTTTAACTTTTCCGTTTCTTCTCTACTTTGCTTGGTGTTTCCATTTAAAGTTTTTCCTTAAGCCAAAATGAAATTATTTGGGGGCCTTCTTAAAGCCAAATAGGAAAAAAGCACATTTCCAAAAGGTGAGATGTCACGAAGGGGAGGGAAGAGGAAACGATTTAGGGGAGAGGAGCCTCGGCCGGCCACCCCACCTGGTGCCCTGCAGTCAGCCAGCCCACCGGCATCTCCCCTGCAGGCCCGTGTTTGAGCAGACGGACACGGCCCACACCCACGACTCTACCCAGACATGCGGACCGGAGGCTGTCAGTGCCCCGAGGAGGGGCCGCCTGCCACATCTCCCCGCAGAAAACTCCTGCACTTTGCTGACGATGCCGTTCTACAGTGAGAGGCTTTCCCCAGCGAGGGAGGCACAGGGTAGTCACACACAGCGGAAAGAAAAAAGGAGGCAACCAGCAGAGCAGGACGGAAAAATCGGAGTTCTGAAGCTTGAGAAGTCAATCTGCAACCCTTTAACAGTGACTCTAGAAAACAACACAGCACCAGCATCCGTAACAACACCCAGCAGACAGCACAAACCCATACTGCACCGGTGCAGAGAAGTCCACACCACAGACTCCCATTAGGGGCTGGCAGGCCATACAGGAACGTGTTTCTTCAATCTATATACACATTGTTTTCCACCCTCCTCAGCAGGAACCGAGCACTGGAGATCGCACGTGTTTCCATAATATTTTCTGATGTTACAATAAAACGATGAAGACTAACTCACAGAATTCTCTCCACATGAATCATGACCAAGGGTTAAATGTGATCAGAGTTGTTTGAACATTTCACTTTGCAAGCGGATGTGCTGAGGGAAGTACCACGATGTAAAAAGACAGATTTCTGACCCTTCCAATCTTTGGCTTCTCTGATGCAATACTGAAAAACAAGTTGATTCACCAACTTAAGCCAGGAACAACTACTCTACGTGGTTACAAGACCTGAAATTCCAAAGAAGACTCCACCAGTTCAGCATGGACAAAGCAAGTCAAACACGACACGGCTAACGAGCCAGGGCAGAGGGGGGACGGCTGGACGGGTCAGTGCGCCAACCCTCTTGTTTCATTCTTCAGTGTTCAGGCCAAGTCTCACAAGGCTTACACAGAAAGACAATAATGTACTTCCCATATGCAGACACATACCCCTCTCTCCGCCCTGACACCCAATGGGAAGTTGACGAAGCCCCTTTGACAACCCTGTACAGACAGAAGGTGTTCACGGAGAATGAGACCGAGCATCCCTTGGTCTAAAGTGTTTTTGCCACCCTCTGGTCAGCGGGAACAAGAGTGATGGCTGGTGACAGGTGAGTGTCATCTAACAGGTAAGCGTGCCCCCAGGTTCAGGTGCCTAAGCCACAGCCCCGTGCAGCACGGGGCCAGGCACATGTCCTCAGCACTGTCCCAGACTCGAGGAGCAAACGCAAGCTGATGTCCGGGCTGACGGGGGAGGTGGCGCGATCCTGTGGCGCTCAGACGGCTTCCCACTTTGCTAACACAGATGGGGTACTGACACAAAATGTCAGGGCAACGCAGACACAGCAAAAGCGTGTGGGGGTAAAGCACGAATGTCAGGGTCCCATAAGGAATACTGAGCGGGGCAAACATGACGAGGGCCGGGGCGGGGGGGCCTCGAAGTGGGGCGAACCCCATCTGAACACTGACAAAATCGCAGAACTTGGGCAGACACTTTCCAGTGGAGACTCCATCCGTCCAAGCAATCTGCCCACACCGCACACTTTATCCACCAGTTTGAGTCTAATATTGTTCCCAGCAGGCTACTCGTGTGCCCTGCCTTGGGGTCCCCTGAGACACTAGCAAAGCCCTCTTGCCTTCCAGCAGCCACAGTCCAGGCAACAGCCTCCTCTCCTCCCACGGGGCTGCTTCACATTACAGAACATTACAGTGCCCCGCAGAACCCCAAGTTTGGAACAGAAAAATAGAAAGGCGTCCAGTGCCTGTAACCCTGAAAAGGCAGTTAACGCGACACCGCAGCCCCCACGCCAATCCCTCCCTTGCCCTGAACGTGTTAAAAAGGAAAACACAAAGTCAACGTTAGCTCCTCCCTGCCGATGAAAATTGGCACGAGTGAACGTGCGTTCTGGCTCCCCGCCCTAACAGAACCGTTACACACGCGCGCACACACTCACACACACAAAAGTTCACCAGGCCGAAGGGCCCCAAATGTAAATTCAAAGCCGGCCGGCCTGTCCCCACCCCACATCATGGGGTGGCCTCTGCAGGGCGAGCCGGGGACACGAAATACATATTAAACACTTCACATTTCGGAACTTTGGTGGTTCCTTTCTTGAGAGGCCGCAAAACGCGACCTAAACTTATGACAGTTGAGCACATGACCCCGCCACTAAGAGCAGATGAGAAGCCGCATCTAACACTCCGTGCGGTCCCTGTAGCAAATCTGTCACCAGTGTGGATGTGCGAGATGAGCGCGCGACAAGCAGAGCTGCTGCGGGGGGGGGGGGGGGGCCCGGCCGCGGCCCCCGCCCTGCCCAGCACGACACACGGAACAATAGTGCGCGCCCCGCGCCGCCTCCAGCCCCCAAGTGCAACGCCAAGTTTCGCGTTAGAACCAGGCCGGCCGGCACCCCAGGCCGCGCGACGCGGACGTGTCCCCAGCGCCGGCCGCGGGGCGAGCGCACGGACGCGCACCAAGGACACGGCTCCCCGCCAGGCGGGCGCCCCGCGGCCCAGGTTCCCCCCCCCCCACGGCTCAGCCCCCCCCGCCCCCCGCGCCCCGCGACCCCCGTCCCCGCCCCAGGCCCCGCCGCAGCGCGGACACCCGCAGGCACCCGCAGCGCAGGGGACCCGGGCCCGGGGCGGGAACAGGGCCGCGCGCACCCCCGCCCGGCGCCCCCCGCCCGCTCCCCCCCGCCCGCCGCCCGCCGCCCCGTCCTCCCCCCCGCGCCCCGGCCCCCCCCCCGCGCCCCCGCGCCCGCGCGGCCCGGCCGGGCCTGTTACCTTCCGACAGCTCGAGCTCCAGCTCGGCCAGCCGCGCCCGCACCTCCAGCGGCAGCGCCGTACCCTCCAGGCCGCGGTCCGCCATGCTCGCGGCGCCCCCGCCCCGGCCGCCTCCCTTTGTTCGCAGGCCGCGGTCTGGCCGCTCCTCGCGCCCCGCGGACCCGCACCGAGCGGCAGGCCGGGCGCGGCGCAGCGAGCGCTCCTCCCCCGGCGCCTCCTCGGCGCGGCCCCGCCACGCGGCCTCGCGCCCGCGCCCCCGCCCGGCCCCCCGAGCGCGCCCCCGGACCCGCCGCTGCTCCGGGGCGCGCTGGCGGCGGGGGGCGCGCTCGGGGGCGGGGCGGGGGCCCGGGGCGCGCGGGGAATGCGGCCCCGGGCGGGGGGCGCGCGGGGGTGGGGGGAGGGGTGGGGGGAGGGACGCTCGGGGTCCGGGCGGGGGCGCGCGGGGGTGAGGATGGGGAACGAGTGTGGGGGTCGCCCAGGAACGAGAAGGGGGGTCGCTCGGGGGGGCTGGGCGGGGGGCGCGCAGGGGCGGGGATAGGGAACGAGTGGGGGGGGCGCGCTCGGGGGACCGGTGCGGGGGGGGTGGGGCGCGCGGGGGCGGAGATGGGGAATGAGTGTGGGGGTCGCCCAGGAACGGCGAGGGGGAGCGCTCGGGGGGAGCTGGGCGGGGGGGCGCGCGGGAGCGGGGATAGGGAATGAGTGTGGGGGGGCGTCCGCGAAAGGGGGGGCCGCGGGGGCGGAGATGGGGAACGAAGGGGGGCGCCCGGGAAAGGGGGGAAGGCGCTCGGGGGGGGGGCCGGGGCGGGGGTCGCACGGAGACCGGGCTGGGGCGCGCGGGGGTGGAGATGGGGAAAGAGTGGTGGGGGGCGCCCAGGAATGGGGGGGGAGCGCCCTCGGTGGTGGGGGCCCTGGCGGAGGACGGTGATGGGGAACGATTGTGGGGGTAGGGGCGCGCTCGGGGGGCCGGGCTGGGGCCGGGCGGGCGGGGATGGGGAACCGGGGACCGAGAACGAGGACGAGGACGCGCGCGGGGGGTAGGGAGGGGCTGGCGGGGCCGCGTCCGCGGGCGGCAGGGGTGGGGGGTGGTGAGCTTTCGGCCGGGGGCGCGCACCGGGGGATGAGGCGGGGGCGCGGGGATGAGCGCGAGGCCGCGCGCGGGAGGTGGGTCGGGCCGGACGGGCCGGCGCAGCGCGCGCTCCGGGGGCGCGCTCGGGGGCGCGGGGCGCGCGCACCGGCCCAGCCCCGCCTCCGCCTCCTCCCGGCTTAAGACAAAAATGCCTGCTGGAGCCCGGGCCTAACGTGCAGTTAACACTGAAGTGTTCTGGGTCTTAGCTGAACGATTTTCTGTGGATCCTTGGGGGTGAGGGTGTAATGACAGTGCGGCCGTGGACTAGGCGCTAGATGCCAAGTTCCAAATTCTGGATCCAGAACCGGCCAGCCCGTGCCCTTGGGGTGATCAGCGTCCCAGGCTGGGCTCCACTTCCCCACCTGAGGAAAAGAGGAGCGACGGCGTGGCCCGGCCCCCACTTCCCACATCAGCGCCACCAGGCTGTGACCCGGTGGCACATGGTCAGGGGGACCTGGCCGTCCTCAGACCCCCGGCTCCTGTATTTCTCCACGCCCTGGCCACGATGGTCCTGTGACATGGCCCTCGGCCCTTTTCTTTTGCACTCCTTGTACGCTTTCCTCTTGGTGGGTCAGCTCCCACCGCATCGGGGTCACCGTGGCACCGCTGATGACCAAGTCTGTGCCTCTGTCCTGATTTTGAGAGGCTCTCTCACACATCCCACTGTCCAACTGAAGAGCCTGCTGAGATGCCCCCATACCCAAACCCCAAAAACCCAAAGTAAGCCAGCTCCTTCCGACTGTTTACTTCCACTGGAAAGAGTCCTGGACACTTCTCTTCCTCAGTCTCCATGCACCCTCTGCTTTCCGGTCCTCTCAAGACTCTGGCCCAAGGACTGAATCAACTGAGCTCATGGTCGTTCCCGGTCGCCCCCCGCTGCTCCCCTGAAGCCTTCCCACTGGGTTCTCGGTTCTCTCGCTGCGGCTGGGGTTGGCTCCCAGAAGCACACTGCCATTCCTTCCCAGCCCAGGGACGATCTACTGAACACAAGCGCAGCTCTGCCAGACCGGAGACCCTCCGCCACCAGTTCCACGCTGCGGTCCGGCTGCATCCCATAGGCAGTGCGTCCCAAGGAGCTGGTGTGCTCTGCCTCGGCAGGCTTGCTCTTTCTTCTCTTTAGCGCCTTTCTTCATGGTGTGGCTTCCCCTGAGCACCCACTCCCCTGCTCTGCCCACACCCTCCCACATGCAGGCCTAACATCAACCCCAGAAAATCTCTTCCTCCTTTGCTGTGCTCCTGAGACTTGCTGCCCTTATCATATCTGACCTTTTTATTTCTCGTCTTCACTGGTGGAGGCCCCTCAACACCGAGGCTTCCTCCTCATCTCTGTCCTTTCCCTTGATGTGGCCGTTGTGACAACTTAGGTGTTGGCATTTCTCACACGGAGCTGTCTTGTCAGTGGGGAATTGTGAGGGAGCAGCAGACGTCTGCAATGACAAGCCTGAGAAGGGGGAACCCCAAACTCCTCTGCTTCATGCTTTACGGGCATGAGTCCAGCGGACCGCGGGAGCCAAGCTGTATACGCCATTCCTGTCCCCCGTTCATGGCAGACAGGCCACCATGTTGCAGAGAGCCCCGCAGTCCAGTCTGTTCATGCTGCAGGTGGAAGGCTTTACAGAAGTAACGCTCAGCAGAACTGGGATTCACAGCCCGTCGGCAGAGCAAAGCCCTGGGTCCCTCACAGCAAAGTGGGGCTGTGCCTCAAACAGTAAGTGAGGTCAAGTCAGTGGAGGGGAGGATGATGTCCCAGGAAGACTACAGGTTCCCTTCCTAATGCACGGATGGGTCTGGGTCATTCACGTATGACGCTGGAACTGAGGTCAGCTCCAAAGAAGACTACGGTCTGATACTTCGATTCTGAGCCGATGGCTCTTTGCTTCAGCAGGCTCTTGTGTCCCTACACACACACACACACACACACACACACACACACACACAGAAGGGGTGATGTACACTTGGCTTTTCCAACGGCCTGACAATTTTATCTGGAAATCCTGCCATGTCCTCAAAGCACGCTATGTCCGAAATCCGACCCCGCCTACTGCCGATCCTCGACCTCTGCTCATGACCTCTGAATGCAGCCTCGCTCCTAGCGATCTGTGCTCTGAGCCCTGCCTCTTAGCAACCTCACACATTCCCCCGCTTCTGTGCACTGCCACCACCTAAGTCAGGCCTCCAGCACCCCCCCCCCACCACCAGTCTCTTCCTTCTAATCTTTCCTACCATGGCTGCTAGAGTGATCCTCCCAAGTGCCACTTCGAACAGGCCATAGTCCCTTTGCTCTACAATCTATGCTGACTCTCTGCCTGCAAGCTGAAAGCCTCCTTGTTTTGTCATTGAAGGTTCACAGGCCTGGCACGGTTTCCTTCCCTACCTTCTGCTCCACGACTCCCCATCATGCACCTGCATTCACCTGCAGAGTTCCTCCACCTTCCTGTCACCCTCCCTTACCCCACCTGTGTCACAGCCACACATCCAATCCTTCCCGTCCCCCCTCCCTTACCCCACCTGTGTCACAGCCACACATCCAATTGCACCCGTTCCTGTCCACTTCAAATGCCACTTCTGCCATGAAGCTTCCTTCCTAACCTCCTCATTGGGAAGACTCAAGCCCCTTTCTTGAATCACACGCCTCTTTTCCTACCTGTGCCACCTGGGTTCATGGTCTATGTGTGCGTCTTACCTGGTAGCTAGTCTACAACTTTCCCACTGTGTTGCTTAATGACACATAAACAGCATATTGTTTCTGTTATGCTTGTGGGTATGTACGTGTGTGAGTCTATGTATAAAAACCGGGTTCAAATGTGTGTCGAGGTGGACATAACAATACCCAACAGAGGCTTATTGGAATGAATTGAACAAGCGTGAAGGGTTATTTGCTTCAAAGGTCTGCCGAAAGCCCTGAAAATTCCATCATCTGAGTTGCATCTTTGAACTACGGTCGATTATTTTCACAAAGTCACTGGAAGATCTTAAGACAGCTACCTGAGAGTGGTTACACATCAATGGCATTTATTAACACACTGGCATTGTTTAATTTATCAAACAAGCCATCTTTACGTAACAAAACCCAGAGGGTCTGAGACACAGCACAAAACATTCCCGGGTGAGGAGAGAGCGGCCCCACGGTGGTGATCCTGGCCGACTCGGAGGCAGCTTGGCCGAGGCCAGTGGATTAAAGAAACTCTGAAACATGAAGTGGTCAGCTCTCTGCTCCCATTCCATCCCAGTGAGGCCCATCCCGGAGACAGTGTTTGGAGTTCCATGCGGGGCAGCTACATAGACCTAATTACTTAACCATCATGCCAGCTAGGATTTGGGGGCCTCTGTCTGTGTTTTGCTGTACTGCCTGCCCTGGGTGATGTGTCACAATTATTTGCCCACGTATGACAGCTCACCTCTACTGTTTTCTGTTTCGCCGAGCTCCCAGCCACTTCTGAGTGAGAACTCAACCGTTCACATATCACTCGGCTCTAGATTTCAGACAATCTGGTGGGGATGGAAGAGAGCAGTAAAGGAACGTACTAAACCAGGCGGAGAGGGCTTACTTATTAATGAGGTAACTGTAGGTAGAGAAAGACAGGCAGGTGACGGCCTCACTCACAGATGCGTATCTCAGAGTTCGTACCTTGACTTCCGAAGCCTTACTGCTGATAAAAGTTGATCAGTTCACGCCTCATCAGATTCATGTGGGATTTGTTAATCCTATGTTTTCTCCTGCGTGTCCCAATCTTGTGAATTTTTTACCTTTTCCAAAGCCACTAGGAATTGTTGGTTGTAAAATACCACGGTGGGTTTTCTCCAAGTTTTTCTATCATAAATCCTGGGGGCTGCGGTGCCCACAGCCCTCCCATGCTCCAGCCTTCCACGGCTGAAGTCCTCCTACAGAACATGCCTGGCAATTTCTGTGTGGGGTCAAGTTTCATCTGGGTCTTACCGTATTATCAGCACTTCAGCTTGGGTGAAGTGAGTTGGGTTTAAAGAAAGGAAAAAAGTGAATAATCTGAAAGTTTGGGTTTAATTAGTTTAAAGAAAGGAAAAAAGTGAATAATCTGAAAGTTTGGGTTTAATTAGTCAGTACTTAGAAAGCAGCTTGCAACCTTGAATGAGACTATTCTATGCAAGCAAGAAACCATTAACATTTTGTGACTTTTCTTACATCCTTACAGAATTAACTAAATAATATGCATGTGACTAAGTTTGGTGAACCACACGGGTATTTGCATCTCGCCTGTGCTGACTGTCCTCCTCTGGAAGTGAAGACACAAGAACAAGAGTGTGGGCGAAGGAGAAGAGAGAAGTAATCCCAAAAAACCCCACAGCACAGTTAATTTGCTTTTCCTTGCCATTGCCGGAAGTGATGACGATTCAACTGAGTCAAAGATGTTGATGGAAACACAAGTGTGTGAAATTTATCCTCGACAAACAGCCCGAGTGTTTCCTTGTATTCATTATTACAAATCAATTTGCAATTATCAATAAGGTAATTATTTCTGATCATTTTAGTGAATTGTTAATCACTTCTACTAAAGGTGATGTGGGAGCACAAAACAGCAAATTATCCAAAGATTAATCCTGTTTGGTCTTAGATCGCATCATATTTTTATAGCGTATTTCCTCTGCCAATTATGATTGACTAATGTCTAGCTTAATTAAGCTAATGTCAAGATTAATTGTCATTCCCAGAAATCGTATCAATTAATTGCTGAGACAAGTCACACATGGGCTTTTTTTATTCAAGGTTTTACAAAGTGTTCTCAGATATAAGGTTTTTTTAAGGGCTTAAAACATAAGTTTTTGAGGTAGAAGAGAGGAGAATGTTTGAAGACTAAAATCTTGCCATCAAATCCACAAAGTGGGGACGCCTGGGTGGCTCAGTCGGTTAAGTGTCCGACTTCGACTCAGGTCATGATCTCACGGTTTGTGAGTTCAAGCCCCACATCGGGCTCAGCTGACAGCTCAGAGCCTGGAGCCTGCTTCAGATCCTCTGTCCCCCCCTCTCTCTGACCCTCCCCTGCTTGCACTCTCTGTGACTCTCAAAAAAAAAACTTAAATATTTTTTTTTCAACGTTTATTTATTTTTGGGACAGAGAGAGACAGAGCCTGAACGGGAGAGGGGCAGAGAGAGAGGGAGACACAGAATCGGAAACAGGCTCCAGGCTCCGAGCCATCAGCCCAGAGCCTGACGCGGGGCTCGAACTCCCGGACCGCGAGATCGTGACCTGGCTGAAGTCGGACGCTTAACCGACTGCGCCACCCAGGCGCCCCTCAAATATTTTTTAAAATCCACAAAGTGTGGGGCGCCTGGGTGGCGCAGTCGGTTAAGCAGCCGACTTCGGCTCAGGTCATGATCTCGCGGTCCGTGAGTTCGAGCCCCGCGTCGGGCTCTGTGCTGACAGCTCGGATCCTGGAGCCTGTTTCAGATTCAGAGCCTGGAGCCTGTGTCTCCCTCTCTCTGACCCTCCCCCGTTCATGCTCTGTCTCTCTCTGTGTCAAAAATAAATAAACGTTAAAAAAAATTTTTTAATAAAAAATAAAAAAAATAAAATCCACGAAGTGAAACAGCATCATAAAAGAAAATTTTCAAATTGACCTCATCCTTTCAAAATGGAAAATATCTGTATATACCAAGTTCAGCACACTCCTGAATGGCTTCCACTATGCCAGGTAACATTCTACCACAATGTCTGTCACGGGCTCTAAAAAATCCACTTGTGTAAAATCCAGAATCTTGCTATTAGAAAGCTAATTAAAAGCAGTGTTTTTGAGTGAGTCTGTACTGGCTTGCCCACACACCCTACAAAAGTAAGTAAAAACAAAGATCACGATGCTTATACTGTCCACAGAAGTCGGTACACCAGTCTGAGAGAATCCCAAGGACTCAGCTTCCTCACCATCACCTTTCCCTGCACAGCAAGATAAAGTTCGTCCTTTGAGAATGGGACTAGGCAGGAACAGGAGGGCACGGGCAATCCAGGGAAAGCCAAATCCCAGTTACGGTAGAAATTTTACCCTAGTTGGTGCTGGTATTTCCTCTTCCGGCCATGCTCACACTCATATAATGGACTGGGGTGAGGTAGGGCGGGTTCCCAAGAAGCAGAGCCTGAGGCAAGGATCCAGAGGCACTTGCTTGATTGAAGGCATGTTACAAGAACCTGTAGGGAGTGAACACATAACGGCAGAAGGAAGAGAGCAGACTACAGTGGCCCAATCCATAGACCGATGGGGCAGTTGCCTGTACAGCATGAACTACTACACGGGTCCACTTATATGTGGATTTTTTGGACAGGACTGTAAATGTATCTTCTCTTCCTTATGATTTTTCGTAACAGCATTTTCACTTCTCTATTATAAAAATACACTATATACTATACATAACATACAAAGTAGGAGTTAGTCAACTGTTCATGTTATCAGTAAGGCCAACAGTAGGCTAGTAGCCATTAGTTTTGGGGGGAGTCAGAGTTATACATGGGTTTTCGACTGTGCAGGGGTCGATGCCCCTAACCCCGCATTGTTCAAGGGTCAACTCACTCTTAAGCACAAGAAAGGTTGAAAGGTGGAAAGAGAAGGATAATGGGTGGAGGAAGGGTAAGAGAAAGAAACAGAGGAGACAGCAGAGAAGCCAGGGAGAGTAACACATGGACCCCTCCCCTCCCAAGGAACATGCGTGCAAGGAAACAGAACGGTGTTAGAACAGAAAGGGAGACTGACAGAAGAAAACACAGGTGCAGGCAGACAGAGCTCCAAACCAGTGATTTTAAGGACGTGACAGATCCGATAAAAAATTTAAAAACAGGCAAGCAAAATACTATTCTGAAACGTTGCTGTGGAAATTGGATGTTGTGTTAGGCTCTTAGGGCTTAACAACGTGGCACAAACTGGGTGGCTTTGAACAAGAGACACATGTTGTCTCACAGTCTAGAGGCTGGATGTCTGGGGGCGCCTGGGTGGCTCAGTCAGTTGAGCGTCTGACTTTGGCTCAGGTCATGATCTTGCGGTTTGTGCCTTCATGCCCCTCATTGGGCTTGTGTTTGACAGCTCAGAACCTGGAGCCGCTTCGGTTTCTGTGTGTGTGTCTCTCTCTGCCTCTCCCCTGCTTGTGCTCTGTCTCTCTATCTCAAAAATAAACAAACAAACATAAAACCATTAAAATTTTTTTTTAATTTAGAGACCGGAAGTCTGAAGTCTAGGTGTCAGGAAAGCCATGCCCTCTGATGGCTGGGGGACAATCCCTCCTGACTCCACTGTCACACGGGCATTTTTATGTTGTCTTCCCTCTGTCTGTGTCTGTCTCCAGGATTCCCCTTTTTTATAGGGACACCAATCCTGTTGGATTAGGGCCCACCCTAGTGACCTCCTCTGAACTTGGCTGATACTGCAAAGACCCTGTTTCCAAATCAAGTCACAGTCTGAGGTCCTGGGGTTTGGACTTCAACACATCTCTTGGGTCACACAATCCAACCATAACAGATGTTAATATGGGAAAAAACCAATCTAAATGAAAACTTTACATCCCAAACACCAAGAAATTACAAAGGGCTAACTACATAGGAGCAAATTATAAGACCAACAAGCCAAAATTGGGGAACTGAAGCAGCAGAAGAAATTTTAAGTAACACCTTATATGTAAGTTCACACATTTTTGAATAACAAGAAATGATAAACTAAAACAAAAGCAACGAAACACAATTTTAAAAAGGGATTGTTAACAGTCCCCAACTTATAGAGGCTCCACTTACCATTTTTCAGCTTTTACACTTTATGAGGGCACAAAAGCCATACGCATTCAGTACAAACCACACCTCGAACTTTGGATTTGGATCTGGTCCCAGGCTGGCGGCGTGTGGGATGACTCTCCCTTGCGAGCAGCCTCTAGTCAGCCCCGCGATCATGAGAGTAACAACCGATGCACTGACAGTCGTCCTGCACCCACACTGCCATTCTGTTTGTTACTTTCAATATTCAGTAGATTACATGAGATATCCACCACTTTGTTATGCAAGAGGCTTTGTGTTAGGTGATCTTGCCCAACTGTCGGTGGATGAAAATGTTCTGAGCACATTAACGTAAGCTAGTCTACGCTGTGATGTTTGAGGTTAGGTGTACTAAATGCATTTTTGAGTTGACAGTGTGTTCAAGTTACAATAGGTCTATTGAGGGACATGGTAAGTCAAGGAAGATGTGTAGTTTTCTTCCCAATAGCGTTCGGTAGTTATCATCAGTTGACCAAGTGATAAAGCTACTATTCTTTGTCACCTAAGAGTTTCACATTAATGTCACCACATTTTAAGTCACATTAGCAGATGGATACCTGCTTGAAGAAGGCCTCCGGTTCTGCAATTTTTTAGGAGACCAAACCATTAACTTTTATTATAATATCACTGTATTATAGTGAACGTATTTTATCTGCAGGTAAGTGGACTTCCTGGCACTGGCCACAGAAACTTACTACTGCAAGAGGCAGCATGGTGGGACGGGCCTCCTCCTGAAAGTAGGGTCTACCAGAGGTGGACAGTGCACGTGCATGGTACCCGCGTGTGTTCTCGGCACACGGCTCACCCCCAGGAGGAACAGAAGTCAGTGTCTGGGCTGTATTATGTAGTTGTTGTCAGTGGAGAGAAAGTCTGGCATCAGGTGCTGTGTCATGGCTGGTAGTAGGAGTCTCTGAAAAATATTTCATAAGCATAATAATGTACACACCAGTCCAAACTGGAGACAAAGAATGGGGAATTCTAAAGGGATGGTTCCAGGGGGGAAAAAAAGAAATAGAATGAACACATTGATAACAGTTTGAGATTGATTTATTTTGGTGATTTATTTTGATTTACATAGTTGTAATAATGTAAATTCTGAAAATTGGCATAAAAAGCAATATAGTTGGGGAGGAAGAGAACAGGACATTAATGTGTGTAAGCTTAGAGAAAAAGAGGTAGCTAAGAAAGCTGGGTCCTCATCTTGTGGATGTAGACAGTCAATATCAATAAGTAGTTTGTTTTCTTTAATTTTTAATGTTAATTTTTTGACATTTTTTATTTATTTTTGAGAGACAGAGAGAGAGACAGAGCACAAGCAGGGGAGGGGAAGAGAGAGAGGGAGACACAGAATCCAAAGCAGGCTCCAGGCTCCGAGCCGTCAGCACAGAGCCCAACATGGGGCTGGAACCCACAAACCATGAGATTATGACCTGAGCTGAAGTCGGGCGCTCAACTGACTGAGCCACCCAGGCGCCCCAAGTTTATTTTGAGAGAGAGAGAGAGAGAGAACCAGCAGGGGAGGGGCAGAGGGAGAGGGGGACAGAGGATCCAAAGCAGGCTCCGTGCTGACGGTGGAGAGCGTGCTGTGGGGCTCGAACCCGCAAAGTGTGAGATCATGACCTGAGCCAAAGTCAGACGCTTAACCAGCTGAGCCACCCAGGCGCCCCGTCAATATGTAGTTTTATGGAAAGGTGAAAAATACAGACATAGCACTATGAGCTTATTATTTAGGAATACAGAGGGAAACAGCAAAAGCATCACCATGAATGTGACTGTGCTTCCTTCAGGAAGGAAGATGGGAAGGCTCTGGGGACGCCTGTTTTTATCAGAAGTCTCCTGGTACAATCACACACTTTCACTGCGAAAAGTAACGTCTACAGAAATGTGCATACATGCTTTGGCACTTAACAGAGAAAGTAGAAAGCCAACTAATTCTCAACCATGTTAGAAAATTGATTTTCATTGCAAGTCTAACTAGGTCATTTTTTAAACATTTCTATTGCAAAATGTAACATACAGAAATGTGCATAAATGTTATTGGTAACATTCAAATACTTAGAAAGCCAAGTAACTGTGAACCAACTCAAGAAATTAAACATTATGTACTTCCCAGAAGTCCCTCCTAACTACAATGCCCTGGTTCTCACCAAGACATTCTTCTGACTTGTAATTATTTCTCTGCTTTTCTTAACCAGCATTGGATGCGTCCCTATAAAATACAGTCTAATTTTGCTTACTTTTGAACTTTAGATGATAGAATTATACCATAACTGTAATTTATATATTTTGTTTTTATTCACTCAACCGTAGGTTTATAGATCTATCCATATTGTCCCATGTAGTCTGCTTTTTCTTTTCCTCTAAGCAAATATTCTTTGAATGAATGTATCAAGAGTTTATTGATCCATTTCATCATTCCACTCACCGGTGGGCACTTGGGCTGCTCCCAGATTTGGGCTATTACGAGAAAAATATAGCAATATAATATACCCTATTATGATTAAACATTTTGTTTAATATTTATATTGAATAAATGTTGTTTGCTGATTGTTACATATTAATAATTAATGCTGTTTAATAGTTATACTTATTTATGATTAAATATTATATTATTTCAGATATGATATGCTGGTGAATATAGTGCAACTTTCCCCCCTGCTCT
This sequence comes from Lynx rufus, assembly GCF_022079265.1. Classification (NCBI taxonomy): domain Eukaryota; kingdom Metazoa; phylum Chordata; class Mammalia; order Carnivora; family Felidae; genus Lynx; species Lynx rufus. The sequence continues at coordinate 680,670 of NW_025814889.1, forward strand.
GAATTGCTCCCTATGCCGTATGTTATCCTGCACACATAGGCTCTTTTCTGTTCCACTCATCTATTGGTCTGTCCCCGCACTGATAGAGCACAGTACTGATACGACACCTAAACATCTAACACGCTGAGCTTCACCTCTTCCTTCCCCTCCTCTGCTCTCCTCCTTCTTCAAGCCTTGGCTGTACTTCTCCCTGCATTTTTGTTTATATTTCAAACTCTCTCTCTTGTGTCACTCCTGCAAAATACTCCTGGGATTCTGAGTGGGGCTGCACCCAACCTGGAAGTCAACGTACAGATAAATGGCCTGTTTGCATTTTGACACTTCCATCCCACAAACACAGTGTATCTCTCCGTTTTTCAATAATGTCTTTCAGTAAAGTTACAGAATATTCCTCATAAAGATCTTTCACGTCATCCTTTTATACTTCTTTTGTTTGCCATTTTTGTATGCTATTTGTAAATGGCATATTTTAAAATTACATTTCACATTTCCTTCTTTTTTTTTTAAGTTTATTTTGAGAGAGAGAGAGCACAGGTGAGGGACAGAGAAAGGGAGAGAGAGAATCCCAAGCAGGATCCACACTTTCGGCACTGAGCTCAATGCGGGACTTGATCCCACAAATTGTGACATCATGACCTGAGCTGAAATCAAGAGTCGGACACTTCACCGACCGAGGCCCCCCGCCAGGCATCCCTAAAATTACATTTTCTATTTGTTGCTCTTATATAGAAAAACAATTGAACAATTTCTTTTTTAATTTTTGTTTTGAACGTTTATTTATTTTTGGGACAGAGAGAGACAGAGCATGAACGGGGGAGGGGCAGAGAGAGAGGGAGACAGAATCGGAAACAGGCTCCAGGCTCTGAGCCATCAGCCCAGAGCCAGACGCGGGGCTCGAACTCACGGACCGCGAGATCGTGACCTGGCTGAAGTCGGACGCTTAACCGACTGGGCCACCCAGGCGCCCCGAACAATTTTATTTTTATTAAATTACTTTATTTATAATTTTTATAATTTATATTTTGTTAAATATTATTAATTCTAATATTTTATTTGCAAGAAATTTTTGTTTAATATATATGCAATCATTTCATCTGAAAACAATGATAATTTGCTGTTTTCCTTTCCAAAGTTACCAGTCCTGGGGCGCCTGGATGTCTCAGTCGATTGAGCATCCGACTCTTGATTTCGCTTGGGTCATGATCCCAGGGTTGTGGGATCCAGCCCCACATTGGACTCTGTGCTGGGCATGGAACCTAAGACTCTCTCTCTCTCTCTCTCTCTCTCTCTGCCTCTGCCCCTCCCCTGCTTGTGCGCACGCTCTCTCACTCTCTCTCTTCTCCGTAAAATTTGAAAAAAAAAATTTTTTTTAAGTTACCAGTCCTGATTTTTTTCTTCTCTTACTGTAACAGCCAGGACATCCTGCTGAGTGCTGCATGGCAGTAGTGATCCCAGGGATAGGAGACATCCTTTTCTTGCCCACCTTGCAAAGGGGAGGTTTTCAAACACTTGTTAAATACAGTGTTGATTGTAGATTTTTGTAGCTTCTCTTCATCTGATTAAGAAAGCCCTAGTTTACTCAGTTTTTAAGCTGATACTGAAATTTAGCAAATGCTTCTCTTGCATTTTGGGAGGATTATGTAGTTTTTCCTGTATTGACCTGCTAATATGGAAAACAATTAACTGATTGTTTTAAATGTTAAACCAACCTTGTATTCCTAGGACAAATCTGACTTAGTCGAAGTCTATTATCCTTTTAACATAATTGCTGAATTTGGCTTAATATTACAGTAAAACTCATCAACAACTCCCCCCAAAATAAACTGAAATTAAAAGTAATACATGGCCATTTTTTCCCCTTTCCTTTCTCAGAGGCTGATTAAAGTTTTTAACCTCTTCAGGGGCTGTGGACAGGGTTAGGGCAGCTGTCAGTACTGCATTGTTTCCTAAGAGGTGGAGAAGTAGGGGAGAGATCCCTGAATCCTAATCTGTAAGGCACCTTTGAAAGTCCAGGTGCCACAGCTATCAGAGTTTTCCCCACTGATATTTAAGCCAAAAGTTGACAAACAAAAACAGAAAGGAAAAGGGGAGGGGGGAGAAAAGACAGGAAAGCATAAAAGATGAAAAATACCCCACACATAAAACAACAGCAGGGGCTGAGGCATATTTGCAATTCCATAGCCCTCCCCAGAAGCCTGGAAGAAATCAAGGGACGTGTGTTTATACAAAGGATTTATTGGGATCTCATTACCACACTGTGGTGGGGCTTTAGCCTGTTCTTAAAATTTTTACATTTGTGTCCATGAGTGAAATTAGCCTAGAAATATTCCTTATGCATCTGTCCTTGGGATCAAGTTTTACCAGATCATTAAATAAGTTGCAAAGCGCTTCTTCTGCTGTCTGGAGGAGGGTAGGGATGGAATCCTTTCTTCCTTGAGCATATCAAATAACTATCTAGTGAAACCAGCTGGCCCGGAGCTTTCTTTTAAGGGAACACACGTGGTGCCGATTTAATTCTTTACGGGTTTTACATTGTTGCAGCTCTGTTTCTTCTTTTTTTTTTTTTTTTTTTTTTTAATTTTTTTTTTTTCAATGTTTATTTATTTTTGACAGAGAGAGACAGAGCATGAACGGGGGAGGGGCAGAGAGAGAGGGAGACACAGAATCGGAAACAGGCTCCAGGCTCTGAGCCATCAGCCCAGAGCCTGACGCGGGGCTCGAACTCACGGACCGCGAGATCGTGACCTGGCTGAAGTCGGACGCTCAACCGACTGCGCCACCCAGGCGCCCCAGCAGCTCTGTTTCTTCTTGAGTCAGTCTTGATAGACTTCCTCCCAAATTTGCCCACTTCCTCTCATTTTCAAATTTATTGGCATAAAGTTGTTAATAATACCTTCTTTCTAAAGTGGGTGTGTGTGAGGCATCTGTGGTGATATTCTTTTTTTTTCAATTGAAGTATAGTTGATGTACAATGTTATATTAGTTTCACGTGCACAGCACAGTGATTTAACAATTCTATACATGACTTGTTGCTCGCCAGGGCAAGTGGTGTCACAATCTGTCACCATAAGAAGTTATTACAATATTATCTACTATGTTCCCTATGCCGTACTTTTCATTCCCATGACTTATTTATTTTATAACTGGACATTTGTACCTTTTAATCCTATTTTGCTCACCTCCCAACCCCTCCCCCTCTGTCAACCACCAATTTGTTCTCTGTATTTATGACTCTCTTTCTATTTTATTGTGTGTTTTGTTTTTTAAATTCCACATATAAGTGAGATCATATGGCATTTTTCTCTCTGACTTCACTTAGCATAATACCCTCAAGGTCCATCTATATTGTTGCAAATGGCAAGATTTCTTTCTTTATTATAGCTGGGATACACACACACACACACACACCTACTCATCTTTACCTACTCATCTACTGATGGACACTTGGGTTGCTTTCATATCTTTGCTACTATAAATAATGCTGCAAAAAACATCAGGATGCATGTCTTTTCAAATTAATATTTTTATTTTCTTTGGGCAAATACCGAGCAGTGCAATTTCTGGATCACAGGGTACTTCTATTTTTAATTTTTTGTGGAACCTCCATACGGGTTTCCAGAGTGGCTGTACTAGTTTGCGTTCCCACCTACAGGGCATGAGTGTTCCTTTTTCTCCACAACCTTTTCAACACCTGTTGTTTCTTGTGTTGTTGACTTTAGCCATTCTGACAGGCGTGAAGTGATATCTCAATGTGGTTTTGATTTGCATTTCCCTGATGAGGAGTGATGTTGAGCACATTTTCACATGTCTGTTGGCCATCTGAATGTCTTCTTTGAAAAAAGACATTCTGCCCATCTTTTAATCAGATTTGTGTGTGTTGAGTTGTAGGAGATCTTTATATAGTTTGGATATTAACCCCCTCATCAGATATATCATTTGCAAATATCTTCTCCCATTCCATAGGTTGCCTTTTTGTTTTGTTGATGGTCTCCTTTGCTGTACAAAAGCCTTTTATTTTGGTGTAGTCCCAATAGTTTATTTTTGCTTTTGTTTCCCTTGTCTGAGAAAACATATCTAGAAAAATATTGCTAAGGCCAATGTCAAAGAGATTAGTGCCTATGTTTTCTTCCAGGATTTTTTTGGTTTCAGGTCTTACACTTAATCCATCTTGAATTTATTTTTGTGTATGATGTAAGAAAGTGGTCCAGTTTCATTCTTTGGGATGTTGCTGCCCAGTTTTCCCAGCACCATTTGTTGAAGAGACCATCTTTCCTCCATTCCTTCCTTTGTTGTAGATTAATTGACCATAAAAGTGTGGGTTTACTTCTGGGCACCCTGTTCTGTTCCATAGATCTGTGTCTATTTTTGTACCAGTGCCATACTGTTTTGAATACTATAAATTTTTGGTGTAACTTCAAATCTGAGATTGTGATACCTCTAGCTTTGTTCTTCTTTCTGATGATTGCTTTGGCTCTTCAGGGTCTTTTGTGGTTCTACACAAATTTTAGTATCTTTTGTTCCAGTTCTGTGAAAATGCTGTTGGCATTTTGATAGAGAATGCATTGAATCCATAGATTGCTGTGGTTAATATAGACATTTTAACAATATTAATTCCTCCAATCCGTGAGCATGGAATATCTTCCCATTTGTTTGTGTCGTCTTAAAGTTTTTCATCAGTGTTTTATAGTTGGTTATTTGCAACTTCTATTTTTTATCAGTTTCACAAGTGGTTTTGTCAGTTTTATTAGCGCTACTAAAGACCAAACTTTTAGCTATTTAATTTTTGGTTTTATTTTACTTAATTACTGCTCTTATCTTCATTACTGACTTTATTCTTCCTTCACAAATTGAGGATTGACCCAAAAAATGAAGATGTAGATGAGGTGGACAATTTGGGGGAGATTCTACCAAGAATGACTCAAGAACACTCACTCTGGTGTCTTGCTATCTCTGACATCCTGTTTGTCATTGTCCTTGAAAAGTACCTTTGTTTGTTGGTCACCCAAGATCTAGAATGGATTTGTCTTCCCTCAGAGCTCATCTTTGTTCCTAAGATTGCTGGGGATACTAACAGTTGCAACCATCTCAAACTAATTCTATAACCCCATTTATCTTGGCTTCTGTGTTCCAGATCATGTGTATTCAAGTACAAAGAGCTGATCTGTGGCCCCAAGTTCCCCAGAATTTTTTTCTTGCCTTTTTCTTCTCTGCTCTGTTTCCTTCTAAGGCAGCTTCCTTAAAATCACCCATGGCTAGGGTACAGAGTGGGTTTAGATATGGTTTATTCTTACTCTAAGTGTGATTGCCCTTTTGGGGGCCCCAGGTTAAGGTCTGGACTTCTCCTTTAAAGCCTTGGATATCGGGCCTGACTTCTTCTGTTCCTTCTGCCTTGTAGGAACAAAAAACTCACCAAAGTAAAGCTCACATGTAAGTATAACAAATGTCCTCAGGGCATGAGTACTTTTGATGGCCATGTTTGCTCTCATGTATACTCGTGCTTATAGCTCTCATTACAGACTTTCATAAAATAATTTACTACTGTCTTCAGATTTTTGAGACATTTAAAGTAATTTTTGAAAAACATGGAAAACTGGGTCATATAATATTTTTCATTGTTTTTAGCTGGAGGATTAATTTGACTAATCCAGACTGGTGTTTCTGGAAACCAGAAGCCACTCTTGAACTTCAAAGGATTTTTATGTTTCTTTTACTAAAAGAAAAAGAGACACATAAACAGACATAAAGAATGTGTGGACTGCAGAGAAGGAGCTATGAATGAGACAGACACAGTGTAGAGAAGGAGACTGTCTTCGGCCGAGTCTTGGAAAATGAGAACAAAAATCCAGACAAAGATGAAAATGTGGACCCAAGAAGAGTCAGCAGCAAATGCAAAAGCGAGAGGTGTGGGGCAGAGCACAGTCAGGGAGGCCACGTGGTGAGGTTCCATCCTGCAGCCGGGAGCCCACAGGGCCAGCTGGAGGCTCTTGAGCGTGGATGCCCTCTGACTTGGTCCTATCATGGTCACTGCCTCCTCACTGACCTGATGTGAATTCATCCCCCATTTTTGCCCTGCCCCCACTCATCAGAATCAGTAGGAAGGCTTTTCCTGCACCAGCCCTCACAGCAATCACCCTCTGATTTTGCGGTCCTGGCCCCTTGGTTGGTTTTTGATCTAAAATGAAAGTCCTGGTGCCAACCGATTTGCACCCCTGTGGCCCCTCCTGTGACAACTGATGGTGCCAATCACCAGGACCCTGAGAGAAGAGAAGTGGCTTGTGAGGGAAGAAGCTGAGTCATATCGGAAGCACACAGAGTTTGTGAACCTGAAAGTTTGAGGAAGCCGTCGGATCTGCAAGTCCAGAACTCAGAAGAATACTTGGAATGAGAGAAAAGACTTAAGAGTGATTAGATTACACCCTGGTAACCGAAACCTTGGGAAGCCTCGCTGGGTCATGTGAAATAAGATGGGTGACCCCAGAATGAATCTAGAGACCACCAACACTCAATGGTCGGAAGAGGAATGACAATGGCAGCCAACGACTGAGGAGCCTGGGCCACTGCTTCAGCTTGCTCTGATCTCGGATGGCAGGAGGTGATGCAGTGTCTTAAAAGGTCTAACTTAGGGGCGCCTGGGTGGCGCAGTCGGTTAAGCGTCCGACTTCAGCCAGGTCACGATCTTGCACTCCATGAGTTCGAGCCCCGCGTCGGGCTCTGGGCTGATGGCTCAGAGCCTGGAGCCTGTTTCCGATTCTGTGTCTCCCTCTCTCTCTGCCCCTCCCCTGCTCATGCTCTGTCTCTCTCTGTCCTGAAAATAAATAAACGTTGAAAAAAAAAAAGGTCTAACTTATTACCAGAATCTATAGTTTAGTTTTGTCTGTTTTGGGATTTTATATAAATTAATCACACCGTACATATTCTTTTTTTAAAAATTGTTTTCATCTTGATTTATTTTTGAGAGAGAGAGAGAGAGAGAGAGACAGAGCGTGAGCAGGGCAGGGGCAGAGAGAGAGGGAGACACAGAATCCGAAGCAGGCTCCAGGCCCCGAGCTGTCAGCACAGAGGCCAACGCAGGGCTCGAACTCACGAGCTATGAGATCATGACCTGAGCTGAAGCCAGATGCTCAACCGACTGAGACACCCAGGCACCCCGACACTGTACATATTCTTTTGGGACTTGTTTTTTCCCCAATATTGCTTATATGGGTCATCCTGTTGTTATCTGTGTCTGGTGTTTGTTTAATTTCATTGTGGCTTAGAATCCTATTGGATAAATAACCTTCAACTTACATATCCATTCAGCTGTTGGCAGGCATGTGAGTTCTTTCCATTCAGGGTTATTCTGAATAATGCCACTTGGAATGTGCTTGTACACACATCTTTACACATGTATCTTTACACACATAAGCACTCACATCTTGGAGGCACACCTGGGGGTGGGTTATTTAGTAATAGTGTATGATTATCTTCAGCTCTACTAGATAATACTAAACTGTTCCCAAGCGATTGCACCCACTCAGCCTCCCCTCAGCCCCAGATGACAGATCCTGACATGTCATGTCCTTGCCAACATTTGATGGGGCCAAACTTTAAGTGTTACGGTAAGATAGCAAAACAATAGTATATCTGTGTTGTGTTTAAGGCTTTATTTTTTATTTCCCCGATGGCTGATGAGATTCAGCACATGGTCATATGTTCATTGGTCTTTGGATCACCTTTCTGTGATATGTTCATTAACGGCTTTTTGGTCATGCTGGCTTTTCTGGCTAACTTGCAGAAGTTCTTTGTATATTCTAGATACTAGTCCTTTGTCAAATATCTTTTCCCACAGGCCAGCTTATATTTCCATTATTTTTTATGGCATGCTTTGATGAACAGAGTTCTTAATTTTAATGTGTTAAATTTAGTAATCTTCCTGTGTGTGTATGTCATTAGAGCTTACTGCATTTTGTTTAAGAAATCCTTCCTATGGCACAAAAACAGACACTCAGATCAATGGAACAGAATAAAGAACCCAGAAATGGACCCACAAATGTATGGCCAACTAAACTTTGACAAAGCAGGAAAGACTATCCAATGGAATAAAGACAGTCTTTTCGGCAAGTGGTGCTGGGAAAACTGGACGGCGACATGCAGAAGAATGAACCTGGGCCACTTTCTTACACCAGACACAAAAATAAACTCAAAATGGATGAAAGACCTGAACGTAAGACAGGAAGCTCTTGAAATCCTTGAGGAGAAAGCAGGCAAAAACCTCTTTGATCTTGGCTGCAGCAACTTCTTACTCAGAACGTCTCCAGAAGCAAGGGAAACAGAAGCAAAAATGAACTACTGGGACCTCATCAAAATAAAAAGCTTCTGCACAGCGAAGGAAACAATCAGCAAAACTAAAAGGCAACCGACAGAATGGGAGAAGATATTTGCAAACGACATATCAGATAAAGGGTTAGTATCCAAAATCTATAAAGAACTCATCAAACTCAACACCCAAAAACCAAATAATCCAGTGAAGAGATGGGCAGGAGACATGAATAGACAATTCTCCGAAGAAGACATCCAGATGGCCAACCGACACATGAAAAAATGCTCAACATCACTCATCATCAAGGAAATACAAATCAAACCACAATGACATACCACCTCACACCTAACATTAACAACTCAGGCAACAACAGATGTTGGTGAGAATGTGGAGAAAGAGGATCTCTTTTGCATTGTTGGTGGGAATGCAAGCTGGTGCAGCCCCTCTGGAAAACAGTATGGAGGTTCCTCAAAAAATTAAAAATAGAACTACCCTATGACTAAGCAATTTCACTTAGGTATCTATACAAGGGATACAGGTGTGCTGTTTCGAAGGGGCACATGCACCCCCATGTTTATAGCAGCACTATCAACAATAGCCAAAGTATGGAAAGAGCCCAAATATCCATTGACATATGAATGGATAAAGAAGATATGGTATATGTATACAATGGAGTATTATTTGGCAACCAAAAAGAATGAAACTTTGCCATTTTCACCTTTGTGGATGGGTATTATGGGAGGGTATTACGCTAAGCGAAATTAGTCAGTCAGAGACAAACATCATATGACTTCACTCATATGAGGAATTTAAGACACAGAACAGACGAACATAAGGGAAGGGAAGCAAAAATTATATAAAAACAGGGAGGGGGACAAAACATAAGAGACTCTGAAATGTGGAGAACAAACAGAGGGTTAGTGGAGGGGTTGTGGGAGGGGGGATGGGCTAAATGAGTAAGGAGCATTAAGGAATTTACTCCTGAAATCATTGTTGCACTATATGCTAACTAATTGGGATGTAAATTTAAAAAATAAAATTAAAAAGAAAAAAGGAATCCTTCCTATTCCAAGGCCACGAAGATATTCTCTGGAATCCCTTTCTAGAAGCTTTTAATTCCCCACCTGGGCTGCTATGTTTTCTACTTCTGGTAATCATGGACTAAGACCCATGGGATGGCCTCCCCTCCCCTGGAGAAAACAATCATAAAACCTGGAAGCATTACCGAAAGCAAGAAGCAAATACTGTTGGGGGGACCCCACACAGACTGATGGAGGTTCATGCTCTTTGGAGGAGGGAGATGGGGAGCTATGTTTCCAGGTCTTTCGATCTGGGACTGAGTGTGGTCTACACAGCAAACATAGTCTCTTTGGCATGGGGAACCAGAGACGTGTAGCCAGGACTACAGCATGAATGCTGAAGACTATGGAGGAGCCCCATAGATGAGAAGGCCAGACGGGGTCCCCATATCCTGCTTCCCATATGGCCACTGACCCCGAACCACGCATGCACACAGCAGACTCCAAGTCCCCCCACTGAAGACAAAACATCCAAACAGATTTGAAGCTGTCTATGCCCCATTTCCACCAAGAAAACTACCCACCAGGGAGAGAAAGCAGTACCCATGCCAAAGTAACAGAGTTCTGAAGCCCACAGTTTAATTTTCATAAAGACCCAAATACAGTCCAAAACTACCCGACCCTGAAGAACCAAGGAAAGAGGACACATTTTCAAGAGAAAAGAAAATCAGTTGAGTTGGATTCCAAGTTTGCTTCTAGATGTTGAAATTTAATACTTCAGTCTTTGGTCTTTCTATTAACTTTTGTATATGGTGTTAGTAATGATCTCTTCTTCCTCCCTCCCTGTTTGGCCAGTCGATTTTCCCAATAGTGTTTATGGAAAAACCCCACTGATCTGCCACACATCCCATGACCATAAATCACTTTTATTTATTGCTTTACAGTTTTATAACCTTCATGTCTTTTAGTCCTGATTGCATTGGCCAAGGCCTCTGAGGCAGTGTGAGCTGACACTCTTATCCGGTTTTCAGCTCTCAGGCCCACTTGCTACATTGCATCATTGAGTATGGTACCTGCTGGAGGCCCTCTTGCTATCTTTTATCAGACTGAATAAGTTCCTGATTACTCTTAGTTTGCTAAGAGTTGGGTTTTTTTTTTTTATTATGAGTGCATGTTCAACTTTATTGAATGCTTTTTGTAAGTCTACTGAGGTGACCATCTTATGTTTCTAATTTAATGTGTCAATGTGATGAACTATTTTGATTGATTTTCTAATGCTAATCTCTTCCTGGGATACATTCCTCTTGGTGATGAGGTGTCTTTCCTGCTTGTTTTACTGATCTCAGTTCCTCAATATTTTGTCCAGGTTGCCTGCATCCGAGCTCCGGAGACAAACTGGCTTGTACTTCTCCTTTCTGGGGAAGCCCTCCTCTGGCTTCTACACCAAGGTTGTGCCAGGCTTGTGCAGCAGGTTGGGGGTGTTTCTTCTCTTTCTGTTCCCTGAAATCATGTGTGCAAGGTCAGTGTTGGCATTCCCGAAAGGCTTCCGAGAGTTCACCAAGGTCAAGGCTGCTCAGCGGAGCAAATGCTGGCCAGGTGGCTCTCAGGGCAGCCTGTCTCTCTGCTGGGGGCTCAGTACTGAGGCATCTCTCTCAGGAGCGCCAGGGTTTCAGCAGGAACCACAGCCCGTCTTGACATGCACACACCCCCGACAGGACTTGCTGCCCCAGGTTGGGGTGCAGAGGGCAGCGCCTGGGGACAGAAATGGCTGTGCTACTCTGGCTTTCCCGTAGCTTTCTGTTTGCGTCCAAAACTGACCTCGGAGTTCCACTGCTTCAGATCTTTAGCGCTTCCATGGTGTTTTCTGTCCCTAAACGTGGTCCTTTTCATTTCCTTTCCCTTCAGCAGGAAGGGTGAGCCAGACCCCCCGTTTTTCATGTCAGAGGCACGTCTGTACCCTGGTGTCATGACAGGAGGTGGGACGGTAACTCTTTTTTCTTCTCTGTGCAACAACATCAGCAGAGGCTTGGAGGCAGGTCTGTCTTCACACCCAATCACAAATTCCAATCAAATGGGCAAAGGCTGAGCGGGGAGAAAAGCTCATATTTAAACATTTTGTGAGTTAGCAAATGTCTTCGTGTCCTTCCTTAAATGAATAAAAATGGAAAGCTTAGTTTCAGTTGTCTGATCTGAGAAAGTCCTGTAATAAATGTCTTCAAGATGCACATCTCAGAGTAATAGAACCAGAGTCAGAAGTACCAGCAAAGTCTATGACTGCATATTTGCTCATGTGCTTGCAAGGAGAAAAAAAAATGTTCAGCTATGCCTGGCTTTCATCAAAAGGCCCGTAAATTTTATCTGTTTTCGTTCCTGGGGTTTAGTGTCTATAATATTCACAATTTTCAATGTTCCTTGAATAAAGAAAAACAATATGATGATGTGTCTGAATCTTTGTTCCACTTTGCTGTGAGAGACCTGTGGAAATTTAGCAACACTAAGGTATTATTGCTTTTTCCACGACAAAAGAACATGGACTTTCTTCAGTCTGAATCCAAAGTCATTGTTATTTAAAATAAAAGAAAGAGTCAGGAAGGGAGTTCTGGAAATAACGTGCAGTGGGTTTTATAAATCGCAGCCCCACTCCTATTAAGGGCTGGTGCAGAGCAGACGGGCACGTGTGTTCTCTGAGAGGATACGTCACTCACACACGCGTTCCTTTATTGGAGGTTATGTCACCACGGGACAGCTACAGAAAGCATTACACCATTTGGTGGATGCTTTTTATTTATTTATTTATTAAATGTTTATTTTTGAGGGAAAGAGAGAGCGTGAGCAGGGGAGGGGCAGAGAGAGAGGGAGACACAGAACCCGAAGCGGGCTCCAGGCTGCGAGCCGTCAGCACAGAGCCCGACGCGGGGCTCGAACTCACAAACCTCGAGATCATGACCTGAGCTGAAGTCGGACGCTCAACCGGCTGAGCCCCCCAGGTGCCCCTACTGTTTCCATAATTTCACTGTGCAGTCAGTCTTTCTCTGTCTCACTTATCTCACCTAGTGTAACGCCCTCAAGTCCATCAAGTTGTTGCAAATGGCAGGATGGCCTTATTTCTTATTGCTGAGTAAGTGTATGCATATACCACATCCTCCTTATTCACCCATTGATGGACGTTTAAATTGCCTCTATTTCTTGGCTATTGTGAATAATGTTTCAAAGCACATGGGAATATAGACATCTCTTTGAGATCCTGTTTTCATTTCCTTTGGACATGTGCCCAGAAGTGGAGTGGCTCTACTGGGTGGTGGTTCTATTGCTAATTTTGTGAGGAACCTCGTTACTGTTTTCTGCAGTGGACATTCCGACTCCACTGGCACCAGCAGGGCAGGAGGGTCCCCTTTCTCCACATCCTCAGCAACACTTGTTATTTCTTTCTTCTTGATACTATCACTGTGGCAGGTGGGAGGTAATATCTCACTGCAAGTTTGACTTGCGTTTCCCTGATGATGAGCGATGTTGCTACACGCGATTTTATCAGTCGCATAGCAATTCACTTTTCCTTCCTTCAGATTCTTTGCTCTTATAAATAAATCCACAATGAAATCCTTATATGTGATACTTTATGTATATTTCTGATTGTTTTCTGAAAATAGAGTTCTGGAAATGAGAAAGCATTGCTTCACCAATCAGAAAAGCCTCGGAATGGTGTGAGCTTGTGCAACATTTATTATTAAAGCCATCGTGCTCAGCCCTGGGAATGTGGACGTGGAAATGACAGAGCCCCTGCCGTCCGCAGACCTCCCCACCCTACGAGGCCCCGTGAGCTCAGACTCTTCTCCAGGGCCACCGTGGCAAAGGCTTTGCTGTAAAACCAGTTGTGCAGTGACCTCAGCAACTCAGCCCAACCACGCCCAGTCCCGGCCCCTGTGCACAAAACCCAAACCGGCAGGCCACGCTCAGCCCCATCAAGGGCCATTCTTAGAACAGCCAGCTCTCGTCAAACTGGGGATTTGGTCCAATACGGGTGTTTGTGTGTTTATGTTATTTTAAATTTCTAGGCTAATCAAAGTTTTGTAGATGAGAGTCTATCTTAATGAAAGCTTTCCCTGTAAATCCTTCGGTTAAGTAAAGAAAATCGTTACCCTTTTACGGATTTGTTTTTTAAATCCAGGTTCCAGAAGCTTAGAGGGAAACATGCTGGCGCGCTGTCCCTATATGTTGAAATCCACAGTGCCGGAGGGAGGGAGAGAAGTCGCCTCGGTTCTCCTTTGGAGATTCCAAGAGGATAGGACCCGTTTGTGCGTGAAAGTGGGCATATTATAGTGGACACATTGTGGACGGAACCACAGAGGAGCCTTAACCGGATGCATGTCAGGGTCCCAAGGCCTTCCTGATGCTCACCCCTGTCCGCTGTCCACGGCCGGGTCAGCCCTGGCCACCTGTACGGTCCTCACCATCTGTAGCCCTTTCCCTCTTGGTCCCCGTCCTGGGCTTGGCCCTAGAAGCCCCATCCAGCAAACCTGCCCAGGCGCTCAGGCCCTCCGAGCCCCTCAGGATCTGGGTCCCGAGCCCCCTGTCAAGCAGCTGCCACTTGGGGGCCTGAATGTTCTGCAGTCAGATCCCTGGGAAAGCATCCTTCTCCTTCCGGGAACATTTGCATGTTAACACGACATTCTTGATAGCCATTTGCACCAAAGGAAAAATGCAAGAGATTCGAGCACGAGGGCCCGTGGCCCCTGGGCTTCATCCCTGCCCGTGGGCACTGCCCTGCACCCTCGCTGGCCCCTCCTGGATCCCTGTCTTGGCACACGGCCTTTGCTGTGTGCCCGTCACCCTTTATGTCTCCTCCTGCCACTGCAGTGGAAACTGACTCTGTGTGACCTTCTTGTCAAAAGGGCGTATCTTAGCGTATTTTAACATATTTTAACATGTTTCAACTCACCTTGAAAGAAAAAGGCCACGTCACATATGGGAAGGGTGTGTCTGGTAACACGGCTGTAAGGGTGCACGTGTAACCCCGGCGTTCCCAGGACAAGCACGGAACAGCTCTGCCAACACCATGCCTTGGGAAGGCACCTGGAAGAGACAGACCTTTCGGTGAGCCTCGGGGTCGCTCCAACCGGCGAGGCCCCACGAGGCGTCCCAGACGCTGTGGCTCCCCGCACGGCTCCTGAGGGGCCATGTGTGACGGCAGCGAGCCCCCCGCAGACACAGAGCCAAAGAGGAGCCAAGCTCAGCAGAGGACACGTGCTCCTGACGCGGCAGAGCTCGGGCAGGACTCAGAGCAGGAGTTTCTGAAACACATTTGAACCTTCCAAGGGGCCCCTCGGGTTAGCGAGGGGACAAACACAGGTGGAGTTAAAACCTTCGACCGTCAGGGGGGCGGGGGCGGGGGGCGGGATCCTAGCAGATGTGGGGAAAATGTATTCCGTTAGAAGCAAAAGAACAAAAAGCCATCAGTGAGCTAAATGGTCAAACAAACACACCAACGAAAGGCGGAAGTTGAGGAAGATTAAGTGACGGTTACCAAATGAATAAATCAAAGTGCCGCGTCCCGCAGAACCAGAGACCCCTTCGGTGCGATGCCCGTATTATACATTTGACCGTATTTGAATATTATCAGTTCTCAACTTCTCCAAACAGCTGATCGCTTACGCTAGAAATGTCTCGTACGCACGACTGACCAGAGCGGCTTTTCCCAGCAGAACTCGGGCTGCGCAGCGCTGTCTGAGGAGCTCTGATCAGATGTCCCTTTCTAGCCCCGTCAGCACCGACGTGCAAGTCAGAAAGACGGCGGGAGCCCGTTGCCGCCCCGCAACCGGGCGCCGTGGCCAAACGCTGAGGGCCTTCTCTGCTCGCGTGGCTGGACACCCAGCCGCACCGTGGCTGCGTGGATTCCGACGCCCGAAGCCGGCTCCGGCTGTCGGAGGGGCCGTGTGTCTCCGGAAGATCAGCCTGGGCTTCTCCCCACAAGAGCTGGACCCCAGAAGCCCCAAGACAGAGAGAGTGAGCAAGCTGGCTGCTGTCCCAGCGTGGAAAGGAGGGAGCTCCGCCAGGGCACGGACACGGCAGGGAGGGTGGCTCCACGGACGGGGCCTTTCCCCGAAGACACCGCCTGCATCGTGCAGAGAACGGTTGCGATGAACTGCCTGGATTGCAACGAGACCCGTCACTGAGGTTTTCCGGGAAACTGTCATGAAGTGTTCCCTGGCCTGCGGCGTCTGTAAGGCGAACGTCCCCTGTGGGACTGTGAGGTCGTTCCCTCGTGACCGTTTGTGCAGGACTCGCTTCTGCTCCGAGCACCCTCTTCGGGAGCGTCATTCTCCTCCCCACCCCAGCAACTCAGCAAAGATCCCGTAAGTCTCTGCAGAACACAGCTCGAAAAGCACGGAGTAGGAACCTTCTGAACCAGGTACAAGCCACTTGTGATCAATCCTGGCTGCTGTGAACACCAGCCAAACGGTAGCAGGCAAGGAACATTCCTGACGCCCACCATACGCCCAACAGCATGCCCGCACTGTGGCGGACACGAGGTCCACGTGGCAAGAAGCTTCCTGTGTGTCTCGGCGGGAAAGGACAGGGTTCACCTGTCAAACCGCAGCAGGGGCCTTGCCAGGAGACGGTGACAGTTCACACCCTGAATAAGCAATTGATTCACGTTCCTTCCGAAGCTCCTCGTGCCCACGTGGACAGAACCTGAGAAGTGGCTTCTCCCTGAGAGGAGCGTGTTATCCACGCCACGGCTCGAGCTCTCTCTGCCGCTATTTACGGGGACCCCCCCCCGACCACCTCCCTGTGGTTACAGCCACACGAGCCGGGAGCACCAGCCGACCCGGCCGCTCTTCAGCACGTGAACCAAGTAAACTCAGAGCCGACCTTGAATCTTCTCTTCTGAAGCCGAGACGAATAAAGCTGTTGGATAAAATATGATTTCTCTTCTCATGAAGCAGAAACCGGGAGCGGCACCCATAACCAGGCTCTTTTCCCCTCTCTCCTGCCCGCTGCACCAGGCAAGCAACAGGCTCGGTTCAGGTCTGTCAAAGATCTGTGTTCACGTGCTCTTAGGACGAAAATCGCTTCTGGTGAGACGCCTCACAAGCTCGACCACAAGCAGTTAACCGAGACAATTTACAACGGTTATCATGCCTGGTTCTTAAAATAGTTTTCCATTGGAAAAATGAAGAGACTTACTGGTTTTTTTAGACAACCATATTTCTTCCTGGGATATGTGAAATCCTCTGGCCCCTTCCTGCCCTTGCACTATTTTGTGAGTATCAATTTAGAAGAGATGTTTTGTTTTCTTTTTTGAAAATTTTGTTTTATTTGAGAGAGAGTGTGTGAGCAGGGGAGAGGGGCAGAGGGAGAGAAAGAGAATCCCAAACAGGCTCCCCACTCTCAGCACAGAGCCTGACACAGGCTCGATCCCACGACTCTGGGATCATGACCTGAGGTGAAGTCAAGAGTTGGATGCTTGGGCGCCTGGGGGGCTCAGTCGGTTAAGCGTCTGACTTTGGCTCAGGTCATGATCTCACAGTTCATGAGTTGGAGCCCCGAGTCAGGCTCTGTACTGACAGCTCGGAGCCTGGAGCCTGCTTCAGATTCTGTGTCTCCCTCTCTGTCTCTCTCTCTCTCTGCCCCTCCCCTGCTTGTGCTCGCTCTGTCTCTCAAAAATAAATAAACATTTTGAAATAAATAAATAAATAAATAAATAAATAAAATCAAACACCCAATTCTCAGCAACAAGGACAAAAACTCACAAGGTATAGAATGAAACAGGAAAACACGGCTCATTCAAAGGAACAGAATTCACTATCCCTGAGAAAGCTTACACATGAGATTTATTCCACAAAAAACTTTCAAACAATCATCTGGGGGCACCTGGGTGGCTCAGTCGGTTAAGCATCCGACTTCGGCTCGGGTCATGATCTCCCGGTTCGTGGGTTCGAGCCCCGCGTCCGGCTCTGTGCTGACAGCTCGGAGCCTGGAGCCGGCTTCGGATTCTGTGTCTCCCTCTCTCTGCCCTTCCCCCGCTCGCACTCTGTCTCTCTCTCAAAAGTAAGTAAACATTAAACAATTGAAAAACAGAAATAAATAAAAGGAGACACCCTCACCCTTTGAATGCGCACATAGAAGAACGCACGCAGAGTTGGACACAGGCCCAAGGGAGGCATGCACGTGGATGACGGTGCTGTGGCTATCTCCTGACACTAACATCTCAGGGTGCGTGGGAAGGCGGTAGGTGGACGTTGGGAGAAAGAGGTAAGAAAAAAGGAACATAGGTCAAGGGACCAAGATTTACTGAGTACTCACCCCCTCCGTGTCAAGCACCGAACTTGGCACTGTGGATACATGCTGTGGATATCCTCACACAATCTATGAAGGAGATAATGCTATTCCCACTTTTCAAAGAAGAAAACCAAGACCAAAGGAGGTGAATACAGCTAGCAAACGTCTGGGTCTCACTCCGAAGCTCTTCATACCTGTTACGGGCTGACTTGTGTGCCCCCGAAATTCACATGAGGGCCTCAGAATACGACCGTATCTGGAGACGGAGTCTCGGAAGAGGTGAATAAGGTAAAGTGAGATCACTACGGTGGGTCCTCATCCAACATGACTGGTGTCCTTGTAAGAAAAGGAGATCAGGACACACACATACACGTGCACAGAGGGCCGACCACGTGAGGACACGGGAAGAGATAGCATCTGCGCGTCTAGGAGAGAGGTCTTGGGAGACACCAGCTCTGCCCATGCCTGGATCCAGCCTCCAGGACGTGGGACGGTGAGTGTCTGTCGTTGAAATGCCCACGGTGTGATTTGCCATGGCTGCCAAGCAACCACGGTACTGTAGTCAAACACGCCGCGGTGGGAGCAGCGGGGCAAAGCTCTTCCCAAGCATGGTTCCCAGAAATGCCAACAGGAGAACTGAAGAAGATGGTTCTCAGGTCAACCAAGGGTGAATAAGCTAGCTCGAACAAACTTAAATGACTTTCTTACAATTAGAGAATTTCTCGTATTTGTATATGCTACTATGAAATGAAACTCTGAGGGGCACATAAAAAGCAGAATCTCTAAAATGTATCCAGACACGTAGGGACAATGTCATTGGAGGAAACGTCTTTCCATTTCAGACACAGCAGTTCATTCCGTGGCTCCAGCATGGACAGGACCTCAGATACGTCCTCGGGAGGGGAGGGCCATGACCGCGTTGGGAAGGGTCAAATACCAATACGGTTAGTGCTTCAAAGAAGTCAATTTGGGACACCTTTACCTCCTTCTCCTTGTTCTTCCCATTAATACTGGTCTTATGAATGTAAATGAAATTCATCTGGGATTTAATGTGAAATGTTTGGGTAATAAATTATCAGCTCTTTTTCACTTGTCCATTGATAAAAATTTAAAGCATATCAACTGATTTCCTACCACAGTACCTGTGTTTTTTCGCAGACACCCAAAAACCTCAGATAAGCACCTTGTATGTAAACCTTCACACCCTGACCACGTTCTTCTAATTCACACCCCTTGACCTTTCTTGAACGTTAGAAGAATAAAAAAGGGTCACATGTCACATGGTAGGAGGCACGTTTCATTCCAACCGCCATACCCTTGCCCTCGTGGCCATGAAAATGGGGAGATGTTATACCACAACTGGTCTCTACCTTTCCTGCACAACTGCAATAATGATTAAATCCATGGCTTCCTCTCACCATGAAACAGGTTATGCGCATGATGGACCCATAGAAATAGGAAGGAGTTGACCTCCAACTTAAGAAAAAGTATCTATTTGGGGCTCCTGGGTGGCTCAGTTGGTTAAGTGGCTGACTTCAGCTCAGGTCATGATCTCACGGTTCGTGAGTTTGAACCTCACGTCGGGCTCTGTGCTGACAGCACAGAGCCTGGAGCCTGCTTCGGATTCTGTGTCTCCCTCTCTCTCTGTTCCTTCCCCCGCTCGTACTCTCTCTCTCAAAAATAAAGATTAAAAAAAATTTTTTAAAGAAAAAGTATCTATTCAAACTATTATTCTCTTTATTTAACTTAAAAATTTTTTAAATGTTTTTATTTATTTTTGAGACAGAGACAGAGCATGAGCAGGGGAGGGGCAGAGAGAGGGGAAGACACAGAATCTTAAGCAGGCTCCAGGCTCTGAGCTGTCAGCACAGAGCCCCATGCGGGGCTCGAACTTACAAGCTGTGAGACCATGACCTGAGCTGAAGTCGGACACCTAACCGACTGAGCCACTCAGGCACCCCTCTTTGTTTAACTTTTAAATTTGAGTATAGCTGACACACAATGTTACATCGGTTTCAGGTGTCCAACATAGTGGTTCAACTTCTTTATATGTTATGCAATGCTCTACGCTCTATTTTTTAAGGAACTGTCAAAATTCATATAGACAAGTATTTTGCTATCTTGTGAGGACACTAAATTTCATTGCTCCATAGTATATATTTTATAAACTAGTCATCTATTAAAAGTAAGGTTCCAGAATGACATTCTGGCGTGTGAAATTCTACACAAGTTCTAGATCTGTGTCCTCTGAGCTTCCCTCAAGGGAAATTACTTATGTGTCTAGAATGTGCCCATTTTGAGAGAAAAAATTGGAGACTACATACATCCTCAATAGTAGAGTAATTGTTAAATGACTTACGATGTATTCACACAAAGTGATGATGGGATGGCATCCAAATTCTTGTTAACATGGGAAGTGCTCAAAATATATAAAATTCCATGTATAAGCTCATCTATGTAATCTTACACATAGTCATTTTAAAAATTGGAAGAAATAAAAATTGGAAAGATATTGTGGAGGATTTCCCTTTTTCAGCTTTATTGAGATATATTTGATATATATGTAGCATTGTGTAAGGTGTAAAATGGGATGATTTGATACACATTTGTAGTGTTAAATGGTTAACACCCTTATTATCTCACATAATTATCGTGTGTGTGTGTGTGTGTGTGTGTGTGTGTGTGAAGAGAACATTTAAGATCTACGCTCTTAGCAAGTTTCGAGTATATAATACTGTACTGTTAACTATGCTGTGACTATACATTACATCCCCAGAACTTATCCATCTTACAACTTGGAGTTTGTATCGTTTGACCCACATCCCCCCATTGCCCCCACCCCCAGCCCATGGCAATCACCACCATACACTCTGCTTCTACACATTCACCTTTTTAATTTTCTTTAAGTTCAGCTTTTTTAGATTCCGCATGTGAGATCATATTATGTTTGTCTTTCTCTGACTTCTTTCACATGTCAAAATGCCTTGAGGTTTCATCCATGTTGTCATAAATGGCAGGATTTCCTTTCTCTCATAGCTGAATAATATTCCATTAAACACACACACACACACACACACACACACACACACTGGATTCTTTATCAATTCATCCATAGACAGACACTCAAGTTGTTTCTATATCTTGGCTATCGTGAATAATGGCGCAATGAACACGGGTAGACATCTCTTCAATATCATGATCTTGTTTCCTTCAGATACACACCCAGATTTAGGATTGCTAGATAATATGGTAGTTTTATTTTTAATTTATTTTATTTTTATCTGAGGTGGGAGGAGCAGAGAGAGAGGGAGACAGAGAATCCCAAGCAGGCTCCACACTGTCAGCACAGAGCCCGATGCAGGGCTCAATGACCGTGAGATCATGACCTGAGCCGAGATCAAGAGACAGACACTTAACTGACCAAGCCACCCAGGCACCTCTATTTTTAATTTTTAAAGTGTGGGGCTCACTTTAATTTGTGAAGCCCAATGTGGGACTCAAACTCACAATCCCAAAATCAAGAGTCACATGGTTTACCGACTGAGCCAG
The DNA here is from genome assembly GCF_022079265.1 of Lynx rufus. Taxonomy (NCBI): domain Eukaryota; kingdom Metazoa; phylum Chordata; class Mammalia; order Carnivora; family Felidae; genus Lynx; species Lynx rufus. Next base: position 701,817 of record NW_025814889.1, read on the forward strand.
CCAGGTACTCCTATTTTTAATTTTTTTTGATGGACCTCCATACTGTTTTCCACTATGGCTGCACCAATTTACATTCCCACCAACAGTGCATGAGATTCTCTTTACTTCACATCCTCACCAACACTTGTTATCTCTTATTGTTTTGATAACTTAACAGGTGTGAATTGATAGCCCATTGTGGTTTTGATTTGTATTTCTCCAATGTTTAGTGATGTTGAGTACCACCTGTTGGCCATCTGGATGTCCTCTTTGAAAAAAATGTCTATTCAGGTCCTCTGCCCATATTTTAATTGGACTATTTGTTTTTGGTGTTTTTTTTGAGTTGTACATTAACTATTCACCAGATACATGGTTTGCCAATATTTTCCCCATTTCGTAGGTTGCTTTTTCATTTTGTTGATTATTTGCTTTGTGTGCAGAAGATTTTAGTCTGAAAAAGTCCTATTTGATGATTCTTGCTTTTGTTGCTTGTGCCTTCATTGTCATATTCAAAAAATGTTGCCAAGATCAATGTCGGGGAGATTTTCCCATTTTCTTCCAGGAGATGTATTGTTTCAGGTCCCGTGTTTTAGTCTTTAATCCATTTCCAGTTAGTTTTTGTGAGTGGTATAAGACAGGTGTCCAATCTCATTCTGTGATTATCTGGTTTTTCCAACAACATTTATTGAATGGACTATCGTCCCACGATGAAAATTAGTCGACCATATATGTGTGGGGTCATTTCTAGGCTCTCTGTTCTGTTCACATGGGTCTACGTGCCTGTTTTTATGCCAGTAGCACACGGTTTTGACGACTTAACTTTGTGATAGTTTGAAATCAGAAAGTGTGATGTCTCTGGTTTTGTTCTTTCTCAAGACGGCTCTTATTGTGGATACATGTGAATTTTAAGATTGCTGTGAAAAATGCCATTGGAATTTTGACAGGGATTGCATCGAATCTACAGATAGCTTTGGGTAATATGAACGTTCGAAACAGTGTTAACTCTCGCAGCACCTGTGTGGCTCAGTCAGTTAGGCATCCAACTCTTGGTTTCATCAGATCATGATCTCCCAGTTTCGTGGGTTCGAGCCCCACATCGGGCTCTGTGCTCATGCTGTCTCTCTCCCAAAATAAATACATTAACTTAAAAAAATAAACAATATTAACTCTTCCATGAAGACAGGATATTTTTCCTTTTGTTTTTTCTTTTATTTCTTTCTTCAAAGTCTTACAGTTTTCAGTGTACAGATATTTCCTCTCCTGGTTAAATTTATTCCTGGGTATTTTGTTCCTTTTGATGCTATTATAAATGGAATAACAATTTTCTCATTTAGGTATTTCATTTCAGTGTATAGAAACACAACTGATTTCTCTATGTTGATTTTGTATCCTGTAACTGTACTGAATCTGTTGATTAGATCTAACAGGGTTTTTGGTGGAGTCTTTAGAATTTTCTAAATATAAGTTCATCTCATCTGCAAACAGAGACAATTTTACTTCTTTCTTTCCAGTTTGGTTGTCTATTTCTTCTTCCCAGCTAAGCACTGAGACGAACTCCCAGTGCTATGATAATGGAAGTGGTGAGTGTGGGCATCTTTCTCTTGTTCCTGATCTTAGAGGAAAAGCGTTCACCCTTTTGCTGTTGAGTATGATGGAAACTGTAGGCTGGTCACATGTGCCATTTATTATGTCACGGTATGTTCCTTCTACACCCAATTTGTTGAAAGTTTTTATCATGAAAAGATGCTGAATGTTGTCAAATGCTTTTTCTGGTTCTATTAGATGACCATAGGATTTTTATCCTTCATTTTAACACTGTGTGTCACATTCATTGATTTGTGTATATTGAATCATCCTTGCATCCCAGGGATGATCCCACTTGATCCTAGCGTATGATCCTCTAGATGTGCCGCTGAATTTGGTTTGCTAATATTTTGTTGAGATTATTTGCACCTATGTTTTTCAGGGATATTGGTCTTATCTTAAAGTGTTTTCTTGTACTGTCCTTATCTGGCTTTGCTATCACTGTAATGCTGGCCCTATATCATGAGTTTGGAAGTGTTCCCTCTTTAATTTTTTGAGTTTGAGAATTAGAATGAAATCTTTAAATGTTTCTCCAGGGAAGAAATTCTCCAGGGAAACGGTCCGGGCTAGGCTTTTCTTTGTTGGGAGATTTTTGACTACTGATTCAGTCTCCTTACTTATTTCGGTCTGTTCAGATTTTCTAGTTTTTCATGAGTCAATATTGGTAGGTTGTATCTTTATAGAATATTATCCTTTTTTTCTAGGTGGTTCAATTTTGGGCATATGATTGCTTTTGGTAGATTCTTATGATCCTTTGTATTTCTGTGGTATTAGTTGTGAGGTCTCCTCTTTCATTTCTGATCTGAGTCTTTTATTCTTAGTCTAGATAAAGGTTTGTCAATTTTGTTTATCTTTTTAAAAAAACAGTTCTTAATTTTGTTGATCTTTTCTATCATTTTCCTGATCTCTATTTCATTTATTTCTGCTCTGATCTTTGTTATTTCCTTCCTCCTGCTAACTTTGGGCTTAGTTTGTTCTTTTTGTAGTTCATTGAGGTCCCAAGTTAGGTTGTTTATTTGAGATCTTTCATTTTTCTTCATGTAAGCATTTAACACTATAAACTTTGCTCCTAGAACTGTATTGGTTGCATTTCATGTGTTTTCATATGTTATGTTTCTGTTTTTGCTTTACAATATTTTTATTTCTGTTTTGATTTCTTCTTTGACTCCAGGGTGTGTTAATTCCAACTCATCTGTAAAAATCCAACTTTCCCCCTCTTAATGATTTCTAATTATTGTGGTCAGAAAAGATACTTGGTATGACTTTAGTCTTAAATTTGCTGAGACCGTTTTTTGTGGCCTAATACGTGATCTATCCTGGAGAGTTTTCAGTGAGCACTCGACAAGAATGTGCATTCTGCTGGATAGAATGTTCTGTATGTGTCTGTTAGGTCCATTTGTTCTAAAGTGTGATTCAATCCCAGTGTTTCCTTGTTGATTTTCTGTCTGTCCATTGATAATAGTCAGGTACCGAAGTCCCCTACTGTTACTGTGCTATTTCTGCCTTCCAACCTGGTGGTATTTGTTTAATATAGTTAAGTGCTCCAATGCTGGATGCATAGATATTTACAATTATTTTATCCTCCTGATGCACCGATCCCTTTATCATTGTATAATAATCTTCTCTGTCTTACTACAGTTAGAGTCTATTTGGTCTGATAGAGGTACGGCTACCCTCACCCTCCTCTGCTTTGCACTTTGCACGGACCATCTTATTCCATCCATTTGAGCCTCTCTATGTCCTCGAAGCTGAAATGAGTCGTAGGCAGACTATGGTTTGGTCTCATGCTTCCAAATCCATTCAGGCACTCCATGCCTTTTGATCGAAAATTCGATCCTTTTACACTTCAAGTAATTAATAATAGGTAAGGACTTACTAATGCTGTCTTATTCATTGGTTTCTTGTGCTTTACAGCTTCCTGTCCTTTCTTTATCTCTTGGTGCCCTCCCTTGTGAATGGATGATTTTCCATAGTGCTATGCTTTGATTTTCTTCTTTCTGTCCTATTCATCTACTATAGGTTTTGGCTTTGTGATTAATATGAGGCTTACAGAAAAAAAAAAAATATCCTAGAACAATGAATTCTGCTCTGGTAACAACTTCACTTTGATATCATCCAACACTCTGCCCTTGGATTCCCTCCCCTCTTATGTTGTTGAGGTCACAATTTATATCTTTTTATAGCGTGTGTCCATGATCGTAGCTATATTTTTAATACACTTATCTTCTCTTTACTAGAGTTGGCTAACACACAAGCAGATCACATGACTAGACGGTTGTGGGTGTTTGCCAGGGCAGCTCATTCTCAGATATTCAACACTCACATGTTGCTAATTAGCCTGGAGACCCTCTCGCAGCACTTCTCCTGAGGCAGGTCTGCTGGCGATCTCCTTCTGCTTCTGTTTGTCTGCAAGCGTCTTTCTGCCCTTCATTTCCGAAGGGCGGATTTGCCAGGAACAGTGTTCATGGGGCCCGTTTCCTCTTCTGCACATTCCCGCTGCCTCCAGCCTCATGGTTTCTGCAGAGAAATGCACAGATAATCTCGTGGGCTCCCCTGTAGAAGGTCAGGTTCTCTTCTCTTGCTGCTTTTAAGATTCTCTCATTGAGGGGTTCCTGGGGGCTCAGCCGGTTAAACATCCAGCTCTTAACTTTGGCTCAGGTCATGATCTCACAGTCATGGGATCGAGCCCCATGTCTGGCTCTGTGCTAACTGCAAGGAGTCTGCTTGGGATCCTCTCTCTCTCTCTCTCTCTGCCCCTCCCCTGCTCATGCTCTCTCTCTCAAAATAAATTAAGGACAAAACTTTTTAAAAAAAGATTCATTCATGTAAAAAAAAAAAGATTCTCTCTTTGACTTTAATTTTATTATAATGCGCCCTAGAAAAGATATTTTTAGGTTGAATTTTTTTCATGAACTCAAACGTCCCGATCTCTCCCCAGATCTGGGCTGTTCTCAGCCATTATTTCTTTACACAAGCTTCTGTCCCCTTCTCCTCCAGGGCTCCAATAACCTACAGATAGCTTTTCTTGATTATCTCACGGTTCACATGGTCTTCTTCGTTCTCCTCTGACTGAAGAGTTTCAAAGTTCCCACCTCCAACTTCACAGAGTCTTTCACCTGACCCACCAAATCTGCTGCATTTTTCAGGCCACTCAGTGAATTCTTCCGCTCCAGAATTTCTGGTTGGGGGCTTTTTTTTTTTTTTTTATGATTTTTATCTTTTCTAAACTTCCAATTTTGTTCATGTATTGTTCTCCTGCTTTTGTTGAATTGTCTTTGTTCTTTTCTTATGGCCGCTGAGTTTCCTTGAAACAGCTATTTTGAATTTTTTATCGGTAAATCCCAGAGCTGCACGTCTGTGGCGTCTTGCGGTTACTGGAAATCACTGTGATCTTCTGGGGGTTTCTGTTTCCTTGTTTGTCCACATTCCCGCATTGCTGTCTTCACATCTGAAGTATCGATTCTGGTCTTTACTAGCTGCTTTCGGGAGAGAAATGCCTTCTGTCAGCCCCGCTAGGGATTCCGATGCTTTCTCAGGCCCCCTACGCGTACGCCTGCTCCATACTTCTCCATCACTCTTACAGCAAAACCCTCAGGCTTGTGTGCCTCCTCTCCCCCCTGCAGTGCACCAGGCCAGGTATTCACAGTCTCTCTCACTTGCCCAGAGGTGGTGCTAGTTCTCAGCTTTGTGGTCTCCCCCAGGCCCGCAGATTCAGGACGGCTTTCTGTGCATGCTCACTAGCTATCTGCAAGGGTCAGCCTCCCCACTAGGAGTGTGCACGGGGGGCTGGCCATGGAGAAGGGAGGTCTGCGGGTGAGGCATACCGAGTGCTGGCGGCACCAGGGGCCGGGAGGGGGGTCCGTGGATGGGGTGTCCCCGCAGTCTGCAGGCAGGCCTCCTGATGAAAACCTGACAAGCTCAGAAGGATCTATGTGTCTCAGTGCCATCGGTGCCCTGGCTGTGGTTTTCCGAGCCACCCCCCACCCCAAGTCATGCGGCTCCCGGCTCAGCCGTCCGGGTGGAGCGGGAAGGAGATGGGCTCGTTGGCAGCTCCTGCACGGAGGGGAGCTGGCTACTCACTCAAGCCTCTCGCTTCCCCCGAGGAGCAAGCGCGGGCTGAGAAAGGCGACGTCGGCCTGAGCTGTGCTGCTGAGTGGTGGCGATGCTGTAAACTGTTCCTATCCCCTCCCCAGGGCACCAGTCTCAGAGTTTCCTGCTCCTTTGGTATCCGGAGCTTCTCCACGGAACTCCTGGATGCCCACTAGGCTCTGTCGTCTACAGGTGATGGTCTAAGACAGTGTTCTCCAGGGGCCCCAGGACCGTGGCCAAAAGGGGCCGGAGCTGGTCCACCGCTAGGACCAAGGTCTGTGAGCCTGTTTCCCAAGGTTCCCCTGCTGGCCCCCTGGCTCCCACAAAGGCACCGTTGTCCGTGGATGGATGTCGAATCATTATCGCTGGCAGAGGTACGTACAAGTGAGGAACATCTCTTTTGGCCCCTTGTGAATCGCTGTCCAGATTTTCTTATTTTCCTCCAGTGTCCACATTGTAGATGCTTCATAAGTAGATATTCCCTATATACTAGGAATTAGTAAAAATATTTGTGGAAATTCTTGCTCACATAAGTTGTTCTTTCATTTGTCAAAATCGTTAGCCACTGCCCGTAACGTACCTACCAACTGCTTGTTTTCCATGAGTCCCTCAACTCTCTGATGTAGGTGAACACGTTGGAAACGTTGGTAGGAGGCACTGTGACGTGCAGAAGGGAGGCAGATGAGCAACTCGGATTTTACTCTGCCCCGCAAGTTGGATACTGTATCTAAGTGCTTTTTTCACATTTTAACTTCTGTGTGATACACTGCATCTTAAAATGATAGCTTGTCGTAAGTTTGGCTGGCAGAATTTTTCCTTTCTTTGTGACTCACACAATAGCGGTGTGCCTTGTGGTCGAAGGCACCTTGGGTTCCACGAAACGTGATCATTCCTTGCGGACTTTCTTATGTGCTTCAAGCAGCACTAATGGAGATAGAAATTTCAGTATGTGCTCTGCTCAATCTCCTGGGATAGGTAAAAAAAGCAGAAACCTTTTCTCATAATCCAAAGTCTATTTTTTATCTCCATATCCTGCACATGTTTTTAAGTAATGAAACTTTTGTTTTTAAAAAAGTGATTTATGCACATTCACAACTTACAGAAATTACCAAAAGGTGATGTTAAAAAACAAAACAAAACTTTTAAAAAACGTTAGCATGGCTGGGTGGCTCAGTTAGTTAAACATCTGACTTCAGCTCAAGTCATGATTTTGTGGTTCATGGGTTCGAGCCCCAGTTCGGGCTCTGCGCTGACAGCTTGGAGCCTGGAGCCTGCTTCGGATTCTGTGTCTCCCTCTCTCTCTCTGCCCCTCCCCTGCCCATGCTCTGTCTTTCTCTGTCTCTCAAAAATAAATACACATTAAAAAAAAAAATGTCATCCTAAATCCCTCCGTTGAGAAATAAACAGAATTGACATTTGGTAAACATTATTTTAGAAGTCTCTAGAAAAGAACGTTTCCTCTGAAGTCACTAAATGGACGTTCCGTTCCATTTACGGGATCGCTGTGTCAGGACGGAAGCTGCCCTCGCGTAGGATCATGTACATCTCTCTGTAGCGTCATCGCTAGCTCTTGAACCACTTGGACCTCTCCCTGTGTCGCTCTGACGATCTCAGCCTTCTCCCCATGCCATCAGTTCGGCTCTTCAGTCGCGTCTGTCTGTTCCCTTTTTGCGAATAAAAGATACTCGTCTGCGAAGTTTCGCCTCGTTGGCGCTCTGGCTCTCGGCTCTGCGTCATGTCGTCTTACCGCCTCGTGGGAACTTCTGCTTTATCGAGTCCGTGCAATTACGTATTTCCCTAGGAAGCAAGAAGCACCTGCAGAGAGTTTGCTTCTTCGCCTGGGCTGCTGGTCTTTGGCCACCGTGCTCCCTCCTTCCCCAGTTTCCGGGATGCACTCCCGTCTCCGCCTCACTCGCCGCGCACTCTGGCAGCGCTGTGCTTGCCCTCGCACCCTCCCAACCTCGTCTGAGGCCGCTGTCCCCTCCTTCGGAGCACGGGCGCTGCCGCGGTCCAGCCGGGGGCACGTGTGGGCTTGTGTGGGGCAAGAGGGGTCGGTGGGAAAAGCACCCCGGGCTCTGAGGCACGTCCGGGGGGCCCGGGGCCCGTGTCCCCGTCCCACATCCAGGTAACCGGCTCTGTGACGGCCGCTCCTCCAGCCACGTTTCCCCCCGCCCTGCTCAGTCAGGACATGTCTCCAAGCTGGCGGAAAGTTCTGGAAGCCAGCAGGCCTCAGGGCTCCTCCGGGGCCGGAAAGCCCTGGCAAGGGCCCCCGGCGCTCCTACCCCTCCTGCTCCCGGGGACCGGCCTCACTCGGCCGGACGGTCCACCCGGCGGACAGTCTGCTCGCCCGCCGCTGTTGGGCGTCAGCGGGGATTCCCGGGCTGCTCCTCGGCGCCGAGGGGCAAGGGCAGGATCCGAGGCTGTGCCCGTGGCCCCCTCTGTGCCGGCCACCAACGTTCGCACCTGAGGGTGAGAGCTGGCCCCCTTCCTTTCTGTCTGGCGGGCTGATTTCACTGCCCGGCTCACGGGGTAGGTGTCCCAGGCGGGGCTCCGTCAGGCTAGCCCGGCGCTGACTGGCTGTGTGTGCTTGAACTCGCAAACACTGGCTGACCGATTTAGACGAAGTGCTTCCTCCGCCCGCAGGGCGTCCTTCTAATCTGGGCGCTGACTCATCACTGCATGGTCACATGACGTCTGCCTCCGGAGGTGTCCCTTGAATTCGACACGGTGCCCGGCTGCCTCTGCCGACCGCGAGCAGCTGCCCCCGTCCCCTCGGGGAGCTCCTGAGTCCCTGCCGTGCTTTGCGGCCTCCAGAACCCCACCTCGGCGTGGTACGGGGGCCTGGAGACAGTGGGGACAATGGGAATTCACACTATACACCCGAGCCCGAGCCAGGGGGCCTCCTGGAATCCTGCACTCGTCTCAGCTGTGCTGTGGCCTCTCTTGATTTTCCAAGTATTTCCTCCATTACACTAGTCAACACAACCAGTTAACTTCTTTAAAGGACATTCCTAAAAACTAAAAAATAACCAGAATCCGTAGTTCACACTAGGGTCACTCCTGGCGTTGTGCGTTCTATGGGTTTCAACAAACATACAAGGACACGTGTCTGTCATGGTATCACACAGAGTAGTTTCACTGCCCCCCAAATATCCTCTGCGCCCCACCTGGTCATCCCTCCCTGCCAACACCTGGCAACCCCTGATATTTTCACTGCCTCACGGTTCCGCTTTTTCTAGAATGTCATAGACGTAGACTCATGCAGCGCGCGGCCTTTTCAGACTGGCGTCTTCCACTTGGTCATACTCATTTACGGCTCCTCCGTGCCCCTTCACGGCTCAAGCGCTCATCTCCTTCCAGCACTGGATCATGTCCCGTCGTCTGGCTGGACCACAGGTGACTTATCTATCACCTACTGAGGGACATCTTGGTTTCTACCTGGGTGATCACAGGCTTCTAATTTTTTGTTGTTAAATACCGAAAATAGGAGCACAATTACCGGATCATATGGTGAGAGTATGTTTGGTTTTGGTGATTACTTTTGAACGTTGATGATCTGTCAGTTGTAACAAATGCACCATCTGGTGGGGGTGTTGATAGTGGGGGAGGTGGGGGGGCAGGGACATGTGTGGGAGTCTCGGTACCTTCTTCCAATGTTGCTGTGAACCTTAAACTGCTCTAAAAACAAATTCCTTTTTAAAAAATCCCCAAAACAGAAACATTTTGTTTGGAAGTGTTTCAACCAACACTTTTATTGACTTATGATGTATTCACATAAAAACTTAAAAAAAGGTTCCTTGGAAATGCAAAGTGGGGAGGCCACAATTACTAAAGGACACTGTCCCTCATTACTAAGCTCAACTGATATTTGTGGCAGCACCGGCGAAAATCACTCCCAGAACCAGCCCTTCAAAGTAAAAGCCCCAAGGTGTAGACGCACATGGACAGAAGCCCAAGTGTCCACAGGCAGATGGCGGGTGTCCCTGGACAGAGGCATGGGTGGGTGCGGGTGCCCATGGACAGACGGCGGGTGTCCACGGACAGAGGTGCTGGTGTCTATGGACAGAGGTGCGAGTGTCCACAGACAGACGGTGGGTGTCCACGGACAGACGGCGGGTGTCCACAGAGGTGCGGGTGTCTACAGACAGAGGTGCAAGTGTCCACCGACAGATGGCGGGTGTCCACGGACAGAGGCACGGGTGTCCACGGACAGACGGCGGGTGTCCACGGACAGAGGCGCGGGTGTCCACGGACAGACAGCGGGTGTCCACGGACAGAGGTGCTGGTGTCTATGGACAGAGGTGCAAGTGTCCACGGACAGATGGCGGGTGTCCACGGACAGAAGTGCTGGTGTCTATGGACAGAGATGCAAGTGTCCACGGACAGACAGTGGGTGTCCACGGACAGAGGTGCGAGTGTCCACCGACAGACGGCGGGTGTCCACGGACAGAGGTGCTGTTGTCTATGGACAGAGGTGTGAGTGTCCACAGACAGACGGTGGGTGTCCACGGACAGAGGCGCGGGTGTCCACGGACAGACGGCGGGTGTCCACAGACAGAGGTGCTGGTGTCTATGGACAGAGGTGCGAGTGTCCACAGATAGACGGTGGGTGTCCACGGACAGAGGCGCGGGTGTCCACGGACAGAGGTGCTGGTGTCTACGGACAGAGGCATGGGTGTTCACTGACAGATGGCAGGTGTCCACCATCAGATGGCGCGTGTCCACAGACAGAGGCGATGGTTTCCACCCACGGAGGCATGGGTGACCCCAGTGTGTATCCAATGGCGGGTACTCAGATTTCAGAGGAAGGACACCCTGGCTCACGCCACCACGGGGATGGCCTTCAAATGGTGCAGCAGGAGCACTGCCACCAGAAGACATGGCCACGGGCCCTCACACGATGCAGCTGGAGGTGTCCCATCTGCACAGGCAGAGCCAACAGGGAATGGGGACCCAGAGCTCAGGCCACAGAGGTGCGGCTCCAGCAGAGAAAGGGCTCCAGGCAGGTGTGGGGATGGTGGGGGGGGCCACAAAGCAGGGGGGTGGGGAACGATCTCACAGCCGGAGGGGGGTTGGGAGAGCCTCACATGGGGGGGGGAGGGACGGCCTCACAGCAGCGGGGAGGGGGGGTGGTAGGGGGTGGGACAGCCTCACAGCGGGGGGGGGTGGCTAGAGTTAGGGGGGAGGGGGGAAACAGCTGCACAGCAGGGGGAGCGGCCTCACAGCAGAGGGGACAGCCTCACAGCAGGGGGGCGTGATGGTCACACACCGTGTGGGGGGGACGGTCGCACACCGGGGGGTGCACTGGGCGCTGGCTCTCTGGACTTCTGCGCTGTCTGGTGTCACTGACCACACCGGCTTCTTCAAGTTTCCTCCACGTTTTCTGATTGGACCCACGGCCTCGGCTTCTCCCCCAGACTCCCACTGGCCTGACCCATCAGCATATGTGGTTCCAGGGTTCTTGACTCCTCGCTGTCTACACTGGCATCGGCAACATTGTGGATTCACGTCTACACTTCCCGCTCGGAGCTCTGACAGAGGTCACAAATGCCCCTGTTCAGTCACCCATTGGGTCTCATCGCCTCCCCAAACTCGGTGGCCACGACCTCCTTCATGTGGGACACTCTCTCCCTGTCCCCAACCCCAAATGCTCCGTCTACTCTCCAGCTTCCTGCTCTGTGCCCCAGGACATTAGCCATGTGGATTCGACCGCCAGCTGGTGGTGTGGGCCTCACGGGAGTCTTGCCAGGTGTCCCCCAGGGGTGACCGCTCTTGTCACATCACGTGGCTCTCTCTGCTGGTCTGTCTTGTACCTCGGGCTCCCGCACCATCCCTGGTGAAAAGCCCATACTTATTAAGCTGACCTCCAATCACCCGGTTTGAGCATACCCCACCTTTCCCTCCAGGGGACCCACTGGTTGGTGGGGTCCAGCCCATCTGTCCGCCCAGCAGCGTGTTTCAGTGCCCAGACCCAGCACCTGTCCACCTGTAGCGTCTTTCCCATCGACTTACAGCCTCAGATTCTTCAGTGACCGTCACTCCCTGGCACACCGAGCCCAGCCTGGGTGCGTCCTCCGAACCCGAACCAGTGTGAGCCGCGAAGTCCAAACGTGAATCCGCACCTGGTCCTTCGTCATGGCCACAGCCGTCTCTGCTGGGAAGCCGGCCAGAGGCAGGACCGAGCTAAGCATCTTGAGCCACACGCCCTTGACCTGGGCTCTGAGGGGCGGGGCCGGTGGGGGGTCAGACCGAGGTTGTGCGGGTGGCCGTGGCCTGCAAGTCCTTGAGGCCCAGGAAGGGCCACGTGGACCACATGGTTGGGACAGATGCAGAGGTGTGGTCGGGCGAGCTGGGCACGCCTGGTAAAGCGGCAGTTTCCACGGGGGCATCATTTGCTGTTGCCGACGGGTTGCACCGTCTCCAAAGTAAGTCAAATGTTCTGGAAGGACCCGATGAAGGCGCGTCCTGGCAGCAGCCTTCCTGCAGAGGAGACCAGGCGCCAGCGAGCCCGGCTCGGGCCAGCGGGGCCACACCTGCTTCTGTACATAAAGCTTCACTGGCGCGGGGCCACCTCATTAGTTTTCTGTTCCATCTATGCCGCTCCTGCCGGGCGACAGAGCTGAGGTGCGACGGAGACCACGTGGCCACAAAAGCCAAAATGATTATCTCTGGGCCTTTACCGAAAAATGGGAGGATTCCTGGACTAGAGAGTGCGAAGAGGTCAGGGGTCTGCCTTCCGCCGCCCTTGCGGGCGCTCTGAGGTGTCATTCCACTTCAAGAACGAACATCCACGTTTTCCGTGATGCGCACACGGTTCTCAGCCTCGCCAGCTGCCAGCCCCGCCCGGCTGCATGGCCACGTGGCCGTGGGCTCTCTGCTCCCGGAGGGAACGGGGGACCCTGACGGCTGCCGCGTGGTGTGGCGTGTCCCAGGCGAAGCCACCTGCCCTGTCCGGGGGCATTTTCTAGGGGCTCGGCATGGAGACCTGGACAGGGGCCAGCTGACGCGGAGCCCCCAGACCCGCCTACTTCACACTCCGGGTACGGCCGTGGGAACAGGCCTGGCCTGACTCTACTGGCTCTCCTTCTGGGGTCCTCTCTGTCCCTTAGCTTACATCTGGAGGTGAACTGTCCTCGCCACCGCCTTGAGTGTCACTGTGTGCGGTGCGACCTGGCTGTCACGGATAGCTCCCTTCTCTAAGGAGCGTCTCCTTACCTGACGGTCAGAGAACATTCCCACGGCACCTCTGCCTCACGGTGCATTCAGCAGGTGTCGGGACAATAAGGAAGACCCTCGTGTTCGCCGGGGTTCTCCAGAGCAAGAGAGCAACGGGGCATATACGGACACAGGCAAGGGGACGTTCATTATGGGAACTGGCTCACGTGATTCTGGCGGCTGGGAAGTCCCATGGATTGAGGTCTGCAGGGGCGCCCGTGGTCCGAGGCTGAACAGGGCTGCGTGCCTGAGGGCTGGAAGATGGGCGCCCAGCTCAACAGAAAGAGCGTTTCTCCCTTCGTCCGCCTTTTGGTTCTACCTCAGCCCTCAAGGGACGGTCTGATTCCCGCCGCTGGTGATCTTTCCTCTGCCCACCGAGTCACGCAGAAGTGACGTTTCTCTGTCTGGACACCCTCAGCCCCACGACACCGGCCTTCACGCTTCACAGGGACAGGTTCCCTGCCAGGCCCCTGGGCCACCGTTGCCCGACCCTTCTCCGCACCCGTGCACCCCGCACAGGGCGCCCACTGCCCCCTGCACCTGCAGCCTCTCTCTCTGCAGCTGGAATGTCTACATGCTCACACTCCTGGAGCTCAGGACACGGGTGGTTCGCTCTCGTCCTCTGGTGACCGGCATGGGGCACATGCTCACGAGGCCACGGAGGTAACGGTGGTCACATGACAGCACTGTCCTGCTCCTTCTGTTCGGGGGTTTGGGGAGAAGCTTCTGTCGTGAAGGGCGCGCGTGCGGCAGGCAGAAGCGCACACGGTGGAGACTGGAGGGGGAGGAGGAAGGGAAGGCCGCGGAAAGACGCCACTGAGACCCCAGTGAAGGGACGGCCCGTTGCTCCCAAGGCATCCAGATGGAAAGGCAAGGGGCCCAAAGCAAAGGTGGTTAAACCATCAGGAAGGTCAGACTGGTCATGTCACACGGGCAAGGTTACCACACCCCCCGATGGTCGGAGCAAAGGACATACGGCCCCCAGCGCCTGACGCGCTGCATAAAGTGGCAACAAGGTCATGGTCACCGAGCTGACCCAGGAGATTCAGTCCACACTGCTTTCCTGTTCCACATCTTTGGGGAGCACCCAGGACAGAAAGCACACAGCATTCTCTTGTGAAGGACACGCGTGTTATTTCCACCAGGAACCCTGTCCGGACGCCCCCTGAACTGTCCAGGCACCAGCTTAGCGGCACACAGGCCTCTCTGAATCACTGGCCTCGGTCTCCGCTGCTCCTGGGCCCCAGGCGACAGACACCAAGGGAGGATGAATGTCTCTGCTCCTCGGCGAGGAACTGCGCCCGTACGGCAGAGTTTCCAGGAATCTGATAGATCGAGTCAATTATGGAACACCAGACTTTAAACCCACATGGGAAGAACTTAATCGCTTTTAAAAGAAAGAGCAGACGTTTGTCCTGGGGCAGAGAGAATGAGTAATAAGTAAATAATTTATATTGGATTCTAACTTTGCTGGGCAGTATCCAGTGTGAGGCCGTGCACCGCTCAGAGCTGTTGGCGTGTAATGACTGAAATAAGGACACAATGGACGCCCTGCGGTGCCGAGGGCTGGACGCCGGGTTCATGGATTTAACCCAGGCGGGTGGAGCTGCTTCTCAGTAGGAAGCTGGAAACGGTTTTGAGGCTTTTGTCCGACTGTTACCTCAGGACGGGGCCCAGAGCCTGAATCGTCGCAGCTGAGAGGCAGCCAGTGCGGGGGGCACGTTGCTTCACGCAGGCCAGCCGTGGGCAGGGACCGATGTAGAATCCGCCACCGACGTGCGGGTGGCCGTGCCCCAAGGGCCCCTCGGAAGTCGTCAGGGGCTCAGGTCCGCTCGCCGCAACCACGTCGTAAAGACACAGGTTAGGGGCCTCCGCCGCCCACACCGTCCACGCCGCCGCGTGGCCAAGGCTAGCCCATGTGGCGCTCAGCGAGCCTCCAGCAGCCTGCCCAGGGGCCCCTCGCCCCGAGAGGAACTGTCCCCGAGAACACGCTCCAGCAAACCCCCCAAGCAAATCTCAGGGTCTGCCCCCCCCCCCCGTGCACGTGGCGGCTGCCAGGCGGTCAGGTGAGCGGATGGGGCCATCACAGAGGTGCGAGTGCGGTTAAAGAAGAGTGAAACCCGGTGGTGGGCAGGGCAGCAACTTCAGGGAAGCTGAGCCATCATGGTCCTGCAGAGGCAAGGGGGGGGGGGGGAGAGAGACAGAGAGACGGAGGGAGAGAGAGGGAGAGAATGAAGGCCTCCTGCATGTTCCTGGACTGTCCGATCTCCTGCCGTTTCCCCCACAGCCTGAGCCCGAGCCAGAAGCCAGAGGGCAAAGGGGCCGGTCGGCCCTGGGTGCTGCCCAGAGGGGTGAATTCTGGGTGCAGGACGGCCAGCCCAGGCAGGTGGATATTGACTCTGAAAAGGGTGAGGGATGCCGCTGTGCAGCACGACGTCACCTGTGACAAACCTGAACACCTGAGGACACCTGAGGAAGGCTCCTGGGGACCCTCCCGGGGGCACTGTGGCTGTCAGCTGTCTGGAAAGGGAGATGGAGGGAGAATGACAGTGACACGGAGGGAGGGAGACAGAGGAAGAGAGGAGGACGCCAGTAGGGGCAGGAGGGAGCAGAAGGCAACGCCCCAGGACACCCCAGCGCCAGGGCTCCGTGGTCTGCAGAGGTGGGGGGGGCTGCTCCCCACCGCAGAGGCAGCCTCGACATCCGCCCCGGGATCTCAGCCCTTCAGAAGGAGTTCGTCATCCACTCTCACATGGAGAAAGAGGAGAAAAAGGGAAACGCGGCCATTTCCCCAAAGGTAAAAACCTCATCGCTGTGCAGACCTGGGACAGAATTTTAGGTCACAAGTGTCACTGTCTCTCTCTTGCTAGCCCCAGATCAACAAAGGGAGCCCTCAGGGGCACCTAAGGGAAAGAGAGCACAATGAGTCCTTCCAAATCAGATCTGAATTCCAGAATCTAAATGTGGTGGAGGTGAACCATGCATTTTAAGTGAATACTTCTACATTAAGCTCTTTAGAAAAACTTTTCTTTTTCATCCTCCCCCTATCTGAGAGCGAGCGAGCGAGCAAGCGAGCGAGAGAATCTCAAGCAGACTCCATGCTCAACACAGAGCCGGACACAGGGCTCCCTCCCATGACCCTGGGATCAGGACCTGAGCCAAAATCAAGATTCAGACACCCGACCAATTGAGCCACCCAGGCCCCCCAGAAAAGCTTTTTAACAAGTACTTGAAATACACCAGGGTTTTAATTTTGCCACCAAGGCTACATTTAGCATTACAGTTTGGATTGTGTGATTTGTAAATAATAATTAACAAGAGGCATTTTGAGGCACTTCGATCATCAATATTGTGTTTACTCAGTCAGCTTCCCGTGCTACCTGTGGTATGCCAGGCACTGTGCTAGGCTCTTAGAGGGTGTTCATGAGTTGGTGACATTTTGGAAACCCTGTAAGAGACTTTTTAAAGAAATACGTTTAAATGACACCTAGTCTGAGACAGAAATATCTATGGTGGATATTGCAAAAACAAACTGGCAGAATAATAGATAATGAAACTTCATTTTTATAAAACAAAAATCATATTTTGGTTTTTAAAGTAATAGCCAATTCACTTGTGTATATGGTATCTATTACTTTTAAATTATTAAATTTATTATAATTTTAAAAGTCTACACATCAAGTAACTAGAAACAGAAGAACAAACCAAGCCCAAAGTTAGCAGAAGGAAGGAATAATAAAGATCAGAGAAGAGATAAATAAAATAGAGAAAAGGAAACAATAGAAAAGATAAAACTAACAGTTGGTTCTTTGAAAGAACAAACAAAATTGATATTTAACTAATCATTAAAAAAAAGAGAGGACATAAATCAATAAAATTATGACTGAAAGAGGAGACATTACATCTGATACCCAGAAATACAAAGGATCAAAAGAGACTACCAAGAACAATTATATGTCAAGTAATTGGACAACCTAGAAAAAATGGATAAATTCTAGAAACATATAACCTACCATAACTGAATCAGAAGAGGTAGAAAGTTTGAGCAAATTACTAGTAAGGACATTGAATTAGTAATCAAAAACATTCCAAGAAACAAAAGTCCAAAACCAGATGGCTTCACTGGTGAATTCTATCACACGTTTAAAGACAAATGAATGTCAATCCTTCTCACGCTTTTCCAAAAATTAGCATAGGAGGAAAAACTCCCAAACTCACTTTACAAGGCCAGCATTACTCTATACCAAAGTCAGATAAGGACACTTTAAGAAAATAAAACAACAGGCCAGTATCCCTCATTATAGATGCAAAAATTCTCAAGAAAATAGCAGTAAACCAAAATCAACAGTACATTATAAAAATCATACACCAAGGGGTGCTTAGCTGGCTCAGTCAATACAGCATGAAATTCTTGATCTCAGAGTTATAAGTTCAACCCCCCCCCATATTGGGTGTAGAAATTACACAAAAAAATAAAATCTTAAATAGTTCAATATTATTAAAAAAAATCATACACCATGATCAAGTAGGATTTGTTCCCTGAGATGCAAGGATGGTTCAATATATGCAAATCAATAGCAATACACCACATTAACACAACAAAGGATAAAAATCATATGTGCATCTCAATAGATGCAAAAAAGCATTTGACAAAATTTAACATCTGTTCATGATTAAAAAACTATCAACAAATTAGCTATAGTAGAAATGTACTTCAACATAATAAAGGCCATATATGACAAGCCCTTCCTCTGAGATCAGGAAGAAGACAGGGTTCCTGCTCACACCACTTCTGTTCAACAGGGTCCTGGAAGTCCTAGACAGAATAATCAGTCAAGAAAAAGAAACAAAAGGCATTGGAAAGGAAAAAGTAAAACTGTCTCAATTGGGGCACTTGGGTGGCTCAGTCGGTTAAGCGTCTGACTTCAGCTCAGGTCATGATTTCATGGTTCATGAGTTTGATCCCCGCATTGAGCTTTGTGCTGACAGCTCAGAGCCTGGAGCCTGCTTCAGATTCTGTTTCTCCCTCTCTCTCTCTCTGTCCCTCCCCTGCTTGTACTCTCTCTCTCTCCCTCTCTCAAAAATAAATAAACATTTAAAAAGAACTGTCTCAATTTGAAGATGACATGATTTTATGTATAGTAAATCCTAAAGTCTTCACCCAAAAAAAGAAAGTTAAATCCAATCCATGAATTTAGTAAAGTTGCAGGATACAAAAATTAGTTGCATCCCTATACATTGGAATATCTGAAAAAGAAAGAAAGAAAGTGATTCCATTTGCAGTAGCATCAAAAACAATAAAATATTGGGGCGCCTGGGTGGCGCAGTCGGTTAAGCGTC
Source organism: Lynx rufus (assembly GCF_022079265.1). NCBI lineage: Eukaryota > Metazoa > Chordata > Mammalia > Carnivora > Felidae > Lynx > Lynx rufus. Next base: position 720,024 of record NW_025814889.1, read on the forward strand.
CGACTTCAGCCAGGTCACGATCTCGCGGTCCGGGAGTTCGAGCCCCGCGTCGGGCTCTGGGCTGATGGCTCGGAGCCTGGAGCCTGTTTCCGATTCTGTGTCTCCCTCTCTCTCTGCCCCTCCCCCGTTCGTGCTCTGTCTCTCTCTGTCCCAAAAATAAATAAACGTTGAAAAATAAAATAAAAAATAAAATAAAATAAAATATTTAGGAATACATTTAACCAAGGAGGTGAAAGATCCATATACTGAAAACTGTAAGACAGTGATGAAAGAAGCTGAAGAAGACACAAATAAGTGGAAACACATACCATGATCATGGATTGGAAGAATGAATATGGCTAACATGTCTATAGTATCCAAAATCTACAGATTTAATGCAACCCCTATAAAAATTCCAATGGCATTTTTTAAAGAAGAAAATAAATCCTAAAATTCATATGGAACCACATAAGACCTTGAATAGTGATAGCAAGCCTGAGAAAGAAGAACAAAGCAGAAGGCATCACATTTCCTGCTTACAAACTATACTACAAAACTAAGTCATGAAAACAGTATGGTATCAGCATAACAACAGACACACAGGTCAATGGAATACACTCATGAGCCCAGAAATAAACCCAAGCATATACAGTCAACTACTATTTTGGACAGGAAAGTCAAGAATACTCTATGGAGAAAACAATCTCTTTATTTTTTTTTTTTTTAATTTTTTTTTTCAACGTTTATTTATTTTTTTGGGACAGAGAGAGACAGAGCATGAACGGGGGAGGGGCAGAGAGAGAGGGAGACACAGAATCAGAAACAGGCTCCAGGCTCTGAGCCATCAGCCCAGAGCCTGACGCGGGGCTCGAACTCCCGGACCGCGAGATCACGACCTGGCTGAAGTCGGACGCCCAACCGACTGCGCCACCCAGGCGCCCCGAAAACAATCTCTTTAATAAATGATGCTGAGGAAATGGGGTATTCACAAGGGATGAAACTAGACCCCTATTTTCACACCACTCACAAAAAAATAACTTGAAATGGATTAAAGATTTAAAACATAAGGCCTGAAACCATAAAAGTCCTAGAAGAAATCATTGGGAAAAAAATCTCCTTGACACGGGTTTTAGTAGTGATTGTTTTAGATATGACACCTAACACACAAGCAACAAGATAAAAAAAACAAACAGGTGGGACTACAGCACACTAAAACCTTCTGCTCAGAAAAAAGAAACTTTCAACAAAGTGAAAGGCAACCTACAAACAGGAGAAAATATTTACAGACCATGTTTGATAAGATGTTAAAGTCCAAAATGTATGAAGAACTCATATAACTCAATAGCAAAAAAATCAACAGTCCAACTAAAAATGGGAAAACAACCTGAAAAGACATTTTTCCACAGAAGATATCCAAATGGTAAACAGGTACGTGAAAAGATGCTTGTTATCACTAATCATCAGGGAAATGTAAATCGAAACCACAATAAGATATCACCTCATACCTGTTAAAATTGCTAGTATCTTTGATTTCATTTTGTTGTCTGATTAAAGAACTCACCAAACTCCACACCTGAAAAACAAATAATCCAGTGAAGAAATGGGCAGAAGACATGAATAGACACTTTTCTAAAGAAGACATCCAGATGGCCAACAGGCACATGAAGATGCTCAACGTCACTCCTCATCAGGGAAATACAAATCAAAACCACACTGAGATACCACCTCATGCCGGTCAGAGTGGCCAAAATGAACAAATCAGGAGACTAGAGATGCTGGAGAGGATGTGGAGAAATGGGAACCCTCTTGCACTGTTGGTGAGAATGCAAACTGGTGCAGCCACTCTGGAAAACAGTGTGGAGGTTCCTCAAAATATTAAAAATAGATCTACCCTATGACCCAGCAATAGCACTGCTAGGAATTTACCCAAGGGATACAGCAGTGCTGATGCACGGGGGCACTTGCACCCCAATGTTTATAGCAGCACTTTCAACAATAGCCAAATGATGGAAAGAGCCCAAATGTCCATCAGCTGACAAATGAATAAAGAAGATATGGTTTATGAGGCGCCTGGGTGGCTCAGTCGGTTAAGCGGCCGACTTCGGCTCAGGTCATGATCTCGCGGTCTGTGAGTTCGAGCCCCGCGTCGGGCTCTGTGCTGACAGCTCAGAGCCTGAAGCCTGTTTTGGATTCTGTGTCTCCCTCTCTCTGACCCTCCCCCGTTCATGCTCTGTCTCTCTCCGTCTCAAAAATAAATAAATGTTAAAAACAATTAAAAAAAAAAGAAGAAGAAGATATGGTTTATATATACAATGGAATACTACTTGGCAATGAGAAAGAATGAAATATGGCCATTTGTAGCAATGTGGATGGAACTGGAGCTTGTTATTCTAAGTGAAATAAGTCATAGATAGATACCATATGTTTTTACTCATATGTGGATCCTGAGAAACTTAACAGAAGACCAGGGGGGAGTTGAGGGGGGAAAAATAGTTACAGAGAGGGAAGGAGGCAAACCATAAGAGACTCTTAAATACTGAGAACAAACCGAGGATTGATGAGGGGTGAGGGAGAGGGCAAAGTGGGTGATGGGCACTGATGAGGGCACCTGTTGGGATGAGCACTGGGTGTTGTATGGAAACCAATTTGACAATAAATTATATAAATAAATAAATAAATAAATAAATAAATAATAAATAAATAAAATTGCTAGTACCAAAAAGATAAGAAATAGTAAGTGTTGGGTAGGATGTGGAGAAAAGGGTACCCTCATGCACTGTTGGTGGGAATGCAAACTGGTGCAGCCGCTCTGGAAAACAGTGTGGAGGTGCCTCAAAAAATTAAAAATGTAAACACCATATGATCCAGCAATCCTACCATTGCTCATCCATCCAAAGGAAATGAAATTAGTAACTCAAAGAGATATCTGTCCCACCATGTTCACTGCAGTGTTATTCACAGTAGCCAAGACATGGAGTCAACCTGAGTGACCATCGATGGGTGAATGGATAGAGAAAATGGGATATATATAGCTATATTTTATATATACATATGGGAATACCATTCAGCCATTAAAAAAGCCATAAAAAGAAGGAAATCTGTCCATTTTGAGATGGACCTTGAGGGCATTGTGATGAACAAAGGAAGTCAGATAGAAAAAGACAAATACGGGGCGTCTGGGTGGCTCAGTCGGTTAAGCATCCAACTTCGGCTCAGGTCATGATCTTGCAGTCCGTGAGTTCGAGCCCCGCGTCGGGCTCTGTGCTGACAGCTCAGAGCCTGGAGCCTGTTTCAGATTCTGTGTCTCCCTCTCTCTCTGACCCTCCCCCGTTCATGCTGTCTCTCCCTGTCTCAAAAATAAATAAATGTTAAAAAAAAAAAATTTTTTTTAAAAAGAAAAAGACAAATACTATATGGTCTCATTTGTATGTGAAATAAAAAACAAAATCAAACTCAGAAACAGAGATCAGATTTGTGGTTACCAGAGGTGGAGGGTGGGGGTGAGGGAATTGGAGGAGGTGGTAAAGAGACATCAGCTTCCAGTTATAGGGCACTGGGATCCAATGTACAACACAGTGACTGTGGCTAACACTGCTGTGGGTGTATGTGAAAGTTGATCCAAGAGAAGGTTCTCAAAATTCCCATCACAAGAACACCTCTCTGTAACCATACAGGATGGACGTTAACTAAATGTATTGTGACGATCATTTCCCAACATGTGTAGGTCAAGTCATTACGCCACACACCTTAACTAATACAGGGCTGCATTTCGACTATCTCAATAAGACTGGAAAAAAGAATAAAATAAATAAAAACCAACTGAAAAAAATGTGATAGTTATTTGTCTCATTTGTTTTGAATCACAATAGTAATTCGTGGTCATTATAAAAATGTTAAATGTATACACAGATAAAGTCACTCCCTTAAATGCAATTTCTTAGAAGTTAGAAATGGTGCTTTTTTCTGCTGTCCAGATCTTTTTCTATGCTTTTATATAAGTAATTTTTAAAAACAAAATGCTCTTTTATTATGCTTACTGCTTGATAACATTTTTAAAGACATTATAAACATTTTTCCATATCAGTTTATATAAATCTACTGTATTCTTTTGAATAGCTATATAATATTCTCTTGTTCAGATATATCCTAATTTATTTAACCCTTCTCTGGTGATATAAATTTAAGACACTTTAACAATGTTTCTATAACAAATAATGTTCCCTGGGCATCTTGCAAGCCTGAAAGTTTATCTGCATTTCCACCTTTTCCTTGAAATATGATTGCCAGGGTTATGTATTTTAAAAATCTCTCTGGGGGCACGTGGGTGGCTCAGTCGGTTAAGCATCTGATTTCGGCTCAGGGCAGGATCTCACAGTCCGGGAGTTCGAGCCCCGCGTCGGGCTCTGTGCTGACGGCTCAGAACCTGCAGCCTGCTTCGGATTCTCTTATCTTCCTCTCTCTGCTCCTCCCCTGCTCACTGTCTCTCCCCAAAGTAAATAAACATTAAAAAAATGTTTTTAATAAAAATAAAAATCTTGCTGGAGTATCATATTGCCTTCTGATTCAGTTACCTTCTCCCCCAGTAATGCCGTGTAACAAAGTACCACAAACATCGCATCTGATACTGAGCGTCTCTTGTGCATGTGTGTGGCTGGCTGGCTTGCCTGTGTGTCTGCAGATAGCCTGGGCCTGTGATCTTGAGCGGCCCCGGTTGGGTGGTCTGGGCCACTCCACTCCACCTGCCTGTATATCGCCCTCCAACAGTTTGGCCCTGGCATGTTCTCCATGTGCAGGGAGGGGTGCAGAGAGAGGGCAACTCCAACGCCCACCCGTCAAGTTCCTGCTTGTGTTTTGCCAACACCCCGTGGGCTGCCATAAGTCACACACTGAGCCTAGACTCAGATATACCACAAAATTGGGAGAGAAGGGGTGCTGATTTAGGGAGGGATGTGGAACTGGACTCTTCAGATAGTGTGAGCACATTTACGGTCCCCCAATATCAAATCAGAATGAACGTGTATTCTGCCACAGGCTCATCAACATTGGATATTATCAGCTTTTAAAATGTTTGCTAATCTAGCAGGCAAAGAAAATCACACTGATCATCACTTTAATTTCTATTTCCCACTCTACTAGTGAGATATTTTTTTTTTCTATGTGCAAACTGGCTATTTATATTTCTTCTGTGAATTGCCTTTTCATATACTTTTCCTATTTCTCTATTGTTTTTTATGATGTTTAATTTTTTTTCCAGGAAAGCAAGGACCTAATTTTCCTCCCCAGACCACTGTTTTATTTATAAAGGCAAAATGAAAGATAAGACAATTTTTCAGGTAATTCAAGCAAATAAAATCTGCATCATGCACTCAATTATCTGGATATTCCAAAGACAAATTTTGATGTGAATTACCTCTGCAATTTCTTTAGTTCTCTGCTTAATTTGCAGCTTCATCCAACAAAAGCTAGATTATTTTCATTGTACTTAGACCAAATAATTTAAAAATAAAACATCGCTCCATTTTCCCCTTAGCAAAACCAAAACCTAATACTAGAAATTAATTCCACCTCTTCTGATTTCAGTAGGTGTGTCTAACAAAGCCTTTCTTACTGATTTTACCTAAAATCTTCCAAGGCTTTGTATTTGGGCATGTTCTTTTTGGCCCTTTTGGCTGAACTAATGAGTCAAGTTGGAGAAGAAAAGTGGGTCTCAATTCCTCTCTGTCCTGGATGGCCTCTTCCAAACTCTCATCCTTTCTTTCAGGAGGTCGGGCATGGCCTCAGAGAGAGGTATGTGGCCAGGAGTGGAGGCAGTGCCCAGACGTCAGAGAAGGGTAAAAAGCAAAAAGATAGGATATTCCAGTAAGAAGGGCAATAAAAATAATAGAAGATGCAATCACTACTTTCAGAGGTTACAATTTTCCCTCTAGAAATGGAAAACACCAAATTAAAATAATTAAAATAAAATCTGGGGGGAAGTGGCTGCGTGTAAATCAACTTTTAAAATTAGGGGCCCCCCAGGGGGCTCAGTTGGTTGTGTCTGACTCTTGGTCTCAGCTCAGGTCATGACCCCGGAGTTGCAGGACTGAACCCCGTGTTGGGCTCTGTGCTGAGCATGGAGCCTGCTTAAGATTTTCTCTCTCTGTCCTCTACCTCGGTTGTGCTCTTTCGCAAAAAGAAATTCAATAGCATGCCTAGACACTAGCAAGAATGACTAATTAGAAAATGTGGAAAGAGGGAAAAGAGAGAGCGCGCATGCATGAGTGCGCTGCCATTCTTGACAGGACCTAAAAATATAAAACATCTTTGCAAGTTTTAAAGAAAAAGGTGAATACCTTGGCTGACAAAAACTGCAGAGCATCTTGATGAGATCAGGAAGTCCTTCTCTTTCTAATAGTGGCTAATAAGATCCAACTGGACCGACACACTCACAGGAAAACCACAACATTCGGAGAGCACACAGAAGTGGCGGCCTGCAGGCCCAGCGATGACAAGCACATAGAGGGCGGGGCAGCCCACACCAGAGGACACCTGTTTCTGCAGCCTCCACACGGGGCTGCCGCGAAAAGCAGGAGCACAGCCCCCAAGGGTGCCGGCGGGAAACCCCACACTTTATGGCTTGGAGCACCACACAACAGTCCAGGGAAACCACGAGAGAGAGAGAGAATCCAGAAGGGAAATCCACAGAGGGGAGCCTCAAACCCTGTCTGTCTCTAAACTGCACATGTGTGGGCAGAAGCTAAGAATATGCGCTCAAGACAGAAAGTCTGAACCAAGACTGGTTTGCAGTCCAACAAGATGACTGCCTTCTGAGACCAAGAAGCAGCACTCCCCAGAGAGAATGAACAGGCGGCAGAGGTTCACATCTTGAATTTCCAGGATTTCCAAAAATGCCTTATAAACAAACACACACACCCAGGCGAATGGAACCCATCCTCCAGAGAAAATAAAACAGATTGATATAAAACCTGAGATGAGCAGGTGTTGGAACTAACAGGCCAAGGTTTTGAAATGGCTACTATAACTATCCTCAGCGAAGTACAACACAGAACAATAGAAATGACAGCAAGAAAGAAAGAAAGAAAGAAAGAAAGAAAGAAAGAAAGAAAGAAAAACTTTCTAGAACTGAAAAACCCTGTCTGAAATAAAAATTTCACAGGTGGACTTAATAGCCGAATGGAGCGACAGAGGAAAGGATAAGTAACCCTGAAGATCAATAAACACAAATGGCATAGTGAGAAAAAGTGTAAGAATTGATTAAAAAAAAACAAAGATGAAAACTCAAAGGACCTAGAAGGTGACATCAAATGATCTTATGCAAAACTGCACAACGGGACAGAACAAGTATTTGAAGAAATAATGGCTGAGATTTCCCATCGTATAAAAGACATAAATTTACAGATTCAAGATGCTCAGTAAACATGAAGCTGGATAAATACAAAGAAGGCTGTGCTGGGGCACAAACAGCTACAGCTAAATATGAAGACTCAATCTTGAAATAACAAGAGAAATGCAACATTAGATATGGGGAGCCACACTCCAATTAGTGGCTGACGTTTCGTGGCTATGAATGGGGCCAGGAAGAGTGCTGAAAGGGAAAAAAAAAAAAAGCTGTCAACCCAGAGTTCTCTCTAGTGAAAATATCTTTCAAGGCAAAATTGGGTCTATTTTTGCAAAAAGGCATCTGGGAAATTCCAGTTTCCAGTTCCCCTTCCAATTCACCACTCAGTCCTAACAGCAAGTAAAAAGCTGAGCAGACTGAAAAATTAACACTCTTCTTGGATCCATGGTTGTGGGGGAGTGCGGGGAACAGGACAAACCACAGCCCCAAATTGGAGAGACAGGCATGGAACACGGAGAATGACAACCCGCCAAGGAGAGACTCCCAAGCAGAAACCCCCTGAGGAACCTGCACCAGAGTATGAAACCTGACCTGTGACCTGACCTGTGATTAAGTGCAAGCCATTCGGTGTGCACAACTCTGAGAGTTAAAACTCCAGAGGGATCCAGTCCTAGGTGTGTGGGGGGTGGGGCACAACAGCGTGAGTTTCACTTCCAGGAGCTCAACCAGGTTCTCACAGTAAATATCAGAGAAACACCCCTCACAGTTCCGCAGGAGGGGAGGAAAGGAACCAGAATACTCTGTTCTGAACAAGGTTTGTGTCAGGAAACTAGCTAACCAGATCCTAACCTGCTTGAGTTTCATCAGAGCCTAAATGACCTAAGGAAGGAAAATGGCCAAGTCCAGCCACTCTAGCCATCCTGAGAAAAAAAAACCCTGAGAAGCATTTGTGAAGGTCACAGTCCAGGGGCACAAGGTCACTAAAAGACTGAGCTCCAATCAGGACTGTGGAGCACTTTCCCTCCCACACACCTCACCACCGCACCACTACAGGCCTATTTAGAGCAGTACATCATGTCCAGATTTCAAGAAAAAAAAAAATTCAAGACATATCAAAAGACAAAAAAACACAGAGACAGAGCAAGCATTAGAACCATTCATGGCAGGGATGTTGAAATTATCAGGAAAGGAATTTAAAACAACTATGATTAATATGCTAAGTGTTCTAATGGATAAAGTAGACAGCAGGCAAGAACAGATGGGCAATGTAAACAGAGAGATGGAAATCCTGAGAACCAGAAAAGAAATGCTGGGGATAAAAAGCCCTGTAATAGACACGAAGACTACCTTTGATGGACTTATTAATATATATTATGATATGGACATTAATATTATGACATGGACATAAAAATGTTCAACACAATGTTAGAGAACTGAATTTTAAAAATATGTAAAAAGAAATACATATCATGACCAAGTGGGATTTATCCCAGGTGTGCAAGGCTGGCTCAACATCCAAAATTCAAATGACATAATCTATCACATTAACAGGCAAAAAAAGAAAAATCACATGAGCATATCACTAGATGCAGGAAAAGAACTTATAAAATCTAATATGTATTCGTGGTAACAATTCTCGGTAAACTAAGAACACAGGGGGCTCTCTCTACTTAATAAAGTCTATCTACAAAAAAACTTACAATAAACATTATGCTTTATGGTGATCAAATTAAAAATTTTCCACTAAAACCAGAAACAAGGCAAGAAATTTCCTTCATGATTCTTTTTCAACAACATGCTAGAGGTCCTAGCTAATGCAATAAGGCAGGAAAAGGAAATAAAATGTATATAGATCAGGAAGAAAGTCATAAAATTGTCTTTGTTTGCAGATGACATAATCATCTATGTAAAAAATCTGAAAGAATCAATAACAAAAACAACCCTGGAACTAATAAGGGATTATAGCAAGGTTTCAGGTTACATGATTAATATACAACAGTCAATTGTCTTCCTGTATGAACAAGTGGAAACTGAAAATAAAAACATAACACCATTTACATTGGCACTCGCCAAAATGAAATACTTAGGTAGATATCAAACAAAACATATGCAAGATCTGTATGAGGAAAACTACAAAACTCTGATAAATGAAATTAAAGAACTAATTAAATGGAGACATATTCCATGTTCATGGATGGGAAAATCCAATATTGCCAAGATGTCAAGTTTTCCCAACTTGATGTACAGATTTAATGCGACACCCATGAAAAACACCTGCAAGTTATTTTGTGGATATCTACAAACTAATTCTGAAGTTCATAGGAAGAGACAAAAGATCCAGAATACCCAATACAATACTGAAGGAGAACAAAGTTCTTCTAATGTAACCTGACTTCAAGACTTAGTAAAAAGCTACAGTAACCATGACAGTGTGGTACTGAAGAAAGAATACACAAATAGATCATTGAACAAAACAGAGAACCAGGAATAGGCCACATAAATATAGTCAACTGACTTCTGCAATGAAGCAATGACAACACAATGGAACAAAGATAATCTTCTCAACAAATGATGTTTGGACAACTGGACATCCACAACCAGAAAATGAATGCAGACACAGATCTTACACTCTTCACTACAATTAGTGACCTGAATCACCCTCAATGTAGAACACAAACTTTACAATTCTTAGAAGATAATGTAGCAGAAAACCTAGATGACCTTCGGTTTGGTTTCGCCTTTTTAGACACAAGACCAAAGACATGATCCATCAAAGAAATAATTGACAAACTGGACTTCATTAAAATTTAAAACTTCTGCTCTGCAAAAGGCAATATCAAGAGAATTAGAAGACAATCCACAACTGGGAGAAAATATTTGCAAAAGATGCATTTAATAAAGGACTCTTATCAAAAATATATACAAAGATAAATTTTAAAACTCAATAGTAAGGGAAAAAAATCACCCAGTTAAAAATGGGTCAAATACCTGACCAAAACCTTACCTAAGAAGATATAACAGATGGAAAATAAGTATATGAAAATATGCTCCACATCTTATATCATCGGGGAAATGGAAATTAAAACAGCAATGAGATACCACCATATACCTATTAGAATGACCAAAATCTGGAACACTGACAACACTAAATGCTAGGAAGGATGTGGGGCAATAGAAACTCTCAGACATTGTTGATGGGAATGCAAAATGGCACAGCCACTTTGGAAGACAGTTTGACAGTTTCTTGTAAAAATAGACACATACCCTTACTGCAGGACCAAGCAATCATGCTCCTTTGTATTTACCTAAAGGATATAAAAACACGTTGACACAGAAACCTGTACCCAGATGTTAACTGCAATTTTACTTATAATTGCCCAAACTTGGAAGCAACCAGGTTGTCCTTCACTTGATCTTGGCCAAAAGGCCAAGAAGCAATGACAGGATGTCCTTTAATAGGTGAATGCATAAATAGACTGTGGTGTACGCAGACATTGACATATAATATCATTCAGCACTAAGGAAAAAAAGGAGAGAGAGCAAGAGAGCCAACAAGAGTGAGAGCGAGTGAGCTCTCAAGCCATGAAAAGGCATGGAGGAGTCTTGAATGCACGTGACTCAGTGAAAGAAACATATCTGAGAAGGCTACATTCTGTATGATGTGAATTGATGACATTCTGGAAAAGGCAAAACATGAGGACAATAAAAAGATCGCTGGTCGCCAAGGGTGGAAGTGGGGAGGGATGATTAGCTAAAGTACGGAGGGTTTTTAAGGCAGTGACACTACTCTGTATGACATAATAACAGTTTTATGTCATTATACACCTGTCCAAACCCATTAGATTTACAGCACCAAGTGTGAGCCCTTACTTAGGCAAACTGTGGACTCAGGATGATTATGATGTGTCACTGTAGGTCTGTTCCTGGTGAAAAAATGTACCATTCTGGAAGTGACATTGGTAGTGGTGGAGTCTGGGGGGGGGGGGGTACAAGGAATGTATGGGGAATCTCTGTGCCTTCCTCTCAACTTGACTGTAAACCTAAAACTACTTTAATAAAAAATAATGTCAAAAAAAAAGAAGGCAAAATATCTGCTCATATAATATAAATGAATTTGCCAGGGCGCCTGGGTGGTTCAGTCAGTTAAGTGTCTGACTTTGGCTGGGGTCATGATCTCACAGTTCCTGAGTTCAAGTCCCATGTTGGCTTCTGCTCTGACAGCTCAGAGCCTGGAGACTGCTTCAGAGTCTATGGCTCCCTCTCTCTCTGCCCCTCCCCCCCTCATTCTCTCTCTCTCTCTCTCTCTCTCTCTCTCTCCCTCCCTCCCTCCCTCCTTCCCTCCCCTCTTCTCTCTCAAAAATAAATAAAACCTTTTTTAAAAAGGAAGAATAAAAAAAGTGAATTTGCCACCAGAAAACTAACACTGCAAGAAATGAGAAAGCCAGTTCTCCACAATGAAAGGAGTTGGTATCAGATGGAAACTTGGATTGTCAGAAATGAGTAAAGAGCATAAGAAAGAGTAAATATCTGGCTAAATACAAGTATTTCTTTGCTTTCTTTGTCTTTAATTTCTATATACCACAAACACCGACTTAAGGCAAATACTATAACAGTACCTTTGGAGTTCATAACACATGTGGATAAAATATATCTAACAGCTACAAGATAAAGGATGTGGGGTACAAGAAACACAGACCTATATAATTACAAGATTTCTGCATTTTATGTGACATATTAAAACTGTGACTGTAATTACAATGTGAAGAGTTAAGGACATAATATACAGGTTCCTGTTCTAATGCAATAGTCATGCTCTACCTTGTCTTTTCCACTAAATGCAACTATTAAACAACAACAACAACATAATGCATGGAGCGGCTAATTGAAGTCCCTGAAAACAGCCAGTAGCAGGCAGACGGAGAAGAAGAGTGGAATCTGAATTATCACCAATAAACAGTGAGTCTACTCTTGTTTTCTTTCAGTGTTGTCCAGCCCGGACTCTGGCTGGCCTACAATCTGGAAGAGAGAGTGCGGATAGAGAGGGCTCTGGAAGAAGGTGTCTAACTCTGGCATGAGTAATAAAACCAGAGTGTCCCAATGCTGAGAAATCTCCTACTTTTTATTTTATCTATTTACACACATCCCAATCTCTAAGTAATTCGGTAGCAATGGCAACAGCAACAATAAGGGCCCACTGCAGGAGCTTAACTGAGGGAGAGAACACTTCTCTCCATTTGGAGATGGTGTGATAGACAAAAGCAAATGCTATTGCTTTTTCTTGTTCTTCTCTGGATTATTGGTTCTGGACACATGAACAGTGACATGAAGCATAGAGCAGAGGAGTGTTAAGTAAAGCTCCCATTTTCTGGTTGGAAGATTAAAACGGAGAGCTCTGGGAAATTTGAAAAGTGCCAAGGAAATTGTGGAGAAGGAGGATCTCAGGAAAATGAATCCATAAAGTTGTTTGTGGACATCTGGGTTCACCTCTGAAATATGCATGCATATGACCTTAAACATGTATACAATTTCCATAGGACTTAAACAAGACCTAGAGTCCCATAACATAATATTCAAATTGTGCAAGATACAATCCAAAATTGCTTGACATAAGAAGAACCAGTAAAATCTCAAGTTGCATGGGAAAAGACTTTCTGAGATTTTAAGTCAACTATTACAAAAATGCTCCAAGAAGTAAGGGTTAAGTCTATTGAAATGAATGGAAAGATAGAAAGTCACAGCAAAGAAATATAAGATATAAATAAAAATTAAATGGATAATTTAGAAATGAAAAATACAATCACAGAAAAACTTAAAACTCAGTGGTTAGTCTCAGTAGCAGAATGGAGATGACAGAGGAAAGAGACAGTGAACTTGAAGGAGAATTAATAGAAATTTTCCAACCCAAAAAACAGACAGAAAAGGATTTTTTTAAAAAAAAGATCATTTCAGAGATCTGTAGGCCAACATCAAAATGTCCAACATTCGTGCCACCTGAGTCCCAGGAGAGAAGAAAGAACACGGTCAGAAAAAAGCACTTGAAGTGTAATAGCTGGGAAGTTTCCACATTTGACAAAAGACAGAAGCCTCGGTGTCTTTTTGAGTTTTAAGAAACTCAATAAACCCCAAATATGATAAACCTAAAGAAATGCACATTCAAACACATCATAATTACACAGATGAAAACTAATGACAAAGAAAAAGCTTTGAAAGCAACCATAGTAAAATGACACGTTACTTATATGGGAACAAGGATTCAAATGACTGTAGATTTCACATCAGAAACCGCAGAGGCCAGAAGGAAGAGACACATTTTTTAAGTGCTGGAAGGAAAAGGCTGTCACCTCAGAACCATATAGCCAGTGAAAAAATATCCTTTGAGAATTAAGATGCCGTAAAGACTATGACAAAACAAAGAGAATCCCTTGCCAACAGGCCTGCTATGAAAGACATGCTAAAGGGAATCCCTCAGACAGAAGGAAATGATACCAAAAAGAACCTTAGAACATCTGGGTAAATATAATAGACTATTTTTCTTCAGTTCCTGAAAATGTGTTTGGCAGTGGAAAGCAAAAATTACAATACTGATTGGTTTTCTAGCATAGGTGGATGTAATACATATGACAAGTGCAAAATAAAGGGGGGAGGGTGACTTGACTGTGAAAAGTTATGTCTATTCTAGTCCTATAATATTCCTTTGAGTTGAGTGTCCGACTTGGGCTCAGGTTATGATCCCATGTGCTGACACCTCAAAGCCTGGAGTCTGCTTTGGATTCTGTGTCTCCCTCTCCCTCTGCCCTTCCCCCATTTACACTCTGTTTGTCTGTCTGTCTGTCTCTCTCTCATAAATAAATAAAAACATTAAAAAAGTTTTTAATAATAAAAAAAGAAACTATACAGAGAGGGGTGCCTGGCTGGCTCAGTCAGTGGAGTGAGTAATTCTTGATCTTGGGGTTGAGTTTGAGCCTCACCGTGGGTGTATAGATTACTTAAAAATAAAATATTTTTAAAAAACTACACAGAGAGATAGAATAAAAACCGCAACAGATAAATTAAATATTTAAGATATTCAGGTAACAGGAGTGTCTCGGTGGCTCAGTTGGTTGAGTGTCCAACTCTTGATTCCGGCTTGGGTCATGATCCCAGGGTCATGGGACTGAGCCCCATGTTGGGCTCCATGTTGAGAATGGAGCCTGCTTAAGATTCTCTCTCTCTCTCTCTCTCTCTCTGCTCCTCTCCCCTGCTCGTGCACTCACTCTCTCTCTCAAAATTAAAAAATATGTATTCAAATAACAAAAACAGCAAGGAGAAAAGGAGAAATAGAGGAGTAAAAAACAGAGGGAATAAGAAAACAACTAATAAAATCATGGACCTCAGTCTAAGCATATCAATAATTACATTAAATGTAAGTCATTTAAAAACACAAAGACAGAGACTTTCAGAATATAGGGGGGAAATGACTAAATATGTGCTGCTGACCAGAAATTAACTTCAGATATAGTGATATAGACAGTTGAAGAGTAAATGGATGGAAAAAATATTCTATGAAAATTCTAATGGAAATAAAGCTTGAAAGTGACATCGCAAAGTGGTGGAGTAGGCAGCACCAGGTTCTCCTCTCTCTAAAGAAACATTGAACAACCAGCAGAAACTGTAAGAACCAATTTTCTGAGAACTCTGGAAAATAGTAAAAGTTTATAGCAGCTATGCAAACACTATATCAGGAAAACAGCACTTCGAATGGTAGTGGTGATTTTCCTTGTCCTGGCCCCGCTCCCTCGCTGGCACGGCAGTGGTCTTGGGTCAGTAACCATCTTAGCGTGGCAGCAGTTTTAAAGCAGTAGCCCATGTTCCCATTGGGGAACCCTTTCCCGGGGCCTGGCAGGAGCAGAGCAGACCTTAGTAGCAAATTACTGTGTATGTCTGGGTCACCTGTCTGGGGTCTACCTGAAGGACCAACACAAGGCAGTTAAGTCGGGTCACCTAACTCGGAAGTCAGGCTAGCAAAATGATAAGAAATGCATGAAAATACCACAAGCCAAACCAAAAGCCCTCAGCTACCTGGATAAAACTTTTGCAGTAAAAAATATACAATAACCTGCCTAAGGCATAAGCTGGGAGGGTTTCCTAGGGAAACCAGGACATGCAAAAGGAGCCATGAGGACTGGCAAATTTAGAAAGCAGCACACATGGCCCGGCACGACGCGTGCTCAGAAAAACCTGAGAGGACCCGAAACTCTCACCTGGGGCTTATTCAGTGCAAGCCTGGCTAACAGTTGAAGGAGGGTCTTGGCACAGCACCAATTTGCAAAGACTGGGAGAGGTCATGCTCGCCCTCTCTGTTTCTCTGTGTATCTGTCTCCTTCTATCTCTGTCTCCTCTATCTCTATCTCTCCCTTTGTCCCTTTGTCTCTGTCACTCTCTCTCTCTCTGTCTTTGTTTGTTTCTTAATTCCCACAATTCTAGAAAATCTCATCAAGACACTGGCTGCACACAAGCTGAGGATCAGAGACTTCAGGGAGCACATCAACAAGGAATACAATGTCTTTGAAACAGCAGTGTGAGAAAGTCTCAAATCAAGTAACCTAATCTTCAACAACCTAAAAAAAGCAAGCAAAGACTGATTTTGAGAGTTACCACTTTATTATAATCAAGTATCATTCTTAGCAGCAGCAGCAACAAAAGGCATACAAAGAAACAGGAAAGCATGGCCCATTGAAAGGAACAAAATAATCAACAGAAATCATCTTGTGGAAGTCCAGACTTCAGACTTATTAGACAAAAACTTTAAAATAACTGTTTTAACTATTCTCAAGGAATTCTGAAGGAGAATACAAAGAGCCAACGCAAATCAGGAAAATGATGTACAAACGAAAAGAGACTATCAACAAAGAGGTAGAAGCCATAAAAAGGAACCAAAGAGAAATTCTGGAGCAGAATACAGCAAACAAAATAAAAAATTCACTAGATAGGTTCAACAGCAAGTTTAAGCAGGTGGATGAATCAACAAATGTACAAGAGGAAAATGAAAGTTATTGAGTCTGAAGAAGAAGAAGAAAAGAAAAAAAGAACAGGGGTGCCTGGGTGGCTCAGTCCGTTAAGCATCTGAATCTTGATCTTAGCTCAGGTCCTAGCCTCAGGATTGTGAGTTCAAGCTCTGTGTTGACTCCACACTGGGTGTGAAGCCTACTTAAAAATAAATAAAATAATAAAATAAAGTAAAAGTAAAGAACAAAGCTGAAGGGACTTGGTGGAACAGCCAACATATGTATATATGCGTATTCTATATGTATATGAACCAGTACACACATACAGAAATCCCAGAAAGAAATACAGAGAGGAGCAGCCTGGAAGAGTATTTAAAGGAATAATGATCAAAAATGTACAAATTTGATTAAAAAAAAAAACCCATAACCCTACAAATCCAGGATGTTCAATAAGCTCCAAGTAGGTTAAACTCAAAGAGACATACATGAGAGTCACTGTAATTAAACTGTAGAAAGACAGACAGAAGGAGAATGTTGACAGCAGCAAGAGCAGAGTGACTCATCATGTACCAGGAATCCTCACAAGATTAGTGGCCATTTCTCACCAGAAACTTCGGCAGCCAAAAGACAGTGGGTTGGCATATTTAAAGAGCTGAAAGAAAATGTCAACCAAGAATCCTATATCTGGCAAAACTGTCTATTAAAAAGGAGGGAGAAATAAGACCGCCCCAGAAAACTGAAGTCTGAGGGAATCCACTACCACTAGACTTGCCACGTGGGTAGAAATGAAAGAACAGAAGACAACCGCTCACAGCCGTATACAGAAGTGAAGACTTCCAGTGAAGGTAAGAGCACATACAAACACAGAAGTGAGATCGTATGTTTGCAACAACATGGATGGAACTAGAGTGTATTATGTGAAGCTAAATAAGCCAGAGAAAGACAGATATCATATGATTTCACTCATATGTGGAATTCAAGAAACACAACAGATGAACGGTAGAGGCAGGGAAGGAAAAATAAGATAAAAACAGTGAGGAAGACAAACATAAGAGACTCTTAAGTACAGAGAACTGAGGGTTGCTGGAGGGGAGGTGGGTGGCGGTGGGTGCTCTAAGTGGGTGATGGGCACTAAGGAGGACACTTGTCGGGATGAGCACTGGGTGTCACATGTAAGTGATGAATCACTGGATTCTACTCCTGAAACCATTACTACACTGTATGTTAACTAACTTGAATTTAAATAAATTAATTTTTAAAAAATAATAGAAGAACTAAAATAATTCCATGGAAATGAAAAAATAAATAAAAATATAAATACTAAAATGTAATTTTAAAAATGCTATAGAAATGCAAATTTATAAAATAAAATGATCTCTATCTCCAATAACGCATACGCAGTGAGTTATTATCAGAGACATCTATTTAGCATGCTATTTTTATATTACAGGATATGAACATGCTTCTAAGTTGCTAAACAAATGTATTTCTACGCTAAAAAAAAAAGTGAGTATATTGTGTTTGGTTTGGTTTGTATTTCTACTTTTTACTTCCCATAGGATTTTTTTTAATTTATGAATGTATAAAGATATAATTTGTGACAACATAAACAGGAGAGGGCAGAATTGTACAGGAGCAGTTGTATGTGCTTTTGAGTATGGATTGCTAACAACTAAAAAAAATTTTTTAATTTAGGTTGATAAACATAATCTCTATGGTAACCAAAAGAAAATATCTTTTTAAAAATATATACACAAAAGGAAATGGAAAGAGAAGCAAATGGTTCACTATTTTTAAGAAAAAGATCAACTAAACACAACAGAAGGCAATAAGGAGAAAATGAGGGACACAAAAAGATGTAAGACACAAAGAAAATAGGAAAATGGCAGAATTCTTTCTTATCAGTAGTTACTTTAAACTTTCCAATCAAAAGGCAGAGATAGGTAGAATGGATTAAAAACAACAACAACAAAAACCATGATCCAACTATATGATGTTTACAAGAGACTCACCTGAGATCCAAAGACACAAATAGATTGAAAGTAAATATTGGAAAGATATTTCATAGAAATAGCAACCATAAGAGAGCTGGATGGGTATACTATCATCTGACAAAACAGACTTCAAATTAAAAAAACGTTGGACTGTTGGCTGGCTCAGTTGGTGGACCACGTGACTCTTGATCTCAAGGTCATGAGTGGAGCCCCACATTGGATGAAGACATTATTTAATAAATAAAAGTTAAAAAAAATAAAAATGGGGGCACCTGGGTTGGTTGGGTGTCCGACTCTTGACTTCAGCTCAAGTCATGATCTCACAGTTCGTGGGATCAAGCCCTTCGTCCGGCTCTACACTGAGAGTGTGGAGCTTGTTTTGGATTCTCTCTCTCCTCTGTCTCTGCCCCTCCCCCACTCACATACACACACACACACACACACACACACACACACACACATGCTCTCTTGCTCTCTCTCTCAAAATAAATAAACTTAAAAATGAAAACAATAAAAATGTTTACATGGTGGAAATATTTAAAATTTCAAACCTGTTAAAAGAGACAGAGAAAGACATTCTATATTAATATGTGCATCAAACAACAGAGGTCCAAAATATACAGAGCACGCACTGATGGAGTTGAAAGGAAACATAAAGGACTACACAGTAAAATGCAACAAAGCATAGACAATGCAGACTTAAAGGGAGGAAAGACTTGAACAACACTCTGTTTGCAACAGACACCTACAGAACATTCCACCCAATGACAGAGTGCATGTTTCTTGACAGCACACAGAACACAAGCTCCACAATAAAGCGTGCGTTAGGCCACAAAATAAGTCCCAATAAATAGAATGACTGAAGGCATGCAACATATCTTTTCTGATCACAAAGAAATGAAGCTAGAAAAGAAAACTGGAAAAATCCACTAACATGTGGTTAATACAGTCTTATACAATCAATGGGCCAAAGAAATCATCAAAAAGGAAATGAAGAAATACTTAGAGATGAGAGAAAACACAACACAATGCACCAAAACTTACGGGACGCAGCAAAGGTAGTACACAGAGTGAAATGTATAGTTGTAAATGCCTGAATTAAAAAAAAAAAGACTTCAGGGAAATATAAATCAAAACCACTAATAAAGGGTTAGTAGCCAAAATATATAAAGAACTGATACAACTCAACACCCAAAAAGTGGATAATCCAGTTAATGAATGGGCAGAAGGCATGAATAGACACTTTTCCAAAGAAGACATCCAGACGGCCAACAGGCACATAAAAAGATGCTCAACATCACTCATCATCAGGGAAACACAAATCAAAGCCACACTGAGACACCACCTCACACCAGTCATGATGGCTAAAATTAGCAACACAAGAAACAACGGGTATTGGTGAGAATGAGGAGAAAGGGAAACCCTCTTGCATTGCTGGTGGGAACACAAACTGGTGCAGCCACTCTGGAAAACAGTATGGAGGTTTCTCAAAAAGTTAAAAATAGAACCACCCTGTGATCCAGTAATTGCATTACTAGATATTTACCCAAAGGATACAAAGATCCTAATTCAAAGGGATACATGAACCACTATGTTTATAGCAGCACTATCAACAATAGCCAAACTCTGGAAATAGCCCAAATGTCCATCGACTGATGAATGGATAAAGATGTGGTACGTATGTGTAGATAGATATAGATATAGATATAGATATAGATATAGATATAGATATAGATAGATGTGGTGTATATATATATATATATATATATATACACATACACATACACACACACACAATGGAATATTACTCAGCCATAAAAAGGAATGATATTTTGCCATTTGCAATGACATGGATGGAACTAGAGCGTATTATGCTAAGTGAAATTAAGTCAGCCAGAGAAAGACTCACTTTCACTGATTTCACTCATGCGATTTCACTCATGTGTGGAATTTAAGAAACAAAACAGAGAAGCAAAGGGAAAAAGAAAGAGGGGCAAACCAAGAACAAACTCTTAAAGAGAACAGACTGATGGTTATCAGAGAGGAGATGGCTGGGGGTGAACTAAATAGGTGATGGGGACGAAGGATCCACTTGTGATGAGCACGGGTGATATATGAAAGTGCTGACTCACTGCAGTGTAGCTGAAACTAATAGAACACTGTTAACTAGCTGGAATATAAGTAAAAACTTTAAAAGTACCCATAATGAGATATACCTTACACAGCTAACATCAAAAAGACCAGAAATAACAAGTGTTGGCGACAATGTGGGAAAAAGGAATCTCTCGTGCACTGTTGGTGGGAATGCAAACTGGTGCAGCCACTGTGGAAAACAGTATGGAGGTTCCTCAAAAGGTTAAAAATAGGATTACCATATGATCCAGTAATTCTACTTCTGAGTATTCCACTGAAGGAAATAAAAACACTAATTTGAAAATATATATGCACCCCTGTATTTACTGCAGTATTATCTGCAATAGCCAAGGTATGAAACAACCTAAATGTCCATCGATGAATGAATGGATAAAAAAGATGTGGTGTGTATACACACTGGAAACTTAACTATAAAAAGAATGAAATCTTGCCATCTGTGACAACGTGGATGGACCTAAAGGGTATTACGCTGAGATAAGTCAGTCAGAGAAAGACAGATACTGTATGATTCCACTTATATGTGGGAATCTAAAACAAAACAAAACAAAACAAGTGAACAAACAAAACAGACTCATAAACCCAGAGAACAAACTAGTGGTTGCCAGAAGGGAGGTGGTATTGGGAGGGACAAAACAGGTGAAGGAGACTAAACCCAAAGCTAGCAGAAGAAAGGAAATAAAAAGGATTAGAGATGAGGTAAGTAAACCAGAGAATAGAGAAACAATGAAATCAACAAAACAAAAAAAGGTTCTTTTGAAAAGATCAACAAAATTAACAATCCTAGACAGATAGACACAAAGGAGAGAAGATGCAGATCACTAAAATTAGAAACGAAAGTGGGACAGTCCTACTGACCTTATGGGAATAAAAGGATTAGGAGAAAACATTATGAACAATTCTTTGCTAACAAACCACATCACCTAAATGAAATGGACAAATTCCTAGAAACACACAAATGCCTAAACAGATTCCATACAAGGGCACCTGGGAGTAGGTTGAGGTCCAACTTGAGCTCAGGTCATGATCTCGCGGCTCATAGGTTCGAGTCCCATGTCGGGCTCTGTGCTGACAGCTCAGAGCCGGGAGCCTGCTTCAGATTCTGTGTCTCCCTCGCTCTATGCCCCTCCCCCACTCATGCTCTGTCTCTCTTTCTCTCTCTCTCAAAAATAAATAAATGTTAAAAAGTTAAAAAAAAAATTCCAACAGTCTTTTTTGCAGAAATGAAGAAGGTGATCCTCAAATTTGTGTGATATTTCAGTAGACCCTAAAAGGCCAAAACAACCTTGAAAAAAACAAAGTTAGAGGACTCCTACTTGATTTCCAAATTCATTACAAAGCTACAGTCATCCAACCAGTGTGGCATTTGCATAAGACAGGAGGAATACGTGGGGCCTAAGGGAACAGAACTGAGTCCAGGTATAAAACTAGGTGTGTGTCCACAGCCGACTGACCTTGGACAAGGGAGTCAAGTCTGCTCAATGGGGAAAGAGCAGTCTCTTCAACAGATGGAGTGGGGACAACTAGATTTCCACACAGAACAGAATGAATTTGGCCCTTACCTCACACCGGATATAAATATTAACTCAAAATGGATCAGTGACCTGAATACAGGAACTGAACCCACAAAACTCCTAATAGAAACACAGTGAGGTAAATCATCACGGTCTTGAATTTGAGGATGGAATCTCAGGACAACAAAAGAATGATCAGCAAAAGGACAAATGGATACGTTGTACTTCATCAAAATCATAAACTTTTGTATATCAAAACACATCAAGAAATAAAAAGACAACCTATAGAATGGGAGAAAATGTTTGCAAATCGTATATCTGATGAGGATTTAATATCCAGAATATATAAATAACCCCTATTACTCAACACCAAAAGACAAAGAACTTAGCTGAAATGTGGGCAAAGGACTAACATCAACATTTCTCCAAAAAAATATGTACAAATGGCCAATAAGCACATGAGAAGATGCTCAGCCTTGGTCATTAGGAAAGTCAAGACCAAAGCACTATGAGACACAGCTTCACAGTGACGAAGATGACTAATAAAAATGGGAAATAACAAGAGTTGGTGAGGATGTGGAGAAATTAGAACCCTCACACACGTTGGTGCTGCTGTGGAAAACAATCTTACACTTAAAAGAGCAAAATCATTTAAATGTGCTCTCTGACAATAATGGAATCAAGTCTCAAAATTAGAAAATATTTCGAACTAAATGAAAATGAAAATACAAGGGATCAAAATTTGTAGGATACAGCTGAAGCAGTGCTTTTGAGGGAAAATGAAAGCATTAAATGGTTATATTAGAGAAAGACAAATTCTCAAATGAATAATCAAAGTTTACACCATAAGAAATGAGAAAAAAAGGAGCAAAATAAACCCAAGGGAAGTCAAGGGAAGAAAATAAAAACATAAGAGCCAGAAAATCAAAGAAATTGAAAATAGAAAGTCGCCACAGAACGTCAATAAAATCAAAAGCTGGTTCTTTGAAAAGATCAGTAAAACCCATAAACCTCTAGCAGGTCGGCAAAGATAACAGAGGAACACAGGGTCTTCCACATCCTAAAACCAGCTTCATAAAGATATGTCATCAGTAGGAATACAGTGCGATCTGATGTTGAGACCATAAACTACTTCAGGTTAGAAGTGTGTAGGGGCTCCTGGGTGGCTCAGTCGGTTGGGCGTCCGACCTCAGCTCAGGTCATGATCTCACAGTCCGAGAGTTTGAGCCCCGCGTCGGGCTCTGTGCTGACAGCTCAGAGCCTGGAGCCTGTTTCGGATTCTGTGTCTCCTTCTCTCTCTGCCCCTCCCCTGCTCATGCTCTGCTCATGCTCTGTCTCTGTCTCAAAAATAAATAAAAACATTTTAAAAAAAAAAGTATGTGCAGTGTCCTACAGCTGTCAGATAACAGTATGTTTCCCTCTAAAATTGCAAAATCCCATGCTATGACTTACCCCGCAGCACTCTGGGAAGACTTTGTGTGCAGCTGGAGAACCACAGATTTAATCAATAAACAAATAGAACCAATGGTTAAAAAATCTTCCCATAAAGTAAATATCAAAGCCAGGAAGTTTTATAATCAAGTTCTACTAAACCTACAGGGAAGGAACAGTTAATTCCAACATTACATAAACTCTTCCAGGAAATAGAAAAAGAGAGAGAGAATACTCCCAACTAATTTCATGAAGCTGACTTAATTTTATTTTTTAATACAAAAAAAAAAAACCAAACAACAAACAAAAACACTGTTTAGGTGGTATATTGGTGCCTAGCAAACTACTTGAAAACCTTGTGGCTGACACACCAAACATTTATGATCTCTCATCGTTCCATGGTCGGCAGGACTCACATGGGCTCTCCTGCTCCATGTAAGGTTCCTGGGACTGTGCGGTCACTGGGCCCAACGGGGCTGTGATGTCCAAGATGGCTCCATCGCACAGGTGTGGCTTGGGGAGTGGCACCTGCAAGGTCGGGTCAGCTGGCGTGAGGGGACGACGGGACCCCCCCCCACATGGTCTCAGCTTGTACTCTACCACGTGGCCTCTCTCTGTGAGTTCTCCAGCAAGTTAGCCAGGCGTGGTGCATTGCATCTGATGTTCTCAAAGGCGAGACCACGGAACCTACAAATCCTTTCTAAGACCTGCGCCCAGAACCAGCACACGTTAATGCTGCAGCACTGGAATGTTTAAAATTTTTTTAATGTTTTTGTTTATTTTTGAGACAGAGAGAGACAGAGCATGAGCAGGGGAGGGGCAGAGAGAGAGGGAGACACAGAATCTGAAGCAGGCTCCTGGCTCTGAGCTGTCAGCACAGAGCCGGACGCGGGGCTCGAACTCATGGACCGTGAGATCATGACCTGAGCTGAAGTCGGACGCGCAACCGACTGAGCCACCCAGGTGCCCCCGCACTGGAATGTTTAAACTGAGCTGTAGCACCACTCCAGATTTGACAGGAAGGGGCCAGCGACACGGGGCGTGAGTTCTGGGAGACATGGTTTGTCTTCGAGGAGGGCGTCATCACTTACGAACACAGAGGACAAACCCTAAACCAAAGTTTAGCAACAGAACTCAGCACCATATAAAAAAGGTAATGGTGAACCAGTTAGACTTATTCTGAGGTTGTAAAGTAGTTTTGCGTAGAAAATCAAGTGATGCGGCACGCCTGGGTGGCTCAGTCAGTTAAGTGTCCAACTGTTGATTTCAGCTCAGGTCATGATCTCGAGGTTCGTGGGCTCGAGCCCCACGTGGGGCTCCTCGCTGGCAGTGCGGAGCCTGCTTGGGATTCTCTCTCTGTTCCTCCCCTGCTCTTGCACACGTTCTCTCATGCCCTCTCTCTCAAAATAAATTTAAAAAAATGGACTAATGCAATTTACCACCTTTAGAAGTTAAATGAGAGAAATCTCATGTCACCCTCTCAGCAAATTCCAAAAAAAGTATTTGATAAAACTCAACACCCATTTATGACAGTGTCTTTCAACAACCTGGGCATGGGTGGGAGCTTCCCTCACATGACAGAGAGTATAAACAAAAATCTGTCACGCGGACTTTTAAGAGCTAAAATCAGGAAGAGTTCCCAATTTGCTGCAGTCAAGCTTGAACTGAGCAATCCAGACAGTGGTCTTGAAGGTTTCTCGTTACTAAAAGCCTACAAATCTCCTTATAGACAAGTGAGGTGGCAGAAAATGCAGTTTCCCAGGACAAGCAATTAGTATATGTAACATCAAGACTGTTATAGTCCACAGAAGATTATTTGAAAGTAAGTGTGTGAGTTTAGATGACACAAAAAGGAGCTTCTAAGATACGAGTACTCCATGTCCTTACCATAAGATCCAGAACAGCGACACAAGCCATGTCCCTAGCGTAGGATCCAGAACAGTGACACATGCCAAGTCCCTAGCGGAAGATCTGGAACATAAGAGGTCCTCGACTTCTAAATCTTATAAATGCCAACACAAGAGGACCGTGACCCGAGTGGCGCCAAGATTTACATCCTCTTACAGATTCAATGCAATCTTTGTCAAAATCCCAATGACAATTTTTGCAGAAACAGAAAAATCCATCCTAAAACTTATATGGAATGCCAAGGGTCCCTGAAGAGCCAAGACGATCCTGAAAAAGAAGAAAACTGGAGGGCTCAGACTTGCTGACCTCGAAACTCACTACAAAGCTGCAGTTTTCCAAACAGTGGCAAACCCACAGATAAAACAGTCGAGAGCCCAGAAATAAATCCTCGCGTGCGTAGTCAAGCGATTGCCAACAGGGTGCCAAGACCATTAAATAGGGGAAAGAACAGGCTTTTCAACAAATGGTGTCGGGAAAACTGGATATCCACAAACCAAAGAATGAAGCCGGGCCCTGACATATGCCATATACAAAAATTAACTCAAAATGAACCAAAGACCTACCTGAAGAGTTAAAACTGTAAAACTTTCCTAGAAGAAAGCAGAGGGAACTGTTCATGATTTTGGGTTTGGCAATGATTCCTGGGATACGACACCAAAAGCATAGGCAACAAACTTAAAGGTAGATAAACAGGGCTGATTGAAATGCAAACTTCTGTGCAGCAAAATCCACAATCAGCAGAGTGAAAAGGCGACCCATGCAATGGAAGAAAATACTTGGAAATCATATATCTGATAAGGAGTGAATACCCAGAATATACAAGGAACTCTCGCAGCAAAAAACAGCCCAACCAAAAAAATAGGCAAAGACTTGAATAGACATTTCTCCGGAGATAACAAATGACCATGAAAATATTCTCAACATTTCTACTCACTAGGTGAATGTGAATCGAAGCCACAGTAAGATACCAGCCCACACCCACCAGGATGGCTACTGTCATAGAAACAGACACGTGGTGGCAGGATACAGAGAAATTGGAATCCCTGTCCACTGCCGATGGGAATGTAAAACGGTGCAGCTGCTGTGGAAAACAATGTGGCGATTCCTCAAAACAATGAAAAATTTTAAATGAGCATACGATCCAGCAATCCCGTTTCTCGGTCTAAACCCGAAGGACGTGAAAACAGGGGCTCCAGCAGCATGACTTGCAGCAGCCAGGAGGGGGGCAAGGCATCAATGGCTGAGGAAAGAAACAAAATGTGGTGTTTACCTCAAGTGGAATATTATTCAGCCTTAAAAGGGAATGAAATTCTGCCATGATCCCTGAGGACACGACGCTGAGTGAAATCAGTTTTCTGATAAAATTTTATATTTGTCCGTGTGTTTCAGATATCAGTTTTCTGATGTTCAGCTTTATTTTTGTATTACCTTGTTTTTATTTATTTATTTTTCAACGTTTATTTATTTTTGGGACAGAGAGAGACAGAGCATGAACGGGCGAGGGGCAGAGAGAGAGGGAGACACAGAATCGGAAACAGGCTCCAGGCTCCGAGCCATCAGCCCAGAGCCCGACGCGGGGCTCGAACTCACGGACCGCGAGATCGTGACCTGAGCTGAAGTTGGACGCTTAACCGACTGCGCCACCCAGGCGCCCCTGTATTACCTTGTTTTTAATTACCATTTTTTAAAGTAGGCTTCACGCCCAACGTGGGGCTTGAACTCACGCCCCTGATGGCAAGAGTTGCATGCTCCACCAGATGAGCCAGCCAGGCGCCCCTCTGATGTTCAGCTTTAGCCGTGGCTTTGATCAAGTATCTGCTTTGACAGCGGGCTATTTGTTATTTGGCAAAAAATGTATTTGATGCGTTTCTAGCCACTCCAAATATGCCCATAAAATTATTTGCAAGACTTATGGAGAAAATCTTGAAACTTATTTGAAAACCATTACAGAATGACTTAAAATAGAGAAATATAGTTACAACTAGGAAGACTGAAGATCATAAAGATGTTATTTTCCCCCAAACTGTTATATAGATCCAATATGAGTGTAATCAAAATTCCAAGAGGGATTTTGGGTAATTTGAGGAGTTCATTCTAAAATTTGTATGGAAGGGCAAAGAGGCAAGAATAGCTAGGACACTCCTGAAGACCTGCCCGATAGAGATGTGCCTAATATCAAGACTTGTCAAGTTGAAGGACGTAGCCCCGTGTGGTGGTGTCGGCTCACGGATGGACAGATGGACCAGAAAAGAGAGCTCAGAAGTAGAACTGTACATATTTGTGAATTAGAATTTTTGTAATTTTAAAATATGAATACCTATTGATGAGCAAGATGAAAATTATTAAATTTTAAAAATTATTAAAGTCATTAAAAAATACAGAAATTTTGGGGCCCTGGGTGGCTCAGTTGTTTAAGCATCCAACTCTTGATTTTGGCTCAGGTCATGATATTGTGGTTCGTGGGTTCAAGCCCCGTGTGGGGCTCTGCCCTGACAGCATGGAGCCTGTTTGGGATTCTCTGTCTCCCTTTCTCTCTGCCTCACCGATGCTCATGCTATTTCTTTTTTTTTTTTAATGTTTATTTATTTTTGAGACAGAGAGAGACAGAGCATGAACGGGGGATGGTCAGAGAGAGGGAGACACAGAATCTGAAACAGGCTCCAGGCTCTGAGCCATCAGCCCAGAGCCCGACGCGGGGCTCGAACTCCCGGACCGCGAGATCATGACCTGAGCCGAAGTCGGCCGCTTAACCGACTGAGCCACCCAGGCGCCCCGGCTCATGCTATTTCAAAATAAATAAATAAGCTTTAAAAAATACAGAAATTTAATTAGTATATCAAAGAATACACCACAAGGAAAGAGAAGCCTTCCGAATGTTAGCCCTTCACCTTACTTTACCTCCCACGTAATCGGGAGGTTGGTTTTTATTGTCGTTAATTTAGCCGTGATTAACATCCCACAAGCAAAAGTCTCACATTCACATTTTTAGGGGTCCTAAGAATGTGTTATCAAGATACTATAGTGCACTGTTTTAAGTGAAGAAATTAGTAGGATTATGAATTTATTTATTTGTTTGTTTGTTTATATTTTACTAATTTAAGCAACAGGATCGTGGCAGATTTTGAGCCTGGGCAAGGCAAAACCATCTTTCCTATGAAGAGAGAAAAACTCTCCAAAGTCCAAAGCTTTAAAAATCCCACACACTGATGATTGGCTCCATCGCTCCAATACGGCAAAAACTCTCCAAAGTGGGGAATTTTGTGAGATCTCTGAGTGAATTTCTTTTCAATCTGGGACTCTCCTTCTTCAACAATCTTTCCCGTTTCTGTGAAGGACTTCTCTCTGTGAAGCGTGTCTACACTGCTCTGCTGGTGTTCTGCAGATGGGCAGAGACATGGCCTCCCCTCATGTGCACTGTAGTGTGTAAGTGCTATTAGGGTTGGATAGACACTACGGAGAGGTTATTTTTAGAGAGAGCGAGAGCAGGAGCTGGGGAGAGGGGAGAAGGGAGTGAGAGGGAGAATCTGAAGCAGGTGCCATGCTGAGTGTGGAGCCCAACGCGGGGCTGGAACCCACAACCCTGGGACCATGACCTGAGCGAAAATCAAGAGTCAGAGGCTCACCTGAGCCCCCCCACGCACCCCCCCCCCGAGACAAGTTTTAAGGAAGAATTAGGGCAGGAGGAAGAACAGGCACCAGGAGGGAAGGTAGATGGAGGGGTATAAAAGACATGAGGCAGATGATCTCAAGACTTTAATGACACAGAAACTTACTCAGGATAGAACATTAGTGGAAAAAAATCAGATTATAAAATAGAATGAGCAATGATGTCCTATTTATGCAAAAAATATATATTTTTTATACACACATGTATATATGCACCCATGTATATATACACCCATGTATACAGTCACACGCATATACGCATATGCGTACGAACTCCATCAGAAAGGTGTATACCACAACGTTAGTGGTTAATTTTTGTAGTATATGTAATTTTTATTTTATTTTTGTGTATCTAGTTATGATCTCTAAATTTTCTAAAATGAACATGTGTTATTTTTGTAATTAATAAAAAAATATTTTAAAAAATAAAACTGAGTTTTCCACTTCTGACTGTAAGGGAGTAACAGCGTCCAGACTTGTCTTCCTATTGTAACAGCTAAAAATTAGACGTCACGTGTTAAACAAACCATCTGCAAACAGCCACAGTACATAAAATTGGTTCTGAACGTTGAACAACAGACCATGCAGGACTGTCATTCCTAGAACAAGGGAAGCAAGGGAGATGAGCCTTCAGCAACCTGGATTTCTCCCTGAAGGCAAGGTGTGGTCTCGGCATGGGAGGAAAAGCATGGCTGGGGTTGCACTGAGTTGGGGAGGCACAGATTGGGGACCCAGGGATGCTGATGCAGCCGAAGTGTGTGAGGCAAAATACTGAGGAGGAAGAGAAGGTGACACAAGCCAAGAGCTTAGAAATGTGCACCAGATGGGGTGCCTGGGTGGCTCAGTCAGTTAAGCATCTGACTTCGGCCCAGGTCACAATCTCACAGTTTGTGAGTTCGAGCCCCTCATCGGGCTCTGTGCTGACAGCTCAGAGCCTGGAGCCTGCTTGGAATTCTGTGTCTCCCTCCCTCTCTGCTCCTCCTCTGCTCATGCTCTGTCTCTCTCTCTCTCAAAAATAAATAAACACTAAAAAAATTTAAAAAAGAAAAAAATGTGTTTTCTGAGTCTTCTGCTGGAAACCACTTGTTCATGATCAAGGTAAAACTCCTTCGTGCAGAGCAAATCCCAGAGAAAGAAGGGGTATTGAGACTCTACTGCAGAACAATTTCAAGAGCTTACTCGGGGCTGGCAATTGCTCATATTCCCTGTGGTCAGGGCAGACAGACCTTGCTGAACACATGGGCAACCAGTAGATGGCCTGAGTAGTGAGGCTAACATAGTCCTGTAGGAAAGACTAATCTAGGCCTGCCTTAAAATAGCTTCAAAACAAGCCGTGAGGGAATCTGGCAGGAGTGAAAATAGCTTCAACACTTTAAGGAAATACAACAAAATCTAGTAATTGAGAATCTCAACTCACAATGGCTGGTATCCAATGAAAGCATTCCTACATATGCACAGAAGCATGAAAATGTGAGACAATCAGAAGAAAAGTCAGTCAATAGAAACAGACCTAGAAATGACAGAGATGAAGGGATTATCACACACGAACATAAAAGTTACAGATGTGCTCACTACGCTCGAGAATGTGACGGAGCACACGTGCCTGAGGAGGGAAGAAAGGGAAGACATGGAAGATGCAAAAAAAAAAAAAAAAAAAAGAACTAAATGGAAATTCTAGAGACGAAAAATTCAATAACTAAAACAAAAATTATATGAAATGTTATTAACACCAGATGGGATATGAAGAAGGATAGCTCAGTGAACCAAACATACAGCAAAAGAAGGCAACCAAAATAAAACAGAGAGAAAAATGGTAAGCAAAGCCTAGCACACCAACGGGGAAATCCAGTGGTCGAACAGGTGCGTGGTCGGAGGCCCAGCTGGAAAGCGGGCGGAGGTGCAGAAAATATTAATGATGTAATTTTCCAAATTTGGTAAAGTGTATAAGCCTGTATCCTAGAAACTCAACAAAACCCCGACAAGTATAAACACAAAACCACAAAACAAAATAATAAAAGCATTTAAAACTAGAGATAAAAGGGGTGCCTGGGTGGCTCAGTCAGTTAAGCGTCCGACTTCGGCTCAGGTCATGATCTCATGGTTCGTGAGTTCGAGCCCCACATCAGACTCTGTGCCGACAGCTTAGAGTCTGGAGCCTGCTTCAGAATCTGTGTCTCCTTCTCTCTCCGCCCCTCCCCAACTTGTGCTCTGTCTCTCTCTGTCTCTCAAAAAATAAATAAATGTAAAAAAAAAAAAGTTAAAAAAAAACTAGAGATAAGAAACAAAATCTTCAAAGCAACCAAAGAAAATTGACACAGCAGTTTTTTTAAAAAGCATAAATTGGACTTAAGATGAACACTTCTGGGGGGCCCAATGGGCTCAGTCACTGGAGTGTGCAACTCTTGATCTCGGGGTCATGAATTTGAGCCCGTGTTGGATGTAGAGCCCACTTTTGAAACATGGATACACCTACAGCAAACTGGCAAAGAAAAAGGGGGGTGAGGGAGAGAGAACTTCTGCACTTTAAAAAGACTCCATGGGGGGCGCCTGGGTGGCTCAGTCAGTTAAGTGGCTGACTTCAGCTCAGGTCATGATTTCGCGGTCTGTGAGTTCAAGCCCCGCATCGGGCTCTGTGCTGACAGCTCAGAGCCTGGAGCCTGTTTCGGATTCTGTGTCTCCCTCTCTCTGACCCTCCCCTGTTCATGCTCTGTCTCTCTCTGTCTCAAAAATAAATAAACGTTAAAAAAATTTAAAAAAAAATAAAATAAAAAAATAAAAAGACTCCATGAAGAAGTGAGAGAGCAAGCCTCGGACTGGGAGAAAATACCTAACACATTTATCTGACAATGAACTTGCACCTAGAATATACGAACAGCTCTTACGATTCGGTAATAAGACAACTCAGTTTTTTTTCCAACGGAAAAAATATTTGGACAGACAGTTCATAAAATAAAGTATGCAAATGGTCAGTAAGTACCAGAAAATATGCCTAACATAGTGCAAATTAAAACCGTGAGGAGAATGTACTAAACACCTCCTAGGTGGCTGAGGTTTCGAATGCTCACAATATCAAGTGCTGATGGGACCGTGGGCACCCGAAGCCGGTTACCACTGTGGGAAATGCAATGGCACAGCTACCCTGCAGATCAGCCTGGCAGTTTCTTATGAAGGTAAACCGTGGGGCCAGGGAGGAGTACCTTAGGGGCACCCTCCCCCTCGTCTCTGCAAAATTGAAGTCCTCCCCGTGCTTCCAGAGAGAACGGCCTTTGGGAAAGCTGGCAGGTGCCCGCAGGCCCTCTGGGAGCTAGGACGAGCCCAGTTGGAAGCCAATGCCTGTGTCTTTAAACACTGGGAATTGGGTAAGGTACGCCTCAACAGTGACTCGGCACCCCGCTGTGGAGGACTCTCCCTGCGGGGACGGCTGGCCAGCAACCCTCGCCACCCAGCCGGGGACCCCGGCCCAAGGAAGGCTGACGGGTCCTTGTCCTGTCTGGTCCAGGGCCCTGGCAGGTTCAGGGGGACCTGGCGAGCCAGACCCGGCATCCGGTGGGCCCTTCCTGCCCATCTTCCCATCTGCAGCCTCTGCTACGGTGTCCGCTCTTCACTCGTGTGGTACGTACGTGCCACTGGATTTACAGGGGTGAAATACACATGCCAAAAGTTTGCCGTCTTAACTGCTTGTAGGGCACAGCTCAGTGCCGTGAAGCACACTCACTGCCATAATGCATCCCCACCATCCTTCCGCACATCATCCTCCCTAGTAAACCCTGTCCCCGTTCAATGCTAACTGCCCCCCCCGCCCCCTCCCCGGAACCCACCATTCCGCCTTCCATCCCCGTGAATCTGATCGCCCCAGACATCTCTCGACAGTGGGAGCACACAGTGTTTGTCCTTCCGCTTCTGGCTTATGTCACTGGAATTTGTGCCCTCCACGTTCACCCATGTCGCAGCCTCTTCGAGGCTGAATCACGTTCTACTGTACGAACGGACCTCATTCGGTCTATCCACCTGTCAACGGACACCTGGGTTGAAAACCTATTTTCCTTTTGAAAACATCACCAAGTGAAGCTCGCCTCTCTCAGAAGTGACTGCAGCCCCGACCGTGGTTCAGGTCAAGCACTGAAATCTGATATACTTTCAGTTCTTGGATCGGTGCACAAGTTCGGGAAGACACCTTGGAGAGCCTCGTCTCTGAATCTGCACGTATGAATGTGCGGCTCGGGCAAGGTGGTCTCCATCCCTTTCGTGTGTGCGTGAGTGTGTGATGTAGGCGTGCATCCGTCGGCAGACACGGGGGCCCAAGCTCCATGTTATGGCATCTTTGACTGATGCAGGCCCCTCGTACACAGGCAGGAAGTGTGCTGAAACCTGCATTAAAGCCTGGGCTTTCTTCTGCCAACACCCTCTCTGGACTGGTGTTAGTTTTATTTGCTATTTATCATTGTTCTTAGAAAATCTAAAAATTTCAATTATTAGCATGAGTGTTACCACTCATCTTTATATTGTACAACGTAGTTTTAAAATTTTTTTTTAACGTTTTATTTATTTTTGAGACAGAGAGAGACAGAGCATGAACGGGGGAGGGGCAGAGAGAGAGGGAGACACAGAATCGGAAACAGGCTCCAGGCTCTGAGCCATCAGCCCAGAGCCCGACGCGGGGCTCGAACCCACGGACCGCGAGATCGTGACCTGGCTGAAGTCGGACGCTTAACCGACTGAGCCACCCAGGCGCCCCTGTACAACGTAGTTTTTTTTTTTTTTTAATTTTTTTTTCAACGTTTATTTATTTTTGGGACAGAGAGAGACAGAGCATGAACGGGGGAGGGGCAGAGAGAGAGGGAGACACAGAATCGGAAACAGGCTCCAGGCTCCGAGCCGTCAGCCCAGAGCCTGACTCGGGGCTCGAACTCCCGGACCGCGAGATCGTGACCTGGCTGAAGTCGGACGCTTAACCGACTGAGCCACCCAGGCGCCCCTGTACAACGTAGTTTTAAATGCAAAGACCAGAGCATTTAACTTATATGCAGAATCACTGAAATGACACGATTCTGTTTGCTGGCTCGACCCCAGATGATGCCTCCTGATGGCAGTGAGACAAAATGAGACAGACCGTGGAAGGTTGGAAGGGGGACAAGAAGAGCACATCCCTTGTTCTGAGAAGCAGGGGCCACCTCCCCGGGCCCACGGCAGGCAGGGGTCCTTGTGGCCCAGCTCAGGTGCCTGGGGCGGGAGGCAGGGAGGACAGAGGCTCCAAGCCCCAGCACCTGCTCCGCTATCCTGTGAGGCTTCACTTGCAAACACAAGTTGTACGGCAGTGTGGAGAATGTGGAGACAGACATGCCCAGCCCAGGCCGTGCAGCTGGGGTTCAAGCCCGTGACGCTGCAGCTAGTGGACGAGGTGTCCTTCGGCTGCCCAGGGCTCCCACCGGCAGCTGACCTGCTTGCCTGGTGGCCTCTGCCACCGACAGCAGCGGTCATGCCCTTGACCTGCTCGCTAACGCCTCCCCAGGCCCCCTTTGGAACTTGGCCAGCAGTCAGGCAGGGCTCGTGGACTGGAAGAGCCTGGGTGGATGTCACTTGAGGCCTGTTCCCCCGCCCCATCTGCGTGCCTGGCCCCGCCCACAAGTCCAGAACACCACCTTCCTCTGCTGACTGTTGGACCAGAGAGAGCACAGCGAGTGTGTTGTGAGCTAAACCGAAGCCAGGTGCTGAGCAGAAGCTGCCCTTGCATCCGTGGCGCGTCCCAGGTACGTCTTGTGCTCTGTGCTCTATCTTCCACCCCAACCGACAAGGGGTTTGAGGCAGCCGCTTGCCCTGGGTATCTGGCACCTTCCAGAACCGTCTTCTTACCTAAACGTTAAACGGTCAGCTCTCTAAAACTTTTGCAAAAGGGCCTTCCTTTCTGTGCGCTGCCGGCACCGCAAAGACCTCCCCGATCGTGCTGTTAGCCTTCAAGGGCGCGGCTAGGAGCGAGGCCGACTCTGGAGGCTCATCGTCCCACCGCTGGCATTTCCCCACCTCTGCGCCCGACGTCCCCGGTCACTTTGCAGGGTTCCCTCTCACCTCACACCCCGTAAATGTCACGCTGCAGCCAGTTTGGCCTGCTTGTGCAACCAGACGGCGGCAAATGTGGAGACGGACCCGGTGACGCCAGCACCGCCGTCCCGGCGAGACTCAGCGCCTCCTCTAGCGGCCACCCGGAGGCGGCAGGTGGCCCGGCCTGCACACACAGAAATCTCACTGTCCTGCCGCCCCTTACCTGCCCCTCACCACCGCACCTGCCCCGTGGAGCAGATCACGGCCGGACCTCCCGGCTCACCTCGCACGGCCGCGGGAGGCGCCCACCGAGGACGCGGTGTGGACAGACCCCTGGCCGCATAGACCTCGGTTCAAAAGTCACCTGCCCGGTTCTGCTACAGAATTTAGGAGACGGGAGCTGACAATTTGTTTAAAAAGCATATTCACTTCAGAATGGGATGGAAACAGAGACTGAAGAGGTAGAGAAGGGGGTGCCGACCAGCGAATCCCGTGTCTGGACGGCGGTGGTCGTGGCGGGGCACCCGGGGCCAGCTGGGGACATTGGTGGCAGGATATGGAGCTGGGGGAGAAGACTGTGGGCTTTTTCTTTTCTTTTTCTCTTTTTCTTTTCTTTTTTTTTTTTTTTTTTTTGAGCAGGGGAGGGGCAGATGGAGAGGGGAACAGAGGATCTGAAGCAGGGGAGAGGCAAGAGGGGGGGGCACAGGATCTGAAGCAGGGGAGAGGCAGAGGGGGGGGACAGAGGTTCTGAAGCATGGGAGAGACAGAGGGGGACAGAGGATATGGAGCAGGGGAGAGGCGGGGAGGGGGTACAGAGGATCTGAAGCAGGGGAGAGACAGAGAGAGGGGACAGAGATTCTGAAGCACAAGAGAGGTGGGGGGGACAGAGGTTCTGAAGCAGGGGAGGGGCAGAGAGAGGGGGACAGAGGTTCTGAAGCAGGGGAGAGGCAGAGAGAGGGGACAGAGGATATGGAGCAGGGGAGAGGCGGGGAGGGGGGACAGAGGCTCTGAAGCAGGGGAGAGGTGGGGGGGACAGAGGATCTGAAGCAGGGGAGGGGTCCGGGGGACAGAGGATCTGAAGCATGGGGGGGGACAGAGAATATGAAGCAGGGGAGAGGCAGAGGGGGGGGACAGAGGTTCTGAAGCAGGGGAGAGGCAAGGGGGGGGACAGAGGTTCTGAAGCATGGGAGAGACAGAGGGGGACAGAGGATATGGAGCAGGGGAGAGGCGGGGGGGGACAGAGAATATGAAGCAGGGGAGAGACAGAGAGAGGGGACAGAGATTCTGAAGCACAGGAGAGGCAGGAGGGGAAAAGAGGATCTGAAGCAGGGGAGAGGCGGGGGGGACAGAGGCTCTGAAGCAGGGGAGAGGTGGGGGGGACAGAGGATCTGAAGCAGGGGAGGGGCAGAGAGAGGGGGACAGAGGTTCTGAAGCATGGGAGAGACAGAGGGGGACAGAGGATATGGAGCAGGGGAGAGGCGGCGGGGGGGGACAGAGGATCTGAAGCAGGGGAGAGACAGAGAGAGGGGACAGAGATTCTGAAGCACAGGAGAGGCAGGAGGGGAAAAGAGGATCTGAAGCAGGGGAGAGGCGGGGGGGGACAGAGGATCTGAAGCAGGGGAGGGGTCCGGGGGACAGAGGATCTGAAGCATGGGGGGGGACAGAGAATATGAAGCAGGGGAGAGGCAGAGGGGGGGGACAGAGGTTCTGAAGCAGGGGAGAGACAGAGAGAGGGGACAGAGATTCTGAAGCACAAGAGAGGTGGGGGGGGACAGAGGTTCTGAAGCAGGGGAGGGGCAGAGAGAGGGGGACAGAGGTTCTGAAGCACGGGAGAGACAGAGGGAGACAGAGGATATGGAGCAGGGGAGAGGCGGGGGGGGACAGAGGATCTGAAGCAGGGGAGAGGCAGAGAGAGGGGACAGAGGATATGGAGCAGGGGAGAGGCGGGGAGGGGGGACAGAGGCTCTGAAGCAGGGGAGAGGCGGGGGGGACAGAGGATCTGAAGCAGGGGAGGGGTCCGGGGGACAGAGGATCTGAAGCATGGGGGGGGGACAGAGAATATGAAGCAGGGGAGAGGCAGGGGGGGGACAGAGATTCTGAAGCACAGGAGAGGCAGGAGGGGAAAAGAGGATCTGAAGCAGGGGAGAGGCGGGGGGGACAGAGGCTCTGAAGCAGGGGAGAGGTGGGGAGGACAGAGGATCTGAAGCAGGGGAGGGGTCTGGGGGACAGAGGATCTGAAGCATGGGGGGGGACAGAGAATATGAAGCAGGGGAGAGGCAGAGGGGGGGGACAGAGGTTCTGAAGCACGGGAGAGACAGAGGGAGACAGAGGATATGGAGCAGGGGAGAGGCGGGGGGGGGGACAGAGGATCTGAAGCAGGGGAGAGGCGGGGGGGACAGAGGCTCTGAAGCAGGGGAGAGGTGGGGGGGACAGAGGATCTGAAGCAGGGGAGGGGTCCGGGGGACAGAGGATCTGAAGCATGGGGGGGGACAGAGAATATGAAGCAGGGGAGAGGCAGAGGGGGGGGACAGAGGTTCTGAAGCAGGGGAGAGGCAAGGGGGGGGACAGAGGTTCTGAAGCATGGGAGAGACAGAGGGGGACAGAGGATATGGAGCAGGGGAGAGGCGGGGGGGGACAGAGAATATGAAGCAGGGGAGAGACAGAGAGAGGGGACAGAGATTCTGAAGCACAGGAGAGGCAGGAGGGGAAAAGAGGATCTGAAGCAGGGGAGAGGCGGGGGGGACAGAGGCTCTGAAGCAGGGGAGAGGTGGGGGGGACAGAGGATCTGAAGCAGGGGAGGGGCAGAGAGAGGGGGACAGAGGTTCTGAAGCAGGGGAGAGGCAAGGGGGGGACAGAGGTTCTGAAGCATGGGAGAGACAGAGGGGGACAGAGGATATGGAGCAGGGGAGAGGCGGGGGGGGACAGAGAATATGAAGCAGGGGAGAGACAGAGAGAGGGGACAGAGGTTCTGAAGCACAGGAGAGGCAGGAGGGGAAAAGAGGATCTGAAGCAGGGGAGAGGCGGGGGGGACAGAGGCTCTGAAGCAGGGGAGAGGTGGGGGGGACAGAGGATCTGAAGCAGGGGAGGGGCAGAGAGAGGGGGACAGAGGTTCTGAAGCAGGGGAGAGGCAAGGGGGGGACAGAGAATATGAAGCAGGGGAGAGACAGAGAGAGGGGACAGAGATTCTGAAGCACAGGAGAGGCAGGAGGGGAAAAGAGGATCTGAAGCAGGGGAGAGGCGGGGGGGACAGAGGCTCTGAAGCAGGGGAGAGGTGGGGAGGACAGAGGATCTGAAGCAGGGGAGGGGTCCGGGGGACAGAGGATCTGAAGCATGGGGGGGGACAGAGAATATGAAGCAGGGGAGAGGCAGAGCGGGGGGACAGAGGTTCTGAAGCACGGGAGAGACAGAGGGAGACAGAGGATATGGAGCAGGGGAGAGGCGGGGGGGGGACAGAGGATCTGAAGCAGGGGAGAGACAGAGAGAGGGGACAGAGATTCTGAAGCACAAGAGAGGTGGGGGGGGGACAGAGGTTCTGAAGCAGGGGAGGGGCAGAGAGAGGGGGACAGAGGTTCTGAAGCAGGGGAGAGGCAAGGGGGGGGGGACAGAGGTTCTGAAGCATGGGGGAGACGGGGGTGGGGGGAAGAGGATCTGTAGCAGGGGAGGAGCAGAGACAGGGGGACAGGGGATCTAAAGCAGACTCCATGCAGAAAGTCAGAGCCGATGTGGGGCTCGAACCCACAGACTGTGAGATCGTGACCTGAGCTGAAGGCAGACGCTTAACCGACTGAGCCTCCCAGGTGCCCCAAGAGTATGTTTTTTCAATAGTTAATGGTCATCATAATAAACACATTCACTTCCAAATGAAATCTCCCAAAATCTTATTGTGAGACTTGCTTCAGAAAACATAACCTCTGGACATCACGCTTTTTCCCTGAAGTGACCACACGTGATTCCTTACTGAGACTTTCAAGTCTGGAAGCCACTACGGTGAGAGGCTGCACAGGCAGGGGACAGAAGAATTTGGGGCCCTTTTGCAACCATTTAAATTAAAAGTTGGGGACGCCTGTTTGGCTCAGTGGGCTAAGCTTCCAACTCTTGATTTTCAGCTCAGATGGAGAGATCCAGCCGGGGGTCAGGCTCTGCTCCGGCAGCGGGGAGCCTGCTGGAGATTCCCTCTCTCTCTGCCCCTCCCCAGCTCGCTCTCTCTCAGAAAAAACCAAAACCAAACCAAAACGAAACAAAAAAACCAAAGGCCAAAAAAGTTAAAAGTTGGCATTTTACCTAATATTTTTGTACTTCCTTTGTTTTCGCCATAATGTGGGTATTTCCCCTCTAAAAATGTTTTAAATGGATCGTGGTAAGGGCACACACACAAGATCTACCCTCTCAGCAGATGCAGGTGACAACGACACAATATTGTCACCTACATGTGGTGCAGCCGATAGAGAAACTGGAGCCCTTGAACAGCGTTCGGTGTGGGAACACACACCGGTGGTGTTCCTTCGGATACTTTGAGTGGATTTGGAAACCCAGCTTTTTCTCACGGTGGAAGGTGTCATCGGCGCTTTTTAAACAGTTACCCGGCCTCCTGCGGGAACCGGAAGGAGGGAAAGTGGAGAATGGACGCAGGGCTGCCCCAGGGCCCTGCTGGCCTCCTGGCCCCGCCCGGCGCCCCGGGGCACCCAGGGCATAGGCCTCCCGGCATCCCCCGGGCCTCATCCTCAGCGGGCAGGCGCGCCCTGCCCAGGTGCCGGGGACTCACGGGCCTTGGCCGTGCTGTGCAGGGGGGGGGGCTGACAAAGCCCGCTGTCACTCGGCAGACCCCCACCTCTCGGGGGCAGGTGAGGCGTGCGAGGTGCCTGCCCTGGGGCTCTGGCGGTCCTCACCTGCCCCCTGTGCACACACAGGGGGGCCAGAGCAGACCCGCTAGAGGGCGGCCCCGGCGTGGACGGCGGGTCGAAGCCCTGACTGCAGAGCCTCGGGCCTGGCGGGGGTGGCAGGTGGGGGAGGGGTCAGAGCCGGGGAGGCGTGGCTTAGGCGGCAGGTGTGCGGGCGGGCACAGCGAGGTCCAGCGCCCGCCCGAGTGCAGCAGTCTCACGTGACAGGAGCCGCTGGTGGAAGACACACCCGGTTTCCACGACTTTGTGCAAAGAGCAAAGGACATGAATCGTCTCGTTAATAGTTCAGGGCTGAGGGGCGCCCGGGGCCCAGTCGGGGGAGGGTGCAACTCCGGCTCAGGTGGTGATCTCCGTGTCCCTGGGTTCGAGCCCGAGTCGGGCTCTGTGCTGACTGCTCGGAGCCTGGAGCCTGCTTCGGATTCTGGGTCTCCTCTCTCTCTACTCCCCTCCCCTGCCCTGCTCGTGCTCTGTCTCCCTCCTCTCAAAAATAAACATTAAAAATATTTTTTAAAATTCCGTCTTGATTCCAAGTTGAGATGATATTACGAATATGGTGTGCGAATCAAATACTTCAGGTTAATTTTACCTTCTTTGTGCGTCCTCAACGTGTCTACTAGGAAACCTGAGGCGGCCCACGGGGCCCACATTCTGTTGGCGTTGGGCAGCAGGCTGGCTGGTGATTAAGGGCCGGCAGTGCGCGTCGGGCGGCCTGGGCCTGCGCCAGGTGTGCTCGGGTAACGGTGTCTGAGCCCAGTGACAGGGAACGCCCCAGGGCCCGTCGGGGCAGGACCTGAGCCAAGGCCAGGCTGCTCCACTGACGAATCTCGGACGGGACCCTGATGAGCTGGAGACCCTGGACCGGGGGCACTTACTTCAGACACAGGTGAGCTTCTGTGCCGAGGCACCCCGGCCGGCACAGATGCGAGCGGGGGAGGCCTGGGGGTGCTCACTCCATGGGGGGGGGTCACTAGGGATCCTTGGCGGTGACGGAAAGTATCTGCTGCTCACTGACTGAGTGACCACCGGCCCGTCGGGTCAGGAGCCTGGTGCGCAAGCAGGACACTGGGGGCCCAGGCCTTTCCCAGGGGTGACGTCTGAGGCCGGCCAGGTGCCCCGCATTGCTGAGGGCGTTTAGGGTGTGATCTCCCCATCTCGCGGGGCTCCCCCGCCACAGACCCGGATCTGTAGGCAGGAATCATTAAAGGCCAGTCGTGAGCTGCCCCCAGGAGGAACACAGCATCAGGCTCTCGAATCAGAGACCAGAGACGCGCCTCAGGACAGCCACGGCTCCAGCTCGGCCGAGCACCCGGACCTCCACCTTCCACACGATTCTGGCATCTACAAAAAAGCACCGGTTTCCAAATGGTTTTTCAAACACCTGGGCAAACCTGATCTACAATCGACTTGCATTTAAAAATCTCAGGAAAAAGGGTTCCTGGGCTTCTCAGTCCAGTCCGTTGGGCATCTGACTTCGGCTCAGGTCATGATCTCACGGCTCGTGAGTTCGAGCCCCACGTCGGGCTCTGAGCTGACAGCTCGGAGCCTGGAGCCTGCTTCGGATTCTGTGTCTCCCTCTCTCTCTGCCCCTCCCCTGCTTGGGTTTGCTCTCTCTCTCTCTCTCTCTCAAA
The DNA here is from genome assembly GCF_022079265.1 of Lynx rufus. Classification (NCBI taxonomy): domain Eukaryota; kingdom Metazoa; phylum Chordata; class Mammalia; order Carnivora; family Felidae; genus Lynx; species Lynx rufus. The sequence continues at coordinate 761,552 of NW_025814889.1, forward strand.
ATAAATAAATTTTTTAAAAATCTCAGGAAACATTCAGTCCCCGTAGGTACAGCTGGAAACTCTGGGAAGACAGAGGTGATCAGGGGATGGCCGGAGAGGCAGGTGAAGGGAGGCTTGGCTGTGGCGTCGGTCTTTCTGTGCAATTCCCGGATCCCCTTTCCATGGCTGGTCCCCACCAAGCTCTTCCCATCAGACGGCGGACGGGAGCGGCGAGTTCCCAATTTCTGGACTGTCTCCTCTAAACTCACTTCCTTGGTGTCGCGACGGCCCCTGGGCCCCGGTGCCACCCCAGACCCCGCCAGGAAGGCGTCGGGCGGAAGTCCAAGCCGGATGTGAGGGTCGGGTGTCTGGGAACTCTAGGAGCTGGGCAGAGTGGGCACCGGCAGCAGTGCCCCCGGCAGCAAGCGTTTGTGTTCCCTGCTCCCCCAAACCTCAGCCTCACGCTTACACTCCGCCCGGGTGTCGGGTGCCATCTACACCGTAGGCGCCGCTGCACAGAAACAGACATCGCCTCCACTTCCAGGCCTGGGTTTCGGTCCTGTGGTACCTGAGGTCTGCAGAGCTGTCCCCCTGCGAACCTGCACGGCACACGGGCCCCCATGCGGTCCCCCCACCCGGGACTTGGGGGGTGGGGGGCTGCGATGGCAGAGTGAGATGGAAAGTTCCAGATGGGCGGAGGCCGTTCTGCTGTAAGGGTCCCACCACGGGGAAGGCAACAGCTGTGCATCGCGTCTAGGGGCCCTAACCCCACCCTGCGCCCTGCGTGCGGGGAGATGCGGTCGCGCACATTCCTGCCCCGGCAGAGGTGACCTGACATGTGGCAGGTGGAGGAACCCACCCGTTCGCGGCGCGCCAGCCAGCCCTGGACACCCCAGCGCCCCGTCCAAGATGGGCTCTGCTCCACCTGAACCCTTGCCCACAAAACCGCTAGAACAATGGCTGTTTCGTGCCGCTCGGTTTTGCAGGCGGATGTTATGTAACAATAGGTAACGGCAGCAAGTCTGGCGGGAGAGATAAGTAAAAACTAGTCCGCGGCAAATGTAACAGGTGAGCTCGCTAATCATGCAGAAGAGCAGAAGAGAATCCTCTGGGCACGTAAAGTGGAGGTGCCCCTACTCAGAGAGATCAGGGAAGCCTTCCTGAAGGAAGGGACGTTTGAGATGAATCTGAAACCGGCAAAGAGGGACATAAGGGGAGAAAACAGCAGGTGCAAAGACCCTGCAGTCGGAGACGCCATCGGGTTGGAAAGGTGCTCCTGGTGCAGGAGCTGGGGGCTCAGAGTAACAGCACACCAACGCTCTGGGTCACACCTTAGCAGCCGGTGGGGCCTCTCAAGACAGAAGGGACCGAGACGCACAGCCACCCTCCCGGCAGGGCCCTCGGTACATCTCACCCGGGGCCTGTGTCGGCGATGCCTCGTAAAGAGATGCACATAAAAATGGAGGCCAAGCGCTTCTTCTTGGGAAGCACCCCTGCAGCAGCCCCGCCTGCCACTGAACAGACACCGTCCTGCAGCGTCCCCAGAGGACCCGTGCTGGGACAGCTACCCTCCCCCGGGGGCGCCTACCTGCAAGCTGGAGGCTTCTAGAACCGCAAGCAGGCGGGCTCACTCCCAGGTCCAATTTCAAGCTGGCTCTGCCCGTGTCATCAGGGTCCCTTCAGAGGGGATCGTCTTACGCGGTGACAGTGTCAGGATGTAAGGAAGGCTCGCGCCCCGGAACCTTCTGCCGCCCAGCCTGGAGTCCCCTTATCTGGTGTGAGTGTTGGCAGGTCTGAGACAGAGGCAGCACGTGAGGCTTGGGTTTCCCTCCAGCTGCGTCCACTTACGCCCAGCCGCAGCGGGTGCCCCACACCTACGTCACGGGACCCTCGTGAGGGTGCAACGAGACAGTGCCTGAAAAAGACGCCGGAAGGTGTCTTCCTCGCTCAGGGGCAGCTCCCGGGAGACGCCAGGCCAGTCACGGACCCCGGAAAGGGTGGCGGCCGGGGTGGAGCTGGGACGGCTGGGAGCCAGCGGCCAGCACGGCCAGACCGGCCCAGGGCACGTGGCGCTGACCTGCTCTGCCCAGACGTGCTTTTGGGAGGCGCTTCTGGTGTCCTGGCCTCCCCGTCCAGCCTTTAAAGGGGAAGCTGGCCACGACGGAGACTGCCCGGCTGGCCCGGGGGCTGGAGGGCTACCCCTACCCATAGTTCAAGAGCCTAGGGTGGCATCTCCATGGGGCACCCCCACGAGCAGGGCCCGGGGCCCGGGGGGCATCTTTGAGCCTCTGATTGAGCCCCGATTCTGATTTTTGGCTCCTTCCTCAAGCAGCGTGTGTGTGTTATAGAGGGTGTTTTTGTACCCTCCTCTCAGAGGATGGCCCGCGCTCCCGGCTCCAGGTGCCCCGGCGGCCGCTTAGCCCTCGAGCCAGGCCTTCCGGAAATAGCCCAGGAATGTGCATCTCAGGGAGCTCTCCCCTGGATTCGAGCGGACCTTCGGCCAGAGCTCCTCACCTGGAATCGGCTTTTCGCCTTCAACTTCACTCCACGGCAGCAGCCTCCCGTCTGGGGCCGGGAGATCTGAGTGGTCCGAGCAGAAAGGTCCGCCCGCTCTTCGAGAACCCAGAGCACTCAGCCAGCCAAGCGCTCCCTGCAAGGGGAGGCCCTCCTCTGGGATTACTTCTAAGTCAGGGTGCATGCAACCATCCGGGCCTCAGCAGAGGCTCGCGCAGGCCTGGCCAGCAGCCATGGGGTACTCGGCCCCCCTCCGTCCACCGCCCAGGGCCGCCGGGGAGGCCGGACGCCCGGAACCTGTCCCACTGGGGAAGGCGGCTGTCAGCCTACGTAGGCCACACGCCCTTCAGAGCCGGCCCCCGCCTCGGCATGCGGACCTGTGGTGTGGGCGGTTTCGTACACTCTTCCTCCAGTTTATTCTCGGGGATCGGCCCCTGGCGCTGCTCAGACACCTTGCTGTGTGGACTCAGGTCAGCAAGCACCTTCTTGTTGCCCAGTGGGAAGGAAGGACTGTCCGACCTGAGGGCTGCTGAGATGGCCGAAAGGCACAGATGGACACCGTGTGGCCACTTGGGTCCTATCTCCCACCTGGCATCTCCCTCTGCTCACTCAAGGAGGGGCTCCAGCGTGGGGTCGTGGGTAACACCTGGGTAATACCTACCGCTGTCCAGGACTGGACAAGGCTCCTGGGGCCTGCTGTCCCCTTCCTGGCTCCCCGACTGGCTCTTCCAGAACCATCTCCCACATAAACCACTCACACTCAAATGTCAACCCTAGCTCTTCTTAGGGAGAGGCCCCAGCCCAAGTCCTGAGAGAGATTTCGGCTCCCTGGCACCCCCAGGGCCGGCTGGCAGGCAGGCCAGCAGCGGGACCGGGGCCCTACAGCCGGGTTGGGCACACGACCGGCACGCGGGCTGAGGCTGGGGAAGACCCCGGGGCCTTGCTGAGTGGGACTGGCACCCTAGAAACCCCAAGCGTGTCCCTGACCTTTTGGTCAAAGGTGGTGCCCTCTCTGTGACACAGATCAAGGGGCAGCCGTGCAGGGAGGGGTGGGCAGGCATGCCAGCCCCTGGAGGCCGGCTGACCGACGGGAGAGGTGTGCTCCTGCCTCTTACCTGGGGCAGGTACCCTGAGTCCGTCCCTCCCGGGAGGCAGGGACACCAGTCCTACATGTCCCCGTCTCAGGGTCGCCCCCCTCAGGACCAGCTCGGACCTGGACTCCGCCTCCCAAGTTAGGTCAGAGGACCTTTCCAGCTCCGTGTGGGAGGGTGAGTCATTCCCTCCTCCATGGCAGGGAGGGACAAACCTACCAAATGCCTCCCAACCACTGACTCAGTGCTCCGAAAAGCCGTTTTTGGAGCCTCGCTGAGGGCTCGGTGCCAGTGAATCAGAAGTTCCACTATGGAAATAGAAATTGCAGAAGCACTATTTCCCGGCAGGCAGAGCAGGAAGGGAAGGTGCCCACATGCACAGACGAGGCCGCCCACGCAGGCCCTGCCAGCCTGAGGCCCCTCTGAGAGAGGGTCAGGTCCCGCCCACACCTGGAGCCCAGTCAGCAAAGGAGCATCTCATCCAGACAGGACCTGGGTCTGCAATGGGGGGTCTACACGGGGGCAGGACCCAGGTCAGTAAAAGGGGGTCTGCATGGGGACGGAACCCAGGTCAGTAAAAGGGGGTCTACATGGGGACAGGACCCAGGTCAGTGATGGGGGGGTCTACATGGGGACAGGACCCAGGTCAGTATCAGGGGGTCTACACGGGGGCAGGACCCAGGTCAGTACTAGGGGATCTACACGGGGGCAGGACCCAGGTCAGTATTAGGGAGTCTACATGGGGACGGGACCCAAGTCAGTAAAAGGGGGTCTACATGGGGGCAGGACCCAGGTCAGTATTAGGGGGTCTACACGGGGGCAGGACCCAGGTCAGTATTAGGGAGTCTACACGGGGGCAGGACCCAGGTCAGTAAAAGGGGGTCTACATGGAGACGGAACCCAGGTCAGTATTAGGGGGTCTACACGGGGGCAGGACCCAGGTCAGTATTAGGGAGTCTACACGGGGACGGGACCCAGGTCAGTAAAAGGGGGTCTGCATGGGGACGGAACCCAGGTCAGTACTAGGGGATCTACACGGGGGCGGGACCCAGGTCAGTATTAGGGGGTCTACACGGGGGCAGGACCCAGGTCAGTAAAAGGGGGTCTGCATGGGGACGGAACCCAGGTCAGTATTAGGGGGTCTACACGGGGGCAGGACCCAGGTCAGTATTAGGGAGTCTACACGGGGACAGGACCCAGGTCAGTATTAGGGGGTCTACATGGGGACAGGACCCAGGTCAGTATTAGGGAGTCTACACGGGGGCGGGACCCAGGTCAGTATTAGGGAGTCTACACGGGGACAGGACCCAAGTCAGTAAAAGGGGGTCTACACGGGGACAGGACCCAGGTCAGTAAAAGGGGGTCTACACGGGGGCGGGACCCAGGTCAGTATTAGGGAGTCTACACGGGGACGGGACCCAGGTCAGTATTAGGGAGTCTACACGGGGGCGGGACCCAGGTCAGTATTAGGGAGTCTACACGGGGGCGGGACCCAGGTCAGTATTAGGGAGTCTACACGGGGGCGGGACCCAGGTCAGTATTAGGGAGTCTACACGGGGGCGGGACCCAGGTCAGTATTAGGGGGTCTACACGGGGACGGGACCCAGGTCAGTATTAGGGGGTCTACACGGGGGCGGGACCCAGGTCAGTATTAGGGGGTCTACACGGGGGCGGGACCCAGGTCAGTATTAGGGAGTCTACACGGGGACGGGACCCAGGTCAGTATTAGGGGGTCTACACGGGGACGGGACCCAGGTCAGTATTAGGGGGTCTACACGGGGGCGGGACCCAGGTCAGTATTAGGGAGTCTACACGGGGACGGGACCCAGGTCAGTATTAGGGGGTCTACACGGGGACGGGACCCAGGTCAGTATTAGGGGGTCTACACGGGGGCGGGACCCAGGTCAGTATTAGGGGGTCTACACGGGGGCAGGACCCAGGTCAGTATTAGGGAGTCTACATGGGGACGGGACCCAAGTCAGTAAAAGGGGGTCTACAAGGGGACAGAACCCAGGTCAGTATTAGGGGGTCTACACGGAGGCAGGACCCAGGTCAGTATTAGGGAGTCTACATGGGGACAGGACCCAAGTCAGTAAAAGGGGGTCTACAAGGGGACAGGACCCAGGTCAGTAAAAGGGGGTCTGCATGGGGACAGAACCCAGGTCAGTATTAGGGGGTCTACACGGGGGCAGGACCCAGGTCAGTATTAGGGAGTCTACATGGGGAGTGGACCCAAGTCAGTAAAAGGGGGTCTACACGGGGACAGGACCCAGGTCAGTGATGGGGGGGTCTACATGGGGACAGGACCCAGGTCAGTGATGGGGGGGTCTACATGGGGACAGGACCCAGGTCAGTATTAGGGAGTCTACACGGGGGCAGGACCCAGGTCAGTATTAGGGAGTTTACACGGGGGCGGGACCCAGGTCAGTATTAGGGAGTCTACATGGGGACAGGACCCAAGTCAGTAAAAGGGGGTCTACACGGGGACGGGACCCAGGTCAGTATTAGGGGGTCTACACGGGGGCGGGACCCAGGTCAGTATTAGGGAGTCTACATGGGGACAGGACCCAAGTCAGTAAAAGGGGGTCTACAAGAGGACAGGACCCAGGTCAGTATTAGGGGGTCTACACGGGGGCAGGACCCAGGTCAGTATTAGGGAGTCTACATGGGGACAGGACCCAGGTCATATTAGGGGGTCTACATGGGGACAGGACCCAGGTCAGTATTAGGGAGTCTACACGGGGGCGGGACCCAGGTCAGTATTAGGGAGTCTACATGGGGACAGGACCCAAGTCAGTAAAAGGGGGTCTACAAGGGGACAGGACCCAGGTCAGTAAAAGGGGGTCTACATGGGGACAGGACCCAGGTCAATAAAAGGGGGTCTACATGGGGACAGGACCCAGGTCAATAAAAGGGGGTCTACATGGGGACAGGACCCAGGTCAGTAAAAGGGGGTCTACATGGGGACAGGACCCAGCTCCTTGATGGGGGGGTCTGCACGCAACAGGACCCAGATCTAAACTAGGCCTGAGCCTGCTTTGAGCGGTGTCTGTACCCCAGGTGAGGAAACACATTGCTTCCCAACAACAAAACCCAGCCTGAGGCCGGATCACCCCTGGGGGTCAGGCCCTGCATCCTGGGCAGCCAGCTGGTGGGGGTGGCTTGTCTGCGTCTCACACGGCAGTTCTTCACTGACCCAGGGATGCCCTGGCTTAGAGACGTGCTCTGCCCCCATCTAAGGCCCTATTCCCCCAAAATGTTACTGAAGTGTGGACAGGTTCCGAGGCGGGAACCCCCCCTCAGGACAGGCATGGGACGGCACGTGAACAGGCGTAGGGTCCTGAGTGGGTGGCTGCCGACCCAGGGACCATCTCTGGAGAAAAGCTGGGGCTCCCTCAGGTGGCCCTAGAAGCACACACCTCCCCAGGAAAAGCCGCAGCGCCGACGGGACTGCAGATGGCCTCCGCGTCTCTTCCCGCAGAGGGTGACCCGATCCGGTTTAACTGCAGTTCATGCTGCGAACCCCGCAGACGTGCCTGGCGCCAGGTCTGGGCCCCACATGACCCTGTCTGATGCCCCGGTTTGCTCTGAGAAGCTGACAGAAGGAAGCCTCAGCCACTTGGAGAGCCCACCTGCCACTGCCAGGCCCCCATCACGGGCGTGGGCGTGGACGTGGGCGCCAGGGCTGGGTGGGCACCCCTGTCCTGCAGACCATTCTGGAACATTCCACCTGAGATCCCCGGTGTCTCGCTGGCCTGTTTCTCACCCCCTCCGGCTAGTGGCAGGTGCCAGCCTCCCTTTCTGGCCAGCTGCTGCGCTGTGGGAGGTGTCTGGGGCTGAGCAGGCAGAGAGAGCATCTACTGCCAAGGACAAAGTCTGGGGCCAGGATCCGGCTGCATGGGCTTCAGGTGCCCCCAGAAGTCACACCTCGAGCGGGAAGAACGCAGGTGATGGTCGCAGTGGCCACGTCCTGCTGGGCAACGAACAGCCCTTCGCTCAGCGTTCCTCAGCACAGCCTCCGTGGCGTCGGTGTCTGGGCGTGGCTCAGCCAGGAGCTCGACCCGGGGGCTGCTGGCCTCTCAGAGGCCTCCCGGCAGGCAGCGTGGAGGGCCCTTGGTGACCTCATCTTGGAAATGATATCCCCTCTCTCTGCTGCGTCTATTTCCTACTCTGCAAGAAGAGCCGCCAGGCCCAGCCCACACCAGGTGGGCGGCCACAGGGCCCCCCCAGGGGCCGCCAGCCACAGCCTGACTTACACCGACAGACCCGCCCTTCGCCTCTGGCCCCGTGCGCGCTTGTCAGGACGCCGAGGGGCCTCACTTCCCCATTCGGGAGAGGAGGAGGGAGGCCCGGTGAGTCGCCGGGGATGCAGTGGGGCTTGCCAAAACCTTCTGCTGCAGACGGGTGTGCAGAGCCTGGACAGGAGGACGGGCTGACCGGACTCAGTTGTAGCCAGGGTGTGGCTCACACCGGCCGTGGCCGGTGGTATGGACAGGAGTCGCTGTGAGTCGGGCAGGGGGCCCAGCTCCCTGTCATACCAGGAGCAAGACTGCGGGCCCCGGCTACGGGGCGGCGGTGGGTCCCTGGCTGGGGTCTCGAGAGGGCTCACTTCCCTTCTGTGGGCTGTGGCCTGTCACACCTGTGCTGGGCCAGTCTCAGGGCTCTCGGGGGACGTGGAAACCACTCATGCCACTTAGGCAGAATCTGTAAGCTCGCAGGAGCATCTCATCAACGCAAGGGTAGGGGTACCGCCAGGTCTCACAAGGGGCTAGACCAAGACGGACCATCCGGAACCCGGGCCAGACCCTTGCCCGGCCTTTCCCAGGTCTCTCTGTTTCTTCTGTCTCCCTGCCTCTCTTTGTCCCTCTGCCTCAGGTGACACATAACCAGAGGTGGCCACTGGGGCACAGCTGGAGAGGTGGGAAGGACAGGTAATTCTCAGAGAAGAAGGGGTGTGTTTGGTGGGCTCTCAGCATTGGTCCCTGTGAGGATCTGGGGGATGACAGACCCTTGGGGACTGGCTAAGCCCGATGGCACATGGGGCAGAGAGGGTGGTCGGGCTCATGGCTGGGTGGTCCTGGGGGGCCAGGTCAGCCCCTCGTGGTTCTGAGCTCCCAGAACCGAGGCAAGGGAGCCTTGCTCTCACCGCACACAGGGTCCTCCTAGGTCCTGGTCTTAGCATTTTCATGCATGATTTCCTTTCAAAACACCCAGCAGGTAGGTTTTACTTCCTCCATTTATCATGAGTTAACAGAGGCTCAGAGAGGTTAGGTGACATGCCCAAGGTCACACCGCTTTTAAATGACAAAGCAGAACTGGAACTTGCATCACCGGGGCTCCCCAGGCGGGCGGGAGCGGGACAACACACCCGTGCCCCCAGAGCCGGCCAGTGCCCTCGGGCTTCTCCCTAAGGAGGTGGGCTGGTGCTCAACCCTGGAGCTTCGCTGTCCCTGTGTCGGCGGAAAGGACGGCTCCGGTGGTCCACTCAGGGGTGCGCGGGGAGCCCCTGGGAGCCGGGCGGTCCTGGCGGGCAGCCGCCCCTCTGCGCCCCGGCGCCTCCGGTGCGTCTGCAGCAACATGGGGCATCCATCGGTAAGCTTTGATATCCATCATCTCCTGAAATGGCAATATTTTGGATGTGTTGAGTAAATAAGCTATATTAAAACTAACTCAGCCTGCCTCTTTGGTGTACTTTTATAACGCGACTACTAGTAAATTTAAAATTACTTGTGCGCCTCGCATTCCGTTTCCAGGAATGCGAGGCAGCGCTGCCTCCGCAGACCGGGATCCTCCCGCAGGAGGGCGCTGCCGGCGGAGGACTCGCCTCCACGCCAGTGTGGACGCTTCCGCAGGAAGCGGTTGGGGGGGGGGGGCTGCTCTCCCCGCCCCTCGCCCCTCCCCTGCATAACCGCCCCCCACCCAGGGGGCAGCAGCCACGCCCGCCCCCCCCCCCCCCCCGGGGCAGATCCAGGTCTCCGGAATCACGGAATGTGTCCTCGACGCCGAGAGGCGCTTAGAGATGCGGGAGCCACGCGCGTCTGTGCAGGAACGCTGGCGGGCGAGGAGCACCTGCCGCCGCACCTCTGACCCCGGCCGGCAGAGCCCCGCCTGCAGGGGTGCGCGTCACCGGGACACGGCGCCTCCCAGGCCAGGGGCGGGGCGGAGCGGGGCGGAGGGGCCGAATCACCCGCGGCCCGCGTTGCCGGGCCAGGGCTCTCGGGCCGCGGTGGACGCCGCGCCGCCTGCACGCGGGCGCATGCGCCGCTGCCTCGGGCCGCGCGTGGGCTCGCTCGCGCGCCTTCCTCCCGGCGCGCGGCCCGCAGCGGCCTCCCGCAGAGTTTCCGGCAGGACCGCAGGAAGCGCGCATGCGCGGCCTCGCTCTGCCCGCAAGCTCTGCACCGGGCAAACTGTGTTCCTCTCCACTTCGGGACTGCAGGGGCTGGTTCGGTTCACGGAACTCGGAGGTTTTCCCCGCCCAGAGCTGATGCGCACAGTTGAACAAGAGCAACTCACGGAAGAGGTTGTTTTTATAATTCGTTGCTGATCCCTTTTCTCCTCATTCTGTGGGATTTACCCAGCTGCTAGCCCCACTGAGCACCCGGCGATAGCTGGCAAACGTCATCTACAGCCGGGTAAGTGGGGACGAGGCGCTGTGGGCGCGGGAAAGCCGGTGGCTCGGGGGGCGTGGCCTCCAGAACCGCACCTGCCGGCGGGAGCGCACGGAGCCGGAGCCGAGGGGCAGCTGCAGGGGGCCGTGCACACTCCCGGGGCAGCCTGCTTCCCGCCGGCTTCTGCGGTCTTGCGGGGCCACAAACCCAGAGCTACAAACGCACTGGCCGCATTCCTGCGCGGTCAGACCGGGCCAGTCTGGACACCGGGAGCCCGGTGTCCTGAAGGCTCCCAGGAGCCAAGCCGTCACCAGCCTTGCAGTCCTGCCCCCGCCCCCACCCCACAACAATGGACGTCTGTGCTGTCCTTCCCGGCCCTCCCCTCCCTCCTTCCTGCCAGGAGCATCACCTCGAAGGGGGCAGGAGGGCTCCAGGTCAGAGACACCGCGGGGAGACCGCCTCTGCGTGCTGTCAGGACGGACTGGCTGTGCTGTGTAACACACACGCCCAAACCCGGAGGCTCACACGAGTCGCCTGCGGTGGCCTCCGACCCCCACGGGCCTCATTCCTGGCACCTGGTCTCAGGCAGGCCGCAGGTCCAGTCGGGAAGAAAGAACGCGGAGGATCAGGAACCAGCTTTTCGTGTTCGCCCTTGGGTGACACATGGCCCTTCTGATGAAGGTCACGGTGAGGCGCGTGCCTGCTTCCTTTCAAGGGGGCGGGGGAGCAGACGCTGTGTCACAACTGAAGCAGAAAGGTGCGGGGCCCGGGCTGGGGGCTTCGGCCACGGAGGAGCACGCTCTGACGCTAGAAGGCACGGCGCGGGCGGCAGCTTGCAGTGGTTAAGGAGCCGCGGCGGTATTTGGGGCAGACGCTCATATTGCCCCACAGACGAGGACCCTGAAGCAGGGCGAGACCCCTCGGCCTCGACCAGATTCGATGCCTGGGCTTCCTTTGTGATGGAGACGGCGGAGGAGCTGGGCATGTGGGCGGGTGGGGAGAGCTGGGCTCTGGGCCTGGTGACGTCTGGTCAGTGAGGTTGGCTGGAGGCAGCAAGGACACACAAAGGAGGACAGGAGGGTGAGAGCCAGCAGCGGAGTGACTCCGTTCGTGCGACTGGATAACATTTCTCAGATGCGTCCTTTTTAAAAGTGAAGCAGAATGCAATTGATTTTATTTTTATAGGCAAGAAATGCGCACGGCACCGAGGACCCCAGAGTACCGCCTGGTGCTCAGTGAGACCTAGGTCAGGGTCCATCCCTGATGCTAACCACAGACTCAGCTTTTGCCAAGTCTTCCTGGTCCTGCGGGTGTTGGTCCCGTCAGGAATGAGTTTGGACAGCAAGAAAGAGGCCGGCCTTCTTTTTTTCTGTGAGCTCGGTGACTCTTGTCCCGTGCAGGATCTGTTCACACCACACTCGTCCCTCTGGCCCATCACCTGCACCCAGCCTGGGCTGGTCCAGGCTCAGCTTCCGTGTCTCTGGAGCCTGGCCCAGGATGAGGGAGCCAAGGTGTGCTTCCCCGGGTCCCCTGTGCCAGGGACACAGGGCTACGCTCCCCCGGGGGGTCTGGCCCCAGGTCAGGAGGACGGGGTGGTTCCCCATGCCCCCCACGCCCCAAGAAAGGACACAGGGCTCCACTCCCTGGAGACTGGCCCAGGACCTGGAGGAGGGGGGTGTTCCCCATGCTGACCCACTGGAAGGTGACCCCGCGTGTTTGCTCCAAAGGGCCCTGCCATCTGCAGTGGAGATGGGTGTGCACAGACCCGTACTGACACTTCCCGTTGGCCCTGCTCTGTCATGCTCTGTTGGGACCTCGTGTCCTCCCGCGGACCCAGCGGACCTGTCCCGAGTGCGGGTGTGCTCCCGCCCTTCCCCATGCTTCACAGACCTGCACTCTCCACCCGCGGCTCACAGCTCCCCTGGTGGCCCCCACGCCCTCTCTGCACCGAATCCAGCCCCCCACACACTGCCTTCCTGACTTCCTCCCTTTTCCCAGCCTCTTTCGCCATCCGTCCATCCAAGTGGCAGTGGCCTCCTAAGTGTAAGCCAGTGACATCCAGCTGCATCTGGAAACTCAGCCCCGGGACAAAGTCCAGATCCCCTCAGAGGACCCAGCAGAGGACCCGCCAGCCGGCAGGGCTCCCCGTTTCTCCTGGACACACTTCCCTCCGCCGCCGACCCTGCCTCCCTACATCTCCCTCCACCGAGTCAGTGCTTTCCTATTTCCACCACGGTTGAGTGAATACGGTCCCCGTGGCCACATCTGGAGTTGATGCAGCAGGGAGCGTCTGTGGAGGTAACTGGGGCTAAGGGAGCCAATGGGGGGACCCGCGTCCTCATGAGAAGACAGACACACAGAGCTACTCCCCCCCCCCCCCGGGCACAGGGGAGGCGGGGAGAAGGCACTGTCCCAGGTGACAGCGCTCGCCTCCGGGACCTGGCCCTGCCCCTCGCCTCAGGTCCCACCTCCGGTCCTGAGAAGTGTGTGGGCTCTGTTGGCTGCCCTCCCGAGCACCATGCGGGTACCTGTGGGGCTGGGAGCTTCAGGGAAACCACACCTCTGCGTGTGTTCTAGGGGGGCCGGGGAAGTGACAGCTGGAGAGAAGCCCCCCACCCAGGGTGTGGCCTGGGCGGGGGGGAGGGGGGGGGGATCGAGGAGGGAAGCCAGAGATGAAGCTGGATGTTGTGTAGAACGAGAGAGGGGAGACACAAAGTGGAGGAATTGTTGAGGGAGAAGGACTTAGAGATTTGGAACATCTGAGAAACCGTGTCCCGGAGAGAACACTGAGCAGGTGGCTGGGCGTCCCCGGAGCCAGGGGCAGGCAGGGTTGTGCTGGCAGCCGCGGGTTCACTAAAGGGACGCGCAGGTGACACGAAGGGAGGCTACCAGGTCCCCAGACTCTCCGGGTCGGCCGATGGGTACCCCACTGCCACCGTGCGTCACCCTTCAAGCAGAGACCGACCCTGATCTGTGGGTCCTCTGGCGCGGCCACCCCCACTCTTCCTGGACCACGGACACTCCCACATGTGGCTCCGTCTACCTCCCTGAGCTGCAGGCCCAGAACAGCACCCACGGCTTCTGGGGGCCCACTGGGCCGAGGGTTGGGGACCCCAGAGACGGAGCCCCGGGGCCTGCGCAGGAAGACACCAAGGAGGCCCTGTGGGGGCGGGGCCATCTGTGGCTGAGCCCGCCCTCACTGGTTACAGGGAAGGAGGACCGGAGAAATTGAAAAAAAAAGTGCCACCAACCCATGGGAGAGGGGAAGGAAAAAAAAAAAAAAAAAAAAAAGAGGTTAGAGTGGGAGAGAGCCAAAGCATAAGAGACTCTTAGAAACTGAGAACAAACTGAGGGTTGATGGGGGGTGGGAGGGAGGGGAGGGTGGCTGATGGGTATTGAGGAGGGCACCTTTTGGGATGAGCACTGGGTGTTGTATGAAAACCAGTTTGACAATAAACTTCATATATTGGAAAAACAAAAACGTGCCACCAGCATTTCGGGCAGGCTGTGTTTGGTGAGCACAGGCTGGCCAGCCCTCCTCGGTGCCCAGGCCGCTGCTGCCCATAGCTGCCCGGCCAGGATCCACATTACCCGGAAGCTGATTTCCAAACTAGCAGAGCGGCCTGAGCAGGCCATGGCCCCGGGCACAAAGGCCCTGAGGGGCTGATGGGGCCCAGGGGCCCACAAGGATAAAGCTGAGACTTGATTCTGTTCCCGGGACGTTGGAGGCGGTGCTGCAAAACCTGCAGCCTTCAAGTCTTTCCACCGCCCTCTGGCGCCCTCTGGTGACAGACTGCAGACGCCCGCTTGAGGCCAAACCCCTTTCCTGTTTTGGAGTGAAGACCGACCCGGCCCAGCAGGAGCTGACGTCCTGAGAGGAGGGGCGGGGAGGGGGCACCGTCACTCAGGCCGGGACCGGGGCCAGGGCAATCGCTGAGTGCATGTGCTGGGGGCCAAGTGGAGCTGAGCCCCTGTGGGGGCAGCGACCCTGGCTGGCCCTGCTGGGGGGGGCTTCCCCTCCATTGGACGCTCCCCTTTCCTTTGCCGACGTTCAAACATGGCTGCCTGCCCCCCACCCCTCAGCAGCCGGCTCGCTCCCCCAGAAGAGACTGCGTCCACCTCTGCACCTCCTTCCAGCCTCAGCGATGGAACAGCCAGAGGGACTGACTCAGAAGTCCACGGAGCAGTCCAGGCCACTGGCTTCAGAGAATCCAGATAAGCTTAGAACTGTCAGCACACTTGAAAGTCACTTAGAAGACTGAGGCACGAGGAAATAGACGCTCTGAATACCAGTTACTAGTAAGGAGATTGGCTCAGGGATCAAAAGCCTCCAGCAGACAAAAGTCCAGAACCAGATGGCCTCACCGGGGAAGTCCACCGAACATCAAAGGAGGGATTAACACCAATCTTTCTCAAAATCTTCCAAAAAATAGAAGAAGGGGTGGGGAGAACACTTACAAATCCATTCTGAGTCCAGCATTACCCTCATACCAAAGCCAGACAAGGACGCGAGAAGAAAAGAATCCCACAGGCCAGGGTTTCTGAACATAGATTTTGAAAAATCCTCAAATTGTCAGCAAACAAAATTGAGCAACACTTTCAAAGGATCACACACCATGATCAAGTGGGATTATCCCTGGAATGCACGGATAGTTCAACATCTGCAAATCAACATGATACATTAACTAAATGAAGGTTAAAAATCACATCATCATCTCAATACCTGATGCAGAAAAAGCATTTGATGAAACTCAACATCCGTGCCTGATAAAAATTTTCAACAAAGTGAGAATAGAGGGAACACACCTCAGCATAATAAAGGCCATGTATGAGAAGGCCACAGCTAATGTCACACTCAGCTGTGAAAAGCTGAGAGCTCTTCCTCGAAGATCAGGAATAAGACAGGGATATCTGGTCTCAACACTCCTGTTCAATGCACTACTGGAAGTCCTAGCCACAGTAATCAGGCCATATGAAACACACAAGGCATCAAAATTGGAAAGGAAGAAGTAAAACTGTCACTGTTTGCAGATGACATGATACTTATATAGGATACCCTGAAGATGCCCACCCCAAAACCGTTAGACCCAATCAACAAATTCAGTGGTGTTGCAGGTTACAAAATCAATACACACAAATCTGTTGTTTCCATATACTGATATGATAAACAATCGGAAGAAAAATTAACTGTCATTTACAATTGCATGAAAAACAATAAGATACTCAGGAATAAATTTAACCAAGGAGGTGAGATATCTGTACGTGAAAAGCGATAAGACATTGATAAAAAAAAAAAAATTGAAGACACAGATGGAAAGCTATACCACATTTGTGCATTGAAAGAATTAATATTGTTAAAATGTCCATATTATCTAAAGCAGTCTACAGATTTGATGCAATCCCTATCAAAATTCAAAGGGCATTCTTCACAGAAATAAAACAGACCATCCTAAAATTTGTATGGAACCACTTAAGGCCCCAAAGTAATCTTGAGGAAGAAGCAGCAAGCTGGAGGCATCACATTCCCCAATTTCAATCTGTATTACAAAGCTACAGTAATAAAAATAGTATGGTACTGGCATAAAAGTAGACACATAGATCAATGGAATAGAATAGAGACCCCAGAAATAAACTCACACATACACAGTCAATTCGCGACAAAGGAGGCAAGAACACGCGATGGGGGAAAGGTCAGTCTCTTCAGTAAATGGTGCTGGGAAATTGGACAACTGCATGGAAAAGAATGAACCTAAGACCCCTATCTTCCCCCATACACAAAAATTCACTTGAAATCGATCAAAGATTTGAAAGTAAGACCTGAAACCTTAAAACTCCTAAAAGAAAACATAGGTGGTAAGCTCCTTGACATTGTTATCTTGGATTTTCTGGATTTGACACTAACAGCAAAAACGACAACAAAATAAACAAGGGGACCACATCAAACTAAAAAGCTTCCACCGAGCAGAGGAAACCATCAACCATCAACCTACAAAATGGGGGGAAAAATACTTGTAAATCATGTGTCCAATAAGGGGCTGACATCCAAAATGTGTAAAGAACTTATAAAACCTAATAGCGAGGAAACAAAAATTCGATTAAAACAGGGACAGAGGAACTAAACAGACATTTTCCAAAGAAGACATCCAGATGCCAACAAACACATGAAAAGATGCTCAACATCACTGATCATGAGGGACATATAAATCAAAACCACAAGGAGGTACCACTTCACACCTGTCAGAATGACTAAACTCAACAGCACAAGAAACAACAGGTGTTGGTGAGGATGTGGAGAAAGGAGAACCCTCTTGCCCTGCTGGCGGGAATGCAAACTGGTGCAGCCACTCTGGGAAACAGCGTGGAGGTTCCTTAGAATATTAAAAACAGAACCACCCTACAACCCAGCAATTGCACTACGGGGTATTTATTTGAAGAAAACAGTAACAGTAACTCAAAAAGATGGCTGACTCCTGTGTTCACTGCGCTATTATTTACAGTAGCCAAGATATGAAAGCAGCCCAAGTGCCCGCTGACAGAAGAATGGATAAAGAAGATGCAGTGTGTATATACATATACGAACCTAAAAAGAATGACATCTTGCCATTTGCAACGACATGGAGGGGACCTTGAAGGTATTACGCTAAGCGAAATAAGTCAGACAAAGACAAATACTGCATGATCTCACTTATCTGTGGAATCTAAAAAAATAAAGTAAAATAAACTCATAGATACTGAGAACAGATTGGTGGTTACAAGAGACGGGGGCGGGGAGTAGGCAAAATGGGTGAAGACCATCAGACGGTACAAAACTTCCGGTTATGAGGGAAATAAGTCCTAGGGACACCATGGCGACTGCAGGTGATAACACCGTATTGTATATTTGAAAGCTGCTAAGAGAATAGACCTTAAATGTTGTCATCACAAAAACAGATTGTCACCGTGTGCCCAGTGAGGGATGGTAACTAAACTTAGCGGTGGTTATTTCACACATTTCAAATCATTATGTTGTACACTAACTGATACAACGTTTTAGGTCAGTTACTTCGCAGAATGATTTAGCTCCACCTTAAGAAATGTTAGGGCGGGGCGCCTGGGGGGCTCAGTTGTTTAAGCGTCCGACTTCAGCTCAGTCACGATCTCACAGTTCTTGAGTTCGAGCCCCGCGTCAGGCTCTGTGCTGACAGCTCAGAGCCTGGAGCCTGCTTCGGATTCTGTGTCTCCCTCTCTCTCTGCCTCTCCCCCACTCGCACTCTGTCTCTCTCTCAAAAGTAAATAAACATGGGGCGCCTGGGTGGCGCAGTCGGTTAAGCGTCCGACTTCAGCCAGGTCACGATCTCGCGGTCCGTGAGTTCGAGCCCCGCGTCAGGCTCTGGGCTGATGGCTCAGAGCCTGGAGCCTGTTTCCGATTCTGTGTCTCACTCTCTCTCTGCCCCTCCCCCGTTCATGCTCTGTCTCTCTCTGTCCCCCCAAAAAATAAATAAACGTTGAAAAAAAAGAATTAAAAAAAAAAAGTAAATAAACATTAAAAAAATTGTTTTTAAGAAATATAAGGGCTCTAGGAAACTAACGGCATCGCGGACATGAGTTAGTAGGGGGCGGCCGCAGCCAGGGTACAGGCACCTTCTTACCGTGAGCACCACCGGCGCTCGCTGCAACACAGAGCTCGCCCCCGTGGCTCACACGGCAATCTCAAATACGATGCCAGCTCCCCTCACTTTCCTCAACTTTCTCTTCTCCAGGCTGCCTCACTGGGCCCCTCCCTTCTGGGGAGACAGGATTTGGGGGCCTGGGCTGCCCTGAGGCCAGCCCACCGTGGAGAGTGCTCCACAGCCATCCTGTGCCCATTCAGGGTGCATTGCCAGAAGCCCTCGGAAGCAGCATTTGCCCCGAGACGGCTCCTTCCTCACCGGCAACGGCGTCTGCATCATCTGGCACCAGACGCAGCTCTCGTGGGCCCTGGGAGCCAGGATCCCTGGCGGTCTCAGAAGGTGTGCACTTCTCAGCGAGGCTCGGAATCGCTGCCAAGAGGGATTAGCCCTTGGATCCATCGGCGATGAGCCTTTGTCCTGTTGACCTTCAGTGTCATTGCTGGAGGCACAGGTCACTGGGCCCACCCCCAGGCCCTACCCAGCTGGCCTTGGAAAGCCTGAGAACCTGCATTTCGACAAGTTCCTGGGGACCCTGCTCTGAGAAGGACTGGACGCGGACTCGTGAGGGTTTCACGGTGGGATAAGGGTGTGGCCGGGACTGAGCTCAGCAGGTCAGAACAGCCAGAGAGGAGGTCCCGGAGGCCCCACCTGGACGGATTCAGGAGGCTCCCTCGTGCAGCCCAGCTTCAGAGTAGCCCCAGCTGATTCCTGTCAACCTTGCTGCGCTCGGACTCAGAATTAGACGATCGTGTGTCTCGCTGTGTACGCGCACGTGTGCGCGGGAGGTTTGCTGGGTCACACCTCCTGTGGACGATACCGTGCTGAACAACGTGCCTAAGCCTCCACGTTTCCTGCAGCCCTGCTTCCCCGAGTTCCTGATTCCGGTGAGGCTGACATTGGACGGTCCCGGCCAGAACCCCAGGACGCCGCCCTCACTGCGCGACCCTATTCAGAAAGCGGGAACACGTGTGGTCCTCGGGCAGGCGGGGTCCCAGACTGGCGGGTTGGGGCATGCCCACCCACTGCCTGACGTGTAGAAGAAACAGAAATGTGTTCTAGATACTTAACAATTAATTTAAAAGTTTAAACTTTCGGGGAGCCTGGGTGGGCGACCGACTTCAGCTCAGGTCACGATCTCATGGTCTGTGGGTTCGAGCCCCGCGTCGGGCTCTGTGCTGACAGCTGGAACCCTGGAGCCTGCTTCAGATTCTGTGTCTCCCTTTCCCTCTTCTCCTCCCCACTGTGTTCTCTCAAAAATAAACAAACATTAAAAAAAAAACCCAAAAGTTTAAACTTCCGTGTTTATAGCTGCAGAGAGCTGCCCAGGGCCCAGGCTCCGGGTTGCTCTGGCGGGCGAGTGGGGGCCGCTGTATGAAGACAGCCCACGCCACGTCTCAGGACTCGCGGGGTGGACATGATGCGTGTATTTCCCTCCCATGTGGCCCCACTGTCTGTGGTTCTCCCTGAAAGTGAATGAGCCTGAGGCAGGGGGAGCCGTGCAACCCAGGGTTTCTGGGCTTTAAACGGTGTGTTAGAATATTTTTAATCTTTTGTTTTTGTTTTGGAGAGAGAGTTGTGTGGGGGAGGGGCAGAGGTAGAGAGAATCAAAAGCAGTCAGTAGGTAGGCACTGGGCGGGGGGGGGGGGGGCAGCGGGGGAGGGGGAGGGCCCTCGAGGCCCTGAGGATGCAGGTCTGCACCGATCGCCGTGCTGCTGTCCTGGAGGCTGGCTGGCCTCCATCTGCCTGTGAACAAGCCGAGTCTACACGGGGACAAGGACAGGCAGGAGTGTGGACCCTTGGAAACGAAGGCCACAGGGACCCCAGGGGTCCAGCCAGTAGGGGCGTCAAAGCAAACCCTCCTGCTGGCATAAAGGGCTCTCTCAGAGAGAGAACTTCAGTTCCACAGAGCGAGCGAGTCAGCTTAGACGTCTCCAAATACAGAGGTGGGGACAGCGATGCCAGGACCCCTACCTCGGCGTGCCCGCAAGCTGTGGGCCTGGAGCTCTGAGAGGAAGCCCTGGCACCTCGCAGGGAAGAAGGCGGACCTGAGCGGGCGGCCTGAACTAAAATGCATCCACGTTGGTTGCACCTGTTTCCTTTCATGCTTTTACCCGGCTACCAGGACGCTCACAATGGCACGCAGGCTCACGCTGCCTTTCCGCTGGACAGCACCCAGCTGGGCCCACAGGGGCGTTGGTGGGCTTGCTGAAAAAGGGCCAAGGATGAGGAGAGAAGCCCCGGACCCCTCGGTCTCCGCCGCACACAGGCGGGCACTGAGGCGGAGGACAGGCCTCCCCTGTGACGCCGCTGCAGCCCCGGCTTGTGTGTCCCGTCGGGAGAATCAGGATGGACAGCCCTGTGGCCGCGGGCCTCCAGCCCAGCCTGTCGGGGCTCGTGGCCGGGTGTGTGTCCCCCCTGCCAGACTGCAGGACGGACAGCCAGGGAACCCAAGACCGCCGCCCGCAGACAGTGGAGAAGGGATCCAAGAGGCAGGGGGCAGGGGAAGGGCCGGCCCACCCCAGCCCACCAACCCCTTCGCCCTCGCGATGCTTGTCACGCTGTCGGCCTGGCGGCCTCCTGGAGGAAGCGGGGCCACCCTGTACCCTGAGACCCCACCAGCGCTGCGGCCTGGGCCCTCCTAGACCGGCTGTCGCCACACAGGGGCTGCAGGACGGCTCGCTCACCCGCCGCAGGCCTGTGGCGCCCCCCCTCGTCCGCACCTTCCGTGCTCCCTGTGAGCTGGGCTCCCCCACCCCCCGCAGCCCCGCGCTCGGGCCGCGGTTCTCCCAGCCTCTGCCCCGCCAGCCCCGCTCCACCTCTCGCGAGGCGGCAAAGCGCGGCTCCTGAAAACGTGAACTGCCTCGCTCAGCGTGTTTGCGGGACGTACCGCCCAGCACGCTCTGCACGGTCCCGGCGCCGGGCAGACAGCGTTAGGCGGAGGGGAACCCCGGGGAACCCCGAGCCCGCCCCGGCGCCGCGCCCTCGAGGCCAGGCCATCGACGGCGGGCCTGTCAGGCGGCGACCGGGGCCTCGAGGGCAGCAGCGCCGCCCCGGGCTGGAGCCACACGCGACCCCCAGCGACGCGGAGCAGAAGCCGGCAGGTCGGCCTCGCGCGTGAATCCGGGGGAGGTGGGCCCCGGGGCCGGAGAGGGGACCCCGGTGACGCCTGGGGGCGATGAGCCTCCCCCGACGTGGGCCGGCGGCGGGCCGAGGAGTGGACCGTGGGCCAGGGCAGCCGCGGAAGCACCTCGAGGGCGTGAGCCGGCCGGTGGCGCCGCGCGGGGTTCACAGCCACGGCGGTGGCCGGCCGGGGCTTCGGGGACAGGGATGGGGCGTGTGGAACGTGAGGTGTGAGGGGTCCGGACACGTGTCCCCAGGGTCCCGGCGGCCGTCTCCCTAGGAGCGTCCCCGTGCGTCCAGGGCCACCCCGCAGGCCCTCTCCAGAGCCTGGGGGGAGGCCCGCTGGTGTGACAGTCGCTGCTCCAGAACGGAGGCGGCCGCCAACTCTGGCCGGCGAGGTGAGAACTCCCCGGGCGGCTCTGACATTGTCGCTAGCACCCGGCCGTAACGTGGGTGCCCACGGCGCTCTGCCCCGCATGAGGAGGTGGGCCCTGATGGGGGGCGCGGACCCCTTGGGGGCACCCTGGGGACACCTTGAGTTCAGCACCGCCCGCTCAGCCCCAGGGACTAGGTGTGTCTCCAGGACGTGGAGCCCCGACAGTGACAGTGCGGTCGGGTGGGCCTGCCGGAGGGTGGGGTGGGGTGGGGGGGCGGGTGGGAAGCCTCGGAAGGGACGGTGGAGGCTCCCGGAGCGCAGAGGTCACCGTGACCGGCCCACACTGAGACCCGATCTGCCCAGCGGCCCCTCCACCCGCACTCATGACCCCTGCGCTCTGTGAAAGCCACCAAATGCCCCCCCGCCCTGCCCCCCTCTTTGGTCTGGGCAGCTTTGGGTGGAACCCGCACACGCTGCCCACAGAGGCTGCCGGGACGGCACCCGGAACAGCCAGACCCTGCTCCCGGGACAGGTGGGGACACCGGGATGCGGTTCTCCAGGTACAGGATCCTGGTGGCCAGGACCCTATGGACAGACCGGCCGCCTCACATCTGGGTGGTTTCAGGTCACCCACAAGTCTCTCTTAGACACCTGGGTAGTCACATGTCTACACTGTCCCCCCTGTACACACCATCCACCCTCAGACACCCAGCTGGTCACTCGTCTACACCATCCACCCTCGGACACTTGGATGGTTACTCTACCACACCATCCACTCCCTCAGATGCCTGGACAGTCACTCGTCTACACAGTCCACCCTCAGGCACCCTTGTGGTCACTCATCCACACTGTCCTCCCTCTGCCAGCTGATGGTCATCGTCCACACTGTCCACCCTCAATCAGCTGGATGCCACTCGTTGACTGTCCACGAAACCAGGTCCATGCAATCTCTGGGCTGTCTCGTGTTCTCCCGACCCTGCCCCTATCTCGGACCCGTCCCCCCGACAGTTCCCGAGGGCAGCTGGCTCCGCCTCACGTCTTCTCCCAAAACCATCCACCAGGCCGTGGCTCCTCACTCACCTGCACCCAGCACACGGGCCCCCTGAACTGAACACGGTGGCCGCGGCTCCACGCGCCATGCTTGGTTCCGGCCAACGGGGACATCCCGGGACCCGGGACGTGGGATCAGGCCGCCCGCACCTGCTGGCAGCGGAGGGACGACGTGCCAGGGAACCTGGCCGCCGCTGGCTGGGTCCGGGGTTCAGGCGCTGGCGGTACCACTTCAAGCGCTCGCCGCGTCTTCGTCGTCACGGTATGAGGCGGGCACCGTGGAAATCCACTAAGCCGAACGGACCAGGGGCACCGATTAACCTGCTGGTTACCTGTGAGAAGAGACTCCGGAAGAGACCGCTCTGGCCAACATACCTGCGGCCACGGAGACACTGATGTCCTTGAAACGGCCTGCGACCTGGACCTTAAGCAGGTTAGAAGCCCTGGAAGGCAAGGAGAAAAGGAACAGAGGAGCTCACGGAAAACACACAGCCCCAGCGCACAGATTCCTTTGTGTATGAATGGTCTGCGTGCACCAGGTCACAGCCGGGACTGGCAGCTGTGAGCCGAGATAAAGGGTCCGGAAGGTGCACCTCACCGGCATTATGGGAAACGAAAAGCAGGAACGGTACACCAATGTCCAATAAAGTAAAATGTCAGAGCCTGGGAACCAAGAGGGAGATTACTGAATGGTCACAGGACAGATCCCACGAGAAGACACAGCAATCCTGAAGTGCCCAAACACAGGTGCCCAAAGTACCCCGACCGAGCGCCACCGGAGCTGGAAGGCGCGAGCCCCTGGGAGCAGGTGTGCAGACAGGTGCACCCCTACAGCTGGGGAGGATCCGAGGGCTCCTCCCTGCGCTCTCCCCCAGGCCCCGAGGACGATCCCGCGGCAGACCGCCGCCAGGTCGCCCATGTCGTACGGTGTTCTCTGACCACAACGGAACCAGACCAGGAGCCGGTGACACAGAGCCAACGGGAAACTGTCCCACCACCTGGAGCGAAAGGACACACTTGTACATACTCACCTGGTCAGAGAATGTAAAAGTACAAAGAGCTGGGACTCCGCTCACAGGGACATTTACAGCAGGGAGCACCTGCCTCAGAAGGGACTATAAATCAACCACCTTAAATCCTAAGGAAGCGGGAAGAGAAGAGCAAATCAAAGCCAAGCAGGAGGAAGGACAGGTGCAGCGTTACTGACCTACAGTCGTGCCCACCTGACTTGGGCACCGGTCCTGGGGCTTCTTGCGTGTCTGCCTGCTTTTCCCTCGTGACCTGACTGCCCATCACCCACAAGCACCTTTTGACCATGAATTCCCGACAACGACCCTCTGCGTCCTTACCACCCCCCACCCTGAACCCCAAGTTCACGGAAGGAGAGTCAGTAGGAAGAAATCTTCATTTGACTTTGCAAATTAGGCCCAAGCTCTCAGAACCTTGTGCCAGGAAGAAGTGACTCCTGGTGTGGTTTTCAGCGGCACGGGGCGCTCCTGCGGCAGCCTGGTCTCCAGTCTAGCGGCCAGGGGCTGGGATGCCGCCTTTGCCAGGAGGCCACCCAGGGTCCCTCAGAGCCACAGTGTGGGCAGGTGCCGCCAGCCCTGAGGGCCAGACCTAACCCCCCCCCTCCCCGTTCCTGCCCTCGTTGTGGCTGCAGGGAGCAGACCTGCAGTCACTAACAAAAGGTGCTACTCTAGCGCTGTGTACCATGGACAGCACTGCTGCCCTGAAACCTCGGCCACGTTTGGCGCTGACACCCTGCCTGGTGCTGCCTCTCACATCCATTCCTACGCTTGGACGTGGCGACTCCAGTCTTTTTGTGCCAGATGCACGGCAGGCTACGGGGGAGGCCCTTCTCCAGCGTCATTGCCCGGGACAGGCTCTTTATCCTTTTGGTGGCTCCCAATTGTCTGGGAGCCTGAGACCCAGCAATCTGGGCCACACAGCTGGGCCTCTTCAGAAGCCCCGATGCTGCTGGCGCTGTGTGCGTACTGGGCACGCGTCCTACGTCCTGTGGCTGGGGCGGAAGAGCCAGTGCTCTGCGAGACAAATGGCCGCCCCCGGGGGCACCCGCTTTGCTTCTCAATGTTCTGGAGGGTCCTCGCACACTGCGTGCGGAGCCTCTGTACTGACGGGGTCATTGCAGTGACGAGTCATGAGTTTCAGCTAGGCAAGGTGGCCACCGTGGCTCAGAGAAAATCTGGTTTAGGAGGAATCCAGGCACTGGGGGCCCTTGCCATGCCAGGGACACCCCCTGATGGCTGCATCTCCCCATCTCCCGGACACACAATTGCCAGCCCCTGCTACGGAAAGCCTTTCCTCCCTCGGTCAGCTAGCAGGCGGCCTCTCCTGGTACCACCACCCGAACCCTGAGGGCCCAAGTGACCGCCCTTTCCTTGTGACTCCCCGGCCCCCTTCGGCTCAGAGCAGGACTGTGGGGGCACGGGGGCCAGGCCCACCTGGCGAACACCCAACGCACTAGCCACGCCCCACAGCCTCCGGTTCCGCAGACACGCAGAACCTGAGCGGGGAGGCCGGTGGTTCTGTTTTCCGTTTCCCCCTCCCTGCCTCTGCATGGTGGGCCAGAACAGTGTGTCAGAGGGAGGGGCCCCAGAGAGCCCGGTGTAAGACCACGACAGGCCACTGGGCAAAAACAGGGCTCGCGGCTCGTCAGGCCCCACAACCTGTGGCCATCTGCTGGTGGCACTTCTTCAACCGTCACTTTTACTCCACGATTCAGGACAACACAGGACTTTAGTGTTAGTAAGAGATGTGGCTGTACCAAGGAACACGATGCAACAACTTCAACTTCTTGGGGAAGGAGGGCTTAAATGCGGGGGCCCAGCTCTTGCACCCTCCCACAGCCACGAAAGCACAGGCCTCGGCTGGCCTGCTGGCCCAGGTGAGCAGCACGTGGTGACGAGGCCTGTGTACCCCCCACACATCCGTGAGCAAGTATGGCCGAGGGTCGGCAGAGACGCTGGGAGGAACCTACATCAGCCAATCCCGATGGGTGATTGTCATTTCAAACCACTGGGTTTTGGGGGGCTATATGGAAACAGCAAAGCAACTCATTGCCCTATTTCTTCCAAGTTTTCTAGGCCAGTGCTGTGCACAAAGAATACATACTCAATAAATATTTTGTCAATTTAACAGACATTTATTGAGCATCTATTATGTTGCAGACAGTGTACTAAGAACAGAGGGTACACAGGTGGTCAGGATGGGCTCACTTTCTGCCTTCGTGGAGCACAATCACTGCTGCAAGGAGTTCCATGAAAGCAATTCCTAGCAATGCCGAATGATGGCTGAACGAAACCCTATGGTGTTAGCAAAGAAACAGAACTATAGACAGTGAAGGACAGAGCGCCTAGACAACACGCATGCACCTGCAGGGCTTCTCTAAATAACAAGACTGGCATCACACATCATGGAGGATAACAAGTGACACAGAGAGAAGATACTCTCCGTATGGCGAAAGCAGAATTAGGTTCTTACCCCAGACCATACACACACACACAGGCCAGCAATTCCAAACAGATTGGGCGCACGCGCACGCACACACGCACGCACGCGCACGCACACAGATTATCCTTACGCCTGCAGAGTAGGGAAATACTTCATAAACAAGACCAAGACGCTAGAACTGTAAAGGAGAAGATTGATAAATTTTACTACATGATAATTAAAAACTGTAAGATAAAACATACTCTAAAAAAGTTAAGACAACTGGTAGAGATTGAGGGGAAAAATTTGTAACATACATAACAGACAAAGAATTAATAGCCAGAACAGATCGAGAACACCACGTCAGTAAGAAAAAGGTAACGCCGCAGAAAAATGGGAAAAGGATATGAACAGGCAGTTCACAGACGAGGAAAATCAGTCCATTAACATCTAAGTAGACCTGTGTGCATCAACTCGGTAATATACTAACACGTTCGTCCATTCAGCCTTGAGCAGCGCTGGCATCACCGGTATTTAGGGATAAGTCAATTACTTTGTTTCTGAGGCTCACATCTGATTTGAGAACCACAAGGACCCATCATCAAGCAACTCTATGGGAACACCTCAGGGGAGACAGGCCATTTAACAAGAAACAAAAGATCCCGACATAGGGTATTTACCTTTGTGGCAAATCTTGGATTTAATACTCCCCCAAGTGCCTTAAACCACTGCACCTGGGGGTACCCTCACGCTGCAGACGCTCAGTGTGCGAGGCACCATGATGACCCAAACACAAGTTGGAGGCAACCAACCATGTTTCATTCTCTATATATACACTAATGGGAAGACACAAAAATTATTTCTTAAAAAGATGTATTCTTGAAGAAATTTTTAATTAAAAAAAAAATCAAAAGAAAAATTGAACAGTGCCTAAATCTTTATTTTTCATAACCTACATTTTTCAAATTAGACAGTTTTACACTGAATGACACAAAAGGAAACTTAAATTACCAATAGTTTACATGTAAGCTTGATTCCAGTCTTAATGAAAAGTAGAACAAAAACAAAAGCCCTCAAGAAAGCTTCCGTATTACATCCCGCTCTGCTCCTGACTTGGATTGTCTGCTGCGCTCCGGGTGACAGGCCACCAAGTGCACGAGAGCACGACTGCAGCTCGCAGGCGGCAGGCACAGACGCGCACCTTCCTCGCCCGCTGCCCTCGGAACAAACGGAGCCGGTGTTTAAATGTAAACCTTGTGCTCCTGGCTAATCCAGCAACAGGAAACATTTCCTGTCACCCGCTAGTGACAATCAGTGATGCGGGGACAGGAGGGCCAGACCAGGAACATCAGGACACCAACTCTTAAAAAGCAACTACTCTACTTGAAATTCATGTCTGGTGAAACGGGGCCAGATTCTCATCCCTCTATTTCCAAATTAGAAGTATCCTCACACAATTTTACAAGTTAAAACGTCATTTGTGATTGCCGTATCTGACTCTACACCCTGAGGTACTGCTGAGGAAAGGAAAGAGTGACGTTTCTAGAAATGGACAAAAGCCTCAGACTGCTGGCTGCTTGCGCCAGAGCGGCCGCCCCCCGTGCTGCGTCCCAGCCTCCCCTTGTGTGGGCTCCCCTCCTTTTCTGTGAGTGTACGATCTCACAAGGATCTCAGAAAGATGGGCTTTTTTGGACATAATATAGCTATTTGGCATATCATCTTTGCTTAATTAAAAAGAGTGCTATAAAAATAACACCAGAGCGAGGTTGCAAATCTGGATGCGACAGACTCTGGCCACGAGGACAAGAGCTGCAGTACGGTGCAGGCGTGGGTGCAGTGGGACGGCCGCCACACTGGCTAGCCATGCCCCGTTGCTGTCACGAGTGACCACCTCCGTCCCGTGTGCAGTAGATGGCTACAGCTGGCTCTAGCACACACAGCCCCCGGCCGGGGGAAGGACACGGCACTCCTGGAAACCAGTGTCTCAGCTCCACAGGTCTGCGGCTCGGGGATGATGAAGGCTGACGGCATCCGCTCCCTCCTCCAGCAAAGACCGCTCAGTGCGGACCTCCTGTGGCTCGCCTTTCCAACTCTTCTCACAGTACTCATTAGCTGGGGTGTCAGAGGTCAATTCTTCCTGATTTTTTAAGTCCACAATCCCTCAACTACAAAAAAACGAATCCCCATGTTCCTTTTACAGGCATCTGCAACATACTAGCACTGTTTTTTCTAAGTAAATTCTGAGTACTGGCAGCTTCTCTGAAGGACACGGTCAAGCTCACCAGGGCGTGTTTTCCTCTGGCAGGGCGAATCGCGCGTAGCTATTTATGATTTTAAGTAGATTATCTTTTACGTTCTCCTGAAGATCCTGCCAGTTTCTGCTTCCTACATTATGCTTTCACATTAGCTATGATTAGTACATATTTACAGACTTTTAAGAAGAGCATGAAGACATCGGAAGGCTTTAACAGGACTTTCCGTTTCCCTTCTGCAGCAGCAAAGAGGAGAATCAGTCCAACACACCAGCATAAGAGGAAAAGAAAAACACCTCAACAAATTAAAATAATATTCAAACCACAACATTTAGTTTTATCTACATCCAGCTCAATAGCAACATTTATAATATATCAATAATTTTTATCAGATTTTTCTCTTTAGGGTACCTTTTTAATATGTTCTGATTATTTACAACTGTACAAGCAAAGCACACACTCCCAAGTGCACATATTTAATACAGTATCGACTATTTGCATTTACAGGATTTCTCAACAATCTGAGAAAGGTCAACTGTTGCAGATCTTCAGGGTACATCACAGACACCGCTGCCAGCCCAGCTCCCACACTACGGAGCGCTCACTCAGAAACCCCGGCGGCGGCGGCCCCACGTGACAGAGCGGCTCTGGAGCCCACTCGCGCCCACCCAGGGGCCGGTCTCCGCCAACTCTAAGCTGTCTTCTACAAAAGTTAAGGCAAAGTCATTTTCAAGTTTAAATAAAATTCAAGTCTTTAAATATTGGATGGAAATAATTTTAAAAAAAAAAAAACACCTCAGTCTTGTTAAATAACATTTTGTGGAATAAACTGTATGGTTACATTTAGCAGGAAATATTTTAATGACTGCTGCTTAGAATACTTAAAGAAAGAATTTAGGCATTTTAAAACAAAATAATTTATATTGAACTTTATTATCCACTGCTAGCGCTAGTGCATGCGTGTTCTTCAGAGTGCAGCACTTCCGGAAGGGAGTCAGTGAGACCCTCGTCTCGGAGGGAACTGTTGGCCTCACCGCCACGGGCACCGCACACACCTCTCTCACGACTTAAGTAACACTTCCACTGTGTGCCGACACGGAGGTACGGGGAGGCTCCCACGGAGCCAATGCGGGGGAGCCACGGCAAGAGCCACGGCAAGAGCCACGGTGGCTCCCGAGCCCTCCGGGCCAGCTCGCAGGAGCAAGACAACATCAGGGTACACTTTCGCGGTGACGCGTCGGCGGGCAACCAGGTTTACGTTTTCATGTAGGTTCTATTCACAATGTGCTTTGACTCTATCTTACACAACAGCCACGGAGTCTGGATTGAGAGGCTGGTTACTTGCTTGCAGCACATAAAAACTCACGGTTTCAGGGCTCTCTTGGGTGCATCTTGCCCAGTAGGTCAAAAACAGGCTATACTTAAAAAAAAAAAAAAAAAAGCCAAAACAAACAAAAAAAACAAACAAAAAAAAAACAAAAAAAAAACCCCAAACAACTGCTAGCGTCACTTGCTAAGATTCTGAATGAAGTACAACTCCCATGCCAGCGAGGGCACCACCTGACCCCACCCCTTCTCCAGGCCACACTGACTGTGTTGCCTCCAACCTCGATCCCAGCCGTCTGCAGCCCACCCGTCGGTCTGGACATCTCAGAGATATGCACTTGCTAACCAGTTATTTTAAAAAATGAAGTAGCATAGTTCCGCTTAATTTAGAAAAACTCACTATATATAGAGCTTGCATTCATAGCCACATGGAGGCTTAATAAAAATATCAATTTGTTAGGATAAATGCATTTACTATCCTGAAAAAAATCAGACTTATGCATCACCTCCAGTTAAGCACCAACCTAAAATAAGGTTTATATTAATTAAATCCTGAAAAATAGATTTTTTTTCAAGAGGGGGGAAAATCCGACTCACGGAAGAAACACCACTTGCAGGCACCTCAGCGGCCCGTCTACGCTGCAAGCTCCTAACCAGCGGCTCACTCTCGGCCCCGAGTGGGACAGTGCTGAGTTGTGGCGACCTCAGTTCCTCACAGCCCTCCCAGACCTCGGCGCTCACTGAGGGGACTTGGGAGGGGTGCTCTGTTCTCTGTGTGGACGCTTCCCGGCCGCTGGGGGCGAGGGCCGGCGGCCTGGCGGCCTCCTCTGGTCTTTGGGTGGTCCCGGGTTGGACTTGGGGGCACAGGGCTCTCTCTCGGCGAGCTTCTTTTCTTCCTTCCCACAACCAACAGCATTTGGCTTTTGTTCTTTCGGGGGCTGCAACGGGGAAGACGGAGGCTCTCTACTCGTCCTCTGACAAATTTCCGCATAGCTGGGTTTTCGCAATTCCTGGGAAACAGACACAACAACGCACAAAATGACGTCTCCAAACATGTGAAAATAAAGTCTACTTCAGGTAAAAGTGAACAAAGTTTTCAGCAGTAGCCAAATTCCACATTCAAAAGTACCGTCACCGGTAAAGGCTCATAAACGTCAACAACTTCTATTTTCCCGCAACACAGGGTTCCCTCCGAGACACTCTAGAAATATCCTGTAAAAATGGGTAAAACTAGAAAAGGTGCTCAGACACATAGTACCGGCCTCTGCACACTCTCTCGCCATACGGAAGCCTCCAAGGGGGTGTGAGAAACGGTGCCCCTGGAAACAGGCAGGAGGAGCACCTGCTTTCTCTGCCCACGTTTCCTTCCAAGCACGGCACTGCGCATGGCACGGGCTTCCTGGAACACCTGTAAGTGATGCAGCCCATCACTCACCAAGGAACGTCAAATAACGTCTGTGCCCATTTCAAACTACCAGAGGCTGGTGGTGTGGATTTGGATTCAGGAAAGGTGAAGACAGAGTTAAAAACTTTCTAGAGGCGTCCGCTTGTTCCCTTGGCGGCTGTCTTTTCTCTCGTTCTGCTCTGCCATGCCCTGCTCTGAAGCGACACCCACCATCTCCCCCAGCAAGTGGGCTCGGCCTGCGGAGGACGCCATGCGGCTCTGCTTTGTCTGGCTCTCGGAGCCCGCCACCGCCCCGAGCAAGCGGTCCGTGCGGGCCGTGGGCTGTGACCTGTACAATGCCTACGATCACACAGTACCACCTATGGAAAAAGCCCTTGTGAAAATGGGACATTCAGATAGCTCTTCCTTCTGGGTGCTATGGAAGAGGAGCTCCCTATTCTGGCTTGGCTGCGAAACACCTCATAGATGTAGGAGCTGGCATCATAGGTGAAGATTATAGAGGAAATGTGGGTGTTGTACTAAATTTTGGCAAAGAAGGGGCGCCTGGGTGGCTCGGTCGGTTGAGTGTCCGACTTTGGTTCAGGTCAGGATCTCCCAGTCTGTGAGTTTGAGCCCCGAATCGGGCTCTGTGCTGACAGCTCAGAGCCTGGAGCCTGTTTTGGATTCTGCGTCTCCCTCTCTCTGCCCCTTCCCCGCTCATGCTCTGCCTCTCTCAAAAATGAATAAACGTTAAAAAAAATTTTTTTTTTAATTTTGGCAAAGAAAAGTTTGAGAAAGGGTGATCGAATTGCACAGCTCATTTGTGAACGGATTTTTTATCCAGAAATAGAGGGAGTTCAGGTTTTGGATGACACTGAAAGGGGTTCAGGAGATTTGGGTTCTACTGGGAAGAATTAAAATTTATGCCAAGAATAGAAAATGAGAAAACATACTTTTCTTAAAAATAAAGTGTCGGGGCGCCTGGGTGGCGCAGTCGGTTAAGCATCCGACTTCAGCCAGGTCACGATCTCGCGCGCCATGAGTTCGAGCCCCGCGTCGGGCTCTGGGCTGATGGCTCGGAGCCTGGAGCCTGTTTCCGATTCTGTGTCTCCCTCTCTCTCTGCCCCTCCCCCGTTCATGCTCTGTCTCTCTCTGTCCCAAAAAAAAATAAAAAAAAAAAATAAAGTGTCTCTGCTTAAGCTGTTTTGGTGTTTTGTACTTCTGTAAACTTACTGGTGTTAGCTTCTAAAACTGGTTGTCTTAGGATTAAAGAAAAGATACCTCAGTTGGGGTCACAAAGGAACTTACTTCCTCGTGTTTTTATATATTTGAATGTTGTATAAATCAGTGTGGTGACCTAATACAAAGTGTTTCCTTTTTTTAATAGAATGTGTATCAATTACAGATCCAAAACTCCCTATATTATTTAATTCACTAAATGCTGCCTCTCAACTTATTAAATTGCTTTGTAAATTACAAAAAAAAAAAAAAAAAAAACCTTTCTAGAAAGGGGAGTCTGGGTGGCTCAGTCAGTTGAGCGTCAGACTCCTGATTTTGGCTCTTTTGGCTCAGGTCGTGAGCCCAGGGTCATGGGATTGAGCCCCGCATCAGGAACGTTGGGCCCGCCTGGGATTCACTCTCTTCCTCTCTGCCCCTCCCCCAGCTCACTCTCTTATCTCTCAAAATATTTAAATAAAGTTAAAAAAAAAAAAAACAACTTTTTAAAAAGAGTTAATATTTCAGCTTTTGAAGGCTAAATAGTAGAAAAGAAACTTAAAACTATTTCACGTCCATAAGCCATTTACTAACTTAAAAATAATTACAATCTGTAAAAATTGTTTCTTTAAAGATTCAACCCTGCAGACCTAAGGATTTAACTCCCAGACGTCAATGGCAGAAGTTCACCCAAGATCACACTGAGGACAACACGGATCAGAACAAACAGGGCGAGCGCACCAAGGGCAAAGCAGCAGGGAGAGGAGCTGCAGGGGCCCGTGGCCAGGACAGAGCTGCCCTGGGTGGGGGTAGCGGCGGCCGTGCTTCTGCTTGGTGTCTGCTGTGACAGCACCGGTCTGAGTGAGCAGAATCCACAGAGAAGGCGGGGCGACGGTCCGGAGACTTGCAGACAACCTCACTCAACCAACGGAGAAACAGAAAGGTCCCGGGACAGTGGCAATGAGAAAGAAGCAGGACACTTGGTTGAAAGTTAGTAGCCAATACACAAGGTATTTGGTACAGAAAGCACAAATCAGACTTCACGGCAGATAAGCCGGATAAGACAGACAAGATGCAGGAAAGGAACCATCTTCTTCCCACACCAACATACCGTGGCAGCGCCATTCACTTGCACCGATTTACTCGCTGTTGTAGTGAGGGCAGAAGGAAGTCTGTCCACATTCGAGGTCTCCCTCTGCTTCTCCACCACCTTGGGATCCCTGCAAAAACGCCACCCACGGTGTGAATCTCCCACACACGCCAGGCAAGGGCATCTGACGGCATGGAGGCTTGGCGGCAGGTGGTACTTACTCAGGCAGGTGGGAGGGGGAGGGGGAGCGCCCATAGGCTGCAGACAGGGTGCAGGCAGCTGGCGCTGAGGGCTCTCTGGGGCTCACTGCGGGGAGCGTGTTCGTGCTTGCGTCCGCATTCAGGCCCTGAAAACCAAGGGATGAAGTTTAAATTGGGTGGAGAAGAAGCCCTCACAGATCTCTCAGAATGACCTTAAAATACCAGGAACGGTTCCTGGTCTGAATGACAAGGAGGCTTGCTGCCTTCCTCCCCAGGACCCAGGGTCATTCCACCTGAGCTGAACATACAGCCTCCACACAGGGGAGCGGCTGGAAGACACCGCCATCCAGCAGCCAAAGAAGCAAAGCCCTGTCCTCCAGGGAGCCCCCGCTCTGCCCACAAACACCTCTTCACTCCTGTGACATGGGCCACCCTTGGGCTTCTACTTCTCCACAAGCTCCTTTTCTCCAAGGAATAAATATCAGAGGCATCCTATTCCTGACACGCCGGTGCCTAGCACAGCCTGGCACATGATGAACACTCGAGTTCCCACCTAATTCCCACATGGCTCATTTTTGTAACTAAAACCAAGAAAATCAACACTTCAGTACAGATAGAAGTCTGAGGGCCTTGTGGTGAGAGGTGGGTGTGGGCACACTTCCCGCTTGAATGCACAAACCGTCCCCCGGAAGGAGGTGTGTGAATTCCCAATTGAACAGGCGAGGAAACCAAGGTTTGGAACAATTACATTAATTTGTGCACAATCATGGGGCAAAGATGTGAATAAAGCTAGATGCTCTTACTCCAGCCAGTGACCACACACAGCGACACTTCACAAATGCACAGTCTCCCTCCCACTGTGTGACTAGTACGTAATTGGAAGTGAGATTAAGCGCAAACATAACGTTTTCTTATGATTCTATTTTCATAGCAGATCAAAGGTTCAGCAGTGGACTGAACTGAGAGCATGTGGGGGGGGCAAGGTGAGCAGGGCAATGCTGCGGCCCCTGCCGGAGTCCCCACTGCTCTCACACATAGGCACCAGGGCACAGAGAGGGACGCTGCAGGGGCTCCGCCTGGGTGTGGCACCCGGCCAAGACTTTTTACAATTAGCCATTCTTTCTTCAAAAAATAAATGATACAGGGGTGCCTGGGTGGCTCAATCAGTTCCACATCCAACTCTTCATTTCAGCTTAGGTCATGATCTCACGGTTCACGGGATCAAGCCCCTCATTGGGCTGGCTGCTGTCAGTGCAAAGCCCATATCGGATCCCATCTCTGTCTCTCTGCCCCTTGCCCACATGGTCTCTCTCTTTCTCAAAAATAAAATAAACATTTAAAATACATATATATAAATACTATAAACATTCAGGGGGAAAAAAATAGGAGCAGTTATCATGCAGCAACAGGACAAGGACTGAACATGGGGCTCTATAAATCCTGCCCTGAGCCCTGGCCTGGGAACTGAGGGACTCTGTGGTGGCCCTGCAAGTGTCCACAGTCTGGACGTGGCTGCAAAGCGGTGCCTGCCCCAATCCAGAGGCCTTCCATCTGAGGCAGTAGGTGGGGAGATTTCCATTGGAAAAAGACACAACGAGACTGGTGGAGAGCCAGGCAGAGGACAAATGCTACCATGGCAACTTGACAGCTGTTCCTGCCTCGACCCGGCTAAGCGCTCACCCAGGCACCACACATCACTCCCAGCACAGACCCTCCAAACCTCATTAACAATCGAAGAACCCAGAAGGAGCACTGCAGACTAACACTCTCTGACTTCGGTAGCTCCCCTCATTCTTGGGCCTGCAAACAGTGCAGAAGAGTGAGGGCAACTGGTGTGGTAGCCCGTGGAGCTGGCCAAAGCCACCGGAATTACAGTAAAATCATTCTCGGCTTCTCCTTAGTGATGTCGATTACTAAAAACTATATCACTTCTGTTATAATTCAGGTTTTTGTTTTATTTTGTGGACTTGTAAAATAAAGTCAGGTCCTGAATAACAACAATAAAAGTGCAATCTGAGTCTGCAGCGAGAGAGAGAGTCTGTGTGGCACACGACACAGGTTTCCACCTCCGACCTTGGCAGGCAGCGAGGGAATGCACTGAGAGGGTCTAGTTGTACGTTCAACTCTGACCCGACTACTCCAAATCCATGTGGCCTCCACAAATCACTTACCCTCTCTGAACCTCTTCCACATGCACACACCTGCCTGTGTGAAGAACCTGGAGAAGCACTGGACTGAAACTCAGCACTAAGCAAACATCAGCAATACGGATCTTACCCTTTCTTTTGATGATCCAATTAAGAAGCTAGACAGCCTGTTTTCAAACAGGTCCTCAGTCTTCAGGTGGCCTGCCGCTCCTGGCAGCGGAGGGAAGTTGGACAGTCCTAATTCAAAGCTCGGGGACGGGGGCTTTGGTGGCGTTGGAGACTGAGTTTGACTCCTCTGAAAGAGAACAACACTGTCATGCTGCGGAAGCTCAGACCGTAAGATACGAAGACACGCAGCAGAAAAGTAAGGCAAACAATCCGTTCCCTAGCGTTCTGATTTCCCCCTCTGCCTGAAAACAACACAGGTCATCCAACCATCACAACACTTCGTCACCTAGTCAAAGATCATTTGTTAGGCAGCAGCAAGCATCAGGAGCACAGCTGTGAAGCTCAACCCTCCTGAGGCTGTCATTGGCCGTACAGCCACTTCCCTGAGATTCCCAGACTGTCCACTTCCTGGCCCATAGTCAGCCGACCAGGTGGACCCAAGCGTGCCGCTGAGGAAAGCATGGAGACGGTGACAGACAAGAGAGAGCACTGTGAAACAACTTGACCCCACCGGTCGAATATCACAATAGCCTGAGTATAGCCCCTGACCTTAGTCCTTTCCAGACAAGGTCTGGGTTATTACAGGAGAGCCTATCCTCTAAATTATAAACGAGATAGTGAAAGAAATAAACCAAAAAATGTCACTTTGAACTCTCTGAAACTTATGTAAGAATTTTACACAGATTTCCATTGAAAATGGTTTAACAAGGCAGAAGGGGCTTCAGTTATCTGAAAACTTGATTTACTCACTTTATATTTTATAATCACTACGGAAAAACATGGTATTTGAGGACAGATTTTTATCAGATTCTTTGACTTCAAGAAAATAAACTCAGAATAATATAATTTATAAACCTAAGATCCCGGGAGAAAGGCAATGATGTATTTTTATTGAAAAATTATCAAAGCAACTTGCTTTAACAGGCTAGAAGTCATTCTGTGGGTGTCCAGGCCCTTGGCTGAAGAAGACAGGGAGGGGAACGGGGATAGGAGTTCAGGTGGGAGGTAAGCGTCTTTGGGTAAATATGGGCTACTCTGACTGGAAGCAATGCTTTCATGGGCTCACATAGCTGGAAAGGGTCAACAATGCCCAGCAACTTACAGCAACAGAAAGATTACTCCCTATAGAGACAGAATCTAGACAAAATCTGGTAGAACTCAAGAGACAGCAAGTTAAAGAGTGAAAAGGAACCCACACTGATAAAAATCCCACCCTCTCTCACAGGAATTCATCCCAAATGACAAAACAAGATAAGGCCACGACCAGAGATCTAAGCAAAACAGATCTAAGTAACATACCTACCTGATGGAGAATTCAAAGCAACAATCATAAGGATACTCACTGGGCTTGAGAAGAAAAGGTATCAGGGAGACCCTTACCACAGAGATAAAAGAGTTAAAAAAAGAATCAACTGGAGACAAAGAATGTATAAACTGAGATAGGAAACAGGCTTGATGCAATGAACACAAGGCTGGAATAAACAAAGGAACGAATTAGTGACAAAGAAGACTAAATAATGGAAAATCATGAAGATGAACAAAATAGATTTAGGGGATTCAGTGACTCCATCAAACATAAAAACATTCACATTATAAGAGTCCCCAAAGAAGAGAGAAAAGGGGCAGAAAATTTGAGGAAGGAACAGCTGAAAACTTCCCTAATCTGGGAAAGGAACCAGATGTCATATCCAGGAAGCACAGAGAACTCCCCTCAAAATCAACAAAAGCAGGCCAACACCAAGACATATTGTAGTTAAATTTGCAAGATACAGAGATAAAGAAAAAAATCTTAAAGGCAGCAAGACAAAAGATGTCCCTAGCTTACAAGGGAAAACACAAAAGGCTAGTTGGAGATTTCTCAACAGAAACTTGGCAGGCCAGAAAGGATATATTCTGAATGAGAACAATCGGCAGCCAAGAATTCTCTACCCAGCAAGGCTATCATTCAGAATAAAAGGAGAGATAGCAAGAGTTTCCCAAACAAAATCAAAAGGAGTTCGTGACCACTAAACCAGCTCTGCAAGAAATATTAAAGAGGACTCTGAGTGGAAAGACCAAAAGTGACAAAGACAAGAGAGGATCAGAAAAATCTCCAGAAACACTGAAACAAGTAATAAGACAGCACTAAATACATATCTATCGATAATTACTTTGAATATAAATGGAATAAACACTCCAATCAAAAGACATTATCAGAATGGATTAAAAAAAAATCTATATGCTGCCTGCAGACTCATTTCAGACTGAAATGACACCTGGCAGATTGAAAGTGAGGGGATGGAGGGGCGCCTGGGTGGTTCAGTAGGTTGAGCATCTGACTTTGGCTCAGGTCATGATCTTGCAATTTGTTGAGTTTGAGCCCCGTGTTGGGCTCTGTGCTGACAGCTTGGAGCCTGGAGCCTGTTTCGGGTTCTGTGTCTCCCTCTCTCTGTCTCTGTCTCTCAAAAATAAATAAAAACGTTAAAAACATTTAAAAAAAAAAAAAAAGGTGAGGAGATGGAGAACCATCTATCATGCTAATGGACATCAAAAGAAAGCCAGCGTAGCCATGCTTGTATCAGACAAACTACATCTTAAACCAAAGACTAACAAGACATAAAGAAGGGCACTGTATCATAATAAAGGGGTCTCTCCAACAAGAGCTAAATCAATTAATAACAAACAAAAAGGGACTAATCGATAATAATATAGTAATAATAGGAGACTTTAACACCCAACCTACAGCAACGGACAGATCATCTAAGCAGAAAACCAACCAGAAACAGTAGCCTTAAATCACCTACTCACCAAATGGACTTAACAGACACATTGACAACATTCCATCCTAAAGCAGCAGAATACACATTCTTTTTAAGTGCACACAGGACATTCTCCAAAATACATTACATACTGGGTCACAAATCAGGACTCAACAAAAACAAAAACAACAAATACAAATACCATGCATATTTTCAGACCACACTATGAAACTAGAGGTCAACCACAAGAAAAAAATTAGAAAGCTCTCAAATACATGGAGGTTAAAGAACATGCTACTAAAGAATGCATGGGTTTACCAGGAAATCAAAGAAATTAAACACACACACACACACACACACACACACAGAAATAAATGAAAATGAAAACAACGGTCCAAAACCTTTGGGATGCAGCAAAAGCGGTTTAAAACAGTGAAGTATGTAGCAGTACAGGGCTACCTCAAGAAGCAAGCAAAATCTCTAATAAACATCTAACCTGACACCTAAGAGAGCTAGAAAAAGAACATACAAAGCCTCAAGCCTGCAGAAGGAGGAAAATAATAAAGATTAGAGAAGAAATAAATGATACAGAAGCTTAAAAAAAAAAACAGATCAATGAAACAAGGAGCTGGTTCTTTGAAAAAATTAACAAAATGGATAACCCCCCCCAGAGTTATCAAAAAAAAGAGAAAGGACCCCAAAAAATAAATTCACAAATGACAAAGGAGAAATACCAACCAACATCACAGTGATGTTATGAAAAACTATACGCCACGGCTCCTGGATGGCTCAGTTGGTCGAATGTCTGACTTTTGATTTTAGCTCAGGTCATGATCTCACGGTCAGGAGATCAAACCCTGCGTTGGGCTCCATCTTAAGATTTTCTATCTCCCTTTCTGCCCCTTCCCTGATCACAGGTACATGCTGTCTCTCTCAAAAAGAAGGGGAGGGGAGGGGAGGGGAGGGGAGGGAAGGGAAGGGAGAGAAAAGGAAGAAAGAAAGAAAAGAAAGAAAGAAAAGAAAGAAAAGAAAAGAAAAGAAAAGAAAAGAAAAGAAAAGAAAAGAAAAGAAAAGGAGAGAAGAAAAGAAAAGAAAAGAAAAGAAAAGAAAAGAAAAGAAAAGAAAAGAAAAGGAAAACTTGTGGTACCTGAATGTATCAGTCGGTTAAGTGTCCAACTCTCAGTTTCAGCTCAAGTTCGTAAGATTAAGCCCCACACTGGGCTCCGCACTGACTGCAGAGCCCGCTTGGGATTCTCTCTCTCCCTCTCTGTCTGCTCCTCCCCTGCTTGCCCACACGCTTTCCCTCAAAATAAACATTAAAAATGGTACACCTGGTTGGCTCCATTGGTTAAGCATCCTACTTCGGCTCAGATCATGATCTCGTGGTTCACAACTTTTGAGCCCCGTGTCGGGCTCTGTGCTGACAGCGCAGAGCCTGGAGCCTTCTTCGGATTCTGTGTCTCCCTCTCTCTCTGCCCCTCACCCACTCATACTCTCTCTCAAAAATAAAACCATTTAAAAACAATTTTTTAAAAAACCAAACATTAAGAAAACACCACAAATGCACCAAAAACAGTAAGATACCTAGGAATAAACCTAGCCAAAGAGGTGTAAGACCTACACTCTGAAAATTATAAAACACTGGTGAGACAAACTGAAAAGGACACAAAGAAATGGAAAGACATCCCATGCTCATGGATCAGAAGAATACTATTAAAATGTCCAAGCTACCCAAAGCAATCTACACATTTGATTAAACCACTATCAAAATAACAGAGCTAGAACAAACAAGCCTAAAATTTATATGGAACCACAAAAGACCCCGAATAGCCAAAGCAACCTTGAAAAAGAAAAGCTAAGCTAGAGGCATCACAATTCTGGACTTCAAGTTATATTACAA
Source organism: Lynx rufus (assembly GCF_022079265.1). Classification (NCBI taxonomy): domain Eukaryota; kingdom Metazoa; phylum Chordata; class Mammalia; order Carnivora; family Felidae; genus Lynx; species Lynx rufus. The sequence goes on from NW_025814889.1 coordinate 801,809, forward strand.
AGCTATAATAATCAAGAGAGTATGGTATTTGGCACATAAACAGACACAGAGATCAAAAGAATGGAATAGGAAACCCAGAAATAAACCAAGAACAAAATAGGAAACCCAGAAATAAACCCACAACTGTGTGGTCAATTAATCTGTGACAAAGCAGGAAAGAAAAGCCAATGGGGGGAAAAAAACCAGTCTCTTCAACAAATAGTCTTGGGTAAACTCGACAGCAACATGCAAAAGAATGAAACTGGACCACTGTCTTACACCATACACAAAAATAAATTAAAAATGGATTTAAGACCTAAATGTGACATCTGAAACCATAAAAATTCTAGAAGAGAACACAGGCAGTAACCTCTTTGATACTGGCCATAGCAACTCCTTACTGGATACATCTCCTGAGGCAAGGGAAACAAAAGCAAAAATAAACTACTGCAACTTCATCTAGACAAAAAGCTCTGCACGGTGAAAGAAACAAACTACAAACCTAAAAGACAACGTTTGGAATGGGAGAAGATACCTGAAAATGACATATCCAATAATTTAGTATCTAAAATACATAAAGAACTTATAAAACTCAACACCCTAAAAATAAATAATCCAATGAATAAATAGAAGACATGAACAGACATTTCTCCAAAGAAGCCATCCAGATGGCCAACAGACACATGAAAAGGTGCTCCACATCACTCATCATCAGGGAAATACAAATCAAAACGACAAGGAGATACCACCTCACACCTGTCAGAATGGATAAAATTTACAACACGTGAAACATCAGGTGTTGGTGAGGATGCAGAGAAAGGGGAACCTCTTGCACTGCTGGGGGGAATGCAAGCTGGTGCAGCCCCTCTGGAAAACAGTATGGAGGTTCCTCAAAAAGTTAAAAATAGAACTACCCTACAACCCAGCAATTGCACTACTGGGTATTTATCCAAAGAATACAAAAATACTAATTCAAAGGGATACATGCACCCTGATGTTTATTATCTACAGTAGCCAAACTATGGAAAGAGCCCAAGTGTCCAGTGACAGACGAAGGGATAAAGAGGCAACATGTATACAATGGAATTTTACTCAGCTATAAAAAAAAAAGAAATGAAATCTTGCCATTTGCAAGAGAGTGCAATGCTAAGTGAAATAGTAAGAGAAAGACAAATACCATAGGATTTCACTCATATGTGGAATTTAAGAAACAAACAAGCACAGGGAAAAAAGTAAGAGAGAGAAGCAAACCAAGAAACAGACTCTTAACTATAAAGAACAAAGTTGGTTACCAGAGGGGACGAAAGAAGTGGGGGATGGACATGAGGGCACTTGTCATGACGAGTACAGGCGACATGTGGAAGTGTCGAATCACTAGACTGTACACCTGAAACTAACGGAACACTTTAACTCCCGACAAAACTTTAAATACACAAATAAAATGCACTACAAGTTAAAAAAACAACCCCCACTATCTCTTTGGGGCATCCCTACCTGCCTCTCGCCTTTCCCATGGTCTACGGTTCAGGTGCGTTTTGGTGACTCACCCTCAGAACCCAGCTTACGCTTACCAGCCACTCAGCTGCTCTGTGCTCTCTGCAACTCCCCAAAGCCCTAAGTCATGCAGCAGCCTGTGACCTCAAAGCAGGTTTCAGAGGTTTTATTGTAAACATCTGCATTTTTCTGAGATGAACACAGGTTTTTAGAAGACCCCATTTCCAGGGATTCAGATTTCACAAAAATGTTACTAAATCTTGATTTTGCAGGAGTACTCAGGTAGGCAGCACTGTCTAGATGCGGGAGTTACAAAATGGCAGTGCCTTCAGGTGAGGTCCCGTCTTGAATGCAGTGTTTAAGTGTTTTAGGATCTGAACAGCTTGAGACAAGGTGAATGAGGCCCTGCTCCCACAACCTGGTTGGTCCAAGTACACATGCGCTATCATAGTCTCTAAATTCCTGAAGTCACCAGAACGTCCCAACGCAGCCACAGGTGCACTCCCCTTAATAAATGCACCTGCATCATGGGCCTGGCCTTCCAAGAGGCTCCCTGGTATGAACACGTGAGTCAGGTATGCAAAATGCAACAGGAATAAATGTCCCCTCTGAAGGCAATTTAGTAACCAATTGAGAGTAATTCAGTTCAGGGAACTAATATCTGAAGACATACTCTGATACCAGTCTTGTTAGTCCACATGTTAGAAGAATTCATTAATTCCAACTGTAATCAGCCAATTTAAACTGCCTCACCAAAGGGTTCACCAAAACCTAGACTAAATCAACCAACACAGCAGCATTACGACTGTTTTATTAACTACTTATCTGTGCTTTCTAACTAGACAGAGAAAATGTACCTTGTGTGACAGGAGAGCACATACTCACTGGCTCAGGGGGTGGACCAAGAATCTACTGAAGGTCCTTCCAGTCCTTGAAGTGCAAGGATGGACATCCTTCCATCCACCCACAGGTCCACATGAGCTAAGCTGGCATACTTCACATAGAAAGGTATGGATCCAACCCCACACCAAAGCCCAGAAGCATTATCTATAGGAGGAGCTACATGATCAACCCAAGCAAATGTGGCCATGCCTCCAGTACGCAGCGTTCGCTCGGGCCCACCCTTAGTGGGTTTGTTCTGACCATTAGAGCACAAGGCAGTAATGCTTTCCACATAGGAGATACGAAGTTAAGGGTTTTGAATGAAAAATACTGATGCACTAACTCCTACACAGGAAAGTTTATTCTGCTTGCCAGAACTATTAAATTCAGCTCATTGAACTAGTACTGTCCAGTTATCCACACACAGAAAACTCACAATGTGTGTGTAGACCACCGCGTGTGCACACTGTGGTCTTGGCTGTGCCTACTGCACACACACTATCACGGTGTGGTGACATTCCAGACTCTTTAGTGACCAGTATTTTACAGTCGCCTCCAACTTCTCCTCTTTAGGCTACAATAATGTCAGTTATCACCTGATGCATATCAGATTAAGATAAAACCTCTTAACCTTCATTCATGTAGTTAAATCTCACATTTAATATGAATTAAGCTTAAGAATCTTGCAAAAGTGCCACGGACTAGATGTACTCACTGTCAGTTTCTCCTCCCGTTTCTTCCGGTAACCAAAGGAATTCTTCCTAGAAAAGAGGAAAGCAAAAGACTAATTTTTTCCCACCGGGAAGATTTTTCACTGAGCACCGGTACGTGCACACTTATTCGGTCTTTATTCCTTTGTAATCTTTTACAGATGACTTTTGATTATAATACCCCAACTTTAGGGGCACCTGGGTGCTCAGTCAGTTAAGCGACCAACTTCAGCTCAGGTCATGATCTCACAGTTCGTGGGTTCGAGCCCCGCGTCAGGCTCTGTGCTGACAGCTCAGAGCCTGGAGCCTGCCTCGGATACTGTGTCTTCCTCTCTCTCTGACCCTCCCCCGCTCTCACTCTGTCTCTCTCAAAAATAAACATTAAGAAAATGCTTTTTTAACCCCAACTTTAAGAAATATAAACAAAATAATAATTTCATAGTAAAAGACTACAAGTGATGTCTAGATAGAGAACTTAAAAACAAAAAGAAAAAAGAAAAAAAACATTTACTGATAAAATTTTCCTAATACTCATTTAGAATTTTTGTTATGATAGAAATACCTGAACGTCCATTCAGTTGAAATGACAAGATATATAAAACCTGACAATCGGCCATCCAGGTGAACTGTTAAACACTGGTAATGAAATGTATCAGATGAATCATTAAAACGGAAAGACCCCGAAGTAGCCTGGCCTGCTCTCCCTCTCAGCCCCAACATGACCCACCGTGTCAGCACTACCAATGGTCTACTCCAGGGTTTCCAAACCCCAGGCATTGCCTATCCCCAGCAGCCGGCTGTGTGCACAAGGCTCTAGATCTTTGCGGGCAAGCGCCCGGAGTCCATAGCATACTTTCATGCTGTGGATGGGCTTATGTGGCCTAAGAGTTCAGAGTAACTCTCATTTAGAGTTGTCTTTACTTACTTATCCCTTTGTCATTTCAGCTGAATACACTTGTACAGTGTAAGCTGGAAAGGAGTTCAAAGAAATAATCTTGACCAATTCCTTTCCTTTACACAAAACCCACAAGCAGCCTTGCCCAGGATGGCCTAGCTAATTAGGACAGGCTGAGAGCCTTCCACTTTTGTGCCGAAAAAGGACACTCTGGGGCCTCTGGCTAGACCCTCTAGGAGAAGCAACAGTGCAAACTTCTAGGACTTCGGAGCAAAGCCATACCCTTTCCTTTAGAAAGTACTCCAGAAAGGCTCCCGCTTTCAACTGGCTCCCAGTGGAGACTACATGCCGGACCATGGGACAGCAAGTGACCATGGACTCGAGCTGCCCATCAGAAATGGGGCACTAAGCCCCAGGGAAAAGCACAAACGCCAGCAACAGCTCTCGGTCCACTGCTGAGGCCTCCTCACAGGGAGTCCCTGAGAACAGTGACCGGGGGGGGGGGCAGGGTGGTCAGTTCCAGACTAGCACCAGGGACAGCCATGCAATGTGTGGACGCCTCCACTCCACTCCACACCACAATCAAAAGTGCTCCCCAAGACCAGTGTACAGGGGAATCTTTCCAGACCTAGAACTTCAAGCAACATTTGCTGCATCCTGTGTCTGGAGGCAGAAATAGCTCTGCAGCAGGAGGCTCAGGGTCTGGCTGGACAAAAGCCTCGCAGAGACTCGCCCTCAACGTATGGTGACGAAGAGCCCTTGGGAGGAGGCCGGGGAAGAGACAGCGTGCGCACACCTGCGACACACACAGCACTTCAGACAAGACCCCGACAGCCGGGAGAGAAGAGGTGCACCTATCTTGCCCCAGGGGCGCAGCGATCACGTTGGGGCCCTGCCACCACGCCTGGCCCGTGTGTCCCTACCGGTGGGCCCCGGCTGGCTGACAGCACTGACCTTTTTTTGTCCTGGCTGGGCCTCCACCACTGTGTCGGCACCACAGGCATGTCTCTGGACATGGTGCCCGGGCCACCCGACCAGGGCCAGAGTGTCCTCAGAGGACAGTCCTACCTCAGGAGACATAACACGGGCTCCAAGGTGAGCGTGGCACAGGGCTGGAGTGTGGAGCATAGGTGGGAGGACTCTTCACTATCACACCTGACTTTTCACCAGCACCGTGCTTCCTTCCTGGGCCCACAACTCTGAGCCTGGCAGTCGCTCTCAGCATGTGACACACCTGAACCCAGCTGGCGGTCACTGCCACACAGGGTGGGAGAACCACAAGTGGTCCCAGGGGGCTGCCGGGGCCCCTCATATTGCTCCTTACCACCCAACAAAGTTAAAGGAAAATGAAACAAAACCTAAGAGAAAGAGGGACTCCTGGTGGCTCAGTCAGTTAAGTGTCCAACTCTGGTTCAGGTCACAATCTCACGGTTCGTGGGTTCGAGCCCCGTGTCGGGCTCTGTGCTGACAGCTCAGAGCCTGGAGCCTGCTTTGAATTCTGTGTCTCCCTCTCTCTGCCCCTCCCCTGTTCATGCCGTCTCTTTCTCTCTCAAAAATAAATAAACATTAAAAAAAATTAAAACAGAAAACAAAACCTAAGAGAAAGAAGGTTGCTGGTACAGGGGCACCGGTGGGGGACACAGCCACTTTGGCTTGCCCTCCAGCTGAAGACGCCTAGGCACCAACACCCTGTCTGTTGACATGGCAGGCGTGAGCACCAGGATGTCCCACGGGGGCAGCCGCAGTCTGGAGGGTGAGGGTAGCCCTCTGTTGGGAAAAGCGCAAGGCGGTTCCTGCTGTCCTGCAAAGTCCTACCGCAGAACAAGATCACCCGTGACTGTGTGGCCAGAGGTGGCCCACATGGGTCAGCCGGGTGCCCTTCAGTTTCCGCGACGCCAGGTGGCCCTGTCCTTCCACTGCCAGGACACTTCCTGTGGAGCTTTTCCCAAGACGCCAGAGGGAGATGGGGAGGCAGAGAGTGGGCCTATGGACTTGCCCTCCCGCTGGTACTTCCTCTGAGCTGTCTTCTGAGGAGGACAGACCGGCGCCCGCGGCATCACCCAGGTGACAGGCGCGGCCTCCTTCAGGTCTGGCCTCAGCTCCGCAGGCCCTGCGGCAAGCCTCTGGTCTCTGCTGTCCCCCCCCCCCCCCCGCCCCAGCCCCGTGGCTGGCCGCAGCCTCTGTGTGGCCTCAGTAACCTTCACCTCTCCAATACCCATCGAGCTGACTTTACGGCAAATGTCCTGGTGACGTGTGGCGGCAGGCTGCAGCCAGCCACTCAGTCCCCTGGCCCCACCCAGGCCAGACCGTGTAAACTGACGTGCTACCAATGCAGTGCACTGTGCCTCTGGGCCCCTCACATGCCCCAGAGCGCCAGGGACAGAGAGGAGCCCACGCTGCAGGAACCTCTGTGTGCAGACATTGTGCTGATGTGCAACACTGGGAACATGTGCATCTAAAGTTTTCCAAGTTGGTGAAAGAAATGCTTAGGCGGGCTGAACCAGTGCAGGTTACCTGTCAGAAGGGATTTCCTTCCAGACAGCCCCATGCACAGCCGACCACCGAGAGACCAAACCGGACGGACGCACTCACCTCTGCCTCTTCTAACCTTACTCCCAAACAGAGGAGGAAGGGGCAGGAGGCGGGGCAGCACGCACGCTGCCTCAAGGAAAAGTACGGAGGTCCTGGGCACAGCCCGACATCAGAGGCACGGGAACGACCAGACACCGAGGGACCCAGGGTGTTAGTGTGTGTCCCACGGACAGCACGGGCACATCTCCACAGAGTGTGGCCAGCGGGCACCGCTTCACCAGTACGGCTTATTTTTCCAAATACATTTAGTACAAATGGTCTGGTCTGCCACAGCCTGGTCTGCCTGGCGCACAACCCACTCACTACCATGGAAATGGAGCAAGGCTGAGATGCTGGGCCTCTACACGGGGAGGTGGGGGGGAGGAGGCCTCAGACCCGCAGCGTGGACACTGGTGTGTGCAAAGCTCCAAATGTCCACCAACGACTGTGACCTAATGTGGTTCCTGTCCATCTACAGCTCTTTCCACAATGTTATATAAAGAAGAGGAAGCCTGTCAAGTCTCTGCGCTCGAGTGACCCTCTGAGTAATTACATAAAACCTTTGATCTGATGCTGTGTACTGTATCTGAAGAGGAAATGCTAAACCACGCCTGCAGAGGACACTGGACAATGTTCACAGCCTACTGGGACAGGCCGCAGCTGTCTGATAGCAGCTCGCAAGGACTCACCTCCCTCTCCCTAAACCAGGGGGAGATTCCGCGCTGCTCTGCTCCACGCGACCAGACCCAACCTCCCTCTTGGCGTAGGCGGGAGGGTTCTGTATCCGTGTTCTAGGAGGACCTGTCTGCCGTGCCTGTGGGCTCCGAACGCCATTAATTAGACGGTCTGCAGTGAAGTTAAATATCGAAGGGCTTTCTAACAGTCCAGGTCCTCTCTCTGCACTGGGAATGGCATGGCGTAGATGAGATTTGCTAGGATTCCTGGAAACAGAAGGTTTGCACATGCTCAGTGTTAAAGCCATCGTGGCATCATAAAATGACCTTGCTAACATGAAATGACTCAACTAAAAGGTACTTTCTATTTAGAAAAAAACAGTACAAACATTACTTAAGAAATAGTTAACGCATGCTGTGTCCGCTAATGTGAATCTACAAAGTATCGACGTTCTGTGTTGCGGCGGCCCAGGTCCAAATTCAAAGCAGGACCCCACGGCCACAAGCCGCAGAGCACCTGTGCCTTATGCAGGCACTCCGGCACACATCTCAGGGTATGACCTCAGTGCGATTCTAGGCTTCCAGCGGTTTCATCTCCACTGGTCACATGTGTCCCAAGAGCTCGTCAGAAAGAGCTTCTCCATGTACTAAACGTGACTCGAGCACGTGGGAAGGACTCCCCGCTTCAACACGGCTCATTCTGCTCCACTCAAGAGCACAGCACAGCGTGGCAGACCTCTTACCACAAACCCCGGGGAGCCACCACGTCTCCACCACTCGTGGAACTTGCCTGCTTCTTGGAGGGTACTGTCTGAGCGAAGTCAGAGGAGACGCTGCAGGTTTGAAGGTTGGAGACGTAAACCCATTTATAAATCCAGTATTTGGAAACGGAGTTACCTAGATTCATTAAAAACAAACAAGTCAGCAAGCCATAAACAGCCTTCACGCTGGCTAACGGTGCACCTCATGGTCATTGGAGTTATTTCTCGACTTGCCAAGTAGGCTCTGCTCCAGTTAAGGCTTGAAATATTTCCCGGATGAAAAGAACATGGTGTTAGATTATTGCCAATGACCAATATTTCCTGAACCAGGCTGGGGCTGAGGCCTCCTTCTGGGCCGACTAAGGTGACCTCCCCACAACAGCCCCCCAAGGAAGCCAACCTACACCTGTGGGGGCTGGAGCTAAGCATATGCTGTGACAGAAAGCAGATGTTAGACACAGCTTAGGACCAAATAAAATTGTTTGCTGATTTAAAAAAAAAAAAAAAAAAAGCAACAGAGGGGAAACTCTGGGGGCAAAAGATACACTTAGAACTTTGTGAGAATCCTCAACATGCCATCTGAGAATAGCTGCCAGAGTGAGACTATTTAAAAATCTATCAATCACACAGGAACGAGATTTTAAATCGCGTAAGATTGTGAATCATGGTAAGACCAGTTGTGACAAATCATTTCCTGTATGTACTCTTACATAGAGAACTCTGGTATTTGAGTAATTCTGCTCAAGAGTTTAAAAATAAATTAGACCCTCGGGAGCACTCAGGTGGCTCAGTCAGTTAAGCGTCTCACTTTGGCTCAGGTCACGATCTCACAGTTCGTGAGTTCGAGCCCCGTGTCAGGCTTTGCAATAACAGTTCAGAGCCTGGAGCCTGCTTTGGATTCTGTGTCTCCCTTTCTCTCTCTGCCCCTCCCCCACCCATGCTTGCTCACTCACTCTCAAAAATAAACATTTTTTAGAAATAAATAAATAAGTCCCTAACCCAATCATTTGACATTACTTGCTGAGAATTAACAGGTACTATCTCTTCACATCTGCTCCAAATGACACAGTGTGCTTTTGAGCAAGCAAAAGGCCTCATTCCTGAACCAGGGTCAAAGGAACCACCTGAAATGGCCAACCGACCCCTAGTGCCAGACAGGCACAGACGCGATGAGAGCGGTCCGAAAAGCCACGTAACTCCAGAGGAAGCAGACAGCACAGTGCGCCGGCTGGCCTCCCCTGGAGAAATTCTTCAATGCCAGAGCTCAAGGACTCTACTCCCCATTACGGTTCTCTCATGATCTGCCGGCCACATGGCCACTGGTACTTTCAACAGAACGTAGCATTTTTAGCATGGGGGGGAGGGGGAGAAACCGTGTCTGCAGTGTCTCCAGACCTCAGGCCCTGACGGTGCCCATGACCACCTCTCCCGACTCCTGTGGCCCCACAAGCCACAGGCACAGAGTGCGCGGCCTCAGGACACACCGGAGATGCCACACAGCCTGGCTTCCCCTCGGAGCTCCCTGCCTCAGCCTCCGTTTCAGCTCAGAGACACCCAGCACGCCAGCCGGCCGGTGCCCCCGCACACCCACTGGCTCTCCTACAGCCCCCTTCCTTCCACCTCCTGATGAGCTCAGCAGAGAGGACATCACACCAGGTAAGCCCCCACTGTAAGCTTCACGGTATTCTGTCCAGGTCCCGTTTTCCCAGTTCCCGCCCGCCTGCCTGACACCATGGTTTTTCCCAGGCTGCGTGCTCTTAGGGACGCTCATCTGCACGTGTGCGACAGGCACGGACACCCCCAACCCCACCTGAGTTGCTGCTCCATCTCTAACAAGAGCCCCACATGACATCCCCACATGGTGGTGGGGCCTGGCTCACAGGCCTCTGCCACATCCCCCACGTGACCCCAGCCCCACACAGCTTTCCCCAGCTCGGTCCACAGTCACACCCTCAAGACCATTACTCAACTCCGACTTCCCAAATACAACCTTCCACACGTTGTGCCCTTCCCTGTCTCTGGCCCCACCGACACCTGCCCTGCGGCCTCATGCAAGCCTGTCCATCAGCCCATCCCCACTGTCCATGGTGGGAGCCCAACGACCGGGGCTGATCACAGTCCTGATTCTGTCCCATGCCCAGCCGGGGCCCGCCTGACCTCTCTAAGCTCTCCAGCGACACAGCTGGGGAAAACCACCTGGACCCACTACACAGGCCAGTCAGTCTGGGGCTGGTGGGAAGAATAAAGCTATAGGTCTCCTCGTCCTCCACTGTTAGAAGCCTGTGAAAACATCTGTGAGTCCTTAAAAGTGTCTCCCCTGGCACCCCCTGTGCTCAGAAGTAACCCCGTCATCCCAGAGCTCGGATCACGTTTTGTGTTTTACTGGGAACTACACGGCTTAGGAAGGTGCTGCTACACAGGACGGCAGGTGGACCCCGCCAAGGATCAAGATTAGAACCTTCCACTTTTTCAGTGTACACAGCGGCACACTGATCTCCCGATTAAATTGAGGTCTGCTACAGGACCCGAGGGTCCGTTTCACCACGGCAGACTGTAGACCCGTCCGGTTCCCCTAGAGGCCCGGGGCCCCACCCTTCTGAGCACCTGGTGCAGTGCCCACCACAGAACCTCCGGCTGCATAAGCTCCAAACACCGCAGGACTCACCAGCGGCGGATCAAGATAGCTGTGTGTGGCCGACCACGTCTGGGGAGCAATCAGGCTGTACAGGGGGAACTGCTGCTGAGGGCTGTAGACCGGAGGTAAGTAAAAGGAGGCTGTGTAGCGCTGCTGCGCGTAAAGGCTCATGTCCAGAGGTCTAAATCCATTCTTTGGCAAAAATGTGTTTATAGCTATTGCCTTTGCTTTTATCCGTGCCTGTGTGAAGACACAGAAGTGTCTGTGAGAATACTGAAGAAGTGATTTGCAAATACAGAGAGTCTAAGGAGTGGTCTTGCTTACCTTAATTGGTTTTCCTTGAAAAGTCTTGACTTCTTCTCGAAGATATTTGTAAGCCTGAGGGCAAAACCATCCACAATACCACTGTGTTATTCATCTTAGAAACACAAGGAACTGGCAGGTAACTCACTACCTCAGCTAAGGAATGGGGTCATCAAAATACGACGGACAGAACCTAGAATGGGGAATTTTAACCTACTCTGGGTCAATGGTTCCTTAAAAGAACCTCTAAGAGTGAGGGAGCCTCCAGCAAACAGTCTCATGCTCAACATGTGACCACGATTCGAGCAGGACTAACAGACACCGTAGAGCCTCCCACAGGCCACCAGCCAAGGGTCCTGACCTGCAGGTAATAATGGATACCAAGTCCCCAGTCATAACTCCAATCTGAAAATGGAATTACACGGTTCAGGAGAACATTGAGATTGCAATATTCCGAAGTCCCTGCCTACGTGGCTCCTTATTCTTCTCCCAAGTGCACTCCTTAAGGCTCTGAGCCACCTGATCTGACCTGGGCCCGTCACACGCGCCCTCCTGGTGAGGACGGCGCGCGCCTGCCGCGCTCACAGCTCCTACCTGTCTCCAACCGCCCAGCTCCTCCTCTGTCCTTTCCCTTCCAGCCCATTAACACCCATCCTTCAGGTTTCTCTCTTCTGAACTTCATTGCATTCATGTCACTTAACACGTAATATACACAGCTGACCCTCAAACACGGGTTTGAACCACAAAGGGCCACCCACATGCAGACTTTCGAGAACTACAAGACAGTACTATAAATGCATTTTCTCCTACTTATGATTTTCTTAGCAGTATTTTCTCCAGCTTATTTTATTCTAAGAACACAGTATATAAGAGACAAGGTAGGAGTTAGTCAATTGTTTATGTTATCAGGAAGACTTCAGGCAGCCCAACAGTAGACTAGCAATAGTTCACACTTCGGAGAATCAATCATTACACGTGGACTCCCCACCATGCGGGGTCGGCATCCCTAACCTCCACGCTGTTCAAGAGCCACCTGTGCTGGCAATCCCTTTAAGCACGTTAACGTTTCCCCCAGCAAGACTCCTCCTTGAAGGGCAGAGAGACCATCATAACTCCCTGCCTCTCCTCCCAGAGGGCCGCAGGGCCGTTTCAACTGTCTTACGACACACAGTGACACCTGGTGAAAGTTAAGGTGGTGTTCCAATTTCCCAAAACACTTTCTAAGTATTAAAACTTTTCTCCGCCCGAGAAAAGAAAACATAAAAGAAAAGAACTCATTTTCACATGCTGCTCATCTTACATGTCCTTAAGAAATAACGTCATATGTTTTACATATTGCTACAAAAACTATTTGCACAAACACACCTATTTCAGTTTCTACAACATGATTTCCCCTGCACTTTATATAATCAAACTTAGTGCCACAATGCAACAGTAATCTCAACACCCACAGTCAGGCCCCCTACGCACAACTTAGGTTAAGTATTAAGTACTGGTAACGCTGGGCTTCAACAGCGGTGGGAAGGACTTACCTGCTGTGCATCAGCTTCTGTTTCAAATGTAATAAACCAATTATCATTATAGGCAAATTCACAGTTTATGAATTTCGGTAAATTGTCTCCTTTGAACAGTGCTTCTACTTCCTACAGGGACAGAGAGGCAGAAATTAATTCTCGGCTACACTGCATCTGTCCTTACCAAATAGAAATGGTATGGACACTGGAGGACATATTCTTAGACACAGAGTCCAACATACTGATGGCTAGTAAACCTCTTCCAGAAGAGCAGAGGTGCTGAGTGTGGCTTCCAGAATCAGGTCCCCACTGCCACAGGAAGTAAATCCACTACGTACCAAGTGCTTTTCTTAGGACCAAGGTCCCTTTAAGGTAAATTAACGTGCTGACATTGCTGCACTGCACTAGAGAGCTGGTAACTACACACCTGGGGAAGGAGGGTGGTAATCTGAGAAATTTAAAATTAGCTGAACTTTTGGTTTTGGCCAAGATGGGCCAGGTTTATGCTCCCCAAAACCAAAGACAAAATGTAGGAAAAGACAGTTTCAGAAAGCAGAGCTCAGGCCATACAGGGCAGATGAGCCTGCGAGTGCCCAGCTTGGGCCCGGAGTCCCCATGGAGACCCCACAACTCAGTGCCAGGAGGTGAGCGCTGACCCATCCCCACGAGTCCAGGGCTCTCAGTGGGGCTCGGTGTGCATCAACAGCCCCTGAAATGACCAGAGGGAACAGCAGCAGAGCTTGCCGGGATGGGGGCGGGGGAGTGTCTCCCCACCAGACACAGTGGGAAAAACTCCCAACTCACAGGACCTCAGGCAGTGCACACAGAAGGGCCCGGCTGCAGTGTGCGGAAGAACGAAGAACCGGCCTGGAGTGAAGGCAGCCTGGCTCCCACCTAACAATATGCCTAAAGGGTCAAATTGAACCTCAAACAAAGCTCAAAAATGACTACAGGGGAAGAATACAAAGACATTCAGGACCCAATAACACAAAATCCAAATGCCTGGCCTCCATTCAAAATTCACCAGATACACAAAGAAATGAGAAAATATGACCTAAGGGAGGGAAGTCCATCAAATTAGACCCCGAACTGATACAGATGACAGAATTAAAAGGCAAGGATATTAAAATAGTTGTTAGACATATATTCTATATTCACAAAAGTAAAGACTGAACATGTTAAATAGAGATATGGAAGAAGAAAGAAATAAAGACCCAAAATGAACTTCTGGAATGAAAAATGCACTAAGTAGGATTAATGGTTAGTTAGAACTTTGAAAAAAAAAAAAAAGAAGGGAGAAGAGAAAAACTATTTGAAGAAATAATAGCTCAGGACACTTCAAGTACAAGAAACTTACCAGCTACATCAAGGTGTATCACAATCAAATTGCCTAAAATCTTCAAGGCAGTAAGAAAAAAGAACAGTCACTACATACAGAGGAATGGAGACAAAAACGAAGGACCCATCCTCAGAAACAACGCACACCAGAACACAGAAGGACATCTTCAAAACACAGGAAGGATAAACAATCTTGTCAATCCTGGATTCTACACCCAGAGAAAGTATCTTTTATAAAGGACAGTAAAATAGACATTTTCTCAAACACACAAAAGCTGAAAAAACTCACTACCAGTAGACCTGCACCCCAAGAAATAAAGGAATACCCAGGCAGAAAGGAAGCTAAAAGGAAGTCTAGATCTAGACATGGAATGAAAAGCACTGTAAATGGTACATGGTGGATAAATATGAAACACATCTTTATTTTTAATCTCTTTAAAAGAAAATTGACTCGTTTAAAGCAAGCACAACAACAAAGCACTATGTGGTTTAGGACTACACAGAATTTCTGAGCACAGACGGGCGTGAGAAGTGGGGGACCATCTCAGAAAGGTGAACAAGTGGTACTATATTAAGGAAAGGCAGATGCTGATACACTTCGGTGTCGACTACAAACCGTAAAAGCCATCACTAAAACAAAACAAAGAGTTATATCTAATAAGCCAAAAAGGGAGATAAAAACCACGTTAGCCCAAAACAAAGGGAGGCAAGAAAACAAGAACAGTATAGACAAAGAAAACAAGCAGCAAGATGCTAGATTTCAACCCAATCACACAGTCACTTCCAGGATAATGGCGCCAGCTCCGCACTCAGAAGCAGAGATCTCCAGGGTAAGGAAGGCGCGACCCAACTGTGGGAGGGTCCCAAGAAGTGCCCGCTAACCACGAAGACACGGACGGGCTACGTTAACACAAAGACGATGCACTGTGCCTACGGTAACACAACAAAGCTGCAGTGGCTATGTTAACACCAAAGTCGATTCCAGAGCAAAATACTGCCAGGGAAAACAGGGCCATCTGATAAAAGACAGTTCATCGCCCAAATCAACTATAATTTAAAAACTTTTCTCGTTGAAAAAAAAATTAAAAAAAAAAAAAAAAAAGGGGCGCCTGGGTGGCGCAGTCGGTTAAGCGTCCGACTTCAGCCAGGTCACGATCTCGCGGTCCGTGAGTTCGAGCCCCGCGTCAGGCTCTGGGCTGATGGCTCGGAGCCTGGAGCCTGTTTCCGATTCTGTGTCTGCCTCTCTCTCTGCCCCTCCCCCGTTCATGCTCTGTCTCTCTCTGTCCCAAAAATAAATAAACGTTGAAAAAAAAAAAAAAATTAAAAAAAAAATAAATAAATAAAAACTTTTCTGAGCACCAACAAGCACATGGCTGCTTTCCAAAGACTGCTGGCCGCCGGCCCCCAAGAGGGGCTCTCTGCCACCTGTGCTCGGGGCGGCCTCCTGTCCTCTCACTCAGCTTCGCATGACCACGTCTGTCCCCGTTTCTTTACTTGGTCAACGTTTAATTTATCATAGTTTCCTCTGAGCCTTCTCTCTTAAAATTTCCATGGTTCAAGTTTTACAACACATGTAGGATATGCTATTTGGAATAATATAAATACACCACGATCAGTGTCCGCAGTGAAAAGTAGAAAATTCTTCTTGGTTATAGTCTTTACAAGTATCTTACAGGACCTATGTCTTAAATACTACTGTGAGTTAATACAGGCACCCAAACTGGCAGGAAGAAACAGGATGATCCTTCATATTTGGAACCTTAAAAAGAGGACCAAAAATTCAATCCAATTTCTTTTTCTTCACATACTATAATACAGAATGAGTAAAAACGAGCCTCAGTTGAACAGAAAGTAAACCCCGCTAGAACAGTGCCATACGCAAGAAGGTGTGATTTTTTTAATCCTATCAGAGATTTGTTAGAACTCTCACCTTTGTTACACTCCACCAGAAACTGTCCTTCCTAAGCCTGCACGTACACTAATCTATCTTCCCTACGGAGAAGGAAGAGAATGTCCACAGCATGACTGACCCAGGCCTAACTCATGGAAGACCCAGGACTAAGAAAGCAAACTTCCTGGGTCTTGAAGTGTCCGCACAGCAGCCAGCCGGCATGCTCTAACCAGGCCAAGAGCTGCCTCTGTTAAAGCCCCACCTCACGGCTTTTCATCGTCCCAGGTGTGGCCAGCGGGTTCCACTGGCCTGCAGGGTTTACACAACGCGCCCCAGCATGAGCATCTGCACGAGTAACACATTTTCCAGCAAAGCAGTAACAGCAGATCACTCTTCAGGACTCTTACGCTATCAAATACTGTAGTTTCCTAAAATTACTGCCTAAGTTGGTACTACTCAAGTTTTGATCTCCAGGCCCCGTTTCCACAGAAGGGACGTGCCTGCCTCCCCCTGTGCCAGCATCAGCCCTGATGTGGGCAGGCCAGCCGGCCAGTCCAGGCACTCGTTACAGCACATTCTCTCAACTCTGCCGAGTTCCCCCGTTGTCGTGGAGATGCTTGTCCTGAAAACTTATTTAACGTAAAAACATGTTCCTTGTCTTAACTTGTGGGTTTATTATTTTTAACGAGTATTTAAACCTTTCTCACTTTTAATTTCTAAACAGTGAGTTACCAACTCTCCTGTACTGTGTAGCGTGAGGTACACGGTGGAGTTCTGGGACACTATCAGTGTGTAGGTCCTGCGAAGAAAGCATCACTGTGCATATTCTTAAAAATATACCCCCCCAAAACACAGAAATACACAAAAATAAACAAAAAACCCACACAAAAAATGGGCAAGCGTGCTTTGGAGGAGAGAGGACTTACTTCCACAGGGGTGGACTCGGAGATTTCACGCAGTATCACGATGCAGCGGTTCTGATTTGGCCTTACTTTTTCTCCCTTCTCGTCCACTTGGACTAAAGGTAAAGCTACAAAGAGAAGAAGAATGAATGGTAAAACACAAATACTAAAGCTGACTAACCATTTGTACGCTGTCATAAACACTCCTGTGCAGTGTGCTACATTATATTTACTAAATGCACCGAAGAAACCCGCATACAGTGGGTCACTGTGACACAAACCATCGGAAGTTTTTAAACCCGTCCTGCATTTACAGTTCTCTAAACAAAGGAACATGGGAATTCAAAAAGTCCTTTAAGAGCTGCAGTAAATTTAACACCCTGTACCACAGATTCTAAAGAAAAACAACTAAATGGAGATCACAACTCAGAGTTAACTGGCTTCCTATTTCCACGAGTCCCTATCATAAAATAATTTTCTGTCCTATTATGACTTTCTATTTTAAACTCACAAGAAGGTGCCACATGTGCCTCACCCAGCTTTTTCCAGGGACGACACACCCACCGTCAACACAAGGAAGCTGGTGTTGGGGCAATGGTGTGCACACAGGGACAGGCCTGAATCAGACCTCACCAGTGCTTACATGCACTCCTTCTCGTTATGTTTTGTTTTTGGTGTCATGTCTACGAAACTGTATTGCGTATGATCAGAATCGGGGCTCAGTGCTGTCCACCCCGACGAGCTCAAGTTAGCAACATCAGGAATGGAAGAATGACTTTACTACAGGTTCTATTCATATTTAAAAGGATCATAAGGAAATATGAAAAGCTCACACTAATAAGTTAGACTACTTACATGAACTAGAAACATCCGTAACAATACACACCACCAAAGCACACCCTAAAAAGACAGTCACCAGAACAGGCCTGGATCTAAAAGAGAACTCAAGGCCCAGACAGTGTCCTTGGAGAATCCTATCAAATATTTAAGAAAAACATAAACCAATCCCACAGGACAACCTCTTTCAAAACACCAAAGGTAACACACTCCAATTCAACCCATGAAACCAGAAGTTCTCTGCTCTCCAATAAACTAAACAAAGACATCAAAAGCAAGAACTATGCACCAATACCCCTGTGAATACAGATTAAAAATTCTTACCAAATTTTGCCAAATTGAATCCCACAATATTTAAAAAATGGTAATAAATCACGACAAGCAGGATTTATCTCTGTAACGAAAGGTTGGTGTATTAAGCAACCGAAAATTAAGCAATGTAATTCACCACGTTAATGGAGTAAAAAACAAACATAAAAAGCCATACAATTACCTCACATATACAGACAAAGTATCTAGCAAAATCCAACATTACCCCCCAAAATACTCAGCAAACTAGGAATGGAAGGGAAACCTCACTCAAGAAAAATCAGCATCTAGCATCACACTTACTGAAGACAGGACAAAGCAAAACCACTGTCCCCTCCATGCCTGGTCACCACTGTACCAGAGGTTCGAGCAAGGGCAGTCAGGCAAGAATCAGTATATCAGAATGGATATAAAGAGGGAAAACTCTTTATATTCATAGGCCAACAGGCTCATTTCTATGCAGAAAATATGATAAAATCTTCAAAACAACTAGAATTACAGTTTAACAAATTTGTAGTATGCAAGATCAATATACAAAAATAAATTACAGGGGTGCCTGGGTGGCTCAGTCGGTTGAGCATCCGACTTTTGGTTTGGGCTCAGGTCATGATCTCATGGTCTGGGAGTTCAAGCCCTGTGTCAGGCTCTGTGCTGACAGCCCGCAGTCTGCTTGAGATTCTCTGTCTCTGCCCCTCCCACATGCGCTCTCTCTCTCAAAATAAATAAAGTTAAAAAAAAAAAAAAAAAAAAGAATTGTGTATCTACATACTAGCTCCAATTGGAAATTGAATTAAAAAATTATTTAAAATTGTGTCCAAAACAGGAACGGTTATAAATCTGGTAAGATATGGAAGTCTCTACACTGAAAGCTGCAAAATATTACCAAGAGAAAAAATTTAAAACTGTAAACAAATGGAGAGATACTCTGTGTTCATGGAATGTAAAACTCACTGCTGTTATGATGTCAATTCTCCCCAAATTGATGTATGGATTCAGTGCAATCCCAGTAAAAATACCAACTGGCCTTTCTGAAACTGAAATGTGGATTCTAAAAGCCATATGGAAATGCAGACCATTTCGAAGAGCCGAAACAAAGTTAGGAGATTCTGTACCTACTTTAAGACTCCCTATTAAGCCAGAACAATGAAGACACTGGTGCCGGTGTTCAAACCTATAAGCAGATCAAGGACACAGGGCCCCGCGTGTAGGGACAGATGATCCCAACAAGCGCACAAAGCACAGCTCAGGGGAGAAGGGAGTCCTTCCAGCAAACGGCATGGGGACAGTGCACACCCACATGTGCAGGGGCAGAGAATTTAGATCCCTACCTCGAACCACATACAAAAATTAGCTTCAAATGGAACACCTAAAAATGACCTAAAAATGCTAACCCTACAACTGTAAAGCTTCTGGGAGAAACCTTTGTGACTTTGGACTAAGCACAGATTTCTTAGGTACAACACCAAGAGCAAGATCCATAAAAGAAAAAAATTAATCAAGGGACTACACAAAAAATTCAAAACTGTTTTTCAAGAGACACTATTATTATTAGAAGAATAAAAATGAGAAGCTAGAGACTAGGAGAATGTATCTGAGCTTCTATCTGGAACACAGATAATACACATCTCAAACGACCCCCCCACCCCCACCCAATCTCCGATATAAGGAAGGTGGTGGGTGGAGGGGGCGTGTGAACAGACACCACAAAGACATAAGGAGGGCCAACAAGCAGGTAAAAAGATGGCCCGGTGCCACAAGGCAGCAGGGAGACAGAAACCAAAGCCACGATGAGGTGAGCGCCACGCGCCACGAGAACACAGGGCACAGAGGTGCCTGTGCACAGCAAGGGCCTGCACCTCCCACCCTGGGAATGGGCTGACAGGTTCACAAGCTGCAACACATCCAGCTGCTAACCAAGACGGACAGAAGCCTCAGTCCACACGGAGACTCTCACACCAGTGCTCAAGGCATTTACTTGTAGTCACAACCCAGGAATAACCAAGCCCACAGACTGGGGGGTGACTAATCCAGATGTGCTCTATCTACTGCATGGAATACGGCTCAGCAGTAATCGTGCTGAGTGTCAGAAGCCAGACCGGGGCGGGGGGGGGGGGGGGGGGGATGCTATTGGATGACTGATTCCATTTACATAAAGTTTTTAGAAAATGCAAACTAGTCTGTAGTGACAGCAAATGAGTGGTTGTCCGTGGGGGGGAGGAAACTCCCGGGGGTAACAGGAAGGTCGTCATCTTGATTCTGGTAGTTGAGTGAGAGTGTGTGTGTGTGTGTGTGTGTGTGTGTGTGTGTGTGTGTGTGTGAGAAGATGTGCAACTTCCCTAATGTACACTTAAAGCATGCATATCTAAGGTCCGTAAACTCTACTTCAATAAAGCCGTAAAAACCAAACCAGCAGAAGGGACTGGCGAACCTCTCCATGCCTCTCATACCCGTCCTGTCCCAGTCCATGTGCCCCCTTAAAAGCCCCTTTACCCAGGGGTCAGTCCCGCTCAGGCACGTCCACTCTCACACCTGCACCTCTGAGCCGAGGAGACACAGTTCTGTTCTCCACACACCTGAACTTTGGATCCACGGGAGCATCTTGTCCACATCTGAAATATGCTTTCAGATTCAGCATTAGAACTTTAACACTGATTCTTACTGAAAACACAGGACCAGTTCACTTTACTGGTTCTAGTGGCCACGTTGTGGCTCTACCACAACGTATTTCTTCATGCTCTGGTGACAAATATCTGAGTCTATTTTTAAATTAGCAACTTCAACTGCATAAAGTATAAAAAAAATTTTTGAACCAGCTTTCTGTACCATGCACTACACACCATGCAGAGTATGATATAAAAACAGAATTTATGCAATTCAATCAACACTAGAGTTCTGGTGTCATAGTAGGAAATATTCAAAATGTCTACAGTGGATCTAACTTTATCTTGGGCATTTTGGGGATAGGGTAAGATTTAAACCGAGATCCCTGCTCACAGAGGCTTATTTACATCACCCTCTTCAGAACAACAACTAACATGCTAAGCACACTCTA
The DNA here is from genome assembly GCF_022079265.1 of Lynx rufus. Taxonomy (NCBI): domain Eukaryota; kingdom Metazoa; phylum Chordata; class Mammalia; order Carnivora; family Felidae; genus Lynx; species Lynx rufus. Next base: position 822,556 of record NW_025814889.1, read on the forward strand.
TTCGTCAGGTTATTACATGTGCACATGCATCGGTAACGTGACAATTCAAGACCCTCTGCCGATACAGTACTGGAAGGGGAGGCGGCGGGGGGTGGAGAGGGTGACAGGGCTGTCTGTCCCCGGAGAGAAACGGCTCCATGAGGCAACCACATTGGGCAATTAAACATCCTCACTGTCTGCACGAACGACTCCTAGCCAGCATGCGCCAGCTGAGAAATGATCCACGGGGCAGCCAGGCTTCCAAGGAATACCCAGGGGAAAAAAAGAAAAAAAACCTACATCTGGGATTCCAAATAACAGGCAAAGAGTGTTAACAGGGTCACGAGCTTTTAGTTAGGAAAGCCGCCGGCCTCTGCACGTAGGTCGGACCAAAACGCACTCCCGCGGAATCCTGTTCTGAACGTGAGACAGAGAGACTGGAAAGCATATAGCTATCTTGGGAAACAGTGGTTACAATTTTCAGAATTCAAGCTTCACAGATGATGTTTGCTAGTTTCTTCACTCCCTGCTCCAATAATTTCATGACCTTATGACATTTTCCTAGGGGCAGAAAGTACAGAATTTTACCTCCAACTAAGTTTGGAGGTAAGATGCTCATTCTGTTCTTCTATTAAGTCAAATGCACGCAAGAAAAAATCATCACCGACTGTTAGCCACCCAGCTAAGCCAGGGAGTACGTAAACACATCTGCCTAAGTGTCTGTGATGGGAAGTCATAGTGGTGACACGGGGAAACGGGGTTTTAGTTCTGGCATGACTGAGGACCAGCAGCCCTGAGAAGGGAGAGTACGGAAAGAATTCATCTGGTGCCTGCAGTCGTGTTACAGAAAGTGACTTTTTGTAATTAAAAACAAGCCCATTTCAAAAAGATATCCAGTGTACTGTACACTTAATTTAAAACTCGTCCCCAGTGAAGCCGTCCTGGGTGGGAGGATGGGAGGGTGGGATGGAAGCATTACAAAGGCCGTAAGAGAACCGTGGGCAGTGACGGTCTCACTGATGCGTATCTCCCTGCTTCCAAACTGCCGCAACTGTACCCTTAAACACATGCAATGCACTGTATGTCAGCAACACCTCAGTCACGTGGTTTTTATAAAAACACGAAACAAAATGGCAGGTTGTAGAAGCCTTCATCTGCAAAGCAAACCAGGACACCAGTGACCACACCTGTGGCATGCCAGACAACACCTGAAATATCCACGTTTCCTGAAGGCCTGCAGGCCTCGGATATAATGTTTAAACCTCCCTGTGATATCGCCAAATGTCCACAAAACAACTTCACATACATCCTTTTAGAGAAAAACAGTAGTATTTCACCAAAACTTCAGCAGGAAGTTAGTATTTAAAGAAACCCTCTTTGTCGGTGGAATGCTAATTAAAACGTATTCTACTTTACCCTGAACACCATTATCTACTTTATGGTTCACTAACATCACAGCTGTCATTACCCTCCGCATTAGCCCCTCTCACGCCCACTACCTACGATCTGGACTACACAGGGGGTTGGGTTATGGAGCCCCTCAACGCCCTCGCCACACCCACGAGCCACTCAGCAAGGCCAGGAACATGAAGGAAGACCCCAGTCGCCATCAAGTACCTTGCACCCAACGGCTATTGATGTACAAGCTCACACAGCCGTCAAGACCATTTGTGAGCCAGCCCAGACCGCCGTTTACTTACACCTCAGCACTTCAACAATCAAGTTCATGTCAGTACTGAGCTTCTTGACGTGGTCCAGGTTAGCTACCGTGGTGATTGGCACGTACTGATCACTGTCCATCTGCGATATAAGGTACATGTCACTAGCAAGGTTCTCCCTGCAGAGAGAAGACAACAGCTTTGAATTAACCTTCCTTTAAAAGCAAGCTTCGGAAGAAGCAGGAGTGTGGCATGGGAGTGCTTCAGAGTCAGATGGGAGTTCAAACCCCTTCCATCATTTGCCATCTCTCTGACTTTATGTAAAAATTTTTACAGACATTTGGAGAGGCAGGGAGGACAAAAGTATACTGCACTTGTTACAATCACAGGGTAAGCCTTTGGAAACATATTTATAGCTTATCTTTGTTCTAAGAAGTGTTTGAGTAGCTTACTAAAGATACAAACCCACTTTTTTAGGTATGAAAATCCTAAGAAAACTACGAAAAGGCCAGGAAAGGCCGGTCCCCAGAGTGCTCGCTGTTCAGTCTGGAACACGTACCAGAGGAGCTGCAGACCCAGTGGCAGCCAGGTTACAAAGAAGGAAACGTGACCAATGACATGACCCACGGGGTCCCTCCAAGGAAGCTGCAGGTACCAGCCGTTCAGGGGAAGGTGAGCCACTTGCTGCTGTCTGGCCCATGCTGCAAGCTTCTGGTAAGTCTCCATAACCAGGACGGCGTGCTCAAAACCTCTCAGCACAGACACACTGGTTCCGCAGCAGAGGCTGAGGACAATCTCTAAGATCCACGAAGCCACACAGCCACAGACCCGTGGAGGGACCCGCTGCTCCACCCCCACCTCTCAGGTGGCCCAGGGGGGCGAGAGCAGGGCTTGGGCAAGGCGCAGACCCAGCTCCTCCAGCACACAGCCTCACAGCCCAGGCTCACGGCCTGGCTCTCCATCTCAGAGCACGCCCTCAGGCAGGGTGCGGGGTGGGCAAGGAAGGAAAGCTGGGGCCCCACCCGGCCCCACCCCTCCTCTCCCCACCGTGCAGCCCCATAGTCTACGGGGCCCCCATCAGACGCTCTGAAGTCCGAAAGCAGGCCCAGAAAAACACTTTAAAAATCACTATGACTGATGGGAAACTTTACATGTGACGCATCAGTTATCTTCATGCTCAAAGAAAATTACACTTAACCCAATCCCATCCTCTTGTATGTATGGTTGTCGCTTTGAACTTTAAAGGTTCTGCTTCATTTGTCAAGAAAAAAGGTATTACTCAGGAAGTTGTTCTCAGAAAGAACAACTAAAACTACGAGTGGCACACATACAGAACGCTTTGTTACTGCAGAGTTTGGCAGACTACGAGGACTACTAACAGCAAATTGTTCTCAAACTTCACTGTGCTGAAGAATGTCTCTGTGAGGCGATGACCTACGGCCCCGCCTTCAGAGTCTGATTCTGTGGGATTGGGGGGGGGGGGGGGGGGCGTGCCCAGGACTCTGAATTTCAAAAAGCAACCCAGGAAATGATCATCACGATGGATCCATGCAGACGTGCGTGGAACACCGGCCTAGATGATTATGTTTGGTTCTCCACCGTGTCAAAGGCGAGGACTACTCCACATTCTCTACTTCCTATTAATAGCTATACACAGACATAGATACCAACAGACATACCCCCTCGTGTGTACACAGTGTCACATCTGTATAGAAAAACCGGCACAGAACACTCCAGACAGCAGGGATGAGAAAAACCACTGGCGTCCTTACCTAGACAAGCAGAACTCCAATGTCTTTTTGAGTACTTCTCGGGGGTCCTCCTGGGCTTCTGGTTGAGACTCATTTCCTCCTACATAAAAGCAATGATCAACTTAGGAAAACAGGCTTAAAATTTACCAAGCAGATGATTCTGCACAGCAATTCTCATGATTTCAATGTACATGTTAATTTACCTACACTGTGCCTTGATAGTAAAAAACTTGCTATTTTACCTACTGAAAAAAAAGAAATCAGAGGCAAAAAATTTAAAACCCCCTCTCCCCCAAACAAAAACAACAGTTTCAAAAATAATCTGAGGGATGCCTGGGTGGCTCAGTCGGTTAATAACGCATCCTACTGTTGACTTCAGCTCAGATTATGATCTTGTGGTTCTTGAGTTCAAGCCCCACGTTGTGCTCTGTGCTGGCAGCGTGGCATCTGCTTGGGATTCTCTTTTTCCTTCTCTCTCTGCCCCTCCCCATTTCAAAATAAATCAACATTAAAAAAAAATATTATGAGCAGTAAGATTTATTAGCAAAGTTTAGAGGTCCTTCCCCCCCACCATCCTGAAAATAAGTGTAAATTATTTAATTCCTTGTCTCAATTCAAAAGGCCTTTCAGGCAGACTGCAAGAACACAGATACTAAAACCAAAATGAAATATAAAGAAAAGAATCAAAATAAGAAAAAGGCAAATACAGGCCAGGAAGATAAAGGCTGGGGATTACAAGCACACGGGCCATAAGGATGATGCAGTCTCTACACTAGAGCCTTATGAACCTGCTGTTAAATGTCCAAGCAGGCATGGGGCACCTGGGTGGCTCAGTCAGTTGAGCATCCAACTTCGGCTCAGGTAATGATCTAATGAGTTCACAAGTTCGGGCCCCGCGTCGGGCTCTGTGCTGACAGCTCAGAGCCTGGAGCCTGCTTCAGATTCTGTGTCTCCCTCTCTCTCTCTGCACCTCCCCCACTCACGCTCTCTCTCAGAAATAAACAAACATTTAAAAAAAAAAATTTTTAATGTCCAAGCAGGCAAAGTTCCAAGTAAGAAGCCTCTGGGCCAGAGATCCTACTGGAGAATACCAAGTGAGCAGACCCTCAACAGGAGACAGACTGGCCCGAGCCTCTAGAGGCGACTTCTTCTAAGATGGTAGATGGCACAGTGGACAATGTCTGAGCGCGCGTCCCACGAGGCACCACTCACGGACCGGGGAGTGAGCTGGCACGCAAGGTGAGGTCCTGGCACCCCTGCACCTGCACACCACAAGAGCAGGATTTTCACACTGGAGTCTGGGGTGACGCCCCTGCCCTTCCCCCAGGACTCTGCACTCCAGGCAAGGACCCCATTTTTAGGTGGCCAGGATATCAAAGGCACCAAAACACTAAGAACAGTTTTCATACACTTCTACATAAATCTGCACACATACTCACGTACGTGGAGTTTTCTCACAAGAGACACCAGTTTAAAAGTCAAAGACTGACAACAGTAAAGACAAAGTGGGGCATTTACTGAACAAGTAAGCACAAACTCTCTGCTCCCTGCGGGAAAGGCGATCTGCAGCTGAATGAGTCAACATGGAACGTAACATCAGGTGGAGTCAGACATGAAGGAGACCGCCACCGTGCACGAGGAGAGACTGCCCAGGCTGCTCCGGACATGACAGCCACTACAGCGGTGGCACAAAGCAGAGGCCAATGGAGGAGACGGTGGGCCTGGCGGGGATCAGGCGTTCTCCAGCAGGGGTGCCGCCAGAGCACGGGACTAGGCGCCTGCAGAGAGGTCAGCACGTCTGGGCAAGTCAACGGGAGCACACGATGAGGGCACAGAGGCCGGGAGGCGGCAGTCAGAGCCTGCAGGCCTTGTGGGCTACTACAAGGAGATGAGGATTCTAACCTAAATGTGACAGGAAAACAATTTTCATCTTGGAGAGATGTCTCCGGTCTGTACTGAAGACGGACAGTGAGGCACAGGAGGGAAGAAAAAAGCCTGGTTAGGACGCAGTGCAATAATCGAGGATAAACTAGTATTTGGGACAATTCCAGGTAAGGGTGGGACTTCAGCCAAGAACACAGAAGAGCGGTGGTCTAGGACCGACCCCTGGGCAGGCCAATCTCCCAAGGAGAACAGAGAGGGTGTGGCCAAGGAGGGGACATGAAGTCAGCAAGAAACGCAGGACACGGCAAGGTCAAGGGACAGAAGAAGCCACAGTTCATCACTGGAGGCCTGGATAAAGGCAGTCACAGTGCTGTTGATGAGCCTGGGGCAACAGTCTACCTGGATGGGGCTTGAGAGGGCATGGGACACGAGCACAAACAGGCAGCTGGCCCAGACAATGCTTCTGGAGAGTTCTGCTAGGGAAAGACCGGGTGTAGAGGGCAGGCTTATCTAACGTGAGAGAGAACAGTGCTATGTGGAAGGCTCCTCCTATGGCAGAGGAAGGGTCCACGAAGACCCTGAGAGCACAGAAAAGGGTCCCAGACAGAGGCTGAGGTGTACAGGTGTCAGGGTGGAAAGTGTGCTTCTGATGGCTCCGGTCTTCACAACTGAGACAGACGTGAGGTCATCTGCCTCTAGGCAAGATGGCGGAACCGGAGGTCCCCCCCACCAGCAACGCTTCGGCATCCACCCTCGGACAACAGTGCCCAACGGGAGCTCTGGCGTCCAGGGAGGAGACTGTGAAACCTGGGTATGGTCCAAGGCTGAGCGGAGCCGTTTGAGGAGGCAGGCTCTGCATCCAGGCAGCTGACTTGCCAGAGGCCCCAGCTACAGACCCGGAAATGCTCTGCCCCTTGAGGGTTCCACCACACCGTCTGGCTTGGGCCTGTCACCAGCATCATTGCTAAGGACCCCAGGAGGAGCCTGGCCCACCTGAGTCCTGGGTAATCAGCACAAACACCTCGGTCCTGGCTGTGGGCCCCAAAGTGGGCCCAGCTCCAGCCCCCCAGGCTGCAGTCCAGGAGTCCCTAGAGCAAGCCCAACACAGTCAGACTGTAAGTACCACAAGGGCACCAGAAGCGGGCTCCTGCCACTCTCCACCACAGTCCGTGAGCAGGCCTGCTGGCCAAGGGCCCCCCTGGAAAATACCCACAGTCAGTGCCTCTGGAGACAGGCCAGCCGACCCAACCTCAGGCTGACAGCAGGTTCTGAAACAAGCCTGTGACTTGGCTTCGGCCCCTCCCAGCAGCCCACAAGCAGCTGTGCCCGCCCAGAGACTCAGCAGGAGACACAGCCGTCCCTGTCCCCAGAGCTCCCAGGGACCACACAAGATCCACAGCCAGATTCCAATGTAAAGGAGACGTACAGATGGCCTGACAAAGGGTCCAAAATAATCATCTTTTAAAGAAACTCAGTGAGGGGCACCTGGGTGGCTCAGTCAGCTAAGTGGCCGACCCTTGATTTCGGCTCAGGTCATGATCTCACAGTTCGTGAGTTTGAGCCCCGTGTCCGGCGCCAACTGATGGTGTGGAGCATGCTTGAGATATATTCTCTCTCTCTCTCTCTCTCTCTCTCTCTCTCCTCTCCCCTCTCTCCACGTGCACGCTCTCCCTGACTCTCAAAATAAATAAACTTAAAAAAATAAAATAAAATAAAATAAAGAAATTCAGTGAAATCCAAGAGAACACAGACAACAGAATCAGGAAAATGATGCAAAAACAAAATAAGTTTAGTAAGGAAGAAGAAACCATACAAAAGAACTAAACAGGGGTGCCTGGGTGGCTCAGTTGGTTGAGCGTCCAACTCTTGATTTCGGCTCAGGTCATCATGCCAGGGTCGCAGGATCAAGCCCCACATTCAGCCCTGTGCTGAGCCTGTTTGAGATTCATATTCAACCCCCCCCCCCCCCCGCCTGCTGGTGTTCTCTGTCTAAAATAAAACAAACAAATAAACAAAAACCAAACAGAAACCCTGGAGATAAAGAACACATGGACAGACCTGAGAACAGAGTCAGACATGCAGAGAGACTCGGCAGATGTGAGATGGGTCATGCGACATCAGCCAGTTAGAGGAGCAAAAAGAAAAAAAAAGAAAAGAAAAACAGTGAGGAAGTCTATGTGAGTACTGGGACACCATCTGCTGGGATTCTGTGCACTAGCATAAACTGTCTGAAAAAAACAAGAAAACAAACCCATTCATAACTGCATCGAAAAGAATAAAATACCTAGGAATAAACTCAACCAAGGGGTGACAGACCTATACCCTGAAAACTTTAAGACACTGATAAAGAAACTGAGCAAGACACAAATACATGGAAAGATACTCCATGCCTGTGGATTGCAAGAATATGGTTAGAATGTCCACACCACCCAAAGCAATCTACAGATTCCATGCAGCCCCGACCAAAATTCCAACGGCATTTTTCAGAGCTAGAACAAACAATCCTAAAACTCATACGAAACCACAGAGACCCTGCACAGCCAAAGCAATCTCAAGCAAGAACAAAGGGGGCATAAATGCTCCCTGATTTCAAATTATATTACAAAGCCAAGTGATCAAAACAGACTGGTATTGAAATAAAAAGACACACAGATCAGTGAACAGAATAGAGTCCAGAAATAAACCCACACATATAAAATTCAACTGATTTTCAACAAGACTGACGAGAATACTTAGTGGGGAAAAGGTGTGTCTTCACTGAACAGTGCTGGAAAAATGAGGCAGCCACATGCAAAAGAATGAAACCGAACCTTGATCTTACAATACGTACAAAAATCAACTCAAAACAGACTGAAGACTTAAATGTAAGACCTAAAACTATAGAACTCCTACAAGAAAACGTAAGGAAAAAGCCCCTTGAGATGAGGCTGGGCAATAATTTTTTTGGTCTTGCAAAACCATGCAAGTGGGACCACATCACACTAAAAGCTTCTGCTCGGCAAAGGACACCATCCACACAATGAAAAGGCAGCCTACAGAATGGGAGAAGATATTTATGGGATCTAGACCTCTTTGATAAGGGGTTAATATCCACAACATGTAAGAAATTCATTCACAATAGCAAAACAAAACAAAAATTTCATTAACAGTGGGCAAAGGACCTAAACAGACATTTTTCCAAAGATGTACAGATGGCCAACAGTCCATTAAAAGATGCTCAACGTCACTAACCATTAGGGAAACGCAGATCAAAACCACCATGAGACAACATCTCACACCCACCGGGATGGCTAGTATCAACAAAGCAAGATAACAAGTGTTGGCAAAAACGTGGAGAAAAGGAACTCCTGTGCGCTGCTGGTGGGAATGTAAACTGGCACGGCCACTGGGGAAGACAGTGTGGAGGCTCCTCACCAAATTAAAAATAGAAGTAAGTACCATATGATCCAGTAATGCCACTGCTGGATGCATATCCAAAGGAAATGAAATCAGTATCTGGCAGAAACAGCTACACTCTCATGTTCGTGCAACGTTACTCACAGTGGCCAAGACAAGGAAACAACCCAAGGGCCTGTCGACAAATGAATAAATAAAGATGGGACGTATACAAACACTGGGATATCACTCAGCCATAAAAAAGGAGGCATCCTGCTACCCGCGACAACATGAACGTTGAGGCGCTATGCTAAGTGATACAGTCAGGTACAGAAAGGGAAAAAACTACATGACGTCACTTGTATGTGGAATCTACCTGAGGGTAGACCCACGGTTACCACGGGCTGGAGAGTGGGGGAAATGGGGAGATGCTGGTCACAGGATGCAGACTTTCATTATCAGACGAATTCAAGTTCTGTGGATCTAAGGGACAGCACGGTGACTATGGTCGACAATCCTGTACTGTACACCTGAAACTGGCTACGAGGGTAGACCTTAAGTGTGAACACACCAGAACAAAACAACTACGTGAGGTAATGGGTATGTTAATTAATTAGCTTGACTGTACTAATCATTTCACAGTGAATACGTAACATCAAATGACCAATGTGGTATATTTTAAACATATTCAATTTTTACTTGTCAATTAAACCTCAATAAACCTAGAAAAACCGTAACCTCACCCCGCCATTTCCTTACATTGTTTCCTTACACTTCTCTTTTCTATTGTGGTTACCATCCTCCCACGTGCCCTATCACGAACTTACTTATTATGTGGGTTAGTTGTCTGTCTCTGTCAAACAGATATAAGCTCAAGTAAAGCCAGGGCTCTCACTAGTCACATCACTGACGGATCCCAAGGAAATGTGGCACATGGTAAGTTCTGAATAAATACTTTCCGAATGGAAAACGAAAACAGTAAACAAGTTTTCCACGTGCAGGAACATCGGCCCCTAAGAGAAAGGAGACGTACGACTTTCCGAGGCCCAGGCTCAGGAAGTGAGAAGCCAGACAGAACTCAGTGGGCATGCTGCGTTAAGGGGCACAGAAGAGGGTGCCAGGACAGGGGGCACAGGGAGGGGCCCGCTCAAGTAGGCAGCCGTGTCACGGCAGCAGTGTGATGGGAGTCCCTGAGACCGGGACGAGCCCCCTAGAAGGTCGAGTAGCAGCACGCAGACCTCTCTCCCCAGGGGGCTGGAGACGTGCCCGCCACCCCCGCTGGACCAGGGTGCCTCCCGCTCACAGAGGATGGGGTCCTGCCTCAGGAGTGGGAAGGAACCGGCCCAACTAAGCTCCACTCCCCTCAGGCCTAACAAATCTTCGAGCAAGCTGTAAAAGCATCAAACCATTTCCAAGTAACTTAGATGTACGTTGGAACGATAACCAAAATACATAAAGAAATACAAAACGATTAAGCGCCCAATCAAGACAAATTCAATCCAACCAAAACTTACCACAAATGTGAAGCAGGAAAATAGGACTCGTTATTAACAGCAACCTGTCCAGAACTAACACAGACGTTAACATGAATTGACAAAGACATTATAATGGCTAGCCTCCACGTGCATAAAGTTAGGTAGAAATGTGAAAATATTTAAAAGACGCACCTAAGACTTCTACAAGTGAAAATGACAATGTCTGATATTAGATATAATGGAAACTTTCCAAAATGAAACTGAGAAATAAGAGTTTTTAAAAAGGACCCAGGACAGGTGAGCTCTGGGACAACTTCAAGAGTCTTATACAGGAAAAATCAGAGATCGTAAAAGAAAAGACCGGGATGGGGGTGGGGGGGGGGGGATGGGAGTCACAGATAGAGGAGCATCATTTGAAGAAATTACGGCCAAAATTTTTCCAACTTGGATGAAAACATTTATAAACAGATTCAAGAAACTCAATGAACACCTACCATAACAAACATAAAGGCTGCTTTTAAGATACATCATAATTAAATCCCCAAAACCACTGATAGAGAAAAACAGCTTGAGGGGCGCCTGGGGGGCTCAGTCAGTTAAGCATCTGATGTCGGCTCAGATCATGATCTCACAGTTCATGGGTTCGAGCCCATGTTGGGCTCTGTGCTGACAGCTCAGAGCCTGGAGCCTGCTTCGGATTCTGTCTCCCCCTCTCTGTGCCCCTCTCCCGCTCATGCTCTCTCACTCTCTCAAAAAATGAATAAACGTTAAAAAAAAAAAAGAGAAAAACAGCTTGAAACAGAAGTCTGTGTGAAGTGCTGACAAAAAAATCTGACCGAGAATTCTACACGAAGCAAAAACAAATGTAAAATAGAGATGGTTTCAGAGTCACCAAAGCTGCAACAACCCATCACAGCAGATCTGCACTACGAGAGAAGCACTGGAGTCCTTGAGGTGGAAGCAGGAGCATAAGCAAAAGGAAGCCTGGGTTCACACAAAGGAAGGAAGACCACCAGAAGCGGCAACTACAGAACAGCCCCATTAACAACAGCAAAATACACATTCTTCTCAAGAGAAAAGGGAATGCGTACTAAGATGGCCCATATTATGGGCCATGGTACAAATCTTAATAAATTTAAAGGGATTCAAGTCATTTATGTCCCACAACTATAAGGAGAGTAAATTAGAAGCCAATAAAATAAAGTTCCCTGGGAAATCCCCAAATATTTAGAAACTAAATATCAGACTTCTAAATTACCCATGAATTAAAACAAAAAAAAAGAAAGAAATCAGAAATCATTTAACTGAATTTATTTTTTTGTAAAAAAAATTTTTTTTGACGTTTCTTTATTTTTGAGAGAGACACAGTGTGGGCAGGGCAGGGGCAGAGAGAAAGGGAGACAGAATCCGGAGCAGGCACCAGGCTCTGAGCAAGCTGTCAGCACTGAGCCCGACACGGTGCTCGAACCCACAAACCACGAGATTGTGACCTGAGCCAAAGTTGGACGCTTAACGAACTGAGCCACCCTGGCGCCCCTGAACTGAATTTAAACACACACACACACACACACACACACACACACACACACACACACACAATATACCAGAATACACAGAGATTGTGCTAATAAACGAGTATTTAGGAGGAGATTTATAGAAATAAATGGCCACCTCAGAAAAGAAATGCCTCCCATCAATGAGCTCAGCTTCCATTATAAGACACTAGAAATAAAAATTAAACCCAAGTAATGAAGAGAAAGTAGATTAGAAATATCAGAAAAAAAACAATGAAACAGGAAGGAGAAAAATGATGCAGAAAAATCGATGAAACCAACTACCACTTCTTTCAGAAGATCAACAAAACTGACAAACCTCTACACAGATTCATGAGAGGGGGGGGGAAAGCTATGAATTACCAGTAATAGTAAGAATGATGCGGCATAGGGGCGCCTGGGTGGCTCAGTCGGTTAAGCGTCCAACTTCAGCCAGGTCACGATCTCGCGGTCCTCGAGTTCGAGCCCCGCGTCGGGCTCTGGGCTGATGGCTCAGAGCCTGGAGCCTGCTTCCGATTCTGTATCTCCCTCTCTCTCTCTCTGCCCCTCCCCCATTCATGCTGTGTCTCTCTCTGTCTCAAAAATAAATAAATGTTAAAAAAAAATTAAAAAAAAAAAAAAAAGAATGATGCGGCATAGCTACAGATCCTACAGATGATAAAAGAATAAACAGAGTTTTATGAGCAATTCTACACGATAGAGTTGACACTTTAGATGAAGTGGACCAAATCTCTCTTTGTGAGACACAAGTAACCAAAACTATCTCAAGAAGAAATGGACAACCTGAGTAGGCCTACATTAAAAATCAAACTGGGGAGGGCGCCAGGGCGGCTCAGTTGGTTAAGCACCAACTCTTGATTTCAGCTCAGGTCGTGATCTCGTGGTTTGTAAGTTTTGAGCCCCACATTGGGCCCCATACTGACAGCATGGAGCCTGCTTGGGATTCTCCCTCTCCCTCTCTCCGCTCCTCCCCCGCTCATGCTCTCACTCTCTCTCAAAAAAAAAAAAGGTGGCTGAAAACTTTCCTTCAAACAAAACTCTTAGGCCTGAAGGGCTTCACTTCCTTCATTTCTTCATCTAAAAAAGAAATGATGGCCTCTTCCAAAAAAATTAACAGAGGAAATACACTGAAAACTATAGACCAACATCCCTCATGAACACAGATACGAATACTTTAAACAAAATTCTGGCCAATCTAATCCAACAACTAATCAAAAGTGTATTACATCATGACCCAGTGAAGCTTATCCCAGCAATATAAGGTGGATTATATACAATCAATGTAATTCATCGAACACACTAAAAGAAAAAAAGTATGATTATCGCCACAGATGGAGAAAAAAGGCATGATAAATGCCAAAAACCACTCCCGATAAAAACTCTCAGCAAATCCTAACAGAAGGGCACTTCACAAACCTGATAAAGGTCATATACGCAAAACCACACTAACATTACACTTACTGGTGAAATGGCACGTTTCACCCCTATGATCAGTCAGAGGTTTGCGCTCATGATCTGTTCACTGTTCACCTTTGTAATGAAGGCTGTAGCCAGGGCAACCAGGCAAGATAAAGAAATATAAGGCACCAGATTGGATAGGAAATAAAACTGAATGTTTTTAACAAATAACACGACTGTCCATGTAGAATATACAATGGAATCCACAAAAAGTTCCTACAACTAGGAAGTGACCTTAACACATTTCCAGAGTGTATCAATTCACAAAAATTAATTATATTTCTAACTGGTATAAAAATTCCAAATTAAATTTTTTTTTAAAATCTCTTACGATAGCACCCCCGCCCCCCAAAAAATGAAATACTTACGGATAAACTGGATGAAAGATAGGAAAGACCAGTACACTGAAAAGTAAAAATGCAGCCAAGAAAAATTACAGAAGACCTAACCAAGTGGGGAAGTGTAACAGCTCATGTGCACTGCACTGAGACGTCAAGTTTCTCCAAGTGACCTACAGATTCAGTGCAATCTCAATGAGCATCTCAGCATTCTGAAGACATTGACCAGCTCAGCCTAACCTGTATGGACATAAAAAGGAACTAGAATAGTTAAAATAATTCTGAAAAAGAAAGCTAACACCACCTGTTTGTAAGAATTATTTACAGTAATCAAAACAGGGGGCACTATTGTGAAAACAGACTTAACAGATGGAACAGAAGAGTGCCCAGAGATGAACCCACACGTAGGGACAAATGATCCTGACGACAGCCACAGACAGCCCAGGGGAGAAGGGGGTCTTTCCGGCAAACGGTGCTCTAATAGCTGCACACCCACACATGGGGGAAAGAAACAACTCTGCTGTCTACCTCATACCATATACAACAACTGACTTAAAATGAGCCACAGACCCCAAAAATGTGAAACTTAAAACTACACAACTCCTGGGGAGACACCTTTGTGACTTTGGATTCAGCTTAGATTTCTTAGATACAAAACCAAGAGCAAGACCATAAAAGAAAAAAGACCTGATAAACTACATTATAGACCAAATTTAAAACTTCTGCTCTTCAAAAGACACTGTTAGGAGAACAAAAGACAAGCCACAGACTGAGAGAATGTATTTGCAAATTATACACCCGATAAGGACTTGTATCCAAAATGTATAAAGAACTCCCAAAAGGCAATAGTAAAACCGAATAATGAGCAGACAACTTGAACAGACCCTTCACCAAAACAGGCATATGTAGAAGATGTTTGACACCATTAGTCACTAGGAAATACAAACTAAAACTATGTAGTCCACTATGGACCACAGCTCAACCATCTTTTCAGAAGATAAACCTACCAGATGACCCATCTGTTCCATTCTTACGTATCTACCCAAGAGAAATGAAAACATCTGTCCATACAAAGTCTTGTGTTATAAACGTTCATAGGAGCTTTATTGGTAATAGCCAAAAACTGGAAACAACCCAAATATTCACCACCAGGTGAATGGAAAAACAAATGGTGGCATACAATGGAACGGAATAAATACTGCTCCGAAATAAAAGGAAATGACGGATGAGTGTTACGACGTGGTTGAATCTCAAAATTAGTAAGCCAAGTAAAAGAAGCCTGACAAAAAGAACACATGACGTAAAACTCTATTTACATAAAGTTCTAGAAAGTGCCAAGAGTGACAGAAAGCAGATCAGTGGTTGCCTGGGGCAAAGAGAGGACACAGGAAGCTTTCAGTGGTGACGGATATGTTCATGATCTTGATGGTTTTACAGGTGTATACACATCTTACCGAATCTGGTAGAGAAATCAGTGTGGAGTGGAAGAGTCAGCGAATCAACTCGATAGTGCACCCAACACCGTGCTCCAAACTAGGGAAAATAAAACTTACAGACAAGCTGGGATGCACTCTAAACACGTGATGTTTATCGTACATCAATTATGCTTCATTAATGCCCTACACCCCCAAAAGCAAAGAGGAGGAAAGGGCTGGGGTCCATGGAGAACAGAAGGTGTAAAATAGCTGTCCAGGGGTTCAACCGCACCATAGCCTTGGCCACGCCAAGGGCTAGCCGGGAGTCTGTGACCCCGAACTGACGATGAGAGCATTCCACGTGCTACCCATCTTGTTCAGCCACCTGCGCCCACCTGCTCAGGGGTCAGCACGTGGCAGGTAGAGAGCTGACGCAAGGAAGTAACCGAGGAGACGCTCTGGGTGCTGCAGGCGGAGCCAGATCACAGCGGGGGCCACCAGCAACAAGTGCCAGCAGCCACAGTGCAGGCGCGACGTGCCCAGGGCTCACCCTCCCCCGGAAAAATACATACACACACACACACACACACACACACACTGCTGGACTACGGAAGTCTGATAAGCAAGACGTGCAATGAGTTGTGTTAACAGATCGCCTCCCGGTAAGAATGCGGCAGCGGCGCCGAGGGAAGGGGGCCCTTCTCTAGCTCAGGTGTAGCTCCAGACAGTCACCCGGGACACCAGATGCACTCACGGTGCGGTGCGTCTGCTCTGCTCTACCAGATTCCCAGTAGATAATCTAGGGGAGTTATTTCTCCCACTCTGGTGGCCCCATCCAATGGTTAGTGAGGAGAGAGTGGCCTGCCCCACAGTCTGCTGGCGCTCTGAACTGTGAGTCGTCTCTTAGATGACAGTGGAATCAAAATTGGAGGTGAGCCATCCATGCCCCATCACCCCTGGCTACTTCTACACTGGCCACATCCTGGCCCCAAAGAGAACTGCTCTGTTCCTTCTTCTGAAAACAGCCTTCAATACTCCCTTCCGCGGAAAACCAACTTCCTTTGGGGCTGACTCTCTATTTCAATACTCACGTTCCTTTTCTGTACTTCTACCAACACCCGGACCTACGGCCCATCTTCTGCTTCTCCTGATTAAACCAGACCCACCTTTCAGGAACTGCTCAGATCTTAAATGCCTTGTGGCACCTTGCCAACCAGAACTCATCTCTGTATCCAGAAAAGAGGGAGTTCAAAGTAGAATCAAAGGAAGCAGTGAAAGGCAACAACGTTTAGAGGAAGATTTAAGAAGCTCAATTTTAAAAAGCAACATAAAACAGTCCTCAGTGTATATAAAAATGAATTCATGAAAGAGCTTTACCAGTCTCGCTGTTTTCCGGCGGAGATTCATACTCTGAGCGGTCCAGAGCCGACGTGCTCACAGCTGGCCGGTCCGGCTCCTGCAAATCCGACAGCGCCACACTCTCATGACCTTTGTCACCATCACCATTGGCATCCAATCCTGGAATTAGGAATATTACCCCAAAGGGCAGGATTAGAAGAATAAATTTCTCTTAAAACAAAACAAGCAAAACACAGGCTTAACAGTTGCAGTTACTGAGTTTTTTTAACTTGATTGTGACAGATCTCTTGGCTCTTAAATACAGTAACAAACCAGGACACAAATCTTAATTGGTAATTTCTTAAAGATGGGTTAAATGGGAACGAAGACCAAGCCTTGAGGGCAAAGGCCCTCGTCAGCACCAGCAGGCTGCAGACTCACCCTCCTGGCCGCAGGCTGTGCAAGGCCCAGCCGGCTCCTCCCAGTTTGCACTCACACCGCCATCCGCCGCACTGCCCGCTTCCAAACGCAGCACGGGGGTCCCCCACACTTTAGCATTAGGGTTTAGCTCTGAAACCTTGGCTGTCGGTACCTAGGGGAAAATGCAACATATACATTTGTATCCCAATTCTAAACAAACACAATTTTACTCATTAATTTAGAGCTGAAACGCCTCTACAGGAGAGAATTACACGTGCAAAGTAACAAAAGTTGATGCACTGAGCTGGGCCTCATTCACCATCAGGTTCCTCATTTCCTACTAAGTGCAGGCTCTCGAGAAACTACAAATGAAAGACGAGGTCCCCAACTTCATGAAGATTCAATAAATAACTGGGGATCCAACTGTCATCTCTGTTCTAGACAACCCAACACAATTCACAGATTTACAGAGACGAACAGAATGTAGATGGATAAAGTTCATACGTCACAGACCTCACTACCGTCCCTCGGCATTTACATGTTTTCGGTCTGTTTTTTCTTTTGTTTTAACCCCTGCCCGTCTCTCTCCTAGTCCAATGCCGTTGTAGAGCCTGGGTGCCGAGCAGACTCTCCACCGTGCAACCACACACATCCAGCTTTCCCACATTACTGTATTCAAGCCACCAAACTGGCCCCCTGAGCTCGTGTACACACTGCATGCTCTCTAAGGTCTTACCACTAACCTGGGTCTCCCCCGCCGGTGGCACCCGTGCAGCTAACTGCCCCGAGCGTTCCCAACAGACCCACGTGGCCTAGGAGCGCGGCGCCCGGAGGCAACACACTCGCAGCCACTGCAGTGCTCCTCTTGCTACAACACGTCTGTCTGGCCCACGAGCCCACATAAACTCCTGTATGTCCCTTTGGTTGGCCACTGTATCGCTCATATCTGGCAGCCCTGACCTCAGGACAGACGTGCCCGAGAAATACGCTGAGGGACGAATGTGTCATACGCAACACAAAACTTGCATGTTCTACTATCCAAGGAATTGTGCAAAGTCTTAGGCCATAACTGAGGGGAAACCTATCCTTATGTAATTTACTACTCCTTAAGCAGTAGATGCTCAAATCCAAATCAAGTGTTAGGAACTTAACACAACTTTAAGCAGTTAACCAGTATTCAAGCGATCCTCTTGAGTGACAAGGGACGAAAGAATGGAGACGTGTGATCAGGAGCAGATGACAGGAAGACTACCTCTGAGTCTGCTAGATGCCAGGTGCACTCTATGCACCTTCATGGGCTTCATCGCGACAACCCTGACGGTCTCACAAGTAGGAGCCCAAGGCAGACAGAGGTGAAGCAACCTGCTCACAAAGAGAGTAAGCAGAAGACCGTCCTAACCCCGGCAAAAACGGAACACTGTCAAGTGTTCATTACCGTCTTGTAATTCACACGAAGAACAGATTTCCCCCGTTGTATGTGAGGCGTGGGGCTTCTCCTGCGGTCACGTGGGACTCTCAGTGCCTGTCGACAACTCACGCTTCACCTGCTTGGCTACCTGTCTTGCTTCTCCACTGAAAATTCAGGGCCAAGCAGTGGTTATTAAAACCAAACGTGAGCTGACCTTAACAGCTGCGTCCTGAGGCGACTTCACATAAATGACCAACACCACTCTTTCTGAGTACAGCATCCACAAATCCTGACGCTCTAAAGAAACTCAACCCCCCAACGCTAGGCTCCATAAAGCAAACCTACTGACTCACACACCTGTGTGTTCTGGACAGGAGAAAGCACGGCCCCACCGATGGCCTCCCGAGTAGGGAGTGAGGGTAACTAGGATCAGAGAAGGGAAAAGGATTGGGGATAAAGTATAAAGTAGGTGACACGGTGGGGAAGGAAAGCGGCCAACCCTTCATCTCAAATTAGCACCGCCCGCTCTTCGATCGGCCGCCGAACCATCACTCGGAGCAGCCCACTGGCTTCTGAAGTGTCTGCCCCTCTGGTTCTTCCACCTGCAACCTGGACCCGGATGAGAAAGACGTGCACCTGGGCACAGAGACAAGAAGGTCCGAAGAGAAAGCCCCACGTTAAATGTACTCGAACTAGGAGCCCACCCAGACACACGTCACAGCTGAAGAGCCGCTTCGGAGCAGGACACACAGACCTGTGTGGGAGGAAGGGCAGGAAGGGCAGGCGGCCCCAGGGGCCGCGTGGGCACCACACTGGACCCCGGCACGTGGACCCCAGCAGCTGACCGGCAAGCACGCCCGCTTTCGTACACAATCATGTGTGTATCACTCAAAGGCCGAATTTTCTAGTGTTTTGCCTCCACAATTCAAGAAGTGAGCAATTAGTTGCATGTAACTCTTTCTGGCAAAACTCCCAAATGTGGGAATGGAAAGGAAAGAGAGAGGGTTAATGGTTAATTCCCTAAGTAGTAGGGTTAAATTTATTCTTATTTTCACATCATTGGCATTAACATTTGAACCACATCTATCTCCTTACTATCATCAATCATTTTTCTTGCCTAATGCAACAAAAATCACTAATAATAAACTAGTATCAAGAAGACAAGTAACAAATGTTGGCGAGGATGTGGAGAAAGGGGAACCTCGTGCACTGAAGGAGGGAATGTAAACCGTGCAGCCGCCCTGGAGAACGGTCTGGAGGTTCCTCAAACAACTGAAAATAGAAACACCAAATGATCTAGCAATCCCACTTCTGGAGATTTACCCTGAGGAAGACAGAAATAGTAATTTGAAGAAAATACAGGCACCCGTGTTCACTGCAGTATTATTTACAGTGGCCAAGATATGGAAGCAACCTAAGTGTCTCCTGATAGATGAACAGATGAAGAGGTTGTGTGTGTGTGTGTGTGTTGTGTACATACACAGCGTAAAGGGACTCTAACACCCTGCCATCTGTGACAACATGGATGCACACAGGGAGCATTATGCTAAGTGATGTAAGTCAGACAAAGATAAATACCATATGACCTCACTCACATGTGGAATCTAAGAACAAACAAAGAGACCGAGCTCACAGAACAAACTGGTGGCTGCCAGAGGTGGGGATGGGGGTTGGGGAAATGGGTGAACTGGTTTTGTCTCAGTTTAAACAAGCTGAATCTATAAATAAATAGACGTAATATATACTTATTTATTTTATAAATAATTCTACAAATAATATAAGTTATGAGTATTTTATAAATAATAATATATGTGTTTATAAATAAATATAAATGAGATTTGCTGTTAGAAATATGCCTCTCAATTATGCATGTCCAAAAAGACTGCTTTAAGGGCAAGAGTAACCTCATGTTTGTTCACTGTTTGCACTTAGTACAGACTGTCTGCAAAGACACTCACATTAGCTGCCCGTTACAGCAGCTTCTATGAAGCTTCTTCCAATTGAGCAGGGCCTGCCTGGGCACCGTTGTCGGAAAGCCCTTGCAGGTGCTTCCCACTGACAGGAGACAGATTTCAGAGCCAGGTAAAGCAGCAAATTTGACCTGCCTCGTGCAGGTACCATACAAAAGTAAGAGAAAGCATAGGTTTTGAGTCTTCTATACTGTCCAAGCGCGGCCTTTCAGAAATGACGTTAAAATTCAACGGGCAGATGTCTACCCTGCACCAGTCAGGCAGTGTGAGGAAGGACAGAGGCCGCACAGGCTCAGGTGCACACACAAAACATCCACACACAGAAGGGGGGCTGCACCAAGCTGCGACTGATGGCCAGCAGCGCTGGGTTCAGTGCTGACAAGAGCTGACGCACAAACTCGGGCTTAAATACACTGAACAGTAAACTGAGTCACGCTCTCCAGTTTGAAAATGGTTAAGCTGATGCTACAGTAACTCATATCCTCATAGGAACATTCAAATGACTGCTCACTGCTTAAAAAAAAACAACAAACTCGGTGACAGTTAAAAGCAATCAAAACAAAACGCTAGCATTTCCCAGCACCATAATAAAAACTGCTAAAACATACTTACTAAATGTCCGCCTCTATTCTGCCATCCCCAAATTGCAGCGTCTTCTGCCACTGGTAGCTGATATGGGGGCTTCTCCATCCAGAACAAAGCGACCTCTAAGTCTGGCGGCTTCCTGTGCAGACACTCATCAGGCATCTGTTCCTCTTCTAAAGCGTCTTTCCCAACTGCACGAGCCCACGGACAGCCCTCTGGATAGCTGGTGCAGCCGTCAGCCAGTCCTCCGGAAAATGTCTGACTCACAAACCCTCCCACTGGGTAACAGGTGAGTCCACTCGAAAACTGGGAGTACCATCCCTCTGGGAAGCCCTGCAACCCTCCTCTTGCGAGACTTCCAGGTATCGTCACGGCGTCTTCTGTGAGTGACAGAACGTGGTCCCCACAGTGTGGTGCCACCATTTCTGCACCACCACCTGGGATGGCGGGAACGACCTGTAGCGCCTGGCGAGGAGGGTCTGTGGATCTGTCCACGTGGGCAGGATCAACACCGGTCACACAGGAATATCCCTCAAGAGTCTCACCTAACTCCATTTCTCCAAAAGTCACCTGAGGGCTTCCCACAAAAGCCACTCCGCTGCTAAATGCAGGGCCATCAAACGTGGGCTCGGCACCTCTTAGCTGCAGACAGGGTGTGCGCATGCTTGTCCCGCGCCTGTCGAGGCTGCCCGTCTCCCCTCCCTTACCTGCTAGTGCTGGCCTGCTTGTCCCTGACGTGCTGCCACCCAAGGTGTCAGAACCTTCCTCCGCCAACTCTGAGAAACGCTGCTCCGGTCCTGGTCCCGCATTTTCACCGCTGTTAGCAGAGTCTTTCCCTTCAAGTACTTGTGACCTCTGCTCACCTGAACTTGAACTCTGGTGTAGAGGTGGCACAGGATCAAGAACTTCATGTCTGTGGTCCTTCACTCCGCAGGCTTCATCACTTGCTTCTCCGTGGCTGGTTCTAGCACCGGGGCGCTCTGTTCTGTCGGACCTACTATGAGTCCGTGTGTCCTGACTGGGTGCTGCCCTGCGTGCTGCTGTACTGGTGTCCCAGTTAAAGGTGGCTTTCCAGTCTGACTTTGCCTTTCCTCCGACGTTCTCACTGGTCTCTCTGAGACTGGCTTTCAGGGACTCTCTGCCGGCACCTGCTAATCTTTGCTGGTCACTCTCCGCACTCTTCACACACATTTCATCTTCTGTTTTATAATTCCGGCCAGTTTCACTTTCTTCTTCAGTGCAGGCGAAAACAAACGCGGAGGAGACGGAGTTACTCTTAAGACATCTGGAGCCATCAAGAGCCTTCCCATCCGGGGGCACTTCCCGCGAGCTTCTGAGGGCCGGGGCACCCATTCTTTGGAATACTCGCTCCGTGTTTGTGTCGGGCGGTGCACCAGTTAAATCACAGATACGTGCTTCGGCCTTGCCAGGCCCGGGATCCACACGCGGGTCTACCGGATGTGAAGATCTCCGTTCAAAAGCCCTCTGTCCACGACCCTCATCTGCAAAAATGCTCATTTTATCCTTATCCCGAGAAGATGAACAACTCTCAATCTGCAAAGACAATTCTTTATCTGCAAGCTGCATGCTCCCACGTTTCAGGCTGCAGCCAGCCCATCGCTGCCTCTCGACCATCGCTGGACCCGGGGAGTGTTCTGGTCCAGGATCACCAGGTCTCTCAGGGGCTACTTCCTGGAAACTGGCATGAACGGGAAGACACTCATTTCCGAAGCTCAGGGGAGGAAAACACCTGTGTGAACTTAGGTCAACCCTACCTAGACGTATGAAGAGACTGTCTGGTCTGCCAGCATCGGAGCTGAAGTAATCGTTGCCTTTTAGCAGTCTGACAGAATTATTTTCTCTTTCCTTTTCAGAGTTTACACCCCGACCTCCACGGGCTGCTACAGCCCCAGATCCCCCACTTCCTGCAAGCAAATCGGCATGTGAACCTCGCGTCGGACTCACTAGTTCCTGACTCCACTCCTCGCTCTCTTCGGGGATGGCGTGCACGCGTCCTAGCGAGCCAGTGTGTGTGTCACTACTAAACTCAGTGAGCACGCCCACTTGACATGAGGCGCTGCTCTCGGTGTAATCGTTAGGGAACCCGGGGCAAGCATGTGCCCTTAAAGACACGGTCAGAAGTTCACGACCAGGGCGAGTACTTCCCTTAAAGGCTTCCTTCATTCCCCCCGGACCCGGCAGGCCCCATGGGGCCAGCTCTCCCCGCGGTGCGTCTAACCGCCCTGGGCCCCGCACAGCTTTCTCTGGAGGCCGGGACCCCCCGCGAGTCCCCTCTGCGGGGACAGCTGACCAACCGTCTTCTACCGCAGCTGCTCCACATGCGGGGGCACCTGGCTCAGCGGCAGCGTCCAGGCAGGCGGGATCTACGACACAAATGCTGTAAAACTCGCTCCCTCTCCAATCCCTGTGTGCCTTGTGACCGACACGCACACGGTCTTCGCCCTTCATCTCCCTACCTGCCCAGCGTGGACGGGCGGCACCACTGCCGATTTCAACGGCCACCACTCCTCTCCCCTCTGGCACCGGGTCGGGCTGGGTGGCCGGGGAGGGGCCCAGACGGCTCCGGTAGGAGGGCAGCAGGGCACCAAAAGGACACTCGTCCCCTTTGGAGCAAACACCTTCAGAGAAGCCCGAGTCGCTGACAGCGCCCGCACGGCGGGCATCCGAGACACCGTCCCGGCCCTGCTCGACAGCAACAGTTTCGGAATTCTTGTCACTCCCGCGTGAGCGTCCGCACCGAGTGCGGGGTGGGGACCCCGGGGAGGAAGCAGAGCCCGCCGAGCGACCCCACAGACCCCGCAGACCGGGCCCGTGGGGCTTCTCCCCTTCAAGGGCATCAAATAATGAGGACAGAGCTGTGCTCCTCTGGCTCTCCGGCTCCGCCTCCTCCACAGATTTCTGCAACAGGCCGGCTTTTTCCCCGTCATTGTCGCCACCGAGTTCCCTGCTGAAGCAACAACCCATGTCCGAAAGCTCGCACGCTCGCATAACACGCCCGGCCTTCTCGCAGCCTCCACAGGCACGTCTCGGAAAACCTGCTCTGGTTTCCGCCGGAGGCCAACACCCAGATCCCAAAATAGCCCCTTGCACGACAGTCACATGCCCCTGCCACTCAAATCCAAAATCCTAAGTGCCACAGGCCCTGCCCAGCAGCCAGCCTCCTCCACGCACTAAAACCCAAACAACACATGGATTCCAAAGATTCAGACTCAGAAAAGCGACAAATAATTTTCACATTATTTTTCCCATTCTCATAAACTCAATTAGAAAAATGCTATAATTGTTATACGAGCCAGAACAAGGCACTTCAGACTCCTGCCTTTTCCAGTGTTTCCACATTCTCTGAATTCTGTATCAGGGGATGTGGCAGCCACAGAGGCTGGCATGCATGCTCCCCAAAGAGTGCTCTTTAGGGTGTACAGGCAGTAGAGTTGCACCTCATTCTCTGCCTCTGAGCCTGAGGTCTGTGGGCGTGGAGGAGATTCGCACAAGAGAGGCACAAGGTTGGAGCTGGAGCGGTGTCCTTAGGGATGCACGGTGAAAGACACATTGTCTCGGATTTACTTTAAAACACCCCAGCAAGTAAAGAAACACATACCTACGATTTTTATAAAGCATGTGCGTGTGCATGTGTGTGTGCGTGTGCATGTGTGTGTGGACGGAAGGAAGAGGTAGCAAAATGAGAGGGGGGAAACTGTTCAAGTTCACAATGGGCACACATGGTTCACTTAATTATTCTTACTTGCACAGAGCTCTGAACATTCTCCTTAAGAGAAAGGAAAGAGCGAGGCACCTGGGTGGCTCGATTAAGCGTCTGACTCCGGTTCAGGTCTTGATCTCCCAATTCACGAGTTTGAGCCTCACATCAGGCTCTCTGCTGCTAGCGCAGAGCCTGCTTCAGATCCTCTCTCTGTCCCCTTCACACACGCTCGCTCTCTCTCAAGACTAAACATTTAAAAAAGAGAGAGGGAGAAAGGAAAGAGCAAGAGAAAAAGAGGAAAAAAAGAAAACCAACACCCACCAGGCCAGGACCAGGACCAGGAAGTCCCTCAAAAGTTCCCACTCCTGATTGAGGTATCTGCCCAGGTGTGAAGCTGTTTGTGTCACTACACGTGTAAGCTTTGGCAAGTAATCTGATCTCGGCCTGTTTTCCCACTTGTAAAATGGGACCAAAAGCAATACCTATTTTAAAGAGCTGCCGTGAAGACAGTAAGTAAAATACTCAGAACGGAACCCTAACAAATTCTGGCCCCAGCCCACTTCTACAATCTCCTCTTTCTCTACGATGCCATCCTCCTTACCTTCTCTCTCTCTTCCAGAGAACTCACCCAACCAACCCCGGCATGGCCCATCTTTCCTCGAACCATCCATCATGTCTCCCACTCCTGTCTCCCAATCTCACCGTCCTTCCTAAGGCCAGCCCTCCCAACTACGCAAGATGACCGCTTCCCATCCCCACACGCTGGCCGCTCTTTATGCCTCTAGGAAAGCATTCTAACAGAAGTCTTGGTGCCTGTAACATCAGCTACTTCAAACCAGGGTCTGTGGTGGCTGATGCAACCACAAAATTTTATTATTTTTTTTTAAAAAATTTTTTTTTTTTCAACGTTTATTTATTTTTGGGACAGAGAGAGACAGAGCATGAACGGGGGAGGGGCAGAGAGAGAGGGA
This sequence comes from Lynx rufus, assembly GCF_022079265.1. Lineage (NCBI taxonomy): Eukaryota > Metazoa > Chordata > Mammalia > Carnivora > Felidae > Lynx > Lynx rufus. The sequence goes on from NW_025814889.1 coordinate 847,855, forward strand.
GACACAGAATCGGAAACAGGCTCCAGGCTCTGAGCCATCAGCCCAGAGCCCGACGCGGGGCTCGAACTCACGGACCGCGAGATCGTGACCTGGCTGAAGTCGGACGCTTAACCGACTGCGCCACCCAGGCGCCCCTATTTTTTTTTTAAAGTAATCTCTACCTTCAATGTGGAGCTCGAACTCACAACCCTGAGATTAAGTGTCGCATGTTCTACCAACTGAGCCTGCCAGGCGCCCCCTGATACATTCTTCTTATTTTTTAATAATACAAACACAAAATTTTAAAGATATGCTCACGTGTGCACATAAGGTTAGTAGCACAGAGGCACTGTGTGACAATACTTAAATTGACCTACTCTACCAGAAAGAGAGTTGGATTTAAAATGTTACAAATTCATTCATGCCTGGTGAGAGCCAAGTAACTCCAGGTATGCCTCAGACACAGATTGGCAAAAGCTATGGGAAAGTCGTTCGCACGGCATTCAGCAGCTCAGGCTGTGGTAAATTCAAAGGAACCCTGGGTAAGCAGACCACAAGTACCCGGTGAAGCAGCTTTAGTTCCAGCAAAACATCACTTGCCACACTAAATGAACATCATAAATTTGCATTTTACTGGTTTGGGCAATCAAGTTTTATATTTGGTAAAAATTACATGCATTAAGAGTTTATCAGTAGTTCTATATATTATTAGAAAAACAATTTAACAACAACCTAGAAAAAATTCTCATTTAAAAGGTTACAAAAAGTCAAGCAAAATGGTGAACTAAGAAGCTCAAAGCTTCTAAACTCCCCTACAGAAATATCAAGAAAACAACCAGAAGCTTCTAAACCAACTCTATAGGGAGCTCTGAAAAAGAATCACAGGTTTATGGCAACTAAGCAAACACACAGCAAGAAAAAACTCTCCATGGGGCGTCTGGGTGCTCAGTTGGTTAAACGTCCTACTCCGGATCTCAGGGTCATGAGTTCAAGCCCTGCACTGAACAAGGAAGGAAAGAAGGAAAGAAGGAAGGAAGGAAGAAGGGAGGGAGGAAGGAAGAAAGGAAGGAGGAAAAGAGAGAGTGAGAGAGAGAGAAAATGCTCTCCTCCACATGGTAGGCATTTCTGTGGCATGGTGTGGTCTTGGTCTAGGGGGCTCCCAGACCCCACCCCACCGGAACTCTGCAGAGGGAACAGAGTAAAACCTTATCTGCAAATTAGTGTGTACATGTGTTCAATCCTAGCTGGAGTTTTCCCTGTCTCACATAACTCAGAATACAAATGGGAAGTGGCAGGCAATGCTCATAAAAGCTGTAAGGCAGCTTCAAAATCACAACCCCCTGGGGCAAGGGGTTACCGGTGGAGACACAACCAGAAACCACGTGAAGCTCAAAAAGAATAGGGTGCAACTCTTTGGGAAATCAGGGTAATCAAAAGCAGCCATGTATATGGGAAATTCTGAAAGCCACATCCAGTCAAGACATACGCTCAAAAAAAGTCCTGAGAAGACCTTAGGCTTTCACCTCAGGTTGATCCCTAGTCTCCAACCGAGCTGAACTACTCAGTGACGAACTGTCTCAGAACAGAGGCAGTATGAAGACTGGGAAGGGTAACTGTACTCTCTCTCTTGTTTTGGAGGGGGAAGAAGGTGTCTGGTCTGTTTCAGTTCATGGTATTAAAGGAAATCTGTCAAAATATTAGCTGAACACAAGTCAAAAGAACAGAGACTTCAGCGAACACATATGAAAGGGAATAGTCTCTCCAAATTAGTTTGGAAAAGTCTCAAAATAATGAGACGTCATACACATTATAAATAAAATCAGGAGTGCCTGGGTGGCTCAGTCAGTTAGGCGTTCTGCTTCAACTCAGGTCATGATCTCCCAGTTCGTTGGTCTGGGCCCCACATCAGGCTCTGTGCTGACGCTCAGAGCCTAGAATCTGCTTTGGAATCTATGTCTGTCTGTCTGTCTGTCTGTCTCTCTCTCTCTCTCTCTCTCTCTCTCTCTCTCTGTGTGTGTGTGTGTGTGTGTGTGTGTGTGTGTGTGTGTGTCTCACCTGCTTGTGCCGTCTCTGTCTCTCAAAAATAAACATTTAAAAATAAATAAATAAAATCAAACACCCAATTCTCAGCAAGAACAACACAAAATCACAAGGCATGCAAAGAAACAGGAAAACATGGCTCATTCAAAGGAACAGAATTCACTGTCCCTGAGAAAGCTCAGACATGGGATTTATTCCACAAAGACTTTAAAACAATCATCTTGGGGTGCCTGGGTGGCTCAGTGGTTAAGTGTTGGACTTCAGCTCAGGTCATGATCTCACAGTCAGTGAGTTCAAGCCCCACGTCGGGCGCCGTGGCTGACAGCTCAGAGCCTGGAGCCTGCTTTGTATTCTGTGCCTCCCTCTCTCTCTTTCTCAAAAATAACAAACATTAAAACATTTTTTTTCAAAAAAAACAACAATCATCTTAAGGGCGCCTGGGTGGCTCAGTCAGTTGAGCATCTGATTCTTGATTTCGGCTCAGGCCATGATCCCAGGGTCCTAAGATCAAGCCCCATGTTGGGCTCCACACTGCTCATGAAGCCTGCTGAAGATTCTTTCTTTCATCTCTCTCTGCCCCTCACCCACTCACACACACGAGCATGCTCTCCCACTCTCTAAATATTTAAAGCAAGCAAATAAAAACATAATCATCTTAAATATGCTCAAAGAGCTGAGGAAAAACACGGACAAGGAACTAAAGTTAACCAATAAAACAATATAGGAACAAAACAGGAGTATCAACAGAGAGAGATTTATTAAAAAAAAAAAAAAAAGCAAACAAATATTCTGGAGCTGAACGGTACAATCACTGAACTGAAAAATTCACTAGAGGGGTTCAACAGCAGACTTGGCAGAAGAATCAACAAATCTGAACAAGGGACAAACGGAATTATCTAAAGGAGCAAAAGAAAAAAGAGGAAATGAGTGGAGCCTAAAGGATTTATGAGACACCAACCAGAGGTCCAACACACGTACTGTGGGGGCCCCATGGTGGGGGCAGGAGAGGAAGGGCAAGAGAGCATCTGAAGGAACAGTGGCCAAAACTTCCCAAATTTGATGAAGTACAGGAATTTACAAATCCCAAATCTCAACAAACATAAAGCAGAATAAACCCAAAGAGACCCGTACCAAGGCACATTACAATCACACTGTCAAAAAACAAAGAATCTTTAAAGCAGCAAGAAAAAACTCCTTGTCAAGTACAAGAGGTCCTCGATAAGAATGTTAGCCAATTTAGCACGAGAAACCTTGCAGGAAGAAAGGCAGTGGGTGATCAAGTGCGGACAGAAAACACTGTCCATTGAGAAGTCCTTATCCAGCAAAACTCCTCAAAACCGAAGAAGAAATTAAGACATTCCCAGATAAACAAAAGTTGAAGTAGTTTGGTCACAGCAGGTCTGCCCTGGAGGAAAAGGTAAAGGAGTCCTTTGGGCTGCAGTGAATACACAGGACACAGGAACTGGAGATTCTAGAAGACGCAGAGCTCTCTGGTGAAGGGGAAACAAGAAAGGCACAAGAGCCAGGATCACCGCCACTCTGCCTTACAGCTTCACTTTTTATTTTCTTCAGGATTAAAACTATCAATCGATATCGTTGGGCACAGTGACAAAGATGAAATGTGTGATACCAGTAACATAAGGGAGGGAGAGAACTTGACAGAAGTAGTTTCTGTGTGCTATTGAGGTTAAGGAGAAATCAATTTAAACTAGACAGTTGTAACTTTTGATGTTATATGTAATCCCTATGGTAAGCAGAAAGATATATAGATGATACATATAAAGGTAAGTTTGTAGAATAAATGACTAAACTGTCAATTATGCCATGTTGATGCTAATGAAACTTTTCAATTTAAGCAAAGTATGCCTTGCAAAGTATCAATGAAGTACGTTACACAGTTCATGTCCTTATGTGTCTTAAAACTCCCAAGAGAGGGGCGCCTGGGTGGCGCAGTCGGTTAAACGTCCGACTTCAGCCAGGTCACGATCTTGCGGTCCGTGAGTTCGAGCCCCGCGTCAGGCTCTGGGCTGATGGCTCAGAGCCTGGAGCCTGTTTCCGATTCTGTGTCTCTCTCTCTCTCTCTGCCCCTCCCCCGTTCATGCTCTGTCTCTCTCTGTCCCAAAAAATAAATAAACGTTGGAAAAAAAAAAAAAATTAAAAAAAAAAAAACTCCCAAGAGAAAACACATTAAAAAAATTTTTTTAATAACATGAAGAATAACTTCTTAAAATATAATCAAATACATAAGTAATACAGATGATTAGAAAAGGATGAATCAATGAAGAGAAAAGTTATAGCCAAGAATGCCCTTGTAGGACATAAAAACCATCAGGATAGGCAAAAATTATGGGGCGGGGGGGGGGAGGGAGGACTGGATTTGACTCTATTACAAAAAACATTTGGTTACTTTTCAACTATATACCCTTAATCCATATTTACACTACTTTTTAAGTTTATTCATTTATTTTTGAGAATAGGGGAGGATCATGAGAGGGGGAGAGAGAATCCCCATGAAGCGGACTCCATGCTCAGTGCACAGTCCAACTTGGCGCTCGATCTCATGAACCATGAGATCATGACCTGAGCTGAAATCAAGAGTTGGACACTCAACCAACTGAGCCACCTGAGCCACCCCATATTTACAATAGTTTTAACAGTCTTTTCTATATAATAAACTTATAAAATAAAACATCTATTTGTCTACTTCAAATTACATCTCAGGCTCTAACCTCTCTGCTGAGGTCCACCTGGCCCCACCTGCCCACTTCACTGCTTGCTTTAATTTCTAACAAGAGGATTTGCTCTCCACAAACCTTTACTTCTCCAGTTTTTTCCATCTCAAAAAAAATGAAAATGCCATCCATCAAGTTGCTCAACGACCCCTGGTTTATCTTTTCCTCACCCCAACCTCTACATCCAATCATAACTTGAACCCACTTCCAAAATAAATTTGAAACCCACTCGTTCCTAGTCTGACCCACCACCATCACTTACAAGCTTTCATTCCTTAGTAGTTTATTTGCTTTCTTTGCTTCCATGCTTGACTCACTGCAACCCATAATATATAAAAATGTAATGAGGCCAAAATAATCTTCCTGAAAGGTAAATCACACTATTCCCCACCTAAAATCCTCCATTTTTATTCCAAGTAATTTCATCCACTCAGAAACAATGCAAATTGTGCCACATGGCAAAGAGATGGATTTTGTCTGGGGTATTATTTTCCATTTGTTTCTCTTTTTCAATGAGATAACAGATGCCAAAGAGGAAGTATCTTTGGATTTGGACTCTGAAGCCAGTTGCCTGGGTTCAAATCATGGTTCTGCCACACTGCAGTTGAGAAATCTTGAGGAAATGACTTAAGCCTCTTTGGGTCTCAGCTTCCTTTTGTCAAAGATCAATTTCTGATGCTTGCTGATTAGCTAGGGCTGTAGTAAATAGTTACTTCTCAGTAAGGTTTTATTTTGGGGGGGGGAGGAGGAAGGAGCTGTATAATAAATACGATTAGTATTACCACCGGCTAAACGCAAAGCTGCTCCTGAATTGTTCAGACATTTATTTGGGCATCACTATGGCAATTCTCCTACTCACACCAACTCGGGGGGAAAGACTGAACCTTCCAGACTATGACACATGCTCACTCAGCAATCGAAATGACTGCAGACTACTGAGCATCAACATCTACAGCCACTAAACCCGCCACCGCATGCACACTCTCAGGTGCACCATGAAGAATGGCAGCCAGAAAGCTTTCAGAGCAATGCCATCTAGAGTAACGGGAAAGAAGTAACCGTACAAATGCCGCAGAAACCAAATGGCTAAAGGAAGAATGGCACCGTAATGTAAAGAAAATATACAACACCGGGTACAAGGAGACACACAGATGAAATCATGCCCTGTGGGAAAATGGGTGAAATTGATGTATGCTGATTACAGCTACATAAAAATGTGTGCACTCTTTGATTTTCTGTAAAGACGCTCAAGCTTGTTATAAATAAAGCTTTATTAAAGGACAACATGCTGTAAGCCCAGATGTCCCTTACGGCACCTTCCGGCTCCAGTATTTAAGGATTCTGTTATGACACGAAAAAGATAGGATAAGTAGGCAGAGAGGGAAAGATGAGGACCTGAGGTCCCTGGATGGGGACACACCTTTCTTGGAACAATGCTGGGAGTGTATGACTAGGGCCAACCCTGTCAGGCAAAAGGTCCCTCTTCAGAGTGTAACAGACACCACCACCACCACCTCAGGGTCCCCTCAGGAATTTGACAATCAAAATGCCTAACTCAAAAAAGTGGGTCATAAAACTTATGTTATATAGGGGAAGCATGACCCGTCTGACTCCTCACTCAACTGCATCGAGACCATCGGAAGGGACAACCCAGCACCTAGAGCTGCCAAGCCAATAAGGATGGGACCTGAGAAGGAACAAGGGGGAAGGGAAGGGAGACCAGAACCTTCTAAAACGAGGACCCTTGCCTAGAGTCACGGGCATTTGGAAAAGCCCCCTCTCCGTAAAGAGAGCTTTCCTACTCTTCTTCCTTTCTGATCTTCTACTCTAATAAACTTGGGCCTGCTGCTCATTTTGCGTCCACCTCTTCATTCTTCAAAGTGGCGAGACAATGAATCCCAGGTATTGTGGTAAAAAATCCTGCAACACTGTGAAAACCTTAGTGTGCAACACCCTGTTAACACTGGTAAACAACATATCCACTTTACAAAACCTCAGATCAGAGATGGGATCTGCCCAAGGGACACCAGGGGTCCTGAATACTAATCAGGGCTGGACCAAGAACTTGCCACATGTCTTTATAAGGCGTTAACTCTTAAAAATGACAAAGAACATAAGTGAAGCAGCACTAGTTGCAAATTATTTCTGCACAGAAATGAAATGCTGAGTTCTGGCTCAAGTGTTTCCATTCTCTTCTAGATAGGTTTTGTCTCAATACTTACCAACCAAGTGAAAAAAACAGGCAAAAAAACCTCAGAAGCCAAAATCTAATTTTTAGCCCTGCAATACGTTTTAAAAAGATATCTATCTGAATATTATGTTGGACTGTAAATCAACCATGGGAAGGAGGGAGATTGGTTCTAAAAAAAAAAAAAAAAATTTTTAATGATTTCTGTATAATTTCCCTTAGACAACTAAAGGTCTTAAATTTAGAATTTAAATTACTTAAAACATCATAGAATTCATTTAAAACATCAATACGATATACGAAAAAACTCTATTTCATAACAATGAAATAATATTTTGGAGGGTATCTTTCATTTTTAAAAATTCTACCTTATTAAAAGTAGATCAGCAATCCAGTCTCCTTCAATTTCTACATGAACTGCTTACAGTTTGGGGAAATAAATGAAGTTTACTATAAAGTTTATAACATTACTTCACAAGTTTTCCTTTTCTTTTTTAAATTGTGCCTGGTTTATAAGATCACTTGGAAGACTGCCAAGCTAAGTGTAGCATGGCTCCAAACACACCTGACACAGGCACAGGAGGTTAAAGCAAGATTTAAAAACCAATGGATCTCCATTTCCTTATTCTTTCATTAACCACAACTAAAATGTGAAACCAATTTTCTTAGTAAAAGCTTACTGTAACTTGTGTACTTTAAAAAACACAGGTTTCAAAATGTAGAGCTAATCATATACATTCAGCAGATTATCAGTGAACACTAAAAACAATGTGATGAGTCTCTGACACTCAATGAACACAGGGCACGCTGCGTCTAGAACTATACACACAGCACACACACACACACACACAAGCCAGATGAGGATGTACGGTACTGAACACTTCCAACCCATGTGGGTCTCTCCCCCACTTCATCCCCCTTTCTTGGGAAACATCAACGTTTTCTAATTCTGTTACAATAAATATTTGTTGTGAGGCAGCATCTGTGGGCCTCCACAGTGACTGATCTCAGAACTGAATTACCTGACTCAAAGCTGGGATGGAGCTGGTCTGAGAAGTGGTTTGAGATATGGGACCATTCATCTGTAAAATCGAAAACAGCAAACACACCATCATTACGATATAAAGCAGCATTTTCAAACCACAGTGATTTAGCAAAAACAAAACCCACTGAGGAAAACACATTTTTACATGACAAAGAAATTCAGTGAGATATTCAGAAAGAGGTAGGAGCCTTGAAACTTAAAATATCTTAAAATTCTGCCTGACCACCGTAATTAAAATTCCTTATAACTTCAGTGGGGAAAACTAAGAAAAATCTGTTTTTTGCTTGACATGATAAAATCTTAAAATAAACAAAAGCAATCAAAATAAAAAATTTATAATTAATTCTTTAAATACATTCTTTAAATTAATTCTTTACATACATACCAGTACAACAGGTACAATGTTATTAAAGTATTTATAAATCACTGCATTTTTCTTAGGAATTTAAAATCCAAAAGCTCTAAGTGTCTAAAGCTATTTGTTTTCTCTATCACCTAAGTACTTACAGCTTCCTCTACTAAGCTACCCATAAACTGATTCAGAATATAACTCCTATATTTAGCTTGTAAGATATGCCAGAGTTACTACTTTGATTTACTTCTGAAATCCAAAGAAGCATCTGTTATCAGAAGAAGAGGAGAGGAAGGCATCAGGCCAATTCTGGCCTCGACCCGCACTCACCAGATGAGCGCTGTCTTTCCCTTCCTGGACTCGCTGGCCCTGCGGTTCAGCCACGACCTTAGTGTCCTGATCAGAAGTCATGAGCTGTTTACTTGGTGGCCGCACTGGGAGAAGCTGAATGGCCAGCGAAGGATGCTGTGGAACGACAAAGACAGCACATCAGTAACTGGAAGTACGGAACACCAGGGGTTCTTACAATTAAGTGACTAGGAAGTCTGCAAACCCTCAGGTTTTCATGTGCTTATCCCTCTGGAGTCTCAGCAGTTCAAAGAAATCTGCCGGCGATTTACACCTTTGTACCAAGCCAAGAATATACCAAGACTAGAAATCATGTGCTAACACATACAAACCCACTGACGCCCACAAAACCATTTTTTTAAAAACGGAAAATTACAAAACTAACAGAACTCCCATTTGTGACCTGATGAATCCCAAATTTATATGTACGTATCATTTTTGACTAGCACCATCAATTTCATTTTCTTCCAGGACAACAGTATCAAGAACTGAACAGTAAGTACTTGAAAAGGAATCCCACACCAACGGAAAAGCACCTCCAGACAGCAGGACCAGAGTTGTGAAGCTAGCAGCCCTTCCGGCTCAGCTCAACAGCTAGACCCTGAACTTCAAACAACGTATCTCCTTTGATGTTCCCGAACAGCGTACACAGTAACTCTGGTCCATGAGGCGGGACCACAATACCCATGATTTCATCAGATCAGTCTGAGAACCAGGGTTCCCAGACAGCCAGGCCTGACCTCCACCGCCTCACAGCACCCCAAGGACTGGATTTAATCCCTGTATCTCTCAGGCACTTCTGAAAACACAGCATCCACATGTCAGATACAGAGACTTAAAAGCTAGCTATCGGTCTCACGAGGTGACCATGCAGGTTTTTGGTTTCCATGATGGCGATGGCGCTCCCTTCTCTCAATAACCAGCTTATGAACTTCGCAAAACGCTTGTTATAATGAAACAATCTGATGATCAAAGGCGATCTCATGCACTGGTCAACTCTATCATCAGAAGCACAAAATCACTTCCGTGCTATTAGGCAGGTTTGGTAGTATCAACTACTCAAAGAGAAGAAGAAATGCTTGGGACAAATCCATTTCAGAAAGGTCAGTATTTTCCAAAATACAGGATGAATGACAAACGTTGAAGTGTAATAGTTTGTAATATTTGTGAAACTGTAATAGAAACTACATCGACTCTCACGAAACATCAAACCCAAAAAATAAAGACCCAGAACGGTAACCAGACTGACAAGTCACAGAAAGTACTGTAGATGCTTTACCATATTAACTGCCGGATTTCTAAGATTCTTAAAGAAAAAATGTTTGGTTAAAAACAAGGTAAGATAGATAAATGGGGGGGGGGGATTCAATTACAAAGAATCCTTTATTACATCTACTACCTCCATTTTTTTTCCAGTCAGAAATACGTGCCTCCCGGTCCAGTGTGCCCATGCATGCTGGCAACGCTCCACAACAAAAAGAAAGAAAGGAAGTCGTGGCAGTGTCCTGGGACGACAGCATGGCAGGCCCGGTCTGTCCCAGGCGCCCCAGCCACGAACCAGTGATCCTGATGCCACACCAGTCCACCTCTTCATTACCGACCCAGCCAGCACACACGGCTTTCCTCGGGCCCTACACCCAGAAACAGGGGTTCCTGTGTGGGCAGCACAGAAGGCACACAGCATTACAACCAGACTTGGTCGAATGTTTCAATCCAGAAGACGGTTTGGCAGGGCAGCACTGATGACAGCTCCAGCAGAGAACAAGCCTCCCAGGCACCCATTGTGAGACCACAGCCGTCCTGAGGCCTCAACGACTGCCTCCAGAAATGGCCAGAATGCAGGTCTCGGGGCTGGACTAGAAGGCTGGGGACAGGGTGGAGGAAGGTGCCACGAAAGCAAAGCCTGTGCTGGCCCCAGACCTAGCGGTCTGAAGTGGTGACAGTGTCCAGAGGCAGCCTTCACAACGGCCTTCCAGACCAAACAAAAGGAGTGATTTCCTTGGTTCAATTTCACCCGTCGCCGTGAAAAAGCAGAAAGACGACACCAAAGGGCCCTTCCTCCTATCTCGTGGTCTCTATGCTAGCCGGACATTTTACATTTCATCTGTCAAGGCTACACCTGGAAATTTTATCAATCTTATTAAACACTTGGGACGGTACGGTCCTCTCAGATCTATTTCTAAAGAATCCTTTTCCCATATACCAGAAATGTCTGTTTCATAATTAAACATTTGTTAAGGGCTCCGGGGTCCCATCCAGGACCCCACATCGCATTTAGGTGTGACTTCTCGTCTCCTCCACACTGTGACAACTCCTCAGCCTCTCCTCATCTTTCCTCTTCACTTTCCAAGTGTGAAGGGCTCTCACGGCCACACACGGACAACGTGCGGAGCAAAAAGAATGAATGAGTAACAAACATGTTAGGATCCACGACAGTTCAAAAAACCACCACGCTGGTCACCTGCGGACTGTCAGGATTCCAACTCATTCTTCTGAAGATTCCTAAAGGCAAACAACCGTCAGCCTGCCTTCCTTGGAGGACGGCAGCGGCATAACCGAAGAGCTGAGCGGGGCGAGCTGCTCTCTACGCAGGAAGCACCACTAATAAGCGGGGACGACTGAAGTAGAAAATCACAATAATGCAACATCTAATGAAATAACGAAGGCAATTACCATCGACGTCTGCTGAAATCGGGCAGAGAGCTGACAGAAAACTTTATAATGGCTAGATCGGATGGACACTGAAGCCACTTTTCAATCTCATGACTGAAAGTGTAACAACCAGCTGTTACACTCTTCTTGGTGTGAGCAAAGAGCACCGTTTATGAAGTATTCTTGCCAAAAAAAGAACCTTTAGTTAATCAAACCTCTAGATCTGACTCCCAATTTAAAGGAAATTCTGGGGCAATACACGTTAAATAACACCAACACAAAGCCATTAGCTAAATCTAAAATGTGGGGCATTCTAGAAGACAGATGACCTCATTTCTGCACGAAATCTAAGACATGAAAAAATGGAAGAGATTTTTATTGCTACAAAATACAAAAGCTTTAACCAAAATAACCTTATGTGAGAACTGTAACGAGACTGAAATAAATTAACTCTAGAATGACATTTTTGACAGGAAAAATTGAATGTTGCCTAGGTAATAAAGGATATTATAGAATGATTATTAATTCTGTTGAGTGCAATCCAGGTGGTGTGGCTGTGGAAAAGTCTTATCTGTGAGATATACAAACTAAAAGACTATGGGTACAATTATATATCCGGAATTTGCTTTAAAATATGCTAAAAACTGTTTTGGTAAATTTAAGAGACAACACAAAACAAAAGTGCAAGAATGCAGCAAGTGGCTAACAGCTAGAACTGGATGACGGGTGCACTAAGGACTGCTATACCGCCTGCCCTCTCTACTTCCGTGGTTAAAGTATTCCGTAATGAAAAATAAAAAGAAAAATCTAATTAGGACATAGTTACCAATATCCATCTGAAACTTCACACACTTACTGTTGTTTAAAATCTGCACTAATACAAAAATATGTAAACTATCTCATGAACAATGTTTAGCTTTAGCAAAAAAAATAAAAATAAAAAAACAAAGAAAAATACAGAAAAGCAGAAACTAACACAATATATTTCAACTATTTAAAAGATTCAGAGATTACCTTAGGTTAAATAAGCAGGATATGAGACTGTGGACAGTATAATTACAAGTATATTTTAAAAATTCACACAGCTGACTTTGTGAATATTTAAAAGTAATACACTAGATGACTAACAATGTATGACCAAGAGTTAAAACACCAGGATAGTGTCTTACGTTGTTTCATTTCTGTAGTCTCAATTTTCCAAATACCTTATTGTTTTATAATCACACATGCTTAATGAAACTCATCCAGCTTGCTGGTGCTGTGTTTACCAAGCAAGCATCGAACAGTTCAGAGCCCCCCGTGCGGTACCTTTCCAACAACAGAAGTACTGATCGGCAGGAAAAGCAACCAGGACCCTTCCCAGTGGGTTGTCAATACAGATTAAGAAAAATGCCAATCAGCTGTCACACCATTTTTTTGTGAAAATTCACAACTCAGTCTTGTTCTCTAAGACAGGGGGTCTCAGAGGGTGGCCTGTGCCTGTCAGGGGTCCCAGAGACCTTCCCAGGGGCCCTCAGATCATACCAATTGTCACAACAACTCCAAGATGCTGTTTGCCTTTGTCTGCTCGCAAAATGCCATGGAGTTCTGGTGTGGTTACAAAGGAGAAGAGTCAAGGTTATGTGAAGGGACTGTTAACACACTCCTCACTGTTCCAGCTATTCATCCGTGTGAGGTCAGATTTCCTTCTCATCCTTCAACCAAAATAACAGATCACTAACAGATCAAATGCAGAAACACAGAAGAAGCAACCTGAGATTCTATTAAATTAGACACTGAAGAGATTTATAAAAATACAAAACAATGCCATTCTCCTCATTAAATTATCTTTTTGTTTTGGAAAAGATTGCTACCTTTTCATAAGCAATGATATTTATTTTACATGTAATGGCTTTGCTATTATTGTTAAAGAAAAACTTTTTAAATCTGAGTCGTAATTTTTAATGCAAATATACAGATAAGCCCCATAAACAAAAGTTCTTCAGGATCTTCAATAATATTTAGAAGTGTAAAAAGGTCCCAAGACCAAAATGTTTGAGAACCACTGATATAAGGCAAAAGGAGCGCTATGTACAGATGCCTGGCTTCCATGGACAGGAGACAGCCTGTGTTCACGGACCGGAAGCCATGGTATTCCTAGGATGGCAACACTGCACATCTACAGAATCCATGCAATCCCTATCAAAATCCCACCTGCCTTTTTTTGCAAAAATTGATGAGATGATCCTAAAATTCCTATGGAAATACAAGGGACCCAGAGTAGCCAAATCATCTTGAAAAGAACAAGCTGGAAGACTCACACTTCCTGATTTCAAAACTTACCACAAAACTACAGCAGTTAAGACAGTGTGGTATTGACATAAGGAGAGACATACAGAACAACAGAACTTAAAGAGTCCAGAAATAAACTCTCACATTTATGGCCAGTGAATTTTCACAAGGGTGCCAAGACCATTCAATGGGGGAAAGAAAATCCTTTTCAACACGTGGTGCTGGGACAACTGGATATTCACACGCAAAAGAATGGAGTGGGGCCCTTATCTCACTCTCTCTATAAAAACTAATTCCAGGGGCGCCTGGGTGGCGCAGTCGGTTAAGCGTCCGACTTCAGCCAGGTCACGATCTCGCGGTCCGTGAGTTCGAGCCCCGCGTCAGGCTCTGGGCTGATGGCTCGGAGCCTGGAGCCTGTTTCCGATTCTGTGTCTCCCTCTCTCTCTGCCCCTCCCCCGTTCATGCTCTGTCTCTCTCTGTCCCAAAAATAAATAAACGTTGAAAAAAAAAAAATTAAAAAAAAAAAAAAAAAAACTAATTCCAAACGAATCAAACACCTAAATATGGGGCACCTGGCTGGCTCAGTTGGAGGAGCATGCGACTGTTGATCTCAGGGTTATGAGCTTGAGCCCCACATTACGCATAGATATTCCTTAAAAATAAATTAAAACAAAAACAAAACCTAGGGGCACCCGGGGGGCTTAGTTGGATGAGTGTCTCACCCTTGATTTTGGCTGAGGTCATGATCGCAGAGTCATGGGATCGAGTCCTCTGTCGGGCCCCGTGCTGAATATGGAGCCTGCTTCAGAGCCGCACTCTCGCTCTATGGGGTGCCCAGGTGGCTCAATCAGTTAAGTGTCCAACTTCGGCTCAGGTCATGATCTCGTGGTTCATGAGTTTGAGACCCACACTGGGCTTTCTGCTTTCAGCACAGAGCCTGCTTTGGATCCTCTGTCCTCCCTACTGTCTCTGCCCCTCCTCTGCCCTTTTTTTTGTCTCAAAAAATAAACTTAAAAAAAGAAAAAAAAAAAGAGTCTCTCTCTCTCTTTGCCCCTTCCCTGCTCACGTACTCTCTAAAATAAAAAACAAAACTACACTCAACTAAACTAAATGTAAGAGCTAGAATTATAAAACTCAGAAGAAACCACAGGAGTAAATCATCTTAAGCCTGGATCAGGCAATGCCTGCTTACATAGGACACCAAAGCACAAGCAAAAGAAGTAAAAATAAATTGGTCTTCATCAAAATTAAAAACTTTTGTGCTTCAAAGCACACCACTACCAAATTGAAAAGACAGCCCACAGAATAGTTGAAAATATTTGCAAATTATATCTCATAAGGGATATGTGTATATACACAGAAAAAGAAAGAGAAGAATGTGTTCCTAAAACTCAATTATAAGAGACAAATAAGTAAAAAAATGGGCAGAGTATGAATTGACATTTTCCCAAAGACATACAAATGGCCGATAAGTACATGAAAAGATGCTCGACATCATTAGTCATTAGGAAATGCAAATCAAAATACAAAATACCACTTCAAACTCATTGGAATGGCTATAATCAAAAAGACAAGTAACAAGTGTTGGCAAGGATGTGGAGAACTGGAATCTTAATACAATGCTGGCGGGAATGTAAAATGGCACAGCCACTTTGGCAGACATTTGGATGCTGAACACAAGGACATCACATAAGCCAGCATTCCCACACCTAGGTATATCCCCAAGAGAACTGAAAGCATTTATCACCCCCAAAACTTGTACGTGAATATTCAAATAGCGGAATAGCCAAAAAGTGGAAATAACCCAAGGAATAAACTGGAAGAGGTTAAGAACTTTATTTTCATACATGTGCTTGGCATACCTCAGTGGATTTGCAAATAACAATGACACAATCATAGTTTGAGAATTTGATAATTTCTACAACAATCAAAATAAAGATAGAGACCTGGAGACTTCCTGACTCCAGAACAACATGAACATTTTTTTTCTTGGTTACAAAAGGGTAGTGTGTAAACACAGATGATTTGTCTGTGGATCAGAAATCCAAAAAGGGAATGAATTAGTATTTGGATCTGTGTCATGCAACGGTTAGTCTAAATGCTTCACAAAGTCACTCAATCAACCTCAATTTTCTTAGCTCTCATGCCCATTTAACAGCCTGGGAAAATGCGCTCAGACATGACTCAGTCAAGGTCACCAAGCTAGTTGAGTCCAGTGAGCTAGTCCATACACACACACACATAATTTCTGCTATTCAAATCTACATGCCCGTACGGAAATTCCGCGGTGCAGACAGCTCGCCCTGTCAATCCATGCCAATGGGCGCCCCCACTGTGACAGGACCTCAAAGTACCTGCAGCTTCCTTCATTGGTCTTCATTCCTTCTCCCCCCCTTCTATGGTGACCTTCATATTGCCCAGTGCACACATAATGGTTTTAATATTTAAAATAAGCACTTTTTAAGAAACCAACATGGTGCCCAAATATAAGCCAAATTTAACTTCATCTTTTTATTTTTTTTTTATTTTTTTTTTTTTATTTATTTTTGGGACAGAGAGAGACAGAGCATGAACGGGGGAGGGACAGAGAGAGAGGGAGACGCAGAATCAGAAACAGGCTCCAGGCTCTGAGCAGTCAGCACAGAGCCCGACGCGGGGCTCGAACTCACGGACCGCGAGATCGTGACCTGGCTGAAGTCGGACGCTTAACCGACTGCGCCACCCAGGCGCCCCTAACTTCATCTTTTTATACAATAAAACCAGTGATCTGATTCAACGCCAAGAAAAAAAAAACAAAACAAAACTGGCCGTGTTGAGAGATGATATGTTGCATCTTACTGGGGAATTTTCAAGCATATAGTTTATTGTGTGTTTTTTTTTTTTTTTTTTTTTTTGCTTTATGAGCTGGCCTTGAAATGTACACATTTCATAGGAGAGGAGATTCTCCTATATGGGGGCCACAGAGGAGACAGCTTTTTTCAATCTAAAAACATTGTTCTGAAATAAGGAAGTCTCCAGTTCTACAAACCACTCTCCATTCTCCATATTCACCCAGCCATTCAATACTTCCCTGTCTTTCTTTGCACCATTTCTCTTCTCCTCGCCTGGGATCCTCCTCCCTCATTGAAGGCCTCCTTCTCTTTCCTCTCTCATTCCTTCTTCATGTACCCACAGCCTTATGTTCTTTACAGCATTCACCACACCTGTGGTTCTCTCCTACCATCCTGAGTCTCTTTTAGGAATCCACATTTTTCATATATATCCCACCGGTGATACGTTACAATTTTACCCCCAAGGGCTTACAATTTACCTCCAAGAGCTTCCTATTGTAACACTCAAGTACAGATGGTTTGGCTGCAGTGTTGTGTCAACACTCTATTTCTATATTTGCATCCACAAAATGAGAGAGGAGTCAAGTTTGCTAAGTTTTCTTCTAACTCCTCTGGTCTGTGGCTGAGAGCAAGCAGTCCAGGGACAGTACAAGATGCTACGACACAGACATGTGTTCTGAGAACTCCCGCATAACTGTTTGGATTATTTTTCAAAAAACAGTGACTGAATATTCAACTGGATAAGTAAACACAGTTTTATCCAAATATGGAAAATGGGCTGTTGAGAACCTTAGAGACTGCCCTAATTAAGTACTATATGATCCCTTTGAGAATCAATTAGAAGAGCCAGAATTTGTTACTTTCAATGTCTAGACATACTATGTTGAAAGACAGTTTACCTATCAGACCTCTGAAACGAAATAAACTCAGTGGAAAAAACAGAAATGGTCAAAGAAGCTAAATCAAATCATTAAAGCACCATCACAGTGTTTTGGGATTTGGAAGGACATTTGTTAATAATAGTAACTTTCTTTTAGGGACTCAGTATGCACACCTCTAAATAGAGGTGTAAGAAAATGAAATACCATGATAGGAATTACACTTCCTCATTCACTCGGCTTGCGCTGCAGGCTGCATTACTGTGTTTATCTTACAGCTGTCAGCATCGCTCTGTACGTAATATTTAAACTATATGTTCCTGTCTCAGGGAAGAATAATTTGTGAGCAGCTCAGAGCACATTAGTCTATGTACCTACCACAGCACAGATCTCCAGAGATCATGTACTCGACTGAACCTTAGGCTTGAAGGTGGGGACATTTATAGAGCAGCAGAACCCTGCTTCCAGGAGAGCAGTTACTCTTTGTTTTTTCCAGATTCAGTATCTACAAGATAGTTTTCCCACAGTAACTGTGGCACTCAAAGACACGGACAAATGAAAGAAAGGAATCTAGCTTTAGTAGAGTAGTTGCTTAATTACACATTTAAACTGGCACCCAGTAGGGAAACAGAGTTAAACAGATGCTGCCAGTAAGCTTCAAGATCAATTTTTTAAATTTCCTTTTGCACGTGCACACCTGCGCTTCTACTGAGAGAGACAGCAATGGGGAAGGTGACTCATTTTTTTTTACACTTCCATCTGATTCTGCTCAAAGGGCAGAAAATCAGACACAAGGCACACTTATTTCTTACCCAGACAGGATCAGAAAAGCATCTACATAAGAAGTATACCCCAAAAGTTACATTTAAATTTTTTCCCACTAACTGCTTTTAACTTAGAACTTATTTAGTAATTCCACACACACAATGAAAAAGGTCCCTTCCAGCTTTAAGACTTAAAATTGGTTCATGGAATGTTATCTTGCCCTGGAGAGGGCAATTATTTGAAAAGATCGTTTTAGCTAAA
The DNA here is from genome assembly GCF_022079265.1 of Lynx rufus. NCBI lineage: Eukaryota > Metazoa > Chordata > Mammalia > Carnivora > Felidae > Lynx > Lynx rufus. Next base: position 866,197 of record NW_025814889.1, read on the forward strand.
ATTTTCATTAAAATACAATACAAAACAAAGAGAGAGTTTAGGTCATCTCATTAACCCTCTGGTTAAAACATTAAATCTCTGCAAACTCCAAGCAGTCCAACACATGGTGATAAGGAAGCCTAAATACTATTTGAAACAAGTGAAACAATATGAAGATTTAAAGATCGCATCTTCTCACTCTGCTCATGACTGGAACGGTCATTTTACAAAGGAGGGTGCAAAGCCCAGGCAGGCAGTCATACCCTTAGAGGCAGGGCCCGGCTGCCCTCAAAGTGTGACCTCTTCCTCTGACCAGGAGTCACTCCTCTTCCGGTGGAGGAACATCTCCTCAGGCAGTTACATGCCCCGCCCCCATCTGAAACTCGGCCCCCCCCCCCCCCATCTGAGATGAGATGGGAAGGGTGCCCACCACATGGGGCATATCCTCCCAGGGCGCAAGCTCAACTAATCCACACACCTGCCTAAACGCTACCAGAAACCTCCACACCAAAGCTGCTGCCTCCACAAGACAGGATGCAACATATTTCATGTAACCTAAAATGGAAGGAGCGAAATATAAGAAATATTTTTCACAAAGATACTCCATTCCAGAGTTGAAAAGCAAGTTGTTCTGAGTGCAGCCTGTTTAGAATGTATTCTGACCTCCGCTTGTCTGTTATCAACATTTTCTCAGGTAGGAGCTGTTTCCCACATTGCAAACCACAAGCCTCGGCCAGCCAGGGCTGCCGCAGTAGCTGGCCAGGTGGCCAGCCCACCCTCTTCCTGACTCGTTCGGGCCCCTCACTCCTTGGATCGGTATGCCCACCTGCTGGGTGGGGTGCACCTCTCCGAAGGCCATCTCTTTTCTTAGCCACACATGAACCTCCTGGTAGCAAGTAAAACGTATCTGGAGTCCAGAGGAGGAAAAAACAGCTTACTGCTGGCAGTTCATTCTATGATCACCTTATGGACAAACAGCAGAACTGCTTCATTCAATATCTTTCAGAATTCATTTTTACCCTAGGAAACGGCATCTATGTGGTTCTCCCTTTCTTTAGGACACAGTTTCGTTAACTTCATTTTGAACATAGGATCCTTTTCTTGGGATTACCCACACTCTCCATAAAAATCTTCACTGTCTCTCATTTACAGCTGAACATAAAAAGCGCCGACGATCAAATGCAGTACCAGCGTATACCTGCACCAAAGAAAAGTCAGACTCAGTATCATAAAAAAGTCTTTCAAGAGACCCAGAAGTCCTCTTCATAAACGAACTCTGGATAGTACATTGCTTCAAATCTTTTCAAAGGAAAAAGTCTCTATTTCACCTCAACCTTATCAATCTTTCATTTCTTTAAAGACTGCTGATCACATTTTATTACTTTCCAATTTATAGTCCCATAACTACAGCTTTTCAACCGACAGCAGATGCTAGTTAAGTGAGATGGGGGGGGGGTTGGTGAGCAACCTTAGAACTCAGCATTTCAGCAAATAACAGAATTCAGAGCTGGAAAGCGGCTCAGAGCTGACTTAATCCTGTGCTGCTCAGACTGCAGTATGCTTATTATTCCTAGGAGGGCGCCAAAGAATCAGAACTAGAGGTGATAAAATTGTCCAAAGTCCAGAACTATTTATATATATAAAGTGATTAAGTAATAAATAAATAAATTTAATTAGTTTAAAAAAAAAAAAAACAACTGAGGCACCTGGGTGGCTCAGCTGGTTAAGCTTTGGACTCTTGATTTCAGCTCACGTCATGATTTCACAGTTTGTGAGATAGATCCCGGATGTTAGCACAGAGCCTGCTTGGGATTCTCTCTCTCCCTATTTGTCCTCTGCTCACTTGTGCGCGCGTGCTATCTCAAAATAAATAAATAAACGTTAAAAAAATAAACATTAAAAACAAAACAACCAACACAACAAAAACCTGTACACCCGACACGGACAGAATATCTTCATTCTGTAACAGACACGTAGCTTTCAAGGGCATTAAATTCAAAGAAAAGCTTTGTCTTGGGAAAAGGTACTTCTGATCTGTGTCAATCAGCTAACCAATAAATCAAAACAAAGCAAGAACATCCTGAATGTGTAGTGTTTCTACAAACGAAGAATGAAATTCAGCACATCATGAAAACATTCCAAAGGGTCTGTAGGACTCGAAATCAGTAAAGAGCTGTTTGATCCAACAGATGGTAGTGATAAAGATGGCAACTTACCTTCCCCAAGTCCTCACTACAGCCCTATAGACATTCTCTAAAATCTTGTTATGTGAATAGGCAAGCCAGCTTCCTTAAAAATTAAAAGCCATTTAACAGCTTTATAAGTGGTGATAAAATACACCTTATTTCAAGACCTATATTAATGTGCATCCCTCCTTTCTCGAATTTAGTATTCCTAACAGATCTAGATTTCTTAGCACTTTGGTGACAGAGAGTGAAATATCCTGCAACAATTATAATTATAATCCTACACAAGCTCTTGAAAATCAGGGGTGCCTCAGTGGCTCAGTCGGTTAAGGGTCATCTCTTGATTCCAGCTCAGGTCATGATCTCACAGTTAGCAGGATCCGGCCCTGCATCAGGCTCTGCGATGACATCACGGAGCCTGCCTGGGATTCAGGATCTCCCTCTCTCTCTGACCCACCTCTGTTTGCATATGCTAAATCAATCAATCAATCAATCAATCAATCAATAAACTGAAAAAAAAAAACTTAAAAAGGAACTCGGACCTCACAAGTCAAAGCAAAGGACCCCATATACAGCCTGGAACATAACACAACTTAAAAAATCTTCACGAAAACAACTGACTTTTTGTCAGCAGTTTCCACCCAAAGAAGATCTGGAGAAGAAACATACTAACTAAGGGAGCGCTGGTCCTTTATCTGTGCTCGGGACCCTACATCCTCCTCTCTTCCTGCATCCTCCCTTCTTCCTCCAGCACTGTTCAAACACGCCTGGCCTAGGTGGTCTCCAAAGACAGAGCGCGCGCAAGGGAGGAAGAGCCGAAAGGTCAGAGAAGCAGGGACAGGGAAGGATAAAGACAGGGGGCCGGGGGCCTGTCCAAGCTTTGCGAAGCTCTCTAAGCTCTCCAAGCTCTGCGAAGATGGCCCATCACCTGCTTGCTGCTGAGGTCCGCCTGTGCTGGGCACTCTCCCTCCTCAGCCTCCAGGCAGCTGGATCATACTTGCCACTCTCAGCCTTTTTCCCCCTCCCTTCTCACCCCACGGACGCTCTTCCTCTGCACTAAGCGCAACACAAGCTCTGGCCCTGTGTGACCGGAAGTAGCCGTGAATTCAAGCAGGCGATTCTACACACCAACACGTGAACCCTTCACCACTTTAACTCGTGTATGCTCCGTGGCTTGGGCTTTCTCCTTAGACTGATTCAGTCCACCAGACCCTCTTTTCTTTCTCTCTCACCTAAACCACATCCATAACGCATCACCAACACTTTCCCTTTGTTTCTTTAAAGTACAACTTAGTTACAAAGTGTGAAAAGCACAGTCCTTCTAGAATATTCTCCAATTTTTATAGTGTCTTACCCATGTACCTAACAGTTTTCCTTGTGATTTGTTTTTATTGACACACTCCAAAGTTTTCAAAGTCGTGCGCCTGTGTTTCCACACTACTGTACCAGCCCATACTGGTTACGTCCTACAACTGCAGGAAGGAGCGGAGTGCCCTGAGCCTGCGTGGGAACACCCCGAGCTGGCTCCTGAAAGCACACCACCCAGCCGGTGGGGAGAGGAAGTGGGCAGCCCACGCCAGCCCCGCAAGGCCCACAAATGACTCCAGGGGCTCCTCCCGCACCCCACGCCCGGGGGTGTTCTTCCGCCTCTGTGAGTACTGCAGGCTGAAGGTCAGTGTGAGTGATGGGCTCCCCAAAATCCATCGTCTACAAAAATCCATTCCCACCACGCTTCTCCCGAAGACAAATAAAGCAAATCTGACAACCCCTCCATCTCAACGAAACACAGCATATCATCTACCCGGCTGCCCAAACCAGAAACCTACCAATGCATTTTCAACCTCTTCTTCTCAAATTAGCCTGTATCTTCCCATCTCTATTACCGATAACCACCATCTTGGAACCAAATCACTACCTGACTTCTTACGCATCTCCAACCCCACCAATTCCTCACAGAATGACCTTCCTGAAACAGGAAACTATCTACTACCCTGCAGTTCACACCCCGAAGGCCTGCGCTTGGCATTCTCCGTCTTCCCACTGCCTGGGTTGCAAACCCATTATGCCCAGCGGCGCAGCGTGTCAAGAGCACGCTGTCTCTCCCGTGCTGGGAGGGCAGGAACGTGTCTATCTTCTCGGCCACTATATTCCTGACACAGTACCTATCAGAGTAAAACCTCAGGAAATATGTGTTTTAATCACACTGTGTCTTTCATGCAATAAACACGCAGGAAGAAATTTTTGGTCTTTAAAACGATGATTCCAAGTAAAAGCCTCTGTTGCTGCAGACTACAAATGATTAATGTTAATGTGGGAAATGGTAGTATTTTTAGGTCGGGGCAAAATTCTCGTGGGTTCAGTTTCATTTCATCTCAGATGCTCTCCAGATTCTGGATGTATGTGTGCATATGTGTACACGTGGAATCTAAACGTCCAGAAGAGCCAAATACAAAGTGATGCTGATAATAAAAAATTACATTTAATTATTAAAGTAACAAGTTATTTTATTCTTAGGAAGAAGTTCCTAAGTGGCAAACATATGCTAAAATTTTTTTGTATTGAATGTGGAGGTCAAAGATCTTTTTGAAAATCTGTAAGCCGAGTCCTTTCACTGCAAAAACAGACACATACCAGAAATGTTAAACGGACACAGAAGTTTAAGGAACCCCCCCCCCCCACCTCCAGTCCACCGATGAACAACAGGTTGGGCATCTGAGGAGGAGTCAAGAGCAGAGGCTCGAGGCCCGCCCAGCGCCCCAAGTCCCCACTGACCAGGTAGTGACGCTGGACACTCCCATCTTACCTACTGTGAGCATGTTTAGGGCAGGCGCATCACAGCGTGTGATTAAACCAACGCAGTCATTACTAATCACGAGGGAGCCAGAGGCCGGACCCGGGGAGCCAGGGGCGCCACGCTGACTCACAAAGGAGCAGCCAGAGTCTAAGAGCAGGGCTCAAATGCCAGGTATGGCAACTGAACACGCTTTCACGTTTCCCAACGTGACAATGCTAATCAGATGATATTAAAATACAGTGAATAACACCTAACACGCAGTGTTCCCTGCAAAAGGGATACCACACCTAAAGAGAATTTAAGTTCTACAGTTGTGATTTCAAAAATATCTACTACTCTAGATAACCTTTCAGTTTGATATTCCAAAGGATATGTATCCTAGCACAATACGATCTCCATTTTATAAATAACTGGATCACGACTCCAAGGCCAGTTAGGATTATAATTCAACACATGAACACCGTAACCGTAACACCGTAAAAGTTCCCAGCGAACTATCAGTCAGCATCAGCTCCAGTAATTCTGAATTACTGTCCAGTGAAATAAATGAACTTCTCTCATTCGTGGGGTTTGAGGTACCCCTCACCCTAGTAATACTCACTGTACAGAGCACTATTAAAACTTTCTGTTTCAAACCCGCACTTCTGAAGCTTAACTATGCTGTGTGGCATAGGCTGCAAATGTATCAGGTTACTTGGACCTAACGCATACATAGGACACCTAACATTTCCAAGAGTTGGGTCCTGTTTGCAATGGACTTGGAAGCAAGAAACTAGATTGGCCCCATTTTCTGCTCTTCATCGTGTGATATAAAACAAACTGTCTCCCGGGGCGCCTGGGTGGCGCAGTCGGTTAAGCGTCCGACTTCAGCCAGGTCACGATCTCGCGGTCCGTGAGTTCGAGCCCCGCGTCGGGCTCTGGGCTGATGGCTCAGAGCCTGGAGCCTGTTTCCGATTCTGTGTCTCCCTCTCTCTCTGCCCCTCCCCCGTTCATGCTCTGTCTCTCTCTGTCCCAAAAAAAATAAACGTTGAAAAAATAAAATAAAATAAATAAAACAGTCTCCAGGCCTCAGTTTTCCAAACAGTGAAACAGGTGTTCTGAAAAACAAATTAAAAAAAAAAAACAAAACAAGGATTTTAGATACTCCGAGTCCCAAGCCAAATGCGTGTTGCTGAGGGTGAGGAACTGTGGCAGTGTGCATTCATTTCTCACATCCTGTAGGAACGCTGCAGGCGGTTCCAATCTGAAGTCATTATGCACACAGCAGGAAGCAAGCAATAACAGTTGTTGAGCATGGTAAACTAAAGGCCAAGAGAGGTGGCAGTGCTCACCTAAGTCACCCCCTCTCAAGTCTGAGCCCTCTCTACAAAAAGGTGATGAGTATGAACAGAGGTGGTGACAATTTCAAAGCCTGAATATGGAGCCCGGCACCAGCAGCCTGGATAGCAAGGTTTACAACTGTCTGCCAGTTCAGGAAGGAAACCACTGAATTTATATGAATTTCTCAAAGACAACATGTTAACTGCAGTCTGAATATATGATAGAAATTGGAAGATCTGTCAGTGCCTTCCTAAGTTGTTTAAATTACCTAAAATGATGAACAATACCCTTAATTTTCTTGAAATGAATGCTTTTTTTTTGTTTCAAGAAATAGAGTTTAATAGCTGCTGTAAGATTCTGCTTTAGAAAAAAACCCCGTAAAACGCCAACTTAAAGTTCTGTAGCATTCGAAAGGTTAACGAACACTCCCACCAACTTTAGTTCTTTTGTGAAACCCCCCCATCAAGGGAGTACCTCGAGACCACCTTCCGGGAGTTCTGCAACTGGAGCACAAGGCAGGACTGAGCTCAGGGAGGACAGCAAAGGCACCACACCCTCTGCCACCTGCTGACCGGCTGCCCTGCACACTCACTTTGCACTCCCGCTCACTTTGCACTCCCACTCACTTTGCACTCCCGTGGGCTTCAGGCTGAGTCTTTGGAGCTCCAAAACCCGAGGACTATACCTGCTTATCAGAAACTACTTATCAAATCTCAGTTAATAACAGAAGAGTCTCGGGGAACGTCCTATTTCCAAGTGTTACACCGCTCACACGCAGACACCATGCGAACACTGTCAGAGGCTTCCCTCCCCATCATCCACCTCCACAGTGAACAACGGTGCTGAAAACAAAATTCTCCATGCAACGGAATTTAGGCTGATCAGATGTACTATATTATTAAACACTTGGTAAATATATGGTTTACAAATTTTCAATACACTTCCCTAAATGCACCGACACACCAAATTGTAAACTGGAAGTTAGTGATCCAGCCCTGCTCACAAAATCACCTAGGAATACAATTAGGGGCCGTTAATGATCCTGGGACAATACCTGACCTGCAGCTTTTTCTCTTGAACTGTCATCTTGCATTTTCCCAAAACTTAGTGAGCTGACAGATCAAAAACCACAGTGACAAGCACGCTCTCAATATCCTGAACTTCAAAGGAAAAGTGCCAAGAATGTCCCTGGTCTTGACTGAAACTACTAAAACTTACGGTCATTTATGACCTCAAGGCACTGTGTGCAGGGACACACTTCACTCGTAAGTGGAAGTTCACAGGGTCACAAAAGACTTAAAATCTGCAGTTTTTTGTGGCGATTCTATTTTCTCCTCCTGGTCCATTCACCATTAGGGTTAACTCTCCCACAGAGGTGGCCTGAAAGGTAATCATTTCAGCAAAAGAAATGAAAACACATCAACATATACAAAAAAGTGTGAAGAGCTGCAAGCACAAACAGACTGCTGTGAACTACTGTACTCATTTCGACCTTTGGTCCTCACGGACTGCCCCCCGCCCCTACTGTGTAATGTGTGAAGAAGAAAATACCGCTGACTCATCAGTTACTCATTTTGTACGATGGTCTGTACTCAAGTGACCTGCTGAAGAGACACCGGAAACAGCTTTATATTCTGAAAACAAGAATCACTGAAGATTCAGATATTAATCAAAAAGGAACATGAAAACTTCCAATCCCAGGGAAAGTTTCATCCAAAAAAGTTATTACAATAAACTTCTGCACCAAAAGACAACTAGCATACTATCATTTGAATGTTTTTACCTCCTAAAAACACAAGAGAAAATGGTTTACGTTCTACATGTCTAGATTTTTAAAAGGTAACTTTCCACAGGCATTTTGAGTCTACTTTTTTTTTTTTAATGTTTATTTATTTGTGTGGGGGGGGGGATGGAGGGCGTGCTCAGGGTAGGGGCAGAGAGAGGTAGGGGGACAGAGGATCCAAGACGGGATTACGTGCTAACAACAGCAGGGAGTCCAATGTGGGGCTTGAACTCATGAACCGATCGCGACTGGAGCGGAAGTCCAAAGTCCCTCAAGTCTACTTTTAAAAATTCCTGCTGGGGCGCCTGGGTGGCTTAGTCAGTTAAGCATCTGACTCTCAGTGTAAGCTCAGGTCAGGATTCGTGGGCTCGAGCCCTGCGTCAGGCTCTGTGCTGACAGCGCAGAGCCTGTTAGGATTCTCCCTCCCTCTCTCACTCATTCTCTCTCTGCTCCTCTCTCTCCCCTCCCCCACTTGTGCGGTCTCTCTTTCAAAATAATAAATAAATAAATAAATAAATAAATAAATAAATAAATAAATGTTCCTGCTATTCTGTGATTCTGTGACTCTGCAGAGTTGGAAACAGCCTGGCAGCTATACAGTACTACAAGCTCTCTGAGGATACATACGTTATATATGGTAAGGCAGAAATTACACAGATGGTAAAATTTAACAATGAAATACAGAGAAATAACATAATTAACAAAAAAAAATGTTCAGAAAGTAATCTTTAAAGAACTGGTTTTAAAGGACACGATATTTTCAGAATAAAATATTTGAAAAGGGGTTTTTTAACATGTTCAGAGAGATATAATCAACTTGTAAACTCAACTTGTAAATCTGTATCAAACCAGTCACTATGTTTTTATCCTTGTATTTTGAACTTTGACAATAAAACAAAACTTTTCGAAATCTGAAAACAGAATGTTCTCATTCTTCAGAAGTTTCTAAAAAAGGAATCTCTTAATTATTCTGTCTTAATAAAAGCTGAAATAACAAATATACTTTACAACTGATAAACACAAGCAAACTTAAGGCAAATTTTTAAAATATTGTTTTAAACATTATGTTTAATATAAATGAAAAAGTTCCTAAACAAGCTATTCTTCATTTAGGCCAGGGCTTGACCTTTGCACTGTGATAAACACAACATAAACACGAGGGCCCTCCACCTCAGGGCCAAGTAATACCCATCTGTGTGTGCCCTTTCCTTTCTCCCCATGCCACTCTCCGTAAATCGGAATAAGATTGCTTAAAAAGGCAATAGTCATGGAATTCTCCTGCTGAAAACCCTCCAACTGCTTTCTATTGTTCTTAGGACACAGAGCAAAATTCTCACCTATGCGGAGATCTCTCAGATCCCATGTGATCCAGCTGCTACCTCGTCTGACCCCTTCTTTACTCAGCCTCATTCAAATTATTCCTCCAAACGCTGTGCTCAGTATTGCTGTGCACCCATCTTGTTTCCATGGCCAGCTACCCCCCCCCCCCGGCCCTACTGCACTCTTCCTAAGGGAGCCTCCTGGCCCCTCAAGGCCTACAAGGCCAACACAATGTATGGCTCTCATACGTGCTCATTGGTTATCTATGTCCCTCAGTGGACAGTAAGCTCCAGAAAGGAGAGCAATCCATCCCTTCTGCTCACCATTATAACCCTAAGATTTATTCATAAATTATTCAGTGAATACTCTGTACTGTTCAAAGGTCTAGGTGCATGTCACTGAAGAAAACAGAAACCCTCAACCTCAAGAGTTAACTTTCAAGCACCATACATAAAATATGGAAGTTACAGGGGTGCCTAGGTGGCTCAGTCGGTTAATGTCGGCTCAGACCGACTCCTGGTTTCAGCTCACATCATGATCTCACGGTTCATGAGTTTGAGCCCTGCATCTGGCTCTGTGCTGACAGCGTGGAGCCTGCTCAGGATCCTGTCTCTCCCTGTGTCTGTCTCTCTCTGCCTTTCCCCTGCTCGCCCTCTTCTCTCTCTCAAAAATAAACAAACATAAAAAAAAAATACATAGAAATTACTTGGAACATTACAGTATAATAAGAGCTACAAAGAGAAATAAGGAACGGAGATCAGGGGGCCGGCCATAGGACCTGCTGTAGTAATATAATATAACAGTAACAGCTAGACTACTCGAGGGAGTGTGTGCTGAGAGCCATCAACAAGTTTTGTGGATGGAAGTTTCAAGAACCCAAATGCCTGCCTGCTTTCCTCTAAATAAAACAACACACTTTCCCTTCTAGATCCTTCTAGACCACAAGCCCTAGAGAAGAGCTCTAAAGCTCTGGTATCATTTGTCTTTGTACCGCGCACGTCCCACCGATCAAAACACCTCCTCAAAGAAGGCATGAGCTCTTGTCTTACATCCCTACCCGACCCTGCAGCAATGACTCTCCACAGGGAATGAAAAATGGAAAAATCCACTTAAGTTTAAAAATACATTTTCACTATTGTAAATTGCTTTGTTTGGGCTAATATAATTTGTTTTCATTTTAAAGCCAAATAAAGAAGAAACATTTGTTATTAAAAAGGGGGCACATTTCTAAAGACTGAGAAAGAGTAAAATCTAGGTCACGTAATTAAATGAGTCCATCTAAAACACGGCAAGCACTAGATAGAGCTATCAAACCACTAACATTTTGTAAATATAACCATGCGCTTTCCACTGCATTCGTTTCAAGTGAAGATTCTCGTGTCTGTTATACAGGCATGCAACTACTATCCGCAAGTCATTTCCCTACAACCAAGTGAGAGTGTCTTCAGACACGCCTTTTTCCATCCAGTTAAAGTTTACTAAACATCTACAGAGGGCCCCCAATTTATGTTTCAACATACAAGTTTTCAACTTCACAATGGTGCAGAAGTGATACACATTCAGTAGAAGCTGTACCTCAAATTCTGAATTTCCACCTTGTTCCCGGCCAGCAGGCTCCCAGACAGCCCCATGATCGTAAGAGTAACAACTGTACCCACACTGCCATCCTGTTCGTCACTTTCAGTATTCGATGAATGACACAAGAGACAGTCACCACTTCATAATCAAACAGGCTTTGTGTTAGAGCATTTTGCCCAACCGCGGGCTAATGTAAGTGTTCTGAACATGTTTACAGTAAATAAGGCTAAGCTGTGAGGTTCAAGGTTAGGTGTATTAAATACATTTTTTATTTAACAACATTTTCAACTTACAAGAGGTCTACCAGGACATAAGCCCATCCTAAGTTGAGAAAGATCTGTATGGGGGGCCTGGACCTGAGCTTGGCAAAGAGGTTAGAAAAAAAGCATCTCACCCACAAGGAGCTTTACTTAATTAGGGGCTGTGCCTAAGGTGATACAGAAACAGAGAGGCACTAAGCACGACTTTAGAAATTAAGGCAAAGATTCTTGAAGGACTCCTGAAATACCCTTATAAGGATGGATTAAAGAGCAAAGTTAAGAAAAAATAAATTTAAAAAAAGACATTCAATTTCAAGCAAAGAAACTATGGGGAGCAGAGGCAGCACCATCTCCAACATCACGGTCCTGAGGTAGAGGCAGTGGTCAGTTCAGGCCAAGCAAAGGTGGCCTGGCCGGCAAGGAGGATGCAGAAATGCCAAGGCCCCTGGAGTCAGGCCCCTGGGCGTTTCTTATTTAGGCAGGGGACAGTCACAGAGGAGTTTTTAAAAAGGGCCCAACAAACAGGATATGCTTTTAAAGCAGCCTCTAGCCATAGTGTGACTAAAACGGTGTGCTGTAAAAAAGAGACATGTTATTTCTGTCACACAAATACTATCCTAATTTATAAGTTTTTAAGCCAAAAAATTTGCATATTAGACTTCATAAAGAACATTTTCAGTGAAGACTAAGTCTCATCTTAAGGATTATCAAAGTCTCCCTAAAAATCAAGTAGCATGCTTTTAAATTTGAGTCAAATTATGAAACGTCCTTCACGTTATACAATTCACTCTGTGACCCAGGTCTCACTACCAGGGAAGTAGGACGGACACTAAAGACAAAATCAAACTGCGACAGGAGATGCAAAAGTGGTGGCATCACTCACCTGCAGCCCTTATTAACTAAGTGAAGGCAGCTTACTAGGAAAATGGTGAAAAGTCAGTTTATGAAAGCATTAAAGGGACAAGAGGGCCTTTGGGGGTGGAGGAAGGTAAGAAGGGAAGGAGACATGAGCGGAGTGAATACTTTCCTTACCTGTCCTAAAATAAAGACATTTATTTACATACAGGAAAAACAAAGTGTTAGATCGTTAGCAAAAAACAAAAAAACAAAAAAACATTTCCACATTGGAATTATCTTCCTTCTAATAAGAGAACCTAATGGTTTTTCACTTTACAATTCCATATTCTAATACAGGAATTCATTTTCTAGTCAAGGTAACTCCAGGAGAAGTAGAGTAGCTCCAAAGGTATTAGCAAGTACAACAATTAGCAAACAGTCTGAGCTGAACTAAACTACAATCAGATCTGGTGAGTTTTCTCTCTCTCAGAAGGCAGTGCCTCATTTACTGTGTACTCTAAAATTAGCTCTGACAAAAAAAGAGAACTCTTTAAAGGAATAAAGTTTTACAAAAGAGCAAAAGCAACAAAGCCCAGCAAGTTTTTAACTATGTATTTTCCATAAAAATTACTTCAGTGTTTGTTTTCTTCTGTCCATAAGAAAAAGGTTCAGTCAATGGCCTTTTAGGAAGAATTACAAGAACACACGGAGATTTTCTGGCATTTACCAAACTGAAAAAAATACTTAAGTACGAGAGAATTCTTTTTTTTTTAATTTTTTTTTTTAATGTTTACTTATTTTTGAGACAGAGAGAGACAAAGCATGAACGGGGGAGGGTCAGAAAGAGGGAGATACAGAATCTGAAACAGGCTCCAGGCTCTGAGCTGTCAGCACAGAGCCCGACGCAGGGCTTGAACTCACGGACCGCGAGATCATGACCTGAGCTGAAGTCGGCCATTAACTGACTGAGCCACCCAGGGGCCCCAGTACCAGAGAATTCTAAGAGCACAACCATGAGGTTATGCAAGCATATTTAAAACTTGTGCCTTTAAGGGGAGGGCAATAACAAACACAACTTAAAGTAACATAGATCCATACTGCTTTTAACAATCTCCAGGGACCATCATAAAGAGACCACATGTTACTAAAATTAGAAGACCAAAATTATGATCCCACTTATCACTATGGAAAGTATGAATCCAGCACTACACTTTGAAATAAGAGTGGAAGGAGTCTGTCAGGCACTTCGCACTTGGTAAATGGGACCACAGGTCTAGCACTACAAAAACTTGTAAATACTGCTGCAAATCTACTTAACAGGAGTTAAACTACCTGAAGGTACTGTTTATTGTATTACTGTTAACAACCTGGTGCTCCCAACTTGCACTTTTCATATTTTAGACTTACGTTTTATATATGAAGACTGCTTCATACAAACAAGTCGCTAAAATGTGTCCACAGAGGTTAAGTATGTATTTGTCAAAACTTATGCTTATTTGTGGAAATCATATTAAGTTCAATAAATTCTCCAACTCTCAACTTCCTTTAAAGCACAATCCCTGGGAACCCTAAATAAAATCACTATCTCCCTGAATATGCTGCCATTTAATTTCATCCACTCTTCCACGAAAACACGTTAAAATGAATGCTAGCACTTGCATTATCATCTATTTTCTCTCTGGCTTCTACTCAAACATAGTGTAACTGCTTTCTCAAAATACACATTTTATCCTCAGAATCTGCTTTCTCTGCCCAGATACATGTGATCAAGCAAAAACAAACAACCAAAACACACCAAAACAAAAACTCTCCAAAGCATTTTTTAATTTTTTATTAAAATTGACAATCACTGAATATTGAAAATAGTAATAAGGTAAACATTTTCAAGTTTTAATAAGAACTTATTATTAATTTCTATTAATAGGTTAATGAATAGTAAAACACCCAACTTGTCACAACAACCCTAAGAGGCTGACATTATTACCCCTTCTAGAGATGGCCAGTGAAGCACCAAGAGGGTAAGTCATTTCCAACCAGTAAGACACCATGCCATTCTTCCATGTAAGTAAGTCAAGTCACATTAATGTTTCAAAATACAGGATGAAATTTATCTCCAACCACAGGCAAGCTTCAAAGGGAAATACACAAATCAACTTTATGGTTGAATAATAAATTTGCTAATCTGATGCTTCACTTTAGCAACCCAAGCAAACTCCAGTCAAGAGATCTCTCTTATAGCTTGTTTCATCAAACTGCCTGTCCCTATACTAAATACAGAGGAAAGCGAAAAAGCCACAACCATTTCAACTTCTGTAAATTACCCTGACTGTAAATTAGAGGGAGCCGGGCAGGTGGGGAAGTATGGAAATTGCACATTGCTCACACAGTGCACCAGGGAACATCTCTTCCCCTCCCCCCCCTTTTGCAAAGGACAACTTAGCACTTATTTCAAGTGCATTTTAAATTCTTAACACAACTTAAGAGACCAACTAAATAGCATTAAGAAAAAAAAAACTTTCGAAAGGGAAAGTAATTTGTATACTTACAACATTCGTCTTCGAGTTGCCATTATCCTTTTTTAAAACCCTCACACTTACCAAGTAATTTCCCTGCACAGTGCAGCGAAATCGTTCGGTTTCCTCAGTTATCCAAAACTTCAAACTTCCGTTTAAGATTAGGACAAATTACAGTGCAGCCAGGAAGACGGTGTCGAACGCTTAAGAGTTACCCTACGGATAATTTTCTAGTTGCATCTCATCCAAAATTAAAGGCCGTTTTACATAAAAATAAGAAACGAACATGCAACACAAAACTGCGCCGAAATCTTAAGTTTACGTTCGGATTGGACACGACTGAGACGCAGGTGGTAAGAGACTGCTGACCTGTCCTTTTCACCACAGTGTACCGTGGTCCTAGTTCGAACGCAGGGCATCCTTAGATTTGATTTCTAATTCCTTCAGAACCCGCCTCTACTCAAGCCCATCGAGAGGAGAACGGGAGCTCCCCAGACACACCCGGAGCAACAGGATCCCCACTTCCTGGTCCGAATGACCCCGTCCCCTCCCCGTTCGGCCGGCCGCCGGGGCCTGGGCCCGGGGAGGAGGGCAGGGCGAGGCCTCTGCAGTGCGGGCCGGACGGCGGCGCTGGCCCGGCCCCGACCCCCACGCCCCCGGCCCCGACTCCCGGCCCCGACCCCCACGCCCCCGACTCCCACCCCCGACCCCCGCGCCCCGGCCCCGACCCCCGGCCTTGCACCCGGGCCCCGCAGCCCGGCGCGGCCCCGCCACCGCGGCCCTGCCCGCCGCCCGGCCCCGTCCGGCCCGCCCGCCGCCCGCCGCCGCGTCCTCCGGGAAGATGGCGGCCCGTGACAGGCGGGTGCGGCGCGGGTCCGAGGCGGCGGCCCGGCTCCAAGCGGGAAGCGGAGAGGACGGAGCGGCCCGCTCGCCGCCTGCCGCGCTCACCTGTCAGCAGCGCCGCCGCCGCCCGGCCGCCGACCGCCGCAGCCCCGGTGCCCGGCGACCGCGCCACACGCGGACGGGGCCGAGAGGGAGGGGCGGGGAGGGCGCGGCCGGCCCGGACGAGCGGCGGGGGCGGCGCGGCGCGGGCTGGCGGCGGGCAGCGGCGGCTCCTTCCCGTTTCGGGCCCGAAAATGTCTCAACCTCGCGACTCCGGCGCCCCAACGCTCCTTCCCGTTCGCATGAGAACACACAGCTCCCACTTCCGGGGCTCGGCGGAAGTCCCGCCTCGCGCGCCCGCGCACCCGCGCGCCCTCGGACTCAGCGGCCGGGCCCGCCGACTGGCGCTCTACGCCCGGGAGAGCCTCTCGTCATGGCAGCGCGGCGTCCCGATTGGCTGCGTGCGGCGCCCGGCCCTCCCCTCTGCTTCCCGGCCTTTCCGTGCGCGCGCCCCTCCCGGCTGCGCTTGTGATTGGCGCGGGCGCGCACGCAACCCCGCCCCGCCCCGCCGTCCCCTCGGTCCCCGCCGCCCCCGCTGCGACTTGAGGAGGCGGCGCCGTAGCGTAGTCCTGCGACCTCCGCCTTGCTAGCAGATGGCCGTCTCCCGGCACCCCGGTCCCCGCCTCCCAAGACCACGACCCCCGACCCCCGACCCCCTCACCCGAGACCGCGACCCCGTCCCCCTCTCACCCCGGGACCGCGACCCCGTCCCCCCTTCACCCTAGGACCGCGACCCGGTCTCCCTCTCACCCTGGGATGGCGACCCCGCCCGCAGACCCCTACCCCTCAGTGCCTGAACAGACACACCCACACACCACTTCTCCCCCCCGCTCCCGCCCGGTCCGCCCAGGCGCAGGTTGGGCCCCGGAGAGCCCCGGGGCGCCAGGCGTCAGCTCCGTGCTGCAGGCTCTCCCGGGTCTCGAGTCACATTGTGTCACCCACCCACACCCGTGGTGCGGGGACGGAAGACAAGTGTGTTCACCTCCTTGAAGCCGGCTCCCTACTGAGCACTGATCGTATGGACGTATGGACGTGGACATTTGAATTAGTCCCATTGCAGGAGTTCACACGTACTGAAGGTGTTTTCTGGTCACTGCCCAGCCTGTCCCTGCACCTGTGCTTCCCATTCGTGCTGCGGAGGGACGTGTGCATGCAGGTGTGCGCTTGGACTTCCGCGTCCTCAGGGCCCGGCGCGTCCTCAGGCCCCGGTGTTGGGTGCACTTTGCTGTGTGACCATGTCACCTCCCGGCTCTAAGGAGCTTGCACACTACATAGTGATATTCACGGCAAGACTTTTTTTTTTTTTAATGTTTATTTTTGAGAGAGAGAGAGAGAGAGAGAGAAGTAGCAAAGGAAGGGCAGAGCGAGGGAGACACAGAATCCGAGGCAGGCTCCAGGCTCGGAGCTGTCAGCACAGAGGCCCATGCGGGGCTCGAACTTACAAGCTGTGAGATCATGACCTGAGCCGAAGTCCGACGCTTAACCGACTGAGCCACCCAGATGCCCCTTCACAGCAAGACTTTAAAAATAAAAACCTCCGAGGACTGAAATTCCCTCCAACACTCAAAGCACTAAGTGTAGCGTTTAAAGCCCGGGGGCTCAGTCTCGAGCACCCAACTCTGGATTTCAGCTCAGGTCCAGGGTTTGAGCTCTGTGTGGGGTGTGACAACCAGCTTGGGATTTTCTCTGTCCCTCTGCCCCTGCCCTGCTCACTCACACTCTCTCCCTCTCAGAATAAACTTAAAAAACAAAAAACAAAAACAAAACACACTTCCCAAGAGCACCGGTGGGGCAGGCGGGGAGCCTTTCTCAGGTGGGCTCTATGTGCATAACTGCTCCTGTAATGTTCTGGACTCAGGCCCCTCCTCTCTGCTGCTGAACTCACCCCTAGGCCCAGTGACGTGGACCTCCTTGGACCAATCAGGAATTCCCTAAAGATGGTAAATTAAGCTTTCACCATCTTGCTTATGTCTACATTCAGGCAACATTATGGTACACAGATAAGCTCCTAAATTACAGAAAAAACCAGTAACCTAAGTGATATGGGAATACTTTATGTTGAAATGACATCTCTTATTTCGTACTCACATTGTGTGATCCTTCCTCGATCGAAATGCTTTTTGTAGATATCACCTCACCCCTGTCAGAATGGCTAAAATCGGGGTGCCTGTGTGGCTCTGCTGGTTCAGCACGGGACTCTTGATCTCAGCTCAGGCCATCATTTCATGGTTCCCGACAGCATGGAGCCTGCTTGGGATTCTCTCTCTCCCTCTCTCTGCCCCTCCCCCGCTCTCTCTCTCTCAAAATAAATAAATAAACTCGAAAAAAAGAAGGATTAAAATCAACAACACAAGAAACAACAGGTGCTGGTGAGGACGCAGAAAAGGGAACCCTCGTGCACTGTTGTTGGTGGGAATGCAAACTCGTGCGGCCGCTGTGAAAAACAGTATGGAGTTGCCTCCAAAAGTTAAAAATAGAATTTACCCTACAATCCAGCAATCGCACTCCTAGGTATTTACCCAAAGAATATGAGAACACTAATTCAAAGGGAGATGTGCACCCTGATGTTTGTAGCGGTGTTATCAACAATAGCCAAACTATGGAGAGAACCCAAGGGTCCATCAACTGATGAATGGATAAAGAAGATGCGGTGTATATACACAACGGAATATTACTCAGACATAAAAATGAATGAAATCTTGCCATTTGCAACAACGTGGATGGAGCTAGACAGCATAATGGTAAGTGAAATAAGAGAAAGATACCACAGGATTTCACTCACATGTGGAATTTAAGAAACCAAATAAGCAAAGGAAAAAAAGAGGCACAGACAAACCAAGGAACAGACGCTTAACTGTGGAGGACACACTGATGGTCACCAGAGGAGAGTGGGTGGGGGATGGGGGAAATAAGTGATGACGATTCAGAGTACGCTTATCAAGAAGAACTGTTGAATTATTATGTTGTACACCTGAAACTGATATAACACTGTGTGAACTGTGTTGGAATTAAAAACAAATAAAATGAAATTTACAAAATAAAAGAAAAACTGTTTTTTTGTTCCCCTATGATTTTTTTGGCCTGTGTTTCAAAAGAAACATCCATTTTCACCCTGGAATGTGAGGTTATAACCTAAAACACATTTTTATGGCATTTCTGCTTAGAAAAAAATCACTTTTAAAAAACATGTTAGCATAAATATCTCAGCCCATGTACCCTCTCACTTCCCATGTCACACCATCACAAGTTCTACCTATCCTACCTAAGAAATAATTCCTCCCCCTTAGGAAGGTTTTGCTTGCTATTCCCTCTCTCCTGACTTGTTTCAATAGCACAGTGGCCAATCTTTTTCCTATATACTCACCCTACCACCCATCGTGCCAACACACATCTCCTTAAAGAGCCTCCTCAACCTCCTCCCCTGATTGTCGGCCCTTGAGGGGAAGTCCAAGTTGTGTTCTATGGACTAGCCTTCACAAATTGGTCCCCATACATCTCTTCCTGCCCCAGAGTTAGATACCTGACCTTCATCACATCCACATGACAAGCATTTCTTAAGACACCGGGATGTCACCGGCTGTAGCCATGAATGCAGCACAGGCTTTACACTGTAGGACACACTTTACTGACAATCCTGTTAAACAATGGAGGAGGAGGAGCCTGGCTCCCAGGCGTCTGCTGCCTGCAGAGCTGAGCCTGGAGCCTCATTTCACTTCTGGGCACATGGCTTCTTCCGTGCCCTCCATCTGTATGCATTTTCCTCTGCCTGGAGTGTCCCTTGTCTCTTCCACTTCTGGTAAAATCTAGCTTCATTTTCAAGGTACAGCTCAAATGTCAACCATTTAAATCTTTTCCTCTGAGACAGTTGGCTTCCTTTCTGGGTCCTCATAGCACTCTTACTCATAGCTCTATCAAAGCTGCTAGAACTTGCCATGTACACGCCAGCCAACCCCAACAGTGGTCAGTTGCACAAGGGCAGAAACCATGTGTGATACCTAGCCCCATGTGTGTGGCGTGGCATTGTACCTCCTTAATAAATGTCTGTTGAATTAACCAACAGAAAAAAACAAGATACTTTTCTCTTATTAAAGGCCTGAATTTCAGTGAGTATCTGAGAACATTGTTTTCTTTTATTCTCCCAACATTTCCTGTGAAAAAATAAACACTTTTTCTTCATTGTGTATATCATCATTGAAAATTACGTATATGTTAGCAAGCTCATTTGTGGCTTAAGCACATTGCTCAAACTTTATTCCAAATAATTTAGAACTATTCACTTATTCTTAAGTAAACAAGAGCTCACCAGGTACCTGCTCCCCATCAGGGGCTGTGCTAAGTGCTGGGGAGACAGCACAGAGCAGCACAGCACAGGAAGCGGGTGAACAGACATGAAAGGATAAAGAGGGAGAAGGTTACTATGTACCCAGAGAGCAAGCACAGAAGGGGCCAGAGACAGCTTGGAGGAGGAATCCGAGAAAGTGGTAAGTAAGCCAAGGCCAAAGAGACCAGAGTAGAGAAGCTGCTGATAAGCATCCCAGCAGGGAGCGGAAGGCCAGTCCAGATCAGAACACAAGTATTTGACCTGACAAAGCAAAAAGCCTAGTTGCTAAGGTGGGTGGAAGGCACAAGAGCCTGGAGGGGCAAACGGGGAAGAACCTCAGGGGTCTTCGTGGTTCACTTAGGATTTCACAGTGAGTGGAGATTTTATTCTGAGGTAAGAGGGGATTCAAAAAAGGTTTTAAGCTTTGGTGGCTCTCTGACCCCCAAAAGGCACCAAAATAAAAATACAGTAAGGAACTAGCTTAGTCAAATTAGGCGGAACTATCACAATGAAAAATACCGGTAATACATTAGAATACATTGGGGGAAATAAAGAATGCATGAGTTTGTACTAAGAAATACCAAATAATGGGTAAGTAAAAAATATACCAGCAATGAGGAGGGAAAAGGGAAAGCTTTCCTTTCTGGTAGAATTCTGACTAATAAAGTGAAACATGACCATGTTGGAGGGTCATGGGGTATATTCTGGCAGGAATCATCGGTAAAGGCTGAAATCATTGGGGGAGGTTGTTGAGGAACAGGTTATGTTGCCATTTCACAGCTTATGAATTGCTTACACTCAAGTAATTTCAAAGGGGGAAAGGATGTTCTTATACTGGATACACATGGCGGACCCCATCTGACTCAAGTTGAAAGTTGGCTTTCCCAGTAATGGTGGCCTACAAACTCAAAAGTTAAGATGTCCATTATCTTCAAAAATATCAAGGTCAGGAATGACAGCGAGAGGTTGAGGGATTTTCCAAACTAAAGGCAACAGAGGAGATATGCAAGTGAATGCAGTGTGTAACTCTAGGCCAGGTGCTCGATCACAGTGACATTTGCTAGGATGGACACAGGACTCCAGTATGGCCTCTATCCCAGTCTTATCAGCAAGGTTACGTGTCCTGAATTGGAATGATTTATTAACTTGTTTCACGGCTGTGTAAGAGAATCTGTTTGGTCATAGGAGATATAAACTGAAGTATTTAGGGGTGACAGGTGAAGGTCTCTGCAAGTTTCTCTCAGATGCTTTAGTGAGATGCACACACACACATACACAGAAATACACCTGGTAAATCTAGGTGTAGAATATGTAAGCGGTCACAACTTGTCTGTAAGTTTGAAACTCTTCAAATGGAGATTTTTCCTTTAGAGATACAGATGCATTGGTGAATGATATGATATTATGTCCAGGATTTGCTTCAAAACCATCTAAAGTGGTCAGTAGGAGTATATAAGAAATAATGGGACAGGCTGGTGAGTTGAAAATTGTTGAAGCTCCGTAATGGACGTCTCACGATTGGGGCTCTTTTTAAAAAAAAAAAAATTTTTTTAATGTTTATTATTTGAGAGAGAGAGAGAGAGAGAGAGAGGGACAGAGAGCAAGCAGGGGAGGGGCAGAGAGAGAGGGAGACGCAGAATCCGAAGCAGGCTCCAGGCTCTGAGCTGCTAGCAAAGAGCCTGACGTGGAGCTTGAACCCACAGACCACAAGATCATGATCTGAGCCGAAGTCGGCCGCTTAACTGACTGAGCCACCCAGGTGCTCCAACGATGAGGGTTCTTGAAACTCCCCCCATCTTCTGTATGTGTTTTAAATTCCCCATGATAATAAAAACATGGTGAAGAGATCTTGCATATTCCATGAACAGGTACTGGTCAAATGCAGTGAAAGCCAAGGACTGCCTCCCGGGGCATGCCACAGCCTTCTGGCTAGAGAAGAGGGTCCTGGGCGAGACCCCTGGGTCTCCAAGCTGGGAAGGCTGGGAGAGTGGGTGGGCATGCCAGCAGGTGCCAGCCTAGGGGGGGGGGGAGGCCTCAGGGCAAGGAGTGAGGGGCAGGGAGAGTCATACCCCTGAGGGGCCGCAAGGGAGGTGCAGGTTACCTGAGTACAGAATTCTGGAAAGAGGGACTCTCTCTCGAGAAGGTTAGGCAGCGTGCTCTGTGACATCCTCAGGCTGGCTCCTGCGTGAAGACACGCAATGATGACCTAGGCTGGCCCTTCAAGGCCTCTGCGGTTGGATTTAGGTCTCCCTTGGAAGTCAGCCCAGGTGGCGGAGGGTGCCGCCTGGACCCACAGCCTAAACTCACGCTATTCCCTTCTGGGACAGCGGCCCCACCCAGTGCCAAAAGGCCCAAGTATTATCAGTCCAGGCCCGGGAAAAGACTGCACTTCGCCATGACTGTCTGCCTGTGGCTTCATACAAGGAAGGACTTGACGAGACACAGACATTCTGAAGACACTTCCCAGCTTGGATGTTTCAGGCAGAGAACTAGACTTAATAAGCATTTGTTTTTTATTATTAACTTGGGAATATTTTAATCTCGCAGACCTGGCAAAGTAGATGTTCTTTTTAACCCGATATTCCTGAACACTCAACTTCGGAAGAAATGAGAGGCATCCCTCCAAGGGGAGAGAGAGCCACTGTCTAGACAGTGCTGCCTGTGTTCCAGGCAGTCATTCCCCTGCCTCGGTGAGCCTCATCCCTCCTGGAGCTGGGGGCCCCGCCCCTCCACGAAGGCTGAGCACAGGTGGCGCCAGGTGCCCGGGGTTGCGCACACAAGTCTGCAGACAAGTGGGCGTCTCCCCTCGCAAATTTCTCTAATGGGGACTCTCTGCCTCGTTGTTTTGTGAAATAGACCCCCCACCCAGTCCTCAAAGATGCCCCCCCTGTTGTGAAGAGGGGAGCCCCCAGGTAACAACAGGCTCCATTTTTAAACATTAACCACAACCACCTGATGGGGCTTGAAATTTCCCCTCCCCGGTCGTGGAACCAGCCAGAGTTTCCCTGAGCACACTAAGCCACCCGCACCTCTGTGTGTTTCCCCTTCTGTCTCTCCCTTCTTCCTCTGGCCAGTACTCATCCATTCTTTCCAAGACGTAACTCGGACGCTTTGACCTCCTCCAGGAAGACTTCCCGGAATACCCGCCTCCAACCCACTGCCAGCTGATCAGGTCATCATTCATGCTCCCGCCCCACGCGGGGTGAACCTGTAACACAGCTCTCACTGTGAGGCACAGAAACCCCACTTATGGGTGCACTTTATCTTTGGCTTATTATAAACTTTGCAAAGGCAGGAGCTTGATCTTAGAATTTGCATCTTCACCATTTGTCACAGTGACTGGTATTAATTAGTGAATGCTTGCTGAACAGAGATCATCCCAACTTTGCTAACTCACTCACCAGCCTCCTGTAAGCTTCTGTCAATTCTTAGTGAGCTACCTTTATTTATTTTTTAAGTTCATTTATTTATTTTGAGAGAGAGAGACAGAAGGGGGGAGGGGCAGAGAGAGAGAGGGAGAGAGAGAGAGAATCCCAGGCAGTCTCTGCACTGCCAGCACAGAGCCCGATAGGGGGATCGAACCCACGAACCGTGAGATCGTGACCTGAGCTGAAGTTGGGCACTTAACGGACTGAGCCCCCCAGGCGCCCTAGAGCTGCCTTTATTTCTAACACCATTCACTACATACAGCAAATGCAGCAGACATGGAATTCTTATCACTTGTACCTTTTTTTTTTTTTCTGGATTCCATGGTGACAGCTATTTTTGTTTCTTTGTCTGTTTGTTTTGACAACTTTATAACCTTAGATACCACATGCCAGAGTTGGGTGAATTATACTTTTCCATACATTGGCATTATCACAATGGTGTTTTCCTCTGGATATATTTTAGTCACTCTGATTAGATGTAGGAAACACTGTTTCCTTAATCCACTCAGTGAAACACTTGGGTCTCCTTGGTGACAGGGACAGTCACTGCAGTTGGAGCTGCCACCTAGCAGGCACTTTCTGTCCATCGTTTTCACCCTCGGTTTCAAAGGATGACACTTTGTGACCTTCCCCCCGCCCAACTCTGGGGGTGTTACTCTCAGAGCACAACACCCTACGTACCCATCGGGTGAACAAATGTGGGACACACACACACAGACACAAATACGCATTTCAAATCTTTCATTAGGTCAAATATCTGAATTTACACTTTTGTTTAGAATCTTCTCATCTTTAGGTGTAGAGGGTTTCTCTACCACTCGGGTTCCACTGAAGTCTCATAGTTAATGCCCTTCCCATTATTTTGCATACATGAAAAGTGAGCTAATGCAGAGTTTTCATGCTTTTTACAAACACCACGACGCACAGTAAGAAATACATTTTAGAGGCGCCTGGGTGGCTCAGTCGGTTGATCATCCAATTCTTGATTTCAGCTCAGGTCACAGTCTCGGTTGGCGGGACTGAGCCCCGAGTCAGGCTCTACACTGACAGCACAGAGCCAGCTTGGGATCCTCTCTCTCTGCCTCTCCCTCCTTAAAAATGAATAAATACACTTAAAAAAATAAAGTCTATTTAAAAAAAAGAAATACATTTTATTTTTTAATATTTATTTATTTTAGAAAGAGAAACAGAGCAAGAGCGGGGGAGGGGCAGAGAGAGAGGGAGACACAGACTCTGAAGCAGGCTCCAGGCCCCGAGCTGTCAGCACAGAGCCTGATGTGGGACTCAAACTCATGAGCTGTGATATCATGACCTGAGTCGAAGTCAGACACTTAAACGACTGAGCCACCCAAGCACAGGCCTCTAAAAAAAAAAGAAATACATTTTATATCACAGCCCACTACACACACACACACACACACACACACACACACACATGCAGCAAGTCTCATGAAATATTGGTGATGGTAGCACAACACTATCAATGTGGTTAACGTCACTTCAAAATGGTTAAGATGGCACATTTTATATATATCTTGCCACAATTTTTTAAAGTTTCACGAAGTACTATTTATCCTACTTTGTGCAGTGTTCTCTGATGTCCTCTATCATGCTTTACTTTTGTTCATTCTAGTTGCAATATTGAAATCAATTTATGACTCACCGTGGTCACAACTGCCATTGACTGGTGCACAGGTGAACTGAGTGAGGGTGAGGGAACGGAAGCTTGCTCCTTGGCTTTCACACTGCTCCTGGGGCTCTTTGCTTTTCCAAAGCGTCTGAAACAGCATAATTTAAAAAAGTGAATAACACAAACTAATAACTCCCCATACACGCATGTATAATTCACTATGTGTAAAGGCTGAGTTTGGAACCATATTTGGAAAAATATGACTTAATTGCATAGCTGTAAATTTTATCTTAATTTGCAAATCTTTCCTTCCTCGATTTGAAATTTATAAGTATATGATTCTGTCGGTTACTGGTTTCATCTGTAGCGCAGACAGTTACCGTAAGTGTGTGAACCGGGTGGATTTACTCTGTAGAGACAAACACTCAACTGCTGTGTCCACGGCCTGAGCTGGAGGTCTCTGCCACACACCATTGTTTCAAGACGTTTGGCTGTGACATCACGAAGGGAAAAGAAATGGCAGTATGAGGGAGTGAGGGCAGGGAGAAAGAGAGGTTTCCTCAATGGGGAGGACAGAGCGAGCACCATGAGAGAGTGGGGAGCCCTGTGCAAGTTGGGCGAGCCTGCTCTACGGCTGTCCTCTGTCATTTCTGTCCACATGACAGACTTCTGTCCAGCCATCCAAAGTGCTTTTATGCAATCATATTAATAATTATAAATAGCATTTCTTTGCCACTTTGAATGTGTCAGGTGTTTCTCACACGCAGGATCTCCTATCCCCACAATGACACTGGAGTGTAAGTTACCACATCTATTAAAGGTGAACCCCAGTGGGGTGCCTGGGTGGCGCAGTGGGTTAAGCGTCCGACTTCAGCCGGGTCACAATCTCGCGGTCCGTGAGTTCGAGCCCCGCGTCGGGCTCTGGGCTGATGGCTCAGAGCCCGGAGCCTGTTTCCGATTCTGTGTCTCCCTCTCTCTCTGCCCCTCCCCCGTTCATGCTCTGTCTCTCTCTGTCCCAAAAATAAATAAACGTTGAAAAAAAAAATTTTTTTAAATAAATAAATAAAAAAAAGGTGAACCCCAGAGATGCAAAATCATATGCCCAACATTCCCATGCCAGTGAGTGGCCTGCAGACTAGAATTCCAGCGTCTGCGCATTTTCCACAGCCCCAGGGTGTGCAAATCCCATCGTGGAAATTTCGTATTTCACTCCGTGGAAACTTATTTGCTGTACCTTCCTTAGCATAACAAAGTGGAAGACAAGTAGTTTTCTACATAAAGAATCAACCAGATGTAGGCACCTGCGGGGCTCAGTAGGTTAAGTGTCTGACTCTTGACTTCGGCTCAGGTCATGATCTCATGGTTCCTGGGTTCGAGCCCTGTGTTGGGCTTTGCACTGACAGCTCAGCACCTGCTTGGAATTCTCTCTCTCCCTCTCTCTGCCTCTCTCTGCCCCTCCCCTGCTTATGCACACATGTTCCTTTCTCTCTCTCTCTCTCTCTCAAAATAAATAAATAAACATTTAAAAAAATGAACCAGGCTTAATATATTGCTCTCTGATAAAATTCAGTTAGTTGTAATACCTTTACTCAGAGAACAATAGCTTCACTTCTCCCCAAAGACATTAACGTGTTCTGTCAGTACAACTCTGGTTATATAACCTTTACTGATGAAGATACAGGTTATTTTATTTTAAGTTTATTTACTTATTTTGAGAGAGAGAGACGCTCAACCTGCTGGGCCACCCAGGCTTCCCAGGTACAGGTTATTTTAGATCTGCTTGAAATTAGAATTCTGTTGAGCACCTGGGTGGCTCAGTCAGGTAAGCATCCGAGTCTTGATTTCAGCTCAGGTCATGATCTCATGGTTTGTGAGTTTGAGTCCCGAGTCAGGCTTGCTCTGTGCTTGTGATTCTCTCTCCCTATGAGAGAGTGCACCACTTGCACTGTCTCTGTCTCTTTCAAATTAAATACATAAACTTAAAGTTTTTTTAATTAAAAAAAATTAGAATTCTTTGTCTCGAGATCACCATATCCTAGTATATTTGCTTAAATGCAGGTGGATGTGGCTTTTCTTGATATGCTCCCCCTTCCTCCCCCAAAAATCGGGACCATTCGATGAACACCTGTAAAGTCCCTATTTTGATCTTGAGTATGATGTTATTTGTTAAAGGGTGCACAACAAAACGCTTCTATTTTTGTAGGTAAACAAAAGAAATACTACATATGATACAGGCTATGTTCTCAAAGATATTGCAGTGTTTGGGGGAAGAGGAGACATTTATGAACCAGACAACGTGTAACAAAATGGTAACTAATCAGAAGACAAAATGTGCCAAAAATAAGTGCCATCAATAATAGGGGTAGACGGAGGGTTAGAAATAAACCTGGTCCCGGTATAGAATTCTTTTTACAAATGCTGAATTCTATATGGCATTTTGTTACGAAGTTTGGCATTTATATTTACGAGGTCTAGAGGGCTTTGGGGGTTTTGTTGTGTTTTGTTTTGTTTGTACCGTCTTCGTCTGATTTTGATATCGGGAGGATACTAGCCCGTGAAATACTTGTTTCACGAAATGAATTGAGAGAGGTCCCCTCCTTTTCTGTCTCCTGGAAGAGATTATGTAGAATTGGAGTTAACTTGAAATGTCTGGTAGGGTGTGGCAGTGGAAATGTCCGGGCTGGAGGCGCTACTATTTGCTGCAAAGTGCTTGCTTTCCCCATGAGGCTTGATGGCGTGGCAGTGAGGGACACTCCAGGACCGCATCACTTGAAATTGGCACGGACTAACTTGCTGAAGCTTTGACTATTCTTTGAAGTTCCCGCAGTGAGGTAGGTAGTGTTCGTGCACACATATTTCCTTTGCCCATCATATCAATGTTGTGAAATCAACAGGGCGGGATTATCCTCACCCGTTAACTGTATTTCAGTTCAAGAAACGGGCTCAAAGGTTGAATGACTCATCCGTGCTCACTTAATAAGGCAGGAAGGAGGAAGGGCATTTTGTTTCATGGTGGGTGACCTCCCTGAGCTGCCACTGGAAGAAGCAACTTCTCAAGGCTCTTAGCGATAACACAGGGGCATTCTGCCGGATGTTTAAGCCCAGTAGCAGAAGCTCTCCTAGAGACCCTGGTTTGCTCCGTGGTCGTTAAAATTTTGTTCACATCTCACTTGTATGAGACAAAAGGTCTGGCCTCATCTACTCCCCAAGACGTTTCCCCTTAGGTTAACTCCCCCTGTAAACAAGGCGGCATCTCACCTCGTCTGATAAGCAGAGAGAGTCGCTGGAGGCGGGCAGGAGGCGAGCACTCACTCTGTCCACACACAGCCCGCCCTCGCCCCACGTCTGCCGCCCTTGACGGGGACCTGAGATGAGGGTTGGGGTTAGGGTTAGGGTCAGGGTCAGGGTCAGGGTCAGGGTCAGGGTTAGGAAGATGAGCAGGACGTCCGCAGTTCCAACTACGCTCAGCGAAACGCGAGAAACCCGGAAGTACTACCTTACCCCACCTCTCCCGCCACCACACTCCCGGAAGTACCACCTTACACCACCTTGCCCCCCCACCAAACCCGCCCGGAAGTACTACCTTAACCCCCCCCCCGCCCGTCGCCCCACCCCACACCCGCCGGAAGTACTGCATTACCCCACCTTGGCCCCACCGCACGCGGACACTCAGCCCTACTTTACCTCTTCAGATTTCCCAAATCTCACCCATCCTTCAAAGTGGCGCTCACACCTTACCTGCCTCTGACCGCCATCGTTAACGTGTTGCACGTGCTGCTTTGACGGTTAGCTCTGGGCCTGGGCTTTGGGGATCTGATCCTTCACGAGTTCATTCACTGCGCAGCGCCGTGTGTTGAACGCAGAAGTTTCACAGGCCAGGGTCAGGCCAGGTGGCCTACTCGCCAGGCCCTGGTCACGCCCAGCCACCCCTCCGCAGCCCCTCTCAGCAGCCTGAGCTGGACCCCTTCATATTTAGAACTGATTCCTAACCAGCGCAAAGTGATGTCAGGGAGAGAGGATCCGTTGTGTTTGAGCAATGACTGGCCCTGGCAGGATGGAGGGTGCAAAGTGAGCTGGGGTCTGGGGGCTGCTGGACGGATTCCCTCCCACCACTTTGTATGAACGTCTTCAAGTACACGGCCACGTGTGCCACCACCCATGTTCAACTGTGTTTATTCTATACCGTTCTCAGTGGTTTCTACTCACTTCCCCTCATGTGCGTGATTCCTTTTCCACTAAAGCAGCTCAAATGGAAGTCCGTGTGTGAGAAATTCTGGGGCCGGGCCCAGGCCTGGCGCCAAGGCGGGTGGAGTGCGGGGACCCGTGCTCATCTGAGCCCCGTGTGGCCGTGGCCTCGGCCCAGCCTCTCTCTCCACTTCCTGCTGAAGTCAGTCTTGCCCAGAAACCTGGCCTATTTGGCTCCCGCCACGACACCCTCTGCCAGTCTTCCTCCCCTCCCCCGCCCTCCTTTCCTCCCCTCCTTTCCGGGAACTTGTGACAGCGCCTCCCTGCAGTTTCAAGGACCACATGCTGTCTGTTTTTGCTGCCCTGACCCATATTCTTGTGGCCCTTTCCCCGGGAGGTGTCCGCCTAGGTCAGATCTGAGCACTGCTCACTGGACGCTGGGTCGCACCCTCCTCCCAGACCCTGGTTTCCCCTGGTCCTCAGCTATGCAGGGCCCGTGGCTGTGGCCCCATGTGCTTTGAACTGAACCGGCAGGGGTTTGGACAGGACAGGAATTCCTCCCAGCGGCCGTAAACGTCACGAACGCAGCCGTCTCTCTGTCTCCTCCGTGGCGGTTACCCCAAAATATCTTATTTCCCTTGCCAGACTCGAGCCTTCAGGTGGCATAGAGTGTGTCTTATGTGTTTTAAATCACCCATAGCATCCCACTCATGAGAGGTGTTCGTGGGTTTCCTGAATTGGTGGACAGGGTTCGCCGGCATGAGTACAGAAGGAGTAGCTGTGGTCGCATGATCTTAGAACGACTGAAGGGTTTGTGACGTGGATTTACTTTTGACTAAGAAGTTCCGGGTCTCCCAGCCACAAAGCAAGCAAGGCTTACCTACGGAAAGGTAGGCAGCGTCCAAAGAAACGCGCACAGACACCGTGAAGAACTCGGGCTGCCAACGGAGCCAGTGCCTGGCCACGCCAGAGAAGGCCCGAGGCCGGATCGGTAGGACGTGGGGACATTTGCTGCGGTTAGAAGCCTCCAGAACAATGTGATACAACCTGATCTGCGGACCAGGGTCTCGAGCGCAAAACACCTCACTGGACTTTGAAAGGAGCCTGTGTCTCTTCTGAGGTGGCCTGTCAGGCCAGGCTCAGGGACCAGGCAGGGGCCAGTTTCTGTCCCGATGATTGACAGGCAGCGCCTGGCTTTGGGCCGACCCTGGTGCCTCAGGCCAGGCCGCGGTGGCGGGCAGGTGTGGGACATCTGTAGGCCCAGATGAAAGCCCGCACAGAACACCTCTGGAGAGCTCTCTGTCCCACACGTCCCCCACCACAGGCACCTGTGCAGCTCAGCTGGGTGGACCGCCAGTGGCCGCAAGGCTTCACGGATGCCCGGGTCGCATGCGGCCACACTTCTAAGACGGCTCAGTCCAGCCCTGTCGAGACAGCAGGTGTTGGGGAAGGACAGGGAAACAGAGCACTTGGAGGCGGGGACAAGCGTGGCAGCGTGGCTGTGATGTGCCACAGGAGGGGTCGGGTCAGAACACTGTCCCACAGCCCGCCCTGTGTGAGGGACGCGAAGGACCCTCTCTCCCACGGCCCCTCCTCTGAGAGGACCCAGCTGCCGGCCGAGAACGGCTGCAGGCCACCTCATGCAGCCTGGCGGCCAGGCGTGACGGGCCCAGTGGGGGACACACCGCCCTGCCCCAGCTGCCTGCCATGACAGTGAGCTCGACCAAGTCGCTCACCCTCTCTGCACCTGACTTTGCTCATCTGCAAAATGGGGATCCTAACATCTGCCTCAGCCAGCCGCCCAGGCACCCAAACAAGCCACTGTTGTATCAGCAGTCAAAATCCATCGTTACCATTTGTTAGATATTTGGTGTGCTTTTCTTTAAGTTTATATCTTTATTAATTTATATATTATATATAATAAACATATATATATATCCTATATATTTATTTTAAAGTTTATATCCACGCAAGTGGAGGACGGGTGGGGCGGGGGGGCGGACAGAGGATCTGAAGTGGGGTCTCCGCTGACACAGGGTCTCTGCTGACGTGGGGCTTGAACTCACGAACTATGAGATCCCGACCTGAGCTGAAGTTGGATACTTAACCAACTGAGCCACCCAGGCATCTCTTGATGTGGTTTTTTTTTTTTTAAGTTTATCTATTAGTTATTTAAGAGAGAGAGAGAGAGAGAGCAAGCGAGCACAAGTGCGAGGGGGGCAGAGAGAGACAGAAAAAGGGAATCCCAAGCAGGCCCCACAATGTCAGCGCAGAGAGCCTGACTCGGGGCTCAGTCTCACGAACCGTGAGATCATGACCTAAGCCGAAATCAAGCATCAACCGCTTGACCGACTGAGCCCCCCAGGCACCCCTGAACCACTTTGCCCATTAATACACTGAACTCTCATTTTGTCGTTGGGCTTTTTTCTTCTGTTCAGAGTTTCATCTTTGCCCATAGTTGATACGCAGGACCAATAGAGAGTGATCCTCAGAACCGAAGCTCAGACTGCCCTGTAGACTGCAGGGAGGACGAAAGAAGACAGCAGAGTCGGCAGACCACTCAGCTGCACGGAAACCCGTGTCAGCCAGAGAGAGAGAGACCTCACTGTCTGTCTACACACCTGATGGACCTCCGGCTGCCTCCGAGGCATCTCAGGTGCACACAAGCACCGACCCCAGGACTAGATCGTCAGCCGCGGGTGGAACGGCGCTAATTCAGAACTAGGCAAAAGCTTGAAAGAATGTTAACCTAACAGATCCTTCAGAAACACTCAGGACAATATTGCACCCATAAAGCAAAAACAGACTGCCAGTGGGAACGCCAGTACAAGCGAGAGTTACAAGGAACTTAAACAATTTTTGAAACGTAAATGATAACATCCAAGAAACAACTGAGTAACAGGATGGACTCAAATGTAAAACCTCCAGGATGCGTTTGTGTAAATCTCCAGCAAGAAAACATACACTAAAAACACAGAGACAGGGGCGTCTGGGTGGCTCAGTCGGCTGAGTGTGCGACTTCGGCTCAGGTCACGATCTCGCAGTTCGTGAGTTCGAGCCCCGCATCGGGCTCTGTGCTGATGGCTCAGCGCCTGGAGCCTGCTTCCGATTCTGTGTCTCCCTCTCTCTCTGCCCCTCTCCCGTTCATGCTCTGTCTCTCTCTGTCCCCCAAAAAATAAATAAACGTTGAAAAAAAAATTTAAAAACGAAACGAGGGGCGCCTGGGTGGCGCAGTCGGTTAAGCGTCCGACTTCAGCCAGGTCACGATCTCGCGGTCCGTGAGTTCGAACCCCGCGTCGGGCTCTGGGCTGACGGCTCAGCGCCTGGAGCCTGCTTCCGATTCTGTGTCTCCCTCTCTCTCTGCCCCTCCCTTGCTTGCTCTCTGTCTCTGTCTCTGTCTCTCTCTCAAATAATAAACATTAAAAACACACACACACACACACACACACACACACACAGAGAGACGAGACAAGTTTTCTGCTGCCGGTGATGCTGGGCTGGCTGATTCTGATCGATCCTCCCCCAGACACCTGAAAAGGCAGCAAATTAAAATCTTCTGGAAAACATCTGGAGACTAAACAAGATGTAGGGAAGGATGGGAATTTGCCCCAGCTCTGCATGAACTTGCCAATGTGGAAGAGGTGGCCGAGAAGAAGGGGCTGGCTTTGACCCGGAGCGAGGGGTCCAGGCCTGCCGTCACGGTAAGCCAGGAGCAAATCAGACTTCTGTGGCTACAGTTACTCTTAATATGTTGTCTTTTAACTTTTATATTAGGGTTGAAAATAACTTAGACATGACGATGCGGTGTTCCATTGTTCTGTCCGTATATTTACCTCTACCGGTGGGAGTTTTGCTCTGCTGTGCTTTCGTGTTACGCTGTTTAGAGTGTTTCCATTTCAATTTGAGTAACTCCTTTGAGCGTTTTCTGTAAAGCAGATCTCATGGTAATGAAATCCCTCAGTTTTCTGCTTCTCTAGCAGAGACTTTATCTGTCCTTCATTGATCTGTCCTTCATCAACGTCCTTCATCGTCCTTCATTGCTAAGCTTTCCTTTCCACACTTTAATGTCTATCATCCTACTCTTTCCTGGCCTGGGAGGTTTCTGCTGAGAAATTTGCCTGTAGTCTCCTGGGGCGTTCTTTAAGTGCAACATGTCATTTTTTTCTTGCTGATTCCAAAATCCTTTGTCTTCAACTTTTGACAGTTTAATAATAACGTGTCTTGGTGTAGACCTCTTTGTCTTCAATCTATTTGGGATCCTTTGGGCTTCGTGAATCTGGGTGTCTATTTGTCCATTTTCTTCCCCAGATTTGGGAACATGGGGCATTATTTCTTTAAGTAAACTTTCTACTCCTTTCTCTCTCTCTCCTCCTTATGAGACTCTCAAAATGTGTATACAGTAGTCTCCCCTTATCCACAAGGGACACATTCCAAGACTCTCAGTGGATTCCAGAAATCACAGATAGTACCAAATCCTATGAATGCTATGTTTTTTCCTATACATACATACCTATGATAAAGTTCGATTTATAGATTAGGGACAGTAAAAGATTAATGACAATAACTAATAATTAAATAGAACAATTATAACAATATGCTATAAAAATGTCGTGTGAAGGTACTCTCTCCAAATTTTATCGTACCGTACCCACCCCTCTCCTCGTGATGACATGAGATGATAAGATGCTTACGCAATGAGATGAAGGGAGGTGAATGCTGTCAGCGCTCTGACATAGCATGAGGCTGCTACTGCCCTCCTGGCGATACTTCAGAAGAAGAATCATCTGCTTCCAGGCTGCAGTTGACCACAGGAAATGGAAGCTGGATAAGGGGGGTGCTACTGGACTAGTGACTTTGACAGTGTTCCATAAATCCCCTGAGCTTTCTTCACTCTTCTTCATTCTATTTTGTCTTTGCAACTCCGAGCAGATAATTTCAAGTGGCTTGTCTTCGAGTTCACTGGTTCTTTCTCTAGCTTGCTCAAGTCAACTGTTGAAGCTCTCTGTTGAATTCTTCAGTTCTGCCGTTGTATTCTGCAGCTCCACAGTTTGTTTTTAAATAATTTTTCTCTTTGTGTGCTGAACTTCTCATTTTGTTCGTGTCTTGTTGCCCTAATTTTTTTTGAGTTGTCTGTGTTCTCTTAGAGCTCACTGAGCTTCTTTTTTTAAAAAAATATTTTTAATGTTTATTTATTTTTGAGAGAGAGAGAGAGAGAGAGAGAGAGTGGAGGAGGGTCAGAGAGAGAGAGGGAGCTGTGCTCCAGAGCTCCCACAGAGGTGCTATCATCCAAGGATAGTTGTTACGTTGTTCTGGGGTGGGGGACGAGGGCTGTGACCTCCTATTCTGCCATCTTGCTGTCATCACCTGCACCCCTCTCACATAACCAGCAGGGACTGTAGCCCTTGGGGGAGCCCCACACCACAGGCACCGGCTAGGCACCTAAATGCACTGCCAGAGTCTTTCTCCCCGGCCCTAGGACCTCATGAAATGAGAAACGTTTTTCTATCACTTGTGTCTTTCCTGAAATTACTTCCTTTTCTTTGGTGTTGATGCTGATTGAACAATACCAGTAATTGATAAGCCTCTAAAAGTTTTTTTAATGTTTACGTATTTATTTTTGAGAGACAGAGAGAGAGAGCGCAAGCAGGGGAGGGGGAGAGAAAGCGGGGGACAGAGGATCTGAAGCAGGCTGTGAGCTGTCGGTGCAGAGCCCGATGCGGGGCTCAAATTCAGCAAACCCTGACATCACGACCTGAGCCGAAGTCAGACGCTTAAATGCTGAGCCGCCTGGCGCTTCATAAACCTCTCAAGCTTTCCTCATCTGATGCTGTTGTCACTCTTTGTGATTAAATGAGAGCTTTGACCCAGGTCATGGCTTTCTTAGTAGCATATTTCACCGCCTAGGCAACATGTTTCTTTACCTGTTGCCCAGGATGTGTTTCTTACTCCTTCGGTTTAAAAGAGCTTTGCTAACCTGCCCAACTTGCTGTAAAATCTGAGGAGCTTAATCCTCCTGCCTGAAGCCAGAGCAGGAAATAAGCAAAGTAAACACTATGGAACAACTCAAATAACTTGAAACTGCACTGTTAATGATTTTTTAAAAATATAATCCTTTGAAATCCTGGCAAGAAGGAAAAATGTGTGAGGGTGTTTGCAACCTCAGATCTTAATTTCTCTCTCTTAATCCTGCCTGGCGCAGAGTGTTCCTGGCTGGCCAAGAAACCTCCCCCCACCCCTCGACTCAGGCCCCACAGCGTGCCTCTCCCACTTCACATCCTCGCCATGCCTACCCGGCAGCCCTGCAGGGAGGGGCTCACACATGGCTCTGCAGGGGAGGAGGCTCCGAGCCAGGTTTCTGGCCTGCCCGCCACGCCAGGCCCTCCTTTGTGCAACTGCCCTGGGAGCTGACTCAGACCACAGTTCTGCTTCCAAACTGCTGACCCCATGAACCCTGATGGACTGAATCAAATTATACACACAGCAACCCCGGCTGCTCCGTGTAATGGCAGCTTGGAGCCTGGTTCGCACCACAAAATACAAAGTCTGTACTTGTGTTACCAGAGTGCTTACAGAGCTCCCGTCTGCCTGCCCGAGGCGCTAGGCGGCATGGTCTGATGCAAAAGAATCTCTAAGTTATAATTTCATTCAGCCTGAAATGACAAGATCTAAGCAGGTTCCAACTGGACCTGCTTCCCTGTTGATGCCGGGCTGCGGGCCTCAGGTGTCTTCAGGATCCCAGAGTTTACATCTCTGGCCTCATCTGTACCCCGAGCTGTATGCACACATTGTCCTTTAGACTCCGTCATTTTGTGAAGAGAATAAACTGCAAGTCAAAACACAAGCAAGCCTAAACCCCCAAGCCTCCAGACAGTTTGTAAACATTCCTGACAACGGGAGAGTGAAAGCTGGTCTTCCTGGTGAGTCTGGAAATCGCCCTCCTCCCAACCGTTACCTACCGTTCCTCTCTCTCTCTCTCTCTGTCTCTCTCTCTGTCTCTCCCCTCCTCCACCGCAAATCAGCGCACCTGATCTCCTGTGTGAATCAGCACAGCAGACCCGTCACTGTGACACTTCCTTCCTTACCCTGAAATGCTTTTTAATGGATTTTCCTGATTACAAAGCAGCACATCCTCACTGCCATTCATGTGGAAAACACAGAAAAGCCCAAAGCAGAAAATAAAAACTTCCTATATCTACCGCTAAGGAATAAACATTCTTTAGTTGTTGATATAATGGCAGGCGTGTTTGTTGTCCTGGGCGTTTAAGGCTTGCAAAGTGGCCTTTCCACGGTCTGTGATACCTACTGCTCTATTTATTTTTTTTTTATAATTTTTTAATGTTTGTTTTTGAGACAGAGTGTGAGTGGGGGAGGGGCAGAGAGGGAGAGAGACACAGAATCCGAAGCAGGCTCCAGGCTCCGAGCTGTCAGCACAGAGCCCGATGCGGGGCTCGAGCCCACAAACTGCGAGATCATGACCTGAGCTGAAGTCAGATGCTCAACCGACTGAGCCACACAGGAGCCCATACCCACTGCTTTATAAGTGGGACTGGATGTGTGGTAGTTTCTGGAAGCTTTCCTCAGAAGTCCACTTGGGACCAGGACGATGATGCCACCCCTTAAGGATGGAGGGACGTCCGGGTACCTGGGCTCCTGAGGATTTCCTGGAGCGGTGGCACCATCAGGCCTGGACTCCCCACACCCCTGCTTCTCCAGGAGAGGAAATGCCCTACGTGGTTCAGACCGCTCTCGTTCTGCGTTTCTCACTCACTTCCAACCTGATCCTAACTGTTACTCTGCTATACTTGCCTGCCGAACACACGGAAATACCTGCCTTGGCCCCTCAAGTTGCCGTTAGCCTCTTCTTTTACTTGTGCACACATCCTCATTCGCACGCACTTCTGTTCGCTGCTGGCCAGGGCCCAGGGCAACTGTCGTGAGCAAGGCAGTCGAGGTCCTGGTCTGTGTGGAGTTACACTGCTGAGCAGGGGACGCTGCAAAAGTGAGTCTTTGAGATCATTCTGGGTGGTGGTAAGTCTGTGACGTAACCAAACTGGGGTGCGAGTTATTTTCCTTTTCTGCTGTAACAAATTACCACAATACAAATTTATCACCTTACAGTTCTGAAGGCCCGAAGTCTATGATGGATCTCCCTGGGCTAAAATCAGGAGGGTTCATTAGGAGGCCCTAAGGGAGGGCGTGTCCTTGTCTCTCCCATGTGAGGTAGGCCGCCCACACGAGTGGGTTGGCTTGTGGCCCCTTCCTCCTCCTTCACGGCCAAGAGCGGTGGATGCAGTCTTTCTGACGTCCCATCCTCCGACCCTGACGATCCCGCCTCTGCCATCCACCGTCAAGGAGCCTGAGGCTGCGTGGGCCCCACCCAGGTAATCCTGAAGAGCCTCCCCATTTTAAGGTCAGCTGATTAGCAGCCTTAATCCACCTGCTGCTGAAATCAAGCCTTGCCGCCCACAGTGACATACCTAGGGTTCCAGGAATCCGGCGGAAGATACCTTTGTGGGCATTATGCTGCCTGCTGTGGGGTGTGCGCTGAAGGGACCTGGGCACGCACGTGTCCGTCAGGCAGTGTGGTGACCGGAGGCCCCCGCCAGGAGCCACACACATTGACAAGAGCAGGCCCTTCCAGAGTTCTGCTAGGTATAGGGAACAGAAATGACAGATGCTCTGAGGCTGCAGCGAGACCCTGCTGCCTGGAGGGACAGGATGGAACCTGGGGGGCAGGGAAGAAGCATCCAACGTGAGGTGGTAGGGGCACAGGAGCCCTGGGGGGCTTGGATGGAGAATGGAACCAATCAGAGGTTTTGAACAGCAAGGTGAGGTCACTTACCGTGCACTGTAAAGATCACTTTGTCGCTGTGTAGACGAGGCTTGTAGAGGGCTACAGGGTAAATAAGAAGACCGAACCAGGAGCGCCTCGGGGGCTCGGGCTATTGAGCGTCTGACTTCGGCTCAGGTCATAATCTTGCAGTCGGTGAGTTCGAGCCCCGCGTGGGGCTCTGTGCTGACAGCTCAGAGCCTGGAGCCCGCTTTGGATTCTGTCTCCCTCTCTCTCTGCCCCTCCCCTGCTTGTGCTCTCTCTCTCTCAAAAAAAAAAAAAAAAAAAAAAAAAAAAGCTCTTACTTGGACCGTTCAGCTTGCTTCATAAATTTTCCTTCTCTCACGTCGCAAACCATGGTAGACTGCTGCGTGTTAAAGATAAAAACCAGGGCGTCTGGGTGGCTCAGCCAGTTGAGCATCTGACTTTGGCTCAGCTCCTGATCTCATGCTTCATGGGTTCAAGCCTCACGCCGGGCTCTGTGCTGACAACTCAGGGCCTGGAGCCTTCTTCGGATTCTGTCTCCCTTGCTCTGTGCCCCTCCCCCACTCATGCTCCATTTCTCTCTCTCTGATCTGTCAAAAACATAAACATTAAAAAAAAATTTAAAAAAATAAGAGCGAACCATTAGGAGGGGGTTGCAGTAATGGGTTAAAGAAAATTGATTAGGGTGGTGCCGTGAGATCTGGGGCAATGAGAAGGTTCAGGATGTGTCCTGAAGAGAGAGGCCACTGAACTTGCTGATAAGCTGGCCACAGCTAGTGAGGAAAGAGAAGAACTGAGGGTGAATCTTGGAATTTGGGCCGGAAGAACTGATTGGCTGGTCACAGCGCTTATTGAAAGGCAGAGAAGTGGGTGGAAAATGGACTTCAAGTGGGAGTCAAGAGTGCGCACTGTTTGGGTCAGGTGTGAAGTATCTAGGGTCAGGTGTGAGGTTGGGGTCAGGTGTGAGGTATCTGGCAGGGTCCCGGGGAGGTGGTGAGGTTCACGAGCTTGGCATTTGTGCAAGTCTGCTGGGCTGCCTTAACAGCATGCCTTGGACGGACAGCTTGAACAATGGGAATTTGTTTTCTCACGGTTCTGGAAGGTGGAAGTCCGTGATGAGGTCCCGGGGTTGGTTTCTGGAGAGGCACCTTCTCTCTGTGTCCTCACACGGCGCTTCCTGCGTGTGCGCGAAGGGAGAGCTCTCCGGCATCTCCTCCCCTTCCTGTAAGGACACCTGTGCTGTCGGAGTGGGCCCCACCCTCGCTTCCAAGCTCCTTCCCAGGGCACCCAGAGCCCTCCCTCACCCGGCTCCGCTTCCCTCTTCACACCTCTTCCCACTTCCTGCTCTGCTCTCAGCGGACCCTTCCCACTTCTCTCGCGGTCACGCCATAGCTCAACTTCAGACTTACACAAATGCTGTTCCTTCACCAACAGTGCTTTCTCTACCTGGGGTGCAGAGCGGAGCCAACAAGGGCCAATCAGTGGGCAGGGTGGAGAGGAAAGGCAGAGGCAGGGTCAGAGCCAAGGTCCTCAGGGAAGGAAGACACCTGCTCAGAGAAGAGCAAGAACAATGTCATGGGACAGGTCAGACAAGGCCGCCAAGGCTAAGAATTGGGTCTTGACTGGTGGATGTAGAAAGAAAGGCATTTCATTCATCAGCGGCGGCTTAAAGAGGAGGGGTTGGCATGAGTGACGGGAAGCAGAAACCACACCGGGGATCCTGCTGGACCACTCGGGCTAGACACAGACTCTTTCCAGGAAGTACTGAAAGGTGTCTGGCAAGAAAGTCCTCCTTCCTCTTGAACCTGCTTCCACGGCATCTCTTATCTATGAAGGGCATTTGGCATAAATGATACTGATGGCTTTTCTCCACATTCATCTTTCTCACGTATGAAAGAGCACTTGTGCTCCAAACCAGGAAACACGGCACCAAATTACGTACTTTGTTCTCTGATTCTTCCTTATGCCTTCGTTTTCTTTGTTTGTTTGTTTATTTACTTATTTATCTATTTTTTATGCCTTCGTTTGAAATCCCCAAACCAGGAGGTGCTCAAACTTCAGTTATTCAACAAATACTTTTGGGGCATGCGCAAGGCTTCCAACACCGCCTGGTGAGGCTCGTGGGGAGGGAACGGTCAGCTGTGGTCAGTGTGACAACACGGAAGATGGGGCTGAAAATGGCCTCTGCGTTTGGCAACCAGGAAGTGCTCGATGTGCCTGCTGATTGACTTGTGGCCTGATGGCAGATAAAATAAGTGAGGAGAAAAAGTTCACGATGGGAAAATTCTTTTTGTGATGTGTTGAAGAATTTGGGGTTATTTAGTCTGATAGGAGAAAACTGATTTAGAAGCTGTTCTATGATATATATATATATATATATATATATATATATTTGCTTTGTAAAAAAATTTCTAAATTTATTTTTGAGAGACAGAAAGAGAACATGCACACAAGTGGGGGAGGGGCAGAGAGAGAGGGAGACACAGAATCCAAACCAGGCTCCAGGCTCCGAGCTGTCAGCACAGAGCCCGACGTGGGGCTCGAACTCACGAACCGTGAGATCATGACCTGAGCCGAAGTTGGACGCTTCACCTACTGAGCCACCCAGGTGCCCCTGTTTATTTGCTCTTATGTTCAAAGTATTTTTGTTCTTATTGCAAAACGATAAAATTTGAAAAACAAAACGCTTGTAGAAGTAATCAGTGAAAGTAATCTATAATTGCACTGCCAAGAGAGGAACAAGAGGCCTGTAGACATTTTGTCATACGTCCTTCCAGACTTCTAGTTACACATAGTTATGATTTTAAACAGAATCGTGTCACATGTTTACACTGTTTAAAACAATAGCTTTGGGGCGCCTGGGTGGCGCAGTCGGTTAGGCGTCCGACTTCAGCCAGGTCACGATCTCGCAGTCCATGAGTTCAAGCCCCGCATCAGGCTCTGGGCTGATGGCTCAGAGCCTGGAGCCTGTTTCCGATTCTGTGTCTCCCTCTCTCTCTGCCCCTCCCCCGTTCATGCTCTGTCTCTCTCTGTCCCAAAAAATAAATAAATAAATAAACATTGAAAAAAAATTTTAAAAATAAAACAATAGCTTTATCGAGATATAATTCATATATCAATACAATTCACCCATTTAAAATGTAAAATTCAGTGGTTTTGAGCATATTCACAGATGCGCTCAAGCGTCTGCACAGTGAGCTGGACGTTTTCGCCACCTCCAGAAGAAAACCCTCACCATTTAGCCATCACCCTGAACTCCTCCCCCAGCCCCAAGCAACCACGAATCTACTTTCCATCTAGATTTGTGGACATTCCACATGAATGGAATCATACAATATCAGGTCTGTTGTAACTGGCTTCTTTCACTGAGCATGTTTTTCTTTTTTTTTGTTTTTTTTTTTCAACGTTTATTTATTTTTGGGACAGAGAGAGACAGAGCATGAACGGGGGAGGGGCAGAGAGAGAGGGAGACACAGAATCGGAAACAGGCTCCAGGCTCTGAGCCATCAGCCCAGAGCCCGAGGCGGGGCTCGAACTCGCGGACCGCGAGATCGTGACCTGGCTGAAGTCGGACGCTTAACCGACTGCGCCACCCAGGCGCCCCTGAGCATGTTTTTCAAGTTCATCCATTTTGAGACGTGTCAGTACCTCATTCCTTTTTATGGTGAAATAAAATCTCATTGTATGAATATGCCACATTCTGTCTACCCATTTGTTAGTTGATGAACATTTAAGTTGCCTTGACTTTCTTGCTGCTACAAACACTGCTTCCGTGAACTTTTCATGTGGAAGATTTTATGTGGATGTATATTTTCACTTCTCCTGGCTGTGTACCACGAATGAATTGCTGGGTCATAGGGTGACTCTATGCCTGATCATTTGAGGAGCTGCAGACTGTCTTCCAGAGCAAATGCACCATTTTCCATTCTCATCAGCAGTGCATGAGGGTTTCGATTCCTCTACATCCTTGCCAGCACTTGTCCTCCTCTGTCTTTTTTATTCAAGGCCACGAAGACTTAGTCCTCTGTTTTCTTCTAAGAGTTTTGTAGGTTTAGCTCTTATATTTATATCTTGGGTCCATTTTGAGTTAACTTTTGTATGAGGTGGCAGAGAAGGGTGCGATTGTACTTTCTTGCATATGGCTGCCCAGGTGTTCAAGCACATTTGTTACAGAGACCATCCTTTCCCCATCAGATATCCTGGCACTCTAGCGTAAAATCAGTTGACCATAGTTGTGTGGGTTTATTTCTGGACTCTCATTTTTATTCCATTGACCTATGTGTCCACCCTCCTGCCAGTACCACACTGTCTTGATTACCGTTGCTTTAGTAAGTTTTAAAATTGGGAAATGTGCATTCTCTTACTTTGTTCTTTGTGAGGATTGTTTTGGTCATTCTGAGTCCTTTGAAATTCCATATGAATTTCACAATTTCTACAAAGAAGCCAGCTGAGATTCTGATAAGGATTGCGTGAGTCTATAAATCCATTTGGAGAGTATTGCCACTTTAACAATAGTAAGTTTTCCAATTCATGAACATGGGATGTATTTCCACTTAGATCTATTTAATTTCTGTCAATAACATTTTACAATTCTCAGAGTATAAAGTTTTAAACTTCATATTATTCCTAAGTATTTTTGATGCTATTGTGAATGGAATTTTAACTTCACGTTTTTGCTGTTTCATGCAAGTGAATAGAAATAAAATTGAGTTTTGTGTATTTGACCTTATATTCTGCAGCCTTGCTGAATACATTTATCAGTTCTAGTAGTTTTTTAGTGGATACTTTACGACTTTCTTTATACGATATCATGTCATCTCTGAATAGTTTTACTTCTTCCTCTTATTTCTTTTTCTTTCCCAATTGCCCTGTCTAGGACCTCGGGTGCAATGTTGAATACATAGGTGACAGTGACATCCTTGTTTTGTGTCTGATTTTGGCATGAAAACATCTAGTCTTTCACCAGTAAGTATGATGTTGATGGTGGGTTTTGTTTATTTTTAGTATTCTTTACTGGGTTGAAGAATTTCTTTTCTATTTATGGTTTGTTCACTGTTTTTATTAAGAAAAGTTGTTGAATTTTCTCAAATGATTTTTCTGTATCTTTTGAGATGATTCTGTGGTTTGAGGGTTTTTTTTTATTCTATTGATATGGTTTATTACATTAATTGATATTCCAATGTTAAACCAGCCTTATGTTTTTGTAATAAATCCCACTTGATCATAGTGTAGAATTCTTTTTATGTGTTTTGTGTTCCACTTACTAAAAAGTAC
Organism: Lynx rufus; assembly: GCF_022079265.1. NCBI lineage: Eukaryota > Metazoa > Chordata > Mammalia > Carnivora > Felidae > Lynx > Lynx rufus. The sequence continues at coordinate 909,362 of NW_025814889.1, forward strand.
TCCCTTGTTGAGAATTTTTATACTCATAAGAGATATTGAGCTATAGTTTTCTGGTGATGTCTTTGGTTTTGGTATCAGAGTAATATTGCCTTCACAGATTGACTTGAGAAGTATTCCTTCATCTTCTACTTTTGGAAGAATTTTTGAAGAACTGGTATTGATTCTTCCTTAAATATTGAGTAAAATTCACCAGCAACGCTATTTGGACCTGGGCTTTGCTTTGTGCATAGTTTGTGAATACTGATTCAGCCTCCTTACTTGTTACAGATATAGTCACATCGTCTATTTCCTCTTGAGTCTGTTTTGGTAGTGTGTATCTTTCAGGAATTTTCCCATTTCAATTGAATTATCTAATTTACTGGCATAAAATCGTTCATAGTATTCCTTTACAACCTTTTTATTTCTGTAAAGTCAGTCATAATATTTCCATCTTTCACATATGGATGTAGTAATAGGACTAGTTCTTGTTTTCTTGGTAAATCTAGACAAAGACTTGTCAAGTTTATAAATGTTCTTAAAGAAACAGCTTTTGTTTCCATTGATTTTCTTGATTTTTTTCTATTTTTCTATTTCATTCATTTTCACTCTAATCTTCATTTCTTTCTTTCTCCTTTAGATTCAGTTTGCTCCTCTTTTTCTGGTGTGTAAGGTGAGAGGTAGTTTACATATTTGAGATATTTCTTCTTTTTTTAATACAAACATTTACAGCTATAAATTTCCCTCCAAATATTGATTTAGTTGCATCCTTCAAGTTTTGGTGTGTCTCATCTTCATTTTCATTTATCTCAAAGTATTTTCAGATTTCCCTCTGAATTTCTTCTTTGGCTCATTGGTTATTTAGGAGTCTGTTGTTTAATTTTCACATACTTATGACTTTATAAGTTTCTTTCTGTTATTGGTTTATAATTTCATCCCATTGTGGCAGGAGAACATACTTTGTATTGTTTTTATCTTTAAAATATATTGATGTTTGTTTTATGGTTTAACCTATGGTCTATCCTGGAGAATGTTTTCTGTGCACTTGAGAAGAATGTATAGTCTACTAGTATGGGGTCAGGTGTTTTATAAGATGTCTGTTAGGTCTCCCTGGTATATCCTATTGTTCAAGTCTTCTATTTCCTTGTTATTCTTTGCCTAGTTTTTCTATTCATAGTTGGAAATGGGTATTGAATTCTCCACGTACTGTCAAATTGTGTATTTCTCCATTTCTGTTAATTTTTCCTTCATACATTTTGGTGTTCTGTCATCAGATGTATATATGTTTATAATTGTTTCTTCCTAATGGATTGGCTCTTTTGTCATTTTAAGTGTCTCTGTCTCTAGTAACATTTTTGTTTTGGAGTCTATTTTGTCAGACATTCCATGTTCATGGATTGGAAGAACAAATTGTTAAAATATCTATACTACCCAAAGTGGCCTACCCATTTAATTCAATCCCTATGGAAATACCAAGAGTATTTTTCACAGAGCTAGAACAAACAATCCTAAAATGTGTGTGACACCACAGAAGACCTTGAATAGCCAAAGCAACCTTGAAAAAGAAAAGCAAAGCTGAAGGCATCATAATTCTGGACTTCAGTTATATTACAAAGCTGTTGTGATCAAAACAGTATGATACTGGCACAACAATAGACAAATAGATCAATAGGACAGAATAGGAAACCCAGAAATGAACCCACGACTATATGGTCAATTAATCTTCGACTACACAGGAGAGACAATCCGATGGGAAACAGACAGTCTTCTCAACAATAGTGTTGGGAGAACTGGACAGCAACATGTGAAAGAAGGAAACTGGGCCACTTTCTTACATCATACACAAAAATAAATCCAAAATGGGGGCTCCTGGGTGGCTCAGTTGGTTGAGCATCATGCTCTGTCTCATGCTCTCTCTCTCTCTCTCTCTCTGTCAAAAATGAATAAACATTGGGGCGCCTGGGTGGCGCAGTCGGTTAAGCGTCCGACTTCAGCCAGGTCACGATCTCGCGCTCCGTGAGTTCGAGCCCCGCGTCAGGCTCTGGGCTGATGGCTCAGAGCCTGGAGCCTGTTTCCGGTTCTGTGTCTCCCTCTCTCTCTGCCCCTCCCCCATTCGTGCTCTGTCTCTCTCTGTCCCAGAAATAAATAAACGTTGAAAAAAAAATTTAAAAAAAAAAAAATGAATAAACATTAAAAAAATAAATAAATCCAAAATGGATGAAATACCTAAAGGTTAGACCTGAAACCATAAAAATGCTAGGAGAGAAAACAGGCAGTAACTTCTTTGACTTTGGTCATAGCAACTTCTTTCCAGATATGTCTCCTGGGGCAAGAGAAACAAAAGAAAAAGAAACTATTGCAACTACATCAAACAAAATAAAACAAAACAAAACCCTTCTGCACAGTGAAGGAGACAATGAACAAAACTAAAAGACAACCTACAGAGTGGGGGAAGATATTTGCAAATGACATATCTGATGAAGGGTTAGTATCCAAAATATACGAAGAATTTATAGGGGCACCTGGGTGGCTCAGTCAGTTATGTCTCAAACTCTTGATTTCAGCTCAGGTCATGATCTCACGGTTCGTGGGTTTGAGGCATGCGTTGGGCTCTGCGCTGATGGTGTGAACCCTGCTTGAGATTCTTTCTCTCCCTGTCATTCTGCCCTTCCTCTGCTCTCTCTCCTCTCTCAAAATGAAAAAATAAACTTAAAAAAACCTGAAGTCTATCCATAAAAAAAAGAAATCATCACTTCTAAAAAAATAATAATTTCTAAAACTCAACACCCCAAAAATGAATAATGTCATTTAAAAATGGGCAGGAGACACGAATAGACACTTCTCCAAAGAAGCCATCCAGGTGGCCAACAGACACATGAAAAGATGCTCAACATCATTCATCATCAGGAAAATGCAAATCCAAACCACAGTGAGATTCCACCTCACATCAGTGAGAATGGCTAACATCAACAATGTAGAAACAACAGGTGCTGGTGAGGATGTGGAGAAAGGGGAACACTTGTGCTCTGTTGGTGGGAATGCAAACTGGTGCAGCTGCTCTGGAGAACAGTGTGGAGGTTCCTCAAAAAGTTAAAAATAGAACTACCTGGGGGACATCTGGGTGGTTTGGCTCAGGCCATGATCGGGTTTGTGAATTCGTGCCTCGCATCAGGGTCCATGCTGACAGTATGGAGCCTGCTTGGGATTCTCTCTCTCTCCCTCTCTCTCTCTGCTCCTCCCACATGTTCTCTCTTTCTCTCTCTCTCAAAATAAGTTAATAAACTTAAAAAAAAATAGAACTATCCTGGGTGCCTGAGTGGCTCCGTTGGCTAAGCGTCCAACTTCAGCTCAGGTCATGATCTCATGGTTCACTGCCGTCAGCACAGAGCCTGCTTCAGATCCTCTGTCCCACTCTGTCTCTGCCCCCACCCCACTTTCTCTCTCTCAAAAATAAACATTAAAAAAAATAGAACTACTTTTTGATCCAGCAATTGCACTACCAGGAATTTACTCGAAGAATATAAAACTACTAATTCAAGGGGTACATACACCCCAATGTGTTTTTTTAACCCTAGAAGTATCGTGGCCTAGCACCCCAATGTTTCAGCAACATTATATACAATAGCCAAATTATGGAAACAGCCCAAGTGTCCATTGATTGATGAATGGGTAAACAAAATGTGGTATATATATATATATATATATATATATATATATATATGATGGAATATTACTCAGGCATAAAAATGAATGAAATCTTGCCATTTGCAATGACATGAATGGAGCTAGAGAGTATTATGCTAAGTGAAATAAGTCAGCCAGAGAAAGACAGATACCATAGGATCTTACTCATATGTGGAATTTAAGAAACAAATGAGCAAAGAGGAAAAAAAAGGAAAGAGAGAGAGGCAAACCAAGAAACAGAGTTAACTATAGAGAACAAACTGCTGGTCACCAGAGGGGAGGCGGGTGGGGGATGGGTGAACTAGGTGATGGGGACTCAGGATGCCCCTGTCGTTATGATGCACCGGGTGACGTAGGGAAGTGTTGAATCACTACATTGTACACCTGAAACTAAGATAACATTGTACGTTAACTAACTAGAATTAAAATAAGAACTTTAAAAAAATGAAGCCCATTTTGTCTAATGTCACAATAGCCACTCCAGCTTTCTGTGGTTACTATATGCATGATACATCTTTTTCCATTATTTTACTTTCAATCTATGTCTATCTTTGAATCTAAAGGGAGTCTCTTGTGACAGCATAATATTGGACCTTGCTTTTTAACATCTAACTTGACAAGATCTTTATTGCCTTTATTTACTGGATTGTTTAACCCATTCGCATTTAATGTTATTGGCATGGTTGGATTTACGTCTACCATCTTACTTTTTGCTTCGTATGTGTCTCACGTCTTCTTTGTTCCACTATTACTCCTTCAATGTTTTCTTTTGCGTTGAGTAAATGTTTCTAATGTAACAGTTAATTTCTTTACTGATTTTCATTGTACAGTTTTGAGTTATTTCCTTAATGGTTGCTCTGGGGCTTACCATATGCATCTAGTCAGAATCGACTTCAGATTTATTGTTTTTATTTTATTTTTGAGACAGAGAGAGACAGAGCATGAGCAGGGGAGGGGCAGAAAGAGAGGGAGACACAGAATCCAAAGCAGGCTCCGGGCTCTGAGCTGTCAGCACAGAGCCCGACGTGGAGCCTGAACTCACAGACCGCGAGATCATGACCCGAGCTGAAGTCGGACGCTCACCCAACTGAGCCACGCAGGCGCCCCCAACTTCAGATTTATAATAATTCCAGTGAGATAAAGAAATGTTCCTCCTGTATAGCTCTATTCCCTATCCCACCTTCCTGTGGTATAAGTTAAATACGTGTTATTTCTGTAAACCTCACAGAGCCAACAACATTTTGTTGTTATTATTGCCTTATAAAATGTTGTGTACATTAAGGCCTAAGTAAGAAGAGAGAGTGATCAGCGTGCCTGGGTGGCTCAGTCAGTTGAGCATCTGACTCAATTTTGGCTCAGGTCATGATCTCACGGTTGGGGAATGAGCCCGGCCTCGGGCTTCACGTTGAGCATGGAGTCTGCTTAAGATTCTCTCTGTCCCTCTGTCCTCTCCTCTGCTCACTCTTTCTCCCTAAAAAAAGAGAGAAAGAGTGATCATACGTTTTGTTATATTAGGCTTTTTATTTCATCTCTGATTATCTTCATTCTATTCTGAAGGAAACATGTTCTATTCTATGGAAACGTGTCCTGACCGCAACACGGCTTTGCTGTGACTCTTCCCTTTTGTGCTGTTGTTGCAAATTTATATTACATTTCTATATGTTGTCGTGCTAACGATACATCATACACCTATGTTTATATACTCGCTTTTTAAATTAGTTAAGAAAAGAAAGTAAATATGCATTCATATGATCATAATTATGTGATTGTCTTTACTATGCTTTTTGTTCTGGTGTGTATGCAGATTTGAATTATCATTACTTGCTTTCAAGACTTCCTTTAGTGTCTCTTATAAGGCCATACACTGGCAACACATTCTCTCAGCTTTTGTTCATTTGGGAAAGTCTCTCTTTCACCTTCACCTAAAGAGAGAGGAATCCTGTTAGCATTTTTCTCCTTGAGCCACTTGCGAAGTATACTCCTTCTGACTTCCACTGCTTCTACTTCTGGAAGATGTCAGCTGTCAATCTTACCGGGGTTCGCTTGTAAGTGACGAGGTTTTTTTGTGCTTTCAAGATTTCCTCCTTGTCCTTAGCTTTCAGCACTTTTAGTATGATGTGTCTATTGTGGGACTCTGTATTTATCCCACTTAGAGTTTATTGAATTCCGTTTGGGAGGTTTCAGCCGTTACTTCTTTGGATATTCTTTCTGCTTCTTTCTCTTTTGCCCTTCTATTTCCATTACATGTATGCTGGTGCCCTGAATATTGTCCTACCCATTTTCCAAGGCTGTATTCGTATTTTTTAATAATTATTTCCCTGTTCTTTAGATTGCATAATCGGTATTGGTCTGCCTTGAAGTGTGCTTTTTCTGCCGGTTCTAATTTACCTTCTAGTGAATGTTTCATTTTAGTTGTTGCAGTTATCAACTTCAGAATTCCTATTATTTATTTATTTATTGAAAATAATTTTTAATTTTTTTAGCATTTATTCATTCTGGAGAGACAGAGTGAGCAGGGGAGGGGGAGAGAGAGGGAGACACAGGAGCTGAAGCAGACTCCAGGCTCTGAGCTGTCAGCACAGAGCCCAACACGGGGCTCGAACTCACGAATTGTGAGATCATGACCTGAACCGAAGTCGGACACTTAACTGACTGAGCCACCCAGGAACCCCTCAAAATTTCCATTTTTTAAATTATTTCTAGCTCTTTATTGGTATTTTCTCTTTCATGGCATTGTCATCATACCTACCTTTACTTTGTAAATTATAGTTTCCTTTAGCTCTGTGAACACATTTATAATGGCCACTTTGAGATTTGGTTAGCACCTGGTCTCATCACTCTCACAGGCAATTTCTGTCACTTGGTTTTCTCTTCTTTTCTTTCTTTTTCCTTTTCTCTCTTTCCTTTTCTTTCTTCTTCCCTTTTTTTGGTGTCTGGTTCATATTTTCCTTTGCATGTGTTCTAATTGCAATGTCTATTTGTCCGGGTTTTTTCCTGCCTTATTTTTTCATGTAGCAACATAACCTTAATATTTTCCTGTCAGAAAAAGAGTCTTTGGTATGATTTTATATGGCTGTGGAATATATTGCTTATGAATGAGTGCCCCAATTTTTTCAGCCCACTCTCCATATTTGGGCCTTTCCCACTTTAAGTTTTCATTAAGCAAACTTATTTTCTATTTGTATTTTTCCACAAACACAAAAACAGATGATCAGCTCTTCTGTCTCCTTCTCCAAACAGGATAGAAAATTATGGTCTTTTTTTAAAAAAATTTTTTTTAACATTTATTCATTTTTTGATAGAGAGAGCGTGAGCAGGGGAGGGGCAGAGAGAGAGGGAGACACAGAATCCGAAGCAGGTTCCAGGCTCTGAGCTGTCAGCACAGAGCCGGACGTGGGGCTCAAACTCACAGACTGCGAGATCATGACCTGAGCCAAAGTCGGACACTCAACCGAGCCACCCAGGCGCCCCGAAAATTATGGTCTTAAAGTGTAACAAAGATGATAGAATTTAGACACTGAGACAACTATGTAGTTATAGAATATAAGCATTGATAGACCTGTTCAAAGACTTGTTCAATCCTTTTTTATTTCCTTCTGGACTCTCAGACGTGGCTTTGTTTCTCAAAGGGGATGCTGACGACATTCTTGGGGAGGCCATGCTTTCCACGTTCCACGGTGTTTCGTGGCCCTGTCCCTCCCATTGAAGTCAGCACTGCTTCCCAGCTAGCGTGACCACAAAATCCCCCTTTCCCTTTGACCAAACGTCATTGAAAGTCACTGGGCTACCTGCTGTGACAGCGTACTTTCGGTCTTGATGGTGGGTGAGGGGATGGAGAAGAGACACCTGCCCAGGGCGGCAGCCTAGTGTGCTGAAACGCCGTGACTTCAGGCCCGCTGGGGCGGCACAGAGGCAGGGCTCACGTGCTCAATCCGCAAACAAGCTTATGAGATAGGTGTCCCTCCAACACGGCGTGTGTGAGGAGACCGAGGCTCCGAGGCAGGGAAAGTGACCGCAGTTCCACAACTGATGAGTCACCGAATCGCAGTCTGACCTCTACCAGCCCCGTGGACCGGGGTCGACAGCCACTCCCTCTGTGGTGTCAGGCGGAGGTCCTGCGTCCCCAGCACAGTGTCGATTCAACAGGACTTGTTGCTAATGCGCTTCTTGTTCCGATTGCTCACGTTCATATGTATGTTGTGCTTCAAAGTGAAAACAAAACAGAACAGAAAAAGGGGAGTGTTTATGTCGAACAACTTTTTAAAGGTCTGATCATAAGTAGACAAGAGAGAAAGGAATCAAAGCATCAAAACCATAAGATCAAAGCCTAGAAAACCAAGTTCTGGAGGGGTAAAACTTGCATACTTAGGAGGATTGGGAAAGCATTCGCTTCTCATCTGCAGTTGATTTCTTTATTTGTGGGGCACGGATAATAATGTTCTTCATGAGCCAAATTATCCTTATTTATTTATTTATTTATTTAATGTTTATTTATTTTGTGAGAGAGAGCAAGTGTGAGTGGGGGAGGGGCAGAGAGAGAAGGAAAGAGAATCCCAAGCAGACTCCGCGCTGACAGCACAGAGCCCGAGGCGGGGCTCGAACTCACGAACTGTGAGATTATGACCTGAGCCGAAGTCCGATGTTCAACCACCCGGGGGGCCCCTAAATTATCCTCTTTGAAAACATTTATTTTTTCAACTTCCGAATGTGTCCGCTCAGCACTTCTTCTCATTCTTCCCTTCCCTGATTTTTCTTACCGTTCCACCATGGAGAGCGAGCGTGTGGTGATTTGTTCCCTGCGCCTCTGGAAATACCTGTCCGGCAAGTGGCTCCCTGAGACCCCGTCCTCATCAAGGCCACATGTAACCCTGCAGCCTGAGGGGAGATCTGAGACCCGAGGGGAAGAAGGCCGGCTTCACAGAGCGTAGAGCGCCTTGTCCCCATCCTGACGCGCTGGCTTTCCCTCTGCAGCCCGTCTACCGTCCAGGGGCTCCTTCGGGTCTGCCCTGATGGACGTGTGATGCACGAACCATCCTCAGCTCTTCCTGTCCGGCTCTCGCTGCCATCCTTCCCTGGCACCCTGGGCCTTGGCGAGGCCTCTCATTTCATCCCTAAAGTCCCAGGCCGCTGGCAGCAGCGGTCCTGTGATAGTCTTGGCCAATGCTGACCAAAGACGCGGCCCCAAAGTAATGGAACTTCGAGAACCACAGATAGAATCGATGCTTGCACCGGATCAGGGCCTTTTCTTCACTGAAAATAAAAGGAAGTTTATCCTCCGTTTTTCCAGGCTCCTCTGCAAATGGAGACCAGTTGTACCTGCCCAACAGGGTGTCTCTAGGTTGAATTGACACTTACGTGTCTGAAAGCCTTGTGTTGTGTTTCTGCACGGAGGGAACTTAGGAAGGGATTAAAAGATGGTGCCTGGGCGGCTCAGTGGTTAAGCATCCGACTTTGGTTCGGGTCATGATCTCACGGTTCATGGATTCAAGCCCCACGTCGGGCTCTGTGCTGACAGCGCAGAGCCTGGAGCTGCTTAGGATTCTGTGTCTCCCTCTCTGCCCCTCCCCCACTGTCACTCTGTCTCTCTGTCTCTGTCTCTCTCTGTCTCAAAAATAAATAAACGCTAAAAAAATTTTTAATAAAAAAAAGGAAGATACTAAAGATAAGGTAGGTGGGAAACCGACCCTGCCCAGGGATAATCATACGGAAACTTCCTCTCTTTAAGGCAGAAAACTGGCTTTTAAGTAACTAATTATCCTCTGACAAGGCATAACAATTTCCCCACCAAGAAAGCAGTGTCCTTGCTCACCTGGGTGAGCTCATTTTCTCACGCACTTTCGTTGTTATATTACAGCTTTACTCTTCAGGACAACTCAGTTCACTTTTGCCAACCATCATACCTGCAGTGAAACCCGGTGCTCTGGTAGCTTTAGAGCTGACTGGTAACAAATGAACATCTTTTCTGGGGAGCATGGATTGGACTACATTTACTGCTAGCCACTGAGCTGCCGTCGGAAGATAATTCTACTCTCGACAGGTGTCCACTTTTTTACTTTCTTTTTAAAACCAGGAAGGATGGGGTGCTTGGGTGGCTCAGTCGGTTAAGCGGCCGACTTCAGCTCAGGTCAGGATCTTACAGTCCGTGAGTTCGAGCCCCGCATCGGGCTCTGTGCTGACCGCTCAGAGCCTGGAGCCTGTTTCAGATTCTGTGTCTCCCTCTCTCTCTGACCCTCCCCCGTTCATGCTCTGTCTCTCTCTGTCTCAAAAATAAATAAACGTTAAAAAAAAAAAATTTAAAACCAGGAAGGAGCTTGGGGCACCTGGGTGGCTCGGTCGGTTGGGCGCCGGACTTCAGCTCAGGTCATGATCTCACGGTTCGTGGGTTCGAGCCCCACGTCGGGCTCTGTGCTGACAGCTCAGAGCCTGGAGCCTGCTTGGGATTCTGTGTCTCCCTCTCTCTCTCTGCTCCTTCTCAGCTCACACTCTGTGTCTCTCTCAAAAATAAATAAACATTAAAAAAAAAAAACAGGAAGGAGCTTGAGACTGTTGGGGAACCACTCAGAACCCCAGAATTAGTCTGAAGGTGACTTAAAAATTTTTTTAATGTTTGTTTTTGAGATACAGAGAGACCGAGCGTGAGCAGGGGAGGGACAGAGAGAGGGAGACAGAATCCGAAGCACGCTCCAGGCTCTGAGCTGTCAGCACAGAGTCCCATGCGGGGCTCGAACTCACAACCTGAGTTGAGATCACAACCTGAGCACCCAGGCTCCCCCAGTATGAAGATTATTTTAAACTCAAGACATTCGATCTAATGGATGTAGAAAGAAGCCTCCTCAAAGCTTGCCTTCCCTGACAAAAAGCAGCACCTTCTGGGAAAATGACTTCCCCCCGGGGGCGGGGGGGGGGGGGGGGACTACTAATCCCAGCAGAGAGATCAGGGGTAAACCTACGGAAAATCCTGTCCGGGAGAGTCTCGTGGCGAGGCCATGAAGAAGACAGAAAGACCACTCACACCTGCACAGATGAACATTATCTCAGACTTCTTATCTCCTGTTTGTTTTCCTAAAAACGATCTGTCTTTCCTAAAGAAACCTGTTTGCTCTTCCCACTGGAGGCCTTCCTCCCCTCCCTTTCCTACTAAGTCGGGCACACAAGCACCCCCCCTCCGTGCGCTCCTCCTCACCAAACCTCCCCAGGTGTGCACGTTGCAGGCCTAAAGAAACTCTTCTCTTCTTTGGCTCATCTGTTTTTTGTCAGTTTAATTCCGAGTCTCCCGGGAAAAGCCGTTCCCCTTCCAACCTGGCAGATCTGAGCTTTGCACCTCCAGAGGGCTTTAGGTGTCCTTTTCATCTCCTGAAGGGAAATGAACACAAACGTTGTGAGTGGGGCAGGGATGGGAAGGCGGCCGAGTTCTGAGAGATCTGGAATCAGAAGTGAGCCTGCCTCTCTCACCTGCCCCCTTCTCCTTCTTCATTCATTTTCGCCACACGCCCCTTATTCCCCGGGTTTGCATTTCTCAGCATGAGTGTGTGCTCGGAGGACCACCCGTCCTGGATTCCTGGGGAGCTGGATAAAATGCACATCACTAGGCCCTGCCTCAGACACACAGAATCAGAATCACCTGCAAAGGGCTCTGGGGGTTTGCACGTGTTATGGGCTCTCCAGGTGACTCTTGGATGTATGAAAATTTCATAATTCCTCTGGCATCTGGAAAGAAACTTAGGAAATTTAAAAATGAATGTGTCATCGTCCCCATCCTCCAGGAGTTCACGAATTCACCTAACAAAGAAGAAAAGATGGGCAGAATGATAGCATGGGGGACAATGGTGCTAAGTCTCATTGAAGCTCTACGGAATATAAAATGTAGATGCCCATATTTATAAACTTGTCCACAAGCCTGGATTTCATTAGGTTTTTTTTTTAAATAAAATTTATTTATTATTTCAGGGTGGGGGGGGAGCACAAGCAGGGGATGGACAGAGACACACACACAGAGTGTGAGCAGGGGAGGGTCAGAGAGAGAGGGAGACACAGAATCTGAAGCAGGCTCCAGGCTCGGAGCTGTCAGCACAGAGCCCGATGCGGGGCTCGAACTCATGAGCCATGAGATCATGACCTGAGCCGAAGTCAGACGTTTAACCGACTGAGCCACCCAGGCACCCTGATTCTGTAATTCTAAGACAGCCCACATTCTCAAACAGCTTATAATCTAATCCAAGAGACCAAAAATGCAGCAGAAGATATGAGGGAATTAGCAAATTACAGACACTCGTGTGTAAGCAAAAGAAAACTAAAGAAGAACAAGTTAAAACTATGTCATTTGGGGCCATTTCTCCACTAAGCAGCTGCCGGGGAGGAGACCACGGATGAGGCCGCTGTTGATTCAGCCGGGTGTTCAGCACATGCTTGTGCGGGGGCTGCTAGGCTCTTGGCCCTGGCGGTGAGGAGGGGGTGTGCACTGGGCGACAACTGTCAGGCCTCGGGGTGGATCTGTGGACTTCGTGACTCACCCCGAGCTTGGAGCATAGCGTTGTTTGAAGAGTGGAAAGGAGCCCAGGGGCTTCCTTGACGTGAAGGCTCGGTTTTTCCTGTGCTCCTGTCTGAATCTTCAGATGACAGGAGGCAGAGAGGGAGAGAAGGAGGAGGGGGAGGAAAAGGGGAGAGAAGAATGTGGTGCAGGTCCCTACAGAGAAAGGGGACAGGAAGCCAGAGCAAGGAGGCTGTGGGGGCCGGGAAACAGACTGAGGAGTGGTGACGGGTTCCTCAGGCCCAGAACAGCTGACGCTGCGAGGGAGGCCAGCAGGCAAGCACTCACACCACAGCACCGGAATGGCACGGAAGCGGACGGCGGCAGGGGCCCAGGAAGGCAGGGACCAGGTCGGCCTCAAAGCAAAAGGCTCCTGGGAAACTTGAGGTCCCTTCCCTCCACCTGTCGCAGGAAGGCAGCTGAGGCCTGGAGAAGGCTTGCTGCCTGGTTGGGGTCACAGAGAAGGTCTCTCCCGGAGTGGGTTAAGTGAGCGGCCTCAGGACTGTGTCATCCTCACAAGATGTGAGAAATGTCCACAGTTCCTAAGTGAGGGCCCGTGGCACCTCCTCAGCGGTCCATCCGATGGTGACCACGCACACGGAGCTACCAACAGCCCACCAGCCCTGCTCTTATGAGTGGACAGCCCAGAACTATCAGACTCTGGAGGAGAGCACCCAACATCGAATTCAGACACCAGAACAAGGAGGAGAAAGACACAAACATCCAGAGAAAATAGACACAATGCAGGGGGAAGAAATGAAAATGCTTGAATTCGCATCCTCAGAGAGAGGAGAGTAGATATCGCACTCATGAAACAAGAACAGAATGCCTTAAAAAGGAGCACCCGGAAAGGCATGAAAAGGGGGGAAAGCTTTTGTAAAACAAAACAAAACAAAACAAAGAACCTCCAATAGCATAAATGCCGAGCTCGGCAGCAGAATTGTTGGAAGGTGAATTTTTTTAAATTCTCAAAATCCGAAGAGGAAAGGGGTGAGAAAGAGCGAGGTAACAGGACACACTCGTGCTGCGGGGACCGGCGAGAGTTCTCAGGAAAAGGAGTCCCGGCCAAAACGGGGAACAGGTCCATCCGGAGGGGTGAGGGGCACCTGCAGGCGTTGGGGAACTCCGGCTGGGGCCTGAGTGCCTGCTGCGACGTGATGCCGCCCACTACAGCCCTGGGCGTCAGGAGGTCGTGCATGAGGCCCCAGCACTCTGAGGGCACTTTGCATCCAGACACGTCACTATCGAGATCTGCAGACGTGGAGGGTCTCCACACCCTGACCTCGCACGCACTCCCTCAGGAAGCCAGGGGAGGGATGGGAGTAAACAGGAAGCACAGCACCCGGGATCTGGAACGAGGAACCTGACGCAGTTGACAAGAAGCCATGCCGCCACTCCTGGGTGGGCCCTGGGTACAGTCGTGCAGACGGGGGCAGGAGGACCGAGGCCTGCGGGACCTCAGCACAGAGAAGGTGAGACAGCGAAGGCCAGGTGTGTCTGTGCCCGTGAGGGAGACGGCTGTGCTCACGGTGGAGCGTGCAGTGAGTTCATGACGAGTGCGCGGAAGGTTGAACAACTGAAAGACCAAGACAGTTACTCACTTCGGGGAGAAAAAATGTGCAAGAAAGGAAATGGAGTCGTAGTTTTCCATGTGGATAGTGTTTACACAGAGAGAAGGCAAAGAACCAAATATTTAGGAGGGAGCACGTTGAGAACTCATGGCTGGGGCATGTGTGCTCATATGCGTGTGTGCTCGTGTGTGCATGTGTGTGTGTGTGTGTGCTCGTGTGCACGTGTGCTTGTGTGTGCACCTGTGTGAGCATGTGTGTGCGCTTGTGTGCATGTGTGCATGTGTGTGCACCTGTGTGTGCTTGTGCGTGCACCTGTGTGTGCACATGTGCGCGTCTGTGTGTGCCTGTGTGCATGCCTGTGTGTGCCTGTGTGTGCCTGTGTGCGTGCCTGTGTGTGCTCGTGTGTGCACCTGTGTGTGCGTGTGTGCCTGTGCGTGCTCCTATGTGCACGTGTGTGCCGGTGCCTGTGTGTGTGTGCATGTGTGCTCGTGTGTGTGCACCTGTGTGTGTGCATGCGTGTGCACATGCAATGAACAGCCAAAATCCCAGCACACAAAATGAAAGTCAGTGGATAATGCCTGAAACAAAGGAAGCGAGAGGTAGCACGATAAGTGCTTTTTCAGGGCCAAATTGGGTGAATCAGCCTCACTGGTCCCGGCGTGGCCTGGACATCACCGTGTTTAAAGCCCCTGAGTGATTCTATGTGCCGCCAAGATTAAGAACCCGGTTGAGGGCAGAGATTTCCTGTGGGCCAGGGAGGCGGAGAAGAACCCCCCCAGCCCATGGGCGTCTCTCGGCAGCCTGTGCTTCTCCGCGACACACCTTCTCGGGGAGAAAGAATGTCTGGGTGTTCTATGGAGGCACCCCGTCCCCATGTTGATTGGGAAGGGAGGGGGCAGAGATAATGAGGTAGTTACCGGTCACCTGCACGGTCCGAGCCCTGTGTGGGGTGAGCTGCACACAGTACTCCCCATGGAGGTCACGTGGGGATGGGGTGCAGACACTGGTCCGCCGCTCTCCACAGGTGCACCCTGGCCCCCGAGCACTGGGCGTGGGGGGTGCCTCCCAGGAAGGACAGAGGCCACGGTGGTTAGCGAGAGGGCGGAGGCTACGCCTGCTGGCCCAGGTACCCGGCTCTGCCGAGCCTGTGGTGAAAAGTTCTCAGTAGAGCAGGCTGTCTTCTTGTGCGGTGTTTCCCAGCGCAGGGCTGAAGCAGGGAGGTGGAAATCGACCCGAGAAGGATTTTGACTCAATCAAAAATAAAAACATTTCTCCCCCTTCCTCTCTCTCCCCCCTTCCTTCCATATATCGTGTAATATATGCTCATAGCGCTCAGGAAAACTATTCAAGCAGAGGCTTTTAGCAACAGGGAGAAATTTAGATTCAATATCCGCGGAGATCTTCTCTGTCTCCAAGACCCTATAATCCTCAGGCATGAACGCTTCGTTAATGTGGAACCTGGTAATTTGTAGTAACCATACGGGCTCCAGCCGTAGTGTAGCTTCAAGCTAATAAAAAGGCTTTCTAAAGCAAGTCCTGTTACTTGAGAGCAAATTGAGGCCAAACGTTATAGCGATGCCAGACGAACAATTTGTATGCTAATTAAAATAGTTCTTAGAAAGTTTCCAAAGAATTTTGTTCTCCTTGGCAACCCTCTATTAGCGAATTTTGGTTAAGGTACTCGACTTCCCGCTAATTCCATCGGCCTTTCCTCCAATTAGCCCCAAACTGATAGGGTTTAGCCCCACGTGGGCATCTCAACTGTGGACGCAGAGAGAAGGTTTTACCGAGTTGCTCCCAATCAAACAAACACAGAGACAAGTCACGGAAGGTGGAGAGGCCGAGCCCCCTCAAAGCCCGGCGTGTGACAGCTCCACCCGCTTTTGGTGATTTCCGAAATGCTGAAACTCCTTGGGATCCGAGGAGCGCGGCCGACAAACCGAAGGGACGCAGACGGCTTCTCTCAGAAGCGAGGCAGCCACGGAGGAGAGCTTCACGGGGGGCCGCTCCAAGCGACACTCCGGAGAAGGTGCTGGAAGAGAGTGTGCAGTTGCGTGTTGGCTGCAGTCTCGAGGGGCGACCGCACGAGGCGGGTGGGGGACGGACGCACTGTCACGCAATTACCGTGTGTCGTCCAGAGGGCGCGCTCGCCCGGCTCCGCGATTCGCATCCTGGGTCACACCACGCCTGCGCTCCACGGGTGTTGGCACCATACGTTAAAAGGCGTGACAAGCGGTAGCAGGTTGAGACAGGGATGGAAAAGTTGGAAACTCTGTTTTGGGGGAATCAGTGAAGGCACCAGGAATGGTTTCTGAACTGGGTGGTAGCATTTGAGACAAACATGATAGGTAGTGACAAATACTCGGAAGGAAATGGAGAAAAGGGTTTATTTGTGCTTCGTGTGGCAGTTAAAACTTGTGTTTGGGCCTCTGTGTTTACCTTCCTCTCCGGCCTCCCTGCTGCCCCGCCACACTTCGGGCAAGTGTGCAAGTGGAATTTCATTGCCTGGGGCTGTGCCAGGAGGCTGGATGACAAGGGCCCTCCCTGACTTTTATGGAAGCTGGTAAGAAATTCAACAGTTTCCTGTGGTAGGGTAGACAGGAGTGGTACTTTCAAGAAGTAGGTACTTTTAGGAGAGGGGCACCTGGGTGGCTCAGTCGATTAAGCGTCCAACTCTTGGTTCAGACTCAGGTCGTGATCTCACGGTTCATGAGTTCGAGCCCTACATTGGGCTCTGTGCTGACAGCATGGAGCCTGCTTTGGATTCTCTCTCTCCCTCTCTCTCTCTCTATGCCCCTCCTCTGCTGTCTCTCTCTCTCTCTCTCTCTCACTGAAAATAAATAAATAAACTAAAAAAAAAAAAAAAGAATTAGGAGGAAAAGATATCCTGGGAGGAATAGAACAGGTGTAGGTGACCTGCCTCGTGTTACTAACCTGCCCCCCTCCATGAAGGTGCCCTGGGAGGTGGCAGGACCTGGGATGGCCGAGCAGCCCCACCCACAACGGCCCCAACGGGACCCTGAGCATTCCACTGGCAACGAGCACACACGAAAGGACTGAAATAAGAATGTCCCTGAATATTTGGCTCTGCGTAGGCCCCTGGGAACTCCTCATTGCCCTGGGGTCGTCGGGTGTTGGCCGGGAATTTTATAACCACTGGGACAGAATGTTGCCGTGGACACTACCAGAGGGAGACTTGGATGTAAGTCTAAGTTGACTTACAGAAAGAAAGTGCAATCTCTCGCCTGTCTATATTTACTGTTAGGTAACTGTAGATTTGTAGAGGGCAAGGGCCAATGAGTACCAGTCCTGAAATGAGGATTTTAGTTAATGCCAGAAAGAAATTTCTAGCCACTGACACCGTCCAGAGGTGGGGTGGGCTGAGGTGAGAAACCATGGACTCTGGTCACAGGTGGGAACTTGAGAGCTGTCCTTCAAGGGTATTTTGAAGGAGAATCTCACGATGATAGGTACAAATCGGATTAAGTCCCTTCCAGATCCGGGGTTCTGCGATTCTGTGAATCCATGGGGTCCCTGGCTCAGAGTGGGAGCAGGATGGAGATTCCAAGCGGCTGTGTTTGCACCGGTCCTTGGAAAGCAGCGGCAGGACTTCTGTCCGCAAGCACTCTGCACTGCATCACAGCCGTCCTGTTGGTCTTGGTCCGCCTCCTAGAGCAGGTGACAGAGCGCATTTTCAGAGGAAAAGACAGCTGCGTCAGCTTGGATTGTTCTCAGAGGTGCTGTGCTTTGTTTCTTCCTTGAAGTCCGATGAATGTGTTTTCCTTTCCTTTGTGGTTTTTTATTTTTCTATTATGTTTTTATTTTTTCCATGATGATTTATTTATTTTGAGAAAGAGAGAGAGAGCAAGCGGGTAGGGGAGGGGCAGAGAGAGAGGGAGAGTCCCAGGCAGGGGCCAAGCTGTCACCACAGAGCCTGACGTGGGACTCGATCTCACGAACCACGAGATCACGATCTGAGCCGTAAACCAGGAGTTGGACACTCAACCGACTGAGCCACCCAGGTATCCCATTTTGTTGTTGTTGTTGTTGTTTAATGGTAACTATCAGACTGTACTGGGCATCAAGAGAGAAGAAACTCTGTGTGAAAACTGGAAGTACCAGTGGAAGAATCAGGGACGAAGGAAATGAAAGATGGAGATTGAGAAGGAGTGGAAACATTGCAAGTAGCATTTCCAAGCCAAGCTAAACGTTTTATTACCGGATGTGTCAGAGCTCCAGTGTTGGGTTTGGCTCGACTGTCCTCCGGTGACACTCTGCTCCATGTCAGATGAAGCGGGTGTTTTCAGAAACCGAGTACGGTGGCCTGTGTGTGCGCAGAGGCGCTCTGCCGCCCACGCAGCGTCCACACCCAGGTCTCTGGAAGCTGCTCGAGCCCAGCCATCGTTGAGGAAAACATGATTTGAGCGAGCTTTGGGAGCAGAAATTGGTTCTTTCATTTTAACTATCTGTCATTTTATTGACAACGTAAGGAATCCCATCAGTTTAAATATTGGTTCCAATATCAGTGTCGAAAAGTAACTTTTCTTTCCCAGACAAGCTTATAGAAATTGTTTTTGTCGCTCAAGTGAACCACTAGGAGTTCTGTGTGATGCTACGTCCATTAAACACAGGGAAGGGAGGGTGTGTGCGAGGAACCGATCACTCTGCTCCATTGCTCTCCAAGTACAGAGTGTCCACTCAATTACAACTATTAGAGTTCTGTAATTTACGGATACTAGGAAGTAGAGGTGACCAAAATTATTTTACAACAACAGTGAGAAAATATGGCTTTCTCAATTTGTAAGGATTTCTGATTTTGATTCCACATCATTTGATGTGGACTCATTTGCACATCAGGAAAATATTTTGGAAAATCTGTTTTCGGCCATGGCGGAGTTGCCTCGGTTGGACAAACCCTCCTGCTAATAACAATGATAAACTCTATATCAAATATGAAGAACAATAGTGTGAAGGCAGCAGCAGCAAGTAGAAGCGGACAGAAGCTGGAAGGACACAATCGTTGAAATAAAGGAAGCAAACCAGCGGATACCATTTAGCCACATTCATCTGACTTCTCCGCGACAGCACATCCCAGCCCCCTCAGGGCTCGTGACACTAGGGTCAAGCAAAATGTGGCGATTTTACCAAGATAAAGAGAGAGAATTTGGAGGTTGATGCTACCAGAGGGCTGGAAACTGAAGAGAAAATCCCAGAAGGGAGGGATGCACCAGACTGGACCTCTCAACTGAGTTTGCGCAAAGACATTTCACAGTCTTGGCTGGCTCTTAGCTACACGTGTGTGCCTCTTAACTACACCCCCCCACCCCCGCACCCAGAAATCAGCAGCTGGAAAGCTGAATAGCTGAGGAGGTCCCGGGCTGCCCAGTGCTGGAGACAGTTTGGAGTTCGATTTCCATCGAGTGCGAAGGGCTTGAGAGACACTGTGGCTTTCCCAGAAGGGACACCCCTGGGGGTATTGGTCACATTTCAGGCTAAGAGTCTTCTGTGTCCTTTTCTGTGATGCTCCCTGAGGTGCAGCCACAAGAGGACATGCAGGAGAGATTCAGGAAAGAACAAGTTTTCTATGCTCGTGGGTCCCAGAAATGGGAGGCACAATGCCATGCGGGCCACATGAGGAAGCACCAGAATCATCAGGAGTAAGGAGAAAGTGGAAATCGAGACCTTTACTGGGATTTCTGTAGGAAAGACAGGCAAGATGGCAGGGCAGACAGCCTAGGACTGGCCTGGTTGAATAATTCCATCAGGCCCTAAGCTGTAGGGTATGTCCCTGGCTCTGAAACGAAGACAGAAGAATACTGCCTCCCGGGTGCAGGGGCCAGATAGGGGAGTTCTGGCTCCAGACTGGTTAGTTTGCAGATCAGAGGCATGCTTCCCGATGAGCTTTTTGGCATCTTAACAATTGGCTGGCCCCGGAAGGGGCAGTCTCTCCCCAGATAGAAAAGTTTTAAATATGTCATAATATATGAAAACTTTTAAATATGCATGATACAGGAGAGTATACTCTGGAGCAAAGAAGAAAACCGAAGCAGACCTGTTTGGTTTTTTTTTAAGTTTATTTAGTTTTGAGAGAGAGAGTGTGTGCGGCAGAGAGAGAGGGAGACAGAGAATCCCAAGCAGGCTCTGCACTGTCAGCGCAGAGCCTGACATGGGGCTCAAACTCAGGAAACATGAGATCATGACCTGAGCCTGAGTCAAAAGTAAAATGCTTAACCAACTGAGCCTCCCAGGCAACCCAAAGCAGAGCTGTCTTAACAAAGATTAAAGCCAGCCTTCCAAAGGATCAAAGTAATCTGCCACAAATTTAACTGCCTACCAGAATAATAAGCAAATGTCTGCTCTTTATAGAGAAAGGTAACACAATCCAGAGTTTCTACAGTGTGTCATCCACAATGTCAAGTATACAGTGAAAAACCACTAGATATGCCAAGAAATATGAGACATAATCAAGAAAAAAGTGAATAGAAGCAGACCAACAGATGACCTAGATGTTGGAATTAGCAGATAAAGACTTTAAAACTTTAAGACTTTTTATAAATATAGAAAACAATTTATGAAAAAAAATGTGAAAAGATGGACAGAACAGGTGAGTAGATGAAAATTCTCACCAGAGAAATGGGAACTATAAAAAAATTAATAGAAGGAAAATTCTGGAAGTAAAAATAATACAATATCTGAAATGAAAAATTCGATAGACTTAACAGCATAATGGATACAGAAGAGAAAGGATCAGCTAATTTGAAGATACTTTGTTAGAAATTATCCAAATTAGAGAGGAAAGAATGGAAAATAAAAGAATGTCCAAGATGTGTGGAACTATAAATTGGTTAAAAATACATGTTAATGGAGCTTAGGACTCTAAGGAATTGAAGGAATGGGGCAAAATAAAGAGAGGTAATAAAGTATAGAACTGTCTCTTCTATATTTAAAGAGATAACGGACAAGATTTTCTTTAATTGATGAAAGACACAAACTCACAGATCTGAGAAATTCAGTGAATCCCAGTCAGAAAAAACACAATCCACTCCTAGACATATGATAGTTAGATTACCAAAAAGAGTAAAACTTAAATATAGCTAGAGAAAAACTGCACATTACATTCAGGGGAATAACTCTATAATGACAGCTGAAAAAAAAAATGATAGCTGATTTCTCATCAGAAACAATGAAAGCTGGGGCACCTGGATGGCTCAGTCGGTTAAGCATCCAACTTTGGCTCGGGTATGATCTCATGGTTCGTGGGTTCAAGCCCTGCATCAGGCTCTGTGCTGACAGCTCAGAGCCTGGAGCCTGCTTCGGATTCTGTGTCTCCCTCTCCTTCACTCACACTGTCTCTCTCTCTCAAAAATAAATAAACATTAAAAAGTTTTATTAAAAAAAAGAAACAATGAAAGCCATAAGACAATGTAATAGTATCTTTGAAATTCTAAAATTACTTACAAATTAAAAAAAAAACACACACACCAAAAACCTTGCAACCTAAATTCTATACCCAGTGGAAATATTCTTCAAAATAAAGGAAAAATAAAGACATTTTAGAAGAAAAAAGATCTCACAACATTTTGCACCAATAGGCCTGCACTATAAGAAATGCTAAGGAAGTTCTTAAGGTTTAAGGGAAAGCATCCAAGATGGAACCTGGATCTGCAAGAGGTACCGGAAATTCAATATACAGGTAAATTTAAAATATTATTTTTTCATAAATTTAAAAAATCTGTTTAAAAGAATAGTAATTGGGGGGGGGGAACGC
Source organism: Lynx rufus (assembly GCF_022079265.1). Lineage (NCBI taxonomy): Eukaryota > Metazoa > Chordata > Mammalia > Carnivora > Felidae > Lynx > Lynx rufus. Next base: position 930,888 of record NW_025814889.1, read on the forward strand.
CTGAGTGGCTCAGTGGTTGAGCATTCGACTTCGGCTCAGGCCATGATCTCATGGTTCATGGGTTTGAGCCCCAAGTCGGGCTCTGTGCTGACAGCTCAGAGCCTGGAATCTGCTTCGGATTCTGTGTCTCCCTCCTCTCTCTGCCCCTCCCCTGCTTGTGCTCTGTCTCTGTCTCTGTCTCTCTCTTTCGAAAATAAATAAATAAATGTTAAAAAAAAAAAAAAAAGAATAGTAATGGGAGTGGCTCCGTTACCTTGGAGAGGTGAAGTACTGGGAGATCCTTTGGCCACGCTGTGGGCCGGAGATGGAAACAACATAAACATTAAACAGTAAAGCTGCCTTAAGTTGCTGGGAATTTCAGGAATACAGACCCTTCTGAAGCTGTTCCAAATTTTGAAGAGACGTTTGCCAGTACATTCACAGAAGATGGCAAAGAGTACCATGAATACCTGAAGAGCCCTCCTGGGTCTCCTTCCAATTGTTGAGGAGTAGAACAGCCGAGCTGCTGGGAGCCAGAGACACAGAGGTAATCAGTTGCAAGGTAATAGACTGTTTAGAGGTCAAACCGGTGGGGGTGGCAAACTGACACTCGATCCAATCAGCGGCATGGACAATCCTGGGGTAACAGTTACCTGCAGTATAGACATGAAACTTACTACCCCCATGGATATGGACACTGTGGTTACAACCAGCCAGCTCCCTATGGTTACTGCTGGTGGAAACGTCAACAGCTTTTAGTAAAACCGTTTACTCTGTGTATCTTCTGTTGGTCATAGTTTTATATCTGATTTCAGAGAGTGGATTATTAACTTTTTAGAACCTGTGACTTTTTTTTTTTAATGAGATCTTACCAGAGATGTGATGGTTGCTGGCAATAAGTACTCCCCTAAAAAGGTTGTGGATTATACTGCCTGACTTCTACTGCAGATTCTTCTTTGTTTCATGACTTAACGGTGCGTTCCACTTGCTATCTGTTTTCCTTGTTTGACCTCCAAGAGTTCTTTGTTTTACACAGAAATAATTTTAAAGTAGAAAATGCTTGATTTTACTCTGTGAGATAAAGAAGTATCCATTTACTTGGATGTGCTCGTTCCTAAATTTTTACAGAGGTTGGTACAGTCAACTCGTGAATGCACAATTGTGCTTTCTTGCACTGTGTTGTAGGTGACCTCAGAAGTTGAAAAGTAAAACGATGGTCGATACTTCTTTTGGCTCTTGTTGTTATGACCGTGGTATTTTGTAATTACTCCAGGTACGAGTCAGCTCCACAATCGTTTTGGTCTCAAAGAGGGATGTCAAGAATAAAGCTGTAAATAAGGAAGGAACTCTTCTCAGTTTCAGTGTCTTGATCTAGTGGTGGGTGAGATTAGGGCACACGACCATTTCACACAAACTGTAAGGCTTTTTGCTAACTTAAACATAGCCTATCAAAACTCACATGTTATACAAAAGTTTAACTCTGTAAATGTTCCCCTTTCCTTTTCAATGGTATGTACGTGACGCTGCATTCTGACTACTTTTATGGTATTTAACGTGGGTCGATCGAACGGTGTTATAGGCACTTCCAAATGTGCCCCTTGCTTGCTGCTCCCTCTTGTATAAATATAGTGACGCTGTAATTTCCTTTTATGCTGATCATTTTGTTTCAGGCCATTTTAATGGCTTTATTCAAATAAAATACTACAAGATTTTTTAAAAATAAAGAAATAGTGATGATGATGATGATAATGGTGATGATGGCATATTGGGGGGTTATGATGCACATAAAAGTAAAACAACAACAACGCGATGTGCTAAGGAATAAACGAATATTATATTGTTTCTTACGATGAATATGAAGTTTTAGAACATTAACTTACGGTAGACTGTGATAAACTGAAGGTGTGTATTGTAATCACTAGAATTACCATTAAAAGATATTTTTAAAAAAGACACAGCTAAAAAGCCAATAGAAACAATAAATGAAATACCAACAATTACTTATTGATGGAAAGAAGGGAGGAAAGAAAGAATAAAGAACAAATGGAAACAAAGAGCAAGATGGCAGACTTAACCCCAGCTTTGTCAGGAATTACATTAGCTAGAAATAGTCTGAATATTCGAATAGAATCATTAGACTGGGAGAAAAACAAATCTAACTATCTTCTATCTACATCAGCATGTTTTAAACTTAAAGACATAGATAGATTGAAAGTAAAAGGACAGAAAAAGACCCACCGTGCAAAATCTAATTTCAAGAGAGCTAATGTGGCTGGCTATAGTAATATCAGAAAATGCTATAAAATTTCATAAATTTATATGAAGTTCATAGACATGCAAAAGGAATACACTTTAGAGAGGAATGGAGGTGCAAATTACTTTTTTCCCAGGTATTTTGCAACTGTATAATAGAAGCAATTTACCCTTTTAGAAAAGGAATAGTTCTGCATAATGGTTGAAGTAAACTAAGTATTCAGATTTGGGTTTAAGTGTCAAAATGTATGACACGTGTCTTTAAAACCATGAAAGGAAATGTTTTAGGGGAAGCAATTTTCTCAAAAGGAAATTTGAAATTTGATATCTATCTTTATCGTGTAATTTTTGCAATATTACACCCCAAAAAGGACTTCTTTAATTAAGCTGAATTAAGTATAACTTTGTTTTGAAAACTTTTGAAAGATATGTTAAAACCCCTCGAAATAATTGAAGTGATATTCTCAGGTGTTACAAAACTAGGAATGGGAAATATTTTTTAGTAAGTACATTTAGGCAGGTAACCGCACCTGTTCTAGAATATACCAAATTTAATTATGTAGAAAGGTATATTCACCCCATCCTTGGAATTTATTTTAAAAGGCAAGGATTTAAAAAATTAAGTTATCAAATTACCATGATACCCAAACCAGACACAGACATTGCAAGAAAGCCATAGACCACCATCCCTTATGAATATTGATGCAAAACTCCTCAACAAAATACTAGCACACTGAATTCACCCCATATTAGAAAGATCACACACCATTACCAAGAAGCATTTATTCCTGGATTGCAAGAATGGTTCAACGTATGAAGATTAATCAGTGGAATATGATACATTAATAGAATGGAAGTGAAAAAAACATATAATCATCTTAATGGATGCAGAAAAAGAATTTAAGAAAATTCAATGCCCTTTCATGATGGAAACACTCAATAAACTGGGAATAGAAGGAAACTTTCTTAACGTGACCCATATGTGAACAATCTGCAACTAAAATCGTACTCCATGGTTACAGAGCGAAAACTTTAAAGTCAACACCCATTCATGACAAATACTCTCAACAAAGTATAGACGGAATATAATAAAGGCCATGTATGACAACCCCACAGCTAACATCATCCTCAGTGGTGAAAAGCTGAGAGCTTCTCCCCTGAGCTCAGGAACAAGACAGGGATGTCCACTTTCACCACTTTTATTCAATGTGGTAGTGGAAATCCCAGCCACGGCAGTCAGACGAGATGGAGAAATTAAGGCATTCACATCAGCAAGGAAGGAGCAAAACTTTCACTCTTTGCAGATGATACGATACTCCATATTGAAAACCCTAAAGACTCCACCAAAAAACTATTAGAACTGATAAGTGAATTCATCAAAGTTGCAGGATTTTTTTTCCCTACGATATTCCCTATGCTATGTACTTTTCATCCCCTGACTTACTTATTTTATAAGTGGACGTTCGCACCTCTTAATCTCCTTCACCTAGTTCGTCTATTTCCTAACTCTCTCTTCTCTGGCAGACCCCTGTTTGTTCTCTGTATTTATGAGCTTCTTTCTGTTTTTCGTTTTGTCTTGTTTTGTTTTTTAGATTCCAGATATAAGTGGAATCATAGGGTATTTTTCCTTCTCTGTCTGACTTACTTCACTTAGCCTAACAACCTCTAGGTCTATCCATGTTGTTTCTAATGGCAAGATTTTATTCTTTTTCATGGCTGTGTAGTATTCCATTGTGTGGGCTTCTGATTTGCTCACTTCTGTGCCCCAGAGCCTACAGCAGTGCCCAGCATGTTAGTATGAAATAAACACGTGTTGAATGGATGCGTCTCAGTTGGAAACTTTAGCTCTGAGCCACCTGCCATCCATCCTTGGGGCTACGTGGTGCAAGTCTGGAATGGAAATCCTGTTCCATGACCCCAAAGGAGCCAGCCCTGACACCAAGAGCCTGGGACAGAAATAGGGCCACCACAGCTCATCTGATGGCTGGGCTATAAATGGAACAGGAACTTGAATGACTCCGATGATTTTAATAAACCAGAGACTCCTCCAATACTTGGGAACAGGAAGCCTTATGGTCCAATGAGACCCCACGGGGCCCTGGCCTCATTCCACAGGAGAGGACGAGCCCCCTCTCTGGAGTATCTTAAGGTGGAAAAGTGTTGGCATAGTTATGAACAGACATGGATTCCAGCTGTGGTTTGCCATTAACTAGCTGTGTCAAGTCTCATACCATCTCTGGGCTTGAGGTCTGTCCCAATGCGAAGATGGAAACTGGCTAAATAACAATATGTAACTGATTAGTTCATGAACTCGACCAACATGTGTTGGGAGGGGGCTGTGCCAGCAACAAGTCTGTAGCAGGGCTACAAGGAGGCCCCTGTCCTCGGTGACTGCCTTGTGGGAGGCCCGCAGCCTGGACTGCTTTCTGAAGACAGTAGTGTTCACAGTGACAGACTTGATCTGAGGTCATGAAAGATCCAATTTAGGAATGGGGGCAAGGCCAGAGGAGTAGTAACAACTCACAGAAGTAACAGAAATTAGGAGAATTGGTTTGTTTGGTTCTCTTGTGCTTCAATATTAATGATTCCATTTCCACTATTTTGAGAACCCATGGCATTTGTATTTTAAGGGCCATATTTTTGATCATCATGTCTTCTGGTGTGCCAAGCCTATGAATAAATCCTGAACCACCCAAAGTGTCTCAACCTCTCCCTTCTGTCACCATTGGTCCATGTGACAGATGAATTATAGGTGAATCTGTGCGTCTCCAGAAACCTGGAAACCTCCTCACTCTTCACCTCCCCTTTTGGGATCTAGTGCATTCTGATGCATTTAATGAACCTGAAGGATACATGATATCTGAGTGTTACATGTAAATGACCATAGATGTTTTGGTCTTATTCAACACGGAGTTCTCAAGGATCAATATTTAACTCAGGTTAGAGTTAACTCAGTCAACTTTTCTATTATGTATGGCTTACAAAGAGAGGAAAAGAGACAGGTGGAACTCTGATGGAAGGATTGAAATTATTTAGAAATCCCACAAATAGCTCAAAACCTCACTTTAGGCTGCTAGCTATTTCGTCCATCCACTCATCCACCCACGCACCCATCCATCTATCTACGCAAGCACCCATCTACTTACCCATCTATCTCTCCACCAGCCATCCATCTGTGATCAACACATTGCTTATCGTGGTAGAACAAAATCATCGGAGAGATCCTTTCCAGTTCTAAATCTCTAAATTTTATTATTTTATGGCCCCAGCACCATTCTAGCTACTGTGAGGTATACTGAAATACAAAGCACGGACATTGCCCCGGATTTATAAGCTGACTTGGGGGATTTGTTCCTTGACTTCTCTAGCTTCTAGAAGCTTCCACATTCCTTGGCTCACATCCCTTCCTCCATCTTCTAAGATAGCGGCGTGTCATTTCTCAGACCCTGCCTCTGTGGCCACATGTCTCTGTGACACACTGGGGAAAGAGTCCCCACTTTTAAGAACGGGCATAATTAGAAGGGGACCAGATGATCGAGAGCACTCTCCCCATCTCAAGGCTCCATGCCCATAATCACATCCCTTTCCATGACAGAAGGTAGCACTCACGGGTTCTGAGGACTAGGACATGGACCTCTTTGGGGACAGTTTTCTTCCTGCCTCGGTACGTGCTTTCATTATCTCCAGTTTCTCGAAGAGAACATTGAGGTTCAGTGAAGCAAACAATTCACCAAGGCTCTGCAGCTGCTGAGGGGGAGGGGTGGGGAGCGGTGTCTCGTTCCAGCCCCAGCTCCCGGCCTCCTGGCCTCCTGGCCTCGGAGTCAGAACCTCAGATGAACAGTTGCACAGACAGACCAAGAACAAACTCCAATGTCATGTGCACGGTGCACATGGGCGCAGGTGCTTCGACAGTCCCAAGTGGGCAAGGGGGGAGAAGGAACAGGGGTCTGAGTGACCCACAGTCAGGTGTGCAGGTGGTCGCAGGGTTACAAGATGGCAGATGGCCCTCCGTCCCCACAGCCCCGCCCCTGACACATAGCAGAGCTACTAGGACCTCGTCCGTGTCCGACCCCCCCCCCCCCATCCCCAGCAAGCCCACTTAGCTTCCCAGCGCACCACAGCCAGTGAGGCCCAAGTGTCTGCCCCGGACGCTCACCAGGCACTAGGGCCGCAGGCTGAGTGCTGGCACCTGCAACCTTGTAGGCATAGTACCCAGAGGGGAGCCCTTGGAAAGAATCTAGTGAGGACCTGCCCATTTACATCCAATGATTGCCCAGCTGTCACAACTGTGAGCACTGATATAAATGAGGACTGTCGGAAAAAGCAAGTTACTCAGGTGCCCAGTCTTCACAGTCAGGTCCCTGTTACCTCCCTCCTCCCGGCGGTGAAGGTTGGTTGATTGACACAAACACAGAGCTGGACCTGTGAATCAGCTACTGTCCGTCCTTCAAGGAGCCAGTGGGTGCCAGGCAGATGGCACCCAAACCACCACAGTACTGTGTGCAATCAGTGCAAGGAGGGCAGGCGGACAGGGCCTGGGCAGGCCAGGGCAGGACACTCACCGGTGCTCCTGGGCCAGGAGGAGCCTAGGCAGGGGTGGGGCCAGGAGGGAGGCAGAAGTCAACCAGAGGTCCCTAGGAGTCCTGGCCTGAAGGATCTGGGCCCATGCTGTCCCGCAGGGATATAATGCAAGCCACATCAAATTCTGAGTGATCTGGTAACTGCTTCTCTAGAAAGTAAAAGGGGGGAGCGCCTGGGGGGCTCAGTCGGTTGAGTGTCGGAATCTTGCTTTTGCTCAGCTCATGATCTCAGTTTGTGTTTCAGTCCCCACGTCGGGCTCCGTGCTGACAGCGTGGAGCCTGCTTGGGATACTCTCTCTCTCTCTCTCTCTCTCTCTGCCCCTCCCCAATTTGTGTGCACCCCTTCTCTGTCTCAAAATAAACTAAAAAAAAAAAATATATATATATATATATATATACGTATACAAAAAAAATATATATATATATGTATATAACCAACTCTGCTCCAGTTTTGGTGGGCGGTGGCCTGGACATCAGAATTAAAACGCAGCCGTGTGAGACCAGCCAGTGAGAGCACCATCGTCACAGCCCAGCCGCTGCCAGGAACCGTGCGGGGAGGTGTCTGGGACCCCTCGCCCAGGTCCCACCCCGCCTGAGCCCCCTCTTCTGGAGACCGCCCTTCATGCCCTGCCTGTAACTTCCTTATTTCACTCACCGTGTTTGCTCTAAGATCCTTGGGTTGGGGTGTACATCTTACTCTGTGATACACGGTTGTTTGCTCTTCAAAAATCTATTCTGAAAATATAGGTATTGGCAGGTATGAGATGTGGAGAACCCAGACTCACACCACTGCAGGTTTTCACTCTGTGGCCCAAATCCCCTGCTACTGGGGACATTTGCGCAGTGCAGGATGTCAGGGGTGAGCACAGTGGGTGCTCCGTCGGTACTGAGTTGACGTGGGCTGGGTGCCCTCTGGCTCTCGGGCCTATTTCCTGACTGGCTTTGCTCCTAAGTCAACAGGCAGGAAAGGTTAAGCACCCGCACAGAGGCGTGAACTCCCATCTCCGGCGCTGGCCCAGCCCTTCCATGCCAGGAGGCGTCTACACGGGCAGCAGCATGCTTCTGCCAGCTTCCGGGAGCGGCCGCCTGGGTGCCGGCTCCGTGTCCTTGGTCCCCGGCAGCCACAACTCTGCCGGGCAGCACCTGCCGTAGGATGGGGGAGCTGGGGGAGGGCGCCAGGCCTGGAAGAGGCTTCGGGGTGCAGCACTGCCTGGGCGAGGCGAGTCCGGCGGGCTCTGCAGAATGGGAAACCCAGACCCGACCCATCTCCAGACTCCACCCAGACTCAGGAGCCTGGCAAGTTCAGAGTCTGATTTCTGCGCAGTGAGCACTGGGTGGAATGAGATTCGAGGTGGCTGCAGAAAAGAGTCTGGAGGGTTTTTAGGGGGACAGACCCCAAGATAACCAGGTTCTCCAGATGCAGAGCCGAGGCTGACAGTCACTCACAAGCAGCATCTTTCTCGGTGCCAGGAGGCTTGCCAGCGTTTCTGAGATGGAATGTTCTGGAACAGTCCAACGATATCAGAAACCTCATTAGCAGAGTTGGGGGAGCTGCTGACAAGAGTCCAAACAACAGGCCCACAGGGAAGCTTGGGAAGTGTCTCCAACCCGGAGAAGTGTTTGGCACCAGGTCACCTCGGAGACGCGGACTAGTTCACGTTCACTCAGATTCCAAAGTAGATTTGAAAACTGGGTTGTTTAAAGTCATAAGCATAACGTGGCACGCTTCCTGGTGACAACCCTGATGTTTACCACAAAGCGTTGCCTAATGCAGCAATCAAAAGTCGCCCCGTCAAAAGTGTGGGCGAGGGTGGGATCCTAGCGTGGCCGTGGCCACAGCCGATCCAAGGAGAGTTTCCACTCACCCGGCGGCCAAGGGCGCCCACCTCCCCACACAAGTGAGCGGCATTCGCGGCCCCTTGTGCTGACCTTGAGCAAGAGTGTAACAAGAGGAATGAATGTGGCCGTCTGGCTCTCCTCTGGAGGGTGGAAGGGACACCAGCCCTGCATCCGGCTGAGAGGTGGCTCCCAGGCGCTCCACCCTCGGGGACTTGCCGTGGGTGGTCTCGGCAGGAGTCACACAGAAGGGAAAGACCGTCCTGTTCCACACCGCCTTCACTCATTGCCCTCTTGGTTTCACTCCGTGCACGCTCCCCAAGCCCAAGAGTTGGGGGGCACACTGGCCTTCCCTTTCTGACATTTGGCGTGAAGCCGAGCCACGTAGAGTCTTGTATTTATGCAGTCTACTGGCCAGCCACCAAGCCCCGCGGCTCTTCCTGGTAGCGCGAGTTTCAGTTGTGGGTGAGTGGACGTCATCCACAGTGATTCTGTTGTCGCGAGGAGGCTGCGTAGCCTGGTGGTAGGAGAGCCTCACAGGTCAAAGCCAGAAGAGCCGACGCCCTGGGGCTCAGAAGGAGGTTCCTGACTGCAAGGAGTCAGGGGTGCCGGCCGCAGGCTGGCCTTCGGGCTCCACTGGGGAGCACGGGGTGGGAACAACCCTCGAGACCTGGGTCTCAGGAGGGTGACGTTAGCTGGACCGGCTGGCTGCACCAGGGGCCTTGCTGAGAAATTCGAACAATTGCCTCTGGTCACCTGTAACGTGTGTCCTGGGCTGTGGTCACAGCACACTGCTTTCCATCAGCTCACACCCTACTTACAGGTGCTGTCATTCTCACACCAGCGTGGAGAGCCCCCCAGAGGTCATAGGGGCTGGATCTGAACCACTGGGTGGTCACAAGCAACACATGATCTCCCGTTGCCTCAGACAAGCAGCGGATGCGTGCAGGTGGAAAGACACAACCCTCTGTGATTCGTGTCCTATTATTCACACTGGGGCATCACAAAGTATTTCAACTCGTCGTCCAGATCTGGTCCACTGCCTGGAGCCTGGTGGGGCTCCGCGTTTTGGTTTTTCGGATTCTCTTACAGCACACCACTTCCACAGGAGGCGAATTGTGGCCAAAACCAAGACGACAGAGGACAATACATACCTCACTACAAAGCGGTGCTGGTGACGTGTGGGGTTGACACTGTGGGCAAATGTGTTTCGAACACCGGGTTGTGGCAGCTGCATCTTGAATCTGTGCTCCCTTCCGGCTCCCTCGGCCTCCGTCAGAAAGGCCGAGAAGGCATTCTGACTCTCCCCGCATTCACGCACGGTCTGCAGCTTTACGAGCCTTCTCAGGCCGTGTTCCCCAAAAGTTTGGGAATGCCGCTCCCACACAGGATGGGGGCTCCTGGGTATCCCCAGACATACCCTGTGGCCGTTTTCGAGACTCTGACACAATGGGCCACAATCGCTGTGCCGTAGCGCATCCTAATAAGGGTCTTGGTTTTTACATTTCGTATCTGAAACGTGTGAACAAGTGACTTCTAGCTGGGAAGTTGGAGCACAGAACCAGATGTTCTCCGGATGAGGATGAGTAGTGAGTTGCTGCAGAGAGTCCTTGGGCCGTCGGGTTAAGCCAGGCCTCTGCCGGCCACCGGTGCCGTAACAGCCCCAGACTCCGAAAGACGAACCTAACCGACCGTTCCTTGAAAGAAGGAACTCTACTGTGGGTGGTGAGGTTGGAGCGCGGGAGGAAGGAGGCGGCTCCGCACCGCAGGGCGGACACGTCCCGCAGTGTGAAGGTGTGGCCGGCCGGTCCGGAACAGCAGACGGCAGCCCCATCACCAGGCACTGCACGAGGTGCACGGGAGGGGCAGGTAGGTGGTCAAGGTCCCGTGATGGTGACTCACTGAGCGAAAGCCGCACAGCAGGCTTGTGCCAAGCCACCGGCCTGTGGACAGTGGATCAGAAGTGTTCACGGACGGGCAGGATCCTAACACTGATACCGCACAGCTACGCAAGGCGAAGTACGAACACCCACACAAAGGCTCCTTTTAGGCAAGAAGTTTGATCACGTTCCCCAGGCACAGATTCTGCTGCAAACCCTACTTTTCATCTGTGAGAATCACAGCAACAAGAAAGTACGACAGAGAAGACCAATTCCGCACAACAGGCATGGAAGACAGCCTGTTGCCGGGATGGACCCCGACTGGCCGAAGTCGCTGGAAAGCACCGCAGGGCACCCTTGAGGGTCCTTCGCCACAGCCAAGGCTTACTTCCGCCACGAGGCTCACCCTCTGAGGAGCCCGAGTCACCAGACATCTTCAAACACGGTGGAAATCAGCTCAAGAATTGGTGACCTGCCTTCACTGCAGGTGGCTTTTCCGATTCTCCTCTAAAAGGGCCCCCAGACACCAGCAGCCTCTTAGTGCTTCGGGACACACACCTGTCCCAGGAAGCCACGCTGAGCCAGGCAAAGGGCAGGTGCAAAGGGAAGGACGATGATTCTCATCACCACGCGGGTGGTGTGCGATGCTGGGCACCTCCTCCCGGCTGTGCGGCTCCGGACCGCGGGGCTTGGGCCTTCAGACACGCCTCCCGGCTGCGCAGCTCCTGCGAGTGGCCTCGTTTGCCCACAGCCCCTCCCCCAACGTCACACCCATAGACGCACGATGACCAGAGGGTGTTCCATACGTCTCTTCTGTTCGTGTGCTGGTTCTTGTCCCTTACAAAGCTAGCAAAGAACTCAGATGGTGCATGATGACGCGCTCGGAGGGATGATTTCATTGCCACATGTGGGAGCCGAGAATCTCTGGTAAGAAATCTGGCATTTAATATACTTGGCTGGTTCAATCAGTTACGTGTCCGACTTCGGATCGGGTCATGATTTCACGGTACATGGGTTCAAGCCCTGTGTCAAGTTCTGTGCTGACAGCTCAGAGCCTGGAGCCTTCTTTGGATTCTGCATCTCCCTCTCTCTCTGCCCTTCCCCCACTCCCTGTCTCTCTCTGTGTCTCTCTGTCTCTCTCTCTCTCCTAAAAATAAGTAAACATTAAAAAAAGAAAAAGTGGGACGTCTAGGTGGCTCAGTCAGTTAAATGTCCGACTTCAGCTCAGGTCATGATCTCACAGCTTGTGAGTTCGAACCCTGTGTCGGGCTCTGTGCTGACAGCTCAGAGCCTGGAGCCTGCTTCGGATTCTATGTCTCCCTCTCCCTCTGTCCTCCCTCGCTCACCCTCTATCTCTCTCAAAAAATAAACATTAAAAAAAAAGATATCTAACATTTAATATACTTCGTGGCAATGAAGTACCTTACCTTGTGCTGACCCAATAAAGTTTTCATATAAAATTATGTTAAAGTTAGCCCTCATATTAACATCTCTTACTTTATGCCTTATGCTTTTGTGCACGTACCTTAACTAATCACCATAAACAATCCTTTGGGGGTGGACATGATTTCTCCACTTGGCAAAGAGGGGCCAGGGCTCCGTGGAGCTGACTCACCCACCACAGCACATGCAGCTTGTACAGGGCAGAGCTGGGGTGGGGACTTGAGGCCTTGGACTCTTCACATGGCAAGTGTTTATTGTTTTTTTGGCAAATATGATTCCAAATTCATGAGAGAACAGTAAAAATATGAAAGGCCTGTCAGTTTTTTACTGACAAGATTTACAAAATTACCTCACATTTCTTTTCTGACACACATGTTAATGTATTTGCTCTTTGTCAAGAGTCCTGTTTTGGGTTTCTTTCAAAGAACGGTTCCTCTTCTGTTCTACGTGACCAAGTAGGCTTCAACTGTTCTGTGTAAAACCAACAACATCACGTATATTGACTTTATATTATTATTACCATTTTAAACAGTTCTGTTCCCTCCATATACTGTCTATATATAACGATTGCATTTACAGGCCCGTGGGGTCCCATCCTGTTTGCCACTTAGAGCCACGTGATTTTGGGGAGAAGCAAACCTGTAATCCTATGTTAACCCCACACCACAAAGTTGTTGGGAATACTGTTGATACTAAAAAGTATAGCACTTTGTAAACGTTAATGACCTGTAGAAATATAAGAAGTTGTTCGATTTTTGCCTAGAGGGAGGAAGGAGCTCAAGAAAGGATAGTTGTCTGTCTGAAGCCAAGGATTGGTTGGACTTACCTAAATATTGGATTTTCAAGGAGGATCTGGCCACGTAAGCGTGAGGGCAACGGGAGAGGCTGAGGGAACTCACAGGCACCCGAGGGAGAGGAAGGGCACCAGCAGAGCTCTGAGGGGCTGTCCAGCATTTCAGCAGGTGAGTGTAGCCACAGAGTCCTGATTATCCCAGAGGCTTTCTGTGCAAGTGCCACGGAGACATAGGAGGCATATTTATCTAACCTCCTGATAACACAAAAAAGGGCATTATAGTTAATAACTGAGAGAATCATGATTCAAAATTATTTTCAACTTTAGAACATAGGAAGTTTCTGTAACAACAATAGGACTTGTTGAAAGGATCTGAGAAGGTGACGGAGAAGCAGAACAGCTAGTGGTCAAGAACAAAAATGCTGGGCCAGGCCACCTGGGTTCAAACCCAACTCTGCTACCATTAACTGTTTGACCACAGGCTAATGAGCAGCTTCCCGTGCCTTGGTTTACCCACCCACCTTGTGGGGTTGTAGGAATTAAGTGAGTTAATACGTAGTTAGGCGCTTCGAATAGTGCTCAGCACATGGTCACAAGTCCCTAGGCTTACCACGACATGTGTTACCTGAGGGAGTCGCCACACTGTTAGCAGAAGTTACAGTAGTAAGTGTCCAGATGCACCTCCCTTATCAACTTTCTCCTCTGTCAGACGCCTCTGTCTGTCTCCACCGGCCCCCCCTTGATGTTCCTAATGCACTTTGTGGGGCTAATTGCAACCCTCTGCCTTGGATCAGGCTTTGTCTTCTCTGCCCTGTGTTCTTGGGACTTAGCAAGTCCTTTTTCTGCAGTCTGCAGGGGAGTCAGGGCGCGGGCTGCCCTCTGGCATGGCAGTGTGAGGATAGGTCTACTTACAGGGAGAAGACGAGTTTTTGATTTTCAGAAATGTCCGGTTTGGCACATCTGAAATCACACAGGTGGGCATTTCACAATTGATTGGAAATGTCAGACTGGCATTGAGAGAGAAGTTGGGACTGGAAATATCTGTTTTTTCAGAGGAATCCATGCAAGGCAACCGTCAGGGGACCTTAAAAGAGAGACTTCATGGAGGAAGAGCAAGGGCTGGAGGGCAAAATCGTGAGGACAAGCTGGGCGGGGAGGCAGGCAGGTAAGTCAGCCAACAGAACAGGCAATGAGAGATGTCCGGGAAATGGAGACAGGAGGGTTTTAAGCAGATGGGAAGCAGTTGGGAAGACAGAAAGCGATGGCCAAGGCATCAGAGAGAGGTTGACAGTTGAGGCTGGCTGGGGGCGGGGGGAGTAGGAGCCCAGGAGGCAGGGATCAGACACCCGGGGAGCCTCTGGGGGGCGGGGAGGCTGGGAACACAGACCTGGGTCTGGCTTCGCAGACCGGGGGCGGGGCCGGGGCCGGGGCCGGGGCCGGGGTGGGGAGATTGGTAGCCCCACCCCGCGGACGACTCTGCTGTCTCATTACTCATTCATTAAGATTTCGCTGCATTCACAAGTCCAGAGTCGGTGTAGGCCGCAGAAAACGCAAAACCAGGGCGTCGGTTCCTGGGGAGCCCACGCCAGCGGGCCACGACCATGGTGCCCCGAATCCTCCGGGATCCTGAGGCAAACACCCCGCCCCGAGACCGCCCTGGGCCCTGGAGTTCCCCGACCCCTGAGATCCCCAAGACCCTGAGACCTTCCGAGTCCCCCGGGCCCCCCCCCCCCCGAGAACTCTGGAGTTCCTGGGGCTCCGGGCCCCTAGACCCCCGGAGCTCCCCGGAATCCCAAGCCCCTCGAGCCGGCCGGATCGAAAAGCACAAACCCGTAGGCGGCCTGTCGGGGCCGTGACCTCTCCTCGCCGCCCCACCCCCACCCGCCCTAGCAGGTCCCAGCAGGTCCCGGCCACCTCCTCCTCCGGGGACCTCCGGCCGGGCGGGGGCGCCAAGCGGCGAGGAAGCCGTGCAGGGGGTGGGGGCAGGGCCGCAAGGAGATACCGGAAGTGACGAGAAGCGGAAGTCCCGCCCGCTCCGGCGGAAGTCCCGCGCATCCGTCCGCGTTCCCTCGTGTGTGGCAGCTGGCATGGCGCACTACAACTTCAAGAAGATCACGGTGGTGCCGTCCGCCAAGGTAGGCGGCCGCGAGGGCTCTTCAGCCCTCGCCTCTCCCTGCCGGGGGACTGGGAGAGCCCGGCCCGTAACTCGGGGATGGGACAAGGGTCGCCTGCTCCGGGCTGCCTCTCCTCCCAGGCCACGTCCTCCCAGATGAGGGCCCTCCGGGGTTAGGGGTTCCCCCAGGCAGCAAGGCTCCTTCTTCAGGCCCTTGCGTCAGGCGTCAGGGTCCGTCCTCAGGGGTGAAGGTCCGTCCTCAGGCATCAGGGTCCCTCCTCAGGGGTCAGGGTCTTTCCTCAGGGGCCAGGGTCCCCCCTCAGGCCTCCTGGTCCGTCCTCAGGGGTCAGGGTCCTTTCTCAGGGGTCAGGGTCCCTCCTTAGGTGTCAGGGTCCCTCCTCAGGCGTCAGGGTCCCTCCTCAGGGGTCAGGGTCCGTCCTCAGGGGTCAGGGTCCCTCCTCAGGGGTCAGGGTCCGTCCTCAGGAGTCAGGGTCCTTCCTCAGGGGCCAGGGTTCCTCCTCAGGTGTCAGGGTCCCTCCTCAGGAGTCAGGGTCCGTCCTCAGGGGTCAGGGTCCGTCCTCAGGGGTCAGGGTCCCTCCTCAGGCGTCAGGGTCCTTCCTCAGGGGCCAGGGTCCCTCCTCAGGAGTCAGGGTCCATCCTCAGGGGCCAGGGTTCCTCCTCAGGTGTCACGGTCCCTCCTCAGGAGTCAGGGTCCGTCCTCAGGGGTCAGGGTCCGTCCTCAGGTGTCAGGGTCCCTCCTCAGGAGTCAGGGTCCTTCCTCAGGGGCCAGGGTTCCTCCTCAGGTGTCAGGGTCCCTCCTCAGGAGTCAGGGTCCGTCCTCAGGGGTCAGGGTCCGTCCTCAGGGGTCAGGGTCCCTCCTCAGGCGTCAGGGTCCTTCCTCAGGGGCCAGGGTCCCTCCTCAGGAGTCAGGGTCCATCCTCAGGGGCCAGGGTCCATCCTCAGGGGTCAGGGTCCTTCTCAGGGGCCAGGGTCCCTCTTCAGGCGTCAGGGTCCCTCCTCAGGGGTCAGGGTCCTTCCTCAGGGGCCAGGGTCCCTCCTCAGGTGTCACGGTCCCTCCTCAGGGGTCAGGGTCCGTCCTCGGGGGCCAGGGTCCTTCCTCAGGGGCCAGGGTCCCTCCTCAGGCGTCAGGGTCCCTCCTCAGGGGTCAGGGTCCCTCCTCAGGAGTCAGGGTCCATCCTCAGGCGTCAGGGTCCCTCCTCAGGGGTCAGGGTCCTTCCTCAGGGGCCAGGGTCCCTCCTCAGGTGTCACGGTCCCTCCTCAGGGGTCAGGGTCCGTCCTCAGGGGCCAGGGTCCGTCCTCAGGGGCCAGGGTCCCTCCTCAGGAGTCAGGGTCCATCCTCAGGGGCCAGGGTCCATCCTCAGGGGCCAGGGTCCCTCCTCAGGCGTCAGGGTCCCTCCTCAGGGGTCAGGGTCCTTCCTCAGGGGCCAGGGTTCCTCCTCAGGTGTCAGGGTCCCTCCTCAGGAGTCAGGGTCCTTCCTCAGGGGCCAGGGTTCCTCCTCAGGTGTCAGGGTCCCTCCTCAGGAGTCAGGGTCCGTCCTCAGGGGTCAGGGTCCCTCCTCAGGGGTCAGGGTCCGTCCTCAGGGGCCAGGGTCCCTCCTCAGGCGTCAGGGTCCTTCCTCAGGGGCCAGGGTCCCTCCTCAGGAGTCAGGGTCCTTCCTCAGGGGCCAGGGTCCCTCCTCAGGTGTCACGGTCCCTCCTCAGGGGTCAGGGTCCGTCCTCAGGGGCCAGGGTCCGTCCTCAGGGGCCAGGGTCCCTCCTCAGGAGTCAGGGTCCATCCTCAGGGGCCAGGGTCCATCCTCAGGGGCCAGGGTCCCTCCTCAGGCGTCAGGGTCCCTCCTCAGGGGTCAGGGTCCTTCCTCAGGGGCCAGGGTTCCTCCTCAGGTGTCAGGGTCCCTCCTCAGGAGTCAGGGTCCTTCCTCAGGGGCCAGGGTTCCTCCTCAGGTGTCAGGGTCCCTCCTCAGGAGTCAGGGTCCGTCCTCAGGGGTCAGGGTCCCTCCTCAGGGGTCAGGGTCCGTCCTCAGGGGCCAGGGTCCCTCCTCAGGCGTCAGGGTCCTTCCTCAGGGGCCAGGGTCCCTCCTCAGGAGTCAGGGTCCATCCTCAGGGGTCAGGGTCCTTCTCAGGGGCCAGGGTCCCTCTTCAGGCGTCAGGGTCCCTCCTCAGGGGTCAGGGTCCTTCCTCAGGGGCCAGGGTCCCTCCTCAGGTGTCACGGTCCCTCCTCAGGGGTCAGGGTCCGTCCTCGGGGGCCAGGGTCCTTCCTCAGGGGCCAGGGTCCCTCCTCAGGGGTCAGGGTCCTTCCTCAGGGGCCAGGGTCCCTCCTCAGGTGTCACGGTCCCTCCTCAGGGGTCAGGGTCCGTCCTCAGGGGCCAGGGTCCGTCCTCAGGGGCCAGGGTCCCTCCTCAGGAGTCAGGGTCCATCCTCAGGGGCCAGGGTCCATCCTCAGGGGTCAGGGTCCTTCCTCACGGGCCAGGGTCCCTCCTCAGGCGTCAGGGTCCCTCCTCAGGGGTCAGGGTCCTTCCTCAGGGGCCAGGGTCCCTCCTCAGGGGTCAGGGTCCCTCCTCAGGGGTCAGGGTCCTTCCTCAGGGGCCAGGGTCCCTCCTCAGGTGTCACGGTCCCTCCTCAGGGGTCAGGGTCCGTCCTCAGGGGCCAGGGTCCGTCCTCAGGGGCCAGGGTCCCTCCTCAGGAGTCAGGGTCCATCCTCAGGGGCCAGGGTCCATCCTCAGGGGTCAGGGTCCTTCTCCGGGGCCAGGGTCCCTCTTCAGGTGTCACGGTCCCTCCTCAGGGGTCAGGGTCCGTCCTCGGGGGCCAGGGTCCTTCCTCAGGGGCCAGGGTCCCTCCTCAGGCGTCAGGGTCCCTCCTCAGGAGTCAGGGTCCATCCTCAGGGGCCAGGGGCCATCCTCAGGGGTCAGGGTCCTTCTCAGGGGCCAGGGTCCCTCTTCAGGCGTCAGGGTCCCTCCTCAGGGGTCAGGGTCCTTCCTCAGAGGCCAGGGTCCCTCCTCAGGTGTCACGGTCCCTCCTCAGGGGTCAGGGTCCGTCCTCGGGGGCCAGGGTCCTTCCTCAGGGGCCAGGGTCCCTCCTCAGGCGTCAGGGTCCCTCCTCAGGGGTCAGGGTCCTTCCTCAGGGGCCAGGGTCCCTCCTCAGGTGTCACGGTCCCTCCTCAGGGGTCAGGGTCCGTCCTCAGGGGCCAGGGTCCGTCCTCAGGGGCCAGGGTCCCTCCTCAGGAGTCAGGGTCCATCCTCAGGGGCCAGGGTCCATCCTCAGGGGTCAGGGTCCTTCCTCACGGGCCAGGGTCCCTCCTCAGGCGTCAGGGTCCCTCCTCAGGGGTCAGGGTCCTTCCTCAGGGGCCAGGGTCCCTCCTCATGTGTCAGGGTCCCTCCTCAGGGGTCAGGGTCCGTCCTCAGGAGTCAGGGTCCGTCCTCAGGGGTCAGGGTCCCTCCTCAGGGGCCAGTGTCCCTCCTCAGGTGTGAGGGTCCCTCCTCAGGGGTGAAGGTCCGTCCTCAGGCATCAGGGTCCGTCCTCAGGCGTCAGAGTCTGTCCTCAGGGTTAAGGTTCTGGCCTCAGGCGTCAGGGTCCCTCCTCAGGCGTCAGGGTGCCTCCTCAGGGGCCAGGGTCCCTCCTCAGGGGTGAAGGTCTGTCCTCAGGCATCAGGGTCCGTCCTCAGGGGTCAGGGTCTGTCCTCAGGGGCCGTTGTCTCTCCTCAGGCGTCAGGGTCCCTCCTCAGGCATCAGAGTCTGTCCTCAGGGGCAAGGTTCTGGCCTCAGGCGTCAGGGTCCGTCCTCAGGGGTGAATGTTCGTCCTCTGATGTCAGGGTCCTTCCCCAGAGGTGAGTGTCTATTCCTTGAGTGTCAGGGATCTTCTCCAGACCTTGGGGTCCTTCCTAGAGAGGAGAGGTTCCTCCTCCCCAAGAGGTGGGGCGGGTCAGGGAAAACTTCGTGAAGTAGGTCAGACTTTTGAACTGGCGTCTTACGGATTCCTAGACTCCGCTAATGGAGGGGATAGGGGAGGCCTCTGGGCTTGATGTCTCTGTTTGCACTGGGTACACGAGCCAGAGTCGTGTACGTTCTCGGTCACTTTCCACATCTAGGTTTACTTATTTAATGTCCTTCCAAAGTCAAAGATACGTGGATTGAATTGCAGAATTTTTTCCCTTCAATATTTTTTCTGGTTTATGCTTGAGTTATATGACTAAAGTTTCAGAGGGTTCTAGGTATTGGAAATACAGGTGGGATTAAGAAAGTGTGGGATGAGGCTCCTTGGGTGGCTCAGCCAGTTGCATGTCCTACTCTTGATTCAGCTCAGGTCACAATCTCCGTTTGTGGGATCGAGTCCCGCATCAAACTCTGCACTGACCACGTGGGATTCTCTGTCTCCCTCTCTCTCTGCTCTTCCCCACTCGCTCGTGTGTCTCTGTGTCTCTTTTTCTCCAAGTAAACATTTTTTTTTTTTTTAATATGGGATAAAATTTATTTAGGCAGCCATCTGCTAAATGTTTTTTAAAAGCCAAAAACTATGAACATGAACCAAGTTGGATATAAAAGAGTAAAGATTTGGTTAGGAAAAGTGTTTGTAGTTTAAAATATATGGTATTGTTAATTGTTGGTTTTTGAGGTTTCAGATAAGTGGATAGAAAATAAACATTTTTGGTGTACTGTCTCTTATTTAATTACAGGACTTTATTGACCTGACGTTATCGAAGACTCAACGGAAGACTCCAACAGTTATACATAAACATTACCAAATTCACCGCATTAGACATTTTTACATGAGGAAAGTCAAATTTACTCAACAAAATTACCATGACAGACTCTCACAGATTCTAACAGATTTCCCCAAATTGGATGTAAGTGATTCTGGGGGACACATATGGCAATATCAATGTGAGCTTTCAGATAATTTATAGCCAGTTTGTGTACTTATCTGACAGATAATGAAGGAAACAAAATTATTCACTGGTCAGACTTTGTGAGTTCGTGGCAAAGCTGGGAAAAGAACACAGGTTTTTTTTTTATTCCTTAGTATTCTTCCTTTCCCCCAAACTAAACTCCGTATAAGAGGGCCCAAAGCTATCTCCGCCACCGTTTTGTTTTTTGTTTTTTTTTTTTTTTGGTAACTTCTAGGATTGCAGGCACCAACCCAAGCTCTATAAAAGCTATGGATTGTGAACCTGGCAGCTCACCAGCCTGTATGGGCTTCCTCTTTCCAGGGCTCCTTTGTGGCTTCAGGTTGTAGCAGTGGCCTGAGGTCCACCACTGTTTGTTTCATCAGCCAGTGATGGTCAGTTCAGCACTGTCCTCTCTGTTGACTGGTGGGAAGAAATTGCCTGGGGGAGCTGTGACTTCTGCATTCAGCTAAAAGAGTTGAAGTCTTCACTGTCTAGCATAGTAGAGTTTACCTGTTGATTAAGCCGTGGAAAGCCAAGAGCAGACACTGCTCGTGAAATCCCCGTGTAGGAGAACACTGCTGCAGGGTTATTTGGGGTGGGCTCCACAGTGCAGGGTGAGAGCCTAAATTGGCCACTGTCCCCAGATAGTCCGTAAAGCTAGGTTAAGCCAGGAGGCAAAAGTTGGTTTGTGTGACAAGAGTTTCTTTTATATTTATTTAAGGTGACAGTAGTTTGTTTAAAAAATTACAAATGTGCTTAAAATAAGAGTAGAGATTTCTGCTAGCGGACAGGCACTTAACTTTATACGTGTCTCCTGGGCATGCTGTAGGTGCCCAGTAGAGGCTCGTTGAATGGGTGGATAGTTTGTTGGGAAAGGGTGGGTACCCTAGAAACTACCTAGAAGGAACCAGAAGAGTAAGATGATTGGAAACTGGTGTGATATTTGGAAACACCTGATCTGGGCAAAAAATGCTTTGAACTAATTAGCACCAGATTTTTGTGGTTCTTTGTAAGAAGTTTTATCTTTTTTATCCTTGGTATCATTTTTTTTTTTTTTTTTTTTAAAGTTTCTTCGTTTTCAACGTTTTTATTTTATTTTTGGGACAGAGAGAGACAGAGCATGAACGGGGGAGGGGCAGAGAGAGAGGGAGACACAGAATCGGAAACAGGCTCCAGGCTCTGAGACATCAGCCCAGAGCCTGATGCGGGGCTCGAACTCACGGACCGCGAGATCGTGACCTGGCTGAAGTCGGACGCTTAACCGACTGCGCCACCCAGGCGCCCCCTTGGTATCATTTTTTAATACAATACATTTAAATTGTGAACATTGTATTCCTTTTTTCTTTTTTTTTTTTTTTTAACGTTAGCTCTCCAAGAATTTTAGAGCAGAAGGTTAGCATAGTTATATTCATGGAATAATTGATATGTCTCAGGTACTTATCTAGGCCCTGGGAACACAGTAGTAATAAGTCCCTGTCCTCATCTAGTGAGGGGAAAGGTTGTAAACCTAGAAATCTCTAGAGTTTGCAGCAGAGATCTGAAGGAAACGAGCTGCAGGGCTGCCTAGAGAGAAGCACTGTAGGCACAGAAGCAGCAGGTGCAGAGGCCCCGAGGCACAGAGCGTGAGGTCTCAAACAGGAAGACCCATCAGGGTGTGTGAGAGGGAGGGTACCTGGAGATGAGTCAGAGATGGTGAGTCGGTGAGCCGCCTGGTACAGGGCTTGAGTTCTGTTGTTAGGGAAGCCTTCCAAGTTGAGTGTGGGACGTGCCAAGCTTTGACTTCTCTTTTAGAGGATGCGTGGCCTATGGGGTTAGGAGACCACTTGAAGGTTGACGCACCGACATGAACAGCTGGTGGTGGTTGAAGAGCTGAACTTGCTCGTGGCATCTTGGGCATCTTGCAGTTGCCATCCATCCAGACGGGGAAGTGGGGCATTTTGAGGATGAGGAAGGGGGTGGTTTGGACGCGTTGGTCTGAAATTCTGGTAAGGTGTCCGAGCAGAAGTGCGAGTAGTCTGGAGCTCTGTGAGAGGTGTGGCCTGGAGATGTGCAGTGGCACTCAGGAACCCGTCAGTGCCTTTAGATCCACGTGAGGTCACCTAGGAGCTGAACCTGCAGAGAAAAGTGCTCCTAGGAACTCTGATGTTTAGTGTTGGGTGGAAGCATAAGCCAGCGAGGGAGTTTGAGGAGCGGCGAGGGGAGAGAAGAGCCAGACAGTTGGTCCCAGAGGCCAGTTGAATGGAAAGCACCAGGAAGCATGAGTGGTCAGCTGTCTGGTGCTGTGGAATGCTCTGGTAAGATGAAAGGAGTTCGGGGAGGGAGCTGATCTGATGAGCCGCCCTAAAGGACGGGTGGACACGATTCGGACTACACTGGGTTCAAAGGAAGAAGAGCCAGTACCTCTCTGTGACCTTCCCCAAGAAGGGGAGCAAAGGAACGGAAGGGTTGTGGGTTCAGGGAGCTTTCCAACTGTTAGAGCTGAGGGGGAAATGACAGTGTGTTTGCAGGCCTGGTTTCAGGTCTTGAGTAGGAGGGGCAGGGGGTCTGGTGCACAAATGGAGACCTGCAGATGAGGTAAAGGGGGATCAGTCTGGGGCCCAGGCTAGATGGGCGGGCAGAAGTGACCCCTGAACTCTAAACAGTCCTCAGTCAGGAGAATGGACCGGGGAGGAGATCTGGGGTTTGAAGAGCGTGGAAAAGGCAGGACATACTTCAAAATTATTCAAGAATTATTGACACATGGGGATGAGAAACCTGTCCCAGAATGACCGCTTTATTTCTGTTTTAGGATATCCATCCATTTTATGCTGATTTGATGAACATTCTCTATGACAAGGACCATTACAAGTTGGCCTTGGGACAAATAAATATTGCCAAAAATTTAGTGGACAAGTAAGGTATCTTTTAATACAGTATCTTTTAAATTATTGCCTGAGGTGAAAAGTATCTTACATCTTTTTATTTCTTTAAGCGTGGCTAAGGATTATGTGCGGCTTATGAAATACGGAGACTCTCTCTACCGCTGCAAGCAGCTGAAGCGAGCCGCCCTCGGCCGGATGTGTACAATCATCAAAAGACAGAAGCAGAGTTTGGAGTATTTGGAACAAGGTATCTCTTTTACGTAAGCAAGGACAGTGTTTACTGTGTGCTGTTAAGGTACTCGATTCTTGTCAAGAGCTTATTTTTAGGGTGCTCTTTTTTGTTTTATTTTAGACCTAACAGGATCAAACCATTCCTTACCCATCCTTTGAGAAACTCTGACAGGCTAGTTATTACTGAAAAAGCAGCTGGTGCTTAAAATGCTTATGAATTACTAGTACAATTTTTTTAAATGTTTATGTATTTATTTTTTAGAGAGAGAGAGACAGTACGATCAGGGGAGGGGCAGAAGAGAAAGACACAGAATCCGAAGCAGGCTCCAGGCTCTGAATCCATGAGCCTTGAGATCATGACCTGAGCTGAAGTCAGAAGCTTAACCGACTGAGCCACCCAGGTGCCCCATAAATTGTTTGTTCTATTAAGAGGACTTGGGGCGCCTGGTGGCCAGTCGGTTAAGCATCCGACTCTTGGTTTCAGCTCAGGTCAGGATCTCACAGTTAGTGGGATTCAGCCTCGTGTTGGGCTTTGTGCTGACAGGGTGGAGCCCTGCTTGGGATTGTCCCCCCCTCTCTCTCTCTGCCCCTTCCTGCTTGTGCTCTTTCTCTCTCTCAAAAATAAACAAACATTAAAAAATAAATTTAAAAGTAAAGTTTAAAAAAAATTTTTAAGAGCTTTTCAATATCTGGGGCGCTTAGGTGGCTCAGTTGATTGAGTATCTGATTTTTGATTTTGGCTTAGGTCATGATCCCAGGGTCGTGGGAACAAGTCCCATGCTGGGCTCTGCACTGAGCATGAAACCTGCTTAAGATTCTGTCTGCCCCTCCCCCACTCACACACATTGTCTCTCAAATAAAAGAGGGGCGCCTGGGTGACTCAGTCAATTAAGTGTTCGACCCTTGATTTCGGCTCAGGTCATGATCTTGAAGTTCACGAGATTGAGCCCCACATAAGCCTCCATGCTGACAGTGCAGATCCTGCTTGGGATTCTCTTTCTCCCTTTCTCTCTCTCTCTCTCTCTGCCCCTCCCCCACTCATGCATGCATGTATGTGTGTGTGCACGCGCACACACTCGCTCTCAAACTTTAAAAAACTAAATAAAATAAAAGCTTTGCAATATGTGTTAGCATGAAATTGCCACTCCAGCTTTGTTACATGATAGTTTAATTAAAGAGGACGGTTCTGAATTAAAGTAGTATTTCTAATGAAACAGGTATTTGCCTCTATACATAGGTTTTTACGCTGAAGTGTTCTCAAGTCCTCTGGGTTTGTTCCCCCTTTCCTGGCATCTTACAAGTGATTTGCGACAAGCTTGTAGTGCTTGACTGCTTTGCCAGTGCTTCCAGCAATCTGTTTTGTTTAGTCTTGAGGGTGGCCTCATGGTGTCACCGCCTTGCAGATTATGCACCTAGTCGTTGCGTGGAACTAGCCCAGTGCCTTGGCAGGAAGTGGTGGCATGCACACTTGCTTCAAAAATGCTTTCCAAATATCCCACTTAGTAAGAGCAGTCTGGGCACCGCTTAGATGTGTGTTTCTGGCCCCACTTTTGACCTATTGAATAGGGCTGTGGGTACAGCCAGAGTCGGGAAGTACGCTGCTGTGTGCTATGGTGCCTCTGCAGGCAATCTTTTTTCTATTCATACTTTTTCTGTCGCTCACATTGTAAATGTTGGAGTGGGGTTAGTATAACCATGGTCCAGGAGTACAGCTAAGTGAAGCAGATCTTAAAGTTTGAGTTTCTTAATTGCTCTTAAGAAATCAAGCACATGTTATTTCCCACAGTGCGTCAGCATCTGTCCCGTCTGCCAACTATTGACCCGAATACGAGGACCCTGCTCCTGTGTGGGTACCCGAATGTCGGCAAGTCCAGCTTCATCAATAAGGTTAGTATGTGTCTGGTGATAACGCAAGTGACCGAGGACCTGAGACCCAAGGGCTGCTATGTCCTGCCGTGTGGGCTGGAGGATGGCCAGCCGGTTAGTCTGTCAGCACTGTTGTTGGCTTAAATAGCCACTTACTTGAAGGGAGGACTGACACTGTCTGAATCTAGGTTTCGGCTGCTATTTCTGTTCTAGTATGCATTCCATAAGTTTCTAAGGGATTTGAGATACTAAGTCCGGTTTTGTTAACACGGAGAGCCTTTCCCAGGACGTACTGTCTCAGCCTCATCTGGGGGTGGTAGTGCCGGGGGCGCTGGGGTCTACCGTGGCAGGCTGCACTCGCTGAAGCGGGCTTCCTGAGGCACTACGTGAATGTCACTGGTTGACGTGTCACTGCTCACATCAAGTATTTGGTCCCCGTAGCGGGAAGTGGCTGAGTTGCTCTTGATTTGAGTGAGTTCATTAATTGGGACTCGAGGGTGCTCTTTATTTAGTAACTTGGTGCTTCAAGACCACTTGGCTGAGTTTGAGGGGCTTGAACAGAGTAGAAACCGCATGTAAAATGTCGGTTCATAAATAAGTAGATAAAATAAAATGTCACTTCACAACCAACAACAGCTCAGGTGCCAGACAACGACAGTTACATATGTGTGGTGCTTGCTGCCAGGAGCACTTCCACTTGAAGCCCATTTGCAGGTTTTTATTTTGTCCCTGAGTTGTGCTGACGTGACAGGCTGAAGCTCTGCGGTGTCTGGGCCGATGTCTCAGATGCTCATGAGCCAGTGCTGCGGCGCTAAGCCACTGGCCACTTGATTAAAATTAAACAACAAACAGTTCAGTTCCTACGTTGCACTGATCACATCTCAAGAGTTCATGGGGACGTGTGGCTGGTGGGCCCCGCGTCAGCAGTGTAGATCAAGTCTGTCTTCACAGCAAGTTCTGTGGGGCATTAGTGGGGCTGGGGTGGAGCAGAGCAGAAGCTGATGGGTACCCTCCCGGTGCTGGGCCTTCCTCCCCTCCCCGTCCCGTATCTGGACTCTTGTGTCCTGGCCTCGCCTGGTGGCGTGAGGAAGTGGAGCCTGTCCGCCTGTCAGCAGCAGCTTCTGACATCAGGAGTGTAATCGTGGGAGCTCTCTTGCTCTCTGTTTGGTTGTTTTGTCTTACTGCCGAAATCATTAGTCTCCATAACGTACAGGTGCCACATTTACCTTCTTTGACCGGGAATAAGGTTTGGAGCTCGTGTCATCGTGGAAGTTTTCGTTGTTTTGTTTCAGGTGACGAGAGCCGACGTGGACGTCCAGCCCTATGCGTTCACGACCAAATCCCTGTTTGTGGGGCACATGGACTATAAGTACCTGCGTTGGCAGGTGAGCATTCCCACCGTCAGACACGGGGGCCACGTCTGGGTGGTTTCGTGAATGGGGTTTGATTTTGGTGGTCCCTGCCCCAGGTCCCAGTACACTCACAGGCAGACTCCGAAGGGGTGGCACAGGTTCTCGGGGTCACCAGCAATGTCCTCATGAGGAAAACTCCCAAGCTTCGCGGCTGCCCGAGTGCAGTGCTTGTTCTTCTGCGAGGACTCGGGAAGCCGCCAGCTGCCAGAGCAGATGGCTGCATCACGTTAGCAGTGGTGCTTCTCACGAAACCAGAATCTCCTTGTCGTTTCGGACCCCGTCCTTAGAAAGGATGTGCACTAGCCGCTTAAAAGCATGGGGCGGTTTCCACAGTTGAAGTTAATTTTGTAAATGATAAAGTCATTCCCAGCACCTGGGAGTGTTTGCCAGTTCTGTTCTCTCTGTCAGGGCACCCAGTAGGCTGAGCCAGTAGAGTGTGCGACTCTTGATCTGTAGGTCGTGAGTTCTAGCCCCATGTTGGGCATAGAGCATAGGTTTAAAAAAAAAAAAGGGAGGGGGCGCCGGGGTGGGTCAGTTGGTTGGGCATCCGACTTCGGCTCAGGTCGTGATCTCACAGCTCGTGAGTTCGGGCCCCACGCCGGGCTCTGTGCTGACAGCTCAGAGCCTGGAGCCTGCTTCGGATTCTGTGTCTCCCTCTTTCTCTGCCCTTCTCCTGCTCGTGCTCGCTCTCTCAAAAATAAACAAACATTAACAAAAATTACTTTAAAAAAAAGAGAGAGGAGTCCTTTTCTCTAGGTCATTGACTGGTTCTTCAGTGAGCTCTGCAGGGTCGACTCATCCCCCCCTTTTTTGTAATATTTAAAGAATAGGTACTGTTCCGTCATTGCTTTTTTCATTATGTCAGTTGGGAGACCCACGTCTTATTTACTAGTATTGAGAGGGCCGGGTTGGGTATGTGAGTCACCTCCAGGATATGCTGGGCAAGAAATTTGTGGGTATATGTGCTTTGGAGTAACAGACCTGACGCTTAGGTTGTCGATACTCCTGGGATTTTGGACCACCCTTTGGAGGATCGGAACACCATTGAGATGCAGGCCATCACGGCCCTGGCTCACCTGCGCGCCGCGGTCCTATACGTGATGGATCTGTCCGAGCAGTGTGGGCACGGGCTGAGGGAGCAGCTGGAGCTGTTCCAGAACATCAAACCTCTCTTCATCAACAAGGTGCGTGTGGGGACGGGTGTTTGCCGTTCATAGCCTGTGCCGCGAGGATAATCATTTCATTTTTTTTTTCCCTGTTCCAGCCTCTTATAGTTGTAGCAAACAAATGTGATGTGAAGCGGATAGCTGGACTTTCTGAAGACGATCAGGTAAACTGTCTGAATGTTTTGAGTCTTACGTACTAATTCTAAGTTTATTCGCAGACAACCAAAGCTGAGAAGGAATTTCAGCAATACTAGTAAAGATTTTTATTCCACAGTTGAGATCATTCCCTCAGTGGTTTGTTAGTGGCAAACTACACCTGACATTTTCTGTCCTCTGCTCTTGGAGGCTGTGCAAGTCACCTGTGCATTTGGCAGGATGGTGTGTTTAACCCCGGAAAGGTCTTGTGCTTCTTTAGGATGTGACTGTTCTCCGACCTTGGTGCCTGGAGGATGCAAAGCGCCTTCAGACGGGCTTTGGCCCTTTGGGTCTCTGCCGGCCGGTTGCCCAGAGCCGCGCTTCCAGAGGAGGTTCCTGGGGAGGGGGGGCCTGGGGGGGGGTGTCACGTGCCTGCCACACACATTTGTGGGGGAAATGAGTTTGGGAAGTAAGCGTGGAGTGAATGATGAAGAAGGGGCACCTGTAAACTTGCCAGAACTGTGAGTACGTAGTGTTCGCTGTGTTTTCCACAAGGCAGGTAAGGTGGTTAGCCCTCATTTTCCACCCACACTTGGCCCCACAGCTCTCTGTAATAGGCACTTTGGGGATAACTGCCTGGAGAAGGTTGGCACTAGTAACAGAGGTTCTCAGGTTCTTGGACGCACCCAGGCCTACAGGGCCAATCTGGTGGGTGACACTCGAGTTTTAATAACCAGTGCGCTAGGTAATCTTGATGTGGCTGCGTCTCCTGGGGCATGTGCCACCGACCAGCTTCGTGTAGAGGGTCTCTTCCTGGCACCTCTGTCTCATGCTGGTTGGACGTCTTAATGCCTGGTGAGAGGGTTTTAAACAGCTGTACTGGTTTAATGGGCACTGCAGCATGTTCATCAAGTTACTAACTAGGTAACCACTGGTATCAGAGAATTCACTTGTTTGAAAGGACTCCGATCCCTATGAAGTAATTTCAGTTTTTTAGGTTAATCACTTTGGAAGCTGCAGACGGGGTTTGGGTTGTGACGACCAAAGGTTAGGGTGAGTGTTGCACCAGGTGCTCAGGCTTCGGGTTGAAACGTGTCTGGGTTTCACCGTCTGCCAGCCGTGATGGGGTGAGGTCTCCATCCTGGAGTCACTGGTGGCAGCTGCTGCATTGCTGGGCTACCAGTCAGTGATGTCATCAGGCAGATTGAGAAATCTGAAAGCCGGTGGGTGGCGGATGCCACTGCGATGTGACTGTTGGGTTAACACTAGGGCGTGGCCTGCAGCCTGCCCTGTGTACGCCATCCGTGCTCTGACCGTGGCGCGGCACCACGTGAGGAACATGGTTACGGCTAGCTCAGGTAGAGGCACAGTGGCTTGCATCATGTGCTAGTCGGTGGTGGGGTTAGCTGTCAGACCCCGCTGTTGCCCAGGACCACTGCTGTTTCCAGGAGAGGAGGAAGTCTAACTGGTAAGTGGGAGCCTGTAGTAAAGGTGTTTGACCTTGTTCATGAGCAGCTTACCTGTCACAGGATTGGCCCCCTACGTCTGAATGAGGTGGCCTTGGTGAAGAGCTACGCAAGTGAAGCCCCTCCTTTGGAGTGCAGCGATTTATTCATTTTTGTATTGTTTTCTAAGGAATTCTCTTAGGCTGCAGACTCTATGCGTTTTATTTAAAAGTAGTATTGAAAACATCTTAAAAGTTTTGTATCTTGCTCCTTTTTAGAAGGTAACATCTCACAGAATGTTCCAGAGAGCTTCTGGTTTGCTTTTATAGTCTGGTTTGATCCTCCCAGTAGTATTTTCTTTGTCACAGAAGAATATGGGGGGGGAAATCAACATTTTGGGGAAACGTCCTTTAGAAGAATTTGCAAATGAGCCACGGCCAGGCTAATTCGCATTTCTGATCCCTACATGAAGAGCAGTAAGAGTTGTCTGTAGGAAAGTAGAAATAAATAATGGCTCTCTTGTTTTCCTTCTGTCTCTGCAGAAAATATTTGCAGATTTGCAGGCCGCAGGATTCCCCGTGATTGAGACTAGCACCCTGACGGAGGAAGGGGTTATTCAGGTGAAAACTGAGGTCAGTGCTCCATCCACACCTATACCGCCTTTCTCGTGAGAGGTGTCTGCCGTGGGGAGAGGCTTTCCGTCCAGGTTGGAGAGCGTGTGCGCCACACTGAGCCCTGGTTTCCCCCATCCCACCCAGTCCAAACAGGGGGTTTAGAGGGATGATCTGACTCCCTCCCCGGGGGGGGGGTTGAACCTCGTGCACAGCCTGCTGCCCTTCTTGACCTGCCGGGATGTCTGTGCCAGCTGTACTGTGAAACTTGTTCAGAAGCAGGGAAAAAAAACAAGAAAAGAGACATTTCCTGTTAGATTTTACATGCGATTCTGATCATTTTATGTCCTTGTTATTTTTACCTGAAAGGAAAAGAGATGGCAGGGTCTGATGCTGTTGGTTGGCTTGGCGCTGTTGCTCCAGGGCCCAGGGTGGGCCTTGAACCTGGCTAGGGAACACGGCGCGAGGGTGACTGGTGGTGGACGCAAGCCCAGATGGGACATGGGGTGCTGCCCCAGCCTGGGCCTGGCCTGGTAAGGGAGAGGCCTGCTCCCTCCTGAGCGTGTGGTCTGCCCCCGGGGGGTCACCTGGATCTTGGGGTGATCCCCAAGATAGCACCAGTGGATGTGACTCCTGAGGAAAAGCGCAAAGCGGGGCCCAAAGCTTGGAACACAGTCTGCTGGTTATTGCGGAGTCTGGTTCCTCTCCCACACCCCCACCTCCAGCCCGGAAGGTGGGTGCCTTGTGAGTCATGTCCCGTTTTCTCACCTTCCCAGGCTTGTGACAGACTTCTGGCGCATCGGGTTGAAACCAAAATGAAAGGAAATAAAGTGAATGAGGTGCTGAACAGGCTGCATCTGGCCATGCCAAGCAAGAGAGATGACAAGGTGAGGCTGCCCTTCCCAGGAACTTGGGAGCGAGATGCCTATGCCCTCTGTCCGCACATACCAGCACCTGCCTCATGCAGGGCTCATGGGTGAGGCTCATGGGCGCCGTGTGCGCACACACCCACCCCTGTGGGCATCATAGTGGGCTTGAGTTTCTCGTCCAGAGTAACAGTTGTGTCCTGAAGTATAAAAGTGCCAAGGTAAAGCCTGCTGCTCGCTCCACCAGACATAGTTACTGGTAACTGTCTTGATGTTCCCATAAATCTTTCTGGTGTGTGAGCATATTTTTAAAAAAATTTAAACATAAACGTGTATTACATTCTTTAAAATTATTGTTTTCTTGCTGTTACAAGCAGTGCTCTGTCGCATGTCTTTGTGCATAAGTCTTTTATTTGCAGAGTGAGTTTTCAGTAGGCCATTGAGAATGACATTGTCTCCCAGAAATGCCTTCCTGGGATATGCTCCACGTCCCCTCATCATTGGCTGCTGTCAGTTTAATCGGTGGTTCCTTTAATAATCAGTTCAGGCAAGCATTTTTTTAAATTTTTGAACAATTTATTTTTGAATAATCTCTACACCCAACATGGGGCTTGAACTCACAACCCTGAGATTAAGAGTTGCAGGCTCCACTGAGCAAGCCAGCCAGGTGCCCTGCCAAGCCTGCGTTTTTCATGTACTTATTGGCCTATTAGTTCCTCAGGTCATTTATCTTTTACTCGTTTAATTTATAATTTTTATCTTAAGGAAATGAGACTCTTATATGTTCTTTTTTAAATAGGCTCCATGCCCAAATTGGGGCCCTTTGTGGGGCTCAACTCACAACCCTGATACGAAGACCTGAGCTGAGGTCAAGAGTCAGATACTCAACTGACTGAGCCACTCAGGCACCCCCAGACTCTTGTATGTTCTGTGGATTTTTTTTTTTTTTTTTTTTTTTTGTCATTTGCTTTTTGATTTGGGTTTTCTTTCTCAGCTTCAAAGAAATTATATGTTTTTAATATATACTATGAATATTTAATAATTTTCCAATATATGCTGTTAGCTAATATTAATATTTTTTTACGGTAACTAGGTTTTGTGTCCTGCATAGAAAGACCTCCCGTTCATTCCAAAAATATCTTGATAATATTTTTCTCCTATACTTTGTCCTGTACTTAATTATCTTAACTTTACCTGTTTTGAACAGAAGTTTTTGCTCAGTCTTGCATTTGATTTGTTCTTAGGCAGCAGGTAGAAGCAGCCACCCAGCTCTGTTTTTGCCTGGCTAGTCCTTAATCTCAGGACTGAGATTCGAATACCGTATGTTTTCATTGCCTTCTTGTATGGACTTGCTTCGTGTCTAGATTTCTGTTGTCTGCTTTGTTTTTCTCTTGTATCACTTCTTTTGTTCATAATTTTCTCGAGAGTCTCGGTGTTTATTTTTTCTAGATAAACTTTGGATCAGCTGTGGAGTCTTCCTGGTTTCCGTGCCCAGCTGGCCCTGCTCCGCCCCCCAGTCTGTTGGTTCTGAGTTGGTCTGGCTTCACCTTGCCCTTGCAGACGGAGAGCGTGCCTCTGGCTTTTCACTCTCATGTTCCTTTTGCATTCAGCAAGGTGTTTCATGTCACTCTTTCTGGTGATGTCTCCTCAGGAAAGGCCCCCTTTCATCCCTGAGGGAGTGGTGGCGCGCAGGAAGAGAATGGACATTGGGGAGCCCAGGAAGAAGCGGGTAGGTCTACTCTCGCGGGTGCAGAAGGCCATGTGTGTGCACTGAAGGTGTCCTGGCCTTTACCCTCAGGCTCTGTGACCACAGCTGTGGCCGACGAAGGCCCCTTCCCTCGTGAGTGGGAGGGAGGTGGCTGTGGACACTGCGTGGATGTGAGCCGTAGAGCCAGCCGGGAATAGCCGGGCTGCACAGGCATTAGAGGGACGGGCTCTCAGCTTAGGGCAGAGGCTGTCTCCTGGGGCAAGGGGGTGCCTGGCGTTCATGCGCCTGGAATGCCGGCAGGAGCTGATAGAGTTATCTGTTCTTTGGTTTCAGGAACGAGACCTTGAAGTAGAGCTGGGAGACGACTACATCTTGGACCTTCAGAGTAAGGGCCAGCATCCCTGTCGGGACGCTGTGGGAGGGCTTCAGTGCCCTCTTGCCCTGTGGCTGTACCTTCATCTCTTTCTTAGAGATGAGGCTGTGTGTGGGTGGTTCTGTGGCTTCAGGAGGAGGGTGGTTTGCAGCGTGCGTGGTGCAGGTGCTGGGGCCACTGCTGCCTTTGTCCCCCCTGCCCCCGCTCGGCCCGTGGTCCCAAGGTGCTGGGCGACCCAGGAGGTATTTGGAGACCCTCTGCTGTGCTGTCCTGGGGTGTTATGTGCAGGCGCTCTGTTGTCTTCATGGAGCGATGTGTGTAAGAACTCATTTTGGGCACGTGGTGCTTGAAGATATTAAAAACTGCAGTGAACATAACTTTTTTTTCAACCTCAGAGTACTGGGATCTAATGAACTCTTCTGAGAAACATGATAAGATACCCGAGATCTGGGAAGGCCACAATATAGCTGATTACATCGACCCCGACATCATGCAGGTTTGTGTCTCCTGTTGTATTATGTGATTTTTATTACTT
Source organism: Lynx rufus (assembly GCF_022079265.1). Classification (NCBI taxonomy): domain Eukaryota; kingdom Metazoa; phylum Chordata; class Mammalia; order Carnivora; family Felidae; genus Lynx; species Lynx rufus. The sequence goes on from NW_025814889.1 coordinate 963,874, forward strand.
CTGTGTCCCTGATCGCACAACCACAGCTGTCTGCCCGGCCGTACGTGCTGCCCTCATTCCTTATGCACTGTGAGCTTCTCCAGCCGTCACTAACAGCCTCTCCCTCCAAGGCTCTGCTCCCTGTGCGGTTCCGGCCACGGCCGCCTCTGTGGGGCAGGTGCGTTCCGGTGGCCACGAGCCCCTGTTCTCCTCTCCTGGAGCTTTGCTTAGCCTGTGGTGTCCACGGGTCCTTTCACTTTAAAAACAAAACTTTTCTTAAGCCCTGGGTCCTTCTTTCATTGCTCTGCTGCCTTTCTCTCCTCAGCGAAGCTTTTTGAAAAAACAGTGTTTCCCGTCAACACTCCCTCATTTCCTTCCCGGATGCTGCCCTTGTCCCATTTCAGTCTGCGGGTCTCCAAGGAGGAAACCCTACGTGAACCTCCTCATCCCTGTTCCTGTTTCTCCTTTCCTTGAATCCTCTGTACTCTCTGGTGCTTGGTTCCCCTCCTTGCCTGTGTCCGAACCGTGCACCTGCGCTCTGCTCACGCACGGTCCGTGCTCCTCCTCAGGAGCCAGGTCACAGCCTCCTTCATACTCTACGTGTGCCTCCTCGTTGTTGCTCTCTGGGCGATGTCCGTTTTGAGCCTGTGGGTTCGCAGCCTGCAACTGGCCTGCCCGTTCCTGCCCACCTCCCTCCCTCCGTGCTTTTCACATCAGCCAAGGCATGGCCGCATCTGACTGCGGCATTGCTGTCAGGGTTTCTTTGCTTGGTTATAGAGTGTATTCGTGCGTACGTAATTTGTTCTTTTATTTTCTAGATTTTATTTTATTTATTTATTTTTTTTTTTTTAATTTTTTTTTCAACGTTTTTTTTATTTTTGGGACAGAGAGAGACAGAGCATGAACGGGGGAGGGGCAGAGAGAGAGGGAGACACAGAATCGGAAACAGGCTCCAGGCTCCGAGCCATCAGCCCAGAGCCCGACGCGGGGCTCGAACTCACGGACCGCGAGATCGTGACCTGGCTGAAGTCGGACGCTTAACCGACTGCGCCACCCAGGCGCCCCTAGATTTTATTTTTTAAGTAATCTGTATACTTAGTGTAGGGCCTGAAGACAGAACCCTGACATCGAGAGTCATGCTCCACCAACTGAGCCTGCCGGGCACCCTGTAACTTCTTTTTATTTGAACTGTACAGCCAGCGGTGGTGTTGGCTTGTGTTGGCTTGTGTTTGAGGATGGCCTCAGAATGGATAAATGGGATATTGGAGGCCTGTGTCAGCTCACATAGATGAGTTCTTAGTTCTTCAAGGACGGAGGTTCTGTCCTGGGTCTGTTGGGAGTGCTGGGGAGCGAGGGAGGTGTCATGTGCACGTGTCCCCTCGATGTCTGGAGTAATTGGTGAAGAGAAGGAGACAACATAGAAGCGCTCACGGGGTGCCGTGGGCTTAGTGCTGCACGGTCTTCATTTCCTCCCAGATGCCGTTTGCTGGGAGCTGAGTTCTGGGGCATCCTGTGTGGAGCCAGGCGCGGGCGCTTACTGCCCCTGAGAGGCACATGAACGTGGCTACGCTCACGAGGTTTTCATTGTTGAGTTTGTTTAATTCCTTTTCAAGAAATTGGAGGAGTTAGAAAAAGAAGAAGAGCTGAGAACGGCGGCCGGCGAATATGACAGCGAATCCGACAGCGAGGACGAGGAGATGGTGGAGATCCGCCAGCTGGCAAAGCAAATTCGGGAAAAAAGGAAGTTGAAAATTCTGCAGTCCAAGGAGAAGAACACACAGGGGCCCAGGATGCCTCGAACCGCTAAGAAGGCAAGTTCTGTGCTTCCAGAGCAGCAGGATGGGTTTCTGCAGCTTTGGATTCTTGCACAGCCCTGCTAAAAGCAGCATGTCAGCCTAGACGTGGCCATGGGATTGCACGTACTTGGTTTGGTGATACGTACTGACTTTTGAGGTTGGTCGAGCCCTGATCTTTTTATTCTGCTGATGGCACCCTTCCTGCTGACATCCAGGCTCAGCATTGTTGGGTTCAGCCTGTCTGCAGTTGTGCAGATTGAGGTTGTGATTCGTAATTTGTGACAGTAAAGCCATCATTTAACATGTTCTTATTAACTTCTTTACTAGTTAGTGCTCCTCTTTGCAATTTAAAGCAACCTAACGCAAGGCAGCTTAAATCCTCAGGCAACATGTTAGCTCCTGTGACTAGTTAGGACAGGGAGAGTCACACTTCAGGCACAAATGGGTCAAATGATGTCAGAATTCTTTTCAGTCTCTGCTCCATCTTTGTAGGTCTTTTTCTCTCCTGCCCCATGCTTTTGTCAGGGTGGCAGGTGAGGCCAGGTCCTGTGGTCACCCTCAAACCACAGGATGTGACAGCGGGGGGTAAGCTTCCCAAAGGCAGGATGATGGTTAGGGCAGATACCTTTCGCATTAGTGTGTCTGAAGTACTCTTTTCACATGATGGCAAATGAGTGGTTCTTGGTAGGCAAGACCTCCATCTGTTTCCCCAAGTGGCGCTCAGTGAGTTTGGGAGAAGCTGCTGTCGCTGGAGTCTGCATCTTGGGGCACGTCATGTGACCTCAGCGTCAGTGATCCTTGCATGCAGAGACCCTTGCAGAGTTGTGCAGAATTCAAGGTCATGAAGTATATGTCGTCTTGCACATAGTCACAGCCTGGGAGATATTGGTTTCCATGGGCTTCAGTGAACTGTCCAAAAACATGAACATGGGCCCAATTAAAAGATGTAATTTCTTTTTTTTTTTTTAAATTTTTTTTTTAACGTTTATTCATTTTTGAGACCGAGAGAGACAGAGCATGAACAGGGGAGGAGCAGAGAGAGAGGGAGACACAGAATCTGAAACAGGCTCCAGGCTCTGAGCTGTCAGCACAGAGCCCGACGTGGGGCTCAAACTCACGGACCGTGAGATCATGACCTGAGCCGAAGTCAGACGCTTAACCGACCAAGCCACCCAGGCGCCCCTAACAGATATAATTTCTAAAAGAAACGTATCATAGATCATTGTAAAAGGTACATTTTCCTGTGAAATTTTTTTAAGCATCTTATCAAACTAATTTTTCTTAAAACATACCTTTTCCCCTATGTTCAGATTCAGCGGAAAGTCTTGGAGAATGAGATGCGCAGTCTCGGTGTTGACATGGATGACAAAGACAATGTAAGTGCATGCAGATGGTCTCAGTCACAAACGTATGTGGACATGTACAGCTTTGCCTTCGAAAACTAGACTCTTAGAAACCTGGGGGGTTACAGATGTGATCAAAGAAGAGATATGAACTTTGAGTATGTGTGTTGAGGAGTGTCGCTGGAAGTGGCTGGCTGAGAATGGAATGTGTTTGTCCCACTGCTGTCCATATGCCCCATGGGACAGCTCAGGACACTCAGCTCAAGGGACTGTGCTGCTAATGCAGGGGTGTCTTCATCATACTCCATTCTTGTTCGCCACGTGAGAATTTAAGAATGCCTTGCACACTCCCATCGTTTTGCATTAAAAGTCATCCCTGAGCATCGGACTGCTCCTGGGCATTACGGTGATGTTTCAGTAATAACATCAATGATGTGAGGTGGCCTCTGCACTTTCTTCTTTCTCTCTCTCTCTCTCTCTCTCTCTTTTTTTTTTTTTTTTTTTAATATTTCATTGTGTATGTATACATCGAATTCTGTTTCAGGTTAATGAAAATACGAAAAATACCAGAAACAAGAAAGAAAGAAATCACTTGTGTTCACAGTGCACAAAAATAATCTAGGTTAACATGCCGTGTGTATCTTATTTAATTTTTTCTGCAGAGGGCTTTAATCTTTGTTTCTTTAAGATGTAGTTATAACCATATTCTGTATATCGTGTCTATATTTCACTGATGTATGAGCAAATTTTTTTGTTTTTTAAAGTTTATTCATTTTGGGAGAGAGTGAGTAGGAGAGGGGCAAAGAGGGAAAGTCCCACGCAGGCTCCATGCGACAGAGCTTGAGCTCAAAACTGTGAAATCATGACCTGAGCTGAAATCAAGAGTTGGACGCTTAACCAACTGAGCCACCCAGGCGCCCCAAGTGTTTTTTATTTTGGGGTAATTTTTCACATTTTTTTGAGTAAAAAATTTTAGTTTCTTTTAGACCTCAGTTTGGTTGCTGTTCAGAAATTCATTTGCTGTTATATGCTAACTAATTTGGATGTAAATTAAACAAAAAAAAAAGAATTTATTCACTGTTATAATTGAAAATAATAATAATCTTCAAAGTTATAGAACTCAAAAAAAAAGCATTAAGTACTGATTCAAAAGACAGTTATAACAAAATACCTGAGACTTTTCTGGAAAGGATTTATAAAATCCAGAAAATTTGGAACAAATATTTGAGAAAATTTTCAACTTACGTTGTTATAAGAGGAAGAATTTTCAACTTATGTTGTATAAAAGGAAGAATTTAATAATCCTATTATATATATTTTTCTAAATGACATACATATTGAAAGATGTATCTATGAAAAAAATAGAATTTTAACTATGGTTGCATCTGAGGTCTTATCTCAGGTGTGAAGATCATATCTTATCTCAAATGAAATAATCATCAACTCTTGTGAAATTTTACATGATGGTAATGAACTTAATATTAGTTTATCCACATAGATGCCCACTTTTACTTTTAAAAGTCTTAGGGCAAGCTTTATTTTAAAAGTTAACTTGCCAAGAAATTTCAACAGAGTCAATTTTGAGAGCAAAGTATATTCCAGAATAGGTTGATAACATACTAATAGCTGAATGATAGATTTGGAATAGTCTGAAGGGAAAAAGCAAAAGGTACAGGATATTTTACAATGTAGAAAATAGGAAAGACAATTCTTCAGTTTTCATAAAACCATTTATTTGGCATTACTGTAAATTCAACTCAAGCCACTGAGTTTAATTCAAAGAGCCAATACATGAATTTCTCATTGTTTGAAGTTGACATTCCATCTAAATGACACTATTCACCACTAGTAAAATCTGAGTTTCCAATTTTTTTTTCCAATTTTATATGACATATTCTTGTCCGTCCCAATTACGAAAAATATGCAGGGAAATATTTTAAATGGTCTCATTTCTGTGTTCAAAAATCTATCATTATACTTCAGTAATCTTACATATTGCCAATTTTCATCTCCATGAACAAAACAAAAAACAAAAACATAGTGGAGAAAAAAAGCTACTAAGAAGAAGGAATATACTACACATAAGTAAATGAATAAATATCTAAGCTCACATTTAGCATGTCATTTTGCCTCTGGGGAACATGACAGAGTTTGAGTGTTAGGAGGTTACTGTTTGTTCTTTATCCAGCTACTAGTCATGAAATCTCTAGCATTTGAAAACTGGTGAGATTTTCAGTTGCATACATAACACTATGAATAATCATCACATACCAATTCATTCTTTTTGGCTCACTGAGCATTTTGCGTGATGTCCCTGATGTGTCCTCCACCTCTAGCACATAGACTATGTGGGCCCATTTCCCTCCAGCCTCCCTTGTCCACTCTTTTCAATGCTGTTTAATCTTAAAATAATTGTGATTTTTTAATTAAGTTTACTAAATTCTAGGTGTACACTTAATATTTAGCTTCAATATTGTCAAATGATTTTTCCAGAATAAAATACTAAATCTAATTTTTAAAAAATTCATTTGCTGTTAACTCAGAATATACGGTGATGTGTAAGAAATACACAATAAATTGGAATTAGTGTCTGGTAAGAATACAAATTGGAATAGAATGTCAGAGAACAAAACATAAGCTTATTTTTTATATTTTTTACTTGAACTTTGATTTTGGTGACTGAAGTCTTCATGGAGCATCTTAGGTTCTGTTTAGTGACCAGATACATGAGGGTTTGTTGAGTCAACACAAGATGGGCTTAGGTTGTGAATAGTTCAGACCTGTTTTCCTGGGAGCCCAAAGACTAGAAGGGGTTTCAGATAACTATTGGAATTCTGGTCTTTTTTTTGATGAATTATGCTGGAGCATATTCATTTTTGTCTGAAATAACTTTTTCATATTCTGGATTATTTTTTCAAAACATTCCTAGAATTGGAATAACCAAAATCAAAAGACAAATTGTGTTACAGGTCCTTTCCAAAGGGGTTAGACTAATTTGGATTTTAATTAGCAACGTTTGAGACTACACTGCTAACCTGAAGCGTTATTTTATTTTTTTTTATTTTATTTTTTTTAAATGTTTTATTTATATTTGAGACAGAGAGAGACAGAGTATGAACGGGGGAGGGGCAGAGAGAGAGGGAGACACAGAATGAGAAGCAGGCTCCAGGCTCTGAGCTATCAGCCCAGAGCCCGACGTGGGGCTCGAACCCACGGACCGCGAGATCGTGACCTGAGCCGTAGTTGGACGCTCAACCGACTGAGCCACCCAGGCGCCCCTGAAGCGTTATTTTAATGAACATCCATTAGCGTCTGACTTCTGACTGTTCGTTTTTGCAGGCTAACTGCCTGTGCTCCTGTCCAGGTGTTTTGTTGTTCTTTGGGTACAGGACATGGGTGAGTGAGGCGCCCACCAGTGCGAGTACAGCGGCCTCTCCCAGGGGCAGGCTTTGCTTCGCCTCAGCGCTGAGCTTCCTGAGGGCTGTCCCTGTGTTCAGGTAGATGGCCCCAAAGCTGGGGAGAGAGGACACACTACAGTGAAAATAGCAGTTAGGATGCTAGTTTCACCACCTAGGGGAAAGGACAGCATTGAGGAATGGCCAGCGTTAGGTAAACGGTTTCTAATGGAGTTACAGTCGCTTGTAACATAAAGCAGCCGTGTTAAGTGAAAAAGTATGTTTGACGAATAATGTGAAGTTAACTCTGTGTATGTGTGTGTGTATTTTTTTTTTTTAATGAGTAGCAGGCAAAAGTTCATTAGAGTATAAGAGAAGATCAGAAAGGAAGAATAGTATGAATCTCTTTACAGAGAGGGGACATTTGAAAGTGAGTGCCCCAACTATATAATTTTAAAGAGCTTTAGTTTATTTGATAATGGCATTAAGAACTCCTGAGTGTTCTGTCTCCTTGTTGGTGTGATTTCGTCTGTCACCAAGCCTGGGAGCCGGGCTGGGGTCAGGCAGCACTGAATTTGCTGTTTATGCTTCCCAGGCCCATTATGCAGTCCAGGCCAGAAGGTCCCGGAGCGTTACAAGGAAGAGAAAACGAGATGACTCTGTTCCACCCACATCAGTAACCCGGAGCCGCAGCTGCTCTCGGACTCCACGGGATGTCTCCGGCCTTCGGGACGTCAAGGTTAGTCCCCTGTGATGTGCAATAAAAAATAGTGGTCTCTATTGTTGATGACTCCAGGGCTCAGGGCACATACCCGCAGCTACTGTTTAGAAGGTGGGGACCGTAGGTGGGTGCTTGTGCCCCTGAAAGACAAGCTGGGTGTTCTGGACCCTTCCCTAGGTGCACCATTCCTTACTGGTGTCCTTTCTCAGGGGTAGACAGAAGCATGGTGTCATAGGGCACCAGGTGGTCTGAGCCGCAGGCCAGCCATGCGGGAACAAGCTAGGAAACAGTGCTTGCTCAGCACCTGGAGTCCCAAGCCCCCACCTTACAACCAGACCCTGCAGGGACCCAGCCCAGAAGGAGCTGTTTGGGTCAGTCTTTTAGGAAAGACATTTTGGATGTACACAGTCTCTTTTGCTGAAACTATTTAAATTAAATGAACACAAAAATTGTTAGTTTCAGCATTTTGAAAATTCAGGTATGAGAGAAAGTCTGTATATAAACTGGCCAACAGTCTACTTGATGGAAACTTGGGATTTCCCTTCCACCATGCCTTTTCCTTCTAGAAATCTGGATTTTAATACTGGCATTATCGTTTGTCCGATGTGAGTATAGTTTCGTGGGCTGGTTCTCTGTTTTCTCGTGTGTCCCTAAGAGGGAGTTACAGCAGATATCCCCTAATCTTCCAGGTTCTTCTAGGCACAGAGCTTGTCTAGAAATAACATTCATTCCCATCTTCATTCTCATTGTGCAGACAGTTGAGTTCCTGCAGACACGGTGGGTAACAGAGGGACTTGCCAGCACTTCTCACAGAGTAGATCTGGACACTTAAGACCTGCTCTTAACTGGTAATGAAAAAGCACACAGACACTCAGCAGCTAACGTGTGTCCTTTTGCTTTCCAGATGGTGAAGAAAGCCAAGACTATGATGAAAAATGCTCAGAAGAAGATGAACCGCCTGGGAAAGAAAGGAGAAGCAGACAGACATGTGTTTGATATGAAGCCCAAGCACTTACTCTCCGGAAAGAGGAAAGCCGGAAAAAAGGACAGGAGGTAGAGTCCTCTGCAGCTGAGATGGTTTGGCTAGACTGTTAGTTTCCTGGTCTGGTCCAGTTTCACGAAACGGGAGTCCTGGCTATAAACTGAAAATTGCGATGACATACCTGACGGGCTTGTTGCTTTGCTGTATGTTGGGGTGTGCAGGTGTGGGAGACATTTGTCACTGCAATGATGGTAAGGTACCTTGAGCCAACCGTGGTTTCTGCATTTGTTGGGGTTCCGGTTGCTTCAGGTCTGCAAAACTGGAAAGATTGATTGATGCAAATTTTTGTTTTGATGGAGAAGAACCTTACTTTCTTCTGCAAGAGGGAACTTTGGTTTGTGTATGTGTATAGTCTTGCAAAGAAAGCATCTCCTTGCAGACATGGGCAGAAGGTTGGCGGCCCTGCCCTGCAAATGTAAGAGTGAATGCCAGTGCTAGATTATTTTCTAGTTTTTTTGTACAACGTGTGCATCGTTGCAATCTATTTTCAATTAGTTTATCTAAAATAAACTTCTGAAAGAAAGTGGTTTTGGTTGATTTAGTTTGTTTTTTGGGGTTTTTTTTTGTTTTTTTGGGTTTTTTTTTGTTTTTTAGTTACAAATCACTGTCAATTTGGCCAAATGAAAAGGGAGAAAAATTCTTTCGTTTTTCAAAACAAAACACTTTTTTGTGGGGTAAAATGTTGCCTCAGGCACTGTAGCAATTGAGCTGGGCATCCCCTGCTGGGGGAACCCGGAACTGCATATGTTCACAGAAGCAGACACCCTAACACTCCCACAGAATCCCCTCCTGGGCTCTGTTTTCAGTTACTCTGAGTGGAATTTGTGCCATATGTGTCAGCTCAGACTCCCCACAGTGCGATGTGGGAAGTTAGTGTATCAGAGTATTAAGTGCTTAAAACATTTCTTGACCTTAAAACAGTGCTGTTGTCACCACTTCCCACATAGTCTCAGGGAGCGCGCCTCCCAGGGCAGAGCACTTGGTGACTGCAGTGTGGGACGGGCTTCTGTCTTTCATAATGTGATGACATTTTCTTCTTACAGCACAGGTGTGTCTTAAGAGCTGCTGCATTTTGGGGATACAAAGTAAGGTTTTTGTGTTATGTGTGCTGAAAAGATTCGTTAAGATCTCATTAGGAGAAACAAACGCATGTGCTGTTGGGGAGGCCCCAGGAGCCCATCTCTTCGCAGAGGCGCAGAGAATCTGCCTGTGGTAACTGTTCTGGAAGTCAAGTCTCTCTGGAGGCTCATGTCTTGCAGGGAAGAACTAGGCTGGCAAATCTGTTAATTTTGGTCCGTTTTAGCCCTTATGGCTTAATGTTCACATATCCCCCACCCCAGCCCTGTGGTAGTCACTGTGGCTGCTTGTGGGTGTCGAAGTGGGTGCTAAGAACCTTGTCCCCCACAGATTGGGGTTCTAGGTTTAGACTGTGGATTGCTGCTTTTTGTGGCGGAGGTGTAGACAGGGAGAGACTCCCATTCTTATAGTCCCATCCCCTGAATCTGCTTCAGGGAGTTTAAAAGGCCAGTTCTTGTTTCTTTTTCTTTTGTATTTGTCTTGCTGTACTTCTTTTGTAGATCAAACATTTAAGGATTAGGACTTAGAAGAACAAATGCATGTTCAAGGGAATTTGGAACAATTGCCCAGGGAAGGACATGTACTCAGAAGAACTGAGACGACCTCGAGTTTTCACCTCTGGCTGGCTTGGCACACCCTTACAACAATCAAAAAAATCCAGCCATTCTGGTGAAGGGAGAGTATCTGATTTCCAGAGTGACCACATGATGAGATTCAAATGTCCAGTTGTCAGCAAAATCACAAGTTATACTTTAAAAAAGCAGGAAAGTAGAATATGGCCCATTAACGGAAAAAATGCTGTCTCTTAGGAGGATGAGATGGTGGACTTTCCAGACAAAACCTTTAAAACAACCATCATAAAGACACTCAGTTAAAGGAAAACATGCACAGAGTCCGGAAAGTGAAGTATGAACAAAATAGAAATACCAGCAAAAAGAAAAAAAAAGAAAAGAAAAAGGTGCCCCCAGTATTCTGGAGCTGGAAAGTGCAGGTAACAAAAACAAAAAGATGGATGGGATGATGTCAAATCTCTGTGCTTCAAAGGAAATAACAGTGAAAAGATAGCTTTAGGAAATGGGAGAAAACATTTGCAAGTATTTATCTTATAAAATTAATATCCAGAACATTTAAGAGACTCCTACAACCAACTACAACTATCTCATTAAAAAATGGGCAGAAGGGGTGCCTGGGTGGCTCAGTCAGTTAAGTATCTGACTTTTAATCTTGGCTCAGGTCATGATCTCAGGTCCTGAGTTCAAGCCCTGCATTGAGCTCCATGCTGGGCATGGAGCCTACTTAAGAAAAAAAAGGTATACCAAAACCCATAAAATACCTAGGAATAAACCTAACCAAAGAGGTGAAAAGTCTATACACTGAAAACTATAGAAAACTTATGAAACAAATTGAAGAAGACACAAAAAAATGGGAAAACATTCCATGTTCATGGATTGGAAGAACAAATATCGTTAAAATGTCCATACTACCCGAAGCAATCTACATATTCAATGCAATCTCTATCAAAATAACACCATTCTTCACAGAGGTAGAAAAAGCAATTCTAACATTTGTATAGCAACAGAAAAGACCCCGAATAGCCAAAACAATCCTGAAAAAGAAAACCAAAGGTGGAAGCATCACAATTCCAGACTTTAAAAGTATTAAAAAGCTGTAATCATCAAGACAGTATGGTACTGGCACAAGAACAGACACTTAGATCAATGGGACAGAATAGAGAACCCAGAAATGGACCTACAAACATATGGCCAACTAATCTTTGACAAAGCAGGAAAGATAATCGAATGGACAAAGACCATTTCTTCAGCAAATGGTGTTAAGAAAACTGGACAGCAATGTGCAGAAGAATGAAACTGGACCACATTCTTACAACATATACAAAAATAAACTCAAAATGGATGAAAAACCTAAAGGTGAGACAGGAAGCCAATTCCTAGAGGGGAAAACAGGACCTCGGCTGCAGCAACTTCTTATTTGACATGTCTCCAGAGGCAAGGGAAACAAAAACAAAAATGAACTACTGGGACCTCATCAAGATAAAAGGCTTCTACACAGGAAAGGAAACAATCAACAAACTAAAAGGCAACCAACAGAATGGGAGAAGATATTTGCAAATGACATATCAGATAAAGGGTTAGTATTCAAAATGTGTAAAGAACTTACCAAACTCACCCAAAAAAACAGTGAAGAAATGGGCAGAAGACATGAATAGACATTTTTCCAAAGAAGATATCCAGATGGCCAAAAGATGCTCGACATCACTCATCATCAGGGAAATACAAATCAAAACCACAAGGAGATACACCTCATACCTGACAGAATGGCTAAAATTAACAACTCCAGCAACAACAGATGTTGGTGAGGATGTGGAGAAAGGGGAACTCTTTTGCCCTACTGGTGGGAATGCAAACTAGTGCCACCATTCTGGAGAACAGTATGATGGTTCCTCAAAAAGTTAAAAACAGAATTACCCTACAACCCAGCAATTGCACTACTAGGAATTTGTCCAAAGGATACAAAAATGGTGATTCAAAGGCACGTGCACCCCAATGTTTATAGCAGAATAATCAACAATAGTCAAATTATGGAAAGAGCCTAAATGTGCATCAACTGATGAATGGATAAACACGTGTGTGTGTGTGTGTGTGTGTACACACACAATGGAATACTACTAGGCGATCAAAAGAATGTAATCTTGCCATTTGCAACAACGTGGATGGAACTAGAGTGTATTATGCTAAGGAAAACAAGTCAGAGAAAGACAGATACGTGATTTCACTCGTGTGGAATTTAGAAAACAAAACAGATGAACATAGGGGAAGGGAAGGAAAAGTAAAAACAGGAAGGCAAACCATAAGAGACTCTTAAACACAGAGAACAAACAGGGTTGCTGGTGGGGTGCTGGGTTGGGGGATGGACTAAAGGGGTGATGGGTATTAAGGAGGGCACTTGCTGGGAGGAGCACTGGCTGTCATATGTTAGCGATGAACCACTAAATTCTATTCTTGAAATCGTTACTACACTGTATGTTAACTAACTTGGATTTAAAAAAGAAAAAAAAAAAGGTGGGACCCCTGGGTGGCTCAGTCAGTTGAGCATCCAGCTTTGGCTCAGGTCATGAGCTCATGGTTCATGAGTTCAAGCCCTGCATCGGGCTCTCTGCTGTCACTGTGGAGCCTGCTTCAGATCCTCTGTTCTACTCTCTCTACTTCCTGGCTCATGCTCTCTTTCAAAAATAAACAAACAAAAAAGGCAGAAAACTTGGAACAGCTATCCAAAGAAGATACACAAATAACCAACCAGGCACATGAGAAGATGCAGAAAATCAGTACTATAGAGAAATCCACGACAAGTTCACTCCCACTAGGACAGACACCCGAGAAATAGCAGGTGCTGGCAAGGTTGTGGAGGAAAGGAGCCCTTGTGCACCATTGGTGGGAATGCAGACTGGTGCAACCGCTCTGGAAAACAGTATGGAGGCTCCTCAAAAGTTAGAATCATCATGAGCCAGCAACCTCACTTCTAGATATAAACCCAAAGGAATTTGAAGTAGGATCCCGAAGACGTATGCAACCTCATGTCTCTTGCAGAATTACAGTAGCCGCTAGCAGAAAGCAGAAGTCCGTGGGTGGATGGATGGATGGACGGATGGATGGATGGATGGACGGACGGACGGATGGATACAGGAAATAGCAAATGCACACAGAGGAGTATTGTGCAGCCTATAAAAGATAGGAAGCCCTAACACATGTGAAGTATGGATGGACTATGAGGACCCTGCCAAGTGAGAGGAGCCATTTGCAAAAGGACAAAATGCCTGGAGTCCACCTTGAAGTACCCAAAGTAGTCAAAATCCTAGCAAGAGGGAATTGAAGAGTGGTAACCAGGGGAGGAGGAGAAATTAGTGCTTACTGGGTACAGAGTTTCAGTTTTGCAAGATGTAAAGGTTCTAGAGGTTTGTTGGACAACAATGTGAATATACTTAACTGGTATTACACAGTTAAAAATGGATTAATATGGTATATTTAATGTTTAAGGGTTTTACCATTAAAAAAGCAAAAACTCGGGGCGCCTGGGTGGCGCAGTCGGTTGAGCGTCCGACTTCAGCCAGGTCACGATCTCGCGGTCCGTGAGTTCGAGCCCCGCGTCGGGCTCTGGGCTGATGGCTCAGAGCCTGGAGCCTGTTTCCGATTCTGTGTCTCCCTCTCTCTCTGCCCCTCCCCCGTTCATGCTCTGTCTCTCTCTCTGTCCCAAAAATAAATAAATAAACGTTGAAAAAAAAATTAAAAAAAAAAAAAAAGCAAAAACTCCCAGCAAAGAAAAACACTGGACCAGGTGTCTTCACTGGTGAATTCTACCAAATATGTAAAAGAACAACTAACACCAGTCCTTAAACTTTTCCCCCAAAATGAAGAGGAGGATATACATCCTAACTCTTTCCATGAGGCCAGTATTGCCCTGACATCAAGGCCAGACAGACACCACAAGAAAACTGGAGACCAATATTCCTCATGAATATTGACACAAAAGTCCTCTACAAAAGGCTAGCCAACCACATTGCAAGGTGACCAGCACATTGTAAGGATTATGCAGCACGATCATATGAAGTTCCTAAGAGTCAAGGATGGGTCCACCTGCAGAAGTGACTGATGTAGCCCATTAACATGGTGAAAGACAAGAACCACATGACCCTCTCAGTCAATGCAGGAAGAGCATTTGACAAAATTCATTACCCTTTCATGATAAAAGCACTCAAAAAAACTAAGAATAAAAGGAAACTACTTCAGCGTAATAAACACCATCTCTGGAAAACCCCAGCCAACATTGTGCTCTCGCAAAAGACTGAAACTTTCTCTGAGATCAGGAACAAGCAAGCACACCCTCTCTGGCCACTCCTATTCAACAGTGCTGAAGTCCTAGCCAAAGCAGGTAGGCGAGAAAAAGGCATATAAATTGGGAAGGAAAAATTAAATCCTCTCTGTTCACCGACAATACAATTTTATATGTAGGGAACCCTAAGTATTTTGCACACACAAAAAAATAAAAACCCTCAGCAAATATTGCAGGATATAAAATCAAACTACAGAAATCAGTTATGTTTTAGGGGTGCCTGGGTGGCTCAGTCAGTTAAACATGCAACTCTTGATTTTGGCTCAGGTCATGATCTCATGGTTTGTGAGGTCGAGACCCACGTTGAGCTCTGCACTGGCAGTGCGGGGCCTGCTTGGGATTCTCTGTCTCTCTTCCTCGTTTTCTGCCCCTCCTCCACTTTCTCTCTCAAAACAAAACAAAAATTTTTGAAAAATCAGGTTTTCTTTTAATGTTTGTTTATTTTGAGAGAGAGAGGAGGGGCAGAGAAACAGAGAATCCTAAGCAGGCTCCACACTGTCAGCACAGAGCCCGATGCAGGGCTTGATCTCACAAATCACAAGATCATGACCTCAGCTAAAATCAAGAGTCAGACAGTCAACTGACTGAACCACCCAGGCGCCTGCAGGATCAGTTATGTTTCTATACACTAACAATGAACAACCCAGAAACTAAATTAAAATAATTCCATTTACAATAGCATGAAAAAAAATAAAATTTTTTTTTTAGGAATTAACCGAGGAGGTGAATGATGTGTACACAGAAAAGCATAAAACATTGCCGAAAGAAATGCAAAGGCAAACTTGGAAAGACCTCTTGCGTTCCTGTGCCGGAGGACATGATGTCACCCGCAGTGGTAGACAGATTGAGTGCAGCCCTTACCAAAATCCCAGCCATGCTTTTATAGAAATAAAAAGTCCATCCTAAAGTTCATATGGAATCTCAAGGAATAGCCGTGATAATCTTGAAAAAGAATAAAAGTGGAGGACTCACACTTGTTGAGTGTACAACTTGCCGCAAGGCTACAACAATCAAAGGGGTATGGGACTGGCTGGAGGTGGCCGTGGATGCCAGCAGGGCAGAAAAGCCCAGGCAGCCTTAAGGACGGGGTCGTGTGGCGTGCCGGGAGATTCCTCTGTTGCAGTAAGGGTTCTACAGACAACTGGAAATCTGGAGAAAGACAACAGGAATGGAGATAGTAAATTACAGTCACTCCATCTGGAGGCAGCCCAAGGAGAGGGGCGGTTCACCACAGCTGCAATTTTCAAAGACCTTCTCTGGCGGGGCGAGAATTGGCCCTCTGGTCCAGGCCTTGCAGCCTCAGAGAAGCGCTCTGCGGTCACCTGGGGCCCAAGCCCCTGCCTCTCGGGAGGGAGCCTGAGTCCCCCGCCCAGCCAGCTGCACACCTGCGAGTCTGGTTGTCTGGGTGACACGGTTCCTGTCCCTGGCTCCTATAAGCACCCTCCATGCTGGCTGCAGGCTGCCTACTTGGGAACTCTGCCCTCGCCTAGAAAATCTGACATTACCTTTATTTGTGCTGAACTTCTGTCCCTGTTCCAACCTCTGCCTCAGTCTTCTCCCACAGTTATCAAAAAGAAATTTAATCTTATTCATTTAACAACTTAACCCTAACTTAAAGCATACCCTCAAGATCCTTTCTCTGCTTGACGCTCTCAGAACTTGGGGTTTCAGCCTCTTACCCTCTGTTTTGTGTGTGTGGTAAAATACACATAAAACCCACCGTTTCCAATTGTATGTGCAGAGGCACGAAGAACATTCACATGCTTGTGCAGCCATCAGCGCCATGCGTGTGTTCCGTGTGAGTTCCGCGTGAGTTAAGACATTCTCACATTGGCAGGTTAAGCCAAAATACATGCTGATCTTCTCAAGTCCAGGACAGTGGTGGAATTTGTTCACCTCATGGATTAGCATGGAATGAAGACCAGGAAAGGCAGGACTGGGACTTCGATATTGGATTGCATGTAGTTACCCCTAGACTCCAGCTGGGGTGCAGCTGAACTGTTTGGAAAGCTGGATCATTTCAGGCCTTGCTTTCAGGATGTGTTGGGTGAGACCAAGCAGTCCTAAATCCAGGCGAACTCTTCCACCAAGACAGGACACTCGTGAGTATCTGCCCGTTGCTGGGGACCATGAGGCTTTCTGTTCTGGCTGGCAGATCGAGGCGCTCTTCAGGGTCCCCGGGGGTGCTGGGCACTGTTGCCTCCAATCTTCTGCTTGGTTTTTTTTCCCCTTATGCGTGGGGGGACCCATCCTTAGCCGTAGTCTTGAGGAGTGACTACTGGCACATAGCCAGGTTCTTTCCAGTGGCCCAAGTTATGACGTGGAATGGGTGAACGTGTTATAATTTGCACTTCGCTATGATGGAAAACTTACAGCACACCAACATTTCTGATTTCCATTGTTCCACGGGCTTTTGGCAATCCCTGGAAAGCATCATCTGTGCCCAAGTGGAGTGTGAAGATAAAACAGGCTTCAGGAATCATTACCACTGTTTGGGTCTCCTTTTTTGTTTTGTTCTCTTTAATTTTAAGCTTGCCTTATTCCAAAAAGGATTTTAGAAAATATGTGGGAATTACAGAATCAAAGATTCCAGTGATCCCCCAGTACAAATGCCTCCAGAAGGCATTTGTCTAAAGGAGAAGGTTTGGACACCATTAAAGCAGGGACAGGAAAGGCATGAAACACCACCCTTAAATCCAGGGTCACAGAGACCCACAGAAGCACCGTGTTCTCTTTGAAACCTGGCGGGGGAGCTGAGTAGCTCCTGGAGCCCCTCCGTATATGGCGGCTTCAGTGTGAGTGTGCAGGCATGCCTGCACCTGCTTGTATTCTCTGAGTGAGGACTTTTCCAAATACTGAAATAACTGGCTGGTTAAGAAAACCACACGCAGCCTTCCCTTAATCCACCAAGGAGGGTGGTGAAATGTATACTTGCCTCACAGCTCAGTGTAAAATTAAGAATAGAAATGATAGGGGTGCCTGCGTGGCTCAATCAATTAAGCATCTGACTCTTGGTTTGGGCTCAGGTCGTGATCTCATGGTTTGTGGGATTGAGCCCCACATCAGGCTCTGTGCTGCTGGTGTCAAGCCTGCTTGGGATTTTCTCTCTCTTTCTCTGCCCCTCCCCACCGCTCAAAATAAATAAACTTAAAACAAAAATAGAAATCACAGGCTTGGATTTTAATGCTGGATGACATATATTTAATACTCCATTATAGCTGATAATGCCATTAAACCCCTTTGTGCAATATTACAGAATGTCAGAGAAGAAGAGAATCTCAGAGTGCATTTTTTTTTTCAATGTTTATTTATTTTTGGGACAGAGAGAGACAGAGCATGAACGGGGGAGGGGCAGAGAGAGAGGGAGACACAGAATCGGAAACAGGCTCCAGGCTCTGAGCCGTCAGCACAGAGCCCGACGCGGGGCTCGAACTCACGGACCGCGAGATCGTGACCTGGCTGAAGTCGGACGCTTAACCGACTGCGCCACCCAGGCGCCCCTCAGAGTGCATTTTTAAAAAGAACACGCTGTTCCGGGGTCCCTGGGGGCTCAGTCAGTTAAGTGTCCGACTCTTGATTTCAACTCAGGTCATGATCTCATGGTTGTGAGATTGAGCCCCATGTTGGGCTCTGCTGACAGTATGTATATGTGTGTGTGTGTGTGTATAAATACACACACATGAAATGGAATATTACTCAGATATTAAAAAAGAATACAATTTGCAACAACCTGGACAGAACTTGAGGACATTGGGCTAAGTTTTAAAAAAGCCACACAGAGAAAGACAAATACTGTGTGATCTCACTTATCTGTGGACTCTAAATAAACACCACGCTCATAGATACCAAGAACAGATCGGTGGTTGCCAGAGGCAGAGGGTGTGGTGTGGGTGATATCCTGGGGATGCCATGGACAACATGGTGACCATTGCTAGTAATGCTGTATTGTAGGTTTGAAAGTTGCTAAGAGAGTAAATCTTAGAAGTTGTCATATATTTGACAGACTTGATTTTTTTTTTAAATTTTTTTTTTTTCAACGTTTATTTATTTTTGGGACAGAGAGAGACAGAGCATGAACGGGGGAGGGGCAGAGAGAGAGGGAGACACAGAATCCGAAACAGGCTCCAGGCTCTGAGCCATCAGCCCAGAGCCCAACGCGGGGCTCGAACTCATGGACCGCGAGATCGTGACCTGGCTGAAGTCGGACGCTTAACCGACTGCGCCACCCAGGCGCCCCTGACAGACTTGATTTTTTTTTTTAATTTTTTTTTCAATGTTTTTTTTTTATTTATTTTTGGGACAGAGAGAGACAGAGCATGAACGGGGGAGGGGCAGAGAGAGAGGAGGACACAGAATCGGAAACAGGCTCCAGGCTCTGAGCCATCAGCCCAGAGCCCGACGCGGGGCTCGAACCCACGGACCGCGAGACCGTGACCTGGCTGAAGTCGGACGCTTAACCGACTGCGCCACCCAGGCGCCCCTGACAGACTTGATTTTAAAAGCACTCTTATTTTGTGCTTTTAATTTGTCCTTGTATATATTTATCGCTGTCCTGCTTGCCTTCTTTTGAAATATTTTGTATCTTACATTAGTCCCTCTGCTGATTTGAAAGTAATACAAAGTGTACTTGTTACTCTAGAAATTAGGATTATATATATATCCTTACAAAACTCTAATGTTAATAAAGTTAGCCTCCACATTAGATCCCACATTTCTCCATCTGAATTTATACGTAGTTGAACTCTATCCAGATCAGGAGGCCTTTAAGGCAAATTATTTCCCAGATTAAATAAAATCACCTCTAGTTTAACAATTTAAAAAGAAACGCACCCCATATACATTAATATGGCCTCTTTTTTTAAAGACAACCAGATCAGGGGTTTTTTTTGTTTTTTTTTTTTAAATGTTTGTTTATTTTGAGAGACACAGCATGAGCAGGGGAAGGGCAGACAGGGAGACACAGAATCTGAAGCAGGCTCAAGGCGCTGAGCTGTCAGCACAGAGCTTGATGCGGAGCTTGAATCCACAAACCATGAGATCATAACCTGAGCCAAAGTCAGTCGCTTAACTGACAGAACCACCCAGGTGTCCCTGGCCTCTCAATTTAAAAACAAATCAAAGGTGCCCCTGGGTGGCTCCATTGGTTAAGTGTGTCACTCTTCGTTTCGGCTCAGGTCATGATCTCGAGGTTTGTGAGTCAGTGCGTGGGTCTGCATTGACCGCATGGAGCCTGCTTGGGATTCTCTCTCTCCCTATCTCTCTGCCCCGCCCCCATGCATGCATGCCCTCTTTCTCTCTCTCAAAATAAATAAACCTAGGGGTGCCTGGGTGGCTCAGTTAACTAGTTAAGCATCCGACTCTTGGTTTCGGCTTGGGTCACGATCTCATGATTCGTGGGTTTGAGCCCCACGTCAGGTTCTGTGCTGATGACGCAGAGCCTGCTTTGGATTCTATCTCCTCTCTCTGCCCCTCTGTGATATCTTATCTATGATAAATTGTAAGTGTTTCAGCACACATGCGTGTGGCAAACTTCACAGTTGACAAATCTGTCAAGGGTATATGGGGACTTGTTATATTGTCCTTGCAATTTTTCAGTAGGTTTGAAATTTGAAAATAGTTGGAAGAAATAATAAGCCCCTGCCGTCACAGAACTCACATCCCTGGTGGACAAGTAAATTACATGCTGTATATTACAGGGTGGTAAGTGATAGAAAAACCAGGCAAGGAGGGTAATGGTCAGATTAGGCATCACTGATGTGGCCAATATTGAGTGGTTTTGAACAATCGTGAGTCATGGATATGTCTGGAAACAAATTTTCTCAGGAAGAAGTTGTTTAAAGATGTTAAGTGAGAGCAGGAGCAGCGAGAGGGCCTCAGGGCCTGCGCAGAGCTGGCTGCAAGGGGAGTTGTGAGAACAGTGGTGCCAGGCATGTCATGGGCGGGGTGGGGGGCAACCACTGACGGGTTTCCTCTGCTGCATGCCGAGCAAGTGTCAAAGGGCACACTCCCTGGCTGCTGTGTTGGGAACAGGTATCAGGAGGCAAGAGCAGAACCAGGCCAGTCAGGACGCAGTCCAGGACCGTCTTACTTAAAATCTTTAAAATAAATACATAGAATTGTCACAGAGACGGCGGGCCATCTCAGTACGAAATAGAATTCCATGGAGATTTAAATTTGGGAGTCTAAAGCATGTGGATTAAAGGTAAGTATGCAAAACATAGTTCTTTGTATATTTAAATGCACACAAATCCAGTCTCAAGTTCACTCGGTGAAAGTTTGGAGAGAAGTCCAGGAAGGATCCAGCTGAAGAGTGGGGAAGAGGTGCTCTGAAATACTACAAACACCCCATGGGCCCCCCATTCCCTGGGAAGGTCCCCCAGATTGGAATGAAACTGTCCAGCAAGTGTGCTCTTGAGAGCAGACGGGAGGACAGTTTCCCCCTGAGAATTATGTGAGGTGCAGCCCAGGGACTTGCTGACAGGCCTCTGAGCTCCCAAAGCCACGTGACTTGTCATCTGTGCCTGTCCACTCTGTGGGGACCAAGCAGGAGAATAACACGTGCTCCCACCCTAGTGTCTCGTTTTTTGCTCTTGTTCTCTTGCCAATATAGGTTTGAGGGCAGAACAATCAATTTTATAGAAGACTACTTCTGACCCTTAAAGGGGCTGTCGGTTATATATTTTGGAGACTGTGGACTTTAAAGTTTAGGATAAAAATTTAAAAATGTCTCAGGGCAGCTGGCTCAGTCGGTTGAGCATGTGACTTCGGGTCAGGTCATGATCTTGCGGTCCGTGAGGTTGAACCCTGTGTTGGGCTGTGCTGACAGTGCAGAGCCTGCTTGGGATTCTCTCTCCCTCTCTCTGCCCCTTCCCTGCTCATGTTTTCTCTCTCTCAAAATAGATAAATGAAAACTTCTTACAAATGTTTTTTTAAATTTAAGTTTCATTGGCTTTAAAAAGCTGAGAGTTGTAAGGAGTCCATCAGGTCAAAGAACATTCATACTTACGTGTTTCAGAGAACAGCAGCAATGTCTACCACTTGTTGAGCATTTACAGAATGTTCAGATCTACTGTCCAATACAGCCATCACGAGCCACTGTAGCTACTGAGTTACTCACCCATGGCTGGCAGCCTAAAACTTGCCAGAGAACTAAAGAACTAGAAATCATAAATGCATTTTGAAGCTATATGACATTTATCATATTTAAGCTACCTAAGTGGGTTAATCTATTATGGCATTAAAATTTTAACCAACCAGGGGCGCCTGGGTGGCGCAGTCGGTTGAGCGTCCGACTTCAGCCAGGTCGCGATCTCGCGGTCCGTGAGTTCGAGCCCCGCGTCGGGCTCTGGGCTGATGGCTCGGAGCCTGGAGCCTGTTTCCGATTCTGCGTCTCCCTCTCTCTCTGCCCCTCCCCCGTTCATGCTCTGTCTCTCTCTGTCGCAAAAATAAATAAACGTTGAAAAAAAAAATTAAAAAAAAAATTTTAACCAACCAGACAACAATATCAAAATGTAATTCTTTTTGTTTTTCAATAAAGTTAATACTTGCCACATGGTCTTGCCTGAAGTTTTTTTTTTTTTAATTTTTTTTTTTTCAACGTTTGTTTATTTTTTTTGGGACAGAGAGAGAGAGAGCATGAACGGGGTAGGGGCAGAGAGAGAGGGAGACACAGAATCGGAAACAGGCTCCAGGCTCCGAGCCATCAGCCCAGAGCCCGATGCGGGGCTCGAACTCACGGACCGCGAGATCGTGACCTGGCTGAAGTCGGACGCTTAACCGACTGCGCCACCCAGGCGCCCCTTGCCTGAAGTTTTAAGTTAACTGTTCAGGGTTAACACAAAATGGATTTTTCTACTGAATTTATAAAATATTTAGCTTTGTGGGGCACCTGGGTAGCTCAGTTGGTTGTGTCAGGTCATGATCTCACGGTTCGTGGGTTCGAACCCCATGTTGGGCTCTGTGCTGACAACTTGGAGCCTGGAGCCTGCTTCAGATTCTGTGTCTCCCTCTCTCTCTGTTTCTCCCCAACTTGCTCGCTCGCTCTCTCTCAAAAATAAATAAATATTAAAAAATATATATTTAACTTTAATAATTTTTCATCTTTTTCATTATTTATTATTACACAGCATTTGATAAGACAGCTGTCTTAGGATACCAAATCTGAGAAATCTATGGCAAGAGTTTTAGAAAGTGCATTAAAGTACAATTTAATATTAATTTATACATATTCTATAACCCAAATCTATTTAACATGGACATTAGTCTATGAATTTTTTTCCCTCTACAATATGGCCTGACTCTGTAGAACAGTGGCTTTCAACTGGGGGAAACTGTCCTCCAGGAGACAGTGGCATCTGGTGTCATTGTGACTGTCACGGGCAGGGGTGTTAATAGCTTTTAGTGGGTAGAACCCAGGGATGCTGCTAAACATCCTTTGACACACAGGATGAACCCTCACAACGAAGAATTATCCAACCCAAATGTCAAGTGTCAAAGATATCCTGTAGAGTACAGGATGTCTTCGAGTATAGGATGTCTGATCTGACCCAATTTCTCCTTTACAGAGAGCCTGTCCACTCCAATTCTACAAAGTCTACTTCCAATGTGGGCCTTGAACTTATGACTCTGAGATCGAGAGTTGTATGCTTGACTAATTGCAGGGGTACCTGCAACCCTGTCCACTGTAATTCTGAAAGCACACTTTAAAAAAATTTTTATTAATATAATTTGTCAAATTGGCTTACATACAGCACCCAATGCTCATCCCAACAAGTGCCCTCCTCACTGCCCATCACCCATCCACAACCCCCCACCCCCTGCATCCACCCTTAGTTTGTTCTCTGTATTTAAGAGCCTCTTGTGGTTTGCCCCTTCCCTCCCCCTTCCCTTCCCCCATGGTCTTCTGTTAAGTTTCTCAAGTTCTACGTATGAGTGAAAACATTTATCTGTCCTCTGACTTATTTCACTCAGCATAATACCTTCCAGTTCCATCCATGTTCCTGCAAATGGCAGGATTTCATCTGAAAGCATAGTTGTAACCAATATCATTACCAAAAGCAATGTTCAACTTTAAGTATCAAAATACTTTCAGAATGATTAATCCCTAAAATCAACTTAGAGTGACAAAAATCAGGACATATACCATTTTATTTCCCTTGAACCTGCTCTACTAGTTAAATCTGCTCACACAGAATGTTAACTTGGACTGTTTTGAAGTAGCTAAGCAAAGAGTTCCCACTGTACATTTTTCCAGACTATGGTAAAAATTTAATGATTTATAATGCATTTGGCAAAGAGCAAAGTGCTCTCAAGTGTGCTGACAATGTTTATCACAACATAAGAAAACTGAAGAGCTTCATTTATTTGTTCGAGTATGTTAGCACTGTGATTAGACAAGTTAATTTGCCCTTTTTTTACGATAGCCTCTCATAAATGTCTTTTACAAATAGCAATGCACACATATGGGGGATGTAATATAAAATCAAAAAGTTGGTTGTATTTTTCCACACAAATACTGATTGTAAAGTATCAGTGTTCCAAGTGAGAGTTCTTACGGGGAACCAAATTTTAAAAAATCTTGTTAAGTTTACAAAGTAGAGAAATTTTTCAGTATTTTACTAACCCTTCACCTCCACCTGAAATTCACATTCGGTGTATTTTGTCATGGTCAACAAACTGACTCAAATGATTTAAGTTATCCCACCACTTAAAGAGGAAAGCCTCCGCAACAATTTGAAACCATGGAGTTATCTTAATTTCACCACTGGCTGCTTTTTTCAGAAGTTCTTTTAGCTCTTCCTTTGTCACATAACAATAGCTCTTAATCTCATTGGGATCTGGATTCAAAGTTACATTCTTCTTCACAAACAAAATGTAATCAATTTCATGTTCCCCCCAGATACCATCTGATTGAGCCTTGTAGTGAATTCGTGTTAGATAATTAATTTCTTCTGGAGGAACCTAGGATGAAAATAAAATAACAGTTGATTTTATTGAAATAATTATATTTAAAAAAAAAGGCACAGTCACTCAAACCAGATGTGTGACATTCTCCTTCACACCTTAATAATACTTCTTGGGGAAAAAAGTACCATTTTAACTGGATGAGATATACTTTATTTACTCAGGTCTTATTTAAAGGTGACAATTCCAGGAAAGAAAAAGATTATTTCAATTTACAGAATCAGATTTGTAGTTCATATTCCTGAGTATTTCCATAAGAAACCAATTATCTTTGAACTCATCCGTTATAAAAGTAGCCAACTTTATTTTTTTTTTTTAACTTTATTTATTCTGAAAGAAGAGAGTGCATGCAAGTGGGGGAGGAGCAGAGAGAGAATCCCAAGCGGGCTTTGAGCTGTCAGCGTGGAACCCGATTCGGGACTCAAACTGACCAACTGCAAGGTCATGTACTGAGACCAAATCAAGAGCCAGATACTTAACCCACTGAGCCACCCAGGTGACTCCATTCATAAACTTTACATACTGGTTAACGGATGAATGTACTTCAGCACTGAGCTAAATTCTGACAAGGAATATGAGGAAATCAAAATTTAAATAATTTGTAATGAAGGTGCTTTCTGGGGCCAGTAACTCACAAGTTCACAAAGCAGAGAACTACCTTAAATTTAAAACTTTATTAAAAATGTTTTAACGTATTTCAATTTTCTAAACAAGATTTCAGCTTGTATGGTAGTGCAGTAAAATTGGTTACCTCTTCCATGGGGATCCCTAATTCAGCCTTTAAACGCCTCTGTGCTGCTCGCCTTACTCCAATTGCATCATTTTCTTCGAGCTCTCCTGGATTACTTAATGGATGACTACAACAAGTATTGGTAAAATAACCTGGAACATGTTAACATAGATGTAGGTTAACTTTCTTCCAAGTAAATCTAAAAGATGAAGAAAATTTATAAGAGTTTTAAAAACAACAGAAAATTAAGTGGCTGAGATTTTCTAAATAAGTTATCATGAGCTATCAGCAATCATTTTGTGAAACAGACATGTTTAGGTAAGTTCTTTATTAATGTCTTCTTAACCAGAAAGATCAAAGTGTATAAATACAAACTTAAAATACATATAATAAAAATATATACTAAGGGGTGCCTGGGTCGCTCAGTTAAGCATCCAACTCTTGATTTCAGCTCAGGTCATGACCTGACCATTTGTGAGATGGAGTCCACGCTGACAACTTGGAGCCCGCTTGGGATTCTCTCTCTCCCTCTCTCTCTGCCCCTCCCCCACATGCACATTCTCTCAAACTTTAAAAAATATTAAAAGATGTATATGAATATACATACATATATATAACAATTTTTATCTTTATTTTTATTAGGTTGCAGTCAATACATAAGCTTCTTTTATGCAAAATATGAAGTTAAGTCTTTCACAGGGTTTCCCTTTGACCCAGGTTCCCAAAAATTCTGAGTGACAGAGTCAAGTGACAGTTCCCAAGAAAATACTGTACTTTATTAAAAGCACAGGCACCTGGAAAGGTGATTTTAGCATCTGATCTTTGTTGTAACAGAAGCTTATTTTCAGTGTTGAACAAGAAGACACTAAAAGCTCGATGCAATAATCCTGAAAGCCAAAGAGAAGCAATTAATTTAGTTTGAAAATACCGGTCATTCGCCCCATTCTCAGCTTGGGATCCGGAATACTAGGAACTTGCTCCACTTTTGCTTTTTTCCATAGTCTCCTGCTATTTAGTGAGTTCGCACGACTATGACATCCCAGCCACCACGGGAAGGAGAAGGCGAGCAGGTGGCCAGATCTGGCCACGCTCCTGGTCGGGGACACTGAGCTCGGGGGGCCCGGGGCTGTGTGACAGCGGGGGGAGACAGGTGCTCCCCTGCGGCCAGACCACAGGTGGCGCGCGACAGGGTTAGAAACCACACGTCCGGACCCGGAGAGCCGCGTGGGCCAGCCTGACCGAGGGGAGGGCGCTGGGACACAGCACCTTTCTCTATGTTCTCATTCAGGTGACAGTTCTTCTTGGTGTCGGCCCCAATCTTATTGTCATTCTCATCGATGAGGATGCACATCTCCGCCAGCAGCTGCACCTGCTGCTCGTCCAGGCCGTCGGTGTCTATCTCGGGCATGGTGGCGGTCCGTCGGACCTGGCCCGCGACCCTGGCGCAAACACAGGTCACCGACCCCTGCCGTCAGTCCACGTCCCCGGAGCGGCTCGTGGCCCCGCCGACGGCGCGCGGCGGGCCTTCCCCCTCCAAGGGGGCTCGCGATCGTGCTCCCCTCCGCACTTCCGGGGCTCCCCTCCCCTCCCCCCGGGGGGTCCCGGCCCTCCTCCCCCTCTCCGGGCCCCACTGGTCAGCCTTCCGCAGCCCCTGCTGGACGGGCGGCTCCCGGGCCTTCCCTCAACTTTTACTCGCCACGGAAAGTCCCCAGGAAGAGCGGGAGCGGCTTCGCGCGGAGAACGTAGCGCGACGGGGCGGCGCGGTCCCCCTCGGTCCCCGGACCCCACAAGACCTCCGTCCGCCTACCTCCGACAGCGGCTGCCGGGGAAAGCTCGCTCTGCCTGGCTCCTCTCCCGCAGGCTCCGCCCCCAGAGCTGGGGCCCGCCCCTCGGCGCCGGGCGCCCAACCATCAGCGCTCGCGCCAGGGCACGCCACATGCTCGCCAGCCAATCGCGCGCCGGCTGCGCCAGACGTCAGGGTCGCGCGATGGCGCGTGCAGGGCCTCTGGCCGGGTGACCTGGTTCCAATGCTGCCGGCGCTCTCCGACGGCCGCTGTGAGGAGCCCGCTGTGCTGCGGGGCAGTTTTAACGGCGGTGCCCCGAGATGGACGGCTGGGCGAGTGGCCCCGACCGCATCAGCCAGTCGGCGCGCCCCGGGCGCTGCGTCAGGGGCCCCTAGAAGTCAGGGGTCCCCGCACGTTCGCCCTCTGAGACGTCGTGACGTCTGTGCGCCTACTTCTGCGCAGTCACCTGACCTCCGGGGCCGAGACTTCGGACGGCTTCCGCGGGTGGGACGTCCTGCTTGCCGAGGACCGGCCAGAGCAAGGGTGGAAGGTTTCCGCGGGAATGGGGACCGACGCCACGTCCCTGTTGGTGTTTTCGTCCGGCAGGCTGCGCGGCACACCCACCCCCGACGTCCCCACACCCCCGAAATCACACCCAGACACCCCCCCCATGTCACACCCCACACCCCCAACATCAGCCGAATCACACCCACACCCCACGTGTCCTCATCCCCACACATTCCCCCCCCATATCTCACCGCACAGCCCCCGCATGTCACACGCCCATCAAGCCCCCAAATCATACCCACACCCCTGTGCCCTCATTCCCACACAGTCCCCCCAGCCACACCCCCAACAGCCCCCAAGTCACACCCAGCCTGCACGCACACCCCACGTGCCCTCATCCCCATGCATCCCCCCACATCACACCCCATTGCTCCCCTGTCACAACCCACACCCCCAACACCCCCTCAAATCACACCCAGCCTACGCCCACACCCCCCCTGCCCTCACCCCCACACATTCCCCCCCACATCACACCCCACAGACCCCCCCCCACACCCAACACCCCACCCCACTACTTACACCACACCCCCTCCATATCACACTGCCAGACTCCACATCCCCCCACGCACATCACACCCACACCACACACGCCACGCTATATACACCCCCACCTACACACATACCTTATTGCTGTCTTTGAAGGGTTTGTCTCCAATGAGGAATTTCTATACATTCTCAAGTGTTTCTTTCCCCAAGAAAGGTCATTTAGCAAAGTTGATGAGGTCAAGGCAGGTTAAGGGACATTCTGCACTTGGATAGGGTTAATTTGCCATTCAATGGTAAAATCTGTTGATGTGTTAACTGTTAAAATTTTATCTGTTGAAATTTTTAAATTATTAAAATGACCAAATTTGCCATCAGGTGACAATCATTCACTTACTCAAATTGAATAAAGAATGTCATATATTAGGAGTATTAAAAAACTATTAGAGTGCACAAGGGAGAGGGGCAGGGGCAAGAGAAAATATGAAGCAGGCTCCATGCTCAGTGCAGAGCACAAGGCGCGGCTCGATTCCACGACCCTGGGTTCATGACCTGAGCCAAAATCAAGAACCAGATACTCAACAGGCTGAGCCACCCAGGCACCCCAGGAGTATCATAATTCAGATTACATGTGAAATTATTTTCCATTTTAAAATAATTATAAAACGTCTACGTAGCTGAGGTTCCTTCCTCTCTGCCTGTGAAATTTAAAAAATTTTTATTGAAATACGGAAAGATTTTTAATGAAATAATTACTGCTAAGCAAATTGCAGTGCAGGAGTCCTTAAACTTTTTGGTCTCAGGACCTTTTATAGTCTTAAAATTTACTGAGAAACTTAAAGAGCTTTCCCTTACTGTTTGTATCTATCCGTATTTACTATAGTAGAAATATTAAAACATACATTAAAATATTTAATTCATTTAAATATTTGTTAATTCACTTAATGACAAATATAACACATACAGACAAATAACATTTTAATGAAAAATAATTATGTTTTCCAAACAAAAATGTCAGAAGAGGTTTGTGGGAGATTTTGTTTACATTTTTGCAAATCTCTTTGATGTCTGACAATAGGAGACAGCTGTTACATATTGCATTGGCTGAAGTATATAAAGAAAATCTTGCCTCACACAGATAATGCTGGAAAATTGGGAAGTATTTTATTAACCTTTTCAGATGATCATGGTTGTTCTTTTTTGATAATACACCAAAACACCACAAGTAGTGGTTTTTTAAAGGATATTTGTTCTTTGGAATCTGAAACCACATTAGTGAACATTTTATATTCTGCTACATTAACACTGTTGCTTTTGACTGAAACTTGAATGTGTATTTTCCCATGCATAATTTTGTAATATCGGGCCACTTGGAAAATGTTGCTTCACTGAATTAAGCAGATCTTACAAATGTTGACACATTTCATTATTCCATACCAATCACCTTTGTTAATATCATCACCAATTTCATCAGAAAAGTCTAAGCATTGGGAAGCTGTCAAGCCCTTGGTGGCAGATACATTTTTTTTTTTTAAGTTGAATTTTAGCATGATTATTCAAATCTGTTTTTGGCAAAAAAAAATATTATCAGTTATTTTCTTTGTAGTGACAAGTTCACTTAGTTTTGTTTTGTTTTGTTGTTTTTTTTTTTAGAAAATGTCTGCAGAGGGGGCACCTGGGTGGCTCAGTTGGTTAAGCATCTGACTGCAGCTCAGGTCATGAGCTCGCAGTTCCTGAGTTCAAACCCCGCGTTGGGCTCTGTGCTGACAACTCAGGGCCTGGAACCTGCTTTGGATTCTGTGTCTCCCTCTCTCTCTGTTCCTCCCCTACTTGTGCCCTCTCTCTCTCTCTCTCTCAAAAATAAATAAAGAGTAAAAAAATTAAAAAAAAAATGGAAACAAAATGTCTGCCAAATACCCTGGCTTTAGTAACCTTAATGTTACTCATTCTTCCCGGTAAAAATAGGGTTCTATGAAAAAAGTTCAGCCTGCAACCCATTCTCAGAGAAGCTTTTCCTCAAGGCAACTATTTGTAATTCAGGATGTAGAAAAGTGCTTTATGTGTACTCCCTGTTTTGTTACATAGAGTATTAGATAAATACTGAAGAGTTCAGATTATTAAAATTAATATTTTTTACTGCTTCATCAAGGACATTGGTAAGTGCAATTGTTTTTTTACTGCATGTGCATGGTGATGAAGAATACAGGGACTACTAGTACTGTTTGGTGGCGTGGTCTTGGTAAGTGACAAGGTACTAGTTTTATCTCCCATCCTTCCCCCAAAGCTTGCTTTTGCACCATCAGTGTAAATATCAACACAGTGAAAATGGCAAATAACTTTTAGTGTTATTATGAAAATAATAATAAGTCTGTGACTGGTAAATGGTAAGTAACTTTTAGTATTATTATGAAAATAAGAAGTCTGTGACTTCTTAAAAGTCTTGGAAATCCCCGGGGATCCGTGAGCCACACTTTGAGAACCATAGCCCTACGTCTACTACCTTAGAAAGTCCTAGCAGACATAATAATGCACAAGCACACATTCCATTAGCCTTAGAGAATGATGTCACCACACATCATATAGTCTCTAGGAAAACTCTGCTGTGTGCTCAGGAGAGCATGAGGGTGAAAAAGGCAATTCACATCCTAGTACGAGGCTGAAATTCATCGTGCCCTAATGGAGCCTGGAAGGGTTTGGGGAGGCACAGGAGTCCATGGCCCACTGAATGACAACTGCAGGTGCATTGGAAGCCCCCTGATCTTGGACGACCTCAGTCCCTACCTGGGCTTCGCTGCTTGCTGCTGAGTAACGCTGTACTAGAACCTCTGGCCTTCTCACCTTTATCTGTGATTGAAGGTTAGATGGTCTTTATGTTCCCTTCTAGTGGAGATTTGCATTAGACACCCTGCTATGTGCTTTTTATGTCCATTACTTCACTTTATCCTTAAGAAAGTCTACAGGATGTTATCCTTACTTGTATGAAGAAACTGAAGTTCAGAGATGATGTACTTTTTTTTTTTTTTTTTTTGGCTCCCTTTTATAACGCGATGAATGATGTGACCAAACACTCCAGACTTACTAACATACCACAGTATTTGCATTCCATCACTTTAACTTTGAAGATGTCAAGTTATGCAAAGAAATGACATCATACTGGGGGCAATCATGTCCCTATCAGGAAATCTTTACATATAAGCTTGATAGACACGAAGAGATGCAGAATTCAAAATTCTGCAACAAAGGGAGCCCATATTACATTGGAAATGTTTAGGCCTATCTATTCAGATCATATGGTTGTTTGGTTCTAAGTTCTGCTTTTTAGCAAAGTTCACTGTAGAGCTGTTTTGAGTATTGGGTTTCTTGCATGGTTAATATTAACAAAAAGAGAGCTCAGCGTCTTGCTCTATTAACTTTGGCTGCTTTGCTAAATATATTGGAGTTCCTCTTCCCATAAATAACAATGCCTCAGTCAATGGCTGGGCACTGCTATTTTAATAATGTGAATGCTCTTGGGTTACAAATTACGTGGTATTGATAAAGAAAAAAAGGACATCAGCTATGTGACTTGGAGACTGGTACAGAGCCACTCACGATATTTGTTCATTTATATGTACTTTTGATCAACAGAGTTTTCTAACCTCATTTGGAACAGGTTTATAGTATATGTTCGGTTGTTCATTAAGTAGAGTTTCCTAACATTTTTTACCCCAAATAATTCCCTCACTTTGTAAGAATCTGGGTTTCATGATGAGAACAATGCCGATTTGTTTTATTCAAACCCATGAGAACTGTGGTGCCTGGCTGGCTCAGTCGGTGGATGGACTGTGTAACTCTTGATCTTGGGGTGCTAAGTTCAAGCCCCACATCGGGTGTAGAGATTACTTACAAATTAAAAAACAAAAAACCCATGAAAACCTTTCTTGACTTGAACCAAACATATTCCTAAAAACAGCTGGAAGACCAAAAATACACTCACTGTGAGATTAGAACAACTGTTCCTTTTCATTTAGCACATGGACAGCACACAAGGTAACAAGCTCTATTCAGGTAGAGAAAATATGGCAAGTATGTACTGGGTGAGACCTGATATAGAGACTAAGGTTTTGAAGTGAGAAACAGGTCAGTGCCTGTTTACAGTGTCATGGATGAGGGACAGGTGACTTGGGTCAGGAAAAGAGTACTGGTGAAGTTCCATGGTGTGGACTGGACCATTTGGTCCATGAACTGTGAATTAACTTTCCTCCTATCCTAGTGAGGGCAGGTATGGGTAGGAGAAAGGGACTGAGTAGTTGTTCAGGTGATTATATTCCAGCTGATCATGGTTTTCTCCTTTTTCTTGTGCAGAACTGCATGCATCTGATAGATAAAAGGAATTAGAAAACTTGACCTCTGCCATTGAGGAGTCTATATATTTAGGAGAATACCCTTTAGCAAACTTCGTGTGTGTGTGTGTGTGTGTGTGTGTGTGTGTGTGCGCGCGCACATACTATGTCCCAAGCACTTTTCCAAGTCATAGGACTGTAACAGTGAACAAGATAGAAAAAAATGACTGCTTTTAAGATTTACATTCGAGTAGGGGAAACAGTAAACAAACACACAAATAATGTCAAGAGGTGATAAGTACCATAAAGAAAAATAAAGTACCGTTAAGGGATGGACAATAACTATCTAAAAATAAATAAGGAAAACATCCCCAAGGTGGTGATGTTTGAGCAGAAATCTGAATGAAGTGCTAAATATGGTGTTCCTCAATAAAAAAATATTATATATATCACATGTAACACACATATAGGAAACAATTTGGTAATGATTATGAAGTAACATTACTCAACTAGCTCATACAGTATAACATAAACACCTAGGTGTTTGAGGCACAAATAAAATAATTGAGGATTAAACACATGGTCTAATACCCAACAAATCTTATGAATTTTATTAAATTCAGCTCTCTCCTTTTTTTTTTTTTTTTTTTTTTTTTTTTAAGTAGGCTTCACACTCAGCACAGAGCCTAACACGGGGCTTGGACTCATGACCCTGAGATCAAGACCTGAGCTGAGATCAAGAATCTGATGCTTAACTGAGCCACCCAGGTGCCCCTTTTCAGCTCTCTCCTGATGGGGGTAAATCATGTGCATCTTGCATGGGTGGGCTGGTGAGAAGGCAGAAACTTGGTTTATGGGAAGGGTACTTCCTACAGCTTCTGCTGTAATTGGACTGTGTAATTGGATACCAGGATTGCAGTCACAACCTTCTACAATTTAGACTAGCTTTGTGTGTGTTTGTTTTTAATTACATGGAGAATTTATTTCAGGAGGCAGTGTGTTATGGGCCGAATTGTATCCCAAATCCCCAAATGCATTATGTTGAAGTTCTAACTCCCAGAACCTAAGAATGTCATCATATTTGGAAAAAGCGTTGTTAAAAATATAATTCGTTAAGGTGAAGTCATGGTGGCGGCAGAGGGACCCCTTAATCTAATATGACTGTAGAGAAAGAACGCCCATTGAGGAGACAGATCCTCACACAGGGAGAATGCCAGGTGAGGGCTGCAG
Organism: Lynx rufus; assembly: GCF_022079265.1. Classification (NCBI taxonomy): domain Eukaryota; kingdom Metazoa; phylum Chordata; class Mammalia; order Carnivora; family Felidae; genus Lynx; species Lynx rufus. The sequence continues at coordinate 997,211 of NW_025814889.1, forward strand.
TTACGGCTGCCACAGCCAAGGGACGCCAGATTGCTGGCGAACCACCAGAAGCTAGGAGAGAGGCACAGACTCTCTCACAGCTCTCAGAAGGAAACGACCCTGACAACACCTTGATCTTGGACTTCGAGCCTCCAGACCTGAGACAATAAATTTCTATTGTTTAAGCCACCTAGTTTGTGGTATTTTGTTATAGTAGTCTCATCAGAGGAATATATGGTAGAAATGTGAGCTCTGATGTGGACCTGGATTTTAACCTAATCTTTGTTCCACTGAATACTAGCTTTTTGACCTGTGACAAGTAATTTTAACATTTTCATGCTTACTTAGAATTCAAGTTAGGATAATTTTTATTTTACTGTTTTGAGGATTAAATAAATTATCAAACATGCGAAGTGCCTGGCGCACAGTAGGGCTTCAAAGTGTTGGCTCCTTTCCATCGTTAGTTTTGTGACACCTCATTGATGCGCTCATTTAGATATAGTGACTTTTATGGAATCCTAAATATATCAAAGAAAAAAATTACCTCTATTGACAATATCCTAGGCTTCATCCAAACTAGATGCTGTGCAAAGTAAAACTGCATATAAGCATGTGAGTTCCCTGGAGATGGTTTTGTTCATAAAGCTTTTCTATCTGCTGCTATGCCCAGGAGAATGCCTTCTGCATATTAGGTGCTAAATAAAATCGTTATCTGACTATGTAGGGAACCAAAATTTGCCACCCCAAGATGTGCCACTTAGGCGTGAAGATTATTTCGAGCTGTAAACAAGCAAAGATGAAAAGACTCAGAAACTCTGACAGCTTCCCCCTTGTCCCAAACTGCCTAAAAGATTTAAGACAGAAGACCTGTTCCAGGAAAGAAGCTATCACCACACAAGTTACTGTAGAATATGACCTAGCTATGGTGGACAGGGAGGAAACTAGCAAACTAATCAAAGTCCTCTCTGTTCCATTGTTTCTGGATGGCTCAGCAAACATTGCTTTCTTCCCTTTGAAGTCCCAGGCCCCTACCCCTTCTCCTTGGTTTCAGGATGACATAGGAATCTCATTTTCCCTGTCTTTAGAAGCTCTCATGTTTACGTGAATTCCTCGTGAATTAATAAATCATTACTAATTAAATTTTATATTTTCCTGCTAATCTGTCTCATGTCAGTTGAATTCTTTGACCAGCCAGAAGAACCCTGCAGAGTAGAGGAAAATCTCTCTTCCCTGTTAAATGTTTGCCACAACCTCCAAAATTTTGAAACACTTAGTTTCTTACAGAATTCTTTCTTAGGGCTAAGCTTTTGCTACACTTAATGCATAAATAACTTCAGGATTTATTCTACATAATTTGTGGTTACTCGGATCTCCAAATACGTTAAATTTGTTTCTGGTGCAACATTCTCATCAGGGCTTCTTGAATTTGAATGGTGAGCTTTTGTGTTTAAAGGAAAGAGCAAGAATGTTGACCCACATATATGGAAAATGTTTCCACACTTCTGATTTAATCCAGGTAAGCTTTCAACGCCTAGGTAGAGCTGTCTGTAGAGCAGAGGATGGTCACCCGCCTAAGGACTCCAGTCTTCTGTCCCTTTTCCAGCCTAGACCAGAGACGACAAAGTCCCACCTTTTGCAGTGAGCAGCTGATTTTGTTTTTTCTTTTTAGCCAATGGCGAACAAATATTTCAGAAAGGAAAGCGGATGAGTCATCCTCTGCAGATGAGCTGCAATATTAATAGTTCTACCTCCACCGGGCGCCCGCGCGGACCAGCAGCCTCCTGCGTCTCGGCTGCGCGGGGAAGAGCCGCGCGAGGAACCGTGGGGCCGCGGGGAGCACGCGGGGCTGGACGGCCGCCAGCCCCCCCCACGGCCCGAGCCGATGGATGCGAACCTGTGGGGGCCCGGGACCCCCACGGGAGCCCGCCGCCGTGAGTACCGTGGGCCGCGCCGGTGTGCGCCCTGCCGGCGCCTCCCCGGCCGCGGCTAGGACCCTCGGGCCGCGCCTCCAGGCGAGCACCGGCCCCGCGGGGCCCGGGCACGCAGTCCCGGGGGCCGAGCCGCGCCCCCGCTGACCCGGGATCCCCACGCGCCCCGGCCCCGGCAGCGCGGGCGGACGCGGGACTTCCGGCGCGAGCAGAGGGAGGGGAGGGACTTCCGGCGGCCCGGGCCGAGGCGCCGGCCGCGGACGGGACTTCCGGCGCAGGGCGGAGGCCGTGTCGGGACTTCCGGCGGCCTGGGCGCGAGGCGAGGCCGGAGCTTCCGGCGGTGCCGGAAGTGCGGGGCGTCAGGGTGCCGGGTCGCGGGGCCGCGTCAGGGCGGAGACTTGGTGTCCAGCGTCTCCCAGTGTGTGTCGAGTGCCGCGAGGTTGAGAACGGACGGGCGGTAACACACGGCCCGGTTGTCATTGGGGGTCGGCGGGCTCGGCGGCGGCAAGACAGGTGAGTGCCGGGAGGTCATTTTCCTCCCGGGACTATGGCCCCGGTGCAGGCGGGCCGCGGTCTCCGAGCGGGGTTGGGGGCGTGCGGGTGGGGCCTGGCCGCCCCGTGCCCCCGCCGACTCCTCCCGAGCCCGCGCGCCCTGTTGCGGGGCGAGGGCTGGGGTCGGTCCGTTCCAGGGACCCCGGGCGTCCCCCTCGGTCTCCCCTCGGCTCCGCCGTCGGCAGGAGCTGAGAGGCCGGAGGTCCGGCCTCGTCCTAGGAGAGGGGCTTGTTGGGAAGTTTCCTTTATTCCGGTCCCAGCGGCCTCTAGGTTGTGACCTTTGGAGTGTCCCAGGAATAAAGCGGCGTCGAGGGGGGTCCCCTTCCTCCGCACACCCCTCTCGCTGGGATGGGTTCCTTGCGAGCGAGTGCTGGTGTCCGGATTGCTAGTGCAGCTCGAACGCGGTGCCTAGACGGGGTCCGGCCGAGGGGGAGTGGTGCCCAAGGACACGGGGAGTAGCGGACCCCGGCCACATTAAACACCCGCTGTGCGACATTTCCTAGCTTCGGTTTGTTATTGAGAAGGTCATGCTGTGTGTACGTGTGCCACGCGTTCTCGCGGAGCCCCCCGCACTACGCTGCTTCCTCTCCTCTGTCTCTTCTGGCACTTTGGTCGGGGTAGCTCTGTTAGCCCGTTCATTTGTTTTGCACTTGCTCTTGAAAAACCTTGGCGGTTATTTTCCGGTCAGTGATGTCCCCGAGTTCAGTGTCTTTCACAGAAGTGAAAGCATGTATTCCGAGCCTTCATCTAGATCAATGGCAAAACAGTTTAGGCAGATTGAGAACGATGACCGGTTTTTGGGGTTTCCCCTCAGCGTAGATACTGCTCAGCAGTTGGGTTTGGTGTTTCGTCCCGCGAGGAATGCAGGTCACAGGGCTTGAACCATAAAATGTCAGGAACTTTATTGAGCTTCTTGGGGAAATTCAGTCACATTTTACACTTTCACTTTCTTGTTTTTATTTTTTCTAAAAGACATGCCTATTTTATTTTTTTTTGGAGAGAGAACGCACACAAGCAGGGGAGGGGGCGAAGGGGGGGCGGGGAGAGAGAGAAAAGGAAGGAAGAAAAGAAAGAAAATATTTAGCAGGGAAAGAAAGAGAGAGAGAGAGAGAGAGAGAGAGAGAAAGAAAGAAAGAAAGAAAGAAAGAAAGAAAGAAAGAAAAAGAAAACAAGGAAAGAAAAAATCTTTAGCAGGTTCCACACCCAGCGTGAAGCCCATTGCAGGGCTGGATCCCACGACCCCGGGATCAGGACCTGAGATGAAATCAAGAGTCGGACACTTTAACTGACTGAGCCACCCAGGCGCCCCTCGCGTTTTATACTTTTAAGTGCCACATAGAGATTACATTTTTTGACCCTTCTTTTGCATATGATTAGCATTCATGAAATTAATACTCAAGTGTTCTTTTCTTGCTAAAAGAAAATGTTTAAAAGTCCCACTGGATATGTATACAGTTGTGAGTAGTGTTTTGTAAATGGGGTAATACGCATGTGACAGCATGTGACAAGGGCAGGAGAGTTTATATTAAATATGTGTATTTGGATGGTGGGACAGGGAGGTTGGAGTTTTGGAGGGAACTATTCATACTTCCTTGAAAAAAATGTTTCAAAAACTAGGAGGATTAGGGCACCTGGCTGGTTCAGTTAGTTGGTAGAGAGGGCGACTCTTAATCTCTGGGTCGTGAGTTCATGCCCCATGCTTGAAGAAGTAGGATTTTTTTTTTCCGTAAGCCTTGTTAATGTGGTCTGCCCTTTAATAATGGTTGATGTGAATATTTTGAAGAAGAGTAATTATCTTTTGGAATTTCAGGCTTTTGTTTTTGTTTGTATTTAGGTAAAACAACATTACTTTTAACGTTGATTATAACAGATAATTTTTAGAGTGAAGAAATTTTTTTCTCATTTACAGTTTTTTTTTTTTTTTTCCCCTTTCTCTGCCCCTCCCAGAGTTCTATGACTACTTCAATAAAGTGTTTGGCCTATTAAATAGTTGGGAACCATACCTCAGGGATGTTGGACATTAGTGGCTGTTTTTACCGATCCTTGTGAGCCTCACACCAAACCTTTGTGGTAGTTTTCCATCTGTTACCAGTGTCTCTCCAGTACTTTCCATCTGCACTTCCTTCCTTGTCTAGCTTGCCTTGTCTAGCTTGGATTCCATGCTATATCACTTCAATATTCCTTTTTCAAACACCTGCAGCTTCCTTGCCTCTCTCTCCATGATCTCAACCTGAAAAATCCTTAAACTTTTCAAGCATTTCTATAAAGTTGATACTAATACTGACTTATGCTGAGGTGAAGACAATACATACTTTGGTCCCCGAGCCAGACTGGGCCGTGTTCTCCTCCAGGAGGGTCTGGTGCGGAAGGAAGGGGTGTTGGCACCAGCGAAGACTGCTGGAGGAGGTGGAGGATGTGAATGAAGAGGACGAGAGCAAATTTTAGAGAAGGTTCAGGGAGAAAATTGTGATGGGAAGATTATCAATGGGAAAAGAGAAGAGACTTAAAAGAAGCTAGAAGGACTGGAGGAACCTACCAGTGCAGTTCTGGGAGCCTGGTGGATGTGGCTGTGGAAGTGAGCGCAAGAGGCCGAATCTGAATCGGCCGGGTAATCTGGGTGCTGATAACACCGTGACTAGCACTACCCTTCGAGACGGCTTCTCACAAAGCTTTGAAAGTTACTAAGGGATAAACATTGCTCAGGGTGAGAAATCTCCATTCGATGCCAGGTTTTGGAGAGCCAAAGCCTGTTCCGCATTTGTGATTTATAATTGTTTGAAGTGTATATAGTTGGTTGGAAATTGATATGTGTGAAAAGATTACCAGGATATGGACCATTTGGTGAAGTGACAGAAGCAAGCAGAGCCCAGAACAACACCACGTGGGGAGGAGGGAGGTTAAAGCTCCAGTGAAAGGCAGAGGGTGAAGATTTTTAAGTTAGTTGAATAGAAGACTGCTTATTTCCTGCTGAGAGTACAGAGTTGGAAAGCCAGTGGTATGACACTTGAGAGAGAAAATCATTGATTCAGAACCTACGACTTTGAGGGGTGCCCATCCAGCTCAGTCTGTAGAGCATGTGACTTCTGATCTCAGGGTCATGAGTTCAAGCCTCACGTTTGGTGTAGATATGATTAAAAAAACAAACAAACAAGAAAAAACCCAAAAACCAGAATACCTACGACTTTGAGGTGAAAGGAAGGTTGATCTTGCAGTTTTTGCATGTCTGTAACCAACTTGTAGAATCTTTGAAATGCATTAACTTTCCAGCATATACTTATCAGAATGATTCCACTGATTCAGGTTTTCAGAGAGGAAAGAAAAACCCTTTACTGTTTTATTTACTTGATTGAAATGTGTAAAGATAAAATCTTATTTCTCTGAGGCTCTCTCAGGACCGATTTCACAGGGGTTTGATATTTTTCTTCCTTTACAAAAGGTGACTTACAAAATACCAGGTGAGATGCTTAATGAGGTTATTAATTTAATGTGTAATCACTGAAAAACAATTCTGTCTCCCTATATTTCTATGAAGAATATAATTTCGGAGTAAGATTCCATTAAGTCAGTTTGATTTCTTGGCCAATTTTTTTTTTTGTAGATGGCACAGTTAACTAATTCCTAAATGTTTCCATTAAGAAAAATTACTGAGAGGTGCCTGGCTGGCTCAGTCGGAAGGGCTTGTGAGTCTTGATCTTGGGGTCCTGAGTTCAAGTTCAACGTGGGGTGTAAAGATTACTTAAATAAAACTTAAAAAAAAATAATAAATACTGAAATACTCTTAAGTGGGATCATGTGACTTGTTTAACAGTTTAATTTTGTTACATTCAAATTTGTGAAATTTATCATCAGCGTAATCTTTGTGTATATAAAATCTGCCTATACAGGTTCTGCCGTTATTTTTCTTTACATCTTTATTTCAACTATCTCTAATTTCTCAAATTTTCAAACCTAAATTTCATTAAAAATTTTATTCTTTCAGGTACCTGGATGGCTCATTTGGTTAAGCATCCAACTTTGGCTCAGGTCATGATCTCACGGTTCGCAGGTTCAAGCCCTGTGTTGGGCTCGGTGCTGACAACTCAGAGCCCGGAGCCTGCTTCGGGTTCTGTGTCTTCCTCTCTTTCTGCCCTTCCCCCGCTCATTCTCTCTCTCTCTCTCCCTCCCTCCCTCCCTCCCTCCCTCCCTCCCTCCATCCATCTCTCTTTCTTAAAAATAAACATTTGAAAAATTTGTTTAAAAAAATTTTTTTTTTTTTTTTTTTTTTTTACTATTCATTTTTGAGAGACAGAGAAAGACAGCACAAGCAGGGGAGGGATGGTAGAGAGAGAGGGAGACACAGAATGCGAAGCAGGCTCCAGGCTCCAAGCTATTAGCACAGAGCCCGACGTGGGGCTCAAACTCACAAACCGAGAGATCGTGACCTGAGCCGAAGTCGGATGCACAACCAACTGAGCCACCCAGGCGCCCCTGAAAAATTTGTTTTTAATTTTTCAGTCAGAAATAATTTTTCTGTATTGCATTTAAGGGAGTGCCAGTTCTATTATGTGTTGTTTATCTCTGTCAGTAGTGTTCATTGTACTCTTTTTTTTCCTTCTTGTTAAAAAAGTGATGTTTGGTAAGGCGTTGGGTCTGGAGGCCCGATGGGGTCCAGATGCCCATTTTTACTTTCAGTGTAGACCTCTCCCAGATTTATAAATGCAGGCCAGTTCTCATCTCCAGACTTAAGTACCTCCTTCCTCCTTTGTGTTCTAAATATTTCAAAGGCAATTTTTGCAAACATAAAATGTTCCATATTTAGGTCTTGATTTCTTCTCCTGGTCTGCTTCCTCATCTCAATAATCTGATACTTGTTTCACTTACTTCTTACCTCAGAAATGAAGGCTGTTCTTGACCCCTCTCTACGCACCCACCCTCCACACCCCAGTCCATTCATGTACCCTCTAATTTTAAGGATCATAATTAATTGCCTGGACTATTTTATGAACTTCCTAACTGACTTCTCCATTCTTAGTCATCTGATTTTTCTACATGTTTTCCACACACCAGCAAGAGTGATTTTTAATGCAAATCTAGTGTCTCTTATTTAACACTTTGAAGTGGCTTCATTTTTGTTTTAGGATAAAATGTAAACATGAACAGAATCTAAGCCTCCCTCTCCCACTTACCTTGTACCATTCTCTCCATTGTTTGCAATGTTTTAGCCACGTTATCTTTTTTTTTTTAGTGTCTCTGATAAACTAATCTTATTCCCAGCTCTGGGCATTTGCACATGCTGTTCCTGTTCCTGGAATACCCACTCCTCTGTTTTCCACATGGTTAACACTAATTCTTCAGTCTCAATTTAAATGTCAGTTTCTCAGAAAAGTCTTCCTAACTCTTCAGCCGGTATCTTTTTTTTTTTCCTCATAATACATAATATTTGTGTGTGTCTTTCACACAAATATAAACGCTCATCCCAGTTTATAATTTCTGTAATAGATTATGAGATTATATTTAAGGTCTGTCTTAGAACTCTAAGTAACCTGAAAGTACAGACCAAGTCTGTTTACTTTACTGCCATATTCCCAGTACCTAGTATATTTATGAACTTGAAGATTATTTGATGAATGACTTAATGAAATAAATGCTGTTGCTATCCCTGCTTTACAGATGATGGAATGAAGCTTTAGGAAGGTGGTTAAGTAAGTTGACAGAGATTACACAGCTTAGTGGCGGATGTAGTGCTCTTTCATTCACTTACACATTCATCAAATCTTTGGGGATGTACTTACGACAGGCAATGTGGTGGGACCCACGGGCAGTAGCGAGCCAAAATAATGTTCCAGTCCTCCTGGTGTTGATGGTGCCGTGGGGGAAACACTCATTAAGTGAGTAAACCACAAAGGTGGTGAGGGTCATGCGGTGCTGCAACTGGCAGTGGTCGGAGGAAGCTGTTTTGACAAGGTAACATTTGAGCTGCGGCTTCATGACAAAAAAGCCAGTGCTTTGAAGAGTTGGGGGGAGGGGTTTGCGTGGCTATAAAACTCACATTCTTAACTGTGGTGCTCTTCGCTGGGATTTTATTCTGAGTAGGTGTTTAACTCAGCGGTTCATTTATATCCATTTTATTCCACAAAGTGTGTGAAGTGGCAAAATCAGTTCCCTTCACTGACGTTTTTTTTAGGGAAGCAGAATGGTATTCATTGTATAGCCAGAATTGGTAAATGGAGTGAGGTGTGATGGATGAAAGATGGCTACAAACTCTTTCTCATTGTTTTTATTTCAGGAGGTTAAGTCTGTTTGTCCTCCACTTGAGTCTGGGTTGGCCTCGTGACTTGCTTTAACACATAGAATATCCAAAAAAGTGAGGGAAGTAGAAGATTAAAAAGAAAACCAAATGAAAATTTTGGAGACAAAAAATACAGTAATCTTATTTCTAAGTGTCCTTTTTAATATTACTTTATTTTTATTTTAACATTTACTTATTTTGGAGAGATAGCGCGAGTGAGGGAGGGTCAGAGAAACAGGGAGACAGGATCCAAAGTGGGCTCTGTATTGACAGCAGAGAGCTAGATGTGGGGCTCGAACTCATGAACTGTGAGATCATGACCTGAGCTGAAGTTAGATGCTTAACCGACCAAGCCACCCGAACACCCCTTATTTATTTCTATTTTATTTTATTAAAAAAAAATTTTTTTTAACGTTTTTTATTTATTTTTGAGACAGAGACAGAGCATGAGCAGGGGAGGGGCAGAGAGAGAGGAAGACACAGAATCCGAAGCAGGCTCCAGGCTCTGAGCTGTCAGCACAGAGCCTGATGCGGGGCTCAAACTCACAGACTGTGAGATCATGACCTGAGCTGAAGTGGGACGCTTAACTGACTGAGCCACCCAGGGGCCCCTATTTATTTCTGTTTTAGAGAGAGCATGAGCTGGGGAGAGGCAGATGGGGAGAGAGAAAGAATATCTTAAGCAGGCTCCATGCTCAGTGCCACGCTTGACGCAGGGCTTGATCCCATGACCCTGGATCATGACCTGAGCTGAAGTGAAGTTGGAGTCAGACGCGCTACCGTTGGGCAACGAGGTCCTTGAGCTGAAGTCAAGTTGGGGCGCTCAACTGACTGAGCCCCCCAGGTGCCCCTCTGTGTCCTTAGTTTTGTTTTGTTTTATTTTATTTTATTTTATTTTATTTTATTTTATTTTATTTTATTTTATCTTATTTTATCTTATTTTATCTTATTTTATTTTATTATTAAAAAAATGTTTTTGTAACACTTATTATTGAGAGACAGGGACAGAACATGAGCGTGGGGGGGGGCGCAGAGAGAGGAGGAGACACAGAATCCGAAGCAGGCTCCAGGCTCTGAGCTGTCAGCACAGAGCCTGACATGGGGCTCGAATCCACGAACTGCAAGATTATGACCTGAGCCGAAGTTGGACGCTTAACCAGTTGAGCCATCCAGGTGCTCCTGTGTGTCCTTTTTTTCAGATTTGACAGTTGAATTTTGTTTACGTAATGCTATAGAAAATATATGGCAATTTTAATAAATTAACAGATTTCAGAATTTAAACCTAAAAACACAATTTGTTGACCAATTTGAAAGTTTTTAGTGTGTTGTAAAGCAAGACTTACTTTCTTGTCATTTTATTTTATCTTTATTTTTTATTTTTTAGGGAGAGAGAGCGAGAGAGCATGCATGCGAGCAAAGGAGAAGGGCAGAGAGAGAGAGAGAATCTTAAGCAGGCTCCACATTTGGCGCAGAGCCTGATATGGGGCTCCATCCCATTACCCTGGGATCACGACCTGAGCCTAAGTCAAGAGGTGGACTCAATGGACTGAGCCACCCAGGCACCCCTCTTGTTGCCACTTTTAATGTATATATATGGTATATATATCTAATTTTTTAAAAAAGTTTGTTTTGAGAGAGAGTGCAAGTGGGGAAAGGATAGAAGGAGGGAGGGAGAGAGAGAGAGAGACTCTACCACGATGTGGGGCTCGAACTCATGAACCACAAGATCATGACCTGAGCTGAAGTCAGACGCTTAGCTGACTGAGCCATCCAGATGCCCCTATCTATATTTTTAATGTTTATTTTTGAGAGAGAGAGTGAGAGAGAGCATGAGCACACGTGGGGGAGGAGCATGGAGAGGGGGACAGAGGATTCAAAGCGGGCTCGGTGCTGACAGCAGAGAGCCCGATGTGGGGCTCAAACTCACAAACTGCAAGACCTGAGCCAGTCAGATGCTTAACCAGCTGAGCCCCCCGGGGCGCCCCTCTTGTTGCCATTTTAAAACAAGGTCTGTATATATGTAATTTGAGACACAAAAGATCTTTGGTTTTGTGATTGAGGAAAGATGGAGTAGATGTCCTTCCCTGTTCCGCTAAGTATAGCTAAAAACCCTGGACGTTAGAAAACATACAAGACTGAAGGTGGAGAGAAGAAAGTGTGGTGACTTGGTGTATCGGGACCTGAGAAATGACACGGAGCTGTGTGCCCTGGGTTTCTTTTTGCCACATATATCCCAGACTTGGGCCTGAAGAAGTAGCAACCTGGCAACATCAAAGGGCTCAGATCAGAAACCTCAAGAAAAGCCTGCTTTCTGTAGTCAGAAGACCGGGAAAAGGACAGCCTTAGAGACAGGATGCTCTTAGAAAACACTGCAGCCCCCACCCTCACTCTTCTCAAAGCCTGGATGGGGAATCTGGACTTTCACTTTTGACAAGCTGTGTTGAGGTGACACTCTCTGCCGGGTAATACCAGGGAAGCCTGGGTGAGGTGGGATTTTCATCTCTCTTGCGTGATAAGGGTGTGCCTTTCCTGCTGGAGTGGCGTCAGAGGAAGCCCAGTAGAGATTCAGGAGTTTCACCACCACCTGTGGTAAGGAAGACATGCCGGGTGTAGTAAAAGGGACCTCTGGTTTAGTTAGGGTGATGTGAGTAGAAGCCAAGGGAAAGGTTGAACTTAGAGCCCAGCCGGCAGCACTGAGGAGTACCTCCACCCAAGGTCAGTGGAGGCTGAACGGAGAACGCTGACTTCCATCTCCATTTTTCAGTCCACCTGGCAGAAACAAGTTGCTGGGGCATCATCATTAGAGGCCTGCTGTAATAGAAGACTTAAATCAGATTCCAAGTCTGATAACATCAAATCCAAAATGTTGAGGCTTCACTAGAAAATTACATGTCATATGAAGAACTGGGAAAATCTCAGCTTGAATAAGAAAAGACCACGGACAGCAACACAGGTATCGCAGATGATTTGACAGGGATTTTAAAGTAGCCATCATGAAAATGTTTCAGTGAGCAATTAGTGATGCTTGAAATAAATGGAGAACAAAAACACTAAAATCTCAGGAAGGAAACACAGGAAGAAACAAATGGAAATTTAGAGCTGTAAAGTGTTAATTGAAACAAAAAACCCAGTGGATGACAACAGCAGAATGAAAAGAACATAGGAAAAACTGAAGAAATGGAAATTGCCCAATTTGAACAATTCAGAGAAAATAGACTGGAAAAAAGTGAACAAAACCTCAGTGACTGGTGGGACTGTGACAGAAGACCCACTGTTCTTGTCATCATCCCAGAAAGAGGAGAGAGCCAGTGGGGCTGAAACATACTGAAGAAATACTGGCTGAATATTTCCTAAATTTGGTAAGCCATAAACATACAGAATCAAGAAGCTTAGTGAAACCCAGACAGGATAAAACTCAAATCCATGCTGATGCTAAGACAACATCATAGTCAAACTTCTGAGAACTAATGACGAAAAAAGCAGCGAGAGAGAAATGTCACTTTACCAGTAGTGGAAAAACAATTTGATGGTGAATTTCTTGTCAGCAACCATAGAGGCCATAAGGAAGTGGCTTACTTTTCAAGTGCTGAAGGAAATGAACTATCAGCTCAGAATTCTCTATCAAGGGAAAACATCTTTCACGTGATCTGTCACCAGCAGACCTACCTCTCTAGAGTAGGTAGAGGAAGTTCTGTAAACAGAATGGAAACGATATAAAGCAATGTGGGAACACCAGGAAGGAAGAACGAACAATGGAAAGAACAAACTTTGGTAAATTCTATAGACGCTCCTCTTCTGTTTGGAGGTTGAAGTGTAGCTCTTTGATGTTCTCTGTGTATGTAGAGGAAGTATTTCACTTGACTGTTACAAATGGGGAAGTGTGAAGAGACAGGAAGGTGAGGTTTCTGTACATGACCACGAACTGGTAGAATGTTGAGAATCAGCAGACTGTGATAGTTGTGAAAATAAACTACCTAGGGGTGCCTGGGTGGCTCAGTTGGTTAAACATCCAACTCCTGATTTTGTTTCAGGTCATGATCTCATGATTTGTGAGTTTGAGCCCCACGTTGGGCTCTGCGCTGATGGCATGGGGCCTGCTTGCGATTCTCCCCCTCTCTCGTCCTCCCCTGCTTGTACTGTTTCTCCGAAAATAAAGAAACAAACAAAATACCTAGAGCAGTCACTAAAGAAAGTTATACATAAGTAGGGCTTATTCCACGCATGTAAATTTGGATTAGTATTTGAAAATCATCAGTATAATTCATCTGTTAACAGGCTAAAGAAAATCCACACCGTTAAGTGATGCAGAAAACACAGATGACAAAATTCAACACTCATTCATGACACTCCCAGGAGGGCAGCCTTCTCATTTTGGTAGACAGAATCTACAATCAACCTACAGCTAGCATCATACTTAATGGCCATAAACAGAGTGTTTTTACTTTGAGGTCAAAACAAAACAGGATGTTTGTTGTCACTGTTTACAACATAATACTGGAATTCCTAGCCAGATCAATAAGAAAAAGAAATAACGGTCTGTGGATCAGAAAGGAAGAAATAAAACTGTCTTTTTTTTTTCTTCGGATGATATAGTAGTCTATGTAGAAAATGCCAAAGAATCTACAAAAACTCTCCTGAAATTAATGAGTTCAACAATAGTGTAGGATACCAGCAATTAACACAAAATGGAAATAAAAATACAATGTTATTTAAAATTACTCAGAAAATAAAAACACAGACTTCAGTGTAAATTTGAAAAGACATATGTAGGACTTTTATGTGGAAGTCTATAAAACTGAGGGAAGAAAAGATGATCTAAATAAACTGAGACATACACTGTATTCACAGATTGGAAGGCTTAACATGATAAAGATGCCACTTCTCTCCAAATTGATGAGCAGAGTAAATAGAATTCCTATTAAAATTCCATGAAGATTTTTGTAGATATGGGAAGGATTATTCCAAATTTATATGGTAAGGGCAAAAGAACTAGAATAGCTAAAACAGTTTTGAAAAAAAAATGATAGTAATCACTAAATGATTTCAAGACAGCATGGTAGTCACGACTGTGTTGTCAGCAGGGGAGCCTGCCTGGCCCAGGCAATGGAGCATCTGAATCTTGATCTCACGGTTGTGGTTTGAGCCCCATGTTAGGTGTAGAGATAAATAAATAAAACTTAAAAAACAGCAACAACAACTTACTGGCAGAGAGATCTATAGATCAGATGAACAGAATAGAGAGCCAAGAAATAATCCCACCTGTGTATAGCCGATCGATTTTTGAGCAAGATGTCAAACTTTCTCAATTCAGTGTAAGATGGATAGTCTTCAACATGTGCTCAAATAATTGGATACCAGCAAAAACAAGAAAATCCAAAACAAAAATAGCCCTGGATCTAAACTTTGCACCTTAAAAATATCAACCCAGAGTAGCCTGTATATTTAAATATAAACTATACAACTATAATTTTAAGAAGAAAACAACATTTTTAGGAGATAGGATTGATAAAAAGTATTTAGACATGATTCTAAATGTATGATCTCTAGGAGAAAGGTAATTGACCAATGGGATTTCTTCAGAATTTAAAGGTTTTGCTTTGTGAAAAACCCTGTGGGGATAAAAAACAAATTACAAAAAAAAAAAAAAAAGTTACAGATTGGGAGAAACTATTGGCAACACACATACCTGATGCATAACTCATGAAGAATATTTGAAGAACTCTCAAATCTCAGCAGTAAAATCCCAAAGTCCTATTAAATGGGCAAAAGATGGGAGGAGACATTTTACTGAGAAAGATGTTTAGATTGCACACAAGCACAGGAAAAGATGTGCAGTATCACCAGCCACTGGGGAAGTGTGAATGAAGACCGTAACAAGATAGTGCACGCCTACCAGAGCCGCTAAAATTAAACACAGTGACCATACTAAATGAGGATGCAGAGAATAGAATGTCCTGTATTGCTGATGGGAATATAAGAGATTATAACTGCTTTGGAGAATTGGTTTGGTGGTTTCTTAAAAATACTAAGCACGGTTAAACATTGAGTTACTGCAGTTCCATTCCTGTGGGTGTACACAGAGAAATGAAAACACAAATGCACACAAAACCTACACGTTATCATTTATAGTGGCATTATTCATAATAACCCGCAAATGGAAACAACCAAATGTCCCTCAACTGTTAATAAGATGTGGTGTGTCCGTACAGTGGAATGTTTGGCAATAAAAAGGAATAAATTACCAACACATGCTATAACATGGGTGGACCTTGGCTAAGTGAAAAAAGCTAATGATGATAGATTAGGCCGCATATTGTAGGAACCCATTTATATGAAATGGACAGAACAGGCCAATTTATGTACAAAGTAGATTAGTGGTTGCCCAGGGCTGAATGTGGGGAATGAATTATATGTGTGAGTTAATATCTCAAAATTTTTTAAAAAACTAAACATACATTGATCATATGTCCCAGAAATCTCACTCGTGGACATTTATCCAAAAGAAATGGAAACTTACATTCACACAAAAACCTGTATGTTAGTGTTCATAGTAGCTTTATTTATAATAGTAAGAAACTGGAAAGAACTAAATTTTTTTTGAAACAGATGAATGGTTACATTATAGTACCTCCGTGCTGTGGAATACTACCCAGCAATCAGAAGGAAGTAACAGTTGGTACAGGTAACAACTTGCATGGATATCCAGAGCATGAAGCTCAAAACTTGAAGAGGCACATACTCTGCTTGTGTTCCTAGGACATTCTCAAATGACAGAGGAGATGGATGGCTGTGCGGGAGAGCTTGAGAAAAAAGTGGACACGTGGAACCTTACAAAGTGAGGCAGAGATGGAGAGGGTGAAAGACGTTGTCAGTAAAGAAGGGAGGTCCATGAATATCTTAAAATTACATAAACTAATAGATATACTGGGAGAAGGAGGGATCTGTAAGAACACAAAATGAGCAGGTCATGTTCTAAACACAAGTTACAGTTGAAGAAAGAAACATCATGTGTGAATAAATATATTACTTAAAATTAAGTAACAGGGTTGTGATATTGGGAGGGGGAATCAGTAGCAGGAAACAAGTAGATAATGCCCAAAGTGGGTAAGTGAAAACGTTTACATTATGTAGAAATTTGAATGATGTCCAGATTTGTGCTGTCTTATGGCAGCCCCGAGCAGGTGAGCATGTGAGGTGTGGCTGATTGCCTTTGAGACTGCACCGGGGGGTGCCTGGGTGGCATCTCCAACTTCGGCTCAGGTCATGATCTCATGGTTCGTGAGTTTGAGCCCCGCGTCGGGCTCTGTGCTGACAGCTCAGAGCCTAGAGCCTACTTCAGATTTTGTGTGTCCCTCCCTCTCTGTCCCTCCCCCTGCTTACACTCTGTCTCTGTGTCTCAAAAATAAATAAATGTTTAAAAATATTTTTTTTGAAGATGCAGCACCCAAATGGAAATACCTGTTAGTGTTTTTTACGTTGCCTAAAGTGATAGTGTTCTATTTATTTTTGTAATTAAAATTTTTTATTTTAGAGGGAGAGTGAGCACTAGCAGGGGAGAGGGACGTGTGGCGGTGGGGAGAGAGAGACCCACCGAACCAAGCAGGCTCCATGCTCAGTGCAGAGCCTGATGAGGGGCTCAATCCCACAACCCTGGGATCATGATCTGAGCCTGAACCAAGGGTGGGACGCTTAACCAACTACGCCACCCAGGCGCTCCTCAAGTGATAGTATTTTAAACGTAGTTGGCTAAATAAATCATCAAAAGTGATTTCACCTGTTTTTACTTTTTCTTAATGTGGCTACTAGAAAATGTACAGTTAAGGCATGTGGCCTGTGTTGTATTTCTCTTGGACAGATTGCTCTAGAATCTGTAGTGTAGAACATGTGATTAGAATTGGTTCTCTCTGGGGAGTAGGCAGAGGCTGGGGAAAGTTGGTTAAGGGAGAATTGTTTAAGCCTGTCTTTGCTATTTGATTTTTTTTTTTTAAAACTTAATGAAACTTGATAAAAATTACCTCGTTAACAAAGGCTGTGGCCTCTGTCTTAAAACACATTACTTTGTCACATTGTAAATTACATGGTAAATATTACCATAGTAGAGAGATGTGGAATTGAAAGTAACAATGGTCCACTATTTTCCTTCATTCCAGTTTGTCATATCAGAAATAAAGTCCTTGCTTTTCCTGCTCTTGTTCAGCTTATTGCAGGAGCGACTGGGACATCACCTTCTAGAAGTAATGCCCACAGAAAGCGGGAGTTGCTCCACTGCTCGCCAAGCAAAACAGAAACGCAAATCTCATAGCCTTTCTATACGAAGAACGAACAGCTCGGAGCAGGAGAGGACGGGTCTGCCAAGAGAAATGTTAGAAGGACAAGTGAGTTGGTTGCTGATCGTGTTTTCAATGTTCCAGAAATAGTCACATACAGGTCTCCAGAGTAGAGAAAAAGAGTGTGTTACCAAAACAAAACAGAACCAGCTCCCCTTCCCTCAATAACCGGGAAAAACAGCGGTGATACATAACAGCCTGCACAGAGACATGGGTGGCTAGTGTGACTGAGGAATTTTTAAAATTTTCCTTGATTTACGTCTAAATTTAAATAACCACACTTGGCTGCTGGCTACCGTATTGGACAGTGCAGGTAAACAGTCTAGGATACGTTTTTTAATTTGATTTACTTATATCTCTAGTGGTGAAAATCCTGCAGTCGCCTTTGTTAGTGTCTTCTGGAGTTCACTTGTCGGGGGTAAATATGTTCTTTGCTCGGCCTTCTGAGTGCCCATCCTCCATTGTGATGTAGATCAAGCAGGTAACTGCATCTCAGGGTGACCCTTTGTGGGGCTGTTCAGAGTCCGCAAGCTGACCGGTCCGGCTGCCGCACCGTGGGGCCCTCGCCTCGGTGGCTTCAGCAGTCCCCGGACGGCACCTGCCTGTTGGCGCGGCTTCCCCGCCGGCCGGTGTGAGGTGCGCGGGCTGGTGCCGCGGCAGGGTTGCCAGCAGCTGGCATGGTAGGGGTGGGTGGAGGGATCTGCGAACCGTGGGCCAGTTACCCGTGGATTCTATTGGGACGGTGGCCCTGCACTTTGTGGACGAGGTTACGCCTATTTGGGAGCAGTACCAGACAGCGCAAAGGTAGCGTGAATGTGCTGCGGCGGTACTTGTACCTTCTCAGAGCTGTGAACGTGGGGCGTGTAGGAGTGCGGCGCTCGGCCCAGGCCCGCGGGGCCCCGGTTGTGGAGCGTGACTGAGTCTGCATGTGCCTGGGAGCGAGGCCTCCCGCACCCGTGATTGTGCTGATGTGATGGAGTGACGTGCACGTGAGAGCCTTGCTCAGTCACAGTAGCTTTTCTGTCCTCATGTTTCTGAAATGGTCCCCGCAGTTCAGCACCTCTCCGTCGGGGTCCGTGAAGACGAATGGCACCAGTAGGCTGTCCGGGGCACTCCCGTGGCTCCGCCTGCCTGGTGGGAACGTTCTCGTTTCACTGCCCGTTTCGCTTCCTGATTGTAGGGTGAGGCTGTCGCTGCCATCCCAGTTTTGTCTCCAGTGGCAATGACATTCGACGTTAAGACGCGTTTACTACTCAAGTAAATGTGATGTTTCGGTTGTTGAACGGTAAAGATCTTAAGGGACTGTGGGTATAGGTGAGCAGGACTTGATGCACGTAGATGTGGCCTTGGTGTGGGAGTCACAACGGCTTCTCACCAAGTGCCCGTGCGAAGGGGACCGGCCACACGAGGGTGCGGGAAGAGCGTGGCACGGAGATGGAAGAGCGGATGCGAAGGCCACGAGGCAAGGTGGACGGCATGGCAAATGCTACTGTCGTGGTTTATTTTACTTTCACTGTTATTTCAAAATCTTATTTTTATTTTTCATATTTTTCATTGGTATTTTAGAAGGGTGTTGAGGGAGGCCATAGTACCCATTCTGCCAAATTTCAGTTTTTAAACATGGCTTCGTATATAGTTTTTATGGGCTTGTCAAATTTACTGGAACATTATGTGATTTCAAAACATATTGCTGAAATGTTTATGTCATCAGAGATCATTTTGCTTAGAATTTCTGTCTTCCTGAGAACTTAATCTGAGAAGTTTAATAAACATCGTATGTCCTTTTTTTATTTGCAACTGACTAAACATCAGAAAGTTTGTGCTGCACGGAAACTTGAAAAGTCACTTACATTGGTGGCAATTAAGTACTGAAACATCTTAGAACCATTACGAGTTCCGTTCTGGAAATACTCTGAGTGTGGGGTCACACGAACTAGCACGTCGGGCGTGCTCTCTGGGGAGGAGAGTAGTGTAGACTGTGCGGGCTCCCCACGACCAGCAGCGTCCAGAAAGTGTGTGTGTGTGAGCGTGGGTGGGGCCAGGGACGCCGCCCAGTCACTTGTACCTCAGACTTCTGCAGAGGCGTTGCTTCTGCTCATGGACTTCCCATGAGGCGCAGAGGAGACTCCAGCTGTGCAGAACACGGGGGCAGGCGTGCAGGCACGCGTGGCGTGGTGCTCCTGACACTTACCACATGGATGTTCTCCTTTAACAGATACCGTTTGCTCTTACTGGTCAGATTTCTCATGTTTCCCTCCTCACAGTCTTGTAGGTGTTAGGAGATGTCCAGGATTTTGTCTGAAGCATCGTGGATGGGAGAGCTCTCTAAAAGCTCTTCTGTTAGTAGGTGGCCTATTAAGATTAATTTATAATGTCACACGGTAGAACTTTAAAGACTGTGCATGATGAAACTGCATTTATGGGAACTGTCTTCCTTCTCTACAAATGTGGAGGTTTTTGAATAAGGTAGGCTTGTTTCCTCCCTTGTAAAAGGGAAAATTACGTTATTTTGAGGAAGTGCTTGTTCTTGAATCCTGTATCATGCTGGATAGCCATTTATATCATTTCATCATAGTTGTGTACGTAGAAATGTGGAACTGTGAGTTCTGTAAGCATTTTACGTATAAGAAATAATATATAAAATAAGAATTTAAGAGATATGAGAATTCGCTTTGGAAAAGAGTTTCTTATTCATTCATTTTAAACAGAATCTTCCTTTTTTTTTCTTCAGGATTCTAAGCTGCCTTCCTCGGTTCGCAGTACACTTTTGGAGCTGTTTGGTCAAATAGAGAGAGAGTTTGAAAACCTTTACATTGAGAACTTAGAATGTGAGTATCTTCTGTCCTAATAAGCTTTTGTAAAATCTTGGGTAGACGGTCACCACTGTATCCATTTTGTGTTCTGTAACACACATAGTGGCTTCGAGTGACCCAGATTGATTACCTTACAAGTCACCGGTGGGAACTATGGGGGGCCCCTCCCAGCAGACTCAGGTCAAGGCCTTGGCAGGGCTGTGCTTCTGGAGGTGAGGGGGAGGGTCTGTCTTTTGCTTGTTTGAACTGTGGCAGATTTTCAGTTCTGTGCATCGTGAGGACAGAGTCCCGGTGTCTAGAGCCCGCCTCACCCCTTGCCTCAAAGCCCTTCCACCGTCCGTCTTCGAAGCCTTCAGTGGTGAGCATCTCTGAGCCATTCCTAAGGACGTGAGGGAAGGCTAGGTCATCGGGCCAGGCAGGGTGACCTCCCGTCAGAGGTCCCTCGCTGTAGTCACACCTGCAGGGCCCCTTAGCCATGGGGCTCACGTGCTCACAGGTTACCTTTGGGGTGGGTAGCATTCTGCTGGCCACACCAGCTCATTGAGATGGTGGTTTTATGAAAAACAAATGCTTCTTATAACTATCCCTATACAAAGTATACTGTAAATCGAGAAATTGATTCATGTTTTCCTTTAAAATATACTGTATTTTGAGAATTTCTTAGTATTATCTGTTCGACTTATTTTAAAGGTCAATCAGAAGTATCTATTTATCTATTATTTGTTTATTTATCTATTATTAGTTTATTTCAAACTAATTCTTTTTTTTTAAATTCTTTTTTTAATGTCTATTTATTTTGAGAGAGAGAGAACGAACGTGAGCGGGGGAGGGGCACAGAGAGGAGACAATTCTTATCTATTATTTGTTTATTTTGGAGAGAGAGAGCGTGTGCACACGAGCTGGGGAGGGGCAGAGAGAATATCCCAAGCAGGCTCTGCACTGTGAACACATGGCCTGACGTGGGGCTCCAACTCATGAACCGGAAGATCGTGATCTGAGTCGAAACCAACAGGAGTTGGACGTTTAACCTACTGACCACCCAGACGCCCCAAATCAAAATAGTTTTTAAATTAGCTTGGCTTTAGTTTTTATTCTTAGATTTTTTTTTTATAGAAGCAGTGCCTTCATTTGCTTAAAGAATCAAGCAGTGTAGGGGCTTCTGGCTGGCTCCATTGGTTGAGCGTCTGATTTCGACTCAGGTCATGATCTCCTGGTTCTTGGGTTTGAGCCTTGTTTTGGGCTCGGTGCTGACAGTGCGGAGCCTGCTTGGGATTCTCTCTCTCTCTTTATGCTCCTACCCCACTTGAGCTCTCTCTTTCTCTTTCAAAAATAAACTTAAAAAAAAGATTCTGTGTCTCGCTCACTCTCTTCCTCTGCCCCTCTCCTCTGCTTATTCTCTCTTCTCTGTCTCTTAAATAAAAAAGTATCAGTTGTAATGATCAAAGCATTATTGAGTTTCTGTTGTGATGTAAGGCCTTATTAATATTTTATGAACTCATGTAGTTTGTTCAAGAAAAACTGTTGGATTACAAATGACTACTGCTGGATGTACTTTGAGTTGACACAGTCTCGTGCTGCTGGCTTTGGTGGCGCCCTGCCTCTGTAAGGTCTGCTCAGAGCCTTTGCCCTTACCCTCTCTGTCACCTGACCCGGCCCCTTCGTCTCACCATAGCCTGAGTAGAGGGTACATCGTCCTGGCAGGTGCACAGCCTGGCTTGGGGGGATGTGTGGCCAGGTCATGGTTCTGCTGCCTCGCTGTAGTGGCTTGTGCCCTCGGCTGAATCCTGTTCCTTGGCCACGAGTCATTCCTCCACATTGTGGCTGGAAGACAGCCCTGGTCCCGCAGACCTGTTCCGGAGGAGAGCATAGGCACAGGTGTCTGCTGATCGCCTTCTTGATGACCGATGACCTTCCTCTTCATTCTTTCCCTGTGGTTCTGAGACTTGTGACTCTCCTTCAGTTTTTTTCAAACTAATTCTTTTTTTTTAAATTCTTTTTTTAATGTCTATTTATTTTGAGAGAGAGAGAACGAACGTGAGCGGGGGAGGGGCACAGAGAGGAGACAATTCTTCAGCAGGCTCCAGGCTCTGAGCTGCCAGCACAGAGCCTGACGCAGGGCTCAGACCCACGAACTGCGACATCATGACCCGAGCCAAAGTCGGACGCTTAACCAGCTGACCCACCCACGCGCCCCAGATTTTTAATCTTTGTTACATATAATCCTTACTTGGGGCCCTGTGGTCCCACGCAGCCATAGTTATGTTTTGTTGTACGCTTTTCCTTCCAATTTCAGTGTTCTCGGCTAGACTGTAAACATTTCACTGAATTTTGGATAGTATCAGGAAAACGTTTTTAAGTGTATAGAATAAAGGACAAAGGAGATGGCCTACCTTGAGGTCCAGGAGCCCTGCCCGCGAGCCCTGGGGGCGCAGTCTTCCCAGTGTAGGGAGAGCAGTGGTTCTCAGTGTGTGAGAGGTGTCGCAAGTATTTTGAGAAGTCTGCGAACCTAATGTTAGGGTATTATTCATGTCTGTGTTTAGATAATACTTACACATAATATTTTTACACCCTCAAGTTTTGGAAGCGGTGAATATGTTTCAACATAAAAGTTCACGTCTTACCTTTTTGAAAAAACCTTTTTATTCCCAGTGCGTAGGGAGATTGAGACTCTTAATGAACGTTTAGCTGCCGAAGGACAAGCGATCGATGGGGCGGAACTGAGTAAGGGCCAGCTCAAAACAAAAGGTAAGGGTGAGCGCTCCCGACTGGACTGCTGACACGTGACACGTGGGGGAGATTTGGGATTTCATGAAGGACGTGGGTTTGTTTGCTTGCTGCGGTCGGCAGTGCTTGGGGCCCGTAGTCAGGTGTGGGTGGGGGCGGGTGAGGCGGGGAGGGGTGCCAGGAAGCTTGGCGTCTTGTTCCAGCTGTGCTGTCACCTCCATGCCAGCGTGGACAGATGGACCCTCGGGTTTCACTGTCTTCCCGTTGGCAGTGAGAGGTGGGGTTTGCTGTCCAGTCTGTCCCGGCTCTGAAATTCTGCGGCCCTGACTGTCGGTTCTCTGTCTCCGCAGCCAGCCACAGCACCAGCCAGCTTTCTCAGAAGCTGAAGACCACGTACAAGGCCTCCACCAGCAAGGTACGCAAGGCGCTGGCTCTCGGGCCGCTCATGTGGTATTTGAGGTGTGCGGATGTGTACCTGAAGTTGCATATTTTCCAATTATAAGCATGTAACAGAGAAAGAGCAACTCTGCTGTTTAGAAAACTTTGATTTTTAGAGGGAATATCCTAGATCTGTGAGATGGCCACAGCATATGGACACCCAGACACTCCCTTGCCCTGGTTCCTGTGAGAGTACAAGATACGCATTAGTAGCTACGTGTCTTTTTGGAGGGAAGATACATCTTGTATTGTTATTTGGCTTGATACAGAGGCTCTGAATTTGGAGAAAGGTAATGGAGTAATGCAGTGCACCACGGGCACGTTTTCCGCCACCCACTGTTTTTCTCTCATTTTCTGAGCATTATCCAGAGGTGAAGGTCTTGTCTCCGGGGCAAATAGGGACGTATGTGGTATTTTACTTCTTTAAAAATAATCTTGTTCTGACCTTCTTAAAGTGGCAAGGATTTAATTATTTGGGAATAAGTTTGTCTGTGAGGGAGTACTGCCGCGAAGTAATATTTTGAAGTAATTCTGTGTGCGTTTTTACTTTGAAGCATTTTGAATATACAGAAGATAAATTAGTTACCCAGCCTTAATGAATGTACATTCCTTTTGCTAAACCTGAGGGAAAAGTTGAAATTTGTGGTGAGTCTGCTGTGATGGCATAGTTACTGTCAACTCTGTTTTTCCAGTTCGTCCCTTTGAGCTTCAAGTTACGTAGCATGACATCCCCAGCGAGATTAACTACAAGTAATAAAGCAGATCCAGTCTTGCTGCTGTTTCTGCTTATTGGAAAACTTTGTTATTTAAAAAATACAAACATTGATTACATTTTCTTGTGTTTCCTTTGATAACTCCAGAGTATAAGTGCTTAGTTAAAAAAATTTTGTTATGTATTATCTAGCTTATTAGTTTCTAAGTTTTTAATAAATTAACATCAGAGTTTTCTTCGAAATGTATTGTGAGACTATGTTCTTGCTCGTCTTCTTGTTATATTAAATTATATTGTTTATTCTTGTGGACACAGCTTATGTGTACAATGTATATGGTCTTAGAATTCAGAAACTTTCTGACCATTTCTGAAGTAGAAGATGAACAGATTGTATAAAGTTGTCCCTTACTAGGAATAGTAAAATACAAGACTTGGACAAAGGGAAGGTTATATAAATAATACTCTGCTTTAAAAAAAAAAATGTATTAGATATAAAGTGCCCTTTGTTTTAGATACTAGAAACTTATCTCAGTGTATAAGAAACATATTAATGATCTTTATTGTGCACATTGAAGAATAATAACGTAAGATGTTACCTGAAGGTTGAAGAATGAATCTGATCCCAGAATACATTCTGATCCGTGCCGTAGTGTGTATTCTTGGCAGTAACACTGAGTGTGTGTGCAGCAAGGAGGCCTCATTACTTGCCTCCTGACTCAGCCCTGAAAGGCAAGTAGTGTGTACGTGGTGGGATGGTGGGAAACGCACGTGCGTTCAGCAACCAAGAGGTCTTCCCTTCCTGGGTGGCTGAGGACAGGTCGCTGGTGTCTGTCGGGAGGGATGCCTGACCGTCTAACGTTAGAGAAACTTGTGAAAATGTTCACACGTGTTTTTTCAAAGATAAATAGCTCGCATTGTGAAAAAAGCCCTTTCCGGTCTTGTTGGAGTAGTTTAGATTGTATGTTAATGAGAACGATAATTAGGGCGACAGGTGTAAGCATCACTTTGTCATTTTGTTGTGCTTCTCTGTCATGAACACTGAGTAATTTAGTCTTTTGTGGGGCCTCTTCGCAGTAGTGAAGGGGTCAGCATTTTTAAAAACAAAGAGTTAATAGGTATTCAGAGCGTAGTGGGCATTTGGAAGCAACACGTGACGTGATTTGTTACGGTGTTGATGAGCTGCGTGTGCTCTGCTTCCAGAATTCCGCCAGAAATGCGGTTGCCATGAGTATTGAGCGGTAACCTTGTGTGGTTCCTGTCCGAGCGGGGTGGGTGAGGGAGGAGTGTGGTTCCACTAGTTCATTTCTCCTCACGGTGACGTCTGTGTCACACACAGCAGGAGGCTTCGAAACTGAACCGTACTGCCACTTCCTGTGGGGCAAGCCATGCACGTTCCTAACCGCTGCGTTCTTGAACATCCGAATGGCACCTTGCGCCAGCAAAAGCCCTTTTCTGTGTTGGGAGGGACGGTTCTGCTAGTGTGGGTGGGGGAGGGGCTTTCAGAAGGAAAAAGAAGACGAGGAGTTTGCGTTTGTGCAAGTCCTTTGGTAAAATGCAGACTGAGTCAGATGGAGCCTGTCGGTATTACTGCCGGAAGAGTCCGTCTTCATAAACATTTCTAGTCGCTCTCTGCAGCGGAGGATGGTTTGAACGTTCATACCCGAATTGATGGAACAGTGGACTGTGTTGTAATGTGTTTATACTAAATAAGAATGAACTTTGATTCGTTTTCAGGGCTTCGTCAAATCCGTGTTCCAAATAGCTGTTCAACACCACTGATTTTTCTTTTTCGTTTGATTTTACAGTGTCATTATTCTGATTAATCTCCATTATTCTGATTTGCTTAAAAGCTGAAAAGCCATTCCTTTTCTCTGAGAACAGTTTAAAAAGCACACTCTGAAGAGTTGTTTGTGTTTAATTAGTTTCTTGCTCACACACTTTCTATTTTTCCTTGTAAGAGAAAGTGAGACTTGTTTGCCGTGTGTATCGTACGAGACGATGCCTTACCTCGTGTGCACCTTTGTGGTTCTCCTGTCTGTTCCCGTCAGACTGTGAGCTGCCCGAGGCCAGGGCCTGCTGTCGCTCTGTGTGTGTCTCCTGGCGCAGCGCCGGCACCGAGCACGCGCACAATAAACACTGTTGGACAAACCTCATCTGTTAGAAGTGTCGTCTTTGGATTCCTCCCCACCTTGGGCTCTTTTCCTCCTGATAATACGTGGTTGGTGTAAATGACCAAAAATGGGAAAAAATGAAAGTTCCCCAGTAATAAAAGGTAGTGTTAAGGGTGTGGGTATACCTTCCTGACTTCTTCACTTCTTCATGTCCTGGTAGCTTTTTTTTTTTTTAAGAATTTGGAAATTTTGTCTGCTGGTTTGGATTTGTGGAAGACACTCGCAGTGTGTAAATAGGCCCCTCTTCTTCGTCACGGGAGGACACACGTGGTTTGTGGGGGGGGGTCGGGGGGTCTTCTGAGAGGCCTTAGGACGGCCTTCGTTGTTGCTTTGTGACACCCAGCTGGAGGGATGCTGCTGTTTGTGCTTTTGTTGTGTGCCCTTAATGCTTTAAATATCCTGTTCAGGGGTGTATGACGTTCAACACATCTTTTTCCGTTTTACCTTTTTTAACTTAAAAACATTCGGTCAGTAAATCGTCCACAATGCTCCTCCTTCCCGTCACGGTTTTAGATCGTCTCCAGCTTCAAGACCACCACGTCGAGGGCCGTGTGCCAGCTCGTGAAGGAGTACATTGGCCACAGGGATGGCATCTGGGACGTCAGCGTGGCGAGGACACAGCCCGTGGTGCTGGGCACCGCGTCTGCCGGTAAGTCCACAGCCAGTCGCTCTGCTTGTCGGGCGTGACAGCCGGTGCAGATGACTCCCTGCGGGGTGGGTGGCAGAGTTGGCGCTGGAAGCCGGCGGGAGGCCGAACAGTCCTTGAAACCAAAGCACTTGGCCTTGTTGTGCTCCGTCAGGCCTTGCTGCTGTCAGCAGGTGTGACGTCAGGTGTCCGGGTGAGCAGGTGCTGGCTCCGTGATTGCGCCACCTGTGTTTACGGCAGCATAAGGTAGAATGTCTTTTGAACAGGCGAGGTACTTTCTTGTTACAGTCGAGCGTGTGTCTGCTTGAGTTGTGAGGTACGGCCCGGGGAAGGGCCGTGCGGTCTCTGAAGGGGGCTAGCTGTTCTAGGATTTAGGTGGAGGCAGGGGTGCTGGCAGCCCTTTTAGCCTGTGGGACTCCCGGGGCAGGTGTTAGAGACCCTTTTCTCTCATTAAAGAAAAGATAGGTTTTGAAAGCTATCCAAGGTGCGTAACCTAATAATACCCTTTCCGACCAAAATGACTGAAGTTAAAAATGGTGTTCACTTATTGAAAATGATTTTTCCAGGTACTTAGTAGATTGTGCTTTTTTTTTTTCTTCGTTAAGTTAGTTTTGAGAGAGAGAGAGAGTGGGGGGAGGGACAACCACAGAGAGGGAGAAAGGATCTGAAGCAGGCTGTGTGCTGATAGCAGAGAGCCTGATGCCGGCCTTGAAATCATGAACCTCAGATCATGACCTGAGCCGAAGTCGGACACTCAACTGACTGAGCCACTAGATTCTGCTTTGTTTTGTTTTTGAAAAAGTTTATTTACTTATTTAGAGAGAGTGAGTGAGAGGCAGAGAGAGAAGGAGAGAGAATCTCAAGCAGGCTCCATGCTGTCAACACAGAGCCTGATATGGGGCTTGATCCCACAAACTGTGAGATCATGACCTGAGCCGAGATCAAGAGTCAGAAGATTAATTGACTGAGCCACCCGGGTGCCCCTGATCTGCTTTTTAATAGAAGTAGAAAATTTTACAGCAGATAGAACCATGAATGAAGAGAGTTGACTTGTTTAAAATTATGTTCACTTGTGAGCACTCCCCAGTGTTTTAGAAATTCCCTTACAGTTAAAAAGAAAGAATGAAAGGGTCTGTTTCTGGTATCTCTGAGATCTCGTTTAGATAATTGACATTTATTTTTTAGATTTTCTATTATGTAAGAGGAAAGGCCCAAACGCATACGTATGATCTCAAATAATTTGTAACTGGAGTTTTGCATTTATTTACTGTGTGATGATCTGGAAAGTGTTAATTCAACAAAACAGTGAAGCTGTGATGGGTTAGAAGGACCCTGGCGAGGTGCAGTCAGTGTGACCATGTGCCATGAGTCCCAAGTCCCTGGGTATCTGTTTGCCACCCCCTTGACCCGGGACAGGTCACCCACTTCTCCTGTCTTGGAAACGTGGTTTCTGATCTACAGTCGGAAGAGATACTAGTGGTAATGTAACTTCTCACTTTCATTTGAAGACTGTAGAATTGGTGGTGGGTCAGTCACTCCTGTTCTTTGGATCTTGCAGATCACACGGCCCTGCTGTGGAGCATAGAGACAGGGCGGTGCCTCGTCAAGTACTCAGGCCACGTGGGGTCAGGTGAGTGCTCCGGGGCGGGCTGTGCCTTGTGCTGGGAGGGCACTGACCTGGCTGCCCGCCGGGCGGGCCCTGGCGACGGGCGGACGGGTGTGCCGCCTCTGGCAGGGAGCCTCAGGAAGGGGCCGCTCCGCTGCCCTGCACGCAGAGCAGGACCTGTCTGCGCTTCATTTACGGGCGCCTAGAAAGCCACCTGTCGACAGCTTTGGAACTGAAGTGTGGACATCGTCTGCGATCGTGTACTCGTTTTCGAGGTTCTCTTTCGGCGTGTGCTCTGCGCGTGTCAGGGCCCAGGGAGGGATGCCGTGTATCCCGGGCTTCCTGCCGCACCTCCTGTTGCCGCCGGTATGGCCGCTCGTCCCCTCCTGTGAGCCGCCCCTGCACGCTCCCTTGTGTCCTACCGCGTCTCTCTCGCTTCCCTCCTCCTGGCACGCCCTCCACTCCGGTGCCTGTCGGCTGCTTCCTCATTCACTCTCCCCTGCCCAGCCACCGCCGCACCCCTGCCCTTCATAGACAGCCCGGGTGTGCCTGCCCTCCGCTTCTTGGGCTTGGGTGCCAGCCCTTCCCTGGGTGGGGGACGCATCTTGTCCTGTCTGGGCTGTGACCCACGCTTTCCCCTTTTTTGGGGTCTCGTTCCCACGGGGTCCCTCAGCACGTGAGTGTCTTCAGTCCGCTGCGGGATGGTGCCCAGGCGGGGGAGGCAGTGCTCACGGCGCAGGGAGGCACTGTGGCTTGTTTCCTCCGCATGTTTATTCCTTGAAAGCGTTTGTAAAACGAAACACGTGCACATCATCGGAAAATTCAGAGGGTATTAGCCAGCCCGTGTAGACAGTTACAGCACTTTGCTCCCTGCCCTCTTTACTCCATTTCACTTCCCTGAAGGGAACCACTGTCGACAGCTTTACGTATTCTGCTCTTTTCTTTCGTTTTTTAAGTAGTCTCTACCCCATTGTGGGGCTCAAACTCACGACCCTGAGATCAGGAGTCACACGTTCCTCCAGCAGAGCCAGCCGGGCACGCCCTTATTCCGTTTTTCGAAATAGCCTATTTTATTATTTCTGAGTGTTGGAGTTTTGGACCAGTGCTTCCTCCTGCTGGAAGGAGGGCCGTCTCCCTTGCCTCGGATGAGATCCTCCACTCTTGTCCTCACCAAGTGGTGACAGCACAGTTCTCGTTACTCATGGCTACGTGTGTATTGTTCACAGCTGCTTGTAACGTGCCTTGTTTTTTCTTCCGTGTGGTTTCTGCATCCATCCCTGACTCACCCCTGTGCTCCTGTGTGACGTGCCTTTCCGGTGGCCATACTCGGTGCGGCATCTCTGTTCCTTTGTTGTCCCTTCCCTGGAGCTTCCTCTCTCGCTGGACGGCCTGGACGCCCAGCTCTTCACCGGCCACCCTGCGCACCTCTCTCCCGTGTCCTCTTGCCGCAGCAAGTGGGGTGCACACCGCCCTGGGCGTCAGGAGGCCGGGTGACGGGAGGTGGAGCGCTGATGTCTGGCCTTCCCTTCTGGGGCGCTGTCCTCACAGACACCGTGTCTGCATTGCTCGTGTCCTGGCTTTGGTCTTTCCACTAGGTGGTGTTGCAATGACGTGGCCAAGGTCCTGTTAGCCTGAAGGGAGTGGTTCTCCCCGCCTGGGATTTCTATGAGCATAGCTCACTGCAGGTGGTTTGCTGTGTCTGTCCTGCCTCGTTCCGGCATCACCTGAACAGAGGACACTCCTGCGCCTCGTCCCCTCTGCCTCAAGAGTCACGTGCTGGGCTTCGTGGCTGCCCCTGCCCGACCCCCAAGGAGAGCCCTCTTGTGCGGGGGATGGTGCTTCTTCCTGTTCGTTGTTCTTTTATGTTTGTGGTAAAGTTAGGCACACAAACCATTTAAAGATCGGGTGCCTCTGAAGCTTGCTGTGGAGAACACTGGTCTCTGGTGGCCTCTCCCTTTCTGCTCCCAGTGTGGCCTCTGGGAATTGAGTTAGCCGCGTGTTGGGGGTGCTGCGCATCTTTGGAGAAGGTGCTGGCGGGGCTCACCTTCCTGTTCTGCCTCAGCCACGGTCAGCAGACCCTCTGCCGGGGGACGGGGCGCAGTTTGGCTGCAGCCCGCCCCCTGCCGGGCGGCACCTGTGCGCACGTGCAGGCCCGTCCCCATTCAGTGGCGCCGTCCCTTCGGTGAGCTGGTGCACGGTGTGCATGTTGCAGCTGTGACGGTCGTGAAGCGCCCGCTGTGTGCCGGGTTCCAGGCCGAGTGCTCCGCACGTGCTCTTTCACCAAGCATGTGTCACGGCTGTGAGGGCCACCTGTGGCACTGGTGGCACGTTCAGGTTTGCACGGACGTCGAGGTGAGAGGTGGCCACGGAGCTTGCCACTTGCTCCTGGCCCTAGGGACATCCTGCCGTGTGTGTGTGCGCACAGGGTCATGACAGCTTATTGCTGGTCCTGAGGAGGCTGTGGTGTCCACCTGCTCCTTCCACACTTACCCGCAGTCTACACTCGCTGGACTTTTCATTTCCTCAGGAAAAGAGAATTCCCAGTGGTGTAGCTGGCGGAATCTTTCTGAAAGAACTTGCTTCATTTTCTGGAACTTTCTGTGCACTCTGTCCTGTCGTGTGTTCGCTGTGTGGGTGTGAGTGCTGGCTCCCTCGCAGGGTGGTCCCAGCAGCCAGGCTCCGGCCTCTGCACACTCTGGCTCCTTCTTCTGTGCACCCCACTCCTGCTCCTTCTTCCTGCGAAGCACCTCGGTCCTCCCCCAGCTGGAGGAGGGGACCATCCGTGTGGATCCTGACTCTCTCCGAGCTGGCGAGGCCTGCCGCCTCTGCTCCCGGGGTCTCCTGGAACGGGACGGGAGGGAGGGTGGGCAGTAAACAGTGTCCCTGCTGTGGTCTGTCCCCATCTGTTGTCATAAGTATGGTTTCTCTTTCATCCTGATTCATTTTTCACTCGAGAGGACTTCCTTGTCTACAGAAAGAAGTAGATTATTAGTGTTGTTTTTCTGTATGTCTTATGTGTCAGTAATTTGATCATTCATGTTCAGTGAGTTTTTCATGCATCTCTGCATTTATTCTTAGGTTAACTGGGTGGGAGGATCTAATATTGAACATTAAGTTTTTTTAATTCTTAAAAGTTACCTTGTAATGCACGTTGTTACGAGAAACGTTGATGATATGTCGTTATTTTATACCTGTTTTGTAATGTTTTTGTTTTGCAGTAAATTCTATCAAGTTTCATCCATCAGAGCAGTTGGCTCTTACTGGTATGTTGATCTTTTTCTTCTTTATTGAAGAAAGTTATAGATAATTTAAAAATAGCCATAGTCGTTCCTTTCTCGTTGGTCCCTTCCGTAAAAGTCAGATCATCATTTTGTGAAATACTTGAGGGATGGAGGAAGGAGGACACATCAAGTGGCACTTGTTTCACCTGTAGTGTATTGTCAGGTGAGCTTGGCTCTCCCGGGAGACTGCACGTGACCCACCCTGAGCTGGTTTTTTCGAAGCCCTTGGTGGTTGCCCACTTTCTGCTCGCACCACAGAGGGAACTTGGTTTTCTGAACACCTGTCATTACTGCGAGTTCCTAGTCCTGCGTGCATCCGAAACAGAGGAGGGCAGAAACAGTAGCCCAGGTCACGGCAGTCTGCGGGGCCAACGTTTTTCCTCCTTTCTGGGCGCTCCTCAGTGGTGGCCGCGTGGTTTTGCCGTGATTTTATGTAGTAGTTTGTACAACGGCTTCATTGTTGAACTGAGGAGTCTTCCAGTAAAATTGTCTGACTGTAAACTCCTGTGACTTTGGGGGACACTGACAGTAATCTCGAGGGGTAAATGTTTAGAGAGAGTGGAGGTCAGCAAGCTTTTTTCGTAAATTTTCGTAACTAAATGTTCTCATCTTTGACAGCCACATGGTCCATGTCACAACCACTTAGCTGTGTTAGTGTGAAAGCAGGAGAGGTAGTGCACGGGTGAGTGGCTGTGGCTGTGGCCCGTGGGCCAGATTCTGCTGACCCTGGGGTAGAGGGTGAGAGTGGGGCCAGTCGGGTGCTTTTCCATGTGAGCAGAATATGGTGGGTCTGAACAGGCCTTGACCACAGCTAGTTGATGCCCAAGTAAACACGTGGGGAATAAAGTAGGTGAGAATTTTCCACTTTATGTAATCGGTGAGTGATTGTGAGGAGGGAGGGTGGGGGGGAACAGTGATGGCCAGAGTTGGGGCGAGGAGGGAGGGTGGGGGAGACCGGTAATGGCCAGAGTTGGGGTGAGGAGGCAGGGGAGAGGCATGCTCAGTGGAGGTTTGCACGCAGGGCAGGAGAGCTAGCAGGGCAGGCAGTGAGCTCGTCTGACAACTTGAGAAATGTGCCACTGTCCACACGTGGCCGCTTTGGGGAACCTCTTAGCCACAGAGGGAAGCGAGGTTCAGACGGTGCCTTGTGAGGGCAGCTGGAGATGCCCGCCCTGCACGTCTGTGTGCGCTTCCCCGGCCCTTCTCTCTGTCCCATGTGCACAGCACCTGGCACACCTGGCCGGTGGCAGTAAGGCCCCAGACCTGCGGGGCCCAGCAGGCTGTGAGCCCGCTGATGTTGGGCGCAGGGGAGGACGTATTTGTGTGGGGCTCACTTTTCTGAAGTACTGTTTGGTTTACTTAGCTTCGATAGATGGACAGGATAACCTGTACTTGTAAGTGTTGCCTGAACCTTCACAGCTTTTCACCGTAAAATGAAAGGAGGGGGTGTTTTTAACCAGCATCTTAATTGTGTGCATTTAGCCTGTTGTCAGCAGCATCGTGCAGTCTCAGAAGCAGCTCTCGATCATTGAGTTACAGAAGTCTGATGACGCTTGGCCAGAACCTAGCAGAAAGCATCTTATACCTGATGTGCACTGTGGGTAATTGTGCCCTGATTTCTGTCCTCAGCTTCTGGAGATCAGACCGCCCACATTTGGAGATACGCCGTCCAGCTGCCAACGCCCCAGCCTGTTGCTGACACCACTGTAAGCAGCACCTTTACTTACCATGAAAGCGCCACTTGGGGTATGTTGTAGGGTTCTGGACACTTGCAGAGTTTAGGACAAATTTATATGGTCTCTTAAAAAAAATTTTTTTTTTAAATGTTTATTTATTTTTGATAGAGGGAGAGTGCGAGGTGGGGGGGAGGGCAGAGAGAGAGGGAGACACAGAATCTGAAGCAGGCTCCAGGCTCCGAGCCGTCGGCACAGAGCCTGATGTGGGGCTGGAACCCATAAACTGCGAAATCATGACCTGAGCTGAAGTTAGATGCTCAACCGACGGAGCTACCCAGGCGCCCCCAAATTTATATGGTCTTACAGACTGGATGTTTGTGACCCCCCCTTTAGAGTTTGAAGCCCTAACTGCTCCCCAGTGTGGCTGTGTTTGGAAGTGAGGTACTGACGCTGGGGTCCTGTTGGCATAGCATTAGTGTCCTTCCTCAGACACCAGGGAGCTTGCATGTGTTTCCCTTCCCTGCTGTACCTGGGAGCTGCCATGTGAGGATGTAATGACAAGCTGGGAAGGCTTGCACCAGAAACCGAATAGGCCGCACCTTGATCCTGGCTGCCCGGTCTTGGTGTTTTGTTCTGGAAGCCTGAACAGAGGACAGTGTTGAAAGTCAAGGTCCTTGTTTATATATGTGTGCATGTATGTTCTCGCCCCCCTTTCCACAGCTAGTAAACGTTGGCCATTAATATTTGAAAACTATACAATTAGGTCACGTTTCTTAACGTTTTATATGTTTTAGACCACGAGTCTGTCTTTCACGTAAGGTGAACTGGGGGCGCCTTGGTGGCTCAGTCGGTTGAGTGTCAGGGTCTCGGTTTCGGCTCAGGTCATGATCTCACAGGTGGTGAATTGAAGCCCCACGTCAGGCTCTGTGCTGGCAGTGCAGAGCCTGCTTGGGAGTCTCTCTCTTCCCCTCCCTCTCTGCCCCTCCCCTGCTCTGTCTCTCTCTCTCAAAACTAAATGAATTAAATAAACAAACGTAAGGTAAACTGTGTAAGTCAGTGTGTGTGACATCATCTTCAAGGAGGTAAAGGTAGGTGGTTGACAATGGGTTGCATATTGAGAAGAAGGATGGGTGGATTTAGACCATAAAGCCTTCTGTTAGCTTTTTTCCGCTCGGATGTAGTTGTTCCCTTCAGCCCAGCACCGTTTCTGGTCACACAGAGGCCTCGGGTAGCCTTCTCCTTGCTTCCGTCGCAGGAGAGCCGAGGGGTCACTCAGCCTGGCCCTGTGCTCTCACGTGGGCGGACACGGCGCCGGGCAGCGCGGAGCTGGGGATGCACTGTGGCCGGAGTCGTCAGGAGGACGGCACTCGCCCTCTGGCCGTGCTGTTTCCGCCTTGGAGTGTTGTGTTACTTGTTTCTTTCTTTGAAATGTTGTAAACATTGTTCTCTTTGGAGATGGGTTAAGTAATTACAGTGATGAGTAGGAATTGTCTTCAGTGAGGAGATCTAAACAGTTCGTTTTTATTTTTATTTTTTATTTATTTTTTGAATGATTATTTTTATTTTTTAATGTTAAATGTGTTGTCAAATTGGTTTCCATACAACACTCAGTTCTCATCCCAACAGGTGTCCTCATCAGTGCCCATCACCCACTTTCCCCTCTCTCTCACCCCCCATCAACCCTCAGTTTATTCTCAGATGTTTTTAAGAGTCTCTTATGGTTTGCCTCCTTCCCTCTCTGTAACTTTTTTCCCCCTCCCCCTCCCCCATGGTCTTCTGTTAAGTTTCTCAGGATCAACAATAAGAGTGAAACCATATGGTATCTGTCTTTCTCTGCCTGACTTATTTCACTTAGCATCACACTCTCCAGTTCCATCCACGTTGCTACAGATGGCCAGATTTCATTCTTTCTCATTGCCAAGTAGTATTCCATTGTATATATAAACCACATCTTCTTTATCCATTCGTCAGTTGATGGACATTTAGGCTCTTTCCATAATTTGGCTATTGTTGAAAGTGCTGCTGTAAACATTGGGGTGCAAGTGCCCCTGTGCATCAGCACTCCTGTATCCCTTGGGTAAATTCCTAGCACATTTTTATATCTATTTATCTATCTATCTATCTATCTATCTTTCTATCTGTTTATTTATTATTTAAAACAGTTGACAATTTTATTTTCACATCTCACAATACAAATGAAAATTGCTTTTTTTTTTTTTTTTTTTGTCCCGCTACTCCCTTGGAAAAACTATTCTCTGTTTGATAGGAAGGGGGAGCAAGTCTTCCTTGTCATGCTGTTAGAAAACACCCAGAGTCACAGCACCATGATCTCCTGGTGAAGTAGAACAAGTAATATAAAATGGATATAAGGAGGTTTCTGTCTCTCCTTACCTGTCTGGTCAGGTCATTCCTGGCCAAGTGGGCACCATCGTGGGACGGGCGGGGGAGGTCTCATCATTGGGGGCCCCAGGCGTCATTGGCATGTAGCCTCCCATAGGCGGCCTCATTCCAGGAGAGGGTCCCACTGGCATCATCCCAGGAGGAGGAGGGCCCCCCATATGGGGTGCTGGCGTCATACCAGGGCAAAGAGGACCCGGGAGACGAGGGGGAGGTGGGATCATTGCTCCTGCAGACGGAGGACAGAGAGTGGAGCAGGAGGAACCTTTCCTCGCAGAAGTGCAGCAGTTGCTCTGTCCATCAGGCTCTGGGCTCGCTCTCGCATCCATTTCTGATAGTGGATCTTTCACATTCTCTTTGTGTTTCCTACTACTGCAGTGTGTCTTTCTCGCAGACGGAGAGTCATGGGTGAGGTATGTGTCGCAGGAGTCACAATAAAACTTAGGCATGTTGCTCTGCAGACCATTGGCCACTCTGTCGTACGTTTTTATTTTTAATTAGAATTTTTGTTTTGAATTTTAGAGTGTGCGAGTGCAAGCAGGGTAGGGGCAGAGAGAGGGAGAGAAATCTCAGGCAGGCTGCACGCTCAGTGAGGAACTCGACATGGGGCTCAATTCCACAACCCTGGGATCACGACCTGAGCTGACATCAGTTAGGCGTTTAACCACCTGAGCCACCCAGGCGCCCCCTGAACAGTTCATTTTTAATGGAGTGTTTTGTCTTTTATTTTAACGTGTTTTTTTCCCTCGTGGAATAACCAGACTGTTACTGAACGTGGCCATTGGCTCAAGAAATAGCGCTGACAGATGATGAGGCAGAGGGGCCAGGGAGAGGGTTCAGCAAATGTGTTAACATTGTATGGATTTGTTTTCAAAGGAAATAAGAAAAATTCTAGTTTTGGCAGAGGGAAAAAATCACATATAGTACTTACATTATAAAAACGTAATATATTATTTACGACGTTAAATTGACCCTGTTTTCTTCTTTGTGATTTTGCTTGTGTTGGGTGCAGGGACTGTCTGTGGTTGATAGTTGCCACCTCAGGCTTTTGGGGTGACTTGGGGCAGCCCGTGTCAGTCAGTGACGGAGCCTCGGAGCGTCCCGCGCGGCCTGCCCTGGAGATGGCACTTGTCATAAGCTCTCGCCGCCTGGGCTTGCCTCGGGTTGACGTAGCGGCTCGCCTGCATTTTAGAAGAAACTCTAGTCTGTTAAGATCCTTGTTCATTTTTGGGGCGCCCGGGTGGCTCAGTCAGTTGAGCGTCCGACTTGGGCTCAGGTTATGATCTTGCGGTTTGTGAGTACAAGCCCCGCATTGGGCTCTGTGCTGACAGCTTGGAGCGTGGAGCCTGCTTCGGATTCTGTGTCTCCCTTTCCGTCTGCACCTCCCCCTTTTATGTTCTGTCTCTCTGTCTCTCTAAAATAATTAAAACATTAAAAAAAAAAAAAGATGGTGGGGCGCTTGTGTGGCTCAGTCGGTTGAGCGTCCGACTTCGGCTCAGGTCATGATCTTGCGGTTTGTGAGTACGAGCCCCGCGTTGGGCTCTGTGCTGACAGCTCAGAGCCTGGAGCCTGCTTCGGATTCTGTGTCTTCCCCTTTCTCTGTGACTCCCCTGCTCACGCTTTGTCTCTGTCTCTCAATAATAAACATTTAAAAAAAAATAAAAAAAAAAGATCTTGTTCGTTTCCACCAGTACAGCTTTTTAAAATTTAGCTTGGACCAGAGAGTTTTAGTTGGCATCTACCAAGAAATATTTGATAAAGAAGTGTTTGGGTGGTGAGTGGAGACACTTTCAGATGGCCTGTCAAGTCACTGTGGGACCCCAGCTGTGTGATGTCGAGCAACTGCTTTAATTCACTGGGTGGCTTCACTTTCCCTGTTGAAACAGGAAGATCGAATCAGATTACCCACGTGGCTTCCAGGGAGCCTTCCTTCACGAGAACCGTGATTTAGTGGCTCCTTGGTCCTGTGGCTGCTCGTGTTCGGGAGATCCACTTAGCATTAAGTCAACAATGTTGGACATTCTCCTCCGCTGTTGCTGGCGGTCAAAATGGTTCAACTGAAATGGATTATCCCCAAGATGTGGGCAAAAAGCACACAGACCATTCTCACTCTCCTTCCCCTGCTCTTCACGTCAAGTGTTAAAAGAGCTTATAGGGGTGCCTGGGTGGTCAGTCGATTGAGTGTCCGACTTAGGCTCGGGTCATGATCTTGCAGTCTGTAGGTTCGAGTCCTGCATTGGGCTCTGTGCTGACAGTTCAGAGCCTGGAACCTGCTTTAGATTCTGTGTCTCCTTCTCTCTCTGCCCTTCCCCTGCTCATGCTCTGTCTCTCTCTGTCAAAAATAAAAATAAACACGAAAAAAAGTTTAAAAACTTATAATTATTCGTGAATGTGACTTACTATCTTTGCATTTTAAAATACTTTCAATTCTTGTCTCGTTTGGACAAATGATTTCTGTGAAGGTTCCTATTGACCTTTCCATCGTGCGTCCCGAGAGCTAGAGCTCTCTGAGATGGGGGTCCCCTGGACCCGCTCTGAGGAAATCCCTGCATTCACGCTTACTTGTCACTTTTTCCTTCACAGTTCTCAGGGAAAAGCACAGCAGGTGCACCAGTTCTGTGTGCCAGCAGTGAGCAAAACCCTCAGGAATTTTGGGATTATCTTTGACGCGTCTCTTCTTCCTCACCTGTTTTCCATCTTCCGTTTCCATCTGTCCGTGACATCTCACTGCTTCTGGTTCTTCTGTAATTCCGAATGCACTTCTCTGTCCTGTCTCCCCGTCTACCCTTTATGTAACACTTACCCAGAGATCTCTGCTGAGCCGCGGCTCCACCCGGCACCCCTCTTCTGTGCCTGCCCGAGGCACCGTGCAGGCCGGCCCTGCCCGTCAGGGCCAGAGAGGGCCCGGGGGCTCCTCACGAGCGGCTGTGGGAGCTGAGGAACCTCGTGGCCAAGGGGCCATTGTTGGCTGGGGGAGAGCCCCGAATCACAGCATCCCCATGCGGCATCTCCAGGGACCACATTGCTCTTCCTGTTGGGGTGCGGTTGCCGGTCAGGGTCCTTTCTCCTGGAGCAGGTTACGCTCCTGGGCTCCGTCCTCATGCTGTTAGCCCGCAGGGGCCGTCACCTCTAGTCCCTGCCGAGGCTCCCCGTTCCGGCCTGGCCACTCATGTTGTATCCTCTCTGCACGCACGAGGTCAGGAGTGGTCTTTCTGGACTTGTACTTGCCACCTTGCCAAGCCCTTTGCCAGTCCCTGGTGCCAGCCCAGACCGGACGCATTCGGTGTACCTCCCTCCCTGCCGGCCCGCTTGGCCCTCTTCCTGGGTGTTCTCCCCTCATCCCTCTTATGCTCTCCACCCTGCAGACCTCCCTGACTTTGCTTCGTAGTCTTTAGTGTGCTTTGAGATCGGTAACTCTGCATAACGTGTGTTTAACTTTCCTGCTGGATGGAGAGTCCCTGTGCTTCCTGCATTTGACCTGGGAGTGCCCTGAGCGTGCACTCCTGGCATGCTGCCTCCGGTGGCCGCTGCCCCCCTCCGTGACTTTCCACTGTCCTTACCCCCTCGGGTTTCCTACACAGACCTCAGACCCTCACGCCGTCCGCACCCTCCTCTGCTTCTCTGTGTGTTCCTCCTGCTGTGGGGCCTTGCTCATTGGCATCCCTTCCGTGCGGCCCGGCTCCCGGCTGTCAGTCCTTGGGCAGCTCCGTATGGAATGTGATCTGAGTCTCTCCCGCCTCCTCTGAATCCACCTTTCCCACCTCCACGCCCGTGACTTTGCTGTTTGTGTAGCTTCTTGGGGCTTTGGCACCTGCTCTTCGGTTGGGAATGCTGTTCCCCTAAGTGTTTGTGCCTGGATCCCTTGTTTTCTTCATGCTCCAACTCAAATGTCACTTTAGCAGAGGGTCTTTCCCTGATAATTCTGTATAAAATGGCCCTCGCGACTGCCCATCCCTCCATCTGCTCCGTTTCTTAGTGCTTATTACTGCCTGAATCTGTGTGTGTGTGATACATCCTTACGCTTTGTGCATGTGCCTGTGACCTGTATCCCTACACTGTGTGTACGTGTGACCCATATCTCTATACTGTGTACGTGTGACATGTATCCTTACACCGTGTGTATGTGTGACCTATATCTCTATACCGTGTGTACGTGTGACACATATCTCTACACTGTGTATGTGTGATCTATATTTCT
This sequence comes from Lynx rufus, assembly GCF_022079265.1. Taxonomy (NCBI): domain Eukaryota; kingdom Metazoa; phylum Chordata; class Mammalia; order Carnivora; family Felidae; genus Lynx; species Lynx rufus. The sequence continues at coordinate 1,036,927 of NW_025814889.1, forward strand.
GTACCATGTGCGTGTACATGTGACACATTTCCCTGTACTATCTGTGACATTACCATTCTAGCATGTGTGTTTACATGGCACGTATTTCCATACTAGCGTGTGTATACGTATGCCATACATTGCCATACGAGTATGGGTGTGTGCGTATGTGTGTGCACGCGCGCATACATATGCCCCTGTGTGTGGTCTGTCTTCCTCGCTAACATGTAAACTCCATGAAATGAGGACGTTTCCAGTCTCTGTGGCTCTAGTTCCATTGTTCCGCATGTCCATGTGAGACAGAGGTCATCTTTCTCTGCTGTGGGACTGGCGTGTGGTCTGACGGTGTGTAAGCACCTGATATTTGTTGAATGAAAGATCGATATGTTTTCTTAAAGAGCTGAAGCCTTTTGTGTTTTCATTTTAGTTTTTGACAAAAGACCTTACAGGAAAATAAAATGAACTCATATCTGTTTCTATAGCAATCGAATTCTAAGTAGCCTTCTGAGAATTGAAATGTTTCTTTTTTTATTGTGATAAATTACTGACTTTCAAATGTATTTTATATTTTAGTACATTGCTCCTAATATGTGGTAAAAATTTAAAATAAAATCATTTTATTTGCCATTTTATTGCTGACTGGAAATGGACTGTAGCTTATTGATGTCATAGTGGCCTTAATTTTGTTCTCTTCTTATACGTGGTCGTGGGTTTTAACCAAGTAGATAATCATGAAGTTGATAAGTCCAGATAAGTCAAGCTCCAGATACTTGCCAGATACCGTGCTGTTGTTGGTCATAACGATGATCAAGTCCTAGAAAGACAAATGACAACAGTCTGATTGTGTAGCTGTGTCAGAAAAGACTCAAGATTCCCAGGGAATTTCTTCTCTGCTCTCACCATCAGCAGCAGATATGTGGTGAAGATGAAGTGGAGTGCTCCGATAAAGACGAGCCTGATGTTGACGCGGATGTGTCCAGTGACTGTCCTACCATCCGGGTGCCGCTGACATCTCTTAAGAGCCACCAGGGAGTGGTCATAGCCGCTGACTGGCTGGTTGGGGGGAAGCAGGCAGTGACGGCCTCCTGGGACAGAACGGCGAATCTGTTTGACGTGGAGACAGCGGAACTCGTTCACTCTCTGACAGGTACTTCAAGTGTTTGTGATTTCCAGTTGGCGTGCTTTTGATTTATGTGCATGTGTTTATATCTTACCTTGCAAATTACTTCTTGTCCAGGATTATTTTTAGTTCTTGTGGTACCCAGATTGTGATTTTTCAGGGACCCTTTCTAAATTACAGAACTGTTTGTTAGCTAAACCTATTTTATCTTTAAGGGATTTAACTGTAGCATGTAATACCTAGATATTTGAAAAATGGTTGTTCTGTCAGCTTCCTATTGCTTTGTAGCAAATTTCCAGAAACTTAGTGTCTTAAAATAACATGGATTTATAAGCTCATGGTTTCCCTGGGTCTGGAGTTCTGGGCACATGCTCGCTGGTCCTGTGCTCAGGGTCTTATGGGTGAAACGAAGGTGTGGTCTGAGGCTGTGATCTCATCTGAGGGTTAGGTTCTGTCCTCTTACTTACCGCTGGTGGAAGGATTCGTTTTGTTGTGGCATATGGCTGAGGTCCCCATATGACTGAGGTCCTTGTTTTCTGGTGACCTGTCAGCTGGGGACCCACCACTCTCAGCATCCAGAGCGTGCCCTCGTATCCCTCGTGGCCCCTTCAGAGATGTTTCCCCACACAGCTGTTTGCTGTGTTTTCCGCTTCCAGGAGAACATCTCTTTTCAAGGGCCTGCCTGGTTAGGGCACGCCCACCTAGGACAGAGTTTCTTTTGATTAACTTGAAGGCACTGATTTGGAGGTCTTAGTTACATCTGCAAAATCTGTTTTACCTTTTAATGTACCGAGCTTACCAGAGTGATATCTCGTCGCATTTACAGGTTCTGCCCCAACTCAAGGGAAGGTATCCTCCAGGGTGTGTATGCCAGGGAAGGGGGTCACCGGGACATCTTAGAGTTATGCCCACTACAGACGTTTTTGCAAATTTGTCAGTAAGTGAATTTCCTCATTGAGTGTTAAAGATTATGTTTTACTAAGGGTTCCACATATTCTAGTATTAGAAGTTACTCTGGAATTAAAGATTAAGAATGAGTTTGTTCACATATTTAGCCTATTAAAGAGATTTGCCAGACCTTCTGACCGTCAGCATCAGGAGGTGGGTCACGCTCACACTCGTTTTGCCGATCCCCCTAAATGTGTGGATGAAAGGACTCCAGTTCCCGAGGGAAAACCAGTTCCACTGTGACCCCACATGCTAGTTTTAAGTGACTTCTTATCTTTCCCTACTTGCATTCCCTTGTACAGTGACCATGAGCAGTAGAGACCATAAAGAGGTTTTGATTCTTGTGTTCTTAAGAAAGCATCGCTGTAACTGTGCCTACAGGTGGATGATCTTGCATTTTTGTCATCTTTGGTTGTAGGGCATGACCAGGAGCTAACGCACTGTTGCACACACCCCACCCAGCGGCTTGTGGTGACCTCCTCCCGGGACACGACTTTCCGTCTTTGGGATTTCAGGGACCCTTCCATCCACTCCGTGAATGTCTTCCAGGGCCATACGGAGTGAGTCACAGTCATTTAGAGATCTCTCTTTAACTGTTGGTGAAAAAAGTTTTGCAGGTGGATATTAAAACTTAATTCGTATCTTCGTTTCCAGTATTAACTTCCAGCTCCACGTCTTCCAAACTGGCTCCTCTTTCCCTAAACGTTTAGCTCCATTTGGGTATTTGTAAGACTTTAAAAGATTCAGTCACTGAAGTTCTCACAGGGAATTGGATGGTGGTAGGATGGGGCAGTGGGGAAGTCAGGAAACACTAGAGTTGGTGGCCCGCACAGCCTCTGCTGAGCGCCTGGCCAGAGCTGGCGAGGACACACCCCCACACCCCCCCACCCCTCCCCCTCCCCCTCCCCCTGCCTGGCCATCTGTTGGGCAGCTCAGGCATAGCTGTGTCTTAATAGAACTCTTACTTCTTTTTTTTTTTTTAATTTTTGTTTTGACGTTTATTTATTTTTGAGACAGAGACAGAACGTGAACGGGGGGAGGGTCAGAAAGAGAGAGGGAGACACAGAATCTGAAACAGGCTCCGGGCTCTGAGCTGTCAGCACAGAGCCTGACACGGGCTTGAACTCACGAACCGCAAGATCATGACCTGAGCCGAAGTCGGACGCTTAACCGACTGAGCCACCAGGCGCCCCCAGAACTCTTACTTCTTTCCAAAAACTTTTCTCCAGTCAGACCGTTCCCGATAAATCACATGACCATCTTTCCAGAGACATCCCCGCTCCCCTGCCGTGCCCCATCCCCTCCGTGAGCAGGATGCCCTTCCTGTCACACCTCCTGACTGTATCCTGTCACCTGCTCCCCATGCCAACGCTGCCCCTGCACGTGCCTCTCTGGACCGGACCGTCTCTGTGTCTGTCTCTCTGGCAGTGTGTGTCCTGAGCTTCTGCGTGTCCAGAAAGGTCCTGTGTGCTCACTAAACACTTGTTAATGAACGCATGCTTGCTCATTTGGTTGCTTGAAAATAACGGATTTTCTTCATTCCTGCTTTGGACGCACTCCCTAAACAAGCCCGTTTTATGTGTCTAACGTCAGATACGAAATTAGAGATTCAGTGTTGAGAATTCGTGCCGTGTTCACACGGAAACCGGACAGACAGAGGTCTTCAAGAAGCTTGGGGCCAGAAGGGAGGTGGTGTGCTCTGGGACAGCGGTGCGAGCATGGCCTGTGTGTGCTAGGTCCCCCCTCCCGTGTGTCCTGAGAGACTGTGACAGACTTGCTGCTGGCAGCTGGAGGGGCCGCGGCACCGGGACCGAAGGTCTCCGTTCGCAGCGGCTTATCTGGCGGCGTTGGTGCCTGCGTGCAGGGCGCCTCTCGCCGCGTCCCTGCTTTCACAGGTCTCGGTCCCGTCCAGGGGACGGCTTCCGGTCAGGCCAGCCTGGACCATGCAGGGGGGCGGCTGTCCTCCGTCTGCTCTGAGGGCGGGCTCGCTCTTGGCCCCAAGGACAGGGGAGCCGTGTGCAGTAATGGGGGCTTAGGGCGAGCCGGGGCCCCGTGCGCACAGCCCTGCCCCGAGCCTGCTCGTCTCTTCTCCCGGGTGCTTTATGTTGGGGAGGCTCAGGCGCAGGTGAATTTGGAGGGAATCGTGTGGCGGCACCCCACGTACTCTGCTCCTGGCCTCGCCGGTGGTGTTGTTTTCACCACATCGGTCGTGTTTCTGTGTGCGCACGCGGACGTGTGCAGCGTCTGGACACACAGCGCCCATGAGTGCTGTCTGCCGGGGCCCTGTGCCAGGAGCGGCCCTTGGCCTGCCGCTTCTCCCCTGCATTCCGAGCGTGTCTTTGGAGAGTTGTTGGGCGTTCCCCCGGAGAGGGTGGAAACAGAGTTCTGGGATGGCATCTGATACCCGGCCCACGTTCAGCTCTATCCCTGTTGTCGCTAAAATGTCTCTGATACGTTGTTTTAGAATTCAGTCAGGCTTCATTCATTACCTGCACTCATTTTGTTCTGTGGTCCTTTAATCTAGGTTAGTCTTCTGACCATTTGTTGTTACTGTTTTTATTTTAAGTTTATGTATTTAGAGAGAGGGAGAGGGCGAGGGCGAGGGCAAGAGTGGGGTTGGTGCAGAGAGGTAGGCTCCTAGGCCGGCTTCGCGCTGTCAGCACAGAGCCTGACTCGGGGCTCGAGCCCATGATCCTGGGATCCTGAACCAAAGTCGAGAGTTAGATGCTCAAACAACTGAGCCCCCCAGGCGCCCCTGCTGTTATTTTTATGGCGTGGATTGTTTTTGTGAAGAATCTAAGCCATTCTCTGCTAGAATGTCCCACACTCTGCTTTTCTCCTGGTTGCCTTTTTGCCAGAAGTCTTCACAGCCACCATTGTGTGCTTTGTGTCCCCAGCAGAGCGTCCTGCTATCGGGGATGCGGGCCTGGAGCGCGGGGGCGTCTCCAGGTGTCCCTACCGCAAGATGTGTTTTCCACGTTGAAACGTGTGAAGTGGCGGGGAGACGTGAGCAGTCTTCTTCCCTGGTGACCTTTCATCCACTGGGTCTGACGTCCTCAGTGATCCTCTCCTGGGTCTCTTATCACCTCGAGTGTGTAGAAGTGGTGACCTTGCTGATTTTGGCCTTCTTTCCACACTCCTCAGTTGGCGCTTTGTTCGTTAGTGTAGTTGAGGCTGCTGTAGGCTCAAGGATTATTACACTTTGACGGTTGTAGGTCTTTGTTTTGTAATTATTGTTGTTTCAATTGTTCCAGACTCGGCTGCTGGGGCTTCTTAGACGTGCCCCTTCTGTCCTGAGCACTCATGACGTCTGGCGCAGGAGTCTGTCCCGGACTCGCTGCACTTTCCCCATCCCACACTGGATGAGTGGCATCTGGTCCGAGCCTTGGGGGCTGGGCTGAGAAGGGCAGTGTGAACTTTATGTGAACAGCCCTCTGTGGCACCGATGGGAGCCTCCCTCCTGTGACACGGGAGGCCTTGCACGCTGGGCACAGCACACATGTGGTCCTTACAGGGGGTCCGGAGCCCTGCTCCAGATGTGTGGAGGCCAACCAAGGCACAGGGAGCTTGGTGGGGGGGGTTCTTGTGGGGCCCGACTCTAAGTGTGATTCCAGAGTCATTTTTCTGGGTGTTATTTAAAGTATCTTTGGTCACATTCTGTTTTCAGTTGCTTTTTTTGATTGTCTGAAAGATTTTATTTTTATTTTTTGCAAAAAGAGCCAAGAATTTATTTGCGTTATTGGGTGTTGTTGGAAGTGTGTGTTTAGCGTTAAGACTATTTTTTTTTTTTTAATTTTTTTTTAACGTTTTTAATTTATTTTTGAGACAGGGAGAGACAGAGCATGAACGGGGGAGGGGCAGAGAGAGAGGTAGACACAGAATCGGAAGCAGGCTCCAGGCTCCGAGGGGTCAGCACAGAGCCCGACGCGGGGCTTGAACCCACGGACCGCGAGATCGTGACCTGAGCTGAAGTCGGATGCTTAACCGACTGAGCCACCCCGGTGCCCCGCGTTAAGACTTTTTGAATAGTAGGTCTGTCTTGTCTGCCACCCTCTGACTGTGCAACGTAGGAAATGCTGGGGTCATGGTTCACATGTCTCTATGATTTGGGGTGTATTTTTGTACCTGGTGGATGTGTGAAATAACGGTCGTTTCTGGAGAGATACACTGTGAGGAACACGATTGGTTACGAAGGGGTTCTTACTGTTTCTTTTATAAGGTTTTTTTTTAATGTTTATTTTTGAGATAGACACAGAGTGTGAGTGGGAGAGGGGCAAAGAGAGAGGGAGGCACAGAATCCAAAGCAGGCTCCAGGCTCTGTGCTGTCAGCCACGAGCCCCATGCAGGGCTTGAACCACAAACTGTGAGATCATGGCCTGAGCCGAAGTTGGATGCTTAACCGATTGAGCCACCCGGGTGCCCCTTTTATTCCCCTAAATGTTGGCTTTCTTTCTTTTCTTTTTTTAATGTTTTTATTTATGTTTGAGAGAGAGACAGAGCATGAGTGGGGGAGGGACAGAGAGAGAGGGAGACACAGAATCCGAAGCAGGCTCCAGGCTCTGAGCTGTCAGCACAGAGCCCGACGCGGGGCTCGAACTCGTGGACGGCGAGATCCTGACCTGAGCCGAAGTCGGACGCCCAATCGACTGAGCCACCCAGGTGTCCCAGGGATTCTTATTTCTAGCGTGGACCTGTGACAAGGTTTCTTTGGTTTGTTTTTCTCACGGGATCAGTAGTGGCGTAGAGCAGGCATGGAGCTGTGTCTGTCCCTGAGGCCTCTTGCATCTGGATGCCCCAAGACAGAAGTTGATGCTTTCATTTTCTGTATGTAGTGAGGACACATGGACTTGTGAGTGAAAATGGAATAAGTGGACAAGCACCACCTTTAGACCATGTGCATTTTCTCTTAACCAAGTTAGGATGAACTAGCATGTTTGTTGATGTGCAAGGTACGAAAATAAGACCGTTCTCCCTTTGGCACTGATTTCCAGTGGTGTCAGAGAAGGGCACGTTTTACCTTTTCAGAGGCCTTGGGGCACAGGCACGGGCTGGCCGGGGGCTTGTGCGCCGTGCCCGCGGGCCGAGGCCCTCCTCTGCTCCTTCGGCCATGCCGTGGCCGGCGGCGGCAGGTGGGAGCCTCTGTTCCCGCAGGATGGAGAGGCCGCTGCCTGGGGAGAGCCCGCACGGCGTGGCCAGCAGGTGGGGCTGCAGCCTTGCCTGATCCGTTAGCAGTGAGCCTCTGGGAGTTGCGGCCGCTCGGAAAAACAGGAGGTGGGACATTTTACAGGGTTTTTAGATGAAGACTCTGTTTAGTCGGTAGCTCTTGTTGTTTTGTTTTGTGTTTTTTTTTGTTTTTTTTGCCTCCGGCACGGGTTCCCTAGGTTTGAGCCCACGGGGACAAAGAAATCCGACAGAATACGGTACCTGTGCCAGTAACTACGTGTGCACCTACAGAGGGCGTGCTTTTATCAAACCAAACGCACAGCCTCGTTCCCGACCGAGAGCGGAGAACTGGCTGCTTTCGGACCGTGTTCGGTTTCCTCACTCACCTGCGACGGTCTGAGTGTGGCTTCTCAAACACGCTCGGGTCTCCTGCCTCCCCCAAGCCTTGGGTCCGTCTGACGGCCGCCGCCGCTGCACCGTCCGTTGCCACCCCAACCACGGCTGCTGTCACGGGCCCAAGGCCACATTTCCGGCATCCAGCAGTGACTGCCCCTGTAGGAAATAAGTCATTTCGGTGCCTGCAGTGCTGTCTCCTAGACTGGGAGCTAACTCTTGGTTTTCCAGGGTGATTTTCTTGAGTCCTTTTAATCAATCTTTCTTTCTTTCTTTCTTTCTTTCTTTCTTTTTCTTTTTTTTTTTGTATTTTACTTTTTTAACGTTTATTTTGAGAGAGAGAAAGAACATGGAACATGAGTGGGGGAGGGGCAGGGGAGAGACGGACAGAATCCCATGCAGGCTCCATGCTGAGGTGGGGTTCCATCTCACGACCCTGAGATCATGACCTGAGCCATGATCAAGAGTCGGATGCTCGACCAGCTGAGCCACCCAGATGCCCCTAACCCATTTCTTTTCTGAACGTTAAAAGCACAACTCAGACATGCTGTTCCTTACTTGTTGGTATCATCTGAAGACTTGTAGGTGGGACACACTCTCCAGAACTAGTCTCTTAGGGCATATTTTCATTTACAAGAAACTCAACACACATTCTCCAGTAAAGTATGTTGGAATCCAATATCTTATATAATGTGAGTAATTCACTTAGCTCTTCAGTGATTTTGAATTTCTGTATGTTGGGTTTTCTTAAGGCAAGATGTAGCTGTATAGGTTTTAAGATTATTTGTGTAGTTTTATAATTTAAGTTTATTTTGAGAGAGAAAGCATGAGCTGGGAGGGGCAGAGAGAGACAGAAGGAGAAAGAGAGAGAGAGAGAGAGAGAGAGAGAGAGAGAGATTGAATCCTAAGCAGGTTCATGCTGTCAGCATAGAACCCGACAAGGGGGCCTGAACCCACGAACCGTGAGATCATGGCCTGAGTCCCAGTTGGACACTTAACTGACTGAGCCACCCAGGTGTCCCATCCTAGTTTGATTTCTCTAGGATCTGGGAGAGAGGTGACTGTTTTCCTCATGCTTCTGTGTGGATTCTGTGCCTTTTTGTGAAAAGAGAGTTTGAGGTGTAGTGCTTCACTGCAAGGGTACAGATCTATAGCCACACGGTTTCTCTGGAAATTTATGCTGCTGTTGTTATTACTTCTTCACGTAAGCTCTGCTTAAGGTTCTTGTAAATTTTTAGAAAGGACAAATAATGTTATTTTCTTCTTTGTTGTGTTCCATGTATATTTTTACTTTGTACTGTGAAAGCTGTTCATTATAATAGGAATTTTAGCATAATAGGATTTACTTAGTATAAATGTGTGTCTGTTACTATTTGACTATCTGCTATAGTAGCAAGGGGTACCGATTTATATGAAGGTAAATATTAGATATTTTATGTAGCAGATTGTTCTCCTAACAGTCAGGGATGAGAAATTGTAGTGTGTACTGTTCTCGGAAATAACAGAAATGGGTAACTGAAATATTTTGGAACGTCACAGGAATTTCAAACGCTGGCAGTTTGTTTTCATAGATTTTTGTCTTCATTGTCAGGAGGTGGAGCTGAAATCCAGTGCTTTTCATCTGAAATAAGCTAAATCCTTGTGTATTGACGAGTTTCTCCCCTGACGGGATGATTGAGTAGGTGAGCTTTTCAGGCAGTGTCGTTGTAGGACGCCCTGCCCTCCCTCCTGGGACGCAGTGGCACTCTCCCGCCGGCCTAGACGCGGGCACACCGGTCATCCCAGCTGGACTCTTACCACGTGGGCTGTGTGTACAGAGGTGCGTCTGCAGGAAGCTTTCGTGGTACCCAAACTTACCTTCGGGTGAGATCCACGAAGTGTCCCTTGAAGGCGGCACGAGAGCTGCCCACGAGGATTGCACTGCCCAGCACAACTGCTTCTCTGGGGGGCCTGGCGGAACCACCCCCACCCCCACCCCCGCCTCACGTTTTTCTTATGTTTTGTTTTGTTTTGTTTTGTTTTGTTTTGTTTTGTTTTGTTTCAGTTGCTATAAAAAGGGACTGACAGTTGAGGCAGTCACTGGTCATTAAGCTTTCCCTGTGGGTGGCCAATGACTCTAGTCTGTACCCAGCTGACAGTGTTCATAAGTGTGAATAAACTCTGGCATTGAAGAAACTCGAATTAGCTCACCGTGGATAAAATCTCTGAGAGTGCAAAGTTTTTTCTTTCTGTTTTGCTTTAATTCTCCCTATATAATAATAACTTTATCCTCCAAATGTGAACTTCGGTGCTTTCTTCTAAAGAAAACAAAACACTACATCTAACAAAAAATAAAAAAAAAATCAGATTAAAAATTATGATTGCTTTTTTATTGGTAACAACACTTATTTATTTTTATTTTTTGTATTTGGTTTTTATTGGAGATGCGATAATGTTCATAGTTTTTTTTTTCCATAATGATTGCTTTAAAGTTAAGACATGATCATATGCTTTCATTCCCAAATTCCCAGGGAAGATATTTCATAGTAAATACCAAATTCTAGGTCATTTATGTATGAAGGTGAAAGTGGCTTTGAATTTTGTGTCAGGTTATTAACAATTTTCTTTATACTTTTTTTTTTTTAATTTTTTTTTTCAACGTTTATTTATTTTTGGGACAGAGAGAGACAGAGCATGAACGGGGGAGGGGCAGAGAGAGAGGGAGACACAGAATCGGAAACAGGCTCCAGGCTCTGAGCCATCAGCCCAGAGCCCGACGCGGGGCTCGAACTCACGCACCGCGAGATCGTGACCTGGCTGAAGTCGGACGCTTAACCGACTGCGCCACCCAGGCGCCCCTCTTTATACTTTTAAAGAGAAAAAGCATTGGGGTGCCTGCGTGTCTCAGTTGGTTACGTGTCCATATCTTGATTTCAGCTCAGGTCATGATCTCACAGTTTGTGAGATCGAGCCCTGCGATGAGTTCTGTGCTGATGGTGTGGAGCCTGCTTGGGATTCATTTGTTCATATTCCCTCTCCCTCCCCCTCCCCCTCCCCCTCCCCTCCCCCCTCCCCTCCCCCCTCCCCTCCCCCCTCCCCTCCCCCCTCCCCTCCCCCCTCCCCTCCCCTCCCCCTCCCCCTCCCCCTCCCCCCCTCTCTCCCCCCTCTCTCCCTCTCCCTCCCTCCCCCTCTACCCCCCCTTTCCTCCTCTTTCCTCCTCTCTCCCCCTCTCTCCCTCTCTCTCCCTCTCTCTCCCTCTCTTTCCCCCTTCCCCTCTCCCTTTGTCCCTCTCCCTCCCCCCCCCCCCACTTGGGCATGCACGCATTTTCTCTCTCTCTCTATGCTTAAAAAAAAAAAAAAAGAGAAAGCCTTTCGACATCATGACCCCTTCAATTGGATAGTGGTTGATTTAAGTCTTGAATTCTGTGCTTGGTCAGTGACTCAGCTTGTATGCAGGCCCGTGGTAGGGGTGGATGCGTGGCAGTCTGGTGACAGACCACCTTGGAGGCTGAGATTTTGGTAGACTGCTTTTGGTTTGTTAAGTCTGTTACTCTTGGTGGCCACTTGTGAGCCCTTGTCCGGGAGGAGGAGAAGGAGGACGTGGGGAACGTGTTGTGCTGCATGGTTTCTTTTCAGTACTGGGGGATGGCTCCAGAAGGGCCCGTAGCATCATGCTGGCCTCAAATGCCTTTGAGCCTAAGCCTCTTGCAGTTCTGCACTCCCTGCCCAAGTGCCTGAGAGTCTGGTTCGGTCGTCGTCTTTTTATTATTATTATTTTTATTATTTTTTAAGTGTTTGTTTTTGAGAGAGCATGTGCATGCAGGCAGGGGAGGGGGCAGAGAGGGGGACAGAGAATCTGAAGCAAGCTTCTCATGGACAGCACGTGCCCCATGTGGGGCTTGAACTCATGAACTGTGAGATCATGAGCCGAGCTGAAGTTAGATACTCAACCAACTGAGCCACCCAGGTGCCCCTTATTATTATTTTTATCTTGAGAGAGAGAGTGCATGCTCACATGTGTGTGCGCGTGGGGGAGGGGCAGAGAGGGGAGGAGAGAGAATCCCAAGCAGGCTTCACATCGTCAGCGCGGAGCCTGATGCAGGGTTTGATCCCATGAACCGTAAGATCATGACCTGAGCCAAAATCAAGAGTTGGATACTCAGCCGACTGAGCCACCCAGGCGCCCCTGTCTTCTCTTTGATTAGATGGTTTGAAAATAATTTTGTTTTGAGAAGGTTTAGAGAGTTCTGTAACTACTGGCAGTAGTTGGTTGAGAGACAGAAAGGACTCCTGGACCGTGTCAACTTCTGGTATTCTGCCCCAGTGGTCGTGTTAAGGTGTGTTTTTGCAAGTGTCATTTGTATTCGCACACGTTTTGTCATGGTGTCCTGGAAACGAGCAGGGGATGTTAGCGAATACTGTGTGCGTCTCGAGCTGCTGGGCCAGGTCCCGTGCACCTCATGCACGCAGGCGAGGCTGGTTTTCCTGTGAATGGGGCCGTTCTGCGGGTGCCGCCGCTTTGCTCCGGGAGACCTCGGGGGTGTCCCACGTGGCCCCTGCAACTCCCTGCACCTCCGGCTTTGGGCCCGTGGTTTCCTTAACAGTCCCCTGCTGATGCATTTGAAGTTGTCTCGAATTTGGAGTATAGTTTTTAAAAGTAAGAGGAGATGTAGTATTTATTTACGCTTTCAAAATTCCCCATTTAAGTAGAGCTGATAGGGAACTAATAAAAATAAGGACTTCAGGGAAATTAGTGCATTTAACTCAGTGTACTTGACAGCTTGGTCGTGAGCTGTCAGGTCGCTTCACTTTGCACCAAGATGACCCAAGAGAAGATCGTCAGGCTGTGACCACAGACTAAGCACCTCCTGACTCTGCACCGTCACAGACTCGTTCACAGCTGAGTCGTGTCTGGACCAACCTGCACGTGTCAGCAGAAGCCACGGCGGGAGGCGTGCAGCGCGCGGAGTGGGGACAGAGCAGCCGCCCGATGGCAGAGCTGGCGTGGTGCGTGTGCCTGGCCCCTGCCCACGCCAGGCTCCGGTGGGCTCGGATCACCCGCCCGGCGTCCGCACTCGCTTGCACTCGGCCGTGGCGTTGGACCCGCGGGGTGCGGGTGCTGCCGACGGAGCAGAGTCACGCTCCATTTTCTTTCTGTTCTCAGAGTGAGATGCTCCACTTAGTGTTTTCTCCAAAGTCCCTCAAGGACCAGGACTTTTTTAAAAAGACTGTCTTTTTTTTTTTTTTTTTTAATTTTTATTTATTTTTTAGAGACAAAGTGTGAGGAGGGGAGGGGCAGAGAGCAGGAGACATAGAATCTGAAGCAGGTTCCAGGCTCTGAGCTGTCAGCATGGAGCCCCACGCGGGACTCAAAACTCTTGAACTGTGAGATCATGAGCTGAGTTAAAGTCAGAGGCTTAACCGACTGAGCCACCCAGGCGCCCCCTAAAAAAGACTGTCTTTTTTTTTTCTTAAATGTTATTATTATTTTTAAAATTTACATCCAAATTAGCATATAGTGCAACAATGATTTCAGGAGTAGATTCCTTAGGGCCCCTCCCCCATTTAGCCCATTCCCCCCCCCCCACAACCCCTCCAGTAACCGTCAGTTTGTTTTCCATATTTAAGAGTTTCTTGTGTTTTGTCCCCCTCCCTGTCTTTATATTATTTTTGTTTCCCTTCCCTTATGTTCGTCTGTTCTGTCTCTTAAAGTCCTCATGAGTGAAGTCATATGATTTTTGTCTTTCTCTAACTAATTTCACCTAGCATAATACCTTCCAGTTTCATCCACGTAGTTGCAAATGGCAAGATTTCATTCTTTTTGATTGCGGAGTATATACCACATCTTTATCCATTCATCCATTGATGGACATTTGGGCTCTTTCCATCCTTTGGCTATTGTCGATAGTGCTGCTATAAACATGGGGGTGCATGTGCCCCTTCGAAACAGCACACCTGTATCCCGTGGATAAATGCCTAGTGGTGCAATTGCTGGGTTGTAGGGTAGTTCTATTTTTAGTTTTTTGAGGAACCTCCATACTGTTTCCAGAGTGGCTGCACCAGCTTGCATTCCCAAAAAAAGACTGTCTTAAGTGGGTGCTCTGAGAGGGACTTTGGGTGCATTCAGCGACCTCCTACGTGCTGTTTCTGCTCTGAGTGTTTAGGTTGGCTCCCTGGAAGTGCTTTTCTGTGTTGGCATCTCCCGGGGACTGAGTGCTGTGTCCCCCCTTACCTGTCTGGTGAAGCGTCCCTGCAGGGAGGGCCGGGAACAGCGTGTGCAAAGTCAGCTTCTCGGACCAGCGGGTGTGCCTGAGGACAGCCCCGTATGAGGAGTGCGTTGCCGTCAGTGTGCTGTGGCGGGCTGTCCAAGGGCCAGTGTGGGGTGCACGGACTTGGAGGTGATTGGATACTGTGGAGGGTGTCACTGTGACAATGGTCCCTGGAATCCCAGGAGTGCAGGCAGGCTTGCTGTGAGACTCGGCACTGGGGAGCCCTGCACCCCCTCCCTCGCTGGTCTCCTGGGCTCCTTGCCTGATGCGTGGACGGGGCTCCAAGACTTGCAGTCCTGGAGAGTCACCAGCTTTAGAGTCGGAACCTTTGCTTAAGGGAGTATAGTTTGGCGGAAGCTTAGTGAACTTGACAGATGAAAGTGCTTTCCTGTTGTGTGCGTGGCATCCCCCCACCCACGTTACCGTGACTGCTGACGCCCGTGACATGTCTGGTGAAGAGCAGTGCCCTGTGCCGAGGCGGCACCTGTCCTGGGGGAGGGGCTGTGAACACCGGGCCCCCTGGGAAGGTAAGTGTGAATTTCACCTGTGTTAAAAAACCAGGGGCCCATCGCTTGGGTCGCTCCTCTGGATGAGTAAGGAAATGTGAGGTGTTGGAAGGCTGTGCTGGTAGCTAATTCCGACCTTCCAGAGTGAGGGGGTGCTTGAGTGTGGGGCCCACGGGTGCCTCCTGGTGCCAAGGGTGTCTCGCCCCTCAGGCTCCTTCCGCGAGTAAATCACATGCTGGCGTAAAGGACACTTGCGCCTCAGAGAGATGAAGGAGCGTCACTTCTGTGTCAGAGCTCAGTTCTGGCTCATGCATGCACACACACATGCACACACGTCATGTTCCGTGTAGCCAGTGTCACGTCTGGTGCGTATGCCAGCACATGCGTGTGCATGTGTCCACATGTCATACGTGTATCATCTTCGTGTGTCCTGTGCCACTTCTGGTGGACGCGCTCACACTCCCAGTTCTGAAACGTGTTTGCACACGGTCCCTGGGCCACAAGGGCCCTCAGGCGCCCACAGCCCGGGTTTACGTGGAGTCACCCCCACTGTGGTGTGAGGGACGTCCAGGTGAAGAAGAGGGGTCTTCCCAGGCCTGTGACAGCTCACCTCAGATCCAGGACGGACCCGTGCCCTCTGGGGCTTCTTCAGGAAAGAGCGCTCTCTCTTCGACTTTGCAGTTTCTGGAGAGTAAAAATCTTACGGTTCCCAATACCTTTCTAACTTCAATTTTCCTGGTTATTCTGATGAACAGGGCTTTTCTGTGTCATATTATTTCAAGGCTGATGTAGAAACAGTTTTCCTTTTGGAAGATTTAAAAAAGAAGGGAAGCCTTTTAAATTGTTCACATCCTAGTTTTTATGCCCAGAGTCACGTGATGCTGACATTGGGACATTGGCTGTGAGCGCATCAGCACGTAACTAGCAAAGTCTTGAATTCAGAAACTAAGGGAATGGACAGTTAGGTTATTAAAACCTGAAGGAGATCACTCTTCACCTAACTTATTTGTATTTTAATGTTTGTTTATGTTGAGAGAGAGAGAGAAGGGGAGGGGCAGAGAGAGGGAGAGAGAGAATCCCAAGCAGGCCCCCTGCTGACCACGCAGAGCCAAAATCTCATGAACCCAGATCAAGACCTGAGCCGAAATCCAGAGTCAGACGCTTAACCGACCAAGCCCCCCAGGTGCCCCGTGTCACAGTTGTTGATGTAATTGCAAATGTTCAAAACTTATTTATGCTTGGCTGTTACATTGTTTGATCAGAATGAAATAGTGACCAGGCTTCACAGAAAGGAAATCAGAGCCTTGGCCCTTGATACTACAAGCATGAGGTTACCCTGTGAATCTTCCTAAGTTTAACTTCTCTGTAACCCCCTTGTTTAAAAACCTCTGTAACCCTTTTAAATCAAGTTGTGTAGAATGATCATCTTTGAATAACCTATGGAAAAGTTACTGATTCAGTTAATAAAATGCGCTGGAGGAGAACTTGGTTGACGAAAGGCACCGTTCTGATGCACCTGTGATGCTGCTCGCAGCCATCGCTGCGGCGTGATGACCCTGGTGATCGCGAAGCTCCTCTGAGGTATTGCCACAGGTCCCAGCAGGGGCACGTTTCAGTGTCACAGTTACACTGTTGCCCGAAAACTGCCCCTGTCCCGTCGCTGCCCCGCTGGGGTGTCCTTACTCCACCTTGTTCGCTGTGGCATGTTCCCTGAGGCGAGCGGGACCTGCTCCGTCGAGTGGGACCTGCTCTGTCGAGTGGGCGGTCCTGCACTTCGGTCCTGTCGGTGACGACGTCTCGGTTTGCCGAAGACAGGCTCAGGGAGGAGGGGGACCGGGTTGGATACTGAGCTGGCGCTGCTTGAACTTCTTTCTTCCGGGAGCATTTGAATTCCAGATCCTGAAAGCGAACCAGATGTGACACAAGTGTGACTTTTCCTTTAAATGTTTATCTTAGGGCCTGCTTTTTTGAGAGTTCGCCATCAAGGAGTATTCAGAAATGTATCATTTGGAAAAGGGTTGTTTTCCATTTAGTTGTCTCAGATCTTAAGACGCAGGCCCATGTGCGTCGTGTGCGCACTGAGGAGTACACGGGGTGGGCCGGGCACAGTGCGTGTGCTCTCCAGGACCCTCCATGTTAGGGCAGGCTGCAGAGGACTTGCTTCGTCTGTGCGGGGCTTAGTTTCAAAGGATGGTCTGGGAAGCGGGAAGCGGTAGCCAGGGAGGACGTGGTCAGGACAGGTCTTCCGTTGTGTGCAGGCGTGAGGGCAGGTGTGGTCTGTCCTGCCGGCCTGTGCTGGGCCTCAGGGATGTCACAAACACTGCCCCGTCCTTGGTAGGGTGATGGGCCACACTGATTTCCTCCTGGATGCGCTCTTCAAAGGCGGACTCCCGTCCAGAGGACGCCCCTGCCCTTGCCTGAGTGCTTGCTCCTCTGCTCTGTCCTTCTGATGCAAACGGATCTCTTGGTTTTGTGGCGAGCTCCATCTGAAAGGTGAGAAGCGGGGGGCTCTGCGCTGTTTCTGATGTGGGGCCAGGAGAGCGCACTGCCTGGCATTTCCGGGCCAGCATTTTCCACACATCGTGTGTTTTTTTTTTTTCTTAGCTATGAAATTCCGGCAGATTGTTATGCAAAACAGCTTTGTGTCTCTGTGTGACTGGGAAGACAGCTGTTAGTCCTAATGAGGAGTGCTAGCATTACAGTCTCTCCGGTGATTGAGACCCGCGGAGGGAGCGGAATGTTCCAGATCGGCCAGTGGTGTGCGGTGAGAAGGTAGTGCGCTGTCAGCTGGAAGCACACGCCCGGCTGCTCTCGGCGACAAGATAAATGAGTCGGCTGGAGTTCGGCAGAGTCTGAGCTTTTCCAGCGAGCAGTCATGGCACAGTGGGTTCCCCCGGGGACCCGAGTCCGAGGGTGCCTCGAGAGCCATGGCCCCCGCGCCAGCTTTTCCCTTTGATGCCCTACAATACCTGTCAGGATGGTGATTTATTAGAAACCTAATGTCTTTCAGCATTTCATTAACATAAGGTGAGACGGTCTTCTGTGGAGACTTTTTTCATTAATTTAGCAGAGTGTTCACTGAAATTTAACTTGGCCACAACTCCCTGAGAACCGGAGTCCACGGGGGAGGCCGGGCGTCAGAGTCCCTCCCAGCTTGTCGCGGCCTCTGCACCAGGCCAGGCCTGACGCTCCTCTGTGTTTGAGACGGGGGTTCAGTGGGGCCGTTGGCTTCAAGTCCGGGCTTACCTTCCTCCCTCTGTTCTCTGTGCATCACACGTGGGCCCCCCTCCACTGCCTGATATAGCAAGCATGGTGTCCACATTCATCCCCGTGATGACAGCGGGATTTCTGTCTTTTTTTTATGGCCCAATAAGACCCTGTTGTTCATACACACATCCCATCTTCTTTGTACATTCGTGTGTCAACATCAGGTGGTTTGCGTGTCCTGCCTGCTGTGAACATGGGGGCGCAGGTACCTCTTCAGGGTACTGATCCGTTTCCTTGGGATGCGTGCCCGGTAGTGGTGTTGCTGGATGACAGGGTAGTTCTATTTTTAACTCTACAGGGAGCCTCCACACTGTCCTCCACACTGTCCTCCACAGTGGCTGCACCAGCTTGCATTCCCACCAACAGGGCATGAGGTTCCTTTTCTCCACGTCCTGACCAACACTTGTGTTCTGCTTTTTTGATGGAAGGCATTCTAAGGGGAGTGAGATGGGATGCTGTGGTTTTGATTTGCGTTCCCCTGATGGTTGACGGTGGGCATCTTTTCATGGGCTTTTTGGCCTTTTGTGAATCTTCCGTGGAGAAAGTTCTGTTTAAATTCTTGGCACGTTTTTAAATTGGTGGTGGTGGTGGTGGTGGTTGAGTTAAAGGAATAGGTTTTTCTCCAATGTTCTGATTAAACTGAAAGTTAGGCTGGATTTTTCTTTTTCTTTTCTTTCTTTTCTTTTCTTTTTTTTTTTTTTACAGTTGTGCTATCAGGTGCGAGTATGTAGACATTTTGGCAGGTTCTGTCTAATCGATGTCTTCCGGTAGCTTCTCTTTGCTCCATTGCCTGAGAAGGTAGAGCTGAGTAGAATGGACTGTACTTTTCTAATGCTCATTGTGTTTACACTCCCAGGGAGATTGAAGCAGGAGTTAGTGGAGTCGGAGACAGCTGTCCGCTTCCACATCTCCAGTAGCCTTTCCACCTGCCTCACCAGTCTCTGGCAGCGGGATGGTGTGCTCATTACGCAGGTGGAGAGGACTTGTGTCCACATCCTGGGACTTGCTGATGGTCTTTTGAACCTGTGCCCTTTGCTTGTAGCACCGTGACCTCGGCCGTGTTCACCGTGGGAGATAATGTTGTTTCGGGCAGCGATGACCGCACCGTGAAGGTCTGGGATTTAAGGAATATGAGATCCCCCATTGCGACTATTCGCACAGACTCTGCCATCAACAGGTGAAGAGGGCTGCTTGTTATGTCCTGAGAGGGTGGCTTGTCATGCAGTGTTTTATTCATGTATATGTGGTGTTTAAGAGAGCATTTGGAAAAGTGCATTAGACTTCCGGGGAAGTATTTTTTGGAGGGGGGATTATTTTTTATTGATCCTCATGCAGATTTAGTATCCCCTGTGTGCTGCTGAAATGTGAGTATAAAATCGGGCTGGGGCGGTGAGCTTCAAAGGAGAAGAATGAGCCACCTTTGGGCAAGCGCTGTGGGGCTGCATTTGAGTCACTGTCATTACAGGTAAGTGACTCGGTCTCTGTGTGCTGACGCTGCAGACAGATAGCACCTGCCTTGAAGCGTGAATGGTGCGAAGTCTCCCACCGCGTGATAGTCTGTAAACTCGGAGACTTGTGCCGTCCCGACTTCATCCATAACCCACTTCGTCTCCCCTTCGCAGGATCAATGTATGCGTCGGCCAGAAGATAATCGCCCTCCCACACGACAACCGGCAAGTGAGGCTGTTCGACATGTCGGGCGTGCGGCTGGCGCGGCTCCCCCGTAGCAGCCGGCAGGTAGGTGTGCTTTCGCCCCGCGTGTTCGCCCCGCGTGTTGGCAGCGAGCCTTGGGGACAGCGTGGAGTCTGCGTCCTAGGTCACCACTGACCGACGAGCCCCACGTCGTTTTAGGTTTTCTAAAAAGAGAGAAACTAGCGATATGTTTAAATTATCCAGATATACTAGACATAAGTGCTTTTATAATTGTAATCCATATAAACATACCAGAGGTGTCACATTCTTATTTTCCTACTGTCATTGGACGCTAGATTTCACTGGAAGTACTTGATCTGTGTTTAGGACTCACAAAATTTAAAGTTGAAGGGTTCCCCAGTACCTGAACTGAGTGTGCCACGCGTTTTTAAACTTAAATGAGATGGCGCACTCCGTCCCCCAGTCTCGTGTGGGGAGCAGAGGGCGCCCACGGTGGCGGTCCCCCTCTGGGACAGCACAGCCTCACCTCTTGGCAAGTGAAAGTGTGCGCCCTCACTCGGACGCAGAGGTGTGGGCCGCGGGGCCTCTTTCAGAAGAGGACCCGCCCCGCCCAGACCGGAAGAGCCCTTTCCCTGGCAGGTGCAGGACGGGAAAAGCCCATCTGGATGCAGCTTTGCTGGGAGTCAGCCCAGACGGTGCGGGGGAGGGGGAGTGTGGTGCTCGTGGCCGTGGCTGCGGCTCAGACCTGCTGATGCACATTCCCGGCGTGCCACCTGGGAGTTCGCACTTAGGTGGTTCCCGATGGCTCCTGTGGAGCAGTGGATGTTGCTGTGATGCATAACCCCCCATACGCTCCCTCCTGCATCCCCCCACCTCTCCCCTCCCATCTTCCCCTACTACCCCTCAACCCCCATCGCTGAGGCCGCACCTCTGCAGGCCGGGTGCTTAACTGAGCCTTGCCCCCTGGCCCCCCTCCTTTTCCTCCCACGGCCTTCTCCGTGTGTCAGTGTGACAGCCAAGTAGGCGAGCCAGTTCGTGTGGCCCCTGACGCTGTAGTCGGCATCTGTGCCCCCAGCCCCTGCCAGGCTTGCTGTCCCATGGCCGTGGCTCTGCCGACCCCTTGTGGAAGCGCCCCCTGTCTTGTGTAAAGCCTCACAGAGTGGTTTGTGACCCCCAGGCCGGCCCTGGTGTTAGGAGCTGTAGACCGAGGGTGGCTTCAGAGGCCAACGGCGAAGGGTGTTGGCTGTCAGCGAGGCCTGACTTTACGTGGCGCCAACTCTCCATGAAAGGCCTCTGCCCTCAACACAGGGTTTCACCTGCTCTCCCCCTCGGGGCTTGTAGGCGTACTATCCTAAGTTCATTTTGAAACTCTATTCTTTGAGTACACGTCACAGAAAAGGTACTCGTGAAATTGGAGTGCCTAGTAAAATCTTCACCTCCCCCCCGACAAAGGGAAGGTTCGAGCTTGGCACCTGCAGAGTCACTGCTGTGCGTGCACGCTGTGTCGTTAACATGCTGGGACCCGTGTGTGGTACCTGACGGCGCTGTGCGGCCTGTGAGGGCTGCGCCTGGAACACGAGGTCGGGCGTGCACGACTTCTACTTTGAGAACGTTTCCCTCGAGAAAGTACGGAGTTGTGAGAGGTTCTGGTGGTGCTGATCCCGTGGAGGCAACTCGCGTTGGTTGTACACGTGTAGCCCTGTTGAAACTGTAGAATTTGTGGTGCTCGGATTTGTTTCCTCCTGAAGTGTTGTGTTGAATAGAATTATTTTTAAGATTGATGAGTAACGTTTCACTTAATTCGAACTTGTGACACTTCTTCAGATAGAAAAATGCTGGGCTCGGTGTCCCGGAACCACAGCCGGCAGTCCCTGCTTTCTGTCGCCCCGGCTTCTTTGAACCGACAGACTTTAAGAAGACAAAACAACAACCTTATTTGAAATTGGTAGCTAGAGTGAAGGTGGCTGACAGCGTGAACTTGTTTTACTTTGGGGAGAGTGCAGGTGGTGGTTCCCAAAAGTGTGTTTCATGCCAAGCGAGCTCTGTAGAGCACTGGAGGGGCCAAGGGACAAGGCTCTGGGTGCAGCGTGTCTGTGAGCTGTTCCAGAAGGCACACTGGCCCGTGGCCGGTGTGCAGCGCTCTGTGCAGTGTGCACATTGTGACCCGAGAGGGGGCGGGGCGTTTCTAAAGTACACATGTGCCCCAGGCATGTCCGTGTGCACTCGGTCCGAGGGACACAGGAGGCTGGACTCCAGGTGGGTCCTGGGCGAGTGCTCCTTTGCCAGCGTTCTGCGTGCTGGCTGGCCCTGCCTTACCCCCTTACTGAGCACCTGACCTGAGGGTTTCTGTCGGCAGTGCCTTGAGTTGACTGATCTTTAACTGGTTCCTGTGCAGAGTCCTGATCACTGCCGGTTAATGGATGCATCGTTCCTTCTTTCTTCTGAGGTTTTTGACAAAGAAGCCTAACAACATTGCTCTTGACACCCTTTGTTGTGTGGGTTTCTGTTGGCAATACTTTATTTTGTGGACTGTTGTGTTCTTTGTCACAGAGAGCACTTTCCACATGTGGATGCTTTACCAGGGAACTTCTGTGCCATTCTTGTTTTTTTCAAGAGGGAGAACAAGCTGGGGAGGGACAGATTGAGAGAGAGGGGGGGGGAGACAGAGAATGCCAGGCAGGCTCCACACTGTCAGTGCAGAGCCTGATGCGGGGCTTGATCTCAGAAATGTGGGATCGTGACCTGGGCCAAAACCAAGAGTCTGACACTTCACCAGCTGAGCCACCCGGGGGGCGGGGGAGGTCCCTGTGCTATTCTTCTGAGTGTTCCTTTTACTTCTGGAATTTCTGTCAGCTTTCCTTAATCCTGTTTCTTGTACTTTATCACTAGACCGTGATCACATTAATCTGGAAGTATATTCACATGTGCCGAGGCATTGCTGTGTCTCTACACGTATACACTAGGTATATCACATTCTAAAAACTTTGCTAGTGTTTGGCAGTAATTTTTTCCAGCGTTCTGATCACTTAGCTGGACTTCCTGAAGGTAGCAGGAATTGACTAGAAAGATCATTTATTTTATCCTTGTCTTATTTGATACGAAATGTATTTTTCTGGCCCCTTTATTACCTGAGCCAACTATTTGTTAAAATGGTCTTTGAGGTCTTTGAATGGATTTCATTTATTTTATTCCCAAGTATTATCTAGCTCATTAAAAATCTTCTTTTTTTTTTAATAGTATTATCTTTTATGTCTGACTTCTTTCTTTTTTTTTTTTTTTCAGCATTTTTATTTATTTTTGGGACAGAGAGAGACAGAGCATGAACAGGGGAGGGGCAGAGAGAGAGGGAGACACAGAATCGGAAACAGGCTCCAGGCTCTGAGCCATCAGCCCAGAGCCCGACACGGGGCTCGAACTCACGGACCGTGAGATCTTGACCTGGCTGAAGTCGGACGCTTAACCGACTGCGCCACCCAGGCGCCCCTCATTAAAAATCTTCAAATTGATCATATATTCTTTTTCCCTGACTATAATCTTACTCATTTTATTAAAGAATCACATCGGGGCGCCTGGGTGGCTCAGTCGGTTAAGCGTCCGACTTCGGCTCAGGTCGTGATCTCGCGGTCCGTGAGTTCGAGCCCCGCGTCGGGCTCTGTGCTGACAACTCAGAGCCTGGAGACTGTTTCGGATTCTGTGTCTCCCTCTCTCTGACCCTCCCCCGTTCATGCTCTGTCTCTCTCTGTCTCAAAAATAAATAAACGTTAAACAAAAATTAAAAAAAAAAAAAAAGAATCACAAAATGCTTTTGGTCACGTGTGCTGACGCCCCTCGCCCCGCCTCGGCCTCTCTGCAGCGCGTGGCTGAAAGCTTGTTGCCACGCGCACGGTTTGTGGCTGGTGTTGACTAATGCCGCCTGTTAATGTTTTTTTCTTTCGACTCCGTCGCCTTGATTCGTGTAGTTGTAAATCTGGCTGAGGTTTTAGCGCGCTTCTGCCTTGGGAAGGATATACTAATTCTGGCTTGTGTGATAATAGGGCCACAGAAGAATGGTGTGCTGCTCGGCGTGGAGCGAGGACCACCCCACGTGCAATCTGTTCACCTGCGGGTTTGACAGGCAAGCCATTGGCTGGAACATCAACATCCCTGCGTTGTTACAAGAGAAGTGAGGTCGCCGGCGTTCCTTAGTCGCGTGGTTCACCGTGGACCTGTGGACCGGTGCCGCTTTTCTCCTGTTGGTCAAGCCCTTTTTCTGAGAGTCGGGCCCTGACGAGGGTGATTTGTATGTTCTTTTCTCATTGTACCCAGCTTGCATGAAATGTACAGCAAAACGTATGGTCCTAAGTTTTATTTTCGTCTTGTGTGTGTGCTGGCGCCCTCCGTGCAGTGGAGACGAAGCCCCTTCCCCGTAGCACGTCGTGTGTTGTGAGTTGCTGGCGTCTGACAGCTGACAGGAGGGCATTACGTTTGCGTGAGTTAAATGTGAACCCGCGTACTTACTGTGAGGCGCAAGTAGAGTGTAGCGTTTCTGGAATAATTATACACGTCTGCCTTGTGCCGGGAAGGTCGCGGAGCTGCACCCGCGTTGGCTGACGCACGGCAGGTGCGCTGGAAGACTTGAGGGTTGCTTCCGCGTGAGGTTTTAGCGTGTGCCGTGCTGTCACGGAGCTTCAACTCCGTCCCGTCGTAGTTACGTAAAACAACCTGGATGTTAGACGCTAACAGAAGTAGGCTGCAGACTTTACATTTGGAGAGTCGTTTGAAAAGAAAAAGTTTCTGCTCTTTTTGTGGAAAATCATTTCAATCTCCTGAGGTCTCATGTTAGCAAATTCAAAAATGTGATTCTAATCACTGATTTCAGATACTAAGCAAAATTTAAAGCACTTTAGTTTATAGCCATGGTTATAAACAGTTTTGAGAAGTTACAGATGACTTATCCATTGAATGTGACTTGACCTTTTGAAGAAGGCCCTGCCTGCTACCTGAAAACAAAACCTTATTTATTTTCTATTTTACACTTTGGTTTGCGTATTTCTAAGGGGGTTCACTTCCTTGGTGGTGTTTGAGAGCCAACAATGCAAATAAATGAGTACTACCTCAGAACAGCACGTTTGGAGACCGGGGGCGTCTCGCCACTGCGTGTGGCTGGGATGCCCAGTTCAGTTCCGAAGGCAGGACAGACAATCATAGCGGCCGGCAGGGGCGGCTGCAGCGATGCGTCGCAGGCCGGCAGCTTGCTCCCGTTTCGGCAGCCGGGACGCCCCCGCGTGCCAGCCCTGCCACTGCCCGGGCGAGCCCGTCGCTCTTGCCTTCGTAGGACTCACTGTTGTCCGCTGTTTGTGAGTTCGTGTTTCTTGCTCAGTCACAGTTTTGATAAAGAGCCGTCTGTGCGTACCGCCCTCCTATTTTTAATTCTTTGAGTGTGTGCACTTGGAGAGGCACAAGAGGGTGACCGTGAAGACGATCGTGGGTGCCCCACTTCCGGTGGTGACGGCTGGCGGAGGAGCGCGTGGGCCGCCTTGGGTCCTGAGTGAACGCGCCTCACTTGAGGCTCTCGTGGCTCAGGTCCTGTGTGTGGTACCTTGTGAGGAATTCCAGCCCCAGATTCTCTGGAACGATTTTGAGATGATTGACACGGTCTGGAAGGGAAGAAGGACCAGGAGAAACCCGTCCTGCTACGGACGGTTGAGGTCGGTGCCTGGAGGGCGCAGAAAGTCATTTCTGAAGCCTGCCTTCTGGCCCCTGCCGACCTAGGGGCACCACACCCCCAGCGCCAGAGTGCGGGCGACCTCGGGCCTCCAATCTGTGTGTCCACGCTCTTGGGCTCCTGTTGTGTTTTAATTTGAATGTCTGGGTGTCTTAGAATCATTGTTAGGAGCACTGAAAAACGTATACAAACACAGTTGAATCAGACTTAAGAACCAGATCTCTGCCGGATTAAAAAAAGTGGAAGCTTTGAAATAAATATTTTTGATGGCCATTTAGTTCTCTGCAAACTAGTGCCCTCCGTGGCCGGCAGCTGCTCACTGTCTCGCCAACGGGAGTGGCCGACCTCCTCACTCCTCCCGGGTCTCCACGAGGGCACAAGGCCTCATGCTTTTGGGGAGAGTTCTCAGGAGCAGGACACCCTACTATCACGACCACGTCGTCCTCTGACGTGCTTCCATTCAGCCGCTGCTGTGGCCTTAGTGGTGGTGTTTTCGGGAGTCATGGAGATTTGGGATCGTGCGTGTGCGTGCGTGCGCGCGCGCGTGTGTGTGTGCGCGTGTGTGAGCGTCCATGTGCATGTGTGTACTTGTGTGGCTGAGATTAAGTCGTGATCAGCCACATGTGATCTCATCTGAAATCGTGTTTGGAAATGAGAGTGGTTTTGTTCTGTATGCTCACATGTCCAGAATTTCATTTGATAATGGAAGGAAAATGTGTGGTTACTGGAAAATGTGTATTGATAGAAAGTTTCATAAGAACTACGTTGTTGGACAAAACAGCGCTCTTTCTCAACCACTGCACATCGATTTCTGTAGAGACAAAAATTGTGTACATATTTTGGAATTTGAAGAATCCTATGTAAATCACTTGTTGCTTAAATCTGTGAAAAACAAGTTTCTTTGGGGGGAAAGTATGCATTTATAAGTGTTGTGTACAGCAAGTGTTTTTATTGTATTGGTGTAATTGTTTTTAAGTGTTGAATGTCTTCATTGCCATATGAAATTCATTAAAAATCCACATTCTGTAATCACTATTGTAAAAATTTTATGTTATTAGGAGTCTTTTTTTATTCTTTATTTAAAAATTTTTTAAAAGACGTTTTATTTATTTTTGAGAGACGGAGCATGAATGGGGGAGGGGCAGAGAGAGAGGGAGACACAGAATCCGAAGCAGGATTCAGGCTCTGAGCTGTCAGCACAGAGCCCGATGCGGGGCTCGAACCTGTGAATGGGGAGATCGTGACCTGAGAAGAAGTTGATGCTTAACTGACTGAGCCACCCAGGCGCCCCATATTCTTTACTTATTTTTTAAATTTTTTGCTTTGGTGAAAATTCTAGTATTGCCCACTTGAAAAATTTTAACTTTAGACTTCAAAGGTCTGTAATCCTGCCTGTGTGCTGGGCTCCCTTTAAGTGACAAGTAGGTATGCTTGTCCTCCCCGGCAGTGTCTGGAGGGAGTTAACAATCTGATACAATGCAGGTGTTGTCAGAGTCCCTCGGGTTTCGTAAGACGTCTGCCCTGTTCTTACTGCGGTAAGCTTGTTTGAGAGTCTTTAAAAAATTGCATTTACTGGGGCGCCTGGGTGGCGCAGTCGGTTGAGCGTCCGACTTCGGCCAGGTCACGATCTCGCGGTCCGGGAGTTCGAGCCCCGCGTCGGGCTCTGGGCTGATGGCTCGGAGCCTGGAGCCTGTTTCCGATTCTGTGTCTC
The DNA here is from genome assembly GCF_022079265.1 of Lynx rufus. Taxonomy (NCBI): domain Eukaryota; kingdom Metazoa; phylum Chordata; class Mammalia; order Carnivora; family Felidae; genus Lynx; species Lynx rufus. The sequence goes on from NW_025814889.1 coordinate 1,063,619, forward strand.
CCTCTCTCTCTGCCCCTCCCCCGTTCATGCTCTGTCTCTCTCTGTCCCAAAAATAAATAAACGTTGAAAAAAAAAATTTTAAAAAAAATTGCATTTACAGAAAGCAGGCCCCGCTCGTTCTGTGGGGACAGTACGCATCTGGACTGGCTGCTCTGTCAACCGCTGTCCCCCGTGGGCGAAGCGGTGTGGTGGTTGCGCGAACCCGAGGAGACGTTCGGTCCCGGCCCGGGATCGTCCTGCTGCCTCTTCACACTGGTCGGGCTCCCTGCCTTCAGTCAGCCCCCGGAGGGCAGAAGTTCACGGACTCCTTGTCTTTCTTCCCTGACCCTGTAGAAACATGTGATTAGCGTCCAAATTTCACAATTACGTCTTCAGTTACATTTAAATTTTTTTTTTTTTCAATGTTTTTATTTTTATTTTTGGGACAGAGAGAGACAGAGCATGAACGGGGGAGGTGCAGAGAGAGAGGGAGACACAGAATCGGAAACAGGCTCCAGGCTCCGAGCCATCAGCCCAGAGCCCGACGCGGGGCTCGAACTCCCGGACCGCGAGATCGTGACCTGGCTGAAGTCGGGCGCTTAACCGACTGCGCCACCCAGGCGCCCCTTCAGTTACATTTAAAAGTTCACATGTTAGTATAAAGGATTGAGAAGGCGGGGCGCCTGGCCAGGTCAGTTGGAAGAGTGGGTGACTCTTGATCTCAGGGTTGTGAGTTTGAGCCCCACATGTAGAGATTACTTAAATAAATGTTAAAAAAAAAAAAATCCCAAAGGCAAAACTGCTATTATTATAAGTTCGTCAAAATGCCACTCAGATGTGTCTCACTATGCCTAGATTTTCTGGTTTCCCTTAATAAATTAATAGTTAAGTTCAGAAATTGGGAACACTTAAATTGTTACATGCAAAGTGTGCTGTAGTCCATATGAGGGTGGGAAGAAGCTGAGAATGAAATCCTATAAAAGTACTGAGTAATTTAAAAATAATTTTATTGAAACATTTAAAAAATATTTATTTTGAGAGAGAGAGAGAGCATGATCAGGGGAGGGGCAGAGAAAGAGGGAGAGAGAATCCCAAGCAGGCTCTGCACTGTCAGCACGGAGCCCAGTGCTGGCTTGAACTCACGAACCGTTAGATGTGACCTGAGCCGAGACTAAGAGTGGATGTTCAACCTACTGAGCCGCCCAAGCTTGAAACATTTTTAAGGAGCTTTTGGTCAAAATGAAACTGGGTCAGGCAGATCTCTGGAGCCCTGAGAGCTCTCTGAGGCACAGGTGATGCCTGTGGGCTTTGTGGGCCCCGGAGCCACTTTAGACACGGGGTCCAGGAGGCGTAATCTGGCCCGAAGTTTGATGGGGGTGTCCGGAAGCGAAGAGAACACCTCTCTCACCCTCGGCACTGTGTCCCCTCACCTCTCAGCCCCTGACTGTAGTGTTTCTGTGCTCCACCTAACCCTCCTTTGGAAGGTTTGGAACTAGAACTGGAAGTCCGTGTCTCTCCAGTCACTTTGAGCTCCAGATGCTTCTGGAAGAAGCAGCCAGAATCCTGGACTCTGCAAAGCTGTCTTTCAAGAATGAGTGGGAGATGCAGACACTTAGCGATAAACGAGGATGGTTTTCACCAGTTCTCCTCTAGTGGACCGTCCTGAAATGCTATAGGGAGAAAAAGTCCCAGAGCAGTGGTTTCAGAGTGGGCAAAATGCCAACACCCACCCCTCTAAAGTGGTGTCTGCAGTTAGTATTTAAATTTCTTTCTTTCTTTTTTTTTTTAATGGCTGGGGGGATTAAAATTTTAACTTTTGTCTTTATAAGATACATAGTAAAATTTCAAGGGTAACCACAAAGGAAACTTTGAAAAGATAAGGAAATGATGAAATGTGGTTACCTTATGTAAGGGGGTTAGGAAGTGTGGTAAGTTAGAACTAGAGTAGAAGTAATTTTTTTTTTTTAGTGGGTTTTCTTTTTTTTTTTTTTTAATTTTTTTTTTTTTCAACGTTTATTTATTTTTTGGGACAGAGAGAGACAGAGCATGAACGGGGGAGGGGCAGAGAGAGAGGGAGACACAGAATCGGAAACAGGCTCCAGGCTCTGAGCCATCAGCCCAGAGCCCGACGCGGGGCTCGAACTCCCGGACAGCGAGATCGTGACCTGGCTGAAGTCGGACGCTTAACCGACTGCGCCACCCAGGCGCCCCGGGTTTTCTTTTTTTTAATGGGCTTACAATTTTAGAACCATCATAGTAAATCACCCAGAATTCAAAAAGTTCTTACTCTAAGGACAAACACACATAAGGTACCTAGTGGGAAAAACCTGATAAAAATAGAGACTTGAAATCACCCATGGAAATACTTAAAAACTTGAACCAAGACATTAAACAAAAAAATGAGAGAGCATCATACACTAATAGGAAGAGTCAATATTGGGGCACCAGGTGGCTCAGTTGATAAGCACCTGACTCTTGATTTCAGCTCAGGTCATGATCTCACAGCTTGTGGGTTCCAGGCCCTTGTCTTGCTCTGTGCTAGCAGAGAGGAGCCTGCTTGGGACTCACTCTCTCTCTCTCTCTCTCCCTCCCTCCCTCCCTCCCTCCCTCCCTCTCCCTCTCTCTCTTTCTGCCCCACCCCTGCTCATGCTCCCTCTCTCAAACTTTAAAAAGGAAGATAAGGGGCACTGCGGTGGCTCAGTCGGTGAAGTGTCCGACTTTGGTTCAGCTCATGATCTCACGTCTGTGAGTTCGAGCCCCGCATCCGGGCTCTGTGCTGACAGCTCGGAGCTTGGAGCCTGCTTCAGATTCTGTGCCTTACTCTCTCTCTGCCCTTCCCCTGCTTGCATTCTGTGTCTCTCTCAAAAATAAATAAGCATTAAAAAAAATGAACAAATAAAAAGGAAGAGTCAATATTGTAAAAATGTTAGTTTTCCCATATTGCCAAGTAGATGAAATAAATGCTCTTTCAAATGCAAATTGTTCCAGAGTTTCTTGGGGGAATTTGACAGTCTGATTCCTAAATTTATTTGAAACAAAGGCCAGGATTGATGTGATATCCCAGAAAACAGGAGGAAGGAAAGGAGAAGAAAATGGTTTCCTAAGCCTGTCAGGGCTGTGGTAGATAGAATGTACTTTTGGCACAGGGCTGGAGAAATTGACCGGTGAGGTTAGGAAGAGATCAGATTGATTCAAGTATCTGTGAAAATTTGGAACATGTCATCTCCTAGAACCACAAGTCGGGAAGAAAGTGGCCTGTGTAATTAATGGTTCTAGTGTTATTAGTTATCCATGTGGATGGAACAGGAAACGAATCTGGATCCCTACCTCACACCAAAGAAAACCAGGGCAAACGTTATATGTGAAAGGAAAAACATTAACTTTTCAAAAAAATACGAGAATGTTTGTATGATTTTGGGTCTGTTCAGCAACTCTCCAAAAATGCACTAATCATACTAGAAAAAAGTGATACATTCAACCATGTTAAAAGTGAAGATTTGTGCTTTACAGGGCATGCTAGAAGAGGTGAGTGGTAAGCCACAGATGGTAGTCTCAGCATATATAATCCACAAAGCATTCATATCCAGGATGGTATAAACAAAATTCTACATGTCAGTAGAAGAATTAGAAATTGGGCAGGAGGCGTGAATAGGTGTGTCACAAAAGGGAAAACTTGACTAGTCAATAAGGAAGCATAGAAATAATAAAAAAAAAAAATCAAAATGAAATACTATTTCACAGCCATTAGATTTGAGAAAACTCTGTCAAGCATATATACTGTTGGAACGCCTATAATTGTTGGTTTGGGTATAAAATAATGCAGCAAGTTGGAAAACACGATCTTGCAAGTCTGAATGTGTGAATGCCGCCTGGCCCCAGCAATTACGAGCTGTCTTTAGAACATGGTTTGTTAAGGATGATGTGTGGAGACCATGCGGGTCTGCGTGTGAAAATGAAGATTTCTGGCCCCAGAGCTACTGGCTGAGGATCGGGATCGATTGCAAGAATCTGCACCTCGAACAAGGCTCTGCTTGTGATTCTGCTGTCCGTTTTGGGACCCACAGTCCTGACACACCTTGTCCACGGGTGCCCGAGGGGATGTGAGCAAGGTCGTAGCGCCAGACTGGAAGCGACCAAGCAACATAGACCGACTGGGATGTAAGTTGTGGCACGTCTGTGCAATGAAATACAGCAGTACAAATGAACGGGCCACACAGGACTACGTGGGATTGTTGATCTTGGAACATTGTGTTGAATCAAAAGCCATTTTTATAGAGCATGAGCAAGCCCAGCCATACACAAGTAGGGTCATATATTTTGGAACATGGGAGTTAAAACTGCAGATTCTTCCTGCTGTTCTCTAGGCCGGCTGTGGAGTAGTGGGATGGGAGGTAAGGTGGGGTCAGGAAGAGCCCAGACTTCATGGTGTCCAGTTCCTGATGTAGACACCAAGCCTGTGTTCCAGCTTTCGTACTTCACAACTTAGGTGTCCTTATTACTGTTTTGTTAATGTGTCTAACATTATACGATTAAGGTAATATAAAAAATTCTACACAGAAGATGCGTGCTATTACAAGGGTGGATGAGCGTGGTGGTGATAAAATAGGGGTTTTTGGAGTAATATTTTTGTCTGTGTCACATTCAGGCCTCTCGCATACCCCTGTTCTACTCCAGAAATTAATTCTTGTTCCTCTTACAAACATGTAGTTTTATGATTCTACGGTGACTGATTTTTCAGTGTGTGCGTTCCATGGGAGGAAAGACAAAGCTAGTTTTGTTCCGAGACAATATTCTTGAAAAAAAATACTAAGGAAATTGTAAAAAGGCCATGTTACACTGTGTCAAAATTGTGTTGTTTTCAAATACATTTTGGAAATTCTAGCTTTAAAGTGGGAAATGTAATAAGGATTTCATTTACCAGGTGTGATCATAAAACAATAAAAGTAGCTTTCTTATGTTGCTCATAAACTGAAGTAATTTCAAATCCAGGAGACAGTCCAAAAATTGTGTTGCGTAATGGCCACATACCACAGTAGAATATTTTTTCTCACAGCCTGTGTTTTGGGGAAAGCAGCATTTATTTGTCTAGGTGGGTAAGTTTTGGTATATTTGCTTAAAAATATCATTTTCTACAGTGCACATGTATTACAGGTGTCTTCCTGATCTGAATTAATTTTCAGTAAAAACAAAAGTCCTGCTGTAAACTTTGTTTTCTTTTTCAGTGACAGAAGTAATTGTATATATTGTAATTTTTTTTTTTTACATTTTATTTATTTTTTATAGAGACAGAGCACAATTGGGGGAGGGGCAGAGAGAGAGGGAGACACAGAATCCAAAGCAGGCTCCAGGCTCCAAGCTGTCAGCACAGAGCCCAACGTGGGACTCAAACCCACGAACCGCGAGATGATGACCCGAGCGGAAGTCGGACGCTTAACTGACTGAGCCACCCAGGCACCCCAGTAATTCTGTATATTCTATAACCAATCCCTAAGTGTTACATGAAACTAATTTTATTTTTTCCTCTTTAAAAGTTTTTTTTAGTGTTTATTTTTGAGAGAGAGAGAGAGAGATAGATGAGGGAGAGAGAGAGAATCCAAAGCAGGCTCCAGGCTCTGAGCTGTCAGCACAGAGCCCGACGTGGGTCTCGAACTCATGAACCAACTGTGAGATCATGACCTGAGCCAAAGTTGGGCACTCAACTGACTGAGCCCCCCAGGCGCCCCTATTTTTTGCTCTTTTTAAAAACAGCTTTATTGTGGTATAGTTGATCAAGCATACGCTGAACATTTATAGAGTGTAAGATTGGGTAGGTTTTGACATATTCACCCATGAAGACCTTGCCACAGTCAAGATAAATGCAGCTTGTCACCCAGTTCATGCCTGTCTGCATTTCCTCCCTGCTGCCCCTCCAGACTCCGTTCCTGGTGACCACCCTGTCCACTTTCTGTCACTGAAGCTTATTTTGCATTTTCTATAATTTTACGTAAACGCACTTAGGCAGTTTGTGCTGAGTTTTGTCTTCTTCCACAAAAGCTGGTCTTGCATATGTGAATGTGTTCCGCTTTATTGCCGACTGGTGTCGTTTGCATGGATGTTATCACGTTTGTTTATGCACGTCCCTGTTGATGGAGGTGTGGGTTGTTTTCAGCCTTTGGCTGTCCCAGGTAAAGCTGGTGGGAATGCACGCGTGTCAGCCCTGTGTTCACGCACTGACACGCTTCTGCTGGGCGGACACCCAGGAGTGGAACCGCTGGGCCATGTGGAGAGAGTGTTTTTCTTGAGAAGAAACTGCCCTGCAGTTTCCAAAGGGCTCGTTCTGGAGACTTGTGGTTTCTGCTGTGACATGTGGAAAGCTCAGAAGTTCTCTCTTCTTCCCTCATAACGAGAGAAAAGGCGAACGGACCGAAGTCAGTGACTCTTTGAGGTCCACTAGAGAATTGAGGGCAGAGGACACACCGCTGCCGTGAAAACTGGAGACGCAGCAGGTGCACAGAGGCAGCTGGAGCGGGAGCCCATCCGGGGCCGAGGGGGGTCAAGCTGGAGAGTTCAAGCCCCTGGGGCCCAGCCAGTGGCTGTTGTCTCCAGGGGCAGCGCTGAGTTCCCAAAGTTCCCATTGGGAAGATCAGAGGAAAGCCCGTCATTCTGGTCCGGAGGCGGGGAGGGATAGCTGCTCTGCATTCACCCCAGATGCCTCCTCACCGAGGGAGAAGCCTCACCGCAGCTGCGCCCTGTCTTGTGCAAGGGCAAGGGTGCCTGAGCGGCCCCGGGGGGTCACGGCCCAGGGCCCAGGCGCCCTGTGAAATCGCGGCAGACCTGGGTGTGGCTGAAGGCAGCACGAGGCACATGCCCAAGGCCCAAGGCCCAAGGCCGTGTGGAAAGGGCAGGTGGGGAACGTGAACAGAGGGGGAGCTCCAAGGAAGAATCGAGAGAAATACTAGAAATAAAGACACACTCACAGGAATGAAGGTCTTTGATGGCTCTTTCTGTAGACCTGACCCAGCCGAAGAAGGAAACCCTCAAGACAGCTTTAAGATCAGTCGATAGAAACTTCCCAAACTGAAAAGCAAAGAGAAAGAAGGGTGAACAAAGCAGAACGGAATGCTCAGGTGTTGTTGAACGGTTATAGAAAGGTGTGACACACACACACACACACACACACACACACGGGAACAGTGGAAGAAGAGGGAAGAGAGCGGGAGAAAGATTTGAAATCCTAATTGAGAATTTCCCCAAATTAATGACACAAACAAAACCACAAATCAAGGAAGTTAGGGCGTAGCAGGTGAGTAAATGCCAGGAAGTCAATACTTGGGCAAATCAAATGACAGCTGAGGGCACTGGGGTGTCTGGTGGCTCAGTGTCAAGCCTGCGACTCTTGATCTCAGGGTTGTGAGTTCAAGCCCCACGCTGGGCGCAGAAATTCCTTAAAGATAAAGCCTTTAAAAAACAATAGGGGCGCCTGGGTGGCTCAGTCGGTTGAGCATCTGACTTGAGCTCAGGTCATGATCTCACGGTCTGTGAGTTCGAGCCCCGCGTGGGCCTCTGTGCTGACAGCTCGGAGCCCGGAGCCTGCTTCGGATTCTGTGTCGCCCGCTCTGTCTCTCTATATCAAAAAATGAATAAACGTTAAAAAAAGAAACAAAAAAAACCAATAAAAGAGCAGATCTTGAAAGGAGCCAGAGAAAACACACGCCACCTACAGAGGAGCGGTGACCAGGAACCACACAAGCTACAGGAGGGGAGAGTGGAATAGTTGCCTCAGAAGGAAAGACCGCCAGTCTCCAATTTTGGATCCGCAGGAGTGAAGGGAGAAGACAGCTTTTCCCCAACAGTAAAGGTTGGGGGCGGGGGGGAGTACATCTATCCCTCAGCCTGAAGGGTTTCCCGAATTCACCTGTTCTAACAGATTTTTAAAAAATGTATTTGTTTATTTAAATTAGCCTTCACGCCCAGCACGGACCCCAACTTGGGGCTTGAACTCACAACCCTGAGATGAAGATTCGGACCCTTAACTGAGCCACCAAGTCACCCTTCAAACAGATTTTAAAATAGATTCTTTTGGATTGTCTTCTTCTTTTTTTTTTTTAATACTTATTTGAGAGAGATTGAGAGAGAGAGAGAGAGAGAGAGAGAGAGAGAGAGAGAGAGAGACGGTGTGAGCCGGGGAGGAGAAGAGAGAGACCGGGAGACACAGAATCCGAAGCAGGCTCCAGGCTCTGAGCTGTCAGCACAGAGCCCGACGCGGGGCTCCAACTTGTGAACCAAGAGATCGTGACCTAAGCCAAAGTCAGACACTTAACCGACTGAGCCACCCAGGCGTCCCCTGGATTGTCTTCATAGGGGGTCCTGTCACTTTCTCACCTTGTCTTCCTGCACAGGCTGGAGCCCAGCGTGGTGCTGAAAGAGCTGGTGACGGCGACCTGCGTCGTTTCTGATGGGGAGAAAATACTCCCTGTTTGACCCACGAGTTACCACGTTAGCAGTGCTTGCACATGTGCTCGCTCCATTGGAGTAACTCCTCATGATTGTTGAAGGGTCTTTAGCAGGAACAGATGTGGGGTTTTCCTCAGTTGCCATTTTTGTGTGTTTATTGAGGTAATCTCGACTTTTTTGTAGTTAGCGGATACGATGCTTTAGATTGATGGATTTATATGAATATTGAACCAACCTTGCCTTTTTGGGATAAACCCTATTTTGTCAGAACGTACTATTAAAAAAGTTAGCGTGTGTGAGAGTAGGGAAGGGGCAGAGAGAGAAGGAGAGAGAGAATCCCAAGCAGGCTCTGCACTGTCAGTGCACCTGTGTCTGAATGGCAACATCTCCTGAAATCTGAGTAGGACCTCTGTGTTTAAGTTCTTTTTTTTTTTGTTTCTTTTAGAAATTTTAATACTTGTTTTTTAAGTTTATTTTGAGAGAGAACGAATAGGGGAGGGGCAGAGAGGGAGGGAGAGAGAAAGCCCGAGGCAAGTGTAAAGCCTGACGCGGGGTTCTAACTCCTGAACCGTGAGATCATGACCTGAGCCGAAACCAAGAGTTGGACACTCAACCCACTGAGCCACCAGGTGCCCCCATATTGTACGATTTTGTATGTTGCCGGGCATCACTGGCTACTACTATGTTGAGGATTTTGGTGTCTTACGAGAGATACCGGTCTGTTTCCATTCTTGTACCATTGTCTGGTTTTGGCATTGATGTAATGCAGGCCTCATAGAATGACTTTGGAAGCCTTCTTTTGCAGTTCTCTGTAAGAGTTTTTGTAGAGTTGCTATTATCTCTCCCTTAAATGTTTGCCAGAATTCACTAGTAAAGTCGTGGCCTGCAGTTTCCTGTGTTTGTGTGTATGTGGGGTGTGTGGGGGGGTAACTCTAAATGAACAGAAGCTTATTCAGGTTATGTTTCTGCCCGAGTAAGCTTTTGTAGTGTTTCTCAAGAACGCGTGTGCTTCATCCGAGCTGTTGAATTTATCAGTATCAAGGTGCTCGTATTACTTCCTATTCTCCCGCGTCCCTGGAGCCTGTAAGAGCCTGTAATCTTGGCGTTTCCTCCAGACCTCTGTTGCAGCATGGGTGATGCTTCAGTGTGACTGCTGTGTGTTCTACCCTCAAGCGGACTCTAAGACCCGCCAGGAACCGTGGCGTCGGCCGGAGGTGGAGACTGCTGGGAACGTGGACACTTGCCCCGGCCTCCGCCCCTCACGCTGCCCTCACCCCTGCGGTCGACTGTGTGCTTCTGCTCACCGTGTTAGGGGCTAGCTAACATCTCCTCGGTGAACTGCTCCAAATCTTGAGAAAAAAAATTGTTTTAATGTTTACTTATTTTGGGGAGAGGGAGAGAGAGAGAGAGACAAGGCTCGAGCAGGGGAGGGGCAGAGAGAGAGGGAGACACAGAATCTGAAGCAGGCTCCAGGCTCTGAGGTGTCAGCACAGAGCCTGACGCGGGGCTTGAACTCACAGACCGTGAGAGATCATCACCTGAGCTGAAGTTGGACACTTCACCGACTGAGCCCCCTAGGCGCCCCGAGAAACAATTTTTAATGTGTGAAAACAGCAACCAACGTTGTTAGCTTCTGAATGGTCATTAGTATCTCTTAAGTTGACTTGACCTGAGACGTGGCAGCAGCGATTTCCCAGGGAGCCCGTCTTCTGTCCCCTGTTCTCGGCCGTGGGCAACGCCAGGTGGCAAATGGGTCACCTTGGCCGTTATCAGTGTTTGCCAGCGTCACAGGGTGGAGACTGCCTTGTGCACAATGCCCTGCAATGTGCGCGTCGGCGCATCCTGTGGGTCACGCCTGGCTGGCGAGCTGGGTTTCTGGGCTGAGTGGCTCTGACGGTCTCTGTGGAGGGAGGAGAGACAAGGGACGAGGACCATCTCCCACAGCCTGCCTTTTCTCAACCGTTGACCTTGACTGAGGGTCCCTGCACCACGGGCTGCGTATAGGGCAGCTGCGACACGTCCCCGGAGTCCAGGGTTTGAGATGCAGACATTCCTGGGGCTGTGATTCTGGATCGCCGCTGGTGCACATTTTAGGTCACCGCTTAAAGAATCTCCTTTCCGTGCCTACAGTGTGAACGAGGTTTAGTTACACAGTGTTGTAAAACACGCATGTAGTTCTGAGCTCCTGAGCTCTTCCTTGCGTTTACGGGTGCGAACATCGGCCTGGCTGCGCTGTTCCCTGGACGTGCATTTACTAGCCTGGATTCTCTCTTTTTCTCTACAAATTGGACAGAAGTGGTTTCATGTGAGCAAGCATCCTGTGTGTCCCCATTTCCGATTTTTGGGTTTCCTGTCAATTTATTATGGTCATCAGGGCCCAAATATGATCTTCATTCTAGGGAAGTTTGCCGGACAGATGGGGAGGTAAGAGATCCCTCCAAACGTTGAAATGCTGAAATCCCAGTTTTCAAGGGAGCGCAGCTCACGTGATGCTGAAGAATTGACCTGAAAACAGTCCGAACCACGGAGCCACCCCTTCTGGGCAGGGCCTTCGCACGGGTGACGTGGCTGGAGTGGCGGGAGGCGTGCGGGAGGCCGGTGGTGGCTCTGTGTCCCAGTGTGTCCGGCCACGAGGGTGGGACACAGCAGCTGCTTATCATTTGAACGTTTCCTGGTTTTCAGATTCGTCCTGAGACCTTGGATCCATCCAAGGTCTCGGGCCGCACGGGGTGGTGTCCGGGTCCAGACAAGCTGCTGGAGCCTGGGGAGGAGACAGCAGCTCTTCCTGTGTTGTTTGAGGCACAAACAGACAAGGTGCCTGTGGGTCCTGGGAACACACATTTGTCTGGTGTTATGTCCGGATGAGTGTGTTGTCTTGTTTTGACTTCTTTGTTTTGCCCTCTGAGGTTGACAGCCAGGGACGCCCTGGCTGCCAGGGGCTCGTTGGTCCGGGTGACCACACGCTGCCCCTTCCCTGTGTCTTCTCCGTAACTAGCCTGGTTCGCAGTCTCAGTGAACCGCTCGGGGCCCAGCTCATCCTGCTGGTCCTGCGCTGCTCGCGTCCTCTGTCTCGGGCTCCTTGAGGACCTGCCGTGTGACCTCTGCGCCCAGAGGCACCGAGAGGGAGTGTGCTGGTGTTTGCTCTGAGGTACGCCCGTCAGCGGCCCGTTTTAACGCAGCTGGGCCTGTGCCCTGACGACACCCCTGGACCGGGCGGCCTCCCCTCTGGCCTCTATACACAGCAGTAGGAAGGCAGGATGAACTCGTCAGGACGCTGTGTGTTCGCTCTTTTGCTTCTGCACCTGGGGAGTTTCTCCCGTCAGCTCGACGTCATGTTCACAATGTGCTGTGTAACAAGTGGCTTGTCCCAGGCAGGGCCACAGAGAAGGTCACGCAGGGGCGCACCTGTGTCCCCACCTGATTTCCGTGTGCGGGTGTGGGGTCCCGTCGAGCGAGGGGCACGGCGCGTTTCTGGACATGCCCCTTCTGTTGTCCGTCAGTTGGTATGTCCACGTGAACGGCTCCGTGCCTGCAGCGGAGATCCTGACGGAGACCCCTCTTCTTGTACAGACGGGAGCACAGACGAATCCCAGAGGGAAGCCGGCGAAGGGGCAGCCGTGTCTGCGTGATGCCACCCGCTCGTGGGTTCTTGAGCGGATGAAGCCGGGTGCGGTGCCGACCTGACGTTCGAGGCCCAAGAGACAAAATGTGTGTGTTAGAGACAGAGAGGCAGAGGCAGAGACAGACGGAGGTGGAGACACGCACAGGCAGGGGCGTCTGGACCGGGCAGGCTGGGTGGGAGGTGCTGAGGCACAGGGACAGGACTGGAGAAGCAGTCTAAGGAGAGGACGGACATTTATTTGGCCCTGGATGGTTGGCTTCTTGTTAATCTCTCCCAGCTCCTGGCACGCTCTTGGAGGCTTTTTGTTTGTTTAGCGTTTAGTAAGGACGCGATATTTTTCCAATTGAGAGGTCGTGCAGATAACCACGGCGGAAAAAGGTAATTGGAACTCGAGCAGAAATTGAACATCGGCAACAACCAGGCAGAGACCTCATTTTAAAGATGAGGGTGTGGAGACTCAGAGATTCACGACTTTGGCCATAATCCATAAGCGTCAGGATTAGGGTGTGGACACAGCACTCAGGGTCGTCGGCATTTTTCTCTGTCCTTCACTGAGGCACCCTCAGCGTGAGCATTACGCCACAGGCCTCTCCCTTCTTGGCACACGTGTCCGGGCAGACGCTCACCGCTCACACGCTAGGCGCTAGAATCCAGATGTCACCTTGAGTCCAGAAGACGGGCCTTATGCTAGTGACACAGACGCATAAACAAGCTCAGGAGTTGTAACTTGAGGACAGGGGTTTGCACACCATGCAGGGAGGACGTGATTCCCGGGCCTCCCCTCCTCACGGCTGTCCAGTGTGTCAGGCACCATAGCAGGTGCACAGGATACATGTCACTGTTGTCCTGTGAAAGACTGACAACGTGAGAGGCTTACACAGGACGTGGGCCATCCATGCACGTTTGTTGGGTGGGACGCGGGGCCACAGTGTTGGAGGGAGAGCTTGGGGAGGAGGGGACGGGGCAGCCCTTGGCAGGATGACAGACAGAGTCAAGTCACTGAAGGTCCTAGAGGAACGGGGCAGTCGAGGGGAGTTCAGTGATGGCACCATATGTGGCATGCGCAAAGGGTTGAGGGAAACTCGGGAAGGAGGGCTGTGCGGGCCTGGTGAGTGGCTGCCACAGAGGCAGGGAGGGCAGCTGGGAGCCACATGTGATCCCACGGCTGCCCTGGGCTCGCTCTCTCCAGTGCACATGCGTGCATGTCCATCACACGGGACACCCACAGGCTTGCGTGAGCACACCAGATGCGTGCACACACCCCACGTGTAACCGCACGTGACCCGCTTGCCGCACGTGACCACCTACCACACGCAGTGCTTGTGGTGCACTGCACACACCACACACAGGCACACACGTGCAGTGCTCACGTCACCCATGTACACTCATGCACGTGTGCATCACGTGTGTATGCACACACGCTGGGGACATGGAATGGGGGTGACAGCACCCTGTGGACGAGTGCTGCCCCTGGGCACACGCAGGGTGTCCCCCTGCCCTTCCTTCTCTGACGGAGGGCCCTGGAGCAGCACCCCTCCCGCCTGAGACCCGCCATCTGCTCTTGGGTCGTCGTCTTACAAGGCAGAAGGGAAGGCAGTAAATACATAATTTTCTGTTGCCTGGGCAGCAGTATTGACCGTTTCCTTTTCCCTTTTCTCTTCTTCCTAAACTGCTTGTTATGGACATTTGCAAACATACACAAAAGCAGAAGAGGATGATGAGCCCTGTTCCCACAGCCGGTTCTGGTAGTTTCCATCTCATGGCCCATGTCCTGTGAGCTCTGTCCCTCTCTGGTTGTTTTGATACAAATCTCTGATGTCCCACTGCTATTTGATATGTAAAATGTAATTCTTGAGGAGACAGGGATTGCGGCCTCCAGATGTCAGAGATTCTGTGCTATTCAGTAATCAATCCTGTTTTTAAAAAGTTGTAATGTTTAGGGGCGCCTGGGTGGCGCAGTCGGTTAAGCGTCCGACTTCAGCCAGGTCACGATCTCGCGGTCCGTGAGTTCGAGCCCCGCGTCGGGCTCTGGGCTGATGGCTCGGAGCCTGGAGCCTGTTTCCGATTCTGTGTCTCCCTCTCTCTCTGCCCCTCCCCCGTTCATGCTCTGTCTCTCTCTGTCCCAAAAATAAATAAACGTTGAAAAAAAAAAAGTTGTAATGTTTAGAAATGGGAAGATTAAACTGGGGTCTAGTATAAGAGGACACACATCTTTAAGATTCTTAAGGATTGGAAGAACCAGTGTTGTTAAAACGTCCATCCTACCCAAAGCACCGTGGAGATTCTGTGCAATCCCTGTCCGGATTCTAACGACATTTATCCGTACGGCTGGAACAAGTCCTAACATTTGTGTGGAACCACAAAAGACTCTGAAAATTGAAAGCAGTCGTGAGAAAGCACAAAGCTGGAGGCATCGAGCTCCTTGATTTTAAACTACGTCACACAGTTCTAGCGATCGAACCAGCATGGTCCTGGCACAAAAACAGACACGTAACTTGGCGGAACAGGATGGGATCCAGAAATAAACCCACACCTACGTGACCAATTAATTCACGACAAGGGAGCAAGAACACACAATGCGGAAAGGACAGTCTCTTCCACAAATGGCGTTGCAAGAACTGGACAGCAGCATTGAAGAATGACACTGGGCCACTGTCCTCCACCGTGCACAAACATAACGTCAGAATGGATGAAAGTCTTAAATCTAAGACCCCAGGCAGTAAGCGCCTTGTCATCAGTCTTGGCGACGAGTTTTTGGACCTGACGCCAAAAGCAAAGACAACAAAAACAACAGTGAACAGGTGGGACCACATCAAACTAAAAAGCTTCCGCTCAGCAAAGGAAACCATCCACAGGGTGAAAAGGCAGCCTACCAGGGATATAATACTTGGAAATCACATGTCTGATAAAAGGCTAATTTCCAAAATATATAAAGAACTTCTACGACTTGAAAGCAAAAAACCCCAATCTGATTGAAATATGGGCAGAGATACCTTTCCAAAGAAGACAAATAGGTAGCCAACAGGTACGTGAGGAGGTGCTCAGTGTCACCGACCATCGAGGAAATGCAAACCACAAGGAGGTGCCACCTGACACCTGTCAGAATGGCTGGGATCCGACACACAAGAAGCAGCAGGTGCTGGCGAGGATGCAGAGAAAGGGGAACCTCTTGCACTGCTGGTGGGAGTGCAAACTGGTGCAGCCGCTCTGCCAAAACCAGTATGGGGGGTCCCCAAAAAGTTAAAAATGAAATTACCTTATGATCCAGCCATCCAGCTTTTGGGTATTTATCTGTAGAAAATGAGAACACTTAATTCAAAAAAATATCTGCACCCTCTGTTCATTGCAGCATTATTTGCGGTAGCGAAGACCCGGAAACAAGCTAAGTGTCTGTCGACGGATGAGTGGGTAAAGAAGATGTGGTGTGTATACGACGAAATGTTATTCAGCCATGAGAAAGAAAGAGATCTTCCCACACGGGTGGATGTCATGGGCGTTCTGCTAAGTGAAAGAAGTCATAAAGACAAATACTGTATGGTCTTACTTGTATGTGGAGTCTAAAACCAGAATAAACTTAAAGGTGCGGAACAGATTGGTGGTTGACAGGGTGGGGGTGGGGGTGGAAAAAAAAGGGTAAAAGGCGGAAAATGTTTTAAAAATTTGAACATATGGAAAAGCATTCCACACTTTTGGCAAGGAGTCTCCACACCAAAAAGTCATCGGTCCCCCTAAAGTTAGTCCATAAATTTAATTAATCCCAATAAAACTTGGAATAGGATTCTAGACGAGTTAATCCAGAAGCGAGCAGTGAGTAAAACTAGTCATGAAAATGTTGATGGGGGTTGCTAGAGATTAAAAATCTATAGTGATTAAAGCTGTGCAGTAGTAGTAAATGCACACAGGTAGATCAAAGAAATGTCCGCCAATAGACTAAAGAACACCTAGGAATTCGGGGCGCCTGGGTGGCTCAGTCGGTTAAGCATCTGACTTCAGGTCAGGTCATGATCTCATGGTTCCCCAGTTTGGGCTGTGTGTTGACGGCGTGGAGCCTGCTTGGGATTCTCCCTCTCTCTCTGGCCTTCCCCCCCCTCCCCTGCTTGTATGTGCACACTCTCTCTCAAAAGTAAATAAAGCATTAAAAAGAAAGAACATATAGGAATTTGATTGTTTTATAAGGTTAACATTAAAGATTTTTGAATTTTCAATCTCACAAGATGAAGTTCTTGGGTATTCCACGAAGTTCTCTTCGTCTTGTACAGCCAGTGTTTACCTGCGCGATGAAGCCTGCTCCAGCCCTGGGCACTGCGTTTGTCTCACCCGAGTTCTCGGTGATAGCCCTCAGAGCCACCTTTCCTTCTCTGGCACGCAAAGCCGCTGGGGACAGCGCACCTGCTGTGTGGGCCCAGGGTGGGGGCGGCCTGTCTTTCTGACTCCCGAGTGAGCCGTGTGATTTCTCCTGGGGTGCGTGCTGCCCGAGAGTGTGCTGACCTTGTCTGTCTGTCCCTGAGGCAACCGACACGTGCCAGGTGCCCAGGGTTTGGCCTCGCGCCACGGCGTGAGGAATTAACATGAAACCCGTGAAGACGTCTACTTGTGTCGGTTGGAAGAGAATGAGCTTCTGGGACGGCCGTCTGCTGATTAATTTTCCCCTTCAGAGGGTCCTGGTGCCGGTGGTCCACACCTCCCACCCCTGTGGGAGCCCCAGGGCCGATTTTGGACAGGCCTCTCATGGAATTTCCAAAATCCAGGCTGACGCTTGGCTTTATTTTGAAAAATAAGGAAGCGTGGTGTCAGCTGTCCACTGTGGCCCCGTGGTTTTGTGTGAGGTGCTCAGGAATGGGGCGGAGTAAGAGCAAGGCTGTGGGGGACCACTGTGTCCCCGAGCCCGGAAGGAGGGGCAGGTGACGGGAACGCAGCCCCGTGGCTCTGGGCTGGTTCTGGGGATGGGGAGCCACCGCCCCCGTGCCGTGCACACCGCCTCTCACGTGCCAGCGTGCTCGATCCCACGGCGGTCAGGATGCAGGACATGCCACCACGTCCCAGGTGGGAATTCGTGTCTGTGGATGCTTCCGGCATGTTCCGTGCCTCTGTGAGTAGCGCTGCCTCAGGTCTTCAGTCCCGACGGAGCGACTTCCCATGCCTTCAGGTCTTGCACACGCAAAGGCGGGATCCCGAACCCGCCGTTGTGAGCAACCCCTTCCCCATCACAGGATACGTGCTGTGTAGTCACTACCCTTATCTTTGATACACTAATAAAACCATAGCAAAGGAACAAAAAGCACCTAGGAATGGTGTTGCTCTAAAAACAAAAACTTTAAGCAGAAATTGACCACATCTATCAGGCAGCGCCTTAAATGCCTGCATAGGATTTAAAGACAAGGTGTAGTGTGACATTTAGGAGGGACAGGGCACTTGTACTTGAGTTAAAGGTAGAGTGTTGCCAGTAACCCAGACCTGCCCGTCCTACTCGATTTCCTTTCTCCTAAACGTGACCTTTGTCTGGACGTCTGTGACACTACTCCTCTGCATTTCTTTGTAGCTTTAATGGAAATAGAACCCTTGAGTCGTGATTGCTCAGATGTGCCTGTGTTTGAGTCTCATGTAAGTGGATCTGTGTCCTGTTACGCTCCCAGGCCTCACCCTCCAGGACACAAGCAGTTCTGGCCACACATGTCCAAGCTGCAGTGGAGGACGGTGGGTGGCCCCGCTCGTCTCTTCCCAACTCAGTGGCTCGCGCCCCTCTGCCCATTTCTCCCCTGGTTCTGTGGGTACCGGCCGGGCTGGGCGTGCTCACTGGCTTTTCCCATGCAGTGGCTGTCCCCTGCTGGGCTGGTGACAAGGATGCCTGCTTCACGGCCACTGAGGGGTCTGGCAGCACGCAGAGTTCACCCGCGCTGTGGACAAGATTGTCTGTGAACTCACGGCCTGGCCTGGTTACGGGAAGGGCCCTCCCAGGCGCAGCCATCGGGAGACTTGGAGGAAGTTGTCAGCAGGGTGGGCCCCAGCCAGGTGTTCACAGGTCCATGTTTACACTAAGTCTGCCAGTCCCAGGCCCAGCCTGGGCACAAGGAGGGGACAGCCTGAGTGCGTGAACAGCTGTGCTGTTGGGTACAGGGCTACGGGTGAGCTTTCCTAAGTCTCTGGTGGGTGGGCACAGGATTTTGTGGGCATCTTCCCTGACACTGAGTTGCTGGGCTATCTGATGTCCCTTGTTCAGCTATGCTAACAAGTACAGCTAGTTCATGGGGGTGGCTGGGCAGTCACACGGGTCCTGCCCTCAGCACGCCCCGCACTTGGTTCCTGCTCTGCTCAAGTCTCTCCAAATGATCTTGTCAATGTTTATTTATCTTTGATAGAGAGACAGCAAGCAGGGGAGGGGCAGAGAGAGAGAGATTGAGAGGGAGAGAGAGAAGGGGAGAGAATCCCAAGCAGACTCTGCATTGTCAGCGCACGGTCTGATGTGGGACTTGAACCCATGAACTGTGAGATCCTGACCTGAGCTGAAACCGAGTCAGATGCTTAACCTACTGAGCCACCCAGGTGCCCCTAAAAAGTTTTAATGGAGTCAAATTTTCAATATTTTCCTTTGTAGGTTTTGTTTTTTGTATCTACGTTATTGAAATTTTTCCCTTTCCCAAGGTTACAAAGGTAGTTTTCTGTGTAATCTTACAAAAGATTCCACACCTGGCCTCCAACACAACTGGAATCAACTTTTACATATAGTGGGAGATCAGAGCACGCCTTCCTGTGTTTTCCACGTGAATGTTCAGTGGTCCCGGCACCAGTGACCCACACAGTCCCCTCGGACACTTACCCAGCGTCCATCTGTGGACACGTATCCCGCCCTGTGTCTGGGCTCATGGTATTCTGATCTGCTGCCTATTTCCCAATCCCCACGTCAGTATCTTGATTAACCAAGTTTTGTAATCTTTGCATTTAATAGGGAAAACCTAGGGTTTAAAACATAAAAGTCTGTTGGGAGTTTGGATTGGCATCCACTGAATCTGGAGGTCAATTTGGAGAGAAATGATGTTTTAAAGGAACGTGTCTTCCAATATAAGAACGTGGGCTAACACTGTGTGTATTTAGGTCTTTCTATTTTTTTTTTTTTTAAATTTTTTTTTTCCAACATTTGTTTATTTTTAAGACAGAGAGAGACAGAGCATGAACGGGGGAGGGGCAGAGAGAGAGGGAGACACAGAATCGGAAACAGGCTCCAGGCTCTGAGCCATCAGCCCAGAGCCCGACGCGGGGCTCGAACTCCCGGACCGCGAGATCGTGACCTGGCTGAAGTCGGACGCTTAACCGACTGCGCCACCCAGGCGCCCCTAGGTCTTTCTATTTTTAATAATTCTCAATGAAGTTTTATAATTTTCTCATAAAGTCTTAAACATCTGTGGTTAGTTATTCCTGGGTACTTCATAATTGTAATGTTTTAGTAAATGGTGTTTTAAAAGTTTATTTTTAAATGATTTATTGTTCATAAAAAGAAATGCAGTTGTTTTTTTTTGTGTGTGTTGCTCTTATGTTGGAAAATTTGCTGAAATCTCAATTTCTTTTTCATCTATTGCTTATTATTTTTTAAATGTTTACTTGTTTTGAGAGAGAGTGAATGTGCACACGTCAGGGAGGGGCAGGAGGAGAAAGAGAGAAACCCAAGCAGGCTCCGTGCTGTCAGCGCAGAGCCTGATGCGGGGCTGGAACTCAGGAACTGTGAGATCATGACCTGAGTCAAAATCAACATTTGGATGCTTAACCGACTGAGCCACCCAGGTGCCCCATATATTGCTTATTTTGGAATAATTTTAGATCAACAGAAAAGTTGAAAATGTAGTACAAAGAGTTACTGTGTACCTGTCACCTGGATTCCTTACATCTTACACGACCGTGGCACGCTTGTCCACACTAAGGGATTAACAAGGACACACCAGTGTGAGTAAGCTCCAGACTTTACTTGGGTCTCGCAGGCTCTCCCACTATGTCTGTCTCTGTCCCAGGGCCTGTCTGAGACCCCCAACGTGTGTAGCTGCTTAGTCTCCTCAGTCTTCGCTTGTTTCTTGTGGCCTTGACAGTTTTGAAGACTGTTAGTCTTGTGCAGTGTCCCTCAGATTCAGTTTCTCTGGTGTCTTCCTCAAGTTTAGACTTCAGGTGTGGGTGTTTGGGAAGATACCACTTTCTCATTGCATGATATCAGGACGTGTCATAGCAACGTGACTTATCACTGGGGATGATAAACCTTGATGAAGGTGGTACCAGCCCCTCTGTCCACGGTGAGGTTACCAATTTTCCCTTCCATAATCTGTTCCTTGGAGTAAGTGAATAAGTCTAGCCCACTGTCAGCTCGGGTTGGAGAGTGTGTCCATATGCTCCTGGAAATCTTCTAAGGGCTCTCAGTCTCCTCTTCACCCTTCATTTATGCAGTCATTTACTTGTATCCGTCTGGACTCATGGGTATTTGTTTTATACTTTGGGTTATGACCCAATACTACATTATTCACTGTACTTCTCCAGTTGTTCTGTTTTGTTTTTTTTTTTTCTATTTAGGGCCCTTTCAAGTTGACTCTTTTGTCCCTTTGATGTACGCCCATAATTATGGGTTTCTTTTTATTCAGCAACGTCTTTCTTTCTGTTACAAAAAGATGTTCTGGGATCATCTTTCTCTGCCCCAACCCCAGAGTCAGCCAGTTCTCCGAAGAATCATGGAGAAATACGATCCTCCTTGTCCTGGAGAATGATATTTAGAAACCACGACCCCAGCATTTGGTGTGCTTGTTGCTACGGGGCGTCACTGGTGACGTTACCACGCAGCTGACAGAGCGACTCATGTCTGTGTGAACATGTGTGTGTACCCTGTTTCTTTATCATTTATCTGTCCACCCCTCATCCCTCTCTATAAATGAAACACGGATTTTTGCTGATGTTTCTGATGAAAGCATGTGTTCTAACCTCCCACATCCTCACTTACTTGCGCCTTGTCCCCAACATGGAGAAACCAGGCCCCCACGTCCACTGTCTCTGTTTGTTCATCTCTAGGACAGGAGACTATGTTCAGAATTGGTAGCTCACACCCTGTGACAAACAGATGCAGAGAGTCGGGTTCGGTTCTTCCGTCTTTAGTTTCTAGTCCCAATAGCAGCTACTTTGGTAGGCACCTCCATCTTTAATCTACTCTCTAGAGTGAAGTTATATCGTACGCTTGTCATTCAGATGTCGTTATTTTAGATTTACTTGTCATATTCCATTCTAGGACCTTGTTTTATATTTGCATTGGAAAGTTCGCTCTTCATGCTGTCCAGTTCTGTGGGTTTGGGCAAATGCACAGTCAAGTTTCCATCACCCAGAACCATACAGAACAGGCCCACCACCCGGGGACCGTACGGGAAGGCCCACCACCCTAAAATTTCCCCCGTGGTTCCCTTGCAGCCGCCACCCACCATGCTCTGGCATTGCCTGTTCTGTTTTCTGGCCTGATGATTTTGCCTTTTCCAGAATGTCACATGAATAGAAGTAAACAAAGTGTATTTATATCTTATACATTCTCCCTTTAACTTTGATGATTTATATGTAAATTATCTTGAACTTTCTGTATTTAAAATCTTACCATCTGTAAATAATGACAGCTTTGTTTCTTATTTTTAACTCCTTATTCGTTTTGCTTCTTTTTCTTGAAATTTCATTGTCTAGTGTCCTGTAAGGTCAACACACATAGTCCGATGTTTATTATATTTGGGCTTTTGAAAAGCTGTATTTCTAGTGAATCATTTTTAATGACACATTGTGCATGGCTTTCCATTAGCCGTTTTCAAGCTCTCAATGTTCTGGAGCTATTATGGCTAAATGGATAGGAAAACTTATCTCTGTTCATGAAAAAATGCTCAACAGAGGACAGAGCCTCTTCTTCTGTAAGAAAGATTGATCTTTGGAGCAGGTAACAAAGATTGGGAAGCTTCATGGGGGAACCAAGGGGTTCTCTCAGATGTTTAATGATGTACAGCGTAACTTCTGGAACAGAAGCTGAAGCTCAGGCTTTTCCCTCTACTTAGTATGTGCACAGCCAGGACCCTGACCGTACAAGCAGGCAGCTTTGCTATGGCACTTCGGGAGTGGAGAGTGGGGACCCCTGAAAACCTTCTCTTTGAAAGCAGTGAGAACACTGACAAAAATTGTCACAATCACCCTTTGCAGAGCTCTGGAAAATGCCCAAAGACTGCAGCAATTCAAGGGAAAGTGCCTGAATCTTGAATCTTGGTAGAAATAGCAAGTTTAGTGTTAGTTTAACTTCAGCTGTCCCTGTCCCCCAGCCTCACAGTGACAGCAGTGCAAGATACTGCAGCCTGGTCACCACTGGAGAGAGCTCCCCAAGAGCCCTGTCCCCAGAGCATCGCCATGTGACTGTTGTCAAAAGTGCTACCTCCCTGGGAACCCTGCCTCACAGGTCTTGTCTTCCTTTGGTCTGACCCACAACTTGCCCTGTGAACAGCCTGTTTCCCCGGGCCGGTTGTTAGGGAGAAAGCAACTGCTCCCCATCACAGCTGCCTGGGGTGACAGTCACAGGACACATAAGAAGCTGACCAAAAACTGAACAGGAAAGGCTGCGGAAATGGATGTCCACAGAGGGCTTTGGGAAAGCTTGCCCAGTCCTGGGGATCTGGAAGGTCTGTGCACAACTCCGTGCCCGGGAAGACCCGAGTCGGTCCTGATCTCCCCCTCCTGGCTGAGCTCAAGGCTCTGCACAGGGAGAGGGTGGAGGGCCGAGACTCAGTCGTAAGCTGCCTGTCGGGGCAGTAAAGGCGTGCTCCCACGTGCTCCCAGAGTCCTCCACAAACACCAGGCATCTTACTGGTTCACGGCATTTATGGTGATTGTTGAAGGGCTCTGTTAGCTGGTTACCAAGCTCACTGGACAGAGACTTTGGTGGCCACACGTGACAGAAGGAGACACGTGACACAGGAAGAGAAACAGTCAGTAGAGTCTGTCCCTGAGGAAGTCCAGATGCTAACTTCCTGGACAGGGACTTTATTTTACTTTTTTTTTTTTTGAGCTTATTTATTTATGTTGAAAGAGAACGTACAAGTTGGGGAGGGGCAGAGACAGAGGGCGAGAGAGAGGATCCCAAGCAGGCTCTGGGCTGTCAGCACAGAGCCTGATTCAGGGCTCGATCCCCTGAACCATGAGCCCATGACCTGAGCTGAAATCAAGAGCCGGCCGCTCAACCGGCTGAGCCCCCCAGGTGCCCTGACAGGGACTTTAAGTGAGCTGTTTTGATGTGTCGAACTAGGGGAAGTCCAGCCTAAAGAATGAAGTCCACTAACGTAAACATCGTCTCACCAAGCAGAGACTAGCAGGAAAGAGACAGAAGTTACAAGAGGAACCAAGCAGAACTGTGAAGCTAAAAAGTACCAGAGGGCTTTTATTAGTTTCCTGTTGTAAGAAATGAACGTAAACGTAGTGGCTTCAAACAACACAGACTTATTCCCTTGCTGTCTTGGCAGTCAGCAATCTGAAAGTGAGGTCTTTGTTGGGCTGCGTCCTTTCCTGAGGCCTTGGTGGGGGGGGCGGGGGGCAGTGGGGGAAGCCCTTCTTGCTTTCTGTGGCGTTGCAGGCTGCCTGCGTTCTTTGGCTGGTGGTCCCTTCTCATCGCCGGTGTCTCTTGCTTCTGTGCTGGCATCTTCTATTATGCACTCTGATCCTCGGAGTCTTTTGTAAGGACCCTTGTGACTGCAGTGGGGCTGGTTCAGATAACCTGGGATAATCTCTCCTTCTCAAGATCCTTAACTGCATCACACATGCAAAGTCCCTGTGCTCTCTAAGGTAACCCAAGTTCTTGGAATTAGGATGTGGGACATCTTTGGGAGGAAGCATTGTCCAGGCTACACATAGGACTGAACAACAGATTTGCGTTGCCAGGATAAATAATCAGTGAATTTGAAGATACATCCATTGAGATGATTCCATCCGAAGAACAGAGAGAAATAAGAATGAAGTAAAATGAACAGAGCCTCAGAGACCATCAGGTGACAAACACACCTGTCATGGCCATGAGTCCTAAGGGAGAGGGGAAAGACGGGCAGAAATAATATTTGAACAAGTAATGACCAGAATCTTGCCAAATTTCATGAAAAGCATTAGTCTCAATGAACTCTATGTAGGATAAACATAAGGAGATCGGTACCTGGACACATCTTAATTAAACTGTGAAAAAACAAAGACAAAGAATCTTGAGTGAAGCTAGAGAGAAATATCACATACAGGGGATCTTCCATAATATTAATAGCATAATATTAATATAATATTAATAATCGGAAACGAGGTCAAAAGGCATCAGACATGTTCAAAATGCTAGAAGAAGAGGTCAGCCAGGAAGCCAGATGTGAAAGGCCAGCAGGTCTTCAGAACTGGAGAACGTTAGCTGTCCCCAGATAAACAAACTGAGGATCTGTCAGCAGCAGACCCCTGCCTTGGCAAGAACGCACCTCAGTCCCTCAGGCTGACACGAAAGGACACTAGATAGGGGCTCAAATGGCGGTGTCAGTAGATGCAGGGGAAGCACTGGGAAAAGTCCACCACTCAGCAAACCAGGGGCAGAAGGGAGCTTTCTCCACCCATTAAGGGCTGTCTACGAGTAACCTGCAGCTACCTCCCACTCGATGGTGGAAGACTGAAATCCTCCTCCCTAAGATTTGGAACAAGACCAAACCCCTGTTTTCACTACTCTTTCCAACATTGAACCAAAGGTTCTGGCCAGGAAATTAAGCAAGAAAAATAGTCAGAAGATGTAAGTATTGGAAAGGAAGAAGTCAGGTGGTCTCTGTGTACACGGATGTGACCCTGAGGAATCCACAGAAGAACTTCTACAGCCCATACACAGTTCCTCATATTTATGGTCAGTTGGTTTTTGAGAAGGGCGCCAAGACCGGTCCGTGGAGAATGAGCACTCTTCAACAAATGATAGGCCGTCTGGATTCCCACATGCCAAGGAGTGAGGCTGGACCCCTACCTTACTCCGTATGTAAGAATTAACCCAAAGGGGAGAAATTCCCTAAATGTAAGAGCTATTCAACTCCTGGAAGGAGACACAGGTTGAAATCTTCCTGGCTTTGGGTTGGACAGGAGCCCCTTACACATGAAAGCAATGGCATAAGCAACAAAAGGGAAAAATAGATAAATTGGGTTTCATCAAAGTTAGACATTTTTGTGCTTACAGGGACATCATCAAGAAAGTAGAGCAGCAGTGTACAGAGAGGGAGGGAAAACTTTTAAGTTACTTTTGTAATGTATCTGAGGAGGAAGTAGTATCCAGAACAAGCAAAGAAATCTTGTAGTTCAACAATAAAAAGGCAAATAACCCAGACTCACAATGGGCAAGGGATCTGATATTTCTCGAAAGAAGACATACAGACGACCAACAGGCATGTGAAAAGCCCAACTTCATTAGTCATTAAGGAAATGCAGCCTGAGCTCAGTGGGATCCCCCTGACGCTCGCTGATGGCTGTAATGGCAAAGAAAGACAGACAGGTGCTGGTCTCTGTTAAAAAATAACAGGTATATGTAAGGATGTGGAGAAAATTGGAAAGCTCATGCACTGCTGATGGGAATGCAAAGAGATGCAGCCACTTTGGAAGACGGTTTACATTTTTCAAAGTGTTAACTATGGGATTGCTGACTGACCTATAGCAGTTCCACTGCTAGGTATATACCCAAGAGAAGTTAAAACCTGCCCATTCAAGGGGCGCCCGGGTGGCTCAGTCGGTTGAGCATCCAACTTGGTCATGATCTCACAGATCACGAATTCAAGCCCCAAGTCGGGCTCTGTGCTGACAGCTCAGAGCCTGGCGCTGGCTTCGGATTCTGTGTCTCCCTCTCTCTCCCTGCCCCTCCCCTGCTCATGCTCTGTCTCCCTCTCTCAAAAATAAACATAAAAAATCTTTAAAAAGAAACAAACAAAAACACGTGCCCATACAAAAACTTGTACGTGAGCGTTTACAGCGGCATTATTCATAATCGTAAGAAAGTGGAAACAACCTGAGGATCCACCAGCTCCTGGGTGGATGACAACACGGGTCGTGTCCATACAGTGGAATGCTACTCAGAAATAAGGAATGAAGGCCCGGCACAGCCTACAACACGGATGGACCTTGACAACGTGATGCCAGGTGAAAGCGGCAGACGCCAAAGGCCCCACGGTGTCTGATCCCTGCGATTCCGTGAACGTGCTGGCTGGGATGGGCAGGCGTACGGACACGGAAAGTAGGTCTGTGGTTCCAGCAGCTGGCAGGGGCTGGGGGCGGGGCGTGGTGGCTAAGGGCACAGCACTTCTTTCTGGGTAACGAAGGGTCTCAGATCGAGATGGTGCTGTCGGCTGTGCAAATTTTGGGCGCGGTGGTTGCCACTTAACACAAGTGGAGTTTGGAGGATAGCACAGAAGGGTAGTAAACTGTAGACCCAGGATTGGGAAAAGGAGGGAACAGAGTGGCTACTTTGTTTTCCTAGTTTGACCGGAATTTCTCAAAAGGAGGGACCATATTTGCTCTAAAACCTGCCTTGAGTTCCTGGTATGTGCGTATCTTTTGTCTCCTGAATCTCCAGCAGCACCCAGGAAGGCATTCAGTGTGGATTCTTGCAGTACTTGCTTGGGATTTAACGGCCGTGAGTGATGAGAAATTCTGTATTTACTACTGAAGCCCGCAGCCTTGACTGTCTAACATTATGGGCTCCAGGCCGATAGGAACTGCCTCTATTTTACTGTCCTCCTGGCACGGCTCTCTCCTCCAGAGCGCAATAAAAATTCTCTGATGACAACAAAGAGGGTAGTTTAATACTCCTTAGAAAATGGAAACGCGCCCTTCAGCTGTACCGTCCGACTAGCGGGTGCTGCGGCCTCAGGAGCTGGCTTCCTTAGCAAGTGCCAGACCCCTGCTTGGGCGGGCTCTATTCTGCCAGTGTCTGGCTTTGGCGTTATTGTAACTTGAACCTTATTATGTTCTGTTTCACCTGGTAATCTGTCACCTCCTTGGGACCAGACATCCACATAGTTTTTATTTGTCTCAGGACTGAGCACGGTGGCTTGTCCAAGGCAAGGCTCAAGACACGCTGTTTATTATAGAAGCTGGGGGGAGGAGGGCCTGCGGTGGCTCCTTGAGCACCTGTCTCAGTGCCCAGCTGGACCCAGGGGTGTGTGGGTAGCACGTGGAATTCCGGGGGTGGTCCCCTTGGGTATCTGAAAGATAACGTGTGTCTCCCCTGTGTGCACCCTTGGGGGGTGGGGAGAGGCCCACGCTGCGAACCAGGATCAGAGCCACCGTGCACGCAGGGCCCCGTCTGGCCCCACACCCTCTGCCTCCGTCCCTTCCCGGCTCTGCTGGCCGGCCTGCCGCCCTCACCGCCGGCTGCTCTCTCGTATTGTGGAGGACATTGCCATTTCGGGTGACCGAGGCCCATTTTGTCAAAGGCAGAGTGGAGCAGGGAAGAGCGTCTCCGTGACTTTAGTTGCTCGGAAAGGAGACGGTGTCTCTTTGCTGTTTTGACAGCATCGCCCTGGGTTTGTCTTGAGGGTCCCAGCCTACTCCTGAGGCCTGGGCCTGGCGGGCCTAGGGCTGTGGTGGACCCCAGTGGCTGTCCCAGGATCCTCACTGCCTGTGCTCACGGAGCCTGTGTGAACACCGCACGGAAGGTCTGATGAGTGTCACTCGGCTGGCTGCCGGGGCGTCTGGGGCAGCGCTGTGGTGGCGTAATTGAAGGGGCAGGTGCAGTGGAAGGGACATTTGCTGAGCAGGTGGTAGGTGTGGAGTGAATGGGCGTGAGCCGTGCTCTTCCAGGGAGGAGGCTTACGGAGCAGCGACTTTGTATCCTGTAGTGTGAGTGTGTGAGAGTGTGAGTGTGAGAGTGTGTGATACAGTGAGTGTGTGACAGTGTGAGTGTGCGAGTGTGTGTATGTGAGGAAGAGGGAGGGGGAGAGAGGGAGAGGGGTGAGAGAAGGAGAGGGAGGGGGAGGGAAGGGAGGGGACAGGAGGTAGGGAGGGAGGAAAGGAGGGAAGAGAGAGGGGAGGGGGAAGGACAGGGAGAGAAGGAGGGGGAGGGGGAGACAGGGAGGAGGGGAGAGGAGGGGGAGGGAGGAAGAGACAGGGAGAGGGGAAGGGGGAGAGAGGGGGAGGGGGCAGAGAGGGGGAGGCAGAGTGGGGAGGGAGGAAGAAGACAGGGAGAGGGGGAGGGGGGAGAGAGGAGGAGGGAGAAGAGGGAGAGAGGGGGAGAGGAGGGAGGGAGGGGAGGGGAAGGAAGAGAGAGGGGGAGGAGAGTGGGGAGGGGGAAGAGGACAGGGGGAGAGGGAGAGGGGGAGGGAGGGAGAGCGGGTCCTCTCACCCTCCATCTTTGGGGATGTTTCCAGAAAGCGGGTCTGTAAGGACACTGGCTTCCTGAAACTCACTTGGGAGAGCGCATTTCTGCCAAGTTAAGGCCAGCCCACGCCCTGAGTAGCTGTGGAGTGGACAAGGCACGATGGTCACGGTGCTCATCTGGTCACCTCGCTCCTCAGACTTCATGCACACCCGTCACGTTCTCCATCTGTTCTGCCGCTCTCCCCTGGCAGGAGGGTGTCCTCCAGGAGTGAGAGTGCGTGTTGGGTGCCGGCCGAGAGTCACTTCTGGGACACGCGGAGGCCAGTCTGCAGAGGTTTTTTTGGTCTTTGGTCAGTGGTGACAGTCCCTGCCGCCAGACATCTGGACTCCCAAAGCTTGGTGATTTGGACCAGGTGACGTCTGAGACGTGTGCGTCTGTGACTTGTCTTGAACCTTCTTTGTGTGTTCAGGTCTGCTCTCTTCCTTACTAGTAACCGTGGCCCCGACTTCCTCTCTCTCGGGGGAAACTCACAGTGAGACCTGCCCAGTCCTCCCTGGCCCTGGCCCGAGGGTGAACGTGTGTGTCAGACCCCTGCCTTCACCTCTGCCCTCAACCTGAGCCCCGCTATGTCCTGCCTTGAGTGGAGTCTCACTGTGGTGAGTGGAAGTAAGTGTGGACAACGCGAGAAATCATCACCCAAAGGCACGCGTGCTGGAGTTTCAGACACTGGTGGACCAGACGCTTACTTGCAGACGAGCCGTCCTATGTGTAGCCCACAAGTCCTGTGCTCAGCACACTGCTAGAGTGACAGGTGACATGGCCGGTCCCCAGGAAGGGACAGAGCGTGTCACTGGGAAATGTTGGGTTGAACTCTGGAATGTTCAGCCATGCACAGTCCTGTAGAGCCGAGGCCACCAACAACCTGAGTGATGTTTTCGGTCCACGAGTGTTCCGCAGGAGAACTACCAGCCCACCTTTCATGTGTGGTGGCACATATGGGCGGGGCACAGAGCCTCTTAAGTATTTGCAGTGTGTTTACCCTTTCAAAGCACCACGACACCCCGAGTCCACTCATGGCCCTCGAGGCTGGGGGATGACGGTTGTCCCCACACTTGACAGTGAGGAAATGGGGGCAAAGGCACACGTTGATTTGTGATGCTTTCGGTCGCTGGTTTACAGGACGGCTGTGAGGGTAGCGTCGGGGCTGGGGGACCCCCTGGGTTTAGAGTGGATGTGCCACTTCCCTGGGGCAGGCAGACCCTCTGAGACCCCTCCCTAAACCTACACACCATTCTCCAGAGACCCCCTGCCCCCAGGACTCTGCTCAATGAAGAAGGGCCAACAGTCAGAGAAGCACAACTTTACTCGATGTTTTTATTCACTTAACAGAAACATTCACTTATCAGATATCACTGAAGTGCAGTTTCCAGCACTTAGAAGCAAATTAACGTGTAAATTAATACTTTAAGGTTTTGGAGGTTTGTTTTTTTGTTTTTGTTTTTTTTACAAATATTACAAATGTACATCCAATATTGCCATTCACCCATGCTTTTTATGTACATACCTTTGCTTAAGAATTACTATTTATTAAGTTCATTTGCTTACAAAATGCTGAAAATTAGCTGAAAATTAAGTGGGCACTGCTGGGAAAGTGCTTGTGTTTGTTTGTTATCGATGCACATAGGGCAGAATGGTAAGATCCAGTGCCTGTATGAAAAGAGGCCATTGAACCCAGATCATTTTACCTTTATCTTTAGAGAGTGTTTCATCCCTGCAACTTTGATTTTGAAATGAGTTGGGAAATAAGGAATTTCTTTCTCCGGGGCCAACGCTGTCTGTAGTTCCCTGCAGGTGCTGCTGTTTGGTCTAACTTTCTAGAGACTCAGCTGTCAGTGACCCTTTGGTAGCAGTTCGGACTAATGGACGTGTTGCAGGAGTCCAAGAAAGGACTCCAGTAGACCCTCCGCCCCCGGACGTGCCTTGGCGTCAGTCTGATGCACAGGTCAGCGCCGTGGAGCTCAGGGGTGGACAGCCTGAGGTCTGGAGCTCAGCTGCACCAGGAATCACAGGTCTAGGGTAGGGAGAGCAGGCACTAAAACAGGGAAGAGGAAGGGGAGGGGGAGGGAAATGTGAGGGAGAAAGCAGAGGTGCTCTGTTGGGAGGATAAGAGGTGGAGGTAGGTCTGGTCTCGAATCTCTGGTCTCCCAGAACGGGGAGGTGCTCCTCTGTTCTGGGCCGCCTCTGGATAACCTGCATCTTTTGCACCCTTCTTCACCCCCAGCCCCCCAATCCTTCCCTTTATGTGAATCAGAATTTGTGGGAGAAGTTTGACGGGAGCCAACAAGATCCCTGCATTGCTGGGAACAGCCCTTTGGGCAGCACCACGGACAGCACCGGCGAGTGTGCCCCAGCCCTGCCCTCCTCCCTCCTGCCCTCTGGGTATCCCACCCCCACCCGTGTCTGGGAGGGCGCAGAACACCAGGGGGGGCCTCACAGGGGTGGGTTAGTCCCCCAAAGCCTTTCCTGAAACACAGAGCTTTAAATTTTCACTTTCTCCGTGAGCTCCGTAAGAACTCAAAGCTAGACAGCCTGTCCAGGCGTGCAGACAGCGGACCTTCCTGACCCTGGCTGGGTTATGACTCCACAGACTCTACTGAGGGGTGGGGGTGGCGGAGGGGCCAGCAAAGGGACACTGGTTTGCTTCATGTCGGGTGAAACCTCTGTCCCCTGAGGCGGTTGTGGCATCAAGGGGCGGTATGTGAAAACAGCCTTGTCCTGACTTCCCTTTGGTCTTTATTAGAAAGAGATATTTATTGTGTTTGGGCCAATTAGATGATTTTATTAGAATGGCTTCTTAAAAAATGGTTATAGAAGTTTCCCTAAATTATAAATGTCTAAGTTTCAAATGTCTTTTTAAATTTTTTAAAACAAGATACTATAGATACATCTTGAAATTTATAATCTAAAAATAGTGTTTCATCAAAATACTCTAACTATTCTATTCTGGGCATTGATATACCATGTATTTACTGTTTATGGCTCTCCAGACATGGTAAACACTATAGCAAAAAAACCTCAAACAAAAAACAAAAATCAAACCCAAAACAGCCATTTGACCGTATTGATAAGAACAGCTTCCTGTGAAAAGGAAATCATATGAGAAACTATATGGGAAAAACTTGACGTTTCTGAGGAACAGCAAGACTCACAAACTCAGTAGTGACATGATAGGTATATACAGACCTGAAAAGACCCACAAGTATAAAAAGAAACAATACTTCTAGACCTGCAAATCCTTTCCTTGTGGCAAAAAGAAAAACCAAAGAAACCCTAGATCCAGTCAGTACCTTGCAGTGAAGCCGTGTGCTAGGAATGGACAGGCGGGGCTCCGTGACCGGGTGACCTTCTTGACCACGTGCTAGGAATGGACAGGCGGGGCTCCGTGACCGGGTGACCTTCCTGACCACATGCTAGGAATGGACAGGAGGGGCTCCGTGACCGGGTGACCTTCCTGACCACGTGCTAGGAATGGACAGGCGGGGCTCCGTGACCGGGTGACCTTCTTGACCACGTGCTAGGAATGGACAGGCGGGGCTCCGTGACCGGGTGACCTTCTTGACCACGTGCTAGGAATGGACAGGCGGGGCTCCGTGACCGGGTGACCTTCCTGACCACGTGCTAGGAATGGACAGGCGGGGCTCCGTGACCGGGTGACCTTCCTGACCACGTGCTAGGAATGGACAGCCAGGGCTCTGTGACCCAGTGACCTTCCCCCTTGGACGTAGTCCCATGGAAATGCTTGCAGATACTGACTTTGTGGCTGAGAGCCAGACAGGAAGCCTTCCTTTGCTGACCTCCCTGCCAGGAATGCAGCGTGTGCTTTGGAGGCTGACAGAGGTGGTGTTGCCTTTATTTGGACTGGAGTCGTAGGTGCAGTAGGTGGAGAACAGAGGACTCTGAGCCAGCGGCCGTGAGGCGCGTTCAGACAGGCCTAGATGCCAGCAGGCCCCTGACACTGCTCCGTGGCCTTGGGGCGCCTGAAGGTCACACATCACATACCTGAGCTCTGTTTTCCGTCCGGAAGCCCAAGGTGGCGAGGTGTCTGCGGGCTCCTCCCCAGGCTGTGACTCACCCTTGACACCGCGGCATTGGCCCGGCCTCTGACCCAGAGTGGTGTTGGGTGTTCTCATGGACTTTGAAGTGCAGAGCGAAATCCGCAGGCCGCCTCATCTCCAGGCTGGTGCTGCCCATCCCTCCAGCCTTAAGCAGGTGCCACAGCAGAACCCTGTGACTGGCCTCCCGTTGGCCGGGCCAGCCTTCTGGTCAGCCCTGCTCTCCTGCCTTCCCCCCACCCCCTTGTGCGCCCAGAGCCTGGGCCGGCGCCTCCTCTCCGTGGCCCTGTCCGTCCCCACTCCTGGACATGCACCTCGCACCATGCTCAGGCTCTCGCTCGGGGCTTCCTGCTGCCGTGCCAATGCCTCTGCCGCTGTCAACCTCCTCTGTGGAGCCATCTCCTCTCCCCGCAGGATGTCCCCTCTGGCCTGATGGACGAGTCCTATGCTGGCGCTGAGGTCTGGCTTTCTCCAGAAGGAGATACTTATATTTTAGTGACGCTTCTGGAGAGCCAGTGTCTCAGACGAAATGAATGGTGACCGGATAGCCACAGTGCGGCCCTTATGGGAGTGTCTGTTATTAGCGAGCTGAGCGCCACCCAAGTCGCCGGGGTCAGATCTCCTGGTGGAACCCGCCGTGTGGTTTGTGGATGGATCTGTCTGGCGTCTGTCCTCTGGCTCCTGCTGCTGCTGTTGGCTCCTCTGGGTGGAAGGACCATTATTTGGAGCACGTTGATATAGAGCAACAGCTCAGAATGTCAGTAATGGAAGGTTCAGGACACAGGTTTCCTCCCGGACTCGACCGCGCCTCCTTCCTTTCAGAGGAGGGCTCCGGAGAAGGGCGAGTCAGAGTCTAAGTCATAAGTCAGCTCTGGGTTTCTGGGTCCCTAAGCTTCCTCCCGGTGACATGTCAGACTATCAGAAACTAATGTAAAGTGGCGATTTGACTATAGCTTTTATACTGAGTTAACATTTCATTGTTATTTCCTCAACTTTTATGAAAGATTGGTATGCGTCTTATGTTTGCAAAAACATTTTCATATCTTTCAAAACTTTGTCTTGAGGAACTTGTGCACTCAGTGGCCATTTCCTTTTCTGGAAGAACTTGAACAATGGGTCTGACTCTATATTAAGTCCTAGAGAGAGTTTGCTTCCATACTAACACCTCTACTTGTTAGCCCATAACAAGTCTCTAAAACATGTTTTGTTTCATTTTTGCCTCGCTGTTAGATCTGCAATCTGTACTTGAGTATCTACTGCATGATGTTGTGCTCACATTTCTTGCGTTATGGGGCAATCCTGTGTTTTCAGGGTGTGCGCCCATGGGTGGCCAGCTGGGATTCTAAGCAGCAGGCCCATGCCCAGCGCTGGCTACTGTGAAGCTTTGCTGTTTGCCACCGTGACTTGCAGATGTGGATCTTCTGTTGGAGAAATTAGAGGCCTGTTAGGTAGCATGTTGGATGTTAGAAATGAGTCCTTAGTGGTCAGAGTGGAACAGTTCAAGGTACCTGGATGGAACGAAGGTGTGTAAGAGAAATGCCTCCCTCTGGTGTGGACAGGCCATGTGGCCTCGCCCTGACTCTTAAGAAGGGTGCCACAGGCTAAATCCCAAATGGTCTGGTTGTTTGGCACCTGCCATGAAGGGGACAGAATCCTGCCTCTTGCATTTCAGCAGCTGCATTATGTGATTTTTTTTTTTTTTTTTTGGTCATGCAAGATGGTGATCAGGGGACCCAAAGCAATAGAGAGCTGATACTTGCCAAGCTCCAAGTAAAGGTTGCTCTGGATGTTTTTTCTTTGCTCACTCTCTAATAAAAATTTAGTTAAAAGTCAGAGTGTGGTCCAAAACTTGGTGTCCTTGTGACCTGGTGAGGGGCTTGTGGGGTAGTTAACCCGTAACAGCTCAAACATTGCCAGCAGCTGTGGGCACCTGTCACAGAGACTGTGGTCCAGGTGTGGCTGGTGGGGACTGGGGAGGACCAGTGGGGACTGGTCCGGGTGTGGCTGGTGGGGACCAGTGGGGACCGGTGGGGACTGGTGGGGGCTGTTGAGGACTGGTGGGGACCGGTGGGGACCAGTGAGGACCGGTGGGGACCGGTCCGGGTACAGGGGTTGTCTGTGGCACACAGTTCTGGAAGTTCAGTCTGCCCACGTCCTACGTCTCTGCTCACGGATGCTGTGTGCCCTGTTCCTTCGCTCTGCAAGAGTGGACTTCATTTCTCTGGTCCTGGCTCAGGGGTTCTTCAGTATTGCGCATCTTGAATCTGCTGTGAAAGGAGGTGGAGTTAAAACTTAAGTGAGTAATGAGGGTGGTGGAGCTTTCTGTTGGCTTCTTTGGAGAGGAGCCCATGGCTTTTCTCTTCATTGTGGCTTATCCTGAAGTATCGTGTCAGCTTGTGCTAGAGAGAACCAGACGCGTCGCTCGAGGCGCGTGGCGGGGAGGAAGACCCAGGGAACGGTGCCCGAGGCTCGTTTCCAGCCGCAGCCCTCGGCTCCGCTGTTCAAGGCTGCACCTCAGACCCTTTAGCCTGAACGGAAGCTTTCCCTTTGACACACCAGGAAGAGTTGGCTGCACCTGCGCCTCCAGGTCGGGGGGCCGCCCGGCTTCTGACCACGTGGGAGCAGTACGCTCCCGGTTTGAGTCTAGCTGCCCGTCGAACGTTGGCCACGCATGTGCTTCTGGAACACCAAGGGGAAATGAGCAGGAAGAGCCGGTGAGCACCGCCTGCCGCCCCACGCACGCGCACTCACCCCGCCCTGCCCGGGCGCCCACTCCGCTCCGGGAACCGCAGGTCCGGTGGCTCAGAGGGTTAGTAGGAACTGGTCCTGCTCAGGCGGCTTCCTCACCCATGTGCCCAGCCCGGCCTTCTGAAATGCCTTGAACAGCTGCTGCTTAACAGACTGGTAGGTGCAGGCCCCCCGCTTGGCCTCACAGTACACAGACGGCGTGTCTCCGTGGCTCGGAATCCGTGTGCTCAGCTGTGGGCCAGGAACGAGACAGGGAGCGGGTTAGACGCTCGCACCAGCTGGGCCGCCTGTCCCGCTCTCTTACTAGGAGACGGGAAAGCGACACGTGTGTGAAGTTTGCCCAAAAGGGGCTTCTTAAGGTGAGTGTTCTCCCCGCATGTGGTGACGGTCTGTCAGCTAGCATGGTCGTGGTTCTCAGTGTGTGTGCCTCAGAATGCCATGTGACGCGCCCTCAGTGTATCTGATGCTGTGTGTTATATATGTTATAAATGTATCCAATGTCATGTTACATGCCTTAAATATATCCAATATTAGGTCAGTCTTAACCAGGAAAGCTCTTAACAAAAGATAAATATCCATTCTCCTTAATTTACCTGTTGACAAAGTAATATTTCATCTAAATCTGAAAAAGGATCAGAAGAGTAACTGCCGTGGCCAGCCAGCTCCGTCCGGCAGTCCTGGGGCTCCGTGGAGGGAGTGCCCAGCAAACAAAATAGCCCTATAGTTCACCTGCTACTGAGAAGACACACTGTGTATTTTTCTTTTGGGGGAAGGATCAGGGGCCCATGTTGGGGTGGGGATGGTCCCCCAGGGATGTTCATGGGCACCGAAGCAGCACTGCACAGATGCGAGATGGGTGGGTTTCCAGGCAGGAACTCGGTGGGAGCAGGCTGTCTCCTCTGTTGGGTTTCTGAGCTGGTACTGGGCAGGGCCTTGTGGCTAGTGTAGGCAGGGAGGTGGGGAGGCCAGGGTGTGGCGCGCTGAGGCGGGAGGCCCGAATCCCCTGTGTGCTTTCCAGGGAGTCGGGGGACCGGCCTGCCCACTGGCTGGCAGCCCCCCCGCAGCGGGTGCAAAGGGCCCTTTAGGAAGACAAAGCGATGTGCTCTGACACAGCCCCACCTCTGTGCAGAACAGGGAGACACGGACGGTGCCCTGAGTGGACAGAGAGGCACGTGAGGCCGTCAGGGCGGTCAGGGCAGAGCCAGGTCCCCATCGGCGGCTCGTGGCAGCCACAGAAGTCGTGCCTTGCTAAGGACAACACGCACAACTTCCAGGGCCCTCTGAGTTGAAAGGAACGTTTATCTTGAGGGTCAATGTGTCTGTCCTGCTCCGCTGGCCGGGAGACCTCCCCACGCTGTCACTGCTGTGTGGAGCTGTGGGAGGAAGAAGTGTGGGGAAGCCGGCCCAGCCGCTTGAAGCGTTTCTGCTGTTTGGTTTCTGTGTGTTTTGTTTTGTCGTGTTGTTTGCTGGCGCCGCAGCCTGCTATGCATTGGGAGCATGTGGAAATCTGTAGATCTCAACCTGAAGTCTGTAGATACAGTTATCGAGCAGAAAGGAAGCTCAGAATTGCAGCAGACACGCACAGCCTGGGGGTCGCGGGGAGAGCTCTCACCTTCCGCCTGGCATTCGCGGGAAACCACCCAGTTTCCTTCCACCTAAACTGGGAGTCATACCAACTTCAGGGGCTTCCTCTGGACTTCCCTGACGATGCCCTCCACGAAGCCGCCGGCCCCTCCTCTCGCCCTGCGGCTGCTGCCGGCACGGGCCCTGCGCAGAGTGGCCGCGGGCACCCGGGGGGGAGAAGATGGAATGGGAGCCGGTGTTCGTGCCACGTGCCACTCTTGCTCAGACAAGGTGATGGCTTTCCGTGGGCCCCTCCCCGTGGTCACTGGGAGCCGCCCCCCAAGGACTATTACCTTTCCGTAAAGCCGTGCCCACCGCGCGGAGAACACGTGCTTGCAGAGCCTCGAGGAGCCCCCGCAGCTCCGCCTGCCGGTGGTGCCATCGATAACCTCCACGTCGGTGTTGCCCACCACCCAGTTCACGCTGAAGTGTGGGGACTTTCCAGGCTGGCGTGCCTCGGCATGGCTCACACCTGTCGGGGGGGGGGGGGACCGGGAGACAGCCAGGTGTCAGCGCTCTGGGCCACTAGGTTCCTGCGGGAAAGGCGAGGGCCAAACGGTCTGGGTTTGCGCGGGTGTGGGGTGCCTTTTCTCACGGGACTTGTGGATTTTAACTCAGGAATTGTAAATGGTATCAGGCCCTGAGGTTTGTAGTTTGGTTGACGAGATTTAAAAAGCTAATGCAGGGGCATCTGGGGGACTCAGTGGCTTCAGTGTCTGCCTGTCGGATTCAGCTCAGGTCATGATCCCATGGTTTGTGAGATCGAGCCCCACGTTGGGTTTTGTGCTGACAGTGCAGAGCCTGGTTGCGATTCTCTCCTTCTGCCCCTGCCCCACTCTCTCTCAAATAAGTAAACTTAAAAAAAAAAAAAAAAAAGCTAATGAAAACGACAGAGCCAAGAGTGTAGGATAGTTAATTAACCAAGCAAGGTGGTCCAGAAACAGCACCGGCTGCAGAACTTCCAAGACCCCGCACAAAACGAAAGCATGAGGCCCCGCGTTCAGTAGCTGTTAGGAATTTCAGGATGACAGCGGGTCTTTCTAGCTATGTTCCCCATGACTTCCCCGGAAGCAGTGCCACGGGCGACACCGGCCTGTGCAGAGCGCCTCCGGGGTTGTCCACGGAGCCCTCCCTCCAGAGTTTCCCCGTATCAGGTTGTGAGCTGGTTTCAGTTGGGACACAGCCAACTGTGGATCAGGGAAGGGGGCACCGGTGACCCTCCTCGGGGGCAGCACCATTGGGCGTCTGGCCTCTGCCTGGCCTGTGTCCTGCCCACGGCGTGGAGTCTGCTAGTGGGAACACGAGGGCTTTCCACCCAGCCATCCAAGGATTCTAGAATGTGCTGCCCTGCCCTCCGCCTGAGGGTTGCTCGTTCCCACCCTGCGTGACCTCAGGGGAGAAGCGTGAAGCACGAGGTAGGAAAGGCCCCACGGTGCCCCCGCTCTGTGCACAGCACCGTGGGGAGCACAGCCTGCCACACTCAGCGGGATGGAGGAGGGGCCCCAACTCCCGCTGCTTCAGTTTACAGCCCCCCACCCCCTCCCGTCGCTCCCACAGCTGCTGCCCCTCCTCAGGACACCTTCCAGAGCCTGCCCCTCTGGTGTGCCTGTCCTCTCCTCCACGACCACACCACCTGCTCCTTCCCCTGAACACCCTGGGCGGAAGGGTGGGGGCCGAGTTAGTGACCTGTGCCGTGGGGGTCCCAGAGCTGAGAAGCCCTGGCATCGGGAAGCAGTCTGGCCCCTGAGGACCTGCAGCAGACATCCTGGGAGGGGGCGCCCCCTGCACCCCACGCCCTGTTGGAGCCG
The DNA here is from genome assembly GCF_022079265.1 of Lynx rufus. Classification (NCBI taxonomy): domain Eukaryota; kingdom Metazoa; phylum Chordata; class Mammalia; order Carnivora; family Felidae; genus Lynx; species Lynx rufus. The sequence goes on from NW_025814889.1 coordinate 1,102,277, forward strand.
CACAGCTACAGACCCGGGGCCCTCCTGCTGCGCCCAGTCTCACACACCATCCAGGGGCCGCCCGCCCTCGGCACACACTGGTCTGCATTTGCACCTGCTGCTGCAGCAGCCTGAGTCCACAGCAGAGTCACCCGGTGACCTTCTCCTGGTCACGGATGGGCAGTGCCAGGCGCCCGGGCTAATTCCATCCATGTCAGCTTGTTCCCTTTCCTTGAAGCAATTCCCTGTGGCAGCTGCCCACACTGAGAGCTGGGCAGGGGGACAATCTGGCACATTGGCAGCGAGGCGGCCCCTTGGGCAGAGGGAGGCAGTGGCCAAGGTCAGGAGTGACCAGCCACAAAGAGAAGCCAGCCTGCTCCAGAGCCTGCTGTCTGTCCCTCCACCCCGAGACGGGGGGTGGGGGTGGGGGGACACCCACAACAGTCAGGACTGAGCGCCGAGGCCCAGGGCTCCGGCATCGTCACCTGGGTCTCCTCACCGCTCTGGACTTGGGGGAAAGTCTCCAAGTCCCAGATGGATGTTGCCATCAGACCTCCCTGCTCCCTCCGTGTCCTCTGTGCTGTGGAAAGTGCCCGCTTTGCTGCCGGGCTCACAGACACCTGCTTGGAGAGCAGCCCCGGCAGGGAGGCCACACGCTGGCCACTGGCCTCACCAGGGGCCGCCCTGTCTGCCAGCTGCACACACAGACGTGCACAGAGAGAAGGGGCCGGCAGTGGGCAGGAGTCTGACTGCAGACAGGCAGCTCCCTCCTCCCCACCAGCCCTTGAGCCCCCTTCTTTGCAGGCGGGGCCCAGGTCGTTGGTGTGTGCCGAGGCACAGAAGGGCCTGTGCTGTCAGTCACAGCGGCTCCATGAATCACACACAAAAATCGTCGATTTCCAACTGTAATAGTCCCACTAATGACTACTTGCAACGAAATGAAATTTTAGGTCCAGTGATGACGTTCTACATCACCGAGCCTCTGTTCCCAGACGTGGGAAATGTGGGGTGAGATCTGTGTTGACTCAGGAGTCAGAAACAGCTCCAGTCCTGCCTTTGCTCCTAATTTGCTCTTCCACACCTGCTCTGTGCCCTCCCACCCACCCTGTTCCCTTCCACCCGCCCTCTGTTCCCTTCCACCTGCTCTGTGCCCTTCCACCCGCCCTCTGTTCCCTTCCACCTGCTCTGTGCCCTTCCACCCACCCTCCGTGCTCTTCCACCCTCCCTCCGTGCCCTTCCACCCGCCCTCTGTGCCCTTCCACCCACCCTCTGTTCCCTTCCACCCGCCCTCTGTGCCCTTCCACCTGCTCTGTGCCCTTCCACCCACCCTCTGTGCCCTTCCACCCTCCCTCCGTGCCCTTCCACCCTCCCTCTGTGACCTTCCACCCGTCCTCTGTGCCCTTCCACCTGCCCTCTGTTCCCTTCCACCCGCCCTCTGTGCCCTTCCACCTGCCCTCTGTTCCCTGAGCCTGAGCAGGCTCCCGCCGGCTTGTTGGCCAGGCTTTTGTTAACTCATGGCAGCCAGGGGGAGCTGCGATCACCTGCCTCCTAAGGAGCGTCATGTGCATTGAGTGAGCTCATTCATCACGTGCCGGCTTCATAATTTTCCAGCAGCTTCCCAGGAGCCACGCGGGGACTGGGGCCAGAGAAGGGGCTCGTCCAGTGTCCTCTCCAGGCCGAGGACGGCGTGCTTCTGCGAGCGCTGGAGCCGGGCAGAGATGTGACCACATGGTGTGGTTAGAGGAAGACACACTGCTCAGGCCCAGAAAGGAGACTCTGGTCTGCATTTTATTTTTCCTCCCATTGGCTGGAAGTGATCATTCCTCCGGAAGCAGTCGTCAAATGACTGAAGGTAAAAATCAAGTCTCAAGTTCAAGTTCAAGTGCACAATGTATTTACAGTCATGGGCATCACTGCCTACCGCTGGCTTTTGTTATCATGCTTGAGATGACAACTCATTGGCACATCGTCCAGATCCAGTCACTTAGAACGTATAGCATAACCTTCTGTCCCCAAATCCACAGCTTGAACTGCCTCCTGGCGGCTCATCAGAGCTCTCCATCCAGAGGAAGGTCCCGGTCGACATGGGCCCCTGTCCCAGTTAGGGTTTAGGGAAGAGCTTTACATTCTGAGCAGTGAAAGCACGAGCCTGTGCCTGCTGTGCTCCAGGAGAAGGTCCTCTCAAATAGTAACACGTGGAGAACCCAGCACTGTGTACAGATGACCTCTGTCCAAGGTCACAGGGTCTCTCTGCAAGCACATACGTGGACTCTTGGTATTTTTCAGCCCGGACTACCTGCGCCAGTCTGCAAACCTGCACCTTCACATCCAGAAACAAAAATAATTCAAAATAAAACTGACCCAGCGTGGATCCTGGGGGACTTCTGCCTTGACTGTGTGGTAACATAGGAACAGTGTTGCATTTTTCACTGTGGTTTCCGCTCCGGAGATTTTATAGGTCAACACTGCAGCACTGTGTTAGTCCCCTGGCCGCTATGATCACCTGCCAGCAAGTGTGGTGGCTGGAAGACGACAGCAATGTATCCCTGCATCGTCCTGGAGGCTGGCAGGTGTGACTAGGCAGGGTACCCCTGCGTTACCCTGGAGGCGAAAGCCCAAGACAGGCTGAGAGAAGAGGTGTCCCTGAAAGCTGGTCGCCAGGTGGGTGAGGACCAGGTCCGATGCCTTCTTCCTTAGTGAAATCTGTAGTAATTATTCCCAGCCATCTTGGAAAGAACCTCATCTTCCCAAACTCTTTCTCCATCAGCATGGACATGCACGGCCTCTGTTGGCTTGTCTTTGTGCCATACCATATGCAGGCCATTCATCTTTCATGAAATGTCCTAGACGAGTATTTTACTTCAAAGCGGATACCGGTGAGACCAAGCAGGTCTCCACCAGCCTGTGACACAAATACTCTGCCGTGGTGGCAAATATACAGAGGGTCTCCATGGAGATTGTTTGACATTTCATTCAGTGTCCACAGTCGTGTGAATAGGCTGAACTTGAAGACCTCGTTCAATGTCATGTCTGTCACTTACCAGCAGTGTGGCCTTTTGATGGGTTAGTTAGCCTGCTAACCACCACCATGCATTACCGCCACGGTCAGGACAACGGTTACCATGGCCACTGCTGCAGTTACTGGAGTCACCACCACCATTAGTGCTGCCCCATCACCACTATGACCGCCATCACTGAGAGCAGTGGGGGCGAATCCTCCATCATCTGTGGAAATGGCTTATCTAGCTATGAAAAGATGCCTCATTTGGAGAAAACCCTTATACACCTTTTTAAAAAGCAGTACGTAAGAGAGAGCGCAGCATGTCTTTAGATAGCCAGTGGGCCTAATGTATTTAAAATCTGATTCCCTTTCTCCAGATTAAGTTTACACGAGACACTGAGGAATGTGACATTGACAGGAAGTGAGGCCCGTCTGTGTCCCAGGGCACCACTGCGTCCAGTCTTGTGACATGGCTGATACAGCAGAGTCCACTGGCAGGCCCTGTTGTGTTACACACTGCTGGCTGCCCACGTGCCATCCCTTGCACGTGCACATAGACACACTTGTCACACACGCACACCACACTTCTAAGGGAAGCGGAGCTAGGGGTATTTAACGCCGACTTACAGATTTGGAGTAACTAATAAGGCTGTATTAATGTCCTTTTATTCATTTTCATTAGCACGAACACCATTATAATTGACAGTAATTTTACAGCTACTGTCTTGTCCTAATAGAGCACGTTTCCGGGCGAGTGTGGGGAATGTGCTAGAGTGTGCAGGACTGCTGCGAGATGCTTGTCCAGTTCGTGGGTTCCTGCCAGCCCGAGGGGACACACAGGTAAGACCCGGGCTGCTGCGGCCTCCCTTGCCTCCTCTCCTCTGACCAGTTGGTGAGGTTTAGGGTGTGTGTGCACACTGCTTGAAGGTATGCCATTGCTGGGGAGTTCTACTGGAAGGTTCCGGGGTCACCTGCTTGGGGAGCTGGAACCTTTTCTTATAGTGAGAGTTTTCCCCACAGATTTTCAGGGACTCCCGTCCTGGAGTCAATAGGAATGTGACCTTGTCTGTGCACATAGTGACTGTGGTTTGTGGTCTGCATAGTTTAAAATGCATGGGCCCACAGGACCCTCTGAAAGGTGTGAAATTTCCTCTGTGGCAGGAAAAAATTTGAATATTTCACTTTATAACCTGATAATGACATGGTTCCTGGTACTGATAAGGATTGTCATTGCTTTAGAGGACATGGGACAAGGGGACTTTGGCAGAATATGGTCATTTTTTTCCTTCATATTATGCATCTTTCACTGCTATGGTATCCAAAATAAGGCAAGTTTTATACTGGTAAAAATGCAGATTATTTTCATCACTTTTTATTTGACTTTATCTATTGAGGACCATTTTCCTTATGCCCCAATAATACACTTAATGTCTCCTGCAGCACAAGTCTGCTGGAGCTGATAGAGCTCTGTCTGTCTGTCCACAGTGGTGTCTTGTTCTCATTTTTAAAGAATGCTTTTATTGGGTCTAGGATTGTAGGTTGAGATTCATTTTCTATCAGCATTTTAAAGATACTGTTTTATTGTTTTTTTTATCTTCCCAGAACCAGCTACTAGTCTTAGTTCCCCTGTATTATTCTTTTATTTTCTGACCGCTTTTAAAGATTTTATGTATGTATGTATGTATGTATGTATGTATTTATAAGCCGTTTTACTGCTGAGTGGAGAACTTAAGAAGATCCTTCTTGGGCCATAATATGCATCTTAGGTCTGTAGTTTGATGCTCTTCAACTGTCCTGGAGAGTTTCTTGCCTTAGTTATTGCCTCTTTAAAGGTTATGTCTTAGGTACGTCAGACTTCCTCACTCCGTCTCTGACCTGGCTTGTATTTTCCCAGTGGGATGGTTACTTGCATGTGTCAGGTTGGCTGGTCTATGGTGCCCAGTTGCTTCGTCAAACACCAGGCAGATGTTGCCGTGAGGGACTTTTAGGTGTAACTGATGTTTGAATCAGTAGATGTGGAGTAAAGCGATGACTGTCCACTATGATGAAGGTGGGTCTCATATAATGAGCTGACAACCCTAGAAGCAAGGAGTGTGGTTCCTTGAAGAGGAAGGAGTTCTGCCTCCAGACTATCCTTGGACACAGCTACAATGTCATCTCCTGCTGGAATTTCCAGGCTGCTGGCCTGCCCTGCAGAGATCAGACTTGCCAGTCCCTGCATTCATGCGAGCCAGTCCCTTAAAATAAATCCCTCTTTTCTAGTAGGAAAATGAATATACTGTTTCCTATTGGTTCTGCTCTCTGGAGAACCCTACCTAATGCACCTTCTTTCTGTTTCTCTGCTGTATTCAGGATCTTTGTCAGGGGGATGTTCCAATTTACTAATTCTCTCCTCAGCTGTGTTTAATTTGCTATTCAACCTATCCACTGTTACACAAATTGTTTTATTTTCTTTACTTCTGAAATTCCTACTCAGTTCTTTTTTTTTTTCTTTTTTTGGCTTCTATCTCCCCCCTGCATTTTCCTTCTTATTTTTTTTAAGATTAAAAAAATTTTTATTCATAAAAAAAATTTTTTTTTAAATCTTTATTCTTGAGAGAGAGAGAGAGAGAGAGAGAGAGAAGGAGAGGGGCAGAGAGGGAGGGAGACAGAATCTGAAGCAGGCTCCAGGCTTTGAGCTGTCAGCACAGAGCCTGATGTGGGGCTCGATCCCACACACTGTTAGATCATGACCTGAGCTGAAGTCAGACGCTCAACTGACTGAGCCACCCAGGCACTCCTCCTTGTTTTTCACATCTCTTTTTCGCTGGTGAGTCTGCATCCGAGAACAGTGATCTCTGCAGCTGTGACTCCTTCCCCACTCTTGTGCCTGCTGGCTTTTGTTAAAGTGGTCTTGTCTCCTCCCATGCCTGGTTAGTTTTTGCTCTGTGCCCGTGTTGTATTTCCATATTTTTTGTAGCATTATTTTGATCCAGCTCTTAGAGGGGTTCCCTCAGTGTGAATTTGGGAATGGAGACAGTTTCACACTGCTCTGGGAACCCCTCAAGGGCCTGCTTACCTGGGTTCAGACTTGGTCCTGATTTAATCCACAGAAGCCTGGCCTCTGTCCTGAACCCCCTGGAGACTCTCCTCCTGCTTCTGGCCCCCAGGCTCTTCCCTGGCAGCCCCTCCCCACATTATCTCTCTTCCTGCAGGATTTTGCTCCAAAGTCACCCCCAGTGAGGTTTGTCCTCACCCTCTGGTTTAAGGTCAAAGCTCACTTTTAATCCTTTCTTTGCTTTATTTTTCTGCAAAGCATTTTCATTTTGTCCCCCCTGGAATGTAATCTTCCTGGGGCATGGGTTTTTGACCGTTTCATTCACTGCTGCATTCCCAGGGTGTAACTAACTGTCCATGGTATGTCTAGGCAATCAATACATATTTGTTGAATGATTAAGTAAGTATGGATTATGTTGACCAACTTCTTGATGTTTGCATAAATGAAATGTATTGACAATGGAAGTATTTGCCTTAAAGGGTAAAAATTTCAAGAGCAATGGAATTAAGGTTGGTGTTCAAATACTTTGGTGAACGAATTCCTTAAAATCATGGGGGAAATTAAATGTAACTTGACTAATATAAAAGTATTTTTGGAAAAACTCCTCAGAAAACTAAAACAAGGTTTTTCTATAATTGTAAATTTATCATAAGCTATGTGCCATCTGATTTGCAGGGGGAGATCAGTGCTAATCTATGGACATGTCTTATTAAATATTTGTTGAGTCTAACATTTCAATCTTTAGGCAAAAATATTAGGATTGCCTTTAGATTATTCTAGCAAGATTTATAATAATCTTTTTCTACCAAAGATTCCTTCAAGGGCTCAGGAGATAAATTTCTACTTCTAACAACCCCAAGACAAAGCAGCTGCTCAGATACACTTTTAAGCTCATGTGTTTTATCCTAAACATTTATGAAAAATTTGTAGGTTTTTCCATAATAAACCAGTGTTTATTTTAGTATAAAAATAATACTGCGAATTCGTTACCATCTGCATAAAAGACAATGTTTGCTCCTACCCCACTGGGTTGTTTTGCAAGACACTATTAATGACCATTGACTTCAGAAATTTCTCCTGAATTAAAGAGGCGCAGCTCTCCCCGTCAGATTCTACAGCTTGAGTGACAATACTTTGGAGACTGGAACTCACAAAAGCATGGCTATGCATGGCGACAGACCTCCTCCTCCATCCCACCCACTACCGCTCTCTAAAGAGAGGTGTCTGGAGTGCAACCAGCAGGTGGTGTTGGGCAGGATTTACAGACTGTGTTGGTAGACATTTCAACACATTCAGCTCCTTGAGAAACATGGAGTCTGAAAAGGCTCTGACATGCCAGCTAGCCATTTTTACGCTTCTGGGAAGATGTGCACTGGGAAGGGAGACAACTGATGTCTGCTTATCACGATCCTGTGATTTCCATCACGTGCACAAGAACCAGGGGTCCGAAAGAACTCGCGGTTCTGACATCCAATTCCCTGTGTCCATCTCTTGGATATCATTTTCGTTGCCAAGACCTTGCCATGGGCTGTAAAACTAATTGTAAGTTTTATCTTCAGTGTGGACTACGAAGGCTCATTGTTGAAAACCAGATCCATTAAATATGCTGTTAAGAGGAATACAGAACCTGTGCATTCCACCCAGATTTTCCGCCTTGGCTGGGATTCTTTTTCTTGATGAAGAAAAATAAACTTCTTTTTCTTCAACTTTGAGGTTGGAAGCTCAGACACACCATACCCCCGGTCTGGAAGAACAGGCTTCAAAGTCACTTTGTATGTCACTTTATGTTTTCCTAAAAAGATGAGTATTCAGAGCACAGATTTTTATTGATTGTCATCATCACCATTTTTTCACCATATCAAATATGCTGAGAAACGGGAAAGGCAAGCTCCTTTATGGTGGTTGCTCCCACCTGGTGACGTGACTCTTGCCGAAGGGTTCGGGCTGCTCAGCAGCCGAGGTGTGGACGTCCACATTGTGGTGTTTTGCCCGTAGGTATAGGCTGGTCTGTGCAGAATGTTTCAAGATCTCTTTGGAGGACATTAGTATACCCTATGACCGTGTCAATAGGGCATCTTTTCAGCTCGGCTGCTTCTTATTAACCCAGAACTGATTGAGCCCTAGCTAAACGTAGGACTCCTTCACTAATATGTGGGCTTCATCTTCTTGGGCAATTTTGCAAACTGACCTTGAGGGAATCTTCAAGCAGATTTCATGTGCTTGTTTGAGTGTGTTTCATTATCATCCTTATATAAGATCTCTCTCTCTCTCTCTCTTCTGTTGCAAAAAATCCTGATGATTTCCTTTCAAAACTTGGATGATTGGTTTTTAAATATCCATCAGAGCAATGCAGTCACTGCAGTTAAAAGCATGTAGGTGAGAAACCATGGATGGCGTGGGCTTCTTTGCATCTCGGCAATAATAAAAACTGTATTTTTTTTAATGTTCATTTATTTTTGAGAGAGAGAGAGACGGAGTGCAAGTGCATGAGTGGGGGAAGGGCAGAGACAGAGGGAGGTGGAGCATCCGAAGCAGGTTCCCTGCTATCAGCACAGAGCCTGATGTGGGGCTCGAACCCACAAACCGTGAGATCGTGACCTGAGCCGAAGTCGGACGCCTAACTGACTGAACCATGCAGGTACCCCAAATGGTATTTTAAATAGGCATCTAAGCATAGACTGAAGTGTCTAGTCACTGTCCTGGTTGTAAATAGGGGTGACTACCCCTCTGGATGGCGGGGTGGGGGTTCACGTAGGTCTCAGGCGCTTTGCCACTTGATGATTTCAGGTGTTCTGAATTTCTCTAATTACATTTTTTAAAAAATTCACTTGTGTCACACTTATAATTCATGATTCCTGCTTTCATCTATGTGTACATGTTCCAAGTTGAACTTAGGATTTTTAAAAAGCATTGCCAGAAGAATGGATGCCGGCAGTATTGTGTGGTACCCAAAGGATGAATGAAAAGCAGCCACTGGCGGAGGCTGGTAAGGATTTGCTTTCTGTATTCCTTGTGCTCATGGGGCTTAAGTAACTTCCTCACTGGGAGATGAACGTAGAGGAGAGAGGCCACTCAAGGAGCTGGAAGCCTGGGAAGAGATGGCACGTGACACCCGTGCGGACAGATCAGAGTTCTCTCACAGTTACTTAGGAACTAAGAACCTCACTGTGGTTTGCGGCGCCCCCGAGATGGGAATTTTGGACTTGAGCACCAAACCAGTAGTTCTAGATCTCCTGGGGTCCGCTCTGGAGCTGTGTTGGCAGTTCAACTGTAAGAAGTAAATATTCTTTGCCATTTTGAGGAAAAAAAAAAAAAAGGAAAAATAAAAGAAAGAGGTTGAAACTGAACTACACCTGAACCTACTAACTTTAAAAAAATAAATGTGGGGCACCTGAGTGGCTCAGTCAGTTAAGTGTCCCACTCTTGATTTCAGCTCAGGTTTGATCTCATGGTTCTTGAGTTCGAGCCCTGTGTTGGGCTCTGCACTGACGGTGCAGAGCCTGCTTGGAATTCTCTCTCTCCCTCTCTCTCTCTGCCCCTCCCCATCCCCCCCTCTCAAAATACATAAACTTAAAAAAAATGTAATTTCATAAACTTTGACGCTGGGTGAGCTGGCAGTGAGCCTCCAGGGCTGTGTGAGCCCTGGGCTGGTTTGCCGCTCCCATTTTGCATTATTAATTTTTATGGGATTAAAAATATAGGCATCAGTTAAATGGTGCGGGCCACGGGATGCAGTGTGGAAAGATGAAAGAGCTTAGCTCTGTAGTCAAGCCGAGTTCGAATCCTTGCCCCATGTCAATGGATGGAGCATCGCAGCAAGTGACGGAATTTCTAGGAGCCTCTTCCCACACCTGTGACATGGAGACGGTTGGTGTGATGAGGCGTCGTGCACCGTGTTTGTTGAGAAGGACGAGTGGCTGAGTGTCCTTCCCTCGTGTTGGCGGTGTAGCTGCTCCCAGAAGGAGACTCGAGTGCTGTGTCCTCACTGCTCTGTGCAGACCGGGCCCCTCAGGCACTCGCCCCCCGGCAAGACCGCCCACAGGCCCGTCAATGCCCGGAATCGGTTCTGGTTCGAGTCAAGGGCCCTGCAGTATTGGGCACAGGGTTTCGAGCGAGGATGGTGCTGAGGAAACCCCGCCTTGCTGATCGTGTTACCTTGGCCCCTGGGACAGTGGTGAAGAATGGACCGCCTGCCACAAAGGAGCGGCCCTGGGGACCAGCAGAGAAAGGTGAGTCCCTAAAAGATGGTGACTGTCCTGCGTTCCTGGACAGACTCTGTGACCCCGTTTCAGATGAAGTGTGCAGACCTTCAGGCCTTGCTGAAGTGTGCAGACTTTTGCATGGAAGGCTCCCTCCCTGGACACATGGAGCCCCCGGACTCTAACATGGTCACAGGGATTGGAGGACAGGGGACATAAGTTTTGGACCCAGGCTGATTTCAGACCTACTGCCTGAGGGCCACGCCTCCTCCCTCAGCAACAGAGAGGTGGTTCTTGGCTCGGGGTCTGGGGTCCTAAGAACGGGATCTCACGTGTAATGCAGCGGGGACCTGACTGGTCACGCCAGCCCAGCCCCAGGCTCTTCCTGGAGCAGCAGGTGCGAGGTGCTGCCTGTGGTCGGTGGTCGGTGTGCAGAATGAACAAATGTGCAGGTATCTTTTCTTAAATCCATGCCAAATGTCATAAAGCGCTGCTCATGAACCGTGCCTGCTCCCACTCCCACGCCGTGGGGCACGATTATCACCCTGATAATGTCATTTAGAGAAAGTTCAGAATCCTGGGAGTGAATCTCCGGCCCAGCTCTGAGCCGCGGCACTGAACGCCTCTAATTTTCCTGTTTGTCTCCCAGGTGATCTAGTCTAAGACTTAAGCTGGCGTTTCACCGCGTGGGCACCGCAGACCCCTAGTTACAGTGGTCAGGTGGTGCGCTGAGTCCTGGTCTGTGCCCCCCTCAGAACGCTGCCCACTCCTGCCCGCGGGATGCACCGTGACCCTCTCATTTTTTCGGATCTTTGTAACTTTGCTCGCTAAATCTTAAATAGCCGTTGGCCAAAATGGGTACCGTGTGCCCGAGTAAGGACCCATGGGGCGGGCCGATGGGAGGGCGTTGGTGCGCGTCTCCGGGGAGGGTTTTCTTACCACTGAGGAGGGGCCGGTTGTGCCTGTAGGAGGTCGGCAGCTGGCCGATGTCCTCGGTCCGGTGGCTCATCACCCGGGAGAGATGGCCGGTGTGGTGCAGACTCCCCACGATGATGCTGTGCAGGTACACGGGCTCGATGAAGTGGCAGAGCAGCGCGCCCTGCAGTCCCAGCACATTCCACCTGGAAGGAAAGGGCATCAGCGCGGTGCCCTCGAAGGTGGGTACCCTCTGTGCCCCCAGAGCAGCCTCCCTTCCCTCCTCCCCTCCCCATAGGGCACTGGCTGTGAGAGCCCCCCCTCCCCGCCAGCCCTCCACCTGGGGGTGCTGTGCGAACCCCCTCCCCTCCTGCCCTCGGCCCCGGGCTGTGGGGGCTGTGACCCCCCCATCAAGCAGGCCAAAGGACAAGCTCCTTGGCACACGGACCGGGAGCAACCCCAGCTTAGGTGACTGATGGTTCTGAGCCCCTCAATGCCGTGCAGGGGTCTGATGGGGGGCTCTGCATTTTAATGAACGCGGCTTCCTTTTCTGGAAAATGAGTTGTTAGATGGACTGGAAGCTACATATTCTCTCAGGGACTTGAAATTAGGTTAAAAAAAAAAAAGACAGTATCCCCAAAGTAAATCTGAATTTTTCTTTACGTGAGCAGGGAAATATCAGAAGGGAGTTTATTTATTTCAGTTTAGGGAAAAATGCTTTCTCCTCCTTTTGTCCTCAGCAGTCAGAATGACCTGTTGTGTGGGAATTAAATGACATTAATAAATGGCCCTGTTTTGCTCTGAGGAAGATTGTGGTTTTAGAAGCCCAGAGCAGACATGAAGGACAAGGCCACTCTCCTGTGACATAAATATAGCCCCGGGCAGGTGTTTTTGCTTCTGCAAGCAAAGATGACAGCAGCATTTTAAGACTTTTCCCCCTAAACTTGGGTGGTACAAGGTTACATGTATCTGTTTGAGGCAACGGTTTGTGGTTTCCACTGTAAATAACGTGTTTCGAACCCAACCCACCCTCCGTCGGAGGCTGACATTATGCAGCTAATTTCTTACATCATTGTTCTTTTCATTAATTAACATTTCTCCGCTGTTAGAGCAATTACCGTGGTGCCTCCACGCTGTACATTTCTTTTCATGATTAATAAGGAGTCATTATATTTCCCTTTCCTGAAGCAGTCAATTAACACAGAATTCTTTCCATTAATTACCGCATGTTTAAAACCAGCATGCCCTACCTGGAGAGCAATCTGCTCTGAGAACCTGTGACACCAATCGCTTTAAAAAGTTCTCTTTAAATTTTATTCCGAAAACACAAGCAATTTAGCTGGCGATATTAATTTGCCTCAGAAGCATCACAGTGAATGAGAGACATGTTTTAATCTCATGCAAGAAAAGGCAGCCATCTGGCGGGCGGGAACCGAGAGAGCGAGTCTCCTGCTCTCCCCGCAAACGCGGGTCATTAAAGTAATGTGTTCATCTACATAAAACTCAAATGGAATATAAAAGGTAATATTTATATACAAACAATTTAGTCCTACAATTTAAACAGTCATTGGTTTTATGAAACATTTACTTTAGTCTATCAGATTTGCATAACTTCACTTAAAAAATAATTGTGGTCATTTCTGTAAGTCACATCATTTCTTTTAGAAAGGCCTGAAACTGCTGTCCTTTGGAGATATCTGTGTATCTATGTATCTATATATGTATCTATCATCCATCTATTATCTACCTATCAATCTATCCATCTATCAACGTATCCATCATCTATTATCTATCTATCTATGTATCTTTCTATTATCTATCATCTATTTAGCTAGCTAGCTATTATCTAATTTTAAAAAGTACATGTGGCAAAGTTCTGAAGGAGCACACATTTCTGAAGGCCGCACATGTACTTCTCACTACTTTGTAGGAGTCCCTTCACTTGATGATGTCGCCTCTGCCCAGGCTTCTGTTCCCACCTGACTGTACAAGCGGGCACACCAGCTGGGGCCCTGGGGAGGCTGCCTTTCCCTCACTTTTCACTGATGAATTACAGAATTCCCACAAAATCCCGGAGAGGAGGTACATGAACTTTCCATGGAAGGAACACTGATGTTTTTGAGGGATTGGGTTCCTTCCCTTAAATCTGAGACTGTATTTCTGGGCAGGGCCAAGGACACACCAGAAAGTGAGGACAAGTTCAACAGAGTCACTTCATTTGGGATTTCGAATACCTCCTTCCCAGATTTGAAGGTACGCCAAGAAACAGAGAGACAGCACATGTAGTGAGTAATCCCTTTCACTCTGGAGGTGTGCAATATTTGTGGTTTAAGTGTATGCTTTACTCCTGACCCACGTGTAGGATCTCCTGCTTTGGGAGACGCTCTTGCAGCAAGGGTCACAGACATAGTAAATCGCAATTACGAGGCCAGGTCGCCATTGATGGGATGGCAAAGCGCTCCGGGACGCAGGCGGCTGAAGTGGTGTCTTGTTATCTCTCTGACCGCTAGTGAAGTTTGAACATTCCTTATGAATTAAAAGCAGGTAAATGGACATTTCCCCCATTGATAACAAAGTGCTTGCTTGAAATAAGCCAAGTCTTGAACAAGAAAATTAGTACTTCCAGAAGAGACAGCGCTATCCTGTGGGCCATCCAAGTATTGGTGCTGAACAGACTTCTGGAACATATTCAAGTGGTTCTGAGTCTGTGGGATCGTCAAAAAAACCCCAAATACCTTCTATATCTAGTTCCCTCTCAATAACCTTTATAATAAAGAGAAAATCAGCCTTCTTCTTATCTGGCTATAGGAGTTTAAACTCATTCAGCTAAACTGATCAATAATACCAAATGTCTTCCTGAACATAAACTGGGGAATTTTCAATGTCCAGGATCGAATGAATATACCTCTCCTTTTGTTCAAACAGCTGATATTTCTGCAATGTTGACAGAGAAAAAAAAATCCCTTGTCTGGTTTTCAGTATAGATAATCCCTCAATAAATATCTTTTTGTCTGTTTGTCAATCACGGAATATGGAAATACCAGAGATAAGTGGAGGCAGCGCCTTGGGAAAAGCTGCATTTCTTTCACCAGGAGATGTCATCTCCATGCTCAGTTCAAGTTGTGGCTTCTAAGGACCAGCGGAAACAGTCGCAGGGGTGAGCCCTCTGAGCCCTGGCTCAGGTGGTCACCGCTGGTGTGTGCCTGGCACATGAGAGAGGATGGTGATGACTGTTACATACTGTGGACAGTTGGGGTCCTTGCCTACTGTTTTTGCCACCTTGATGTGGCCCCGTGGGGAGATGTAACTCTGTAAAATTACAGTGAGGTCCGTGGTACCGTCTTCAAGTACCATCAGAGACATACACTTACTTGGCATAAAAAATAGGCACACAGATCAATGGAACAGGATAGAGAGCCCAGAAATAAACCCATGCTTATACAGTCAATTAATTTACAACAAAGGGTCTAAGAATACACAACAGAGCAAGAACAGTCTCTAATAAATGTGCTGGAAACACTGGAGAGCTACATGCAGAAGAATGAAACCAGACCACTTCCTGACACCATACCCCCAAATCAACTCAAAATGGATTCAAGACCATCTCCTTATGGATCCCGGCCCAGGAGTCCATGAAGGGGAACCCGGTCTCAGCCCACAGTCTGGCCAAGCTCCTAGCGGATCGTCAACACCAGCTGGCCAGCCATGTGAGCGTGCCATCTAAAGGGGGCCCTCTGGCCCCAGGGAGCTGCCCTGGCTGACCCCATGGAGTCCAAATGAGACATCCTCTTGAGCCCCCGTCCCCCACACTGAAGGTCTGCACACAGAACAAATGACTCGTTTGAGGCCACTAGGTTTGGGGGTGGTTGTTACAGACAGTGGACAAGCCTTGTGCAATCCACTGCATTTTCCCAGGTGACCTTGCTCCCAGTAACCCCTCAGGAAGTCTGGTTATGTCATGGCGACCAGGGTAGCCCGGACAGTGCAGGACTGTGTGCAGTGGATGTGGGCTCTGACTGCAGACGTAGGGGACACAGGTGCCCTGGAGGTCAGGTTGGGGTCAGGACGATGTGCCGCTTCTGTGTTTTCAGCTGGAAGAAATTCTGCTTCACATGGTGTCTTGTTTCTGTGCTCTGAAACCTACCTGGGAAGTGTCCTCCCTCTCGACATCACATTTCTGGCTCCATCTGCCCCTGACAGACTGGTATACTGTGAACGCTTTCACCAGACAGACAGCAGCTCTGTGACTAGGTCGTTCCATTCTTGGTGCTGACAAGTTCTGCATATGGGGGGCAACGGTCTCTAGGGTGTGTGGGGTTTCTAGTGCCGAACGTGGGCTCTGTGCTGGGGCTCTGGCTGACTCTCAGAGCTGGACTCCATGACCCCCCTTATAGGGGTGCATTTGGCCCTTTGGCTCCTGGGGGACAAATGTCACATGTTACTTACTCTAGGGAATATCTTTTGTTTCTTTTGTGAAGATGGAAACTGTAAGGTGAAGAAGCTTCCAACACTGCGTGTGCCACACAGGCTCTTTCTGCACAGGCCTGTGCTCAAGGCTGTTGCTTCTCAAGTCCCTGGGCCCAGTGTCCTTCTCTCAGCCCCATCACCAGGACCCCCAGCACGTCCAGCCAACATCTGTACTATTCATGAGATGTCTGTGGTCTGGCCTGTACTGCCACATTGCCAACACGCTCTTGGTATTGTCTCCTGTGGGCCAACCAGGTCTCTAGCTTGTTTTGCAGAAACCAAGTTTCTCAGCCCTTTTCAGCGTCCTGGGGTGGATGGCTGTGGATGGTGGGTTGATACTCACATGTGTGCCTGCCTTAGCTGTTGTTGCAAAAGCAGTGGAGGCAGCAGACACACAGTGTCCCTGACTGTTGCTCCTACTTCTCTGTTGGACCCATAGTATTGAATTTATCACTAGAGATTAGGTAAGACTGGTGCAGAAGCTATAGTAAGGTTACCACACAATCTCTGGTACAGGAGGTGCGAGAGGATTGTTAAACCAGGCTGCAAGCACTCTGGGGTTGGGTATCTAGGAAGCACCTATTTTACAAGGACCTGTATTCCGAGACTGGAAAATGACCAACACCTCCAGTTGATTTCTGCAGAGCTGGTGAGGCTGGTGAGACTTCAACAAGACGACCGCCATAGATGGGTGGGGTGGAGCACAGCCATAGATGGGGGGCTGGGGCGGGAAGGAGGGGTGCTGGGACGGGGAGGCAGGGGGACGCAGCCATAGATGGGGGGCTGGGGTGGGGAGGTGGGGAGGGTGGCATGGCACACAGAGAAAGCACTCTTCACATCTGGAATCTAAGTTTAGAAGTCAGACAGTGCCTCACTCCCCAGAGAACAGCTATAATTTTTTACAGTTCATTTTTATGGAGAAAGTTTTAATCTGTTCATTTAAAGACACATTGTGATCAATAATCAAGCTCAGGTACTTAAAATTAGAAACCATATCTAAAGGAACATTAGTTCCAGAAGATTTAGATTTTTATGTGCCGCTAACTTTGGATTCTCAGAGGCAAAGGCAAAAGCATGGCTTTGGTTTGCCTATCCTTCTGGGAGGTGGGCGTTTGCCTGTCGGCGAGGCTGTAGATGGCGGACGAGCAGACCCCGCATTCAGGACAGTGCACCATGGCAGTGGCATTGGTGCCGTCTGTCCCTCCCGTCTCGCGGACGTGCAGTGTTTGCTGTTTGATCTTTTTGAAGGGAAGTTGCACTGCTCTTTGCTGTGCTGCTACGCAACGTCAACTTGTGGTTTTGAAGGTCAGCTTTCATTGACCCAGTGAAACGACTCATTTCCCGCAGTTACACCCAGGCTTTACCATGGCGATCTTGAAGGGTGCATTTTGGGAATTGACTTTACTATGACTTTCTCTGGTTCCATAATTTCCAAGGAGCAAATGAGTTGGTCTGAGTGAGTAATGCCTCTTACCTGGTTGTTCTGGTCTTCTGGGGCCCTGTGGCACACACCACAAACCGGGGGGTTTCTTACAGTCCCAGAGGCCAGAACACTGAAGTCAAGGTGTGGGCAGGGCTGTGCAGCCTCCAGAGGCTCTGAGAGAGTCTGTGCCAGACCTTTCTTGGATCTTCTGCTGGCTTCTGGCCATCCTTGGTGTTCTCAGCTCGTGGACATGTCACTCCAGCCTCTGTGTCCACCCCCACATGGAATTTTCCTCTGTGTGCCCTCTCCTTGTCCCCAGCTCCCTCTGCCTGTCTCTTATGAGGATCTAGAACCAGCCTGAATAACCCAGGGTAAGTTCCTCCTCTCATGCTTGCCTGAGTCCCGTCCTGTAAGGGCACATTCACAGGTTCCGGGTGAGGACACCTGAGTCCCATCCTGTAAGGGCACATTTGCAGATTCTGGGTGTGAGGACATGGAATATCTTTTTGGAGGCTACCATCCAGCCCAGTGCACCTGCTGTGGCCCACCCGGAGGTCCCAGCCTGTCTCGTTTATGAGAACCTTCTGTTTCCCCTCTGCCATGGTGGGGTCTATGACCCACGGAGGGGAGTATATCTGAATACATACTTGGAGATTTGGGAAAAAACTTTTGTGTGCAGACATTAGGGGAAACATTCTTCCCAGTAGCAGTCAGGTGGGAGCATCCCAGATGACCAGCGACGGGAGCATGCTGATGGATGGATTGCTCTGAGACAGACTGCAGGGCACCATGAGCACAGGGTGGATAAGGGATGGCCAGCCATCTGCCGCAGCCAGGCCTGCACACGGGATAAGGGATGGCCGTCTGTCCACCTGTGCACAGCAGGAACTGTGAGCAGAGGCAGGAGGCTCTGGGTAACAGAACAGAAGCTTGCGGCTGTCTTCTGGGTCTGCTGGGGTATCACCAGTGGTTTCTTCTCTGCTTTCCACCTTGTTCTCCTATCTCTTCATTGGGTTTGACTTTGTCATGGAGGGGAAGCCTCTCTGCGTGGTTGGGCTTGCTCTGAGCTCTTCCTTGGCAGTAGCGGGTGTGACTGCTTGGTCTTGATTCTGCTCAGTTGCCCCCATCTGGGGGCCGCCTCCAGCCAGGAACTTTGTGGTTTGGTTTGGTTTTCCGTGCAAAGCCAGCTCATCCACACGGGATTGACCTCCCCCCCCAGCCCCCCGGGTCTGGAGCACTGGGACCACTTTTATCGTCAAGATAGCATTTATGCCATTTCTACAGAATCTACAAAGAAGAAATTATTTCACTTTCAAAAGACTTTGATGACCCAAGAATTTTCCTAGTGATTCTGATGACTTTGTTTCCAACAAAAGAAACCACCTTTCGTTTTGTGCATGTTCAATGTCAAAATTATGTTTTAAGGGAAAAAAATTAGTCTGTATCTCCATATTTCAAGGTTCTGGGGTGTCTTTTCCCATCAAAAGGGCAGCAATACTCTGATTTGCAGTGTTTGTCTTTTGGGCTTGGGGTAGGGGTCCATCAGGTGCCCCCCACCACTGCGCAGGATACCCCAGGCCTTACTTCCAGAAGGAGCTGAGCATGAGCTCCGTCAGGCAAGGGACCCACCTGTGTCCAGAATGAAGCCTTCAGGAGAGGAGATGTGGTTAGCTGTGTTAACTCGGGCACACACGCTTCTCAGGTCTTGGGTCCCCTGCCTTTGGACAGGAGTTTAATGGAATGACATCACCATACCAGCAGCTGCCCTGTTCACCTTGGACGGTTGCTTGAGCACTGGACTTACTGAGAGAAGCCGTATGAGGTTTGCATCTGTAGCTGTGGCCTTTGTCCACTCTCTCTGCATCCTGGGCCCAGAGCCTTGCCAGCTGCTCAGCTTGTGTGGTTTCACTCTACAGGCGTGGCTGGGTGCCGCCCCTCCACTGTCCCAGGCCACAGAAGCCCTGCCCTCCTGGCTGTGACACCCCTGCCCCTGAGATGCAGGAACCCTCGCTGGGCACAGGCCACCTGGCTCCTGGCCAGGCGCTGGCCACCCTCCCATGTTCTCGCCTCTGCAGCGCAGGGCAATCAACAGGGAGGGGACCCCAGCCTGCACATCTAGTGGTAGGAAGTCTGTGCTTCTGAGTCCATCGTCCCCTCACAGGGCTGGACTCGGTTCGTTGCTCCTGGGTAGTCTCGGTGAGCCAGCAGCACCGTCCACAGCCCCTTTCTGTCTTGAGATGGCTACGTGAGCATCACATCCGTGGGCACCTGCCACACTCTGTGTGTTCTACAACCCCGGTGGGGGGCCCAGGGGTGCACATGATTTCTACTCACTCCCTTATATGTAGCGTCTGCTGGGGGGGCGAGGCATAAAACAGGCCACTTCCATGAGACAAGACTCTTCCCAGGTGAAAAATGGTCCTTTGAGGCCAACAAGCACTGATGTATAACCAGCGTTGTTCTTGCTGCTCAGAGGTGGGTGGGAGATCTCCAGGTGACATAGGCGGGGTTCTGCCTGTCACTGAGCCTCAGATCCTTGGGGGATGGTGGGGGTGTTTCAGGTGGATGGGGGACCAGGCCGAGTGAGCCCTGAATCGTCTGTCTCGAAGGGTAGAAAAGTTGCCTGTGGACAGAGGGATGTACACAGGAGCTCCCATCTCTGAGGAGGGCTGAGCCCCTCTCGTAATGGGCAGAATTAGTTATGTGATTTCCAGAGAATCCTAGAGGGCTTGTGGAAGAGAGTCATATTGCTGGCCTAAGGGGGATTGACCTTCTCTGTAGTGAGGCTCTTGTCCTCGTGGGGAACAGGGGCACTCGGTCATCTTGCTCACCCAGGATGCGGCTGCTGCTGCAGGGCTGTGGCAGGGTGAGGTGGGGGGTGGTCTTCAGGCAAGGCCAGAGGACACAAAAGACCAACTGGAAGCCGTAGAGAATACGCAGGCAGTGTGAGCACTTATCCAATGGCTGGAATCCAGGAAATGTGTTCACAATATCTTATGGCTCATTTTAAACCACTGTAAAAATTTCAAGCTTTCTATAACATGTTGTGCTGTAAATCCGTGTTTACACTCTTACCGCTGACGTTGTAAAATGACGTCAATTGTTAGTCACGAAATCGTACTCAGGGTATGTATGGTGCTTTAATTTACATTGCTTACGTGTCATTGATCCAAAAGTGACCCCTGTGTATTGGTTTTGATCTCTGGGAGGAGAGAACTAATGTTGCTGTGCTGGTTGTTTAGGTCTTTAGACATTGGCGGCTCCCTATTCATTACACACGGATATGAAGGGATTTGCAAATCTGGTGGATGCACTTTCTTTACCTTAATTAAAAATACAATTTTATTCATTTATTTTTATCTAAATACAGAAAAGTCACATGTGATAGGTACTTAAGTCAGCCGACTATTTCTGTTTCATGGCTGCTCGACTACAACTCCACCTGCGATTGGAGAAACTTCTGAACTACTGTGTGGACACAGCTTGTGGGTCCAAGCAGCTTTGGGGTCACACCCTTGTGATGACAGTCAGCAGTTAGACTTACTTGTCTGTGACCCTTCCTGACAGTCTCTGGGCAGCACAAATAACTGTTAGCGTTGGCAGCCGGTGGGCAGCGTGAGGGGTCAGCGGAGGCTGGACCCCTGCATTTGACAGGCCGTCTGGGCCATTGGAAGGAAGTAGGCCCTTAGCTTCTGGTTCCCATTGGGCCCCCCGAGCCACACTTTTCACGTTGGACGTTGTGGCTGCTCTGGGCATAGACAGGTCACGTTGGTGCGGTATTTCCCGACCGCCAATGGGAGGCACCTGTTTGTGCTGCGTGAAGGCACAGAACTTCAGGGTTTGGCGCCTCATCAGATGGGGGAGTGGCTGGAAAGTCCGAGACGGCTCTGTCTTTCCTGCTGTTCTCCCGCAGCAACAGCCAGGAGCTTCCACATGTTCACTGATGACTGTCCTCAGCAACCCCTGCTGGCCCGGTCGTCTGTTTCCGGTCTGTCTGCCTCACAACGTCCCACACGCAGGCTCTGGGGTTCAGACGCCAGGACTGCCTCCGTCACCCTTTCTCCTATACCTGTCCACTTCTCTGTTTCTCTTGCAAGTGTGAATGTGATGTAGTGCTCAAGGGGTGGGTGGACCAGGGTAGGAAGAGCAGGCAGCCCCATGGGACCCACTAGTGACATGAGGGACGGGAGGGTGGTGCCCTTGTCAGCCTCCGTGGGGACGACCTTGCCCACGTGGTGCAGACTGAAGCCAGATGCCTCCGGCTGGGGCTGATTGTGGACGGTTCTCCCAGGATGCCTGTGTTAGGAAGGCAGTGTGTCCGCACTGGTGGGGGGTTTGTTTGCGTGGTGAGAAGGATGAGCTGTGTGACGACAGTGCAGCCAGGGTCAGGCCAGCAGATGTGGGAATGAATGAGAGGGAGACGGGGCTAGGGAAGCAGAGGGAGGATGAGAGGGGGCACCAGGGAGGCAGGCTCTGGCCCCCAGAGGAGTGATGAGGGGCAGCATTGGGACTGGGGTCCCAGACGGGATGGGACAGGCCTGTGTCTCCCGCCTGCACACACACGCCTGTTTTGATTCCTGTCCTGATGTGTTCACGTCCTCCCAAGTGAGAGGACACACGTGTCATTTCTAGTGTCCATAACTTGGTAAGGTCCTGCATGACTCTGATGTCACTGGTGTGCTGCTAACAGCCGGCTCTCCAGAAAGGAAAAGGCACTGATTTGTAACCTTTGCCAATTTCCATGGTGTAAGTACCATCCCTGTGGCCAATTTCATGGGGCTGGTGTGAGGCCAGTGAGCACAGATTTGGGACAAGGTGTGCAGGAGCTGACATTTTGTGGACCTCCGAGATACAGACACAATGGGTGTGGAAAGGGCACAAATAACAGTAAATAATTAGGAGGCGGTGAGTTTTGAGTGTTTCCTGCCTTTATTTTTGATATAACTTATTTAGCTGTGAGTCGCTGTTATCTGACTCGTATTAACAGCTAAGTCTGACAGTCGGTGTTCAAAGTTGCCTGAAAACCATCAGCTCATCAGCCACGTTGGCCCTGGAGGCCCTGGAGGCCCTGCCCAGCGTGTGGCGTGTTGCGCTTACAGATTTGAGAGCCAGGTGGGTCCTCCCCCAGCCATAGGCTCCTGAAAGGCGGACGTGACTTGCACATCTCCGAGCTCATACCCACACTCTCCATGTAGAACCTCAACTGTGCCAGGATGGCAGCATCAGCTCTCCGAGTTGGAACACTTTCTCTGTGTTTCTGTAGGAAGAGTCCTTATTTGGAACGTTACTGAAGCCCTAGGCGTGATTTCGTTTCTGTACAGGACAGAAAACAGACGCACATGTACATCACCGGGTGGTCCCTTTGTGAAGCCTCTGCATAAGTCACGTGTGTTGCAGACGCTTGTGGTCTTGAGTCACATGCCAACGTGTGCTCCCGTTCAAACCCTGCCGCATGCGCCGACATAACTCACGCATTGGTGCTGACACCCTCGACTTGTGTGCGGGGCCATGCAGACACTGGTGCACCACAGTGCATGATCTTCCTTCATCATCGCCGCCATCCTTGGCCCAGTGTGCAGGGGCGCCAGCAAGTACTGTCTAGCAAGAGCCACACCTGCACCTCACTGTGGAGAGAGGGGCCCTGAGCTTGGCCCTTCCACGCAGAAGCAAGCAGTTCCTGCATTTTTTGGGGGGGCGGCAGAGACAGACACGGAGACACAGACACAGGGGGAGGCAGAGAGGAAGAGAAAATGGGGCTGGGGGGCAGTAGGAAGGTGGGTGAGGGCTTGGAGAGATGAATGAGTGAGGGGAGGGCTCTGTGTGCCCCTCAGTGGCCCTGCTACTAGATGTAGGGACCTGAGCTCAGTGCACGGAGAGGGACTGCCTGCGGGGCTGGGGTCCACCTGGCTCTGTCCATTAGTTCCTGGCTCAGCTCAGGGAGAGACAGCTGACCTTCCAGGCTGCCCAGAGCTGTGATGGTCAGTGTTTCCACACGTGTACCCAGGGTACCGTGTGACCCCCCTGCGGGGATGCAAGTGGGCTTTTGTTTTTCCAGATGTTATTAAAAAAAGTGGAGCCTGGCTTCGGAGCAGGTGCATCGCCGTGGACACACCTGTGAACAACGGCCCTGCTGTGCGTTCTGTATCCCGGGTTTGATTTGCTGCCGGTTGACGTTTAAGGTCCCAAAGACAATGAAATCACACTTCTGCAGTGTTAATTCACTTCATCCTTCCAGGGAGCCAGAGAGTTAATTTAGAAGCCCAATGTGATCTTCAGGCACCCAGAAGATTTCCGTTGAGTGAAAATTGCCCCTTTTTTCCTGCTTCTTGAATAGATGAGATTATTACAAAGGAGGAATACATTTTCTTCTGGAAGATGAGCTGCTTGACGAGTCTGGGCTGTTCGTTTGATGCAGAAATCAGTGCTTTGATTTATTGTCATTAGGCTGTCCTGTCGCCTCTGCTGGCCCTGACAGTTACAGCCAGGGAGGTAGGTAAATGGCCCTACTTTTCCTGTAGCTATTTGGTAATTCCCGAGGAGAATTTGGCTTTGCCACTCAGCCTGAGAAGTCTGAGGAGGCAGGGGCGCCATGTGCAGGGCCTGCAGTGGCCTGGGGCAGGCCTGGGTCCCCGGCCCACAGACAGTGGCCTCCCCTCGCTCTGCCCTGTCCTTGCTCTTGCCTCACCCAACAGCTCCTCTCTTGGCCTCCCAGGAGACACACCGCATCTCCTGGTAAAGCAGGCGTCTGGCCAGTCAGCAAACACCTGCAGAGCAGTGGGCATGCCCAGCCCTGTGCTAGGTGTCGTCTGATCGACCGATGGGCAGACAGTCCTGCCTCACTGGTGTCCACCTCCCGGGAACCATACCTGGGAGGGTGCACCTTCCCTGGGCCCTGTGGGGACACCCTGCCACCCTCATCTTGCCTCCAGGTCCCCCCGTGGTGGCGGCACATTCTAGGTGTGGTCCTCCATTGCTTGCACCTGGTCTGGCTTCCCTTGGGCCTCCACATCACCCCCACCCCTTAACCTTGCTCTCCTGTCTCTGGTGAGTTCCGACCCGAGGGCTTTCCAGGCCAAGGACCTTGGGGACAGCAATGTGGCTGGGTGGGGTGGGGCTCGCCCCAAGATCCCATCTACATAGAACTCACTATTTTTACTTAGTTTACAGATTACAGATTAATGAGCGTAACCAAGTGTCCAAGAGATGTTTTGATGCACTCTTAACAATAACCTCATTGTTACTGTCACCATCAGGGTGGCTCTGGAACAGTTTACGGCTGTCTTGGGGCAAACTCTTGCTGCAGTGTTCCCTCCCTGCCATCCCCAGGTGCTCTGGGATGGTTTCCAAACCCAAGTGACAGGAACGCTCCTCTGTGGGGATGGCATCTGGGAGCACAGGAAGAGGGTGGTGGGGTCGTGAGCAAGAGGGCTCTCCCTGAGGACAAGGTTCCTTTGAGGGGCACCTGCATGCCCTTTGTAAATCCCTCTTCCTCCTGCTGGCTCCCTGCCGAGAGCCTTCAAGGGGGGACTATTGATGTTCCATCTAAAAAGAGACTCTTTCCTGGCACAGAGGGGGAACTCCCACCCAGCTGGCATCACGGGTGGACACGTTTTCTGGAAGGTCTGTCACACTTTAGGGAGATCTGATGGCAGGGCCCACATGCTGGAGGCAAGAAGGCCCAGCTTTCTGGAGAGCTGTGGGGTCTGTGAGGTGGGCTGGCTACTTGGGTGGGGAGTGGCTCCCAGGGCCGTGCTCAGCAAAGGTGGGCCTGGAAAGCTCTGTCTGCTTCTCGATGGCCCCGTGAGCCAGCCTGGTGGAGCTGGACCACTGTGATGCTGCCCTGAGCCCGTGTTTCTGTGAGAGTGCCTGCTGGCCGCAGCCTGCAGCAACCAGGCCCTTGCTTGGGCACGCACATGCAGCTGAGAGTGTGGCCTGTGAGAGAGGCAGAGGGATAAGGCTTCCTGCTCCCCCAGGACACCTTCCCTGTTGCACCCTCACTCAGACCTCGCCAGGCCGCAGCCACCTGGGCGGAGGTGAGCAAGGGGGCCGTTACCTGGCAATCTTGTCTGTGCAGGACATGGTGACCAGTTGCTCACCCAGCAGGACGCCATCCCATGTCTGTACGGTGCTGGGGCCCCGGACGGGGACGGTCCCTTCCCCAGACTCGATCTTGGTGCGTAGATGTCCACGGAGCTTCCTGACGATGTGCTTACTGCTGTTGACTAGGAGGTAAGAGGCAGCTGTGAGAGGCTGGGACCCTGTTTGTGCAGAGGGTGAATCCCCACCCGGAGTGGTGTGGGAGGAGGGGGGCCCCCGTGCCGTGGACACCTGCTAGTCTGGGGAAGCACAGATAAGTGTCCCAGTGGAGGGGGGGCAGTGACTGGTGCAGAGCTGGGCTCCAGAGTGCCACCTCTAGACCAGGTCAGCCGACTTTGTATAATGGGCCAGACAGTAAATATCAGAGGCTCCGTGGCCTTTTGGCCTCTGTCCAGCCACTCACTGTGCTGCCACAGCATAGACAGGTCAGTGAATGAGTGTGGCTGCATTCCACTTTATGGATGCTGAAATTTGAGTTCCATATAACTTTCATTTGTTGTGAGATATTACTCTTTTCACCTTTCTCAGCCATCTAAAAATGTGAAAACCATGCTTCATTCACGGGCCATACAGAAAGGAAGTGGGTGGGATCTGGCCTGAGGGCTGTGTTCTGTAGGCCCTACGTTTCCTAGCTCCTTAACCTTGGGAACGTTACTCATGACCACTGTGACATAATTACTGCATCTTAAACTAGGGCGAATCATGATGCCTGCCTCCTGGGCTATGGGGGTGGATGAGATAGGGCATGGACAGTACAACAGGGTGTCCATTGTCACCCAGGGTCTCTATGAGGACGAGATGGAGCCTATGATTGGTTCCTGTGGGTCCCTCATGCCTCCATTTCATATTCTCCTTTCCTTTCTGGAGCCCCCTCCATACACACACACACACACACACATATATAGAGGCACACACACCTACGCCACACCCCATAGTCCATGGTTATTTGGAGAACTAGCATGAACAAGGTGAAGATTGTTTTTATCTTGTCTTTCTCTAAAAAAGTTCTGCACATTAAGTCTGGATTATATTGGGATATGGAAATGGTTAACTGCTTTGCATACAAATGATATATAGCACAGTTATTCCAGCATTTACATACATATGGCGACATGCATGGATACTAAAGATACTTCCTTTAAAAATGTTCTATTTAAGTTTTGAAGTCCTGGAAATAGGATTTCTCTCTTATTTATCATACTGAAGGCATAAAATAATAAAAAATATGTGGATTTATATAGGCACCTTCTTTTATAGATCTCAAAGTAATTTCCAGTCTATTTTATCATTGTTTGTAGGAACTGAAGTTCTTTGACTACATTTCCATTGTACCTCAAGCCCATGTCTTAGGGAGAAAGATTGCTGTACTCCTTGAAGAAAGTAAACTTTTAAGAGGTTTCAGATTGCTTTTTGATCCTCACCAATGAGGTACTTGATGAGATCCAATTTTGACTGATCTGTAAGTCATCCACAGAAGGAAGAACCAAGATGAGAGACTGAGCCCTGGGTATGCAAGCCAGGGATGCCCCACAATGATGACAATGAGGGTACAAATCTCTGTTGCTTTCAATGGCACTAGGAAATCAGATGATGACAATGACTCTGGTGGTGATAGTGATGATCATCATGACAGTGATGGTGATGATGATGATGGTAATGGTGATGCTGGTGGTCATGATGATGATGATGATGGTGATGGTGATGATGGATATGGTAATGATGGTAATGGTGATGATGGTGATGATGGTAATGGTGATGATGATGGTGATAGTGATGATGGAGATGGTGATGATGGTGGTGGTGATGGTGAGTGGTGATGATGGTGATGGTAGTGATGATGGTGATGATGACAATGGTGGTGATGATGATGGTGGTGATGATGGTGATAGTGATGATGGAGATGAGGGTGATGGTGGTGGTGATGAGGGTGATGGTGACAGTGGTGATGATGGTGGTGTTGATGGTGATGGTAGTGATGATGGCGATGATGACAACGGTGGTGATGATGGTGATGGTGGTGATGATGGTGATAGTGATGATGGAGATGAGGATGATGGTGATGATAGTGATGGTGATGGTGACAGCGGTGATGATGACGATGGTGATGATGGTAATGGTGATGATCGTGGTGATGATGGATGTGAGGATAATGGTGGTGATGATGATGATGGTGATGATGGTGATTATAATGGTGGTCAGGATGGTGATGTCGATGATGGTGATGATGACAATGGTGGTGATTATGAGGGTGATGGTGACAATGGTAATGGTGATGAGGAGACATGATGATGACGATGATGTAGAAGATGATATAATGACAGAGATGATGACAGTAATGGTGACGATGGTAAAATGAACATCAAATTATTCATATGACTCAAGACGCTCGAGCAAACATTTGCTTTGACCTGACTCTTTACACTGCCCAGGTGGGGTCTTACTTATCTCATCGACTTCCTGTGGCAGGCAGCACTGGGAGAGTGGAGGACCAATACACCTCAGTTCCCACAGTTTATCACAGTGTCATAGAGCTTGTCATATCCCCCTATGATGGGGATATTTTCTCAGGGAATAT
The DNA here is from genome assembly GCF_022079265.1 of Lynx rufus. Classification (NCBI taxonomy): domain Eukaryota; kingdom Metazoa; phylum Chordata; class Mammalia; order Carnivora; family Felidae; genus Lynx; species Lynx rufus. The sequence continues at coordinate 1,129,970 of NW_025814889.1, forward strand.
GGTACTTTCTGCCCCTCTCTTTGTATTAATTATAGTGTCCTTGTCATTCTCTCGATGCTCCAACTGTTGTGTAATTTTTCAGACTTTGGAAGTTGCCTGATATATTACAATATCAGGCTTTTCTAAATTCTTACCCTCTGCTTCTGCACAACTGACTTTCCGTGCAGTAGACTTTATGGTCTGTTAATGCCCTGACAACAGGGAGTCCTGGCTTCAGTCAACAATTGGTTTGTAGGAGTTAACTCAAAGTTCTCAGGTGGATTAATTTTGCCTGAAGAGCCAGGTGCATGAGGCACTCCTGAAAAGTGTTTATTTTTGGAAGTGCTGTGTCTCGGGCTGCCTTCCCCAGCATGCTCCCTGATGAGCGTGATCCATCCTGGGGGCGGGGGGTGCTCTGAGTGTTGGTGAGCCCACTTCCTCCAGTTCTTTCTTGCCTTATTGTGAGCGGGGAGAGAGAGCTAAAGTTGGCACTTGAAGCAGAACAAAACAGCAGTACAGCCAGAGGCTGCATGGACTGGATCTGCATGGGCTGTGGCGTAGTGCACCCGGGAGACCCTGGGGGTGTGCAGTGTGTGCCTGCCTTGTGCATGCAGATACCCCCAAATCTATAGGAATATTCTAATCTGCTGCTAGTACTCTAAGTCCTCAGACTCTTCATTATGGCATTTATCAATCTCGAGCCCTTACCTGTGAAGATGGATGTCAAGATAAAGTAAGGATTGTCATATGCTTTACAGGGTTTTCAAGTGAATGTTTAATTTTTAGGAGAGACTGGAAAGAAAGCAGAGATCAATGGCAATTGAAGGAGCCCACCTAGGGAGCACAGCTGTGTCTAAAGAGCGAGACATGGCTGCTGCAACGCCGTTGGCAGAAAGAGAGCCAGAAATGGGGGAGAAAGGAGTAGGAATGGAAGACAGTATTTCTAAGCAACAGATAAACTTTTAGTTTCTAAATCATCTTTAAAAGGTGTATGTATCCCAGAAGGTACACCTACGGTGAGATCCAGTATTTACTATAATAGTGTCTGCATCATCCATCGTGTAGTCATGTGGGTGTCCTTTGTCTTATGTGACACAGCGGTGATCGTGATGGTGGTCAGTTATGAGGTCATCTGAATGTGTTTTTTCTATGGTGCACCGATATTGTCATATGTTGCACACGTCTGTGACTCAGTGGGCAGAAACCTGAAGATAGGGCTTTCAGGAATGTGCTTTAGACTTCCAGACTTTGTATGTGATTTTGGTCTAATCTCTTGAACTCCCCTAGGTACAACCAATGGAGCAGGCTTAGAACATACTGGCATTTAGTACGTGCTCGTGAGATATGATGCAGTCATGCCCTTTGTCACAGCATTTGGGGGAAGATGGAGGGGAGAATTTACATGGTTAAATCTTGGAAAATGGCAGTAAGAACTGAGTTTCCCAGGTTATTTAAAAGATGCACCGTGAAAGGCATTTGCATTAATGATGTTGGTGAGTCAGGAGGATGGTGCTTGCTCAGCCGCAGTGAAGGGCCCTGGATCTTGTCTATGGAGGCTCCCCTCACAGCCAGCTGGGGCCAGCCCGGCTCTGCCCACAGCCATTCAGGACATGACATCACCCTTGTGGCTCTGGCCTTGGGGAATGAATGGAGTTGCTCTGGGTCGCCAAGACCAATGACCGTCATAGCATAGGCTCATCCCTACTGGTAAGAGCCTTGTCCACCTGCCCTCCACGCCAGCCTGGCCCCTGCAGAGACTCTGGGAGACCCCTTTTGCATGCAGACCCAATCTGGGCAGGAGGCCGCTAGGGGATTTTGAGTCCTGTTGCTGGAAACACGTCAGATTCTCAGAACACTGGGGAGGTTTTAAAAGTTCCCCACTCTACCCTGAATACACCAGAATCTTAGGAAGAGTGGCGGCAGGAAGCCACATTTGTGAGACTCCCCAGGTGATCCCGATAGAGAAGCCGGGTTTGGAAACAGCTCGTCTGCTGGCAGGCAACACACCTTGCAAACATTTCAGACCGATTGGTTTTGATTTCACTTTTAAAGACTCCAGGAAGGAAGAATTACGATCTATCTAGATGAATATTTTTGAGGAAAAAAATAAAACTGGGGAATTTAGAATTTTTTGAGCTGCAGGCGTCTGAGGGAGGTGAGGCTGCTTCACAGCACAGGGCTCAGTGTTGTCTGAGACAGGGCCTTAGGGACTTCGGGGTCAGGGAGTCATGGACCCATTAGAGCCCCTGAGACAACAGGGCCAGGCATCGTGGGTGGATGGCCACCATCGCTCTGTGGCACTTGCTCTTGGAAACACCAGGTCAGATTCGGTTCTCTGCCGGGCCTTGCGGCATGTGACACTGGCTTACTGGCTGTCCAGACCTCTCTACAGAACTTCCTTGCCACACTGCACTCTTTAGTCGAAGGGGAATGATGTCAGCAGCTGTGTCCAGAACTTTCTCTTAGACTCAGTATGTGATTCAGGTGTGATTACAGCTCCTGTCGAGATGTGTGTGTTCACATGGGTGTCCCTGTGTGTGCGCACGTGTCTTGTGCGTGTGTGTGGGGGAGGAGAGCCCGGAGCACTGTCGCTTCCTGCCGAGCAGAGGAGGCTGAGGACAAATGCGGGGATGTGGTGGGCAGCAGGCGGGGAAGGTGCGGAGGGCCTGGGGAGGTCTCAGCTCCAGCGCTGGGGCTCCTGGGCACGGGTGGACCCGGCACATCTGTGTCCATGCACCTTTGGGGCTGTGATTCCAGAGCTCCGTTTAGGAACATGGAGCTGGGCTGGATTCTCCAGGGTTACCTGTTGGAGGTAGAGGCGCTGACTTCTGGGAGTGGATGGCCCCACAGGCCTGCACATCCTGCAGGGACTTGTCCCCACTGGCTCCCTGGCAAGAGCCCCTGAGAGCAGAGACCCAGTTGCCCACATCTCCCCTGTGCGCCCTCCTTCTGGAGCAAAGGCCTGCACTGGGCGATGGCTGCAGGTTCCCTGGGAAGCCCTTCCATGCGGGGTTGGCAGGAGCCAGTGTTGGCTTTGCTGAGAGTGCAGGGAGGTGATGTGTGCTCTGGCTGGGAGTAGGAATCCAGACTTGCCGAGAGCCCCTCCTCGGTGGTCCTGGGGAGGAAGTGCCAGAGGCTGCGGTCTAAATAACCCCTGCACCTAGGTGGCTTAGGTGGTTGAGTGTCCAACTTCGGCTCAGGTCATGATCTCACGGTTCATGAGTTTGAGCCCTGCATCGAGCTCTGTGCTGACAGCTCAGAGCCTAGAGCCTGCTTTAGATTCTGTGTCTCCCTCTCTCTCTGCCCCTGCCCCACTCGTGCTCTCTCTCTCACAAATAAATAAGCGTTAAAAAATTTTTTTTAAATAAGCCCCAGCAGCAGCTCGTTCCTGCCTGGCATATCTGCGGTAAAAATGTGAGGAAGATGCTCTATTTTCTTCCTAGCAGCACCTGCCACTTCTAAAAGCACCAAGAAATAAAAGACATCTGTGTCAGGAAGTGAGCCCCAGGGTGCATCTGAGGATGTATTTGTTTGTTTTTCTGAACCACTGGCTTTGCAAGTTGGAACCGGGGCGGGGGTGGGGGGGAGCGGGGAGGCTGTGGTGGGTGCTGGGCGCAGAGAGGCAGGGGGACACAGTGGGTCTCAGGCTGTCCCCACTTGGCCATGCCGGCCTCAGGAGGAAGTGGGTAAATTAGGTAAATTAGGGCCGGCCCTGAACATTCTGCCAGACCTCTCCTCCCAGACCTCAGGGCTCCTGGGTCTTCATGATGCCAGACTTTCGGGAGCAAATGGAAAGACAGTTCTAAGCAGCTGTCTAATGGAGTACAGTTCACAGTTTTATACAGGAAGCCGGTCTCCTGGAGATCCAGCTTGATGAACCCTCCAGGAAAAATGAATCTGTTCCATGTTGTTTCTCCTCCTTTCTCTGGGATATGTGACAGTGAAGGGTCCCTGTTCTACCCTTGGGGGGGGCGCCTGCTGTCACCTGCCAGCTCCCGGGGAAGCTCCCCGAAAGGCCCCTATATTTAGGGAGCTCCCTTATCCTGACTCTCAGTTGCATTTGCTTTCCATAGGGTGTGGCTCTGGGCTGGACGTTTGTGTTGGACACACAACTTGGACCAACTCTTGTGTTGAAGCCCCAGCCCCAAGGGGATGGAGTCAAGAGGAGGGAACTCTGGGGGTGATGAGGCCATGAGGGCCCCCCTGATGTGATCACTGCCCTTGGGAGGGAGCCCCCGCACAGCCCCCGTACCTCCCCACCCACATGAGGATACAGCGGCTCCCCCAGACACTGGGTCCTGCACCCCCCGTCCCCAGATTGTGGGCAGCCAATGCCTGTTGTTTCTAATCCACCCCAGCTGTGCTGTTGGGTTCCAGCAACCATGGGGGAAGAGAGGGGTGACACTTACTCAGAGCCACACTATGGGGATCTCCCCGACCACTCTCCACAGGGGAGAGTGAGGGTCTTCGAGCAAATCTGGAGGAAAGGGGAATGGATCTTTCTGGACAGGCTGCAATCCGTGTTAGAGAACTAGGTTAAGTTCAGTACACGTAGGGTTTCTCAAAAGTGTTCTTCCTCTGCACCTGCTTTATCTCAGCAAAGCCTGGGCATTCAGAAAGTGCTTCTCTGTCCTTCCACTGGCAATTAGAACACAAACGCAGCCTTCCGTGGGGGAAATCAGATGCCAAAAATAAACCTTCCCTACGCATGTCTCGTCTGCTGCACCTCAACTGAAGATTTCCCGGGATGAGTCAGCGTCTTTACTGGGACCAGATACCTCATAATATATGTGTCTAATTTCACTGCCTGCCTCAGACCGTCTGCCTGGTGCTGCTTTTGGGAGGGGTCTGTGTGTGCATGTGCAGTGTGTGCATGTGTGGGGGTGCATGCACGCACGGTACATGTTGCACGCACGAATAATATCAGGAAGAGAATTTACTGGCACTCTGGAGCAGCTGAACACTCTTCCCGAGATGCTGACCCACATCAGGAGAGGTCATCAGACCCACACAGGAGAGGCCGGCTGTGTCCCCGCACTCCAGAACACAGCGTCCCCTCTGTTGGGTGGACCCCATCTGTCCACATCTGCTCTGACCAAACGCTGAAGAGGGCAGGTCCTGCCCAGCGCTCACACCCGGGTTTGCTACCCGGGGCGACACCCACTGCTGGCTTAGTTACACATAAATAAACACGCTCAGCGTTATTCTCTGCAAAGCTGCAAACACAGGTGAGCAAAGCCACCTGGACCTGCTCTTTCTCTGCGTAATTCTCTCCCCATCTCCTCCCCTCTCTTGTGCAGAGCGGGGCAGGGGCCGCTGATCAACTGAAATGAGGCAGAGAACCATAGGAATTAAATAGCTAATTTTAGCTTTTCAAGTCACCCTGCTCTCAGTGATGTGGGCGATTCACACGAGGGTTTGGAGGCTAAGGGGGCAGCCAGGCCACACGAGTGAGCATGCTCAGCGCAGAAAGCCTGGCCCGGGGGCTGGCGGAGGGGAGGGGGCTGTGTCTTACGGTCGGCCGTGATCTCGTAGGGTGAGTGCAGCCTGGCATCTCCACAGGGGGACGTGCTCACGTAGAGATGGAACAGCACGTTGTCCCGCAGCCGGTAGCCGCCGTCCTTGGACCGTTCGAATATCGAGTGCTCTGAGTCCTCCCGCCGCTTGCTAGGGTCAGAGAGAGGGTCCTCGTCACTCATTATGAACCAACAGGAAAGGCGCCCATTGGGCCGATGCCTTTGCATCTTATTTTGTGTCTTATTTCCCCGTGTCTTTCTCGTTGCCCTCTGCCTACTGCGTCTAGAGCAGGTGGCAGTGAAATGGGGAAGGGGGACCCAGTGACAGCAGTTCTGTTCTGTGCCCCCAGCCATGTGTCCGGCCTCAAGAGGGCACCACTCCAGATGCCTGTGGCTGGGTCTGTGGGGTGCTGTAGTCGTGTGGAGACACTGCCCTTTGGCGACCACCTTGCTAGAGGCTGGACGTTTGTGTCCCCCAACTTAATATGTTGGAGTCCTGCACCCCAGGATGTCAGTGTCAGCATGTGGGGCCTCTGGGAGGGGAGGAGGCCATGAGGTGGGGCCCCATGATGGGATTAGTGTCCTTATGAAGGAGACCCCAGGGCGCCCCCTCGCCCCTTCCACACGTGAGGAGGACACAGGAGAAGACACTGCCTGTGACCCAGGATGCAGCGTCTCATCAGACACCAGACCTGCTGCCCCTTGAATCCTGGACGTCCAGTGAGAGCTGCGAGTGATTGGGAGTTTGTGGTGTTTTGTGGCGGCCGCTTGGGCCTGAACAGTCCCCGTTACTGGGGGGATAACCTTGTTACCAGGCGTGTCTGTACGTGTGGGCAGGCGGGGCGCTTGCACCTTGCAGACCATCTGCTGCAGCCACCGTGGGCGAGCAGGTGCCCCAGGAGGGAGGCCAGAGGAGAAGGAGGCCTGGCATTTCAGCCTGGCCAGCGCTCAGCGGACGCACCGTCTGGGTCACAATGTGCTGTGGGCAGACGGCTGTCCACACAGGCCCGTCCCTGGGGTCGCCGCTTACCTGAGGTGAAGCTCCAGCTGTGCGTACAGGAAGTGGACCAGCGCCCTCCGGGCCACGATCTCCGCGTGGCAGTCATTGACCACCAGCCCCTGGTCATTGATGTGCTCGCCGCTGATGCACTTGGTGCCCGAGGACAGGACGATGACCTGTGCCTGCCTGACGTCCAAGCCTGGGGGGCAGAGAGGGCATCAGACCCCCATCAGACCCCCTCCGTCAGAATCCCCATCCGTCAGGCCCCCGTCAGAACCCCCCTTCAGATTCCCCCTGTCGGACCTCCCGTCGGACCAACCCCGCCAGACCCCCGTCAGTCTCCTGTCAGAACCCCGTCAGAACCCCCATCAGACCCTGTCAGACTCCTGTCAGAACCCCCCTTCCCGTCAGATCCCCCATCGGACCCCATCAGAACCCCCGTCAGACGCCCATCAGACCCCCTCCGTCAGACCTCCGTCAGATGCGCCCCTCGTCAGACCTCCATCAGACCCCCCTGTCAGATCCCCCCCGTCAGACCCTGCCCCCCGTCAGAATCCCCGTCAGATCCCCCATCAGACCCCTCCCGTCAGACCCCCGTGCAGGAGCGAGGCCGCCCTCCCCTCATGGGGCCCTGGCGGCCCCAGCCCGGAAGCCCCGTATGAACGGGCACCACACCGCGGGCCGGGTACGGGGGCCGCACTTAACGACAGGTGCCTGGGGTCTCGGGCCCACCCGGCCCGCAGAAAGCTCCGTCCCGAGAACTCCTTACTTCCCAAATCGAGACCCGCGGGGGCGCCCGAGCGTGCCCCTGCCGATTCCGGACGGACGCGGAGGGGCTCCCCACTCTTGCGAGTAGCGCCCCGCGGAGGCGGGTGTGACGGACGCCGGCCGGGAGGTCTGGCGGGCCGCTGGCGCTCCGGCGGCCGCGACGCTTCGAGGGCCGGGCCCGGAGCACGTGGCCTGGCCGCGCCCGGAGGCCCCCCCCCCCCCCCCCCCCCCCGCTGACGCCCGGAAACCCGCCCCGCGCGCCCCGCCGCGCGGGCTGGGATTGGCTGGTGCGTGCGTGTCGAGCACGGGCCGGGGTGGGGGGGTGGCGCCTGGAGCCAGGCGGGGGCGGGGCGGACGACGCACCCGCGCACGCTGACCCCGAGCTACCGTCCGCCCCAGCTCCCCGGGTGGGGCCGCCGCGACCGGGGCCTGCGGGGCGGGCGCGTGCCTGCGTCACATGCCGGGCGCCCTGGGCCCCGAGGCCCCGGTGACAATGGCCTTTCAGGGCCGGGGACCTGCGGTGTGTGGTGGGGCCGCCCCCTCTCCGGCCCGGCGCAGAAGTGGGAGCCACCCCATCCCCCACCGGCGCGGCCTCGCTTCACCCCCGCAGTTCAGGAGCCACGTGGAAGCCGCGGGACCTGAGGGCAAAGCGCGAGGCCGCGGTCACAGACGGCGTGCCAATGGTGAGTGTCCTGTTTGGGCGCCACCAGGCTGTTGTTCCCAAAGAGCCGCAGCACAGACAGGAACTCCGTGGCGGGCGGGGGGGGGGGGGGAAGTGTATGTGAAGCTCTGTCCCCCCTCCCCCGTCCCTGCGCGGGTGAGGGGCTGGCGGGGGTCCCCAGGGGCCCCGGCATCGTCCCCCCGCCCCCCTCTCCCCCTCCCCGGTCCCTGCGCAGGTGAGGGGCCTGCGGGGGCCTCCTGAGGCCGGGAGCGGATGGGTCATTCCCACAGTGGAGGCTCCTTGATTTAACCGTCTCAGGACAGTGCTCCTTCTGACCACAGTCCCAACGACATTCTCTGCAAGAACGGGGAACAAAACCAAAGAAACCTTAAGAACGAACCCCACACTCCTGTTTTCGGAAGTGATGTGGGTCACCTGCATTGAGGGCGGCCCTGGAAGACCACAGGCCGAGTCTGTTGTCCTGACTGCACAGCCGGATCCCGCTCCCGATTCGCCCCCCACGCTCCCCGTCGGGCTGTTCCGGGGCCCTTTTTAAATAGACACTGGGAGTGGAGCTGAGGAAAGTGAGTGACCTTGTGAGTAAGGGGTGCTGGTACCCGCTCTCTGTGTCTCCTGTGGCTGTGCCCCGGGTGGAGGAGGCCCTTGCCCTGTGCCCCCTGCACCCCCGGCTCCCTGTACCCTCTGTACCCCCTGCACCCCCTGTGCCCCCTGCTCTCTCTGTACCCCCCACCCTGGTCCCCCTGCACCCCCAGTACCCCTATGCCCCGTGCACACTCCATACCCCTGTGTCCCCTGTGCCCCCTGAACCTAGGCTGCTGAGATCTGTGAGTAATAAATGTTGTGACTTCCTCCCTTGTACTGAAGCTGCGCCTTCAGTCCAAACGTGCCTGGGGTGTCCACTCCCCCGTCGTGGGGTCTCGGAGGCGGGGGGAGCCAGCTGCTGGCCCCACGCACGTGGCTTGTGCCTCCCCTTCAGTAGGTCACACAGTGGGTATTCCTGGTCCAGTGAAGCTCGGCTGCTCGATGCACTGACCTAATAGGCTTATGGGTCCACGAATGTAGCCATATTTTCTCTTCATGTAGATGGTGAATTCCTTCAGGAGTCAGAATTGCCACAAAATATTTCAAGAAGGGTCTCCCCGGAGAGTCTGCGTAATTGGATGGGTCACCTGGGACAATCCAGTCAGTTTTCCCGAGTTAGTAACAAATCTGATTTCCAGGTGCCGCATGGGAAGATGGTGTCAGGAAACCATAAGCCAGATGCACCTGTTAAGCAAAAAAAAGGACCCCACCTGCAGCTTGTGGGGTCCTGAATTCTGTGCTGCGTGTGGTCAGCAGATACCCGACAGGTTAGCAGATGGTGGTATTGCTCTGTTGAGTCCCTCAGAACTTAGTTCTGAAGCCCAGATGACATCTGCCCGCGCCTGGCCCATAAGTGTGGGTCCTTGTTTTGAAATAAAACAGGAGAGGAAAAAAGAAGGAAAGATGTGGAGTGGGGGAGCACCACACATCCCCCTGCGGTCAGGAGGCTGGCCCTCTGTGTGTGCAGTGGGGGAGGAGGCCCTCCATGTGTGTGTGCAGTGGGGGAGGGGGCCAGGGGGCCCTCTGTGTGTTAAGGCGAGACTGCCTGATGGATGGATGGGATGCAGCAGTGTTTCTTTCTGCGTGTCCGTCCATTCTACTCCTTCCTTCCTTCCTTCCTTCCTCCCTCCGTCTCCGTTTCTGTGGCCCCAGACTGCCCAGTGCCCTGGCCAGGCTGGCCCTCGCTGGCCCTCTCCATGTGAGATGTGGCTTTGTGGACATCTCAGGAAACAATTGGATGCTCACTTCTTTTGTTCTGGTCACACAGTCAGCTGCGCTGCTCTGAGAAGAGGGAACATAGGATCCGATTAACCCCCTGTGGTTTCTTCCCCAGGACTGGCGAAATGTTTGAAAGCAGCCCCCAGATCAGCTGCTCCCATTCCACTGCCTGCAGCATCCTGGCACTCGCTTGGGGGACACCCGAGAGTCATCGATCAATAGGCCCTCGTCCCAGGGGATAAGGCCGGCCAGCTGCCAGGGAGCCGCATTCTAGCAAAGGTGGTTATCCGGTGGAGCCCGTTGTGGACGAGCCAGCTTGATGGAGAAATGGCTTTGCAGATCCCAGCTTAATTAAAGCAGGTATTTAGAGTAATGGAAAGTAACGTTTACGATGGTTTCCTTAGTTTTTCCACCTTCAGATGTCTGTGCATGTGCCCGATAGCTTAGCAACGGAGGACGGTTTGGGACTTGTCCCCATTTCTCTTGAGGGCCGGTCTGATTCTCCTCTCTTGATTCTGTGGAAGTTGGAGCTGTAGAAACAGAAACTGCTGTCCCTTCACCCTTCATTAATCCTCACTTCTCTGGACTCCAGGCTCTGCCTTATTCAGTGTAGTTATGTGCCCCTAGAGACACACTATTTGCTTCTTCACCTCCTGTGTGCCATTCCATGCCACATGCCACAGTCCTACTCTTCAAAGGATTTATCATGAATTTGGGGAGATGATTCAGACACAGAAATGTCTACAATATAAGGTATTATGTGATAAATATCATGAAAATCTGCACACAGAATCTCATCAGGGGGAGGGGAGGGGAGAGAACTCTGTGCTTGGGGTCTCTACAAGCTGGCCGAGGCCTGGGCTTCCCGGGAAGTGATTCATTGAGTTCTCTTGGAGGCTCTTAGAAGGCAGTTATGCAAACAGAGAGGGTGAGGGAAGAAGCCAGGCAAAGAGAAGGTTTCACATGAGCTTAGTCTCCAGCTGATCTGACAGAAAACTCTGGAACTTGTAGGTGCCACAGAGGCCATGTGCTCTGGGACACAGGTGCTGAGCTGTGGCCCCTGTTGTGGTGACTGTTACTCTGAAGGGCAACATGAGGCATGGTCATAGAAGACACAACCATACTGAGTTATACAGAGCGAACAGAAGTGGTCAGAGGCCCCTGCCCGCAAAGCACCAAGCCCCGTTAGTTTTGTGGGAGAATTGTACCAAACTTTAAGTAGCACACAATTTCAAGGCTATTTAAAGTGTTCCAGAGCGTATGAAGACCAGGAAAGGCTTCAAATGATTTTTATCATGAAATCCCTGTTATTGATCTATCCACCTGACTGAGAACGTGCAGAAGGAAAACTCCAGGTAGCCTCGGTTATAGGTATTGAAAATTCTAACCGCCAAGCATTGGAGGAAAAGAGCAATACAGTAAGTATTACAAGGGTGGTTTATTCCAGAAATGCAAAAATGGGTTCAATTAAAATGCAATTCAAAAATACGATTATAATTACAGATACTGAAAAGGCATCTACAAAATCCAACAACTACTTTTGGTAAAAACTCAATAAAAAATAGGTGGATTTTTAAATGTGATTTTACATGTATGTATATGTATATGTATATATTACATAGGTATATACACACATATACGTCATAAAGATATAGATGTACTCACACGTTATAGAGAGATGTGTATACAGACACAGATGTTATAGAGGTGTATATGTTATATAGAGAGATACATACACATGCACGATGTTATAGAGAGTTGGATGTAGACACAAATGCATGTTATAGAGAGATGTACACACATACACAGACATATGTAGGCAGAGGTATACACACAGGCACACACACACATATATAATATATAGAAAGAGGTGTAGACACACGTAGAGACAGGTATATTCACATACATGGTAGAGAGGGATATGCACATGCACCCTCCCCTAGCGTCATGCTTGCTGGGGAAACACTAGAGGGGTGTCCACTGAGCCCAGGAATACCGCAAGAATGCCCATGGTAACTTCCTTACTTAACATTTGCTGAAGTTATTAGCCAGCACAAGAAGAGAAGGACATTGGAGATACAGTAATTGGAACGGAGAAGTAAGAGTGTTGCTATTGAACGTGCTATGGTTTATATGTGGAAATCTCTGGAGAATCCAATTGGAATACAGCTAGAAATAGAGAATCAGAAAGGGGATAGGGTGCAAGTTAATATACAGAAATCAATAGCTTTCATCTGTACACACAACAGCGGGTAAGAGACTGTAAGGGACAAACCGCTCTGTTTACAGCAGCAAACAAGGTAACAGGAATAAGTTTAACAAGAAATGATCAAGACGAATAACCAATAAAACATTACCCTTCCCCCCGCAAGACACCAACAAAGCGTGAACAAGTGGATGTCCCACATACTCAGACAGGAAGATCTGACGTCATGAAGCCTCTCTAAAGTGATTGATGAGGTTAACATGGTTCCGACGGGAACAGCACTAGGGCTTTGTTTCTGACAAAGAAAATCGGGTTGAAAAGTATAGTTTTGTCCTGTCTTTTTTTTTTTTTTTTTCCAACTTTTATTTATTTTTGGGACAGAGAGAGACAGAGCATGAACGGGGGAGGGGCAGAGAGAGAGGGAGACAGAATCGGAAACAGGCTCCAGGCTCTGAGCCATCAGCCCAGAGCCAGACGCGGGGCTCGAACTCACGGACCGCGAGATCGTGACCTGGCTGAAGTTGGACGCTTAACCGACTGCGCCACCCAGGCGCCCCTGTCCTGTCATTTATATTTGAGCCATGCAAGTTGATTCTGGTAGGAAACCCAGGAAATTCTGGGAAAGAACACCAATAGTAGCACACAAAGCTGGGAGATATCAAGCAGATTACAAGGACTCAGTAACAACTTGCTATGGTTTTGATGCATGAAGTCCCACAAGGGGAACAGAGCAGAGTCCAGAAATTGACCCAAAGTCATGCAGGAAGTTGGTGTAGGATACGGTGATAGCATCTCAAACCTCCGGGGCAAAGGGCCACTATTCCATTGGTGCTATCTAGTAACTGAAGAGCCATCTGAGAAATAAAATTGTATCTTCACCTTATACCATGCATCAGGACCAATTCCAGGCAGATCAAAGGTTTAGGTGCAAAAAAAATGAAGACCTACACATGGGTGTTTCCAGCAGTTTCATTCATAATCTCCCAAACTTGGAAGCAACCAAGATGTTCTCTGTTAGTAGGTGATGTGGTCCGCCCAGACAGTGGAACAGTGTTCGGGTGATGCGGCCCGTCCAGACAATAGAATAGTATTTGGCACTAAAAAGAAATGAGCTCTCAAATCATGAGGAGACATGGAGGAAACTGGCATGCTTATTACCAAGTGAGGGATGCCAACTTCCTTCCTAGGGCTCCACACTGTGTGACTTCAGCTACATGACGCTCCAGGAGAGGCGAAAGTATGAGACAGAAAAAGATCAGTGATTACAGGGCTGGGGGGAGCGTGGGGTGAAGAGACGGAACACATGGAGAGGGTTCTTAGGGCAGTGAGACTAGTCAGTGTGACACTGTAATGGTGGATCCATGTTGTTACACGTTTGTCCAAACCCACAGAATGTACAACACCAAGAATGTAAACTGTGGCCTTTGGTTATTAAGAAAAAGAAGACGTGGGGGTGCGTGGCTGGTTCAGTCGGTAGAATGTGTGACTCTTGATCTTGGGGTCATGAGTTCAAGCCTCATGTTGGGTGTGGAGATTACTTAAAAAAAATCTAAAAAGATGTCAATGTGCTAGAAGAAAACATGGGATAATCTCTTCACAAATCTGGCAGGTGAAAGACCTTTCTAATTATAATTAAAAGTCTCAAAGTAGTAAAAATTGTTAAATTCAAATGCATAAAATAATTCTCAACAGAAAAACATCCTAAAGTCAGTAAAAAGACCATTAAAAACTGGGGAAAAATACAATTTGTGTCACGAATAATTTGTATCTAATATATAAACAACTTTTAGAAAAAAATCCCAATAGAATAATGTGAAAGGCTATATAAAAACATTTCACAGAAAGTAAATAAAAAGTGTTCCTAAATATATGGAAAAACAGTCTCACTGATTTTTTTTTTTTTTAATTTTTTTTTTTTTCAACGTTTATTTATTTTTGGGACAGAGAGAGACAGAGCATGAACGGGGGAGGGGCAGAGAGAGAGGGAGACACAGAATCTGAAACAGGCTCCAGGCTCCGAGCCATCAGCCCAGAGCCTGACGCGGGGCTCGAACTCACGGACCGTGAGATCGTGACCTGGCTGAAGTCGGACGCTTAACCGACTGCGCCACCCAGGCGCCCCCAGTCTCACTGATTTAAAGAGTATGACGTTCAAAATACAATGAGACGTAATTTTTCACCCATCAGGTTGGTCAACATCTAAAGGTTTATTAATGTACAGTTGGAAAGGCTGTGGGGTAGCCTCTGCCCTTATGAGCAGGGGCAGGAATATTTATGGATAGAGTGCATTTGAATGACAAACTCACAAATGCATGTACCCTTTGACTCAGCAGTTCTGTTTCTGGCAATTTATGTGACCCGTTCATAAGCCGTGTGTGAAAACGATGTGGGCACACAGCCATGTGGCACAGTGATGTTTGTAACAGCACACCTTCTCAGGGCCTGTGTCCAGCAGCAGGGAAGATAAACCATTGCGTGAAAAAAGCAAGTGGCAGGGCAGTGATGTAACAGCCGTACCTCTTGTGTGCGTTTCCTTGCATTTGCGTAAAGAAACTCTGGGAGGGTGTTGGTCACGGTCTGGGACTCTACCTGATGTACAAGGTGGCAGGTTAGCCCGTACTGCCTGAGGGATGCTGGCTCAAGACATGAGATTCCTGGCTCAGAGACTAAGGGTATCACTGCAGCCCAGCACAGCAGTTGGCTCCTATTTGCTGTGGTGCCCTGGCCCCCACCTCGTGGGCATGTGCCGGGTCCCAGAGGACACTGCAGCTGGGCAGCTGGGGACACTGAGCTCTGGAAGGTCTCTGTCATGGTGATTCAGTGTGGTTCACTGTGAGTGGAAGCAGGCACACCAGCACTCTGTCCCAGAGGAAGACAGTCGAGAAAAGTTCCAGGACTGGAGTGAATGTCTCTCCCTGGCTGGCCTCTCGCGTCGCCCTGGTCACTTCGGGGAGAACTGGACTGTCTGCTCGCTAGCTGACGCGGTCACCTCTCCCCACTAGGAAGCCGGTACCGGGTCGTGGGAAGGTGACTGGGCTGGCTTGCTCTCTGGCTGGTCTCCATCTGATGCACTGAACTTCTAAGTCGGTGGGCTTCTCCCCAGTGCACCCTGGCCCCGGCGCGCCAACTTCAGGCAATCGTTTGGAATGTACTTTTATTTATTTAACTGGGAAGGAGCGGTTCGTAGCCCATTCAAACCTTGAATGGAATTTTCACAACACAACCTCTGATTTTGGAGGGAAATGATTACATTTCTGAGAATAAAGGTAAATATACCAACCAGCATCCAAGAAATGAATATCAAAACTATGGATTTATCCCACGTGCAGACTGCCCAAGGTTACGGTGTAGAAATGAGTTCTGACTCCCTGTTTCCTAGCGCTGCACCCACTGAGTGTCATGACCCCGGCAGTAGGGTTTCTGTAATCTCCTGTGGAGACAGCAGCCAGCCTTGATGTAGGGCCAGGCCATTGGGAAGTGTCCCCCAGCAGGAGCCACCCGGCACCCTGCAGTGTCTGCCTCAGACTGCCAAGCGCTTGCCCTTTCGCCTCTGTCCTCACTTGGTCAGACCCTGATTATCTCTTTTCCTTCGAATCAGTTCCTTCCTATTGTCAGTCTCTGTTTCTGTCCTTTAAATTTCCTTTAGTTAGTTTGAAATCAAGTGCATTTAAAAATGTTGGCTCAGGCACCTCTTGTGTGGGAGGGCCATGGGTAAGACCGAAGGAAACATTTTCACTTTTGACGGAGACTTTTCTCCCATCAGCGTCTCGGTTTACAGCCATCCCGCAGGACTGTATTCTCTAAACATTGCAGATGCGTGGACTTTAGGAGGAAATTTCGTAAGCTGTGTGAACAAGCTTTGTGCGCTGCCCTGGGGATGGCAGTGCCGGGTGGGGACATAAAGCCACAGGATGTGACCCGCACCGGGACCCAAGCTTTGGAGTCGGGTGACCCTGTTTCTGCTACTGACCTCAGACTTGGGTCACAGGAGCTTGTCCGCTGTCTCCTGTGGCAAATGGGGACAAAACTAGCGCTGTCAAGGTTTTGAGGATGAAAGGGAATCGTATAAAGTTGTGACAGGGGCCGTTGAATCCCAAAGAAATGCTGTGATTTCTAGCCTTTAGTGTCACAGGTATTGGTTCCTCTGATCTGCAGCCAGACTAGTGACATCCGCTGGTAGAAGTCGTTAAAGCCACGTGTTCTTTTATGACTTATATTGACTGTGAAACATGTTCTTTGTATGAGGAGAGGACTCTTGGAGCAGCTGATAAACAGAGTGTGTTCAAGGACCCCTTAAAAATCGACCTGACCACACCCCTCCTGGGCTGTAGGCGAATGGCTGTTGCATTATAATCCCACAGGTTCCAATCATTCATTCGTCACAAAAATATTATAGTTTTAAGAGACTAGAATAAAGTTGAGGTTAGTTTAAATGCCTTGAAGTAAAACAGGGTGTGGTTTCTTCCACCGGTGAACTCTTTGGGGGCAGTTACCTGCCAGGTTGTGATGTCATGATGAGGAAAATGCTGAAGTGTTTGAACAGCTTTGACGGGGGCGCCCGGTCTTGAGAGAGAGTTCAGAACTGCCGCCTTCCTCCCCGTCTGTGTGTCTCCTTGTGCACGTCTGGCGAGAAGCAAGGACTCAGGCGTCTGGTGTGGGGTTAGCCAAGGTCAGCCGCTGCCCCTCCGCAGGTGGCTTCTCCGGGGGGGGGGGGGCCCACTGTGAGCTTCTCTGGAGACAGGCTGGGCCTGTGGCGACTTGGGTGAGTGAGGGCTCTTCTCTTCTCTCCATTTTAAGGAGGGGCGTTCAGCGTAAACATGTCAGCAGTCATGCTACACAAGGCTCAGCAGTAAAATACATCCTGCGTTTTGTGGTTTAGACCTCACCGTCTACACCAAAGCCTGAAAATCATTGTCGCACGTGCTCCTTACTGTACAAGATGGGGCCGCACGCATGGTGACGTGCCTGGACACCAGGACCTTCCTCCCTGCCGCCTGCCTCTGCACCTATCAGCAGGGTCTGGGACCAGCCCCCTGAGGCCTTTGGGGCATTGGGTGCCGTGGGAGGATCGGGGCAAAGACAGCCTTACCTGGTGGCTGGCTCCGTACCCCGCCAGAGCATGGCGCGACATCCCAGAAGCAGATTTCTTCACCCCACGTGGTCATTTTAGGTTCAGAGCAACACGCTCTGAAACACAGTGGAACACGTGTTCCATGTTGTTGCTTGGGACTTTGAGATTGTCCCAGGAAGACGGGCCGGCCTGCTCGGCCCACACGGTTCTGACGTGCTGAACGGAGCTGTTCTGGGCTGTTTTCATGAAGTTTGACCTCACCGTTTTCTTCCCTGTCCCGTTTTCAAGGAGTTGTGCATTTTTTTCTGGGGAGTCCTAAATTCCAGGCGTTTGTGAGCAGTTATAGCTGAACGTCAGCTGAAACCAGACAGATGTTTGTCAAAGCCGTAGCTTCCGGGTGTGTTGTGCAGGGCGGGCCAGTGGAAGACGAGCTGGAGCCTGAACTTCGGAGAGTACACACCAGGAAAGTCTTTCTTCTGGTTGTTTATTTAACAAGCTTAGAAGTAAGTCATTTTCAGGCGAAGATCGAGCATCTCAGCACGACGCCTCGTGCTCAGTCTAAAGGGACCCCCACATCTTGCCGAGACTCCGGAGAGGCACCTAGCCTCTTGGTCTCCTTGTCTGTGTTTCTTAAAAGCCGTAATTAAGATTCCTGCCTTTCCCACTTCTCAGGGTTGTAGCAATTAACTTGATTAGTGTGTGCAAAAGTGCTATCAAAATTATAAATTTGCATATCAAATGAAAATCATCATTACTAAAGGCCCCTTCAAGAATCTCTTTCTCATGGAAACACCCGACTTGCTTCACAAAGGAGAAGCCGGAGCTGTTGCTTGACAACTTGGCTAAACGGTCAGTGTCCAGGTTTCCGGTTCAGGAGGTCAGAGTGAGTGACATGTTGCTTCTCCTCCCGTGGGATCCACCGAAGGAAAGGATTCTGGGGGGTGTGTGGCGGCATGGAGGGGCAGGATGACATCCCAGCACCGCGTGGAGGAGCCGTCACAAGGGAGCAATGGCCTGCGGGGTGGGCTCAAAGAAAGCAGGCACCGACCAGCAGGCCCCAAGGGCGGGTTCACTGGGTGACTTTCAATTTAAGGGGCCTTGTCTGGTCCCGACCCACCTGGGTCAAGGAGGCTTCCGATGGGGGGAGCCCCCACCTTCCGCTGTATCCCGGGAAAGGGATACAATTCTAGAGGAAATCAGAGCTGCACTGGTGATAGTTGAGCTAGTATTTTTCTCATGAATGTGAATATTCAGACAAAAGCCAAAAAGAGACAGAGGCAGACAGTAAACAAAGCTCCATCACAGAGGAGGCCCAGGCCTCAGCTGCTGAGTCTCCCCAGGGACCTGTGGGGAGCGTCACCTCAATAAAACAGGAGAAGGGAGGAACCTGAGGTGATGAGTGATGAAGATTGCAGAGATTAAGAAGCGACGGACAGGGGTGCCTGGGTGGCTCAGTCAGTTGAGCGTCCGACTTCAGCTCAGGTCATGATCTCACCGTTTGAGAGTTCCAGCCCCACGTTGGGTTCTGTGCTGACAGCTCAGAGCCTGGAGCCTGCTTTGGATTCTGTGTCTCCCTCTTTCTCTGCTCCTCCCCTGCTTGTGCTCTGTCTTTCTCGGTCTCTCAAAAATAAATTTTAAAATGTTAATAAAAAATTTAAGAAGCGACGGGCAGTTGAAGAGGGTCAGGGAAGTTTCAGAAATGCCCAAGAACAGAGGAAAAGGGTAGACGACATCAGGAAGTAAGACCGAGGGTTCAGTCAGAATACTGAATGTTTGACAAAAAGTGTGTAAAGGAAGGAATTTATCAACAGAATGATAGAAGGAAACAGTGCAGAAACAGAACAGCTTAAATAAATCAGGGTGGGTGCATGGCTCCCACATGCACACATTCTTGTGAAATTAGAAAACATTCAATTTATTTATTTGTTTCTAAAGTTTATTTTTATTTATTTTGAGAGAGAACGAGCAGGGGTAGGGGCAGAGAGAGAAGGAGAAAGGGAGAGACAGAGAATCCCAAGCAGGCTCCACACCGTCTGCACAGAGCCCAAGCTAAGGCTTGAACTCACAGACCATGAGATCATGACCTGAGCTAAAATCAAGAGTTGGAGGTTTAACCGAATGAGCCCCGTCCCCCCCCCCCCATGCCGCTAAAACATTCAGTTTAAGAAAGGACCCTTTCCCTTCCTTGGGTGGGGTGGGGGCAATCCGGCAAAGATGTCAGCCGGATGTTTCTAGTTAGAAACATTAGTAAGCGATAATAGAAAAATCCCCTCCAGATGTGCAGGGAAAATAATTTTCAGTGTGGAATTCTCCCTAAGCAAAGCTATTCCAGTAATATGAAAGGCACAGTCAGGACACTGCCTGGCGAGCGAGCCTGCTGTTGTTCCCCATGCGTTTTAAAGGGTGTTTCTTGAGGCTGCACCTGTCAGGGAGAAGGGAGGAGAAAGAGGTGTCGTGTGTGTTGGGGGCACAGTCACAGCTGGGGGAGGGTGTGGACCTGTCCACAGACACAGGGACTTGCAGGCACTTCCTTCTTTTCAGCGAAATAGAAGAAAGTTGAGCGTTGTGCCAAACACACACACTACCTCAGAAGGTCTTTAAGGAAGTCTAGCTACAGATTTGGGCCGACCCTAAATGTGACATGGCTTTGAGAATCTGTAAGACTGGACGATACTGCTCTCAGGACACGGTCTGGTGACAGCACAGCAACCCTAGGTCAGCCCTTGCTTGGCGCTGGGGCCCTACAGCATCCTGACCGCGTGGAGGCCAAGTGCTGGTTTCCAACCTCAGATGACTGGACGGAGTAGGGAAGACTTCAGTACGGCGGAGAGTACAAGTACAGTATCGTTATACGACAATACAGACATACACGTACAGTGATACAAGGCCACTTGCAAGGCAGAGCATGAAGTAAAGATAAATCATCTCCGCTTGTAGGACAAGAAATAAAAGCATATTATCTAAAACTACAAATACTACAAATATCATGAAAACTAAAAAAAGTGTCCGATTGTAATGGTGCAGATCAGTATTACTCAGAATTGAAACAGTGAACACGGAACCAATAGTGTTGGGAGTTGCGAGGACACAAATAGACCATGAGTGACGGCTTCCCCGAGGGGCTGGCAGGAGAGCACCGTGTCTTGTCCCGAGCTCTCTTCTGGAGTTTTGACCAGTACTGCATCATTTAGATAAAAGTAAAAGCTATTCTATTCGCAGGCGTATGTTTTTGCAATCAGATTTCCCCTGATGGCCACACAAGGGCAAGCACGTTGCAGGGGCTGAGTCTCGCCCACCTAGAAGTGGACGGGCCTCTGAGTCCCGCTTTCCTGCGGAATCACTGCATTTTTACAACTTTGTACACAGATGGGAACTCGAGCCAGAACAACCTTCCCTCTTGGAGCTTCCTAGGCATTAGCTTAAATACCTGTACTAGGACTGGGGTCAAGTGTCACATCAGCTTTAAGTCAATGATTAAAGAAAATACTTGTCAGTAATTCTGCACACGTCTCCCTAATGTCTTGTTAATCAACATGTTTATTAAATCTTCTCTTTATAACAGGAAAGTAAATTTCAGCAATTTATTCTTCAACGTTTAAAGTTACTAATTAGTGAAACTTCACTTTGTACAGTTGCACTTAATAGAATAAATTTTGTTCATGCAGATAAATTGTCAGCACATAAAACGGTGTATTCACTGACCACTTTTACATGCCGTTTTCCCACGAATCTTTGCAAAATATTACTCCCCTTCCTTCCTTTCTCCTCCCCTCCCTCCTTCCTTCCTCGCCTCCTTTCTCCCCTCCCTCTTCCTTCCTCTCTTCCTCCCCTCCCTCCTTCCTTCCCACTCCCTTCCTTTTTTCCCTTCCTCTTTTCCCTTCCTCTTTACTTCCTCCCCTCCCTCTTCCCTCCTTCCATCCCTCCTTCCCTCCTTTCCCCTCCTCCCCCCTCCTCCCCCCTCCTCCCCCCTCCCTTCTTCCTTCCTTCCCTTCTTTCTTCCTTCTTTATCTTCTTCCCTCCCTCCCTCCCTCCCTCCTTTTTTCCCCTCTAAGTTGCAGAGAGGCTGATTGACCTATAGTCATGGCTAGTTGAAGGTGGGGCTGGGATTCAAACCCAAGCGACTGTTCTTGGACTCTAGCACCTCTCACGGTTTCCTAGATTATGTCCTAAAGTGGGGACTCTTCTTTCCTGGCACCCCCTTAGTGTGCAGAATGGTGCCGGGCATGTAGAGGCATCTGGGCTGCTGGCTGGCTGGAGAAAAGAATGGCCATGTCCAGCAGGAATGATCTCGATGGAGGTGGAGTCCTAGCCCTCAACTTAGAATATCGCATTTTCTACAGAAAATGGCAGATGTTTGTGCAAGTACAAGGGGGGGCAGGTGTCGGTGACTAGGGCCGAATGGAGGCCCTGGGCACCGTGGTATCGTTGACAAAACTGAATTGCCTTGGCCTCAGCACGTTGTCCTCCTACAGTAGTTACCTTTCAAAGCATTTCATATGCGTCATTCTACTCACCAAATAACAGCAGGTGGTGGGGGGGTGGGGGTGGCACTTTTATTTCCATTTTACTAAGATGCCCTGGATGGAAAGGACATGGGATCCTGAGTGGCTTTGCCGCTCCTCTGGCATCCTCACACTGGGCCCCCCCCCGGGGCTGGGATGATAGGAAAACGATGCCGACTATCTGGTTTTAATGGATTTTTAACCTAAATCTGTTTCGTCATCAGATAGATAGTCTTTGTGTAGACACGCAAAGTCTCTGTGTGAAACCTAGCCCAAAGTCAGTTATTTCTGCCATAATCATTTTGAGCGGGTCGCTACCAACTCCTGCCGAGCTGTGGAGCCAGAAACAGTAGGATTCAAACAACCAGCCGGTTAGTTACTATTCATAGGCTAGTAATGAGACGTTTTCACTAAAACTGATTGCTGAAAATCAGCCATCGCCTCTCCCGCCCTGGCTGTCCCAGGCCGCTACCTTCTCTGCAGTCTGGAAGTTCCCCTCCCGTCCTGCCGCTCATTTGGGGCGGGTGCCACGTCTGCGATCCATTTGGCAGGAAGGAGAGCACCCCATGTCCTGTGCTGGGGTTGGCACCCGGCGGGGACTCAGACTCCCTGTGCAGAGGAGACGCAGGCACCCGAGGGCAGCCTCCTCACCCACCCGCCCGCGGCACCGGTCGGCGGCTGGGCCTGACCTTGGCTTCCAGTGCTAGCAACACCAACGTGCCTGGCGTTCTCCACTGCGGCTTGGGAGCCTAATGGGAAACACAGGCCAGGTCCTCACGTGGCCCTTCTTGGTGGGACCCGAGGCGCGTGGGCAGAGCTGGCTCTGAGGTGGTGGGCTTTACGGCCACTGGTGGCACGGCTCTGCTGACCATCTACTCTGGTCACAGAGCTCCCTGGGTCCTATTCCTGTTTCTCTTGTTGGCATCTTCGTGTGGAAGAGGGATTTGTCTTGCTCCCAAGATCAGGCAAACACTAAATCTCCTCTCCTTGCAGGTGAGGTTCCCACGGGGAAAACAAGAGGTGTTACCTGTGGTCATGACGATTCCTGCCAGTGCTTTGTGGCGGGCGTGCGCGGACGCCAGGCCCACGGTCAGCTCGCGGAACTTCTGTGTGACCAGCTGGGACACGGAGTCTGCGAATTCCTGAAAGACACAAGCACCAGGGCCTCTTTGACGGCTGAGCGCAGGCGGTGGCCTGGCCTCCCTCCTCCTCCAAGCCACGTCCCCATGTGCGGTGTCCAGATGACACCATGCCCACTATCCTACGACCCCATGGCCTGGGGAAAGAACCAGATATTACACTGAACCGGTGGCAGGCCACGGTTGTGGGGGAGGACCCCAAGCCTGGCCCCGAGTCTGGGCAGAGCCTGCCCGTGGGAGGCCACAGACACTCCCACCCTCCCCTGCCCCTTGGAGGGGCCAGCCTGGGGCTGTCCTTCTGGGATTCTCGTTTCATAGAACTCTGAGTGGAGCTGGGGGCTTGCACAAACCACACACTTGGTTCCCTGTCTTCGGGGTTGTAGAACCAGTTTCTAAGTACCCCATGATCTCAGGTGCCTCCTGGCTGAGCTGCTCCCTGCTAACCCACAGTCGGCCTTCACATTCCTGCACATGTGTGCATGCACACATGCATGCGCACACGAGCACTCACAGAGACACATTCACAGTGCGTACCCACACACGTGCATGTGCACAGCTGTGCACAAATACATTCGGACAGCGCGTGCGCACGCACACGCACACACACACTGAGTCGACGTAACCCCACGTGTTGAAATTTTCCTAGTGTGACCAGCGTCCCTACTGAAGCCGCTCATCTGCAGTGACAAGGCCGGCGTGGTCCACGGATGTGGTTTTCTCGTCACCCTTCTCCCTCCGACATGGCCCCACGGTGGCCGTGTCGCTTCTCTGCTGCAGGAGGAAGGCTGGGACGCAGCGCCCTTCACGGCACTGGAGGCAGAGGTGTGGTGTGAGTCGTGAGGGCCCGTTTTATAAGGTAATCCTCTTTGTTTTGAGCTGATGGTGTTTCCATGAGGATTCCATGCACTCACGTGTCTGAAATGCTGAGTGTGCTGCCGTGGGCTTCCTAAGTGTTCTTCGTTCATCACCATCGTTGTTACTAATGATCATTTCCCTGGTCGCTGCAGACACTGGTGGCATCTTCCTGTAGTCACGTCCAGCATCCGCTTACCTGCGAGGTGGGCAAGTGGCTCGTTTCTGTGACGGGACGGACGTTCATTTCCCGCCAGGCGTCTGCACGTTGTGCTGCAGACAGGAACAGGTCTCGGCAAAGATGCGAAAGATAGAGACCGCGTTAAAAAAACGCATTTACGGGCCGTGAAACGTGTTGACACAGAAACAGGCCTGCCTCTCGGATGCTGGAAACGCACAGCGACGACACTGAGGCTTTGGCGGCCGCTTCTCCGGTGCCGCTGGGGGCTCGGCGCCTTTCCCTGTGCTGCTGTGGCTGCTGCCGAAGCCTGGAGTGGCGGGTGCCATACAGGTGTGACGGTTCAGGCCTGGCAGGTGGCGTGGGGCCTGCTGGGCGTGGGGCGTGTGTGCTGGGGGGTCTTCCCTGGCTTGGCCCCAGAGGCAGCGAGGCTGCTGGGTGAGGTGCCTCACCTCCACTGGGCACTGTGGAGTCAGTCATGGGCAAGACGAATCCTGGAGACCGTCCTGTCCTGTGTGACCCGAAGATGGAGGTCCAGAGAGAGTGGGTACGTGTCCCAGGCGCACTGGGTGTGGGTGTCCTGGGGCAGCCGGAACTGGAGACCACAAACGGGGTGGTTCAGAACAGCAGAAATCTGTTCCCGCCTGGCTGTGGAGACAGTAGTCTGAGGTCAAGGTGTCGAGGGCATTCTCCCTCCTGAGGCTCCAGGGAGGGTCCTTCCCGCCTCCTCCAGCTTCCGGGAGGGGGCTCCACGTACCCCTGGGCTTGTGGCCATGTCCTTCCTGTCTCTGCTTCCATCATCATGTGGCTTCTGTTCTGCGTCTGCCTCTCTTTCTCTGTCTCTTACAAGATGCCTGTCACTGGGTTTAGGGCTACTCTCATCCAGGATGAGCTCACCTCGGTTCCTTCAGTTCACATCTGCATAGACCCAGGCACGGGCTCCGGGGCAGGACACGGGCATGCCTTTTTGGGGCCACATTCAGACCATTTCTCCTTGTCATGACTCTTCCCTTCTCATGCTGTAACTGAGAGGGCAGCAGTTTTTCACAGAGTGTGAGTTTGGGTAATTTTTGCACGTCTTGGATGAGCCTGACTTCTTAATTTGTGTGGGAAGATTAATTGCATCATCAGGCTTTGCCAGGCGCCCGGACCATGACCTGGGCGGTCGTAACTGCCGTTTCTTGAGCAGCTACAGGTGCGGACACGGGCTGGTAGGGTTCATGGTGCCTTGGCCCCACCTCCGAGGGCAGGGTTTATCCTTTCCCCTGACGCATACTTAGGTCCCACCTCTGGAGGCTAGTGGGCAGGGGAGCTCAGAGCTCTGACTGACGGGACACAAACAGGGAGCTGGGCTCCGTGGGAACAGGGGTCTGAGGGCTCTGTGGGGCGTCCGAGAGGCCCGCTCTTGGGCAAGAGCCTTTGGGCACTGTTCCCGCAGGACCAGCAGGAAGACGCAGCCTCGGTGCCACCTGCCTCTCAGGGAGGAGGGGCTCTCACCTGGCCACGGAGAATGAGGCTCCTGTCTAGGCACAGGGGGCCAGAAAGGCATCACCGGAGCTGACAGCCGAGATGGACCTTGAGGAACCAGTGGGCCTAAGGCCTTACCTTTTGCCTTTGTCAGGTCACAGGAGGACGTGGTCTTCCTCCCTCTGGCTCTTCAGCATGCTGGCCGTTGGGGGAGAGTCGAGATGCTGTTCTGTGGGGGGACCTAACTGCTGGGGTGGCCCTGCCTGCTGGGCACCATGGCGCCTGCAGGTGGCTGTCCGTGCAGTCTCTCTCTGGGATGGGCTTCCTGGGGCTTCACGTGCTGCCTTCTTCTGGCTTCCCCAGGGTTTTAAGCGGCTCAAGGGCAGACCGCCTGTCTTTTACTTCTCTAAAAACGTTTAAAAAATTGAAGTATGGCGAAGCTACTGTGTTATATTCAATATTAGTTTCAGGTGTGCAACATAAGGATGAGATAACTCTGTTCAGCACTCAGCGCTCGTGATGATATGAAGGAGACTCTCAGTCTCCTTCACCTATCACCCCTCCCCCCCACTTCCCCTCTGGTGACCATCAATGAGTGAGGGCATACAGCGTTTGTCTTTCTTTGACTGATTTTTCTTAGAATATATTCTAGTTCAATCTATGTTGTTGCAAATGGCAAGATTTCATTCATTTTTATGGCTGAGTAATATTTCATTGTGTATATACACCACCTCTTCTTTATCTGGTCACCAAACTACGGACACTTGTTTGCTTTCCATATCTTGGTGGTTGTTGATAGTGCTGCCATCAACACTGGGGTGTGTATCTTGTGAATTAGTGTTTTTATTTTCTTTGGGTAAATACTAGTGGAATTATCGCATTAGCTTTTTGAGGCACCTCCACATTGTTTTCCAGAGCAGCTGCACCAGTTTGCATTCCCACCAGCAGTGCAAGAGGGTTCCTGTTTCTCCACATCCTCGCCAACATCTGCTTGTTCAGTTGTTAAATTATAGCCACTCTGACCGGTGTGAGGTGGTATCTCCTGGTGGTTTTGATTTGTATTTTCCTGATGATGAGTGATGTTGAGCATCTTTTCGTGTGTCTGTTGGCCATCTGGATGTCTTCTTTGGAAAAATGTTTATTCAGGTCATCTGCCCATGTTTAATTGGATTATTTGGGGTGGTTTTTGGTGTTGAGTTGTAGAAGTTCTTTACAGATTTTGGATATTAACCCCTTGTTGGATGTGTCATTTGTGAGTGTCTTATCCTGCTCAGTAGGTTGCCTCGTCATTTTATTGAGGGTTTCCTTCTCCAGTAAGTTTTCAAGGTGCTGAGATCTGATTCCCATGCCTTGTATGCTCTGAGGTGGGACTCCAATGGACCTCTGATTGCCCTTTTTCCTTCCCTTGAAAGTGAAGTTTCTGAATGTCCGCGAAGCCATAGACCATCAGCCCAGGAGGTGTCTCGTTGTTCTGTGCGCCTGATGGGCCCTGTGAGGCTCCCAGAAGAGGACGTCCCAAACCACTGCCTGAGCCTGGGTGCTGGCGGATGGTTCCTCTCAGGACCACTTCTCAGTGTGTGCACAGACACGAGCTGGAGTCTCCTCTTGTATGGGCGCTGACCCTGGTGTGGGACCCACCCTCACGACCTCATCTGACTCTGATCATTGCCTTAGAGGCTTTGCTCCAAATACAGCCACCTGGGGGTGGGGGTTTCAACCTGGGGATTTGGGGACACAAACATCCAGCCCACAGATGCGTGAAATGTGGCGCGGCCAGTGACCTTTCTGGCAACAGTGTCATGTGTTGCTCTGGCTGCTGACGTTTGTGCGGGACCCCTCCTGTCTCTGGCTGTCTAGCTCCCCCATCCTTCCTTTCTTGTCCCCTGGCTGGGTACCCAACCTTGCTGGAGACTCTTGAGGGTGGAGCTACCACGGAGGAGCCGGGGACCCAGCTGCCCACCCACTGGCACCCGGGTGGTTTCTCGGCTACTCAGGCACTGCTTTTGAGGATGTAGGTTGCAGCAAGAGTGTTATTTACTCCAGCATAAGAATGAGAGGAGTTTATTATGAAACAGCAGGTAAAGCCCGACAAATTAAGGGAAACGAATAGTGCACAGAGCGCCGCCTGCACAGCTGACGCTCCAGGCATCGTAGATCCGGGTGAGCTGACCTCTAACCCTGGTGCCCTCTAGGGGGTGTTCGGGCTCCAGGGCTCTGACAGGATGGGTCAGCAGCTCTGCACAGTTCTGTTGCCAGTGACGTGCACAGGTGGAAAGACAAACATAGCAGGACACAGGACAGACAGAGCCATGGCCGGTGGTAAGGACAGGCTGCTGGGGCAGCCACGAAGCAGTTCTGAGGGGTGCACACGTGCTCCCTCTGCCCCCGGCCTTGGCCGCCCCCTCCCCTCTGACCTGGGCACTCCCTGTTGGGACCTGGTTTTTTAAAAAACATCTCCTCTGCTACAATCTTTTGCCTTATTTTTGCATTTTCAGAGGTCCTTGGCATTTATGTGAAGGACATTTCTCTATGAACATTTTATAAACTTAAACGTAAAAAGAAAGGCCGAGATGTGTCTGACCCTCCTCACTTCGGGCGGTGGCAACCTAACTAAAGCACAGGGGAGGGTTTAGTGAACTGTTGAAAATTTACCTCTGCTACGTAACTGATGCTATTTCCTAAGACTGCCCATAAATCCTTGCTTGTGGTTTTGCCAGGGAGATGGAATATTTATGAACTGAACTATGTCCCTCGGTTTTCCTGGTTGTAAAAGTGGACAGGAGAGAAATCAGCACAGAAAGCATCGGTTGCGGGGACTCGAGTCGTCTCTGTACAGACCTGTGGGGTCTTTGAGAAGTTAAACGTGTGTGGGCTTCGGAAAAGCCCAGAGAAACCCGCCCTGGGGCGTCTCTGCCCTGCCTCCGCATCTTCCTGGAGGAAGCCTCCCCTCTCTGCGACCCCCCATCTCCTGCAACGCGGGCTATTTTAGGCGATTGGTTTTTAATTAAGTTGCACACATGATTACGGCTGTAGGTAGGTTTTCGTAGTTGCTTTTGTGTATGTAAATGATGCTGTGGTTGATTATGTGGGGCTACAAGCTAGATGGAAACTCAGAATTCAGTATGTCCTTACTGTCTAATTTAACACTAGGGATTATTTATGTTTTAATCACTTGGGATTTAATGTATACAGTCAACTTTGGTTACCACAAACCCAACTAATCAGATCACAAAATAATTCGATTTTCTTCCCCACCTGGCACTTGGTTTATAGTAAAAGCAGCCAGAGTGCTTGCAAATAGCTCATGTCACTGATTATTTTTGTAGATTCAAATTCCAGGGTATGCCCGTGGGCCACTTGGACTTCATCCCATCCCTGTGGGACGGGCGAGTGCATGGGAACTAGTAGCACGCTGTTGAACTTACAGAGTATTCAGCGCATGGGTCAGGCTGTATTGTAGCATTTCTTTTTTTCTTTCTTTTTTAATTTTATTTTTTAAATTTACACCCAAGTTAGTTACATATAGTGCAACAATGATTTCAGGGGTAGATTCCTTAATGTACCTTACTCATTTAGCCCATCCCCCCTCCCACAACCCCTCCCATAACCCTCAGTTTGTTTTCTATATGAGTCTCTTCTGTTTTGTCCCCCTCGCTGTTTTTATATTATTTTTGCTTCCCTTCCCTTATGTTCATCTGTTCTGTGTCTTAATGTCCTCATGTGAGTGAAGTCATATGATGTTGTCTTTCTTTAATTTCACTTAGCATAATACCTTCTGGATCCATCCATGTAGTTGCAAATGGCAAGATTTCATTCTTTTTGATTGCTGAGTGATACTCCATTGTGTATGTGTGTGTGTGTATGTATGTGTGTGTATATATGTATGTGTATATATATATACCACGTCTTCTTTATCCATTCATCCATCGATGGACATTTGGGCTCTTTCCATACTTTGGCTATTGTTGATAGCACTGCTATAAACATGGGGATGCATGTGCCCCTTTGAAACAGCACACCTGTATCCTCTGGGTAAATAGCTAGTAGTGCAATTACTGGGTCGTAGGGTAGTTCTATTTTTAGTTTTTTGAGGAACCTCCATACTGTTTTCCAGAGTGGCTGTACCAGCTTGCATTCCCACCAACAATGCACAAGAGATCTTTCTCCGCATCCTTGCCAACATCTGTTGTTGCCTGAGTTATTAATGTTAGCCATTCTGACAGGTGTGAGGTGGTATCTCATTGTGGTTTTGATGTGTATTTCCCTGATGATGAGTGATGTTGAGCATTTTTTCATGTGTCTGTTAGCCATCTGGATGTCTTCTTTGGAGAAGTGTCTATTCATGTCTTTTGCCCATTTCTTCACTGGATTATTTGTTTTTGGGGTGTTGAGTTTAAGTTCTTTATCGATTTTGGATACTAATCTTTTATCTGATACGTCATTTGCAAATATCTTCTCCCATTCTGTTGGTTGCCTTTTAGTTTTGCTGATTGTTTCCTTTGCTGTGCAGAAGCTTTTTATTTTGATGAGGTCCCAGTAGTTCATTTTTGCTTTTGTTTCCCTGGCCTCTGGAGATGTGTTGAGTAAGAAGTTGCTGCAGCTAAGATCAAAGAGGTTTTTGCCTGCTTTCTTCTTCTCGAGGATTTTGATGGCTTCCTGTCTTACATTCAGGTCTTTCATCTATTTTGAGTTTATTTTTGTATATGGTATAAGAAAGTGGTCCAGGTTCATTCTTCTGCATGTCGCTGTCCAGTTTTCCATGCACCACTTGCTGAAGAGACTGTCTTTATTCCTTTGGATATTCTTTCCTGCTTTGTCAAAGGTTAGTTGGCCATACATTTGTGGGTCCATTTCTGGATTCTCTAGTCTGTTGCATTGATCTGAGTGTCTGTTTTTGTGCCACGTAGC
The DNA here is from genome assembly GCF_022079265.1 of Lynx rufus. Classification (NCBI taxonomy): domain Eukaryota; kingdom Metazoa; phylum Chordata; class Mammalia; order Carnivora; family Felidae; genus Lynx; species Lynx rufus. The sequence goes on from NW_025814889.1 coordinate 1,160,038, forward strand.
ATCACTTTCTACATTAACCCTAAGACTCGACAGCGAGCGCACAAACGCATCACTGTGAATCAGAGCAACCACGTGCTCACTTTCCCCAGGCCATGTCTAGGGCTCGGTGGGAGCTGCCTCAGTGCCTGCGTACCCGTCTCCTGTCTCTGTCCGCGTGAGCCTCACAGACCATGGGCAGTCAGCCTCCTCACCCTTCTCACAACAGAGCCCCTGGCCGAGCTCCTGTTATGGCCTCCACAGTGATTGTGACTTTTCCTCCAGACCCAGGAGCACCTAGAACCTATCCCCTCTTGTGGTACATCCTGGAAAAGTAGTTTTTCTTTCTCTTATGCACGTTATGTATATACATCGTGCTCTAGCCCTGTGCACGAGGGGTCTATGTTTTTACTGATTTTACAGGTAATAGCAATTATAGCTGGTATTATTTTGAGGTCGTTAGTTGTCAAACACTTTATAAAAGTGGTGAGTGTGCTATTACAATTAATCTTCAACAAATTGCCTCGTGGTTAAGGAGCTGTCGTATCTCTGTTTTTGTTAATGATCATGTGAGTTAGTTACAGTATAGACTGGTTATGATTCATGTCCTCCATGTGACTCACTGGGGGAGAGTGAGCCACCATGTGAACCAAGTAGTGTGGACAGCTCACTGGGGGAGAGTGAACCACCATGTGAATCAAGTGCAGTGTAGACAGATCATTGGCGGGGAGGTGGTGAACCACTGTGTGAATCAAGTGTAGCGTAGACAGCTCACTGGGGAGAGTGGAACACCTGCAGGAGAGAGAGGTCACCTGTGGTCAGCGGCTGGGGGGCAGACCCCTCGGGGACGGCTTTCTGAGGATGCAGATGGGCTGGGCCTGCAGGGTCATTTAAGCGAAGTTTCCGGGGTCATGAGCAGGACAGCCTGGGGAAGTCATGGCTGGAGAAGTTCAGAGGTGGGATGGTGCGTTTGCAGGGAGGGGATGAGCTGCTTAGACGGGTGGGGTGAAGGACCTGGGCGTGGTAGTGATGAGAGATCACACCCAGGTTCCAGGCCCAGGAGCTCCTGCGAGAACTCAGTGAATGTTCCCCGACTGCTTCCTGGGGCTCAGTGGGGCATACCCAGTGGGGACGCAGCGTGGGAAGAGCAGAGGGCCCCTGCATGGCTCTGGTCCCATCTTACGGCTGCAGAGACGGGCGCTTGAGACCGGACATGTGCACAGCTGGGCGCGACAGGTTGTGTGTGTCTGCCTTCTGGGTGGTGCTGTTGGGTCTCAGCATGTAGTGTCGGCCGCTCTTCTGGGGCCGGTTTCTCAAACCTCAGAAGACAACCTAAACCCAAGCGCATGCTGGACGTGCTCTGAGACCGTGAGCATGTGGTGATTCGCTCAGGCGGTGCCGAGACCCTCGCTGATGGTAGTCAGCTGGATCTCAGGCTAACCCTCCACCCTGGGGGGGCCTCAAGGGGCGCTGAGGGGGGGTGGCGGTCCCGGCACTCTCGGGCCCCCTCAGAGCGCTTGCTCAGGGTGGGGACAGCGGCCCCTCTGTTCCAAGGGGTAGAGGCTGGCAGAATTTGGGGACAGCTGGGCCCCCTTTGGGACATTTTTTGTGACAAGTGGGGAAGCCAGGAGGCCTTGCACGGGGGCAGGTGTCGAGAGGTCGGGGGGCTCTGGAACAGGTGAGCCTGTTGCCTCACCCACCCCGTCACCGAACCCACGGCCCTTGGGCTCATGCCGCTGTAGCCTGTCACTGCTCTTGCTTCCTCCAGCCCCGGGTGCAAGTCCTGCCCCTGAGATAGCCTGCACTCACAGGAGCTGGAGCCAGGCGCAGGTGCCCAAGCCTGCGGCCATCCAGGAGTAAGGGATAGGAGGGAGATGAGGGGGTCCTGCGGAGACCCTTCCGTGGTCTGTCTAGCCCAGTCCTTGGCTGGGAGGGAGGGGAAGGGGGTCCTGCAGAGACCCCTCCGTGGTCTGTCTAGCCCAGTCCTTGGCTGGGAGGGAGGGGAAGGGGGTCCTGCGGAGACCCCTCCGTGGTCTGTCTAGCCCAGTCCTTGGCTGGGAGGGAGGGGAAGGGGGTCCTGCAGAGACCCCTCCGTGGTCTGTCTAGCCCAGTCCTTGGCTGGGAGGGAGGGGAAGGGGGTCCTGCGGAGACCCCTCCGTGGTCTGTCTAGCTCAGTCCTTGGCTGGGAGGGAGGGGAAGGGGGTCCTGCGGAGACCCCTCCGTGGTCTGTCTAGCTCAGTCCTTGGCTGGGAGGGAGGGGAAGGGGGTCCTGCGGAGACCCCTCCGTGGTCTGTCTAGCCCAGTCCTTGGCTGGGAGGGAGGGGAAGGGGGTCCTGCAGAGACCCCTCCGTGGTCTGTCTAGCCCAGTCCTTGGCTGGGAGGGAGGGGAAGGGGGTCCTGCAGAGACCCCTCCGTGGTCTGTCTAGCTCAGTCCTTTGGTGGGAGCACACCCTTCAGACAACTTGGGGTGGGATGGTGGCCTTCCGGACACCCATCCCCTGCAGTGGCCAGGTGAGGTTCTGGTGTGCTCTGGGGTGGTACCAGGAGAGGCTGGCCCTGGGCACCTGGGAAGGGCCAGCTTTGCAATAGAAAAGCGTGCACAGAGAGGCTTTAAAGACCTAACACCTGGGAAAATAAACTGAAGTCATTTGCAACATAAATTCTTTGTTAAATATGAAAAAGAGACATCCAGCTATACTCATTATTGGTGGTTTAGCAGTTTAGAAAAAGCCTGCATAGGGGTCCCTTGGCAGTGGGAGGGGGTTAATGTGTCCTTCACGAGGCCTCCCTGCATACACCCGCTGGGGAAGGAGATGCCACCAAAAGCCTCTCCTCCTGGGAACGTTACAAAGCAATGCCCCCACCCCCGTTCTCTTATGGCAGGAGCACATGCGGGCAGTGGGGCTGGCGGGGGGTGGGGGGAATGTCTCCGGGCGGCAGCCCCGATGAGCCTACATCTGAGATGTGCAGCGTTGCTGGTGTTCACGCACAGATTGGCACAGGCTGGACGTTTGGAACAGAAATGATCAGAGGAGAGAGGATTTGGCTTCTGGTTAAATGATAGTGATAATCAGGTGCTTGTGTCCCAAAGGTTAAGTGGGGAAGCTGGCCCCACACTTAACGAGCTGTGTATCACTGCACGAAATGCCACGCTAGCTTCTGCCTGGGGTTGTGCCCGGTGCCTGTTGGCCCCAATTACCGTGGCAAATTACCAGCATTATTCAAATAGGAAAAATAAACTTTAAATAGGAACACTGAAAGACTCAAACTTTACTCATTTCCAACACTAATATTTTGAATGCCGTAAATAAATAAAGTGTGTTCAAATTTGCGATCGTAGGTCCTCAGGGTAAAATTGACATTTAGCCAAAGTGGTAAGGATATTAAAATCGATAGATTATGAAAGAAAAAGCCTTCAGTAAATATTTTCCTGTTGAAATCCTGTCTTTGGGTTTATAATGCTGAAATGTCGGAAAGGTTAGATTTGCATATAGGCGGGGCCAGGCAGGATCTGGGAGCACAGGCGACCCCATCCCTGTTATCCCCTCTATGGTGCTAGTTGTGGGCTCCCTCGGTGAATATGGGGAGTGCCCTGGGGGCGGGGGGGAGCCTGCCAGGAGGGGCCGTGGCTGCCCGTGCCCCCTTCTAGGACTGGGCAGCAGAAGGGTTCCTCCAGAAGGTGGACAGCCAGTGGACAGCCCGTCGTGGCCTAGAGAAATCCCACTAACTGGGAGATGAACTTCCACGGCTCCTCGTGTGTCCGTGGAAGAAGTGTCTTTCGGTCTCGGAATGATTCCTGTTTGCTGACGATGGCGATCAAGCCTCATTGATTTCAAAGTCTGACTACGTAATTCAAATTAACTGACTACTTAATTATTCTATATCTCAAATTATCTAGAGGCTAATACCAAATTTGAAGGAAGTCATGAAAGATGAACGAAATCCTTATTGTTACCCACATAGTGGAAAAAGCGTTAAAATTGGAATCAGAGGAATGGTGCAGGTAGCCTCTCTGAGGCACGGCTTCTGCATCTGTAAAAGAGGCATCAGGAATTAGCCCTGATGGTCCTGATTCTGACTCTCGGCATGCAGACCTGGCCTGTAGCATCACAGAGATGTTTCTGGATGATGCGCTTTCTTCTGGCGGGGGGGAAGACCTTTAGTATCTCGGGAAGCAGCGTTGCTCAGGTGACCGGGGGCCGGGTGTAATGGGAGGTAGAAAGGAAGGCTGGGAAGGCATTGCTTCGGGGTTAGGCCTCCGAACACAGGCCGCAGGGAGCTAGATGGTGGTCATCCTGGGTCAGGGAATGGCAGCACATTCCCCTGTATCTGGGGAACCACTGACTGCACCGCGATTGACAGGTGCCGGCACGAGGCTCCCGCAAGCCCTTTCTTTGTGCTCCCTGCTTGGGCACCTCAGCATCATGCGGCGTGGATCCCAAGGCTAGGAGGTACTGTGTCTTGGCAGATTGCATTTTCCAAAGCCGGCTGTGCCAACATTGCCCGTCCTGCCAGCTCCTCTTTCCATGGACCTCCGTGTGGCCGCTATGCAGTGGTTGGCCCTATGTCCTCTCCTTGGAGACTGTCCCAGCAGATAGAGCGAGGAGGGGATCGTGGCATGTGACTTTGGTTCCTGGGGTGCTCCCTCTTGGAACCCAGCCAGGAGGGACCCCGTGCAGAGGAGCCTTCGTCCTGGCCATGGGCCAGGCCGAGCTCTCAGACCACAGCCAGCACCAACCTGCAGCTCCCGGCCACGCCCTCTGGGGAGGGGTCCTTAGCGCCCAGCCAAACCGCCCAGCTTGAGCAGAGGGGCACCATCTCCCCCAAGCCCTGCCCAAACGGCAGGTGCATGAGCAGAATGAATGCCTGTGGGTTTCAGAGTGGTTTTGATGCCATAGTGATGAACGCAGATAGAGGTAGGGTGTTACGGACCATGTGTATGCAGATCATGAGGGGTTATTTGGCCCAGGACTTAAACATGGACTCTCTGATGTCATTCTGACCCAGATTCAAATCCTGCTGTTGCTACTTAACAGTGGCCTGACTCTGAACATTACGTAGGCCTTGATCTCCCCTTCTCTGAGATGGGGCTAGTGCCTACATCACACGATTCTTACCAGGTGCAGTGCGAGAGTGGGTGTGAGATGCTGGGTCCTGGGCCCGGTAGTGTACATGCAGTGTCTCACTCTGCTCTTGTCATTGTTGCCCGGACTCATGCAAACGCAAAGTTTCCTAGAAATACTCCTCGCTTATTTTGTTGGTCAGTGAGATTACAGTTTTCTCAGGACTCGGGCCGTTTGAGGGACACGTTCTGGCACCGTTAGGCAGGTGCATATGATGCTGAGCGTGTGTGTTGAGACAGAACTTCCCGAAACGCCTCCCGGAGTTGACTCCTCCCTGGGCCCGGGTTAACCCCGACCGTGCCGTTGCCCAACCTGGCGGATGCTCTTCCGGCGCCATGCGCCCTAAGGGAGCCTGGTTACCCGCTGAATAGTGGGGCGGCCTGAAAGCTGCACCTTGGACTGTACTCCACACCCCACGCACAGACACTGCCTCTTCTTGGATCCAAAGCCGGTCTCAGGGAGAAATCACGCACATGTCAACTGTTTGATATAGTCCCTATTCAGTGAACACATCGGTCAGTTTTGGGTGACTTAAACTATTTGCTTGATCTTTTATCAGCTTCCAGTGTGTTATTCTGTTTTCATATGGAGGACGGTGTTATGCCAACGGCGCATTTGGGCATTAAATATTGTCTGGAGTTACGTTGTCCTGCGGCGTGGGCTGCTTGTTTGCCCACCGTTCTCTGCTTCGGGTTCCGTCCTCTCTGATTTTGTCCTCAGGCCACATGATTTTGTGACTGTCAGCATGAATGATGCCTGAGGACGAGAGTTCTGTCCTATTCATCGTGGCGATCACCACACCGACACACGCACACGGTGCACCCCAATCACAGTGTGCATTTCCCTTGGGGGGGCCTCGTAGAGCACACCCGGCTTCTGAAGCACCCCCCAAGGCAAGCCAGAGTGGAACAGGATTGTCAGAGCCGCCACTGGGGAGAGCTCAGCTGTGTCCACAATGGCCCCGGAGAAACCACAGTGGAGACAGTGTCTCAGGCGTTTCCACTGTTATCTCATCTCTACACCTGTCCCTTGGGGAAAAGAACAAATCAAAATTTATTGAGCAGGACACTAATGAAATATAGAGACGAAGAAGACAAGGTCCTCTATATAAAAAAGCCCGTAATACAAAACAGGAAATACAGGAAGAACATCGTGGGATAGATGGTAGCCAACATTCCTCAAGGGTTTGCTGCATGTCAGGTGCTAAGTGCCCAGTGAGTCGTGTTTCCCTTGGTCTACGTTATTGTCCTAGGATACTATTATTACCCCACTTTACAGATGAGCAAGCTAAGGCTGGGTGAAGTCAGCCTCCTGGCCAGAGGCACATGGGGTCCTGAGTGCACACAGGTGTGGTCAGAGCCCCCGCCACAGACCCCCCGCCATGCTCCGTCGCTGTTCTGCCTCAAGAGAGGTGGACAGAGCAGGAAGGTGTGACTTAGACTCAGACCACACGAGCACATGAGCCTAATGAACCTAAACAGGCATAGAGGTGGAGGCAGGAGTGTGAAATTCTGCCTCTCACACAAATTTGGGTTTTATGACTATCTTAACTGTAGGAGTTTAGGGAACAGAGGACCCCTGGTCGTTGGGGAAGGAGGACTTCCCAGGGGTCAGGAGAGCACCCGGGGACATCTGTGGGTCCACAGGCCCCTTCCTGGATCCCCTGAATCAGAATTTCAGGCAGCAGAGCCCACACCAGCATTTTCTTTTTAAAAAAAATTTTTTTAATGTTTATTTATTTTTGAGACTGAGAGAGAGCATGAATGGGGGAGGGTCAGAAGAGAGGGAAACACAGAATCCGAAGCAGGCTCCAGGCTCTGAGCTGTCAGCACAGAGCCCGATGAGGGGCTTCAACTCACAAACCGTGAGGTCATGACCTGAGCTGAAGTCCGACGCTTAACCGACTGCGCCACCCAGGTGCCCCAAGACTTCTCCAGATGTCTTTTAAAAAATGTTTTTTAATGTTTTTATTTATTTTTGAGACAGAGACAGAGCGTGAGCAGGGGAGGGGCAGAGAGAGAGGGAGACACAGAATCTGAAGCAGGCTCCAGGCTCTGAGCTGTCAGCACAGAGCCTGACACGGGGCTCGAACTCACAGACCGTGAGATCATGAGCTGAGCCAAAGTCGGAAGCTCAACCGACTGAGCCACCCAGGTGCCCCCACATCGTCATTTTCTGATCAAATTCCTAATCCTCAGCACCGCAAGGTAACACGTGACCACCCGGCCTGTCTTTGGCGGGACCCCCTTCACCTGTGATGTTTCTTCTTTGTTTTTAAATTTTTTTTTTCAACGTTTATTTATTTTTGTGACAGAGAGAGACAGAGCATGAACGGGGGAGGGGCAGAGAGAGAGGGAGACACAGAATCGGAAACAGGCTCCAGGCTCCGAGCCATCAGCCCAGAGCCTGACGCGGGGCTCGAACTCACGGACCGCGAGATCGTGACCTGGCTGAAGTCGGACGCTTAACCGACTGCGCCACCCAGGCGCCCCTGTGATGTTTCTTCTTTGTGATTCCCATGCACTGACCCCACCTGCCATGTGGCTGTAACCCTCACTTCCCATGCTGCGTCCACTCCTGCAGGGCCCCTCACCTGCCAGCGTTGTGTAAATGTGGAGAGGGCCTGTGGGTCAGCAGTGGGGGCGGATGGCAGGGTTGGTGCAGACCAGGGAACTGTGACTGGCCAGCCAGCCACGCCCCCACACTTCCTGGGGTTGGGAACCAACCACCTTCCCCCGCAAGAGCAAAGACCTGGGCATGTGCCTTGGAACAGCAGTCTGACTTATCATCTTGTAGTCTCCAGTCTGGGTCCCCAGACAGCAGCCTGCTCCCTCTCACCCGCTGGCTCTGTGCCTGCCCAGCCCCCAGTTCTTTGGTCTTTGCAGGCCTCACCCCACTCATCGCCACTCAGTGCCCCCCACCAAATTCGTCCCCTCAAGGAAGACGGCAACCTGTATCCTTCCCTCTGCGTGTGTCGGGATCAACCAAACAAATCCAGGGGCACAACAGTAAGGTCCCCTGTCCCAAGGGGACAGGCTCTAGCTGCGGCTTATTTGCCGAACAAAAAAATTCTTTGCCAGTGGATAAGAAGATCCCTCTTATGTATGATGGGACAGATATGAATAGACAGGGCTGGGGGCTGGCCACTTCCGTAAATACAGTTTTACAGACACAAAGGCACTTTTAGTCATGTATTGTGGGCATTGTTAAATTCTACATGATTAGTTATAGTGAAGAAGCAGTCTAGGGAAAATGAATAAAATAGTGTTTTTAAAATAAAGGATCTACATAAAGTAAAAGGTGGGGGACATTTATATGGATGGCTCATGCTACGTTGATGACAAAAGTGTAATAACCTCAGGGACCAGCCTTCTTTTTTCCCTATGGCTGACTGATTGCACTCCCTGCGTTCTGCTGTTTCTTTTGTGAATTTGCTCTCTGGCTCCTGTGCACCTTCAGTGGAGAGCAGCTGGAGGGCCACGGGGGCTCAGTGGTCGGGGGGCAGGTGAAGGCTCCCCTCCTGACAGGCGGGAGGAGAATGGTGCCAGCACCACGGCTCACCTGGGGCGGTTCCTGGGGACCAGGTGCGGTGGGACGAATGCTTTGTGGATGGGCAGCCAAGACTGAGCGTGTCAAGCTGACTCAGCCAGTCAGTGTTAGGATTAGAATCTCACGCACGTGTTTGAATTCTGGCTCCAGTATCTGGGCTCTTGGCCACAGTATACCCTTCCACAACCTTTTTACTAAGGATTTCAGAAAAGCCTACGATGAGAGACCACATGTTTGTTACCTTAATAATTGAGAGCTGATGGTTATGTGCACAGATACCTATGCACCTACCTATTGGCTAAGTAAATTTGTAGCTACTCACAATTACCTAAATTGTTACATAGCCATAAATCTGTTTATACTTATTAACAGTGGTTACTACTTTAACAATCACCTTCAAATTAAAATAAAAAATATGTAGAAAATAAACTAAAATTGCATTGGAAAAATGTAATATTTCTGTTTTTCTTAAGCTTGTGATTTCTGATGTACTCAGGAAGATATTTTGCATCTGGGTTTAATTAGAATCTTTAAAATGTCATTAGTGTGCTAATAAGAGGGTGCCAACAGATGAAGTCCTCTGTTTGGGGTTGATTCATAGTTGTTTGAGTTCATTAGGATTTAAAAAGACATGTACAAGGAAAGCCATCCCAGTGCATCAAGAGAGAAAGATGCATGTAGAAAAAGTAGTTGTTCCATAAAGGAACAACTTTATTTACTTTCCCAGCTTTTGTTAAGTTCAAGAAGAGTTTTATAATTATTGCCTAAATAATAAAGAATGCTAACACCTGTTTTGCAATATCCCCATTGACATCAGTGTCATGTTCACTTATGAATGCCATAAAGGACAAACTCCAAATGCCTCTGTCTTGTGACTTTGCCGCCCACCCTCCCGCTCCCCACAGTGTTCTTTCTTTACCCTGAAAATAGGTTCTGGAGAGGAGAAATGAAGTAGATGAAAATCACTAAATAATTTCAAATAGTGCATCTGAAGCACTAAAGCCAGGGCTTAGCCATCATCGTGCATTTCCTCAAGCTCACAGAGATACTTGAGACCAGAGAGACACATATATCCCAGCCCTTTTTACTAGACATAACAAATAGGATAGAGATGGCCCAGAAAATGCCTATTCTTTCAGCTGAACCTCCACGGACAAGAAAGGCATTGCCTCCATGCCCTGGTCTCAGTGCTGCTGTGTGCACACCTGTGACCTGGACTTCATGTTGTCACACTCCCTGGAACCAGTGCCAAATCTGGCACCACTGTGCATGCCAGCCGGCTGGCACCCTTGCACTCATTGGCCAGTGAAGGCCTTTCCTGCTGAAGTGAGCCCTTAAGCTCTGGAAGAAGTGACTGTTCCTTCAAATGTATAGACACCAAATCAAGGCTACATGGAACACAAAACATTTCTAGTAACCAACCCTAAAGGAATGGAGACCCATGAATTTCCTGACGAAGAATTCAAAATAATGGTTTAAAAGAAGCTCACTGAGCTACAAGGAACAAGATAGACAACTTGATGCAATCAGGAAAACAATACATGAACAAAATGATGGGTTTAACAAAGAGATAGAAATAATAAAATAGAGCCAAGGGGCACCTGGGTGGCTCAGTCGGTTCAGGATCTGACTTTGGCTCAGGTAATTATCTCATGGTTCATGGGTTTGAGCCCCGTATCGGGCTTTGTGCTGACAGCTCAGAGCCTGGAGCCTACTTCAGATTCTGTGTCTCCCTCTCTCTCTGCTCGTCCCCTACTCACGGTCTGTCTCTGTCTCTCAAAAATGAATAAATATTAAAAAAAAAAAGACTTTCTGGAACTGAAGAATACAGTGATAGTAATGAAAAAAAAAATGTAACAGAGAGCTTCAATGACAGACTTGATCAAGCAGAGGAAAGTGCCTGTGAATTCAAAGACAAGGCATTTGAAATTACCAAGAGGAGAAAAAAGAATAAAAAAGAGTGAAAAAAGCCTATGAGATTTATAGGATGCCCTCAAAGGAGCAAAATATGCATTCTTGAGAGTCCATAAGGAGCAGAGAAAGAAAAAAGAGGCAGAAAGCATATTTAAAGAAATAATGACAAAAAAATACCCCAAATCTAGGGAAGGAAATAGACAGATGGATTCAAGAAACCCAAGGATTTCAAATAAGTTAAACATAAAGAGGTCTACATGGAGATACATTGTAATTATATTGTAGAAATCAAAGGCAAAAAGAATTTTGAAAGCAGCAAGGGGAAAGTGACTCGTCACATACAAGGGAACACCTGCAAGATTACTGGTAAACTTCTCAGCAGAAACCTCATAGACCAGAAGAGAGTGGGTGACATATTCAAAGTACTGAAAAAAATAAGACCAACAAAGTACTAAACCTGGCAAACTACCCTTTAAAAATGAAGAAGAGGGGTGCCTGGGTGGCTCACTCAGTTGAGTGTCTGACTTCCTCTCAGATCATGATCTCACAATTTGTGAGTTCGAGCCCCGCGTTGGGCTCTGTGCTGACAGCTCAGAGCCTGGAGCCTGCTTTGGATTCTGTGTCTCCCTCTCTCTGCCCCCCTCCCCCCCACTCACACTCTGTCTCTGTCTCTCAAAAATGAATAAATGTAAAAAAAAAAAAAGAGATAAAGACTTTCCCAAATAAAAATTGAGGCAGTTTATCACCTTGTTTCTTGCCTTGCAAGAAATACTGGAGAGAGTTTTTCGAACAAAAACAGATGCACTCCAAACAGCAACATGAAAACATGTGGAGGCATATATTTCACTCCTGAAGGTGAACTGGGTAGACCCACCAAAGACAGAATATGCGACACTGTAATGGTGGTGAGTGATTTTGTATGCGACTAAAGTAAAATTGTTACCAATTGTTTACAGCTATAAATATATTTTATGCGTGCCTTGCAGCAACCACAGAAAAACTATAATAGAGGTACAAGAGAAAAGGAAAAGAATCAATGCACATCACTGCCAAAAATGCAAGTAACAAAGGAAGATAGCAAGAGAGCAACAAAGTGATAAAAAACTATAAGCCCAGTAGAAAACAAGGAACAAAGTGGCAATAGGAAGTCCCCTCCTCCCCATAATTACTCCGAAGGTCAAATGGATTAAACTCCCCAAACAAAAGGCCCAGTGTGGCTGAAACAAACGCACAAGATGCAGTGATGTGCTGCCTAAAGAGACTCCCTTACGGGTAAGGACACACAGGCTGAGAGAGAAGGGGTGGAAGATACTTCGTTCAAGTGGCCACCGGGGAACAGAGAGGGAGCTATACTGCTTTCAGACAAAATAGTAAACTACGAACGCCGTGGCAAGAGACAAAGAGGGTCATTATACGACGAGGAGGGAGTCAATTCAACAGAAGGGCTTAAGGGTTATAAACATCTGTGTACCCAACATCAGAGACTTAAATATACAAAGCAAATTTTGACAGACCTGAGGGGGAGAGCAACATCAATGCAGGGATAGTAGGAGACTGTTACATAGTTCTCCAGTGCCATGTTGCAACTACCACTACGTTATCATATAATACTGTTCAATAAGAGGGATTGTCCATGAAGCTACAATTACTGCTGTGTTATATAATACTGTTCAATAAGAAGAGACTATTACATGATGCTGCAACTACTACTCTATCATCACATAATACTGTTAAATAATAGGAGACTATTATTTTCAACAGTGGACAGAGCACCCATGTAGAAAATCAATAAAGAAACGGGTGATTTGAACAAAAGTATAGGCCAAGTGCATTCTAACAGGCATGTACAGAACTTTCCATCTCCAAGCAGAAGAATGCACATCCTTCTCAGGCACGCAGTGAACATCCTCTAAGATAAATCACAGATTAAGTCACTTGGCAAGTCTTAACAAATTTAAGAATCTAGAAATCATTCCAAGCCTCTTTTCCAACCGCAGTGGAATAAAACTAGAATTTTTTTTTTTAAAGAGAGAAAATTCACAAATAAATGGGAACTGAATAACATCGTCTTGAATAACTATTGGTTCAAAGAGGAAATGAAAATGGAATTTAAAAAGTGTTTCAAGGGGCACCTGGGTGGCTCAGTAGATTGAACACCTGATTCTTGATTTCAGCTTAGGTCATGACCCTAGAGTGGTGGGATTGTGCCCTGTGTTCGGCTCTGCACTGAGCGTGGTGCCTGCTTGGGATTCTCTCTCTCTCTGCTCCTCCCCCTGTTCTCTCTCTCTCTCTGTTCTCTAATATAAAAAAATAATGGCAAATTAAAAAATATTTTGAGTCAAATGAAAACAAAAGCACAGCATACTAAAACTTAGGGGATTCAGCAAAACCTGAACTAAGAGGGAAGTTTATAGCAATAAATGCCAACATTGAAAAAGAAGTAAGATCTCAACTATGGAACCTAACTGTGCACCCCATCTAGGAAAAGAAGAGCAAACTAAGCCCAAAGCTATGAGGAGGAAGGGAATAATAAAGAGGAGAGCAGAAATAGAGAATAGAAAACGATGGAAAAAAGTCAACAAATCTTTGAAATTTGTTTTGGGTTTTTGAAAAAGATATACCAAACTGACCAACCCTCAGCTAGGTTAACTGAGAAAAAAAGCCTCAAATGAATTAACTTAGAATGAAAGAGGAGACATTACAACATGAAAATGGTCATGAGAGGTGTGATGAACAATTATACGCCAACAATTGGATAACACTGAAGAAATGGATAAATTCCCAGAAACCTATGACCTACCAAAACTGAATGAAGAAGAAATTGAATGCCTGGAAAGACCAAATAACAATATATATCGTTGTTCTAACAAATACAGAGATTGAATCAGCAAGAAAAACATCTCTCGACTAGATTTCAATTTTTAAAAAGTTAAAAATCTCTCAACAAAGAAAAGCTCAGGACCAGATGGCCTCACTGGTGATTTCTACTAAACATTCCAAGAAGAATCAATACCAATTATTTTAACACTCTTCCAACAGATAGAATAGGAGAGAACACTTGCACCTAATTTTATGAGGCCAAGTCACCCTAACGCCAAAGTCAGACACAGACACCATGAGAGGAGAAAGCGACAGGCCAATATCCCTGAGCACAGGTGCAAAAATCCTCCATAAATACTGGCAAACCCAATTCAACAGCACGTTAAGAGTGATGGTGACCACGCAGGGTTCATCCCTGGGATGTGAGGACAATTCACCCTAATTGATGATGTGCTAGAGGCCCCAGCCAGAGCAGATACACGAGAGAAAGAGGCAAAAGGCATTCACATTGAAAGGAAGAGGTAAAGTGATCTGTTTGCAGTTGACATAATTATATGTGTAGAAAACCTGAAGGCTTCCCAGCAGTCTCTTTTACTTCGGTGGTTTGTTCACATGTCTGATGGTCCCACTGGGGTGAAGGCTTCTGGGTTCATCTCTGGATTCCTGGACTAAGCAAGGGGCTTGCCAGGCCGTGGGACGTGACAAATATTTGGAAAAGTCAGCGTCACAAATGGAGTGGTGGACACAGTCTGCTTCGGCTGGGTAGTGTTTCAAATATGAAAGCAAGATGCCCCTTTGGGTGGACGCCCTCCTGTCGGGCTCTCCTGCCTCTCCAGATGGCACTGGTCAGCCTCTGCAGCCAGCAGGCCTCTGTGCACCCTCTGCAGAGGAGGGGACCCCCAGGGGTGTCTTCACGTCTGCGGACTTCCTCTGAGGCTCCAGTGGTCACTGCTGCTCAGGAAGGAGCCTTGTGCAGCTGCAGGGGTTCGGGGCTTACAGGGATGGACCGTGCTTGTATCAGGCATGTGTCAGGCCTGTCTGATGCCCCCACGACCTCTCCTGTGGCAGTGACCTTAAGGCCATCAGCCCGCCTGTGTCCGGACAAGCTTCAGGGACCAGTGGCTGCTGTGCAGGCCGGCAGATGGGTGTCCTCTCCCCTGGGGGGCTGGTGGGCCGGCAGGCGCTCGGGCCAGAGACACGGTGGAGGAGACAGAATGTGACCAAAAATTCCCACTAAGGGCCTTTTATCTGCGATAAAGAGAAGTTGTGTTTTCTGTCAGACGTGGCATTTCACGTTCCCTGGCTTCCTCACACGCATTAATGAATAAATATTTGTCTCCATGAAATGTTTAGGGGGAAATAGAAAACATTACATAAATTACTTTTTCAGGATCAATAGCCATCACTTTGTGAAGCCTGTTTATCCCAATTAGACAAAATGCTTTTGATCTGAGGCCAAGCTCTGGCCCTTCTCTGTGGAGGCATTTTCTTCCCAAATCATAACACACTTAGAAACTCAGTAGGTTTTTTGTTTTTGTTTTTCCTGGTACAGTCAGTGGGTGTTCTGTTCATCCCACATCGTGCCCGAATCAAAGATGGCTCGTATCGGCCTCCTGCCCTGTCGTGAGGAAGCCTTGCTGGGTCCCGTAACGGTGCTGAGGGTGACACATGGTCCCCTAACATGGACGTCGTGTTCCTAGGACGGGGCCACAGGTCCTCTGTCCGCGGCTCACTTGGAGGACGTCTGCGGCCCCGAGCAGAGGTGGGAGCAAGCAGCTGTGGCCTGTTCTCTGAATAAGGGTCCTGTTAATGGGATGCTCTCACCCTGGCTTTTCCTCAGTGGCTCGCGGGGAGAAAAACCCAAAGCTGGGTGGTAGCAAATATGTTGCTAAGATACCGACGTTCTGTGACTGCAAAGTTGAACCTTTTTGGAAAAGTCTGTCACGGCCAGAGAATGAGAGAAAGAAGGGGAGAGATTTCAAAGCAGTTTTCCTTTTCATGAGGCCTGTTTCATTCTCTTCCGTCGCTGTCTTTCTTCTCCTGTGCATTCAAAAAGCCGCTAATAGGTTTTGGAAAGCAAGTCTTGTTTTTGTTGTGAGCCTCTCGGATTTCCCTTTTGCATTTTAAGGGCACTGGCTGGGAAGGCTTGGACTCACCAGACAAACTACTATGCCAGTGGAAGTCTGTCCAGTTTCTGATAACACCAGAACTAATTTATTTTTTGTTTATACTCCACTACCTTTGACAAAGCTTCCTCTGGAGATGTATATCTTCATTCTCAGCTCTTCTGGTTTGTCATCTTTTTTTTTTTTTTTTTTGGCTTTGTTTTGCAACTGACAAGGGGAAAAAAAATCTGACATCAACCTTGGAAGATGGTAATGCATTCAAGATTTTTTTTTTTCCTTTCAGATCTGATAAAAATCTTGCCTAAAACCATGTCCAACCTTTTCAGCAGGAAGTCCAGATGGCTTTGCAGCCTGTATAACAGACTTTACTCACTGATGCTTTGCAGAGTGTCGGCAGGGCAATGTGTTTCCCGAAACAGAAATGCAAAACAAAAGACGGCAGTTGGCTGTGTCTCGGGGCAGGTCTGGGGGCACGGATGTGGGGGGCACGTGGGGGGCGGAGGGGAGTGCAAACAGAGGAGAAGTCTTAGAGCTCTCTCAAAAGGCAATCTTGAGAATGAGAATTCCATCCATGGGAGCCTGGGGGGTTGGGGGGGGACATGGCTGAAAATCAGCTGCATGTGGGGCAAAAATGGATTTTTCTCGACGGGGAAGAATGTAACTTCCCTACTGTTGAAGATGAGCTGTTGCTGATGTGATCAGTGAGGTGTGTTTGCCCATCTCTTTCAGCCGAAGGGTTCCTGCAGTGTCTGCTGTGGGCGATTTCCTCTTTGGTGTCCACTGGAGACTTACCATCAGCAGTGTGTGCATGAAGTGAGGCCGGGAAGACTCGCGCCGGCAGTGGGCGCAGGCAGGAGTGACGTCTTTGGTCACTTATTTTTACTCGCTGTCAGAATGAGCCATCATCATTCCTAGTTATGCCTTCGCTAGCCACAGCTAGCGCATTCCGGGAGGATGAGATCATTTGCAAACATAGCTGATGAGGTCTTTGGCTTTCTGGGGAGCTGAGTGTGTAGGACTGACATCCTATTTTCCAGCTGGAGGAGCGGAGGCTCCGGTGGCGACGACTTCAAGCTCCTTTCGTTAGCAGCCAGGCCCAGGGACAGACGGTTTTCCTCCGACTTCCCCCAGGCCGCCTCCCTGCGCCTGCACACTGCTGTCTCACTCCCCCATCCAGCCACATGCCCAGTGGATACAGCTCTCCGCCCCTTCTCTCTCTCGCTCCCGATTCCGGAGCTTGGTTGGGCTCATTATGATGCCTGGGATGGGATAGCAGCCACCCGCGTCCTTCCCCAGCCGCCTCTGCCTCCGCCAGGCAGCCATCCCTAATTGGCCCGACCCAGCTCTGACCCACCTGTGCACCATGGCGTGACGTGGTGGTTCTCAGCCCTGTGTGCGTGTTATATTCTCCTGGGGAGATTGAAAACATTCCAGTGCCAAGGCCCCAGCCTACACCAATTATAATAGAGCGCCTGGGGGTGAGGCCAGGACTTATGTGCCTTTAAAAGCAGATTCCAGCATGCAGAGAGAAAGTCACTGCATAGAGGTAAATGGCTGACGTTGGTTTCTAGTGAAAACACTTGAATGTCTTCGTCAGGTGTGGTGCCACGTTTCGGCTACTTCAACTTTGGTGTGCTCGGAAGGCCAGCACACCATCTTTCTGTCTGGGATCACGTGATGGGCCCATCGGCGGAGGCGTGAGTGTGACCTGGGAGGGAGGAAAGTCACAGGAGTGACAACCCCAGGAATGACCTTCCTGTGTGTACAGGTCCTGATAAGGACCTGACGAGTTGGGTGCAGGGAGATATGTGTCCCAGGTATTTGGACACCCGTCGGAATGTGTTCAAATGAATCGATGCGAACTTTTTGGCTTTGTAAAGCTGTTTTGGGAAACACTACGGCACAGTAGCACAGTTTCTTGAGAAAAGCTGGAGACAGTATGCGAGATGTCTGATCCAGCTTAGGAGACAGGAGAGCACGGGGAGCAGACGGACGTCTGAAAGGCTGAGCTGCTGTGCGACTTTGTTTCTTCATCTGCTAAATGTACCAACGTTATCAGTCTTGTCGCTAAGATTTGGTTTGTTTGTAGATCGGAAATAGCAGAGGATGGTCGTTAAGAATTTTTTACTTTCAGTATTATCTGAATCTGAAATACAGAATAATGATAAATATTGTTTTCTTTCGTTTGTTATCTCAGAGTATTCTTCAGAGAAATAATCTGTAGGACGTCTGATATGGGAACCATACAGCTTCCTTAAAAGTCTGTGAACTGAGACGTTAGTAGCAAAATGGCTTCATATGTGGTGTATTAGTTAAGTGCTTTCTGGGTGACCGATAGTTCCCAAACTCAGTAGGAAGCCTCGGCTGTTTGCTCAGCGTCTGGAGTCTGGCTGGGGTGAGTGACCTTTCTGGGCTTCCCAGTGGCGAATGTCTGGCCCTGGCCAGGTGAGGGGCTCCTGAGACGAGCTCCCATCACTGTGGGGCCAGAGGGGCAAGCGCGGTCCAGGTGCTGGGGCAGGACGGGCCCCTGAGCACCTGCTGGTCCCTCCAGACCCGCAGCGCTGGGGTGGGGGACAGCACCCTTTCCAGGGCCGGGAGGAGAGAGCGAGTATGAGCTCACCTGCCCATGCAGTCTGCGTCCCTGGCTTGGTGTAGGGTGTGAAGCACCGTGGAGGCTCTGGAAAGGTTGGGCTGCGCCCTGGGCCCGAGGGGCTGGTCTGCTTTGTGACACATGCTCCTTGAATTGCAGGGCCCTTGGCAGAGGTGGGGTGGGGGGAGGGGGTGTGCCCTGGAAGGCGGGTCTGGACGGTGCCTTTCCAGCAGCTCTCGCCAGGTGAGATCTGGTGTCCAGAAGGACTGACAGACAGACGGGGCGGGGGGTGCTCTGGAGGTCAGAGGGTGGGGAAGGGTGGGTGGCCGCGAGGTCATGAGGTCATGACTGCTGTCGCGGTGGGGGGGGGGGTCTCAGGGCTTTCTGCCCTTAGGTCTGTGACTTAGGAGCACCAAGCACCCCACCCCACCCCCACGCAATGGGTGGGGGGTGGGGCCACACACCTGTGCTCCCAGTGAGGCAGGGAGGGGGTGGTTCCCGTGCGGGCGCGGGGCCTCCCCGCCCCGGGGATACCCACGCAGCCAGACGGCGGATCCGAGTTTTGCAAGCCTGCCCCCCCTTCCCCCGCCTCCCAGGTCTGTGGCCACAGCGTGTGGCCTCCCAGATGACCCGGTTCCCCAGTTCCGACCAGATTCTGGTCTCTCTGTCCTTCAGTGCTGCCAACCTTTCCTTCATCCCTGAACCAGCCAGTGGGGCCACCTCCTCCTTCTTGGGGAAGGACCTCACCCCTTCCCTGAGGAGAACCAGACATGGCCCCTCACCATCCAGTCCTTCACCTCCATGCCCCAGCCAGCACCCTCCTCCCTGGGCCTCCGGATTTTGCGCTTCGCCCTCCTGCCCCCTGCCCCCGCCCCCTGCCCCCCTGCTCTTGCCTCCTGCCCTCCTGCCCTCCTGCCCTACTGCTCCAGTCTTCCTACCACCCCCCCCCCGTCCCCCGTCCCCCTGCCCTCCAGACCCTGCCGTTTTGACCTCCTGTCCTCCTTCTCCCCCACCCCCGCCCTTCCTAATTCCAGTCTCTCCACACTTTTGTTTGCTTGTGTATCAGTCAGACTGGGTTGAATAGTGTTCCACCAGATTATATCCACTTGGAACCTCGGGATGTGTGCTCAGGTGGAAATAGTTAGATGTAATCAGTTAGGATCTGGAGATCGGGGTTTAGAGTCGCTGGGAACCTGGTCCCTGGCTGCTTATTGCTTCACTGTCACCTGAAATTTGTTAGTGCCAAAGCCTACCAGTGCCAGACTCAAATTTGTGCACACTCAGCAAGTTAAAACTAATGTGAACGAGCAGGTTTTTAGCCATTGAGAGATTGCCTACTTTTCAGACTGCACAGAACCTGACAGCTGTTACCCATAGATAAGACAGGTCCCAAGATGCGGTGGTCCTTGGCGTTCTCTGATCCAGAGCCCCCTCACCAGACTGCCGAGTCACCTCACCTAGACACGTAACCCTCTCTGAGCACCCAGGCCCTCCTGGCCACCCCAGGACAGGCTGGTGCTATGAGGGATGCCCTGGCCTGCAAACCTGTCACGGTGTTGTCTTGTCTGAATAACCTCACGTGAGCTGCCTCCGCTGTGTGGCCATGGCTCCTTCCTGGATCTGCCCCGAGATGCCTGGACCCTTCACAGGCACAGACAGAGGCGGGTCCTGGGGTGGCCGGTCTGGCTCCCAGAAGCTGGAGGGAGGAAGGAGCCTCAGCCCAGGCGGCGCCTTGGTCTCCATTCTGCTGTTGAGTTTTGGCAACAGGGGAACACAGTTCTGTGGTTCTCAGCTGTTCGTATGTGGTGATTCATCACGCAGCCCAGGGATACCCACACACACGACCTTGCTCTCCACCCGTGCTGGGTCTCTGAT
Source organism: Lynx rufus (assembly GCF_022079265.1). Taxonomy (NCBI): domain Eukaryota; kingdom Metazoa; phylum Chordata; class Mammalia; order Carnivora; family Felidae; genus Lynx; species Lynx rufus. The sequence goes on from NW_025814889.1 coordinate 1,180,011, forward strand.
GTGCCCAGAGTCGTGGGGCTGGCGGCTGGCACGTTTTCACTGTATTTATAAGCACAAACAGGCCCCTGTTAGCAGGAAGCCGGGCACCTGTCCTGGGCCACAGAGCCTTGGCGGTGAGGCTGACTTGTCTCCCTCACACCAGAGACTGCCCCAAACGGAGCATCCATGCCTTGATTCCTTTAGCAGATGTGCACTGAGTGCCCCGTGCGTGCCCTGCACTGTGCTGTGTGTCAGAAGAGACCCCTGTCCTTTCTGGACAGTAACACGTGTACAAAACACATCGACCTTGAGGGAGCCTGGAGGGGAGGTGGCCAGCCGACCACAGGGCAGCTGAACAGAGATACAGAAGGCTATGCTGGAAGAAACAGGACACACGTGACAGGCATGGAGGAGAAAACCGCGTCCGGCATCCCAGGGCCACACGGCCTCTCCTGTCAATGCTGTTATTTACTCAGTGATGGATGGCCACCCTCCTCAGCCACTCCGCCAAGCCAAGCGGAAGAGTGCTGTCACGTGTGCTCCGTGTTCAGAAGGGAAGGCAGGAGCTGCCCGGCGGGACATAACAATTCGGGGGTCGGGGAAGGACCCTGAGACCAGCAGGCAGGTAAGCAGAAACCCGACAGAGATCAAGAGTCGCTATGTAAACAGTGGGGTGGGAATGGCCTCACACACGGAGGCTCGGGTGTCTGGGTTACTGGGGGGCCGGGGGTGGCCACGCACCGTGGATACTCCCGTTTTCCTTCCTGCCACCCCTTCCCTCTTGTCCAAGGGTGGTCCTTTCCCTGCTGTGGTGACACTTCCCGCAGAGCACAGGTGTCAGAAAATTTGCGAGACTTGCGGACCTACCGTGTGCCATCACCTCCATTTAAAACCGCCGACTCCGGTGGGCGCTCGCCCCGGTCCCGGGAAGCGCTGCTGCTGGGAAAGCCCGCGTCTCTCCTCTCTCCTTAAGAGCGAGGACCGGGGAGTGCTTCTTCCCGCCCCTGGTTCCCGCAGCCACTTAGCAGGTCAGCAGATTTATGGACTCCGTGCCCGGGTTTTAAAGATACAAGATAAAAGCGTAGAGCTATTTATTTGACTGCATTAAAAATCTCCTACAGGAGCCACTTAACTTTTGAATGTTGGTAGATGTGAGCGGTAGCGGCCAGGCCGGACTTGTTGGCTCTGGCTACCGCCAATAGAGGGTGACAGCAGTTTTCTGTATGGGATTAGCTGAAATCGAACACATTGACTTCAGAATCTAAACCGGTGATACAAAGAAGGCTTGTATATGTTATTAAAAACAAAAGCTGTGGGATTTTATATAGAATATGCACATCTACCGTAAATCTCCCGGAAAGCCAACCTGATGCAGACACGCGGGACCTTCTCCGTGTCTCTGTCTCTGATAGTCTATCCCTCTCCCAGGGTCCATCACTCTGGCTGATGAAACACTGGGGTGAATAATGAGAACCCCGAGGGGGTCATGCAAGGCCACCTAAGGAACCATTACAGAATTCCTGGCAGTTTATTTCCTGTCATGGATGTTTGCACAGACGGCTCTGGTACAACACCATCAGGTAACTCTGTTTTTCCTTAGTGGACTTTATTTTTCAGACAGTTTATAGTTTTAGAGCAATAGTGAGTATAACATAGACATTTCCCACATACGCTGCTGCCAACACACTGCAGCCTCCCCCACCGGCAGTGTCCCCACCAGATGGTGCATTTCTCACAATCACTGCCCCCACAGGGCATGTCGTCGTCACCCGAGTCCATGGTTTACACTGGGGTCACTTGGCGTTGTACATGCTGTGGGTCTGGGCAAATGTATGAGGACAGGTGTCCGCGTTGTGTTATCACACAGAGCAGTTTCACTGCCCCCAAATCCCCTGTGCTCCACCTGTTCAACCCTCCCTCCCTTCGACTCCCAGAAATCCCTCATACTTTTCACCGTCTCCACCGTTCTGCCTTTTCAGGGTGTCAGATAGTGGGAGTCACACAGGATGAAGCCTCTTTAGATCGGCGCCCCTCGCTTAGTCATACGCTGTCAAGTTTCCTCCGTGTGTTTTCATGGCTTGTTAGCTCGTTTCTTTTTATGGCCGAATACTGTTCCACCTCCTGGATGGACCAAGTTTGTTTATCCAGCACCTACTGAAGGACATCTTCGATGCCTCCAAGTTTTGGCGATTGTGAATAAAACCGCTATACACATCTGTGGGCAGGGTTTTGTACCAACACAGCTTTCAACTCATTTGAGTAAACGTCAAGGGGCACGGTGGCCGGGTCGTGTGGCGAGGGTACGTTTAGTCCTGTAGGAACCCACCAGACCGTCCTCCCGAGTGGCTGCCCCTGTCTGTGTGCCCGCCTGCCGTGCGTGAGAGACGCTGTGGCTCAAGGTCCTCGCCAGCATGTGCTGGTGTCTGGGGCCTGGGTTTGGGCCCTTCTAACAGGCGAGCAGTGTTGTCTCCTTGTCTGAATTTGCACTTCCAGGTAACTATTTTTTTTAAATGTTAATTTATTTATCTTGAGAGAGAGCATGAGTGGGGAGGGGCAGAGAGAGAGAGGGAGAGAGGGAATCCCAGGCAGGCTCTGCACTGACAGCATGGGGCCTGACGTGGGACTCAAACTCACAAACCGTGAGCTGAAATCAAGAGTCGGATGCTTAACCGACTGAACCACCCAGGTGCCCCAGTCACTAATTTTTGACTGTACAGTTTACTTTTGTGGGCTCTTAGCTGGCTGGGAAACTCTAACCACAGATCACGTCTTTGTTTTTCTATTTCTAAAGGACAGGATACAGAGAGAGCATGGGGTTCATAGTCTTCTCCAGCTTTTTATTTTCTCGGCCTCAGAAGAGTTTATGAAAGTGGTTTTCTAGAGCCAGTAGATGTGGCTTCTTGTAAGATGGTTTTGGCCAGGATCAGATTTTATCAGACCCATAGACTGAGATTTCCTAGAGGGAAAACAAAATGGGCAATAATTCCATACAATGAGGTTCCTTTACTAACGGATATTTAGACTGTACTACATTCACTTCCTCCCCTATAGTAAACAATGTAGTTTTCACTTGAGGGAATGAAGTTTTGGGTTGTTTCTGGGAAGTTCAGGACTCTGTACTCACAGGGCGATCAACAGACACTATCACTTTGAAAGTACTGAGCAATGAACTTGATTAAAAACAAAATGGCGCCACTGCCTAAATAGTGTGTGGTTGATCTCAGCCTCCTCTTGACTATTCCATCTTACTTTCACTTATAGACCGCCCCCCCCCCCCGCACCCCTGTGCAGCCATCACTGGGCATGTGCTGAAGGTGATCCCTGAGCTGCATGAGGCATGATTAGTGGACCAGGGTTCATCCCTGGGACAGGGATTCTGTGAGGCTGGTCAGTTAGACTCTCGGGGGTGGTCATGGGGGTGATAAATTTAGCTGCAAGAAGTGGTGATGCTCTTTTGCTTGTTTCTGGCTTAGATTTAGAATTTGAGGAGTTTTGTGAAATGTACCAGGACCAACGCCTGCCATGCCAACCGCAGGGATTTCAGTCAGGTTGCACGTTACTCTTTGTTGCTAAGTGTTGGCATTCATGGTTTCGGGTCTGGCAAGGCGGGCTGAAGTCTTCAGTTCCAGTCTCCAGGCAGCCCACGGCCCAGCGGTCAGCCTAGATTTGGGGCCGTTGGGGAGGGTTTTGTCTGTGGTGGAGTCTGCCCTCCTCCTGTCTCACATGGCGCCCTCAGGGCGCTCCTGCTTTGAGTAAGACGTTGCTCTGTCCTTCCACCGCTTCCTTCTGCAGATTTGGACTTGCTCCTGCCTGTCTGATTTCAGATGCTTCGTTCTGCTTGGGATTTCCAGCTGTGGCTCCTTCTGTCCTCTGCACAGTGGTTTAATTTCTGTCGGTTTTTGTTCTCGTCTTAACTCCGTGTGTTCCCGTGATCAGCTTGCACCCTCACTTCTCCGTGTTAGCCTGCTTCTTAATCCTTGCTTCCAGAGAGCCCGCCGTGATTTCTCGCTGCCTCATTCATGCCGCACCTGCTTACTGCGGCTGGCTTGGGGACAAGTATGATCCAGGGACGGGGTGCACACAGAGACTAGAATGACTGCCGGTTTCCACAGTGCCCCGCGAGGAGACACGTTCCTGGATGCTAAGACTCCCCACTTCTATGAGAGTGGCCTCAATGGGGCGTTGTCTGCATCAGATGTTAAACACTTCTGATAAACTACAGACGCCTAAGAACCAGTGTGGAAAGGCAGGCCTTCTTGTCTGTGTGTAAGGATCTGCTGCCTAAGTTAAATTATGAACCTAGCTGGCAGGTGCCACTGAAGCCCACTGTGTGCCCGGCCTGCTGGGAACAGGGCTAACCTGGTGCCGGGCTGATGGGACTTCTCCGCCAGGCTGGGGACCCCTCTCCTGGCAGCTCCTGGTGGCCCCTCTTGGTGGATAGGAGGGAGGGGCAGAGCTCTCTCTGGGTCCAGCCCCTGCCCGCCTCAGGAAGTCAGGGAAGGAGGAGACACAACTATAAAGAGGAGAAAGATCTTTTAGTCACTTGAATTAAAAAGGAGTGAGGTTCATGGTTGAATGTTGAACTATATGAATCTGGCTGTAGTTGACTTCTGAGCTCGGTAATGTCACATACTTGAACCTAATCCCTTAGACAAGTGCTCTGAAGTAGATGTGGGTTTTAGTTACTCAGGTGAGGTCTACACCAGTCCTCCAACAGTGTAGACTTGCCGGGAGGGCCTGCAAAGGAAGGCAAGTGCCCTGTGGCGGTGGAGGCCGGACAAAGGGTGACCACGGGCCAAAAGATCTGCACTAAGTCTGTGCTTTGCCGTTACCCACCCATGTCCGTGGGCAGGTGCGGCCGCCTGTCCAGTGCCTTCTGTAAAGAGAGGAAGGGGGAGGCTCGAGGGTGGAGAGGGGGCAGACCGGACACTGGCCTGGAGCTGCCTGCCACCAGCCTGTCCAGCTCCAACTTGGCTCTGGCCGAGCTCTGGCGTTTCTGGTGTGCAGTTTGGCCTGGGGCGGCCACATGGAGCTGCCTGGGCAGGAGTCCCCGGGGCCTCGGTCATGAGCACAGTCTGTGCGCATTGTTGGCATGCCTCCTTTTGCACGCTGAGACACCAGGCCTGGTGCCCCAGGGCGGCCCTGCAGGGACGGCTGTGTGCCTGTACCTGGCGTTGGGCCAGAGGCACAGGGGCTGCTGGTGGGGGCTGGGCGCACAAGGGCGCCCCGAGGAGCCTCTGTGATTCGCTCACCCCCAGGTGTCCCTCCAAGGTCCTTGTAGCTCTTCCGTCTGCAGGAATGTGTGTGAGGCTGGCCCTGCACAATAGCAGGTGCCCGGCAAGGATGCATGCGTGCTCCGATCCGCGCTGGCCCCGCCCTGCCCCGGGGACTGTCCCCTCCCTGCCAAGACGGAAGCCAAGTTAAATGAATTTCTTTCTGGAGCCAATGGGCCGGATCCTAAGCCTTCCTGAGAACTGAAGTGTAATTTAAGAAACTGGAAGAAATTATTGAGTTGGTGTCCTAATCCCCCGAGAGTCTCCGTGCGCACTCCACTGAGCAGCCTAATCCCCGCTGGTGCCTCGACCCCGGTGGAATCCTTAATTACCAGAATCTCATTTCCGCTTCGTGGGCTACCTGAGTAGCATCTGTCGCTCAAATAAACTCATGTGAAAATAAAGTATTAAAATCAATAATTCAACTCGGGGGTGAAATGGAACAGAAAACTAACTGCAGCCTGCACGCCAGATTCCTGGGTGGCCCTCGCGAGGCTCTGACCACTGCTCTCTGCGTCTTCTGCAGGGGTGGCGGTGTGCGTTTTGGCATCTGCACTGTCTGGAAACAGGGACAGCCTCCTTCTTACAGGACCGGGCCCAGTCCGCGGGAGAGGCGCTGGCCACTGTCCCCTCTGGGTCAGGGGTCACCTCTAGGAGGGGCCACGCAGGCCCAGGAACTTCTCTTATCTGTTTCCATCCTGATGACATATCTGAACTGGTCTGAAAGGCCACCTTCTCTGGGATGTCTCTCCGGATTACCCGTCTCTGTAGGCTCATGAAAAGCACCAAGGGTTATCAGTTGCTTGTCATTTTGTGTAGTGCTGTGATAGGCACGTGACTGCCTCTCCGAGTCATCCCAGAGGAAAGGACACGGCTGGTGTGTGGCCTCCCAGACTTGCGTGGCCCCTTCTTGTCTGCGAGGGAGTGATCTGACCTGCACACACCAGGGAACATCTGTGTGCAGGAGGCCGGTCTGTTTCTGCCCCACCTGGGTTTGTGTGTGGGGGGGGCAGGGAACACAGTGAGGTGCCCTGGGCCCCATCAAGTCAGGACCCAAGCTCACCAGGCAGTGACCAGACGGTGTCACTCATGAGGGCTTATCCCCAAAGTGTGGGGGGGAGGTCGCAGAGACAGGCATCTCCATACCCAGCAGGGGGACCCCACCCAGCAGGGACGGTCACGGTTTTAGTGACTGCTTTCTAGGAAGGAAGGCCAGCTGTGGATGGCTGGTGCCAGGTTTCCCTCCCTCCAGGAAGGAGGTGAAGCTGGGCGGCGGGGAGTGAGGAGGCCTCAGCTACACAGGCCAAACGCGTCGTGCAAATCTTGTGCAGCAACGTCTGGTCATGTCAATTCCTTTCTGGGTCTGCAGAAGTCCCCAAATGCCCGTGGCTACCCTGCCGACCTCCATCCCGTCTCTCTCCAGCCAGCACAGGCCGCTGGGGGCCACAGCGCTGGTCTTTGGCTAACTGGTAAGGTTTCTGGAGTCCTCAGGTCTGGAAAGCAGTCATTTGGAATGTTCCACGGGTGATTCAGCATCGACTGACAAAGGGGGAGACGGTCTGTGAAGCCCAAACATGTGGTCGTGAGGGGCTGGGACGCTGGTGATTTGGGGTTCCCGCTGTTGCCAGCCTGACGCTCTAGAATCTCACCTGCCCCCTCCCCCACTTTGTACCCGGTGCAGCTGTGGTCATTACAGGAACCACACCCAGACCATCCACACCTGCCTGTCCACACAGCCGGAAATCTGAACACGCTCCAAGCAGCCGAGGTTCTCACTGACGCCCCCCCATCCAGCCACAGCACCCCCCACCCCCACACCACCTCAGTTCACAGGAGGAGAAATCCCAGACGGAACACAGCTTGCAAGATGTCACCTCACCTCCCAGGTTCCCCCAGCTGGGCCCAATGGGTGACGGGCTCACATCTTAGCCCAGCTGCACTGCCGAGCCCTTCCTGCCTCGTCCCCCTGCACCACCCCCAGGGCCCCTTCCCCAGGCTGCCCACACCCTCCCTCCACCTCCCTCCACCAGCCTGTGGTTAGCAGGGCCGTGAACGCCAGCACGCTGTGTGCAGAGTACAGATCCTCCTGGGATCTGAGGTCTCTGGGACGCAGGGTCTGTCTACACCCGCTGAGACAGGCCTCCCTACAAGGCATTTCCATCAGCACGCAAACAGAAATGGGAAACAATGGGAATTCCTCCCAGATACGGAAAGGGTCAGCGTTTCTCCAGGAGCAACCACACCACCAAGCCTTGGGTGGCTCTGTGCTGGGCTGCTTTGCTGTCGTGGGGACCAGCGTAAACTTGATGGGCCTCTTTTGCTCCTTGGTTATTTCACTGTTGGTATAACATTTTCTAGACTAGAGTTCACCCCGCTTCAGGGGGAGAGGGGAAAGGAATGTCTGCCCCAGAAAGACTTGGGGTGGGGCTCGCGCCGGCTCCTTGGCCGTGCTGTCACTCCAGGCGCCACAGCCACGCTCACCATGAGACAGGGGGGGCATCGGAGTCCTCCTCCCCACCTCCCTGCCTCAGCGGCCGCAGGTGCAACCCTCTGCTCAGGAGGTCTGGGGCGGGCGGGGGCTCGACAGCAGGGTCCGTGGGCACCGGCTGAGCAGCAGGCGTGGGGGTAGGAGGAAAGTCTGCCCAGCCCGCTCGCCGCTTCCTCAGGTTTGCTGACTGCTGCTCAGGGCGCACGGCTGGGTGAGCGCCAAGCCCTCGATGCCTTGTTGGCATGGTTCCAGCTCTTGAGCCCCCTCCCCCCCCCCAGCCGGCCATGCATCATGGAATATTGATACGGTTCCCCCAGACTTCTGCACCTGACATTTGATTTATAGCTTTAGGTGTTCTTTTTAATTCTAAACACTCGATAGAGGATCAAAGGAAATGTCATATTTGCAGCGTTTAAGCCCAGAGTGACACCTCGGCAGCCAGAAGGGGGGGGCCGCCCGAGGTGGCTTTTGCCAGCGGCCTCTTCCCTGCCTGCCATCCTGGGGTTCAGAGTGCCCTGTGCTTAGGCTGACACCCCTCCTCTGTGCCCCCAACACTTCAAATATTTATCACATTATATAGCAACCTCCAGAATATTGCCTTCATTTAAGCTTTTCACGTCCCAATGATTTTTTATTATTTCCATCGACCAAAATAAATGAAGAAATGTTTTAGACTACACTTGAAAGCATGTAAAAATCAATAACTGGATTTTAAAAGATTTAAAATGTCTTGAATACATTCATTTTCAAACATTTTCCTCTGATCTTTAAATAGCTTTTCTTGGAGCATAACATTTTTTTGAAAAGTCAAATATGGAGCATTAAGGGTATAATTACCATTTTAATTATAACTCAATCATCCTATCTGCTTTGCATAGAAATTAAAGCTTTTATGTCAGGATTTGGGGCACTCACAAATGTTCAGGAGCAATTAATGTTAAAAGTTTAATTTTTCTCACAACCAGGATGAACTTTCGAGTTCCTAATTTCGTTCTTGCTCAGAGTGGAAAGCGTGGATGCTCCCCCTTGTCACTTGTCGCCGAAGTAAATCCCTGCCCGCTGGTGACTTGGTTTGGTGTCCAAGGAGGCACAATGGCAGAGTCGCAGCTCTGCCCTGGGCAGGGGGCCTGGCTGGAGTGACAGCCCCTCGTCTGGGGGACTGTGCGTGTGCAAGCTGCAGGAGGCCTGGGGGTCCATGGCCTGTGCTCACCTTAGGCTTGCAGGAGCCCCTCTCTGCTGTAGGATCTAGAATAGTCCCTGCCACTCAGGGGCGTGACTTTGCCTTCTGCCCCCAAACGGTAGCACCTTTCAATCCTGTAGGTTCAAGAGGCAGGGACTGTTCTTATGACATAGCAAACCTGATGACGCTTGGGCTTATGGAAAGTAACACTGGCTGCAGACCCACTGGAGTTTATGGCACTTAGCCCTGAAAAAGAAATGTTAAATGATGGATTTCCCATCGTTTTGCTGCAAATGACTGATGTGCTCCACTGCTGGCTCCTGGGGCCCAGGCTGCAGGTGTTTGAGTACACATGTGCACGTGTGCAGATATGTGCACGTGTGTACCCGCGCACGTGTGTGCATGTGTGCACATGTGCGTGTTATGTGCGTCCGTGTGCCTACATGTGGGCTTGTATGTGCTTGTGCGTGCACGTGTCCACGTGTGCATGTGTGCATATTTGTGCACTGCGCACATGTGTATGTGCGCACGCATGCATGTGTATGTGTGCATGCACATGTATGTGCATATGTGCACACACGTGCATGTGTGCCCATTTGTGCATGCATGTGTTTGTGTGCGCATATGTCCACACACATGCGTGTGTGCATGTATGCATATGTGCATGCGCACACACATTTGTGTATGTGTGCATGTGTGTGCATGTGCATATATGTGCATGTGGGGTACAGGCATGTGCACACATGTGCATGCGTACGTATATGCATGTGTGCATCCATGTGTGTGCATATGCATGTGCACGTGTGTATGTATGTGCACACACATGGGTACATACACGTGTGTGGGCTTGCTTCTGTGTAAAGTTCAGCCTCGCCATTTTTCTCCCAGTTAAGCCCCCAGTCTAGGACCCTGCACATTTCCTCCTGGGCCGCCAGTGTTCATGTTTATGGGTGTTGCTGAAACAAAACGAAATACATTTCTAGGCCATCTGTGGAAGCCCCCTCTTCCCTGTACTTTGTGCTGCCTGTGTGTCTCCTCTTGACTTTTTATTTTAACCTATGTTTGTGGTTTGTATTTTCCTCCCTTGTGCTCATGCCTTACTTTTCAGCTTTGTTAGGAGAAGTGGCAACGGAGGCAGGTGGACATAAGTTTAAAATACTGACTGTACCAACTCTTCTCCACCTGGAGTGAGGCCGTGCTCCCTGAGCATCACTTGCACACGCACATAATCCCGACCAGGAGTGTGGAATATCCCGTAATCACTAATGCCTGGCAGGCAGAGGCAGCCGGCTTTGTGAGTGATCCCAGGGCCTAGAGGTTTCCCAGGACGGTGGGGATTTCACATACTTTTATTATTTCCAAGGAAGGAAAAATTTTTAAAAATCCGAGTAAATACGACTTAGGGTTTAATGGCTCTGGAGGGCTCCTCCTATAAATAGCTTCACCCCTCAGGAAATATCCCTTTCACGGGCACTGGCTGCAGACTTGGGTGCGGTACAGGAGGCAGCAGCACGATGGGTAAGTTGAGTCCCACGGCATGCTCAGGGCTTCTCTCAGCCCCTCCCTGGCCTCGGGAGGCACGCGGGCAGTGTGGTCCTGGCAGGGCTGCAGCCCTGGGGCCGAGGGGCCCGTTTGTACCCTCACCCCTGCCGGCCCCAGGCTACAGGGTGCTGCTGTTTTCCTGGTGCTTGCCCAACCCTGGCCACACTGTGGTAAGGGCCCCCCACTCCGTGGTCCCTCGCTGGTGGTGTGAGTGCGGGTTCCTGATGACGCACATCCACGAGCACATTAGCAGTGGCAGTGGGCCCACCCCATCCAGGTGGGTTTGAAGCTACTGATCGTCTGCATTCTGCCTGGCTGGGCAATTTGCGACGGTGAAGAACATAGTATAATTTTGTCAGACGAAGTAAGATCTTGTCATTTTCCAGCGTTTACTGCTGTGTGAGTTTCATAGGAACACAGCAAAGAACAGAAGCAAAACCCATCCATGATTGAAGGTGCCAATCACAGGTACCAGCTGGCTGGCGGAGGACACGACCCGCCTGTGGGGGTGCCACACGGCACCATGGGTTCACCTTCCCACGACCTCCTGGGCATTCCCTGCAGAATTTGCTCCCTGCAGAATCTGTGAACCACCCGCCAGAGGGAGAGCGACTGAGCTCAGGCGGGGGCATCAGGAGTGACGTCAGAAAGGCTGCCGGAAACAAGACGCACCAGAGATGCTCCCGTTCTGGAGCTCAGTGGCGGGTGCCGGTGTCATTCCTGTGCTGCTTACCACGTACTGATTTGTGCACTCAGACTTCTCCCTACGAAAAACGCTCCATGGTAATTGGGGTAAAAAGTGAAATAAAAGGTGCCCGGGGCCTGTGGCGGGTGGGAGGACCAGTGAGGTCTCCAAGGGGACAGTCGTAATCACAGCCTCCCTGCGGACGAGAACTCGCCACAGGCGTTCCTGTCTTTTCCCAACTTGGGAACAGTCCAGTTTCTGGCGAATGGGTTACTGGAAGGGCGTTGGGGTTCACACTGCTGTTTCCCTCTCAGCCTCCGGCTTGTCCTCAGTCCCGCATGCCGCCATCCCCTGGACAGGTGTGGGGCTCACCCGGGTTCTGCCTCTTCAGCCTCTGCTGTCTTGTCGCAGGGGGCCTGGGCTTCCCAACCACCCCCTCAGAATGGAAACCACATGTAGATGGAGTTTCATCCCCAGTGCTCGGTGCACAAGTGTGTCAGGTGGCTCCCGCGTCCAAGACATACTTCCTATTTGTTTGTTTGTTTGTTTGTTTATGAGCAGGGGAGTGAGAGAGCACAAGCGGGGAGTAGGGGAGGTGCAGAGAGAGAGAGAGAGAGAGAGAGAATACCAAGCAGGCTCTGTACTGTCATCGCAGAGCCCAAAATGGGACTCCAACCCACAAACCATGAGATCCTGACCTGAGCTGAAACCGAAAGTCGGATGTCTAACCGACTGAGCCCCCCAGGCATCCCCCAAACATGCTTCTGAGAACAGAGCAGTCCTCAGGATTGTTGTTAACACAGCAAGGGGGAGGGGCTCCCAAGAGCATTTGACTTTTACAAGAGAGAAGGGAGTGGTTTGTCCAGATAAACTAGCCCACTCAGGGGCAGTGTGTCACACAGGGGTTGTTTTCACTGTGGGTGGTTTTTCGCAGAGAGGAGGCTGGCGTCAGAACCCAGGCTGGCCTCTGTGTCATTGGTTGCTCCCCATTGAAGGCACAGTGTCCTCTCTCAGGCTGAGAAAAATGACCAGAGGAGGTGTAGCGGACAGTTCCTGGTTGTAATACGCACAATTTAACCACCGTCTGCGGAGAGGGAGTTCTCTCGGTGACTTTATAACTGTCATTCCGCCAGATAAGATGAGGTTTGCTGACAGGCTGCTGGGTCCTATAAATTCATTCATTTTTCCATAATGGGAGAAGATGATAAGGTGGCAATACGAAATAAGACACAGATGATAAAACAATTCCCTACGGAAAAAACATCAACGCGGAAGTGCTGGCGGGCAGATGATAAAATGCCTGTTTCCTGGTTTTTAGGCACTCAGATAAAACATTCTGGAGAATTGGCCTTGTGGGTGTGTCGCGTGCCAAGCCCTGTGGCAGCACAGGACTGTTGGGGTTAGTTCTCGGGGGGAGCACGTCTTACTGTTAAATGTCCTGACTGCACCTGAGGTTGTCAAGTCTTCTTAGACAAAGGTTTGGCTTCGACTTCTGTCTGTGAGACTGATGGGTCTGTAGTGAAAAACCGTCATAACTCATTTGGATCCGAAATCCATCCCGTTGGCTCTTACAGGCCTCCCTGTGTGGTGCTATTCACGTGGGCCTCTCCTCCCATCTGTGGGGCAGCCGCCAAATCCTCCCCCACCCTGGTCAGGCAGCGGGGATGCCCTGGGGAGTCGCCCTCATTCCAGAGACTGCACCTCAACCTGCACTGCTTGAAAAAGTCCACTGTGAGCAAAGACCGTCACACCACCCGCCATTATCGGAGGCTGATGATGCTACAGTTTCAGTACGCTCCTTGTGACCAAAGACACACACTCTGTTCTCGGGAGAATGTCCTGGCTACCAGGACCTTCATCCGGGGTTGGAAGCAGGGCAGGGCCGGGAGCCCCTGTTCTCCAGCACAAGAGGAGGGGGGTAAAGGATGTGACACGGACTCCAGCTTCCCACCGTGGGAGTGGCCATGGGGATGGGGAGCAGAGGGCAGGGGCAGTCCTGGGGGGTGAGCGAGTTCCGTGTCCTCTTGGCCATGGGATGAGAGCCCAAAGCAGAAACAGACTGGCCGGCTCTCTCCTCGGAGCAACCCAAGTTTTGGGCTCAGGAGACACAAATTGGTCCCTGGTGATAGTTGTAAATAACTCGGCACTAGAGAAAAGTGCGGGTCTCAACATTCCTTGCTATGTCTTTAATGAAAGTCTCTGAAGCTTGGTAAGAGGCAACGGGAGAGCTGGAAATCATTAAGGATGGGCCATAAACTTGATTTCCTGTGTTCTGTGCTAAATCTCACTTTCTGCTGCTGGAAAGAACTCAGTCCTATTTGATAAAATCTTTGGTAGGCATAGTCCTTCTTGGAAACTGTTTTGTCTTTTTTAAAAACTCAGTGCCATGTAGGGCTCAGCACTAGGGGGACAGTAGTCTGATTTTGATTTCTGTCTCTGTCTTCTTATACTTTTTCTAATTCTTTAGACTATAAAGTACTTGAGCTGGGTTTTCTCACTGCCTGCTACTCAAGTTCTTGGTTTGGGGGAAATAATGACTAGTTAGTTTGGGAGCTTGGTGAGGAGCTCAAGTGAGGGATGGTGAGGACAGAGCACAGTGTGTTTATTAGGCTGATACTGAGGTGGGGGAAAAAAGCATTAAAACAACACCAAGAAAGGATGTTTAAAGCAGTTGGCCATTTGGGACCATTTACTGAAGGAAAAATAGGAAGTAGTCAAACAGATCACAGCAGCTATGGAAAGCTTTACTCCATTGTAATTGAGTATAATCTTCTAGGTCCACAATGATGTAGGGTCTAGAAAAATGACACTTGATGGTTGGGGCACTCTCCTTAAGAAGAAAAGCTGCTGCATTTATGATGATTCCTATCCAAATTACTTTAAAAAGTTTGGCGTTAAAAATATATTTATTTCAATTATTCCAGTTATTTCAAAATTCACTTTTGGATTCATCCATTGCGTTTTTCCCTAATGTAACTAAGATGGAACCAGTAGCACATCACTGAGACACGATTCCACCCTATTTATTACATTTGGCACAAAGAGAAAGAGCAAAGACTTGGCTGACCTTGTTACAGCAATGCTGGAATCAAACCATAACACATCTGTTTGGTCTGTTAGCGGACAGTTTAAAAAGTAGATCGGGGCTTAAAAAAGCATTGGAAGTCAGTAAAGGGGGGAAGACCTTTTCCAGAAGTTACTTTTGTCTTTTAAATGAATTAATATACTAATACATTCAGAACAGCACCAGAACAGACCCAGTGTGTACCATATACGCTTCAGTCAATATAGTCACCATGGTCAGCACCACACTGCACAGATGCTTTAGGATATCTTGAATTTGTAAAAATACACAATTAGTATCTGTATGTTGAAAATTAACAACATGCAAATGGAAGAAATCAAGTAAGACCTAAGTTAATGGAGAGGTGTACTATGTTCATGAACGGGAAAACTCAAATAGTCAAAGTGTCAACTTTCATGAAACTGACCTATAGTTTCATTAAACCTATAGTTTAATTCTTATCAAAATACCAGAAAACATTTTTGTAGATGTATACAAGCTTATTCCAAAATTTATATGTAAAGGCACAAGTCCTGGAATAACTAAAACACCCATTTCATGAGAAGTGGAAAGAATTGCATCACCTGATGTTGAGGTTTAATGGGAAACTGCTAATCAAGACTGTGTGGTGTTGTGAGGGGGTGGATGGATAATCCATTGGACAGAACAGAAAGCCGTGCAAATGTGCCCAGCTGAGTTCTGACAAAGGTCCATGGGCAGTTCAGTGGAGGAAGAATTGCCTTTTCGGCAAACGGAGCTGGAACAACTGGATTTCCATAAGCAACCCCCACATCGACGTGCATCGCACACCTACACAAACATTAACTGAAAGTAGCCATAGTCTTGAACTTTTAGAAAAATGCAGGAGAAAATTCTTAGGTGCTACAACAAGGCAATGAACTCTTAGACTTGACAGCAAAAGCACAAGAAAGGAAGATACTGGGGACTTGGATCTCACAACGTTGGAAGGGTCACGATAGACCCTCTCACTTATGAGGATGAAAGCCACACTACCAAGAGGAAATGTTCGCAAGTCCCAAATCTGACAAAGTGCTAGTAACCAGAGCACACGGAGGACTCTCAAAATCGTCAGTGAAAACATACAATTGAATTAGAAAATGGGCAAAAGACACGAGGTATGTTAGCGAAGAGGATGTGCAGATGGCAGATTAGCATGTGATAAGATGTTCAGCTTCATCTGTCACCCAGGAGACGCAGATTAAACCACATGGGACCCTATGACACACCTGCCAGAATGGCTAAAATAAAGGGTACTGGCACCACCCGATGCTGGTGAACAGTGAAGGACCTAATCCCTCACATGGCTGGTGCTGTGCAAACTGGTGCAGCCACTCTGAGCAACAGCCTGGCAACTTCTCATTGCACTGAAGACCGGATCCCTGTATGACCCCGGAAAATGCCTATGGGCGTTTATCCCAGAGAAATGGAAATTTATGTTCTTACACGGAAACTACATTGATGCTTAGAGCAGCTTTAGTCATGATCGTCCCAACTGGAATCAACCCGATGTCCTTCACTGTGTAAAGTTTAGACAGAGCGTGGCCCATTTGCACCACGGAACACCACCCAGCAGTAAAAACAAAGTCTGATTCACACAGCAAGCTGGATGGATCACCAAAGAACTATGCCGAGTGATAAGAACAATTCCAAATACACACGGTATGATTGCATTTACATTATGGCAAGGAAACAACAAAATTATAGGAACAGAGGACAGATTGGTGGGTGCCAGGATTAATGAAGGGGTGTGGGAGGAAGGTGGCTGTGGCTTTCAGAGGCAGCAGGACACACCTGTGACGATAGGTGTCCTGTGTTGTCACTGTAGTGCTGGCTGCACAAACATACCTACATGTGTGACAGAATTGCATAGCACTGAACACACACACACACACACACACACACACACACACAGAGTCCTGGGCCTCATCCCAAGCCGATCAACCTGAATGTCTTGAGAGTGAAGCCAGGTGTGTCTGCGACACAAGCATCTTGAGGATTCTGTAGAAGGAACCAACCTTATGCTGGGTCTCCGACCATTCAGGAGCCACAGCCAGCAGAGTCCTCCTTCCTGGCCTGGACTCTGTCTTTGTGAGTGTCCCCTGAGCACAGGGTGGCAACATGCATTCTGACAGGACCCAGTGCAATGTGGCAGCTTCACACCATGCCTCCACAGCTGCTGGATGAGGACTTCGGCCTGGCATGTGCCAGCGTTTTGCTCCCCTTGGCACGTTGGCGCTGATGCCATTACGTCCCTGCAACACCACTCCTTATAATACACTGCACAGTGAAGGAAACAATCAGCAAAACTACTAGGCAACCAACAGAATGGGAGAAGATATTTGCAAATGACATATCAGATAAAAGGTTAGTATCCAAAATCTATAAAAAACTTACCTAACTCAACACCCAAAAAATAAATAAACCAGTGTAGAAATGGGCAAAAGACATGAATAGACACTTTTCCAAAGAAGACATCCATATGGCCAACAGACGAAAAAATGCTCAACATCACTCATCATCAGGGAAATATAAATCAAAACCACAATGAGATACCACCTCACACCTGTCAGAATGGCTAACATTAACAACTCAGGCAACAACAGATGTTGTCAAAGATACAGAGAAAGGGGAACACTTTTGCAATGCTGGTGGGAATGCAAACTGGTGCAGCCACTCTGGAAAACAGTATGGAGTTTCCTCAAAAAACTAAAAATAGAACTACCCTACGACCCAGCAATTGCACTACTAGACATTTATCCAAGGGATAGAGGTATGCTGTTTCGAAGGGACACATGCACCCCCATGTTTATAGCAGCACTACCGACAATATCCAAGGTATGGAAAGAGCCCAAATGTCCATTGACGAATGGATAAAGAAGATGTGGTATATATATACAATGGAGTATTACTCGGTGATGAAAAAGAATGAAATCTTACCATTTGCAACTATGTGGATGGAACTGGAGGATATTATGCTGAGTGAAATAAGTCAGTTGGAGAAAGACAGATATCATATGTTTTGACTCATATGTGACATTTGAGAAACACAACAGATGAACATAGGGGAAGGGAAGGAAAAATAAGATAAAAAGAGAGAGGGAGGCAAACCATAAGAGATTCTTAAATACAGAGAACAAACTGAGGGTCGCTGGAGGGGTGGGGTAGGAGATGGGCTAGATGCATGAAGGGCATTAAGGAGGGCACCTGTTGGGATGAGCACCGGGTGTCATATGTAAGTGATGAATCACTGGATTCTACTCATGAAACTGATACTACATTGTATGTTAACTAACTTGAATTTAAATTTAAAAAAATTAAAAATTAAAAAATACTAAAAAATATTTTGTAGTTGTCCACACACCCTCCCCCCAGCCCTCCCCAACAACACGCACAAAACACTGCAAACAACCTGCCTAAACTTTGAAGGGGTAACTGGAGGTTGACTTTGCTCCATATTTAAATATTTCTCTCATTCAGAAAAATAAGAGCATTCAAATAACATTAGGAGACCCCAGGGCCTCTTTGTGTAATGGGTGGCTGTCAGCTGGCAGTGATCAGCCTCCAGAAAAGGCCTCCAATGCTCCCGCAGGGTTCTGTGCTGGGCCCCCAGGCAGAGAAGACCCATCGTCCTCACCCCACAGAGAAGGGAGCGCACCCCGGGCTCAGGAGCTCTGTGATGCCTGGCGCCCAGGGATGTCTATAGAGTCCTTCTCCCAAGTGCCAGGCCGTGGTGAGGTGTGCACGTCTTCCTGGTTAGCGGGACTTCTGTACTTTTCATTTACACCGTTTGCTTGGAAGAATTGCTTGGTGGACCCAGTGTCTCTCAGAGAATCTCTACAACGGGGAAGGCAGTCAGTTACAACAGTAGATGTGCAAATACTAAGAAATTCTAATCTTGAAAATGGCATGGAAGTGAATTGGACCTTTTCCATTTGGCAAACATCCATTGTGGTGTTTTGACTATAAAGTTAAAAATATAGAGAAGAATAAGTTACTTTCTTGAGTTAAAAATATACTTTTAGGGCCTTTTGGCATAGAAGGCTAAGCAGGTATGAATTCATGATTCATCAGGGACTATGGTCTGAGGCTATTGAGAGCTTTGGTGACATTGTGAACGAAGAGAGACAAGGTGGGAAGACTGTGACACACAAGAGGACCCATATTCTAGTTCTGTCTCAGCCACTGTTTTTCTGTGACCTCGCGAGTGACCTTGCCAGATCCCACACCCACAGTTTAGCTGTTCTTGCCATAGTAGTGGCAAAGGAGGAGGATAAGGAAGAGAAAAAGGGGAAAACAACAGAAAGAACATTAGTCCTCTCCCCCAAAGAACTTTGTTAGGCCACATTTACGCTAACATTGGTGTGGCTGGGGGTGTGCCCTCTGTCCCCAGACCATGTAGGTGGGAAGTGGGCAGTGGCACAAAGGCCTTGAGAAAGAGGAATGCATCCCTGACATCACAGAGTGACATCATGGAGTGGCATCATGCAGTGACGCCACAAAGTGACATCACAGAGTGACATCATGGTATGACATCACAGAGTGACATCATGGAGTGACATCCTGGAGCACCGCAGGAGCCGGAGGGGGGCAGTGGCCTGGGCTGAGAGGGCACTGTGAAGGGAGATGATGAGGTATTTGAGGGCCGATCGGTGTCAGAGGCTGCAGGTCAGGGGTCAGGAAGGATGGTTCTAGCCAGCACAGTATGGTGGTGGCAGAGCCCTGCCTCTGGGCCAGGGGAACCCCAAGGGGCGTGGCTCCCGACAGGGCCGATTCCTGACCCCCAGCTCAGAGGCGGTGCTCTGATTATGTCTGGCCTGGCAGAGGCACCGAAAGAGTTTGAGCAGGCGAGAAGCATGCCCAAGTATGGGGCTCAGCGAGATTGCTGAGGCAGCTTCACGGAAGAAGCGGGGCAGTCTCCCGGGACCCGGTCAGAGTGTGGAGGGAACCTACTGCAGGTGCAGCAAGGGCTGCTAGGTCCCTGAGGCACCGAGAAGTGGAATCCGCATGTGTTGGAGTCGTGGGGTGAGACTGGACAGAGCTGCAAACGGCCCAGCCTCGCGGAAAGATTCTAAACATGGTGGAAAGGTGGGGTCCGGAGGAGTATTAGTGCCCAGATTCCCTGTCCTCCTGTGTCCTTCTGGTTCCTATGGGATGGAACAAACAGCCTACGCTCAAGTGTGAGTTCGGAATCAGCCACGGGAAGTGCCGCTCTTCCACGCAAGCCCATGTGGTAGCTTCTCCTTGTTCTTGACTGGGTCAAATTATTACCCGTTTCTGGGGCTATGAATCACGATGTGTTTTGCAGATACTCCTGGAGCAGGGAGGGCTCCCCCTGGCTTGTGCGCCAGGCGGAGGGGATGCCTGGCGGCCTCCCGCCGTGCCAGACTCGCCCTGTGGAGCTTTGGCATGTAACGCTCTTATTTCTTGTTGCTTATCAAGAAGCGGCTCAGGAGAAAGGAGGCTCCAGAAGTTTGTCACTGCGCTAATTTATGAAACGTCGAGTTCAGACACGTTGCTCTGATTCAATATGAGGTTCACACTCCAGCTCGTGCCACCCGTGGCAGCCACGTAGATAAAGGGTTTAACAAAATGCTGCCGTATTGCATTTCGGCACGACAGAGAGCTTCTTGGCAGCTGCCTCGTATTTTGTGCCTGCTGCCAGTTGAGATGTAAAACTTGTCAGACTATTTCTAAATGGAAATCTAGGCATTGACAATAATGAAAGTGTGAGTAAAATAGGAGAAACCCCTGCTATTAAATCTGTGCCAACGACTTCTTAAGAGTTTAAATAATTAAATCTATTAAAATGTATCACTTGTTCAAAATCTTTCAGACTGGAAAACAGAATGTCCTGACCTATCAGCACATTAAAGCAGCTGTGCGCCTGGTGAGCGAGCCCGCCAGGCCTGGCGGCACCCTTTCCGGTTCCTTCCTCAACCACTCCCGCAGGTCCTGCTGCCGACCGTTTCCAGGCTGTCTGCCCAGCAGTCCCAAGTGCCCAGTCTCCTTTCTGGGCACGGTTCTTCTCCCTCAGCTCCCGCCTGAACTTTGCTGCTCTGCGCGTTTGTTTCGGGAGCTGAGGGTTCTTGTGGACGGCTGCCTCTCTCTGCTCCCGAAACACTGTGTCTTCACCCCTTCTAAGATCCGTCTACGGCAGCACCTCAGCCACGGGCTGGCCCCAGATTCCACGTGTCACAAAGGACCAGCCTGGATACCTGACTTGTCCTTGGAAACAGGACCTGGCAGAAACGTTCTGACAGGTGTTGGGGTGGGCAGGATCAGGGGCTGGTGGCTTGCCGCTGCCTGTTGAGAAGGCTCCGGAATGGATGCCTACGGTTCAGTGTCGTGGGCCCAGGAAAGCTGTGTAGAAGAAATGAAATTTTTTCTTCGGTTTTTCCTAATCATATGTAAACATGACTGGAGTGTTTTCTCAGACTGAGGTGACATGTTCAACGGTGTCTTCCCTTGAGTGGCACTTTATTATCTTTGCATTTCCATAGAAGTAGGGCACGGCTGCATAATCGCTGAATTTTATCTATGTTCTTTTTTATCTGAAGATGGAAGTAAGGACTTCTTCAGCAAGGAGGGGTGAGTCGGGGCTGATTGAGCCACATGTTCTCCTGGTCTCCTCTCAGGCAGCAGAACAGAAGTCAGTACAGCCTGTGGCGTGATGTGGAATGTGGGTGGCCCTTCCTGGTGTGGGCTGGCCACAGTCACGGGCTTGGCCAAGCCACACTAGAGCCCTGGGGCCTTCGAACTGACTCTACACTGTACATCTAAAGTAGCTTTGAGTGTTCTTTCCACATACACACGTCAATCCATTTATAGATGGTGTGGGCTGCTCTATTAATTAATTTGTAAAACATACACAGAGGTAGAAATTGAAAAATCACCAGCCGTGTTCCAGGAATGAGGGATATAAGGGAACTTCCTTAACCTGAGAAAGTAACCATGAAAACCCACCGCTCACATCATACTCAATGGTGACTGAATGCTTTCACCCGACCGTCAGGAATAAGACCAGGGTGTCTGCTCTGACCACTTCTATTCAACACCATCTGGAGCTTATAAAGCCATCACAAGAGAACACTGGAGTCTAGCTTCATGACCTCAGTGGGGGCGATGATTTCTTAGCTATGACACCAGAAGTACAGGTCACAAAAGGAAAAATGGATCAAGTGGGCATCATAAATATTAAAAACTGTCATACTTCAAAGGACATCATCAAGAAAGTTCAAAGACAACCACGGAGTGGGAGGAAGCATTTGCAATCCTATATCTGATACGGGACTAGTATCTAGAATGTACAAAGGCATCTCATAACTCAGAGAATAAAAGACCCAGATAAAAACAGTCCAAGAAGCTGAACAGATATTTCTGCAAAGATGCACACATGAAAAGATAGTCAAGATCACTGGTTGTCAGGGAAATGCAAGTTGAAACCACAACGAGATGCCATTTCACACCAACGAGGATGGCTAAGACAGAAGCCAGCTAACAACAGGTGTTGGCAGGGATGTGGGGAACCTGGAGCGCCCACTCATTTCTGGTGGCACTGTAAAGTGATGCAGCCCCTTTGGAAGAGACGTTGGAGATTTCTCAAAATGTTACGAAGGTACTTGTAGCACTTCCACCAGTAGATGTATACCCAAGGGAGATGAAAACACATGTCCACACAAAAACGTGTGTGCACATGTTCACAGCGGCATTATTCATAATAGCCCGAAAGTGGAAACAACCCCAATGTTGAATGGATCAGGTGATGGATGGATAAAGGAAATGTGGTTCATCCATAAAGTGTAATGTTATTTGGCTATAAAAATGAATGAACAACCAATACATTCTATATCATGGATGGAATTTGAATAAAATATGCTAAATGAGAGAAGCCAGACACGAAAGCTTCAATTTGTATGATTCCATACACTTGAAATGGCCAATCCTTAGAGACAGAACACAGATCAGTGGTTGCCAGGGGCTGGGGAAGGGGAGAATGCTAGTAGGGTTTTTTGGGGGTGGTTAAAACATTCTAAAATTAGGGGCGCCTGGGTGGCGCAGTCGGTTAAGCGTCCGACTTCAGCCAGGTCACGATCTCGCGGTCCGTGAGTTCGAGCCCCGCGTCGGGCTCTGGGCTGATGGCTCAGAGCCTGGAGCCTGTTTCCGATTCTGTGTCTCCCTCTCTCTCTGCCCCTCCCCCGTTCATGCTCTGTCTCTCTCTGTCCCAAAAATAAATAAACGTTGAAAAAAAAAAAACATTCTAAAATTAGATGGTGGTAATAGTTGCACAACTCTGTGAATATACGAAAGACCATTGGATTATGGACCCAACCATTTGCAGTTACCTAGCAAGCGGTTAGGTTTGTCTCAGAAATCTCCTGTACCCGTGATATGGTGGTTGTTATGTGGACAGTTTGGGAAGACTTGAGGAAAATCACTCTTGAATCTGTCAGGCTACAACATTTGGACTCAGAATGTCCCCTACTGTTCTTTCCACTCGCATACATTTGAACATTAGGGTCTGTGAAGCCCCGTGCTAGAATCCTAAATCTGCAAATAGGCAAAACTGGAAATGCTTGCTGACCAGCATTGGCTTTTGTTGCTTTTGGAGCATCTAATAGATGTTGAACACCTTTTGCTGATTAATGAGAACTATTCCAATGAAGAATGGCATGTTTTTGATATTTTGACATAAGGATTCACAGGACTTCAAGACAGTACAGGTGCTTCCCTCTGAGAGCAGAGAATAGAAATGGAGAGAATTCATAAGTTTAGGACCAGAGCCTTCCACCTGCCCCTTTCTTCCTCCATATGTTTGTGTAATTTTGTTTTTTTGATGATATGTATTCAATATAGAAATGATGAGATGGTTAACTGATTCAAATGGGATACACCAGTTTGAGGGAAAATCCCAAAACTTTCAAGTGATTTGTTTGACTAAATTGACTACTCATAAGTAAAAATGATGAGTCTGATTGCTCTGGGAAACACAGCTACAGTTTTCCTTTCTGTAGATTTTACATTATGCACTTTCTTCCTGGTCTCCTTCCCTCCCCTTAACCAATATCTCATGGTGTGTTAACTAAAATTTAAATAAGCACATAAATAAATGAAATAAAAATGCAAGAAGTGTATGTGTGGGGCAGCAGACACTGTGTTGGCAGGAGCAGACCCAGGTGGCGGGAGGGGTGGGGGTGCTTGTCTGAGGCCAGCCCATCTTCTGGGTCTCGGCCACATTCGCACAATGCCAGTTGCTAGTGGCCAGCTCAGAACTCACGTCCCTGAGCTCATTAAAGGAAAGTGCTCGATCCGTTTCTCGTTCAATTGCCAGCTCATTAGAAGTGCCCCCGACTTAGCTGAGTTTACTCAATTTTTACTAGCTTTCCCCTTGGTTTTGATTAACTTTGGCGCTGTAATTGCTCAGTTCGCAGTCATCCTACGTTACACGATCCTTAGGCGGCCAGCGTTGTGTTGCCGGGAGTGACAGGGCATCCAGCGTGCATGAGGCTCTTTGATTTACCCTCCCTGCAGCCTGTGCGGTCGGTTCTTCTGTTTACCAATTTTGTACGAGGGTGAACAGGCAGTGTGCCATGGGGGAGGGGGGAGGTTCGGGCTCCTGAGTCCACAGCCCTGACCATGGGGGGGCCTCTCCTCACGGGCTTGCTGAGCACACGGTAATTTTGAGGGTGCTGTTTGTGTCAGCAGGTAGTTATCCTGACATGGGTTTTCTCATCATACGAGTATATCATTCTAGTAAATAAGCAAAGTGTGTGTGTGTGTGTGTGTGTGTGTGTGTGTGTGTGTGTTTAACGGAGAAAGGTCCCAGGAAAACAAGTGTGTGCAGCAGGAGGAGGCTGGGGAAGGTAGGGGCAGCCCAGCAGCCAAGGACCAGAAAGGAAGCGGACACAGTCACTGTCCTGCACGGGAGAGCCGGTGACAGACCGGCCGTCAAACCAGCTGCCTGGCCACCTTCCCATGTCAGCCTTAGAGCAGGACACGTCTCAGAGGAAGAGGGCAGCATGTGCTATGGGGCCGGTGCTCAGCGGATCTCCAGCAAATGGATCAGTTTCATGTCAATTAGTGAACGGCATGACGTATGAAAGAGATCAGGCTCTCTTCTGGGTCAGATACATTTGAAAATACGACTGGTGCTGTGGGCAGTAACATCTGAATCTGTTGTACGTAAAGCTCGCGGATCAATCGCTCTGGGCTTCTTAAAGAGAAATCTGCTTCAGGAGAATAGGCATGTTTTCCTGTACTGTGTACACAAAGTCTCTCTTCATATATGAATGTGTACATTTATTGTTACAATTCACATCTGTCAATCCAGCTACTTCAGTGTAGATCCTCTTATTAAGATTTACAGCCTCAATAGATGTATCCTTAAGGTTTCAAAGCGGATTATTTTCCATGATTTTGCAGTTTTCCTTGTATAAGGAAAGTTGTTTCCTGAAGCCAAACACATTTATATAGAGTTAAAAGTAACTTCCTGTTTTACCATTTGGTTTTCTGTTGAGTGTATCTGAGTTAGCCCTCTATCCTCACCTTTACCAAATGCTTAACACTTGTCTAAAACAGCACAGTAAAACGTATTATAATTATTGCTTTCATTTCAAGTCTTTTCCTGAGTTCAGTTCTGAAATTTTAGCATGACTAGTAATCATTTGGGGTAATTGTTAAAAAGGGAGCCAAAGATATTCTGATTTGGCAAGTCTAGGCTAAGTGCCCCGTATCTGCATTTTAAAATGTGATGTCCAGGCAGATTTATGCTGGGAGTTACTGGATCACAATGGGGAAACCCATTGACCAGCTGTGAGCAATTCTCAAGGGGAAGGGTTTTATCCTGTTCACCTCTGTATATTCCTAGCACCTGGCACATCACCTGAGGCAGCATATGCTCATTACATTCTTGTAAGATGAATCGATGGATGGATGGACGGAGGGATGCATGGATGGATGGATGGATGGATGGATGGATGGATGGATGGACAGAGGGATGCATAGATTGATGGATGGATGGATGCATGGATGAATGGATGCATGGATGGACAGAGGGATGCACAGATGGATGGATGGATGCATAGATGGACGGATGGCTGGCTGGATGGCTGGCTGGGTGGATACATGGAAACCACTCTCTTTGCAAGCAGGCCTGACAGTTTATAAGCCATTAGTTGAGCTATGAACAAACTTTGGCAGTCGTTTATGTCTTTTCTAAACCCTAAGGAACATTTTTGTATGTCTTAAATAAGAATAAATCAGTGCCTGCCTAAATAGGATATACTTTCATTTTTTCTTCTGATTTCAAAAGTCATCAAAGCAAAATCTGTGCATCCTGATTATCTCATTGTCTTTGCAACTAGCTCATTGCTTTGTTTATTCTGTTTTGTGCATACAAGTCAGAAATATGTTTGCATCACAAACTGCCTTCCAAGTGCCTTAACACCGAATTTGGATTTGAATAGTACTAAATGGGTCTTCACATTGGCTGTTGTGGTTAATATGACCATTCATAGCATGTTTCCATATATCTTCGTGACAAATGTAAACATAATTAACTCTTATTCAAAAGTAATTGGGTTGTAAAATCTAGTGATTTCTAAACGTGTCCCCCATTTTAAGAAAGTCCATTATGCAAACATTCAGATTTGTGGAATGCATATAAATTCAGCACCAACTCATTTCAAAATTATTCTTTGCTTTACCACAGGATTCAGTGCAGGAGGTTTTCCAACAATGGGATTCCACAAAACATTTACAATGTTACTAATTTTGTAATAATCCGATGTCGCCCATATGGAGTGCAGCAGCCCCTCTGTTAAGGCAATTATCTCATTATCGTGGGACTCTTGAGGCTGTCTTTTATGCTCACCATGACTTTCTTAATGGGTTTCATCATGTTCGCCTTTGTTTCATCAGTGTCTTAAAGGCTTGGTGCCTAATTAATACTCTAAGCATCTAAAGGACTTTTTTTTTTTTGGATTCTTGCACACCTCTGTCCCTTGAGATTCCTAAAACATTGTGGGAGCCCCTCAATATTTATTAAATGGATGCTCTTGCTGTAGAAAGGCAGATAATTCTATATTATGATGTATGAGTGCCGTGTGGCTGTGGAAGGAAATGAAGGCTTTGAAGGCTCCTTGGAAATTTCTTCTTGTTATAAAGCAAGAATGACCTTTGCAACTCCACTTAGGTTCACTCCTAGTGAATTACGAGGTGTTCCTCATGGAGGAGACATTTCCTGTACTCTGCTCACCCTCCGAAGACCACAAAAGTTCTCTGTAGAAAAAATTACACCTTCTCAGTCCACCGAGGGTTACCTATGTCAGGTGAAGTTTATCACTATCCTTGGTTTCAGGAAGAATGACTCTCAGGGTGGCTCAGCTCATTACCTCTGCTCCTCAACCGCCGTTCTCAGTGGCCGTGGCCTTTGTGCTGGGTGTACAGCCTCTCTGTGCTCCCTTCTCCCCCCACGGAAACAGCACGTGGCCCGGCAGTGGGGGTCCACTCAGGACGCCAGAAACCAGCAGCCGGGACATGAAATGGGGCAATTTTAGAATGAACTCAGAGAAACTTTGCTCCCTTTTTCACTTAAAGATTTGTTTGTGGGCCTTATACACAACAGAGTCGACTTTCCCAAAGTCAGTTACTGGGAGAGATAAAGAAAGAGGGTCCAGGGGCACCTGGGCAGCTCAGTCGGTTAAGCGTCCGACTCCTGATTTCAGCTCAGGTCATGATCTCACAGTTCTTGAGGTCAAGCCACATGTCATTCTCTGTGCTGACAGCACGGAGCCTGCTTGGGATCCTTTCTGTCTCTCTCTCTGCCCCTCCCCTTCTCTCTCTCTCTCTCTCTCTCTCTCTCTCTCAAAATAACTGAATAAGTATTAAAAAAGTAGATCCGTATAGTAGATGCCTATAAGCACCTAGCACAGGGGTGTGCCTATGTGAACTTCTCTCCAAATTGAATTCCAGTCCTTGACCAAACAACCAAGTGGTGGAAAGACAAAATACTCACTGTGCTTCCCACTCAGGATTCAGACCCTGAGTGTGGACTGGTGGTGGCACAGCCGTGTCAACCACAGTGAAAGGATATGTAGGTTTTGGCTCATGTGACAGGTGAGCTGCGGGCAAGTGGTCCGTCCGGTTTCTTTGGACTGGTCAGTTCAGGGATGCCGTTGAACCTGTGTGTGTGCAGGTGGCTTGCCGTCCACCCCTCCTGCCTTCTGGCCCCTCTCCTTGTCCCCTTGGCCTCACGCAGGGGGAGCCGCGGGCAGTTAGAGGAAACCTAACACCTGCTCTGCTGTTCAGGTCCCAGTTAGCCACATGACTGTGCTCCATTGATCTCATTCCCGTTTCAAATGCCAGCAGAAGTTAGAGGGTGAGTCATGACGTCTTTCAAGGTACCTGGTTAGCCTGTGGAAGGGGGAACTTACAGGGTTGGGCACGCCAGAGTCTGCTCACAGACAGGCCCGCTCCAGCCTGCGCCGGGTCTGGGGCTGACGCCAGCCTCGTCTTAGCGTTGTCTAGTGTCGCTGCGGTCCTCTGCCAGGTGGAGCGTACGTCCTGGTGTCCTGAAAAGCATCTGTTTTAAATGGGAAGGTCTCATGGAAGCCAGTCCCCATGGAGGAAGCCTGAGGGTGCCTGTGGTTCCCAACGCTGTGGGCATCTCACTGGAAACGGGGAGTCCATCCACGGGTGATGGTCATGCCGGCTGACAACACACAGTCAGCCCACTTCCCGAGTGCAGCCTGCACATTTCAGCTGATACCTGCACAGTCGGGCGGTCTTGGGCTCCGGGTTCACTGCTTCTGGTCCCTGGTCCCTGGTCCCTGCAGGTAGACTTCATTTTGTATCCTTCTCTCCCCATTTCCACTTTCCGTTCTTCAGATTCATGTTAGGTAAGATGTTCACTTTCACCTCCCTCCCAAATCCCTCTGTGGGGAAGGTACCGGAACAAGACAATCAGGCCCAACTCGTGGTCTGTGGATTGTCTAGAATGGTGTGGATTTTCCGTGGGGATGGCCGTGGTCCTCTGAGGAGAGCCAGCCACAGGGCAAGCCTCTGGGATGGCCCCCTGACACCCCACACTAGTGGATTTTGGGGCAGAGGTAATGGACCTCTAGGCCGAAGGAAGACAGGGCCGCCTTCCTCTGTGCTCCGCCAGTGAGTCGGTTCCAGACTCTGAAAAGGAGTGCTGGGCGGGGTCCCTGTTCCTCCGCAGGGTCCTGGGCTGCCGAGCCCCTGGCTTGCTCATCCCGATGCCCTCTTGGTCCTCGTTCACGTCCGTGTTGCCATCACCAGCAGCCTCTGCAGGGGCCCAGATTCTGGATTCAAAGCACTGTTTTCCTCTTGGGGTCCCTCTGGTTCTGGTTCCGTGGCTTCTAGCCATCTGCATGTCCCGCCCTGGGACCCCCAAAGCCAGCCTGGTTGCATAATCATCTTCCTCCAGGGCTGTCCCTGCTCCGCGGTGGACAATTGGATCGAACTGGGGTCTGCAGCATTGCAACAGCACACGTACTGCGGTGAGTGTCCCGCTGTACCTTCCGCTGACCAGACTCCGGAGAGCAGAGAGCGGCGGCCTGCGAGGGCAGACGTCCACGAGGGGGTCAGTCAGAGCCTTCTGCCAATTCGTGTAGTGGTTTGTAAAGACACTCCATGGAGCCCCGCCTGGGTCTTCGGGGGTTTTTCTTTCCTGATGCCTTCCACCGGTACCCATCTGCTTTGCTTACAAAAGGGATTAAGAGCAAACAAAGCAAAAAAACAGCGGCCAGTCCAGGGTACGGCGGATTTGTGCCAGACTTCGAATATTCTGTGAGTCAGCACTTCCACAGGAAAGAGCTTCTCCCGCTCTGAGAAGTTGCTCTTGGCAGAGGGTGTCCTGGTGGCTGCTGAGACAGAGAGGCGTCCGTCTGTGATGGTGCCGACCCTACTCGAGATCACATGCAGATTTGATAAAAGGACTCTGAACAATAGAGCACAAGGCTGGGAAAGACCTGCTTTTGATGTAGATCCTGACCGTTTCGAAGCTGTCCCGGCAGCCTCACTTCGCCGTCCTGCATTCTGGCGGTTTCTTGGAGAGCCAGGGTCTTGATGGCCGGGGAGAAGGGGAGCACGTGGCCTCCAAGTTCTGTGGCCCAAGAGGGCTGGGAATTACCCTGGGCTACAACTCAGCTAGATCCAGCCACGGCCCAGTGTCCCGAGGCTGCACGTCACGCCTTTGCAATCGGCTTGTTTTGCCTGGGACACTTCTGCCCGCTGACCCGGGACACTGACTGTTCCTCTGCTGTGCGTGTTCCAGGTTCTACTGATCACAACGGTCCTGTGTGGTTCTTCCAACCAAATTGGCCCATACAGCAGGAAAGTGCCATTTGTCAAGGATGCGGGGGCTCTGGGGGCTGTCCCACCAGGACCCTGTCCCTGTGTGCTTTCTCCTGCTCACGTGCAAATACCACCGTTAGGGTGCAGATAGAGAGTCAGCACCTGACCCGACGTGATGTGCCCCATGTAATCACCGAGCAGCCCATGGTGCGTCCCCCCACCCAGGGAGGTCGGCAGCCCACTCAGCCTCACACGTGGCCCCTGGCAGACCAGGACTGAAGCTCAGATGTGTGACCTCAGAGCCCCCTCGTCACCACACCGTCTCCCTGACGTTAGTGGGGGCTGGCATCCATTCCCTGCCTCCCCGCCCTGCCACCTCCCCGGTTTGTCTGCTTAGAGGTCGGGGGGAGGCTGCGATGTGGGCTCTGCCCGAGACTCACGGGCTCTCGGGAAAGTCGGCCATCATGTGGGCACCCCAGCCTCCCTCTCACGCCTCCTACACAGCTGTCTGCATGCTGGTCTCGTCCACCGGCTGCTTGGTCTGGGCTGGATGAGAAGTTGGTTGGGAAAAGAGGGGTTTGACCACGGCCCCTCCCCATCTCTCCTGCCATTTATTATTCTGACTTTTTACTCTTTTTTTTTTTTTTTTTTTGAAATTCTCTCCATCTCGAGAGCAAGATTCTCGGCTGTGTTCATGAAGGAAAGTGACCCCAACCCAGGAAATCCCCAAAGCTCTCCACTGGAATGTGGGAGGAAAATACTAAAATTTAAACCTCTCGTGTGATTGCAACAATGTTTTACATTTTTTGCAAACACAGGATTTCAGTTTTATGTGTTCTCAGCATGGGCCAGAATTTTGGTTTTCTTTGTTTTGTGGGTCTTGGGTTTGGAGAGAGGACGGTGCGTGTGTGGTCTGTGTGGCATCCACAGTAGGGCGCACTTAGAGCTCCTTGGATCCTGGCGGCACAAGGGACCTGAGGACCACAGACACTTCCAGGTTAAACAGAAATGCCGCACACATAACACACGTGCTAGTTCAGGGCTGTTCTTGTTGCAAAGCCCTCCTCATAGAAGCCTGGTTTGGTGGGAGGAGTCCGCATGTCCCAGAAGGAACACCAGGCCCCCGTCTCACCTCCACGCCCCCCGCCCCCCAAGTCACTGGGCTGTGTCACTTCTGCAGGGTCTGGTGCCACGTCTATGAAATAAGGGCTGCCTCTCAAGTTCTACATCATCTGACTTACTAACCAAACCAGAAGACCAAGGCAGGACACAAAACCGTGGTTCAACCGTGGAAGAGTCACTCCTGGGTGCAGGGGTCACACATAATCCTTAGCCCTAGTGAGTGCCTGGGTCAGGGCATCCAGCATGGGAACCGGTACCTGCCGTGCGTCCAGAAGCAGGGAGAAAGGCTGGGGGGCTGGTGCTCAGCCTCCGGGAGCTTCCCAGGAGACACGGTGCCACAGGTGGGCTTGGGGCCGGGGACCCACACGAAGGGCTGCCCAGTGCCCAGCCACCGGCTCCCACTGTGCTTTTGGGCCCAACACTCCCAGTTCCTGCCCCAGGTAAGAGGCAGCGCCGACTGTGGGGATCAGAGGTAGCGAGCAGGTGCCCTGGGGGTTCCCTGGACCCATACACCAATGCCAATGCCCTAAATGCAGAGGCGTCCAGAGTCACCCCGAGGCTGTGTAAGATGGACTGAACCCTCAGGGTGCCCGAGCCTCCCCGTTTCATCACCCTCAACCCCAGAGGTGCTCACGGCAGCCCCTCCGTTGGGAAAGGTGAGGAAACGCAGAGATTTTGAATGAGTTGCCCAAGGGCACTGGCCGTGAAGGCTGTAGCTGGACCTGAATTCAAGGCTGCTGGCCCCAGAGCGGCCTGGTGCCAGTGGACCCCCACCAGGATCTGGTCTGCGATTGCATGGACCCCCTGGCCCTGCATACACCTGCCCCCTTGGGCCCGGAGCTCCAGGGGCTCCCATGTCCTGCACCGAGCAGACTTGGTATCCTTTGCCTTCCCCACACTGTGTGTGCCTCTGGGGGCCTTTGCAGCCTGGGGTCACCTCCCCTCCTCATGCAGTCTGTCCTTCCCTGATTCCACCACAATCAACCCATCGTCCATTTCTCAGCACTCTGTTTCCAGCCCTCATACCCCGGTTCTCAAGCCCCAGTGGCTGCTGCAGCTCCTGATGCCACGTCCTCCCTCGGGGGCCCTTGTTCCAGGTGCGGGGACCCGACCCGATGGCCTGCAGGCCCAGCCGGCACAAAGATGTCCCCGCTGTAGGCCAGCGTGCATGCTCTCTGGAAGCCCATTTGCTCTGATTTCCCAGTTCAGATAACTGAATAAAACCCCTACCTTAAACCATGCAACCTGAGGGTCGTTTACTGAATGCTTTTCCTTTTGCTGAAACTGTCTGATGAAACACGGTTAAGACACACAGAGATGTGTGCTGCCGGCTGAAGACAGCTTTTGTCACTGTGCTCACTGTAATCCTGACCAGAGGGGATGGCTCTGAACCACAGGAAGTTTCCTTGGGGTTTGGATGGTGACTTTTGCTCTGTAGTACTTGAGTGAACTCACAATTCCACCGGGTGCACTGATTTACGAAAATGCATTTTAAAAATGTTTCATTGTGGTGCTGCTGTTACAAACCATCATTTCACGGGTCTGGGAACCTGCGCTCATCTCTCTCCAAGCTGAGATGGCCCCGCCCTCGTGTGATGGGAAGGAAAGTGGCATCCTGAACACAGGCCACTTGCCTCAGTGCGGGGGGGGGGGGGGGGACCGGGGCAGACACTGCGTTTCACTGGAAATACAGCCATAGAGGGAAGAATCGATGACTGAGACGTGACGCAGGGCTGAGTGTGACCCCACCCGTGCACTGCATCGTGTTCCCCGGAGCTTGAGGCCAGTACAGACATGGGCGCTTGGGGACACAGTGTGTGAACAGGTTTGCAATTCAGAGAGGCAGGCGGGCGTCTGAGGGCTGCTTGCCGGCCATGGGACACGCTCCCTGCTGGTATCGCCACTCCCCAGCCCGACTGTGGGCCAAGGGCTCAATGTCTTGTGTCTCGGTGTCCTCATCTGTGCAACAGGACATGGTAGCACTGTCTCCGAGGACGTTATGAGGCTCAAATGTGCTGTTGTAAGTCAGGTGCCAACAACCATGCGGTGCCTGGTGAGTGTCAGCTCCTAATGTCACTGCCGTATCAGCCGCACCAGCAGTGTTAATCGTGGCCGAGGAATAGCAAGACAAATGGGGAAGGTTGGTTTAGAGACTGCAGAATTAATCAACAGTCATATTAACTGTATTTGGAAATGTCAAACACAGTGCTGGGAACGTTTAAGCTCACACGTTACTTAACTCTTACTGAAGTTGCGCTGAACTTGTTTCAGTAAGAGGTGAGATGGTGGAGGCTATGGTATAAACACAGGTCTCACGTTGCACATACATTGTGCAAGGTGCATCGCAGGAATGCGTGTTGCATGGGCGTTGCACATACGTTGTGCAAGTGTGCACCACACAGTATACGTTGTATATAGTTGCACATCGCATACGCATTGTGAAAATGTATAAATGTGTTGTTAACAAAGCCTTCAGCACTCTCATCAAGGAGAGAATTTTAGAAGAGTTTTCCATGTGCAATATGACAGGGAGGTGACCTGTCAATATAGTTCTCTGGAAACAAGGAAATGAAGAAGGTTAAGCCAAGTTCAGGGCCGGCTGGGCACGCAGGAGCGTGTCTTCCTTCTATAAAAGGCTGCCTTTTTCTTCTCGCGGACCATGGGAGGGTGTGTGTGGTCACAAAACCCAGACGGCTGTGTAGTCACACCTCAGCCCTGGGCACGGGGTCTTAGAGCAGGAGGAGAAGAATTCCAGGGAGGCAGACAGGCTTCTGGGGCCTTCTGGGGCAGCAGGACGTCCTGGTGATGCTGAGTACTAGAGGTTTAGACCCAAAGCTGATGCTTTGAGGCTCCAGAGACTGGGGTCATCTCAGGGCACATTGATGGAAAATAACAGAGCTTCACAAGGGCCTCATGCTCCTGGTGACTGGGGTCCATGACGTCTACCTGCTCAGGGCACGAGTCCGACCCAGGAAAGTGGACACAGAGAGCAGAGTTTGTTTGGGGGGACTCTTAGGTGGTGATCCTGTGAGGCCCCTTCTCAGGAAGGCAACACGATTCTGGGTAAAACAGCAGTGTGGTCTCCCTACTCTTGCCTCCCTCAGTCTCCCTGCTCTTGCCTCCCTCGGTCTCCCCCCTCTTGCCTCCCTCATCTCTTCTCAAACAAAATACCGACAAAGCACCTTCAGAGCTTACAGAACGAGCATTTACCGCAGACCAGCCACCTAACAGAAGGTCCAGGTCTCCCTTGGTGCACGGTAGTGAGACCCAGAGCGGCCTGGCGGGAAGGGCCGGGCCCTAAGTGATGCCCAGCGTATGTTGCATACTCAGACTGCTGCAGCAAGCGAGACCTCACTCTGGCTGCTTCTGGGTCCACGTCAGAACTTTTACAGTTTTAGCATCAGTGACACTAGACGGTGATCAGGAACACACGTGAATGAAGGATTCCGTGGCAGACCAAGGTTCTGCATGGCACGGGGGCACTGACACTAACCCATGCTGTCCTGCCCTGTGTCAGTGCTGGTCACCTGCATGGGCACCCCCAGAAGACATGTTCACCAGTGAATGGGAACGGACACTACTTTTTGGCTGGCGGGGACTGTGGTATCCGAGGGGCGGACAGAGTCCTGGTCACAGTGTCCCCAAGTGAGACCCTGGCGTATCAGGCTTCTCTGTGCCCTGAGAGGGACAGGGAGGGTGCAAGTAAGACAACTGGTGGCCACAGACATGCCCTCCTCCCACCCAGAGCCTCTGTCCACAGCACCTCATTTTATATTCTCTGCTGCTTCTCCGTTGCAAGTAGGGCTGCCTGAGTTTGTAGTGGATGAAACCACAGGACATCCAGGTGCATTTGAGTGTCAGGTAGACAGCACATACTCTGTCCATGTAAGCGTTGTTGCTGAATTTTACCTGCCGGCCCCGAACTCAAGCAGACGTCACCTCTGTTCTAAAAGCTGGACCTACCGCGAGTGACCTGTGTCCTCCCTGCCCGCTGTGTGCATTTGAGTGTCCTCGAGGCAAAAAGAAGACGTCCCAAAGAACTGAGCCTCTAACTGTGTCTGAATCACCGCGATAACACCAAGACAAGCTAGTGGTCATCGGGCGCTAGAAAACAGAGCTGCATGGAGGTCGGATTCCTTGGTGGAGAAAACAGCTTTTGCTAAACGTCTGGAATGTGACACGAAGGACAGACATGTTTCTCCTACCTTTGCACAAACTACTGGTGGGCGTCTTTCTCTCTGGAGGTGGAATCACACAAGACATGTGTATATGTACATCCTGCACGTGCAGTGTGTGTGTGTGTGTGTGTGTGAGAGAGAGAGAGAGAGGGAGAGGGAGAGGGAGGGGGGAGAGGGAGGGGAGAAAAGGGAGGGGAGGGGCGGGAGAGGGGAAGGGGGAGAGGGAGAAAGAGGGAGATGTAGAGATCACTGATTTTGCTCTGAGTCAAAAAAGTGGGTTCATCTTGACCGGTTGGCTGACCTGACTAAAGCCATTAACGAAAACTGGACGTGATCGTGTTTCTGCGTCAATTTTATAATT
Organism: Lynx rufus; assembly: GCF_022079265.1. Classification (NCBI taxonomy): domain Eukaryota; kingdom Metazoa; phylum Chordata; class Mammalia; order Carnivora; family Felidae; genus Lynx; species Lynx rufus. The sequence continues at coordinate 1,215,219 of NW_025814889.1, forward strand.
TCTCAGTGTTGGGACAGAGGACAGTGTCAGCCTGTCCTCTTCTGTACCTGTCTCTTTGCTGTGTCTCTGGTGTCTTTCCACATCTCGCCTGGAATCCATCACCATGTCTGATTGGAAGGGAACGTGCTTGTCTCCACTGTAGGGATGCTTGGTGATAAGGTCATATCCTATTTATTTGAGATGGTAAAGACCAACGTTCTTTGCATACGGACTCTGCATACACATTTTACATTGTTAGTAGTTGCATTCCCAAATACAAACTCATAGTACCCGAATCAAATACGTGTTCCTGGGCCTCACCTGCAGCCTGGGAAGGGGAGGGTGGCCGTGTTGCCTGGGGCCACCATGGGTGTCCGTTCAGAACGGCCCCTCCCCCCCACAAGGGTTTTTGCAGCAAAACAAAATTGTTGTTTTAATCTATGAAAAGGCATCCAAGGAACTGTTCCCCCTTTGGGAAATGACTGGTTCAGAAAGTGAACTCGGTGTGCGACTGGGGAGCAGGGGTGTGTGGACAACAGGTTTAGGGCCGAGCTGCAGAAACCAGAGCAATTGGGTTGTGGTGTTCTTGGGTGCAAGACTGGTTCTTGCCGAGTCCCGGGCATGCTGTGATGCCAGCATGGTCATTCCTGACCCAGCTCCCCAAGCAAAACGGTGTTGGGGGAGGTCATTTGTCTCCTGGTACAAACTCCTCTTGAGACATAATGACGACTTTACAATGGCTCTGCTGTGATGAGCCCCATGACACTGACCTCACACAGCAGAGCCGTGGAGAAGCCACCGCCCCATCCTGCGACCAGAAAAGGGGGCTGGTGACTGTGTTGATGCAGGCGAATGGCTGGGTACCGTGGCACTGAGTCTTTTATCTCACGATGGCTACTGAGACGTGTTTTCTCTCGGAGTATGGCCCCTGTTCACGTGGGCTGGCTCCTTAGGGGACTGAGGACAGAGTGACAAAAAGGCTGAGTGGGTGGGTTGGGGTCAGGTCAGCTGGCGGTGTAGTAAGCCGGTTTGTTCTGCCTTGAGTGTCAGTGTGTAGCATTCTCTGTAATGTTAGTGGTTGACAGATCGCTGTAGTCAGACTGCTTGTGACCCCCTCCCCAAGTTCGTGTGGGACACCTAACCCCCAAGGTGATGATGTCAGGAGGCAGGGCCTCTGGGAGGTGATGAGGTCATGACGGTTGAGCCGACTCGATGGGATTAGTGTCCTTGTGAAGGACACCCCGGGGAGCCCCCTCACCACTCCCCCCAGGTGAGGACACCGCGAGAAGCGCTGTCTGTGAACCAGGAGGAGATTCCTCACCAGACATGGAATCTGCCGGCTCCTGGACCTTGCCCGCCAGCGCCACGAGGCTAAATTTGTTGCCTATTAACCACCCTACGAACGGTATTCTGTTACAGCAGCCTGAATGCACTGACTTTTATGAGAATCCCAGATTGGTGAATTTCACCCGTACGTTTCCCACATCAGGTGGAAATCATCCCAGGCACGTGCCTGTCCGCCCTCGCAGCTCTCACCGACCACACCTGTCCACGTGGTTGCACAGGTATCTGCCTGTCTTTTATAACCCACCTGTACCAGAACTAGCACCGCAGTTGAGATCACCTTGTCTGGATGCTTCAAGTGGAAGAGAGACATTGCAGGGCTTTTGGGGACGGCGGTGGTGAGAGACAGCATGTAGGTCGAGCAGGTCGAGGATGAGGGGCGGGGGCTGGTGCTGATGGCTGTCGGGCCCCGTACCTTCTGGCCATTCCTGCAAGCCTCAGGGGAAGTCCCCGGGGACCCCGGGTCAGCTGCTTGGCTGAGTTCTTTAGCTTAGGGTCTCTTTGGCCAGAACTGTGCTTCTACGACGGTCCTGGGCCACCTTGGGGCTCCTGGGCCAGCCAGGGCCTGCATGTGGGGAGGTCAGACCTTAATCCCACTCCCCAGGGGACAATAGGAAAATAGCTGAGAAACTGAAATCCTGTCAGATGGGACAGCCACGTGGAAACGAGACAACACCTTGCTGTCCTGACTCCAAGAAGGTCACTTGGAGTCCAGAAGCGATCCTTTCTGCCTCTGGGACATGCGGGGCTCTAGGACTCTGTTCAGGCGTCTGTCTGGAATTGCCCCGGGCTGCACCCATGGCCTACCGCAAGGCTGGCACTGGCTGGCCCGTGTCGCGTCCCCCAGAGCCGAGTGGCAAGGACACGTGGGCACCTGCTGCTGTTTTTGGGTGTCCTTGGGTAAACCAGCTAGACAGCATTAAGCCGTTTCAAAGCCAAGTGCATATGATTTCCATAGCTATCTGTTTTTAATTTAAGCCTATTTAAAACTTGAGGGCCCCTCTATAGCTGATTTGTTACAGCAATATTAATTAACGGTTTCACATGACAGTGGTTAGGATGCCACTCCTATTGAGTAAGATAGATTTGCAGGAGCAGGAGATCAGAAAAACAATCTGTGAAGTGGCCAGAGGCGGCTGGGGGTCACCTTGGGGTTTGGGAGAAGGACGGCGCGTTTGCGCAAACGTGCTATTAGCGTCCCACAGTGCAGCTGTTGAGGAGCCAGTAACAGCCCCCCTGGCCTCATTCCGCGGCTAATTCTGGGGGCAGATTCCGTGAGATGGGATCGCGGACTGCAGCTCGGATCCAAATTTGCTGTAAAATGCTCCAACTTAAAAAGTAATTGTTCCTTTCCATCGGGTTATAAATTCCCATGGTTTCTCCCCTCCCCCACAGTGATCCCTGCATACATGGGAGCAAAGCAGGGTGTGGTTAGTGGGTCCCTGAAAGGATCCCCCCAGAGGGCGTGGCAGGGACCACGCACCTGCGTGAACAGTTTTAAGTTACTCCCCCTCTTCCTCTGTGGGCAAGACACACGGCTGACACCACCACAGTCTGACATGGAAATGAAAAACAAAACAAAACAAAATAAAATGAGGGGGATCCTCGAGTGTGAAGGAGAAGCTGACCCGAAGTCAGGAACCGCGTTTGTTTCCACCCGAGGGTGCTTCCTGGTGTCCCTGTAACTTTCTCTCACGCTCCCTTTATGGCCATCCCTGTTTCCTCACTCTCTTCTCCATGGTGGGAGAGACGCCTTTCTGATGGAATCTGGTGCTTTCCTGAGTCACCTGTTTTCATGCTGGGGCTAGGAAGCAAAGACCGGAGAGAGATGGAGATTTTGTGATTTTATCTTGTTTTATGATAATGTTTCCAGGGAATGAGTATTCACAGATCCTCCTTGACTTGACGATGGGTTATGTCCCGATTGAGGGACACCGGAGCCGAATGGCAGTGTGGGTGTGGATGAGTGTAGTTGTCTACGCGTCGACTGTTACTCTCATGATCGAGGGGCTGGCTGCGAGCCACTCACGAGAGAGGATCGTCCTACATGCCGCTGCCCGGGACAAGATCCAAATTCAAAATTCAAAGAATGGTTTCTACTGAATGAATACCGCTTTTGCACCATTGTCTAAACATCATTAAGTCAAACCGTCTTAAGTTGGGGACCATCTGTATGTGTCAACACAGTGTCATTGTCACTTCCTATCTCGTTAACGCAGAGGAGTCCTGTAGTCCAGGAAAATGGGAAGAGTCGGGCCGGCTGGCCTAGCTACCTCCTGGTCTGCATCGGTTACCCTTATCAACTGATATTTGCAGAGTGCACAACCTGTGCACCAGTGTGGGTGTTATGGACTGCTCCCCCAGTTCAGTTAGGTCTGTACTGTGTTCTGGAGAATTTAATGAAGTCTTGATCTCAGCCCTGTGGATAAGAGACCAAAGCCAGATCTCGTGGAAGTGAAAGAAGAAAACTAGCCCAGTTCTGAGAGATGCCCCCCACAAAGGAATGGGTGAAAATCAGATCCTGGAGAAATCAACACCTACGATTTTTAATCTTCACTGAGAATATTGCTCTTCAGAACTTCCTCCTTCGAAACGGAGGTGGAACCAAGTGCCACTTTTCCTTTCTCCTTCGAAACGGAGTGGAACCAGTGCCACTTTCCCTTTCCCTTCCTGGTGGACAGTGACATGACGTCCCACACCTCTGGCAAGGTCGGTATTTGCTCCAGACAGGCTCCCTTCAGGTCTTCAGCAGAGGGATGTGAGGAAGCTATGCTCACCCAGATTTGTCTTGAGGTCAGAGCAAACCTCCAGCTGGCCCAGCCCGTCCTGTGTGGTCCTGCTTTCTGGGCTCAGGCTGGAGCAGAGCCGCGAAAAGGTTGGAACGGTGCAGGTGAGCCGACCTACCTTCGTGGGAATCAGAAGTTCAGGGGCCAGCTTGATGGGTTTTTACAGTGGGACCCACCGTGGCGTTTAAGCACGCTACCCACATGGCTCCATGTGCTATCTCGTTTGAATTTTCCCTCGTTGTGGGTCACTGTGAGGGAGCGCCCGTCAGAGTGTTCATGGAAGACGGAGACTTTGTGAAAGCCTTCAACAGAGACTCGGTTTGTCATCTGTTCACCCAAGACCACCCTGTGTGGGACAGAACCTCGAAACTGGGCCGGGAACGTTGAATGCTGATGTTGACACCCAGTTCTAAAATTGTCACTCTAGCAGTGAGCGGGGCCACCGTCCTCCCCGTGGGCTTGGGCAGGGTCCTTACGGCTCAGTGTCAGGGCACCTGCCTTTTCCGGAAGTCTGGCTGGGCCTGGGGCTGCCGGCTTGCTCTCCTGCACAGATGCTAACAGCACAGCTAGGGAAAAAAGGGTTGTGCCTTTGGGGACCTGGAGCCCCAGGACCGGGGGAAGCAGGCTGTATGGACAGCATCGGGCAGCGCAGGAGAGCAGAGCAGGACTTACAGGGATTCTTGGGATCTTTTCCTGAATTAAAGATCAGTCCAAGAATCCAGGCCACATCCAAGTCAGGATTCGGATTCAATAAAGCCACTGATGGTGACTGGTCCTGAGTCCCCCGGCCGGCTCAGCCCCACCCAGCCCCGGGGTGCAGGGGCGAGGCGACAGGTAATGAGCCTGCGAGATGGCGGTGCCTGGGGTGTGATGGATGGCCCGCAACCCTCACGCTGCTCCGCGCCCTCCATCATCCAGTCGGGGTGGTTAGCAGACTGTCAGAGAAAAATAATTTAGCGGCCGTGGCTTTAACTGATGTGCTGCATTCTGGGGTCAAATGACTGTTACAAAGCAGTGGTGCTGCCTGGTTCTTCCGTCTGAGCGCTCGGGGTTGACAACATGAAGAAGAAGGCGTCGCGGTCAGAACTCACTGACACCCTTCAACCTTCAGTGGGGCCGGTGCAGCGGCCACAGAGGGAGGAGGACGGGGAGAACGGCCAGGCCGGCAGAGGCCTGCGGGGGCCCGGCATGGGGGGCCTCCTCAGAGAAGGTGGCTGGGAGACACAGGCCATGGCCAACATCACGGCAGCCTGGGGCTCACGCAGGCCGCAGAGGGCACAGCGGCTTCCTTGGGTGTTGTTGGCGAGTTTAAGTGACGAGTGGAGACACAGGACAGGAGGGAACGAAGGACACAAACCAGCAGGGGTGCAGAAGACAGGGAGCAAGATGCAGCCCCTCCCTCCCTCGGAGACGTGCGGGGACTCACAGGGATGCCCAGCTGCTTTGCAAACACCCGTGTTTACTTGGACGGTGTGTTACTTGAGGGTAGGTCGCAAGACAAGGCAAGGTTACAGTCTAAACGCCCCCAACTGGCCTCCTACAACGTGCAGCAAGTATCTGAAAACCAAAGGACGGGATCAAGGGCAGAGGGAGCAGAGAAACAGGAATATCTCGCTCAGCAGTCTCCCTCTGTCTCTCTACCCCGCTGTGGGGGGCAGGCCACGGCCGGAGCAGGCCCCTGCCACCCTGTGCCCTGCAGCCGCTAAGGGTCAAAGACTGACGGATGAGTGAGTGAGTGAGTGAGTGCCTGCCCCGGCGTGATTCTGCTCTAGGGTCTTTCCCGCAGCCATTTGCTCTGATGGCTGTGCAGCCCCTGGTGCTCCCTGGGGAGCACACGCCTGGTCCCCCGGGTACGGCGGACTCTGTTCCGGATGCTGTGATGGGGGGCATGGTGGTCCCAGCGGTAACTCAGGTACACGGGGCCCACTCTGCGCTCACACTGGCCTCTGTGCTTTCTAACTGCGTGAAGCACGTCTGTCCTCGGTTGATGCTGAAGCCAATACAGACACCGTCCTGTATCCAACACACATGGGACGCCCACAAGTCCCCAGAGTGGTGACAGGAAGGGTGATTTGCATAAATAAGCACTTTCAAGACTTGGAGGGAAGAGGTTGTTACAAAATCACAGATAGACAGTTCCCGACACACGGACGGCGCCACAAAATATTCCCCGAATGAGCGACCCAGTGTTGCAGAAACGGCAAGGTTGTGGCTGTGACGCGGGCGCGAGCCCCCTCTCCCTCCCCGAGCTCTCCGCTTCCCGCCAGCCCCTGGCCTCAGCCCCTGCACCTCTGTCTGGCCTGGCCGGGGGCCCCGACTGGCATCACCCGGGCGAGATGAGCCACGTTCGTGGGGCTTTCTGCAGGCCCCCAGCTGGAGGCCCCCCCCCCCCCCCCCGGACCCTGCCTGGCACACACATCACACTGCCGCGCTCACTGCAGTGACCTGTCGCTAACCCTCTCCCCGGGGAGGGCCCGCTGCGGCCCCTCATGGGTGGCACGGCCATCTCCAGGGTGATCTGCTACCTGCTCCGGGAGCGTGGACACTCTCTTCACACTCACACGACCTGCTCTCTCCAAAGGCCTGCAAATCGCTCCTAACAATGATGCGGGGGGCGGGGGGCCCGCCAGTGATGGGAGCAGAGGAGAGGAGTCTGCCCGCCACCCGGCCTCCTGGCTTCAGAAGACGGCCGCCTGTGGCAGCACCTGAGAGGCTCACCTGGGGCAGGAGCTGACCTCTACTCCTGCTGGGGACGTGGCCCGGCAGCCGGATGTCGAAGAGGGCCTGGAGGGCGGCCCGCGCCGCCTGGCCCTTGGCCAGCTTCTTGCTGCGTCCCGAGCCCTCGAACGTCCTGCCGTCCACACACACGGCCATGACGAAGCTCTTGGCCCGCTGCTTCTCGGCCGGCTCCGCGAGGCACACGTAGCGCAGGCCGGAGCGCAGCTTGTTCAGCACGACCACGGGGTTCCTGTCGCCCAGGGCCGCAGGGCCCACCAGATCCAGCGGGTGGCAGAGGAGCCGGCCCCGCGGGCAGGCCGTGGCCAGCAGCCCAGGGTCGGCGGGCCGGCGGCCGGGGAAGGCCTCGCTGGGGGCGGCGGGCGCGAACTCCTTGAACAGCGTGTCGGGGAAGTCGGCCTGGTCGGAGGTGAAGTCCGTGGATGGCCCGGCGCCACCGCCCATGGCCAGCTGGGCCTGGCAGGCATTGGGGAACTGCACGAAGGACCTCAGCGCCAGCTCGGCCGCCCGCATCTTGGCTTTCTTCTTGGTGGGCCCCGTGCCCTCGAAGGTGAGCCCGTTGACCTCCACGGCCACGGCGAAGACGGGCGCGTGCACGGGGCCGGTCTGGGACACCATGCGGTACTGTAGGCCCGGGCGTAGGTCGTGCAACTGCACCAGCGCGTTCTTGGGCGCCACGGACCACGAGAGCTTCCTCCAGACGAGCTGCAGGGGGCACAGGTGGCCGCCGTTGCCCTCCTCCAGAGGCCTCTTCCGCTTCACGCCGGGCGTGCCGCCTCTGGCCCTGTCACTGGCGGCCAGGGGCCTCGCCTCCCAGTTGCTCACGCGGTTTTCCTTCACGTCCGCGCTGCTGGTACCTGTGGGCGAGAAAGACAGCTGTGACCCAGGGCCCTGGCAGCTGGCCACCGACGTCAGACGGTACCGCTGCAGCCGCCAGCAGGACAGCCGGCTGGGGACTCACGCTCGGCCCAGGGCCCGGGGAGGGGGTTGTGTGGACGTGGGGGCCGCTCGCCAGGAGGGAAGGGCCCGCGTCCCGGGCGGTTCTTGCGGAGAGGCATTTCTGAGAAGGAGGTGCCGGTGGGCCCGCGAGGCCTCCAGGCTGCGGCCGGCTGCCCGCCCTGGGCACGGACGCCGTGCCTGTCTCCCCAGGCCGCCCCAAACCAACCAAACAGGCGTCCCCTTCCTCCTACGGGCTTTGGGCAATGCTGAGGGTCAGGGCGGCCTTGCCTGCCGAGGGCGGTGGTGGGCGAATTGTGGTGCCGTCATTCAAGGGAAGGCCACGTGGCACTTGCACTTAATCAACTACGTGTGTATGCGTCCACGTAGGTGACTGAGAAACGGGTTAGATGACGCAAACTAACGTGTAGAGCGAGGACAGCACCAGATTTTGCAGACACAGACCTTATACACTGTTTGTGGAATCACACATAGGGGGTAAAGGTTAGAGACTTCCCACCTTCCCCGAGACACAAGGACGGAAAATGGATGTGGGCTCACAGGGTGGCTTCCTTTGTGTCTATGGTGTTCCCTTTTCCCCTTTCTTTCTTTCCTAGCAGGAAATGGTGGGAAGTAAATTTGGCGAAACCATCCCTTGCTAACTGTGGGTGGTGGATGGGATGCGTGTAATGGTGACTTAACTTCCGTGGCCTGGCCTTCTTGGACCCCTCTCAGCCCAGACAGCTGTTCCGTGTGGGACGTGTGCCACTTTGGGACCACAGGACGAGGTCCCCACTGCTCCAGAGACAAGGGCGCTTCTGGGGTGCGGACCCCTCAGGTCTCGTCACAAATCCTCAGGGGATGGTGGTGGCGAGCGGTGCAGTTACCTTTCATGGAGGCCCCTCACACCTTCACTTTGCTGCCTTTCTTATTCCTAAAACCCACCCTGGGTGGGGTCGTGGCACCAGTTTCTAGAAGAAACGAGGCTCAAAGAGGGAAATGCTTGCCCTGAGCTAGTTGGTGGAGATGTGAGCACATCCTGGGAATGTCTGTCTAATGCACGGGTGGTTTCACAGAAACAGAATCGTCCCACCATTTTCTCAGCCCTCTCGCAGGGCACCTGCGCTGGGCTCTCCAGGAGGTGGGAGGGAGTTATCGTAGGCCATCGGTTTGGACAGACGCGGGGGCCACGCACGGCCCTTGAAGGCTTCCCCGGAGTCAGGAGTGGGTTTTTTCTCATTAAGCACGCGGAGATGAGGGGGGAGTTTTACAGCTGGCTCACAGCCTACGGACAGACGCCCAGCGGGTTCCCCTCAGTCCTGCCCCAGAAGGCGAGCAGCGGTAAGAGCCGTAGACTCCGTGACCTTGCCCTCGAGGCGTCCTGGCAGAGAAAAGGCAAAGCAGTGCAGCCTGCCAGCCTGGGTGGGGGGGAGGGGGTGCCCTCGGGTTCCTGTGCGGCCCCGCCCAGTGCTCCCTAGCCAGCCTGCACCATTAGCCTTTCCTGGAGCCGTTCGCTTCTACGAGGTGCTAGGTCTGCACAGGTAACTTTGCTCCAAGGCTGGACACGGTGGGTTTTGTAAGTTAGAGGTGGGTGGCATCTATTTACTGTCTATTTTGGTAGAAATAACTACCTTCCAAATATCAAGCACTTAATCTCTACCCCTTTTTTAATCATTATGGGTCTTGGCTACAGACAGACGGCAAATAGCTCTGCCATTTTTAGGGCATTTCGGGCCAAGAGACAGTAGATCAGATTAACCATGCAGCTTCTCAAATTGAATGTAAAGATGGGGAAAAAAACCCCAACCCAACCAAAAAGGCCTACTCCAGATTGAGTAGATGTTGCCGGAGTTCTCTAATTTCTTATTGATTTCCCACGAGGTGGGGGTGCGTGAGCCCTTCGTGCCAGTGGAGCAGGCGGTATATCAGATGACCTCTGTTGCCTTTTGAGGTAGACAGGTTTATCTTGGAGGAACAGCCCTCACAGACCAACATTTCCCTGTGGCTGCCGTGGCATAAGCCGTGGTTGTCAGACTGTGGCAGGAAGACCCCTTCCATGGTAACCAATAACTGACAGAAATTGATGAAAAACGTGGGCTTCTGGGTCCCGTCCGGGAAACACTAGCTACAATGTCTGGGTTTTGCAAATGAGCCAGGTGGGGGTTCCACGTGGTTCCACACAGCCCGGCTGCCCTTGGAGCTGGAGCCTGCAGGGGGCGGGGGGCAGCAGCCTCTCCACCGGCTCTGGGCTCAGGCACACGAGATGTCCAAGTCCCCTCGGCCCTTCCGGTGCGTGTCCCTCCGCCTGCCCGCACTCCATTTTCTTACAGTGGCTTCAATAGCCTTGCCTTGTGGGATTATTCTGAGGTTGAACCAGAGGAGCGTGTGAAGGAGGCTCAGCCCAAACCCTCTCGTACAGCAAAGTCTCACGCAGGTTTTTGAAAATAGCAGGAAAGACTGAGACAGAGACTCCCGAGCTCTTGAGAATGACTTTTCCCTGGAATTCTAGGACCGCCGGGGATCAGGGGAACAGCCTTTCTGTCACAGTGCGCCGGGAGCCGGGGGCTCCTGAGGCCAGGCCTGAATACGTCCACTCCGTTGCTGAGGCCATGGTCGCCACAGTGTGACACAAATGCCTCCTGTGTGTCTCCCACGTGGTTGGCAAGGCAAACTCTGATCACACGGACTTACCAGACCCGTCTGAGCGTCAGCAGTCTTCTGGGTCCCGAGACAGACAGGGGCGAAAGTAGACTTTGTCATTTGGGACAGTCAGTCCGGTGGGGGAGATGGAAGGACACCTGTACCACATGCACCATAGCTCCTGGCTGCCAGAGGAGGGATGGACGGGGACCTCGCAGGGAGACCTGTCCTGCAGCCATAGCGCTGCTTAGAGATCCACGAGCCTGTCCTGGAAAACTTCTCGCCACTTGCCGGGTCCCTGCAGGGCTTTGCTGCAGCAAGGCCGCCTGAGTTTCTTACGGGACTCCAGCTCTGACCTTCATGTCTCCTCCACACGGACAGTACTAAACGCATTGCAATCCCCCCACCCCCCGACCTAGGAGAGGATTCTCATTCTGTTCTCCATCATGGTTAACGCGTTTCCCATACTCTGTTGTCAGAATGACCCAGAGACAAGAAGTCAGGAGGCTGAGAAGGCTCTCACTCCTGATACAGGCTATTGGGTGCCTGTCCCTGCACACGCGCCCTTGGGTCTGGGCGCCACGGAGCCCACGCACCCAGGGCTCTGTCCCAGCACAGTCTTCTGCTCCTTGACCCTGGGGTCACCCCTGAGGTGCCTGGAGATCACGGATTCTCCTCGTCCAGGAGAGCAGGGCCTGGTCTCTGCTCCTGGCCTGGCTGCCCTGAGAATCGCCCTGCAGGCATGTTACTGACACACACTGGGGCACCTCGATGTGGGCAGCGGGCTCCTGTCGTCCCCAAGCTGCCCAGGAGCTCGTGTCCTGTGCTGACCCTCCAGGCGTGCATTTTTTGCTGGTTCAGAGTTGGCCTTCTCTCAGGGAGCTGACCCCAGGCCTCATGGACGGTGTGAGCACTGTCTCTGGAGACGGAAGGAGGGTGCAGCTGGGGCTCTGCACGGGGCTGGCGGCAGAGTCGTGCACAGACAGAACGCGCCAGTGGGGCCTTTGTGAGGGTCCAGGGGGATAACACACCAAGACTTTCCACGTGATCTGTAAACGCTGCGGCTCTCTGACCGGCGACCGATCATGGCTGCCTCGGAGGTAGCAGTTGCCAGGACTCTCCCAGGGTTCCAGGGGGCGAGACGTGGCTCTGGAATATTTATTGTACGATAAAAACGGTTTGTTTCTGAAAGTGTATTTCTTGTACGCTCGGAACCCCTCAAACGGACGGGTCATACTACGATATAAGAATTGGCGAGTCCTTAATTCTACCCTGGAATTCATTCTCCCGAACGATTGCTTTTCTTGCGGGTCATAACTCAAGAGACTCGCGGGACGTTCGAGCTTGGAGCAGCTCTGCGGGGAAACTCACCTCCCGTGCGGGGGGCCGGACGGGGGCTGTCACTTGTTACAAGTCAGGTGCACGTTAAGGTGCATTTAAGGATTTGCCCGTCCCTACACTCTTTGTGCACGTGTGTGTGCGTGTGCCCTCGGGACGCCAGCCTGCGGGCGAATGCTCGGAAACAGAATGGGGAGCAGAATGGGGCGGTGGGCCTGGGGGCCCAGGGCAGCTCTCACCACTCCACTGTGTCCCCATCCAGGGCTCACGTCATGTTTCTCCCCCTTGGAAAATGCCTTCCATTGGCGAAGTCCGCTCCTGAGGTGAACCGCGTGCAGGCGCCCTGAGAGCCCACGCTGGCTGGCGCATTGCTGCGGTAGGACACCGGTGACCTCGCTCATCCTCACGCCATCCGGCACCAGACGTCCGCGAACTGCAGTGTCTGTGACTCCCATAGTTTCGTGTGCCCTTCCATTGTGGGAAGTGGAAGAAACGCAGGCAAATACAGATACCACAAAGGTCAGTGATGGACGCTCAGCGGCGATTTGAAGGCGGCCGGGCACAAAGCCACCCTCCGAGGCCGAGTGGACTTGTGCACGAGAACTTCAACCACGGCCACGTCCGTTCCGCTCCCTCACGCGTCGGCCCGTCTCCTGAGCCCACAAGTACTTCTCCTGTCTGACAAAAAGTGTCAGCAAATGCAGTGCTGTCTGTGAAGGTCCAGCGCATAAAAGAAACGCATTTTGGGAAGAAAGACCAGAGTTTTATCCTGGCCTGGCTGTGGCTAAACTTGAATTTTCCAGGTGAAGTATTTCCTCCCAGAGTTAAGTCTGGTTATCGCGCTGTCCTTGCGCACTGGCTGTTGGCCGTCAGATGTGAACAGGCCACACGGAGGGCGAGGTCCTTGGCTGTGGGCTCATGGCCCTCACGGCTCCGGCGCGAGTGCAGGCGGCACGTGGGGCTGTGAATTATGCCCGCGCTCCGCCCCTCCCTGCCCCTCCCCTCGCCCCCTCGCCCCCTCGCCCCCTCGCCCCCTTTCCCCTTTCTGGGGCCCGCATCTGCCTGGTTATGATGCAGCTGGACTTCTCCAAGCAGTGCCAGTGCCGGGAGCTGTTTAGCACCCCGTGTCTGCCGTGTCCGCAGCTGGTGGGGTGCCAAGGAACCGGCCGTCCGAGCTCCACGTTCATGTCTGACAAGGGTGCGGCCAGGAGCCAGGCCAGTGGCCCGGAGCTCTGTTCACAGGAGGAGGGAGGTCCTGGGGTTTCGAGGGTGTGGGCTGTGGCCCACTCTCTGAGCACAGAGAGCCCTGTGGGCCGGCTGGCTGGGGTTGCAGAAGGGCAGGCCTGACCGGGTGGCTCCTGGATCGGGCTGGGAAGCAGGCCAAGGCGGCCTCCTTTGCAGGACCTGACCTGTCGCACGCGGTCCTGGACGCTGTGCCTGCTGCACATCTGGGGGAGGATCAAGCAGGCACGGCGGGCAGGTCTCCCTCCCTCCAGACCCAGTACAGGAAGCACCCCAGGAGTGGGCATCACCGTCCCGCCTCATGTGACCTGGGTCAGTGGTGGGCATCAAGGTCGGGGGGCCAGTGTTCAGAGAAGAAAGCTTTCTGAGCTGCCCGCTTAAGCAGGGAGTCTCAGCAAAGTGGCGTCGTCCCGTAGACTCTTAGCAGAAACCCACCCCCGCTGACAGCTTCCAGAGGGGCTCACGGGCACCACTTCTCTCCGGCTGAGTCTCTCTGGCCACCGACCCCGGACTCCAGCTGTGCCCTTGGCGTTGGGACGAGGGAGGTGAGTGCCGGTGGCCGCACAGGGAGCCTGCCTGGCGGTCCCGCCCCTGACTCCACGCCTGGAGCGGGCAGAGCACTTTCATGTACCACCAGCCCACGCACACCAGAGCCACGTGACCTAAGAACAGAAGGAGACCGCAAAGCCAGTTCACGCTTGCTCCTACCCATCCACCCTCTCTCCCTGCACAGGCGTGTGCACGCACATGCCGCACGCGTCAGACACACACCCCTGCCCTCTCAGGGGAGTCACCACTGGTTCCTCTCCTGCCTTCCAGTGGCGCTGGGGTTACAAATTGTGCAGGCTGTGTCGGAGAACTAGAGTTGCGAAGACAAGGGCACAGCTTGGGGTCTGTCTTTGAATGGTGTCCAAGCACAGGGTTTCCTAAGTACATCAGCAGCTTATATGGCAAAGACGGATGACCACTCCACTGACAGAAAACAATTTTCTGAGCATTGCTAAGGCATTTTAGCAGGAAACAAACAGCGAAAAACCACCTGTTAGCCAGGAAGCTGAATTAGGGGAAATCCCCTTAATTGCTGTTAGCCAACTTGGGCACTTCCTCTCTTCCAGGTCCTTGCTGAACGTCTCGATGCATCGTCCTGATTCCGATCTCAACACCGTGACTCAGGTAACGTTCCCTTCCCCGCTTTGCAAACGAGGTGCTGGGGCTCTGAGCCGTGGGTCTCATGGCCAGGCTCGTGGGGGCACTTACAGAGCACGTGGCCGTGTCCACACTGGGCACCCGAGTAGACGCACAGCGTTCCAGCCCCTCGAGGTGGGAAAGAAGAGGAAGCAGAAGGAGATTCTCTTTCTCGACTCATATATTGCACGTGTGTTATCAGACAGCTTTGGCCATAAGTCCAGTTCAGCGTGGGGCTCGTGTGCATGCCTGCTTAGAATATGCATTCATGGGCACGTACACACGTGCGTGCACTTGTGTGTGTGTGTGTGTGTGTGCGCGCGCGCACGCCCCACATTTCTGAAGCAGCTCAGTAAATTGACCGAGTCCTAGAAATTTTCCCATTTAGACCCTGAGAGAAGAAAAACGAGCACTTGCCAGACTTTCCCTTGGGCGCATGTGCTTTGCTGAGGCTCTGACCCCGAACTGAGGGTCCAGAGACGCATGTTCTGATTTCCACGCAGGGCAGCGACCTCAGCCTCCAGTCCCCTTGACGGTTGGGTTTCCTGGGAGGGGCCCCTGCTTCTTCCCAGATGGCGGCAGAGGGGACAGCACTCCCGTGTGGGTCCCTGACGGTGCCTTCTGCCCTGGGAGCTCCCGCACACGCCCCTCGCCCCCTCACCGCAGGCAGTAAGCACGCCCTTCACTCTTGGCTGGAAGGGCGACCCATCTGTCAGATAATATTGAAATGCGAGAGGGATCTGTGTGGACTGGGATGCTTCACCCCTCGCGTGAATGGTTGACAGTGCGCCACAGACTGGAGACCGTGTGTGCCAGGCACGCCCGGGCGCCTGCACACGCACACCAGCCCTGCCTCCCTTGGGGGCCCTCAGTGGTCTCGGCAGGGGGACTGTTCAGATCCCCTCCCCCAACCAGCTTTTTGGTCCCCACACCACACTGCTTTGGTGTCTGGTTTCATCCGTGAGCCAGAACTATTGTCCCAAAGGGCAGGCAACCATCCAGCTCTTTCCTTGTTGGATGATCACACAAACTGTGTTCACCTCCCTCTCTCCCTCCTCTCTCCCCCTCTTTCTCCCTTCCTTCCTCCCCCTCTCTCTTGCTACCTCCCTCCTTCCCTTCCTCCCTCCCTTTCTTCTTTTTGGAGGGAAAAACAAAGGAAAGAGAGGCGGGGGTGGTCCAAGAGAACTGTTTTTTCCCTGCCATTGCTGGAGTTGTCAATTATATAGTCACTGCTCATATTTTCCCACCACCCAGGTGGGGACAGGATTGCAGGTGGGGATGGGATTCATGATGCGGAAGGGACTCCAGGTGGGGACAGGAGTGGAGCCTCCTGCTCTGGGAAACCCACACAGTCCCCCCCCGTCACCCCAAGGGTCTCTCATTCGGGGACAGTAGAGGACACCCCCTCAACGCATGGGGCTGGGACCCCCTCCACTCTTCAGGGAAGGGAAACCGCTTACTTAGATTGTCTTCATCCTCCGTGTTGGTGGCCCCGGGGCTTAAGTGCTTGAAGGGAGCGATGAAGGCTGACAACATGGTTACTTTGTCTGGAAAGAAAAGAAGAACAGGAAATGCACTTTTGACATTGAGTTTCAGAAAAACTCAGTGCTCTCCCAAGTTCTTATTACTGAGGGTTTGGATGGGGCGTTGAAGGCTCGTTTTGGCTTCAGCCACTTCATTCTGGTTCAGTCTTTTATTGAATTTCTGACAGCGTTTTCATCAAACCCCTCTCTCCATTCGATTTTAGACTTTATGATTTCCATCTTTCTTCTTTTCTCATTTTTGGCATCTCCCCTCCTCTTGTTCCCTGTCCCTCAAAACTCCACAAACGATCGTCTCCAGGGCGACAACCTTGCGTGGGCTCCCGGGGTGCTGGGTGGGGCAGAGCTCGGGCCGAGGGCATTTCACAGGGAGGCAGTGAAGCAAGTACCAAAAAAAAAAAAAAATGCCACAATTAAACGAGAATCGTGCAATTCAAGCCAAGACCTTTCCTCCCCGTCAATGGAGAACTTGCCATGTGGGCCGGAAGTGCATGAGCAAGGATGGACCCTCAAGCTGCCAAACAGGGGCAGCGAGTGAGGGAGGGAGGGGTGCAGGATGGGGGCCCCATGTCCATCCTGCAGATGGGCGCCCAGCAGAGCCTGGAGGGGAGCCGGTGGGAGGACAGGCAGTGGGGACAGCATCATCCCATGTTTGGGCTCTTGACATCTGCGTGGGCAGCTGGCCCGGGGGGACGCTGCTCGTGGCCGACGGGACGTGTTTTCCCACAGTCTCAGTGCTGCGAATCTTTTTATTCTATTTATGTATTTATTAAAAAAATTTTTTTAATGTTTATTTTTGGGAGACAGAACAAGTTGGGGAGGGGCAGAGAGAGAGGGAGACACAGAATCCGAAGCAGGCTCCAGGCTCCGAGCTGTCAGCACAGAGCCCGATGTGGGGCTCGAACCCATGGAACACGGGATCATGACCTGATCCAAATTTGTACGCTTAACTGACTGAGCCCCCCAGGCACCCCTCAGCGATGAGTCTCTTAAAAAGAAAGACAGGATTGTGGGAGGAGTTCAGAGGGGAGGCACTACAGACGGAATATTAAAGGGCCCGGAGGAAAAGCTCCGTGTTGTAGAGACTCCACTGATTACATCCAGCCTCCAGAGCTAGGCGCTTGTCCACAGGGGAGCCTCCTCGGGGGCAGAGGCGAGTGCACCCTGGGTCCGCATGTGGACACCCGCCTCTCCCGGGCCCCCTCCCCACTGTTCTGGGCAGTCCTCGTGTCCGGACCTGGCCCGCAGGGGTTGAGCTACTTTGCTACGGGGACACTTTGTAGGAATCGGTTGGCACCAGAGGGCAGGGTTTTCAGTGCCCCCTGCTGCTTCTGTCCGCAGGAAGGGGGACTGCTGGCGTGTGGGGCTCCCTTTTGGGCACAGCTCTGACCGTGACTTCGCCCGAAAACCTCAGCTGGTGGTTTTATCTGCAGTTAGCCTTCAGGCGTTCAGACCCAGGCCGGCAACATGCTCTTTTTCTTTCAATTCTGAGCCCGTTTTCTCTTTACCCAAGCTTCCCAGAGGCCAGAGGACTCCACATTGAAATTCATTCAGGAGCCTGTTAACAGCTGTTGTTTCCAGTGGGGACGGGCAGCGATGTAATGTTCACTCAGAGAGAACAATAAATAACTCAAATATAAAATGCCTGCTCCTTCTTCATTCTACGGAACGAGAAGAATAAGCCAGGGAGGCACTGGCTCTCCCAGACCCTCACAGCCCAAGCTAATTTACTATGAGGGAATGAAATCTTTTGCTTGAGTTATAATTTCATTAAGGGCGCCCAATAATGTTACACAAAGAGTGTGAAGCTCAAATGATTTAGTCTGGAGCATCTCAAAATGAAATTACATTTTTCTAATAGAGCGGAGGCTACCAGCCAAACACCCACAAAAATACACTAAACCATTTCAGAGTTCACCTTAGCAAAATTGTGAAATATTTAAAGACTGCTTCAGATCCTCAGAGTTCTTGCTTTCTAGGGTTGCCAGATTTATCAAATAAAAACACAAGACCCCGAGTCAAAACTGAGTTTCAGATAAACAGCAGATACTTATTTAGTGTGTATAAATGTCCAGTATTGTGTGCCGCGTGCATATACCGAAACGTTATTCAGTTTATCTGAAATCCAGATTTAAGGCAGGGGACTTGAATAGACATTTCTCCAAAGAAGACATCCAGATGGTCAGCCGACACGTGGAAAGATGCTCCACATCAGTCGCCATCAGGGAAATACAAATCAAAACCACGAGACACCACCTCACACCCGTCAGAATCGCTCCCATCCCAAAGCCAGCTAGGAGGTGACAAGAGTCGGTGAGGATGTGGAGGACTCGGAGCCTTGACCACCGAGAGTGGGAGTGAGAAATGGTGCAGCCGCCATGAAACCAGCAAGCCCACGTGTGGGTCTGCACCCAAAAGAATAGAAAGCAGGGTCTCAGAGAGGTATTTGCGCCCCTGTGTTCCCAGCAGCACTATTCAAACAGCTGAACGGTGGAAACAGCCACGTGTCTGCCTGACAGAGGAGTGGACAACAAAATGGAGTGAATGCACACGGCGGAACATTATTCATCCTTAAAAAGGGAGGCGACTCTGCAAGACGTGACCACACGGATGAACCTTGAGGCCACTATGCTGAGTGAAATAAACCAGCCACAGAAAGACCAATACTGTGGGATCCACTTATTTGAGGTCTCTAGAGGAGTCAAAGCCACAGAGACTGTACAATGGTGGGCGCCAGGGGCTGGGGCTGGCGGGGGTCAGTGTCTAGTGGGGACAGAGATTCAGTCTGAGAAAATTAGGAGGTTCCGGAGATGGATGGTGGTGATGGTTGCATAACAATATATATGTATTTAATGCCACCAAACTATATGCTTAAAAACCGTTAATGTGTCAACTTTTATGTTATATACATTTTACCACAATTTGGCCATTCAAATTTGACTGGATATCCAGTATTCTATGTAGTAACCCTACCTCTTTCACATCCTATCGACTCCTCCAGTGGATTTTAGGTTCCCAGCTCAAACTCGCCAACCCGAACAAAACAGGGCACCTGCTGCTGGCCTGTCTGCCGGGGAATCCCACATTGTTGCTTCTGCGAGAATCAGTTGTCCCTGAGAGTGGGAAGGCTGCCGCTTTAGCGTGTCATTAGGACACACGGCGGGAATTCTAGTCTTTATTTAGAATAATCACACTGAAAATGATTCGGTGTCAACGCCTTTCTTTGTGGCTGTTTCCTTGACCCGCTGTGTCAGCTGAGCCTCCCGTTGGCGTGGTCCCGACTGAGCTGCGCTCAGACTTCCGGCTCTGTCTGCTGTCTGTGTTCACCACAGTCGTGAGGTCGGGCTCATACGGGTTACTGATGAAAACGGAGGCTGTGCTTTCATTTTACCCGATTCCGGACATTTTGTGTACGCTGAGAGAGGCTGGCTCCAGAATTCCCCACGCTTCTGCCACCCCCACCCCCCGTGTAAAGTCGGGAAGAAGGAGAAGGTGTTTCCTGTAGGGAGAGTATCTGGAAGGGGTGGCTGGGCCCTGCACCCAGAGTATCTGATGTGGCCCAGCCGGAAACTGAGCCGAAAGAGCAGCCCTACACCGGCCGTGATGCTGGATGGCGCCCGGGGCTGCTCTCCAGCCAAGACTCCCTCTCCGGGAAGGCCCGGTCGCCATTTGTCATATCACAGCACGCCGTTTCTAATGCATTTCTCAAAATGATCCAGGACATTTGCGTTATAAACCTTATTACTCATTGCAAAATAAAGGCCTGTGGCCCCGTGGAAGTGATGTGATTTCATGTATTTTTGGAGCATGTGGGAAGCATTTTCAGAGGGCAGAAACTCTTGGCTGGAACCAAATGAGATCACATTCGCTGAGAATATTGATAACAAAGAACAAATACAATTTGGTAGTGATGTAAAGATAGATAAATAGTCCAGGGGGACAACACAGAGCATTCAGGAATAGAATCTTACCTATAAGATCAATTGATTTTCAACAAAGAATTCAAAGTAATACAATGGAGTGAAAGAAAGTCTTATCAACAAACAGCTGAAAAAACTGTACACCAGGTTGGGAAAAATGAATTCTGAGCTGTGCCTCATACCATACATGGAGATTGTCACAAAATGGGCCATAAACCTAAATGTGAAAGCTATAACTCTAAAACTTGTGGAAGAAAATACAGACCACTGTCATGGTCCTCATGTGTGCGGATTTCTTAGGACACAGAAAAGCACTAATCATAGAAGAAAAAAACAAATTAGTTTTCATCAAAATTAAAAATTTCAGCACTGAAGTACACTGTTAAGAAAACAAAAAGCAGGTCGTACGTTAGGGTAACAGACATATAATCGAGACAACTGATTTGTATCCAGAGTATAAGAACCCTTTCGACTGGATAATAAAGGGAAAAAAGTCCAAAGTTTAAGAAATGGGCAAAACACTCAAACAGAAACTTGACAGAGGAGAATATCAGAAGCCAGTAAGCCCACGCAAAAGTGCTTAACATCACTGCACACAGGGGGAAATGCAAATTAAAACCATAAAGGTGTAGTGTGTCAGGGCACAGCAGTGGAACAGCTGAGACTTAGGACCGTAGCTCAGTCTAGGCAAAGACACAGGGGGGCCAGGACGCACCACTCTGTCCCTGGGACACTTTGGAAGACGTTTTGGCCGTTACGTATACACCTGTTACGCTTCTAAATATTTACCTGAGATAAATGAAACACGTGTTAAAAAAAAAAAGATTTGTGCAAGAATGTTTAGAGACATTTCATTCATTACAGCTCAAAATTAGAAACATCCCGCATGCACATCAGCAGAAGAATGGATAAGTGAATTGTGTTACATTTACATGAGGGGTAACTATCAGCAACCACAACGCCTGAGGGACTATGGATGAAACTCTAAAACATTATAGTAAGAAAATAAAAATCTGGGCACAGAAGAGCAGGTGGGAAGTACTTTCATTTCTATGCAGTTCCCAAACAGGCTGACCACTCTCTGGGGAAAGAAGTCAGGTGGCGGCCTGGAAGAGTGAGCGTGAGCAGTCGTGGCCCCCCAGGGGCACTGGGTTCTCGGGTTTGTTTTTGCTTATTTCATGGAGTTGGAAGCTCAAATATCTTAGAAGGCTCTGCGGTGGTTATAGGAAGAGTCACCGCCTGAAAGGTGGAGCCCCTTGGAGACACCCTCAGACTCCCGTCAAGACTGCGCATGCCTGGAAACCAGGGGAACTGGCAGGGAGGGGGGTGGAAGTGAGAACCACAGCAGGTGCACAGAGAACTGGAGCACGCCCGCCACGCCCGTGACTTAAGACTCTGCTTGCTCATGAGGGCGGCAGGAGGGGCTGTGGAACCTGGTTCATAAGTGTGGTGATTGCCTTCACAAGCTGTTTTGTTTATAAATGATGTTTGAAGCAATTTTACTAAGTGAGATGAATTTTTTTACTTTTTTTATTTTAGAGAGAGAGATTGTGAGCGCGGGAGACAGAGAGAGAGAGAGAATCCCAAGCAGGCTCTGTGCTCAATCCCACGACCCTGGGATCCTGACCTGAGCCGAAATCAAGGGTCAGACGCTTAACGACTGAGCCACCAGGCGCCCCGGTAAGAGGAAAATTTTAGAAAGTCCTCTGGTGCTTGAGCACATGTCAGTTACCTGGAGAGTATGTTCATGTGATATAACGTGTTTGCTGGAACTTTTACTCAACCGTAATTGCTAAAATATCTAAGCATTCGATCTTCTGCTCTGTCTCCTTAAAAGCACTAAATATTTCACAGTTTAGGTTATTTTTAAAAGTTCCATAAGTTGAGCACTTTGGTCCCTCCCTCATTTCAACAATTTAAAGTGCGGTTTTGAACAACACATCTCTGCTTTGTCGGCCACACTCATGCCCACGTCTAGCACAGCTCAGCTCTCTCAGACAGTCGTGTCCCTGGACAAGAAGGTGACAGTTGGAAGCCACAGAACTCTGCTGGTGCCTCTGGGCTACAAACCTCAGCCCCTCCAAAGTCCCTTTCTTAGGGTTTCTTTTTGCCAAAATGCACTCTGACAGATGGCCTCCCTCAAGCCTGACCCACTTTCCTTCCTAGCCATATATTGTGATCAGATACAGGTATGTTTTTAATGGATGTTCCTTCTTTCTAAACACAAACACAAATCAGTTTGAACAGGTGGGTTACCCTGGGAAGCAAAAAAATAATTAACCTCTATGCGGGCAGGAGAAAAGGAGTAACGTCTTGGGGGAAAGGCAAAGGATTTTTCTGAGTTTCAGGAACATGTATTTTAAAACACTGTTTTCAAGCTGCTGTTCTATGAATGACACAAGGGAGGTCAGGCAACATTAACACAAAGGAGATCCTGGGTCTGCATGGGTTTTTTTTTTTTTTTTTTTTTTTAAATTTTTTTTTTCAACGTTTATTTATTTTTGGGACAGAGAGAGACAGAGCATGAACGGGGGAGGGGCAAAGAGAGAGGGAGACACAGAATCGGAAACAGGCTCCAGGCTCCGAGCCGTCAGCACAGAGCCCGATGCGGGGCTCGAACTCACGGACCGCAAGATCGTGACCTGGCTGAAGTCGGACGCCCAACCGACTGCGCCACCCAGGCGCCCCTGCATGGGGTTTTGTGGCACACAAGGAGGTCTGATTGTCACAAGAAGATGAAGACCCCTTTTGGAATTTCCCGATAGGGAGCAGTCGTGAGTGGTCTTGAACGGGTCCAGTAAGCAGGCGGCCAGCATGGAGTAAGTCACTCGTTCGTTGTGTGGGCTGAACTATGACTTTCCCCCAAATCCACGTTGGAGCCCTGACTCCAGGAACTCAGGGTGTGACTGTGTTCGGAGACGGGGTCCTCAAAGAGGGGCTGGAGGTGAAACGAGGTCACTAGGGTGGCCCCAATCCAATCACAGACACGCACAGAGGGATGACCAGGTGGGGACATGGGGAAGGAACGGCATCTACACGCCCAGGAGAGAGGCCTCCGGTAAACCAGTCCTGCCCACGCCCGGATCTCACACTCCCTGCCTTCAGCATGTGGGACAGTGAACGTCTGCTGTATAGCTGCCCGGTCTGTGGTTCTTTGTTACAACCTGGGCTAATACCTTCACTCAACAAGTCTTTGTTGAATGCAAATAGTTGCACACCTAATCCGTGAAATTTCAAACTCCAACGCCAAGAAGGAATCATGCAAAGAGACCTCGCCGGGCCAGGGGAATCTAGAACCTCAGGGACCTCGCCTGGCCAGGGGGGATCTAGAACGTCAGGGACCTCGCCTGGCCGGGGGGGGGGGGCGGAATCTAGAACATCAGGGACCTCACCTGGCTGGGGGGGGGTGGTCTAGAACATCAGGGACCTTGCCTGGACGGGGGGGGGGGATCTAGAACATCAGGGACCTCACCTGGTTGGGGGGGGTCTAGAACGTCAGGGACTTCGCCTGGCCGGAGGGGGGGCGTCTAGAACATCAGGGACTTTGCCTGGAGGGAGGGAGGATCTAGAACATCAGGGACCTTGCCTGGCCGGGGGGCCGGTCTAGAACGTCAGGGACTTTGCCTAGCCGGGGGTGGGGATCTAGAACATCAGGGACCTCTCCTGGCCAGGCGGGGGGGTCTAGAATGTCAGGGAGCTCGCCTGGCTGGGGGGATCTAGAATGTCAGGGACCTCACCTGGCCGGGGGGATCTAGAACATCAGGGGAGGCATCCTTCAGGAGGTGACTGCTTAGCTGAGACCTAATGGATAATAGTAAGTTTCCCATTTATTGAACTGGGAGGTCTGCTCCAGAACTGAGATACTCCTGCTGGAAGGGTGAGAATGGGACTGTGCACTTTAGGGAGGGAAGACCACCCCACCCGGAAGGAGCGGCGTGTGCAAAGGCTCTGAGTCAGTGCACCAGGCTCTCAGTTCAGCCTCTGAAGCTTGGCAGCTGTGTCTGGGTGGCTCCCCGTTACCATGGGCTTGGGGCTTTGATTCTGTATTGAGGGCCACAGGAGATCAGAGGGCAGCACACATGAGACTTCATGTGGGAGAGCCACCACTGAGGGACACCGGTCCCCTGGGAGGGTCACCGCTGAGGACACGGTGGTCCCTGGGAGAGCCACCACTGAGGGACACCGGTCCCCTGGGAGGGTCACCGCTGAGGACACGGTGGTCCCTGGGAGAGCCACCACTGAGGGACACCGGTCCCCTGGGAGGGTCACCGCTGAGGACACGGTGGTCCCTGGGAGAGCCACCACTGAGGGACACCGGTCCCCTGGGAGGGTCACCGCTGAGGACACGGTGGTCCCTGGGAGAGCTACCACTGAGGACACGGTGGCCATTTCGACAGAGGTTCCTTCCCTCCCCTCCCCCGGATGGGCTCAGAATGGGTTCTGCGGTGGTGAACTTCAGTCGGGACAGGATGGGTCTCTCGGGTGGGAAATGAGCGTGGAGTTGAGGCTCTGCCTGGGATTTGCTGAGGGATTGGGGGCAGAGCACGATAGTCCTTCTGTGTTTACAGCGCGGAGTTACAACTTCCAGTGAGCCAGCGGACCCTGCCTGGGCCCCAGTGCTTTCCCAGGAGGGCTCTGTGCAGGTGCCGGGTGTGCGCGGGGAATGGGCGACGGGGGAGCGGGAGTGCTTCCCTCCCCCTGGGACTCCAAGGACGTCGGGGGACACATGACCCCCATCTTCCTTCACGAAGCCCCCAGATTTCTCAGGCAGCAAGCCCTAAGTGAAGGGCGCCTGAGCCCCAGCACCCTGCCTGCACCTGCGAAAGCGTGACTGTGGCTCCTGGAGCTCGAGCCCCGCTCTCGAGGTCCCGCACGGATGCCTCCCGAGACAGGCTCCCTGGGTGACGGTGACAGCACCGGCGCGGGACATATCCCGGGAGGGGGAGGGGGGATCCTGATCAGGCCTCGATCGCAGCCCTACGACAGTCTCGGGGCCGTGCAGACACTTCAGGCGTGACGCGAGCTGCACTCCACCACCCGGCGTATTTTTGTAAGCCGTGGAAAACAAACACACTGGCACCAGATTGCGGTGAGCGGAGAGCAGGCAAAGACAGATGGTCTGACAACTGATTGACGGACGAGAAGGTGACTCTAGTTAAGTTTTAAATGTGCACACGTAAAGGTGTGGGTTCACACTTCACTTTGACTCGAGCCCTCCCAATTATCTGGCTTGCAGTCTAGACGCTGACTCCATTCCAGGCTCCGCCTGCAGGCGGCCGTGACATCATTCTCCGAATCAGTGTGGTGCCTCCACTAGAGGCTCCCCGTCCTTCCAGCCAGGACAGCAGTCTGTGCAGGACGACAAGAGGTTTCAGACCTAACGGCCGTCCAGCCTGGATGTGGTCCTCACTGCCATCCCCGTTTTCGGCAGAAGGTCCGCGCCAGTAATGGGTCTCGGCGGGCGGGGGGCGAAGCCACGGTTCAGCTGGGACTCTGAGGCCGTTTCAGACTGCACTTCTCCCAGAAGGTTTTCTTTCTGTTGCAACCAGCGAGGTCAAAGTTCATCAGAGCCCCCCCCCCCCCATTCCATCAAGGTCACAGTTCATCTGAGCCCCTCCCACTCCATCAGCAGATGGTGACCGGACTGGCTCTGAGGAGCAGTGAGTATTCGAGAGGGTCTACAAGACACGGTTGGACTGTGATCCCGGCCAGGAATTCTAGGAGAGAATTATCTTGAGGCTGGAAATTCTCACCAATACAAGTAACCCCACAGACCTGATAGGCACCCGGGGGGCTGTAGTTAGGGAGCCGTGGGTACAACAAGCGTATAATACTCCGCAAATAAGCACGAATCCCGCATTGTCTGGATTTCTTGCCCCTAGAGACATGCCGCCCCCAAAGTCCTTCGGTGTTGTTGGTTCCTTGCAGCTCCTTGGGCTTCCTTCCTTAGCATCGTGGTTTCTTTGGAGACGTGCCAAACCAAAATGCTTTTATTTTGCAGTTTTACATTCTATTCTTCCGTTTTTTATGAAAAGGCTTCCTGTATTAGTTTCCTCTGGCCCAGACCATCCTTCACCTATTCTCACCTCGCGCCCTTCCTGCACTAGAGGCTTCAACCCTCAACCGTTGCTTCTGTGAGTGAGTGAAAGCTTCACCAGCGTCCGTCTCTGACTCAAGGTCACCGGATTCCCTGAGCACCGAACAGCACATCTGTCGGGTGATAACCACGACTCTACAGAAACACCATGAGTGGCACATTTGTGTTGGTTGATTGTATGTGTTACCTTGAATGGGCCCTGGGCGCCTGGATATGTGGCCACACATGATTCTGATGCATCTGTGAGGGAGTTTCTGGTCGAGACCAGAATTCGAATCGGAGGACTGAGTCGAGCAGAGAACTCCGGCTGAGGTGGGCCTCACCCAATCAGTTGAGGACTTGCAGAGACAGAAAGGTGAAGCGAGGGGGATTCTCACTCTTCCAACTCTTGGTTCACGGGCCCTCACATGTGGACTGGGGTCTCGGAACCTGTAGCACCAGCTCCCCTGGGTCATGGACCTTCCAGCCGTATATCATCTTCCTGCGTCTCCAGCTTGCAGGTGACAGACGGTGGTGGGGGGTGGGGCTCTGCACGCTCAGTGATGAGGGAGCCGATGCCTTGTAATCTCTGTTACTCTGCTGGTTTCCTCTCTCAGGACCCTAATGTGGCACTCGCGCCCCTGTGGCATGGCTACTTTATATACACGCCCACGGCGCAGCAGAGCCCGGGTGACCGAACCTGTGGCCTCTTCTCCCTTCCCCGCCTGAAAGTCAGCCGCGTCCAGATCAGGGAGCTTGTGCGGGCCAGGCGTGCCCTTGCCAGCATGCTGTCCGAGGCCGCGTGTGACGGCCAGCGTCCCCGCCGTCCCTCCACGCGTGCTCTCCCACCTGAGCGGGGGTTCTGGGCTCGGAGCGGCATCCCTGAGGGTTTCTGCTGCGGTCCCAGGCGGTGCCAGGCGGTCCCGGTCTGCCCAGCGTGACTATCAGCAACTCGTGCTCGCCGACAGGGGTCGTGGCTCGCGTGGGCCGCAGCGGGCGTCCCGCGCTCAGACGGAGCTCTCATTTCCAGGCGGGTGGCCCGAAGGCGTTCTCCTCCTCCAACCCCGCCTGACTCCCTTGTGACGCGTTGGCCACGTTTCCCACTTCCGGCGGGCACTGTGCCGGATTGCTGTAGACGCGTCTGAGTCCGTCTGCTCCAGACGCGGTGAGTTTCTCCCGTCAAATCCAGCATTCTCGGTGTTCATCGCCCCCGCGCTCGATCCCTTCCGCCCGGGGCTCCAACGGGAAGCCCGAGTCACGGGACTCACCTGCTTCCTCACGTGGTGACCTGGCGCCCTGCTTTCCCAGTGTGCCCCTGGCTGCTGTCGCATCTGCACCCTGCTCTCAGCCCGCCCACGCCCTTCCCGGGTTTCGGCGCTGATCCCCCATCGGTCTGTCCTTCCAACGGTTGCCTGAGCCACACTCCTGATGGGGTCCTGCAGGGTCCGGCAGGGAGGAGGGAGCACAGAGCCTCTTGGTCTCTGCTGGTCTGAACGTCTGGCGTGTGGCAGGGGTGGGGGAGGTGAGAGTGTCAGGTGCACGGTGGGCAGGAGAGGAGCCACCAGCCCCCAGGGCTCCGTTTCCCGAGCATGTGAGCTGGTGGTACCTCCAAGGTGTGCAGGTCAGGGCCCCCCAGGGCAGTGACAGTTTGCAGAGATCACCACACAGGGCTTCCAAGGGGACGGCGCTCATGGAAGGAAGGACTTTCATTCTTCAAGACGAATAGTCCTCTGCGAGCCCCTCCTCAGAGGCCCCCAGGGCAGCGGATGATGCCGTCCTGAACGTGAAGTTTGACACGGAGGCTGGACTCTATGCCGCCATGAGTGACCGTGAGACCCTAGATGCCTCTCACGTGCGTGGTGCTCTTTGAAGGACCTGACTGTGCCTCGTTTGTCATGGGGGTTCTGGTGGTTGTTGGAGGAGAGAGTGGCAAGGTCGCTGCCCATCCCAGTCACCGCCCCATCCTTATGGTCTTTCCTGTGACAGGATTCCCTCCAGTGTTCACTGCCCACACCTCATGCTGGGCTGTCCCCACGTGTCTGCCTTCCCTCTGTGTGTTTGTCTCACCAGCTGGACCACTAGCCCCTCGGGTGTGCAGGCTGCCTGCTCAGGGTGTCTGGGTCCCAGCCCACTACCAGCTGGGGGATCGGCCCCGTTGCCTGGCCTCCCCAGGTCTCCATTCCCTCATCTCTGAAATGCAGTCACCCCCTACGTCAGGGGTGTGGGTCAGATTTAAGTGAGATGTACGGGTAACACACACATCCTGACAAGGGACACGTACCCAATACAGGTCAGCAGTGACTGGTTCAAACACGATGATGAAGTCAGAACAATCTAGGACGCAAGCAACTTCTTGATCTTACTAGGCTGTCAGGAGATGCTTGGTGACTCCTGCATTCCTCAAGTCAACTAGATCTAGCGTTGTTTTTATTTTGTTTTCTTACATTATTTTTATTATTTAAAGTGCTGAAGCGAGTTCATTCGAGAGCAAGAAATGAGACATCACGGAAGCTCCTGGCAGGGCCCCCTGTCCTCCGCTGACTTTGTTAAGTCCCACTGTCAACAACAGTAATGTCTTCAATGCTGTTTGAAATTTGGCTAATTTCTCATCTCTTATATGAGTGAGATATTCTAATAACCGAGAATAGAACACTGATTACATAAGCAGTTGTTTAGAGAGCAGGTCAAAGTGTTGGTATCTGAATTTGCAAGTCTAAATTTAATTATCTCCCTTTAGAAGGGAGCTCGTGGCTGATGTATGTAAATGATATTTATTATTTCCAAGCTAATAGCTCGTCTGTTCGTGCAGCACGCCCAAGGCTGACCTGAACCCATGGTACCCAAGTGGTTCTCTGCTGTTCTGATGAGTGGTCACCTATGATGCTCACACATGGTGGGGGCCTGAGGCAAGTGCTGTCCTGAAAAGTCTAGGCTCCTCAGACCCAGACTGGCATTCGTTGACTCCATTTGCTCAGTCAACAAAGGGTCATGGAGAACATGCTATGCTCCAAAGCCTAGGACACCCCTGGAACAGTCTAGAACAGTCTAGAACTTTCTTTCCTTTCCTTTCCTTTCCTTTCCTTTCCTTTCCTTTCCTTTCCTTTCCTTTCCTTCCCTTTCCTTTCCTTCCCTTTCCTTTCCTTTCCTTTTTTTAAGCGTATTTATTTGTTTTGAGAGAAAGTGAGAGAGAGAACCCCAAGCAGGCTCCAAGCTGTCAGTGCACAGCCTGATGTGGGGCTCAAACTCACGAACCGTGAGATCACCACCTGAGCTGAAATCAAGAGTGGGACACTTCACTGACTGAGCCACCTGGGCACCCCTCTTGCTCTATTTTCTGTGCAGACTGTATCGCATCTTCAGTGCTATTTGTCACGCCTGTTTAATTGGCCCTCTGTCCTGACTAGACACAGAATCACATAGGTAGACGGTGTACCTGCTTTCACGATAAGACCCTGCAGTTTGCAGACCAACCCACTGCACAGGATGGGCAGGTGCTGGTCACACATCAGCGATGTCCTTTCCCCGGCCACTGTTTTCCTTACACGGCACCATTTCCCTCCTTGCTGACTGAACTCCAGTCGGTGTTCAGGCTCATCCAGCCCTGCTGCTGACGTCTCGGCCTCTTTACCCCCTTGTCGCTCACTAACGCTCAGTTGTGCCGCGCGGGTACTCTTAAGCCCCACCCCCACGTGTTCAGGGGCTCTGTGGGCCTGTTGGGAGGTGCATCAGCCCACACACGCCGTCACCGAGAAAGCCGGGGCACGGCCAACTGGGGAAGGTGTACCCATGTCCCAGATCAGGACCATAAATGACCCTTAGAGACGGAGTAGGTGGGTGCTGTCACCAGGGTGTGCGGGTCAGGGTGGCCTGGCAGGGGCCCGTGCAGGCAGTCCACGGGACCAGGCCCCACGCGGCCTGTCCCGGGAGGGGCTGGAGCCGCCACGCTTTCCCATCTGGTTCTGGTTGGCCCTGATGCACACGGAGGAAGAGGAGCCAGCGCTTAGCTGTTCAGGGAAGAGGAGAAAATTCTGGAAGAGCGAGGGCGGTGCGTGGTGGGCAGAGATGAGGAGGCCGAACAGAGGACGGCTAGACGCGGGCTCTGGGTGCTTCCCTGGCCCCAGGCCTCCCCTTCCTGCCAGAGGGAGCGAGCGGATCTCGTGTCCGCGTGAGCGGGCACTTGAGGAGACCGCCTGGGAGGCCGTGCCTGCATTGGGCTCCGTTGGAGGGGAAGGCGTTCGCAGGGCGAGGCCGCTGCCTTGTGAAGTACGAGCTTCTGATTACTTGTGCTGAAGCGCAAGGCGAGTAGAAAGTGGTGTGGTGGATGGGTTTTCTATGAGACGGGCAGCGTGTGTGTTGTTCTCTATTAGATTCCATGAAAATCAATCTGCAACCTAGTTCAGCCTGGTAAAATTAGATCTAAAACTATTTAATTTTGTTTCAGGAGTGTTTTTCCCATCTGATGCCTAGCCTGAGGACACACAGTGATAAAATACCTTGAGTTATTACCAGCTCTGTGCGCCTCTGTCTGGGTGAGACTCACACAGTGTTATGTATTCGCTCCGTACCGCTGCTCCAGAGCCCGGGATAAAATGCAAGCCTTCCCCGTTACCGAGAGCCTCGTTTTTTATGCTCCTCTTTTGCATTCCACATGGTTCGGGAATAAGAAGTGGCAAATGGATGTTTTCAATTTGCCTGAGAGTGCGTTTTTGTGTGTTTGGGGTCAGACCGGCTAAATGGCTGAGCGCTCTGAGCAGGGAGTGTTTGGGGGCGGCCGCACTCTGGCCGGGCCGGCCCTTAAAGACGGGGGTGAGGGAGGATTTTGAGTTGCTGCTGCTTGGACCAGAATCTTCTCCACTTGGGGGCTCTGGTAAGAAGGAAATAATCAGAGGGTTCCAAGAACACCTCGTCAGGGCACCAAGCATGACAACCTGTGTTTGCCGATGCTAATGTTAAAACCAGTGTCACGCTTTGCTAGGATTCCGTGCCTTCCCAGGGCTTCTGCGTCTCCCCGGCCTGCTCAGCTGACCCCGCTCTCCCAGTCACAGGCGGGAAGAGACCCCGGGATGCGAGGCACCTACGAGGGTTGGAGGGAAGCAGGCGTGGGGGCGGGCTGTGGGTGGACTTCCCAGTGAGGCATGGTGAGCCACACAGAGGTGTGAAAAGCAGGGACAAGTCACACCGTGTCCTGTGGAGCGTTGGGGCCTTGGCTCAAACGGGAGGGGCTGTGGGAGGCGCTACGGTGCCGGCTACACGGCAGCGACACAGGGCTTGGTTTTACTCCCCATCCAGACAGACTTCAGTACCACACGTGGCCCCTCACTGCATCATCCCTGGTCTTTCAGGGGTGCTGTGGGGTGCAGCGTGGCCCTCTCGGCTTTCCTCTTCTCTGGTAGGAAAGTCAGGTGCAGGGCGGTGGGGTGACCACGCGGGTGGGCGTGTGGCTCGCACGGCCCCCGCCGCTCAGCTGTGTTGGTAAGACCAGGCTGAATTAAAGTACTCAGATGGGTTTGTCATGGCCAAGAAGCATTTGCATGAGCAAATACACTTGAGGAATGCCGAGTTCTATGAAACTGAGCACATCTCTCTACCGAAGGGCTTCCGGGGGCTTATAACGCACGGTCTGCTAATGTGACTTGAAAATCTTCACAATGGAGTGGGCAAACAGCACTTGTCGTGACCTTGGAGCGTGTTTTTCAGGAGCATCTCATGGAACTTCTGTTCCACGAGATGTGACTGGAGAAATGCTGACAGATGGGGCTCTGGAAGGCCTCGCCTGATGTCTCGGGCACAGCCCTGCGGGCATTTCCGACGTGGTGCAGTGGAAAATCTCCAGTCAGCTGTGGATCTCTGGGATACAGGCTGGGGGTGAGGGAGGCTGCCTGACTCTGTGCCTGACACAAAAGTCCGTGCACGCGTGCAGAGGTCTGGCCTCGTCAGGGGTGTATCTAAGGTCTGAGTTTTGAGTGGTTTGCTCATCGGCAGTCACTCGGGGAGTATTTGTGAAAAGCCTACTATGTGTAAGCACTGTCCTTGCACTGGGGGTCAGCAGAGAACAGGATAATGTCCTTCCTCTGCCCCCGGGACTCACACGCCGGCCTGTATAAGCTCAGAACGTATCTCTGTTAGCACCTTGCACTGCAGACTCTGCCCCAAGGGTAAGTACCCACACACACCTGAAAAATTATTCTACGACCTTTGCGTCCAGCACATCTGACCATCGAGCGAAGTGTCCATATCACCACTGGTGTCGCGGCACAGTATCGGCTTCTCTGTCCCCGTGTGAGAGAAGGACCTTGTCTGGGCCGCCACCCCCCGCCTGTTCTGATGACGCGGGAACCCCAGACCTGGGGCAGGGGGAATAATTGTGGGGCATGGCTACTCTCCTTGAAAGTGTGATTTTTGGGTCTTTCGTCTTCTCTTTCAAAGTTTATTTACTTATTTTGAGAGAGAGAGAGGGAGAGAGACAGAGAGCGTGGGGGAGAGAGAGGGAGAGAATCCCTAGCAGGCTCCTTGCTGTCAGCGCAGAGCCTGACTTGGGGCTTGAACCCACGAACGATGAGATCCTGACCTGAGCTGAAATCAAGAGTTGGATGCTTACCCAAAGAGCCACCCAGGTGCCCAGTGATTTTGTTTTAACAGGACTTTTTGCTGCCGCCGCCCCACGTTCACCTGCCGACCGTGCCTGCCGGAGTGAACAGGCTGGGACTGCTGACACGGGAAGCTGGTCTGAGAACCCAGAGCAGCACAGAATTGCGAGAGTCCCACACACACCCTCATCAGAGCCGCTGTCACACTGTCCGTCACAGAGGTGGCCTTGGGCCCGGCTCACGCGGCCCCTTGTGCGCTGGCTCACACCTGTGTCACTGGGAACGCTTGTGGGGTTGCTGACTCAGTGCTCACGGGGAGCAGTGTTTTACCCCCACTGTCACGAGTAGGGGTCCGGTCATGCTCGGGGCTCAGAGAACCAGGGCACTGTCCTCTTCTCCAAAGCTTGGAAGCCCAGCTGGTCTGGGAGGAGGAGTACTTTCAGCCAAAGGGCTCATGCCCCGTCGGTGTCTCTTGATGACAAGTTCCCGAGTGCCCTACCTCTTAATTAAAACATAAGGTTTGTCGCCCCAAAGGGGAGAATGGGAGGCAAATCCTTTCTTTGAACTGAGGAAAGTGTTTCCAAGAACCGCCTTTGAGGCTCGGCCGTGCAGAGGGCCGCCGCACGGAGGGGCTGTGTTCGAAGGGTTCGTGTGCAGAGAGCTCGGCTGGAGAGACTTCCTGGGGGCCTGTCAAGCTTCTGGGCGCACGCTTCTCAATGTGTCTCAGAGGCCCTGCCTGGCTGTGACGCGCATCAGCAGCGATAATGGGGGCCGTGCATCTGGGTCCCCGGGCGGGGAGCTGTCAGCCTGCCCTCGAGTGTCTGGCTGGCCAGGAGCTCTGCAAAATGGAGCCGCTCATTTGCTGGCTGTCACCGCTCCGCTGGCGTTCCACGGTGTCCCCAGTGCCCGCCGCGTCAGAGCGGGCTGGGCCACAGAGAGCGCCGGGTGGGGGCACATGGGGAGCACTGAGTCCGGCCCCGATGCCCGTGCGTTTAGTGAAAACACATCCTGCCATAACTCACAATCCGTATGTCAGGTGCGCATAGGGCAGGGCTCGGGGGGCAGTAGCGCAGGCACCTCCCAGGCGTTACTGTGGATTGCGGGGGTCGCGGCTCTGGGGTCGAGACCGCCTTGCATCGCTTCACTGAAATCCGTGGACCCAAGACCCCAAAGGCAAAGCGATGAGTGGTTGTTCTGAAGTCCTTGAAATGAAAGCTGGAACGAGAGATGTTAGGGCCATCTTTCTGGATCTTTCTCGTCTCTCGGGAAGTACCGGGCTTACTTTGTATTGCTTCTTTTACTTTAAACGGTTTAAGAATGTGGGGCTTGTGTAAACAGCACAATGTTCCTCTCTTTTTGTCCAAATTAAATCTCGGGTCTCAGAAGCTTCATAGGTAAGACTCCTGGCGTCGGGGCCAAGTAGGGGGTGCTGAGCCTGCACCCTGTCCCCTGCGTCCCTCGGGGAGCGCTCACACCCCTCCTGCTCAGAGCCTGGGGGTGCCCTGGGCACCGTCGGAGCTGAGGAGGGCAGGGGGGGAGCCCGTGTCAGGATGCGCACTGCACGATCCTCACACGCTCGGTCCCTGCGACAGGCTCGCGTCAACAACGGCGAGTGTTTGCTGTGTATGGACTGTGTCAGGGACACAGTGGAAAGAAAGCATCAGTGTTCATGCATTTCCTCAACTAGCGCCCATGACGGTCTTGAGATAGCTATTACCAGTAAGGAAACCGAGGCACGGAGGAAGTGCGCATTGGCTTACGTTCAGGCTGGCCGGCACGCAGGCCTGCGCGGAACAGCATGGACATCTGTGGCCAGGCTGCCGCGAGTCAGAGAATCTGGGGAGATGCACCGCCATGCACCCACAGCAGGCTGCCGCCTCTGAGAAGCCAGAGCGTTCACCCTCCTGCTTACAGACGCCGATGATAATTGTTCTTTTCAAAATGGCCTGCCCTGATACGGGCACAGGCTTTCATCTGGAAGAACAGACGGGTGTGGCCCAGAGCTGGGCGCCGGCCGGGTCTCAGGCCGATTGCCCAGCGAGAGTCCCTGCCTTTGACGTGTCAGCCCTCCTTCCGTGGCTGGGACACAGAGCTGGTGGACACTTGTTGCCCTCAGGACACCGCGGCCCGACCAGCCTTCACTCAGACCCGCAGGTTTGAGCACAGCCACACGGACGGAGAAGGGAGCAGACGGCGGACGCGCCCTTGGCAGCTGAGGTGAGGACAGCAGAGGGCGATTGGAATTGACGGCGGCCATCTTCCGACGGAACCCCTTTCTTCTGAATCTGCACGGAGGAGATTCAGCCCCCCTGCACGGACTCTGTGACTTCCTGTAAGTAAACATGGCCTCGACTTCCCCCGTGGCTTCCCCCGTGGACTGAAGTGTCTTTCAAACTCTGGAGAATCTCTCGGACAGTTGACATGGCTGCTGGGAAGGAAGGGCCACGTCCGGTGTTTCCGGGCTGCCAGATGCAGAGCCAGCGCGCCTGGGCGGGTACCGGCTGCCAGCACCGCGGCTGGTGTCGCCGGTGTGTCTGAGCTTCAGTGGGAGCCGCCCCGGGCGTGGCCCGCGTACAGAGGATTCGGGAAGTGTGGTGGGAGGCTTTGGGGGGCCGTGCGGAATAGGGAGGGAGCCCACGCGCTGCGGAGAGGCCGCCCTGGAGGGTTCCCAGACCTGCGAGCCGCGAGGCCCATCCTCCTTGCTGCTGCGGGCACCACAGAGCCCTCGGGATTATGACCTCACCTTAAATTAAACGTGTTGTTTTTTTTTGTTTTTTGTTTTTTTTTTTTTCAACGTTTATTTATTTTTGGGACAGAGAGAGACAGAGCATGAACGGGGGAAGGGCAGAGAGAGAGGGAGACACAGAATCGGAAACAGGCTCCAGGCTCTGAGCCATCAGCCCAGAGCCCGACGCAGGGCTCGAACTCACGGACCGCGAGATCGTGACCTGGCTGAAGTCGGACGCTTAACCGACTGTGCCACCCAGGCGCCCCTAAACGTGTTGTTTTACACCAGCACTTTCACAGCCCACTAAGTACGCTTACCGGCCCCGAGCCCCGCCAGGGGCCGGCCCACCCCGACCCACTTGCACCAGCCTGGCGGGAAGGCCTCTCGCCCTCCGCACCTGCCCCGTCCCTCTGTCCTCTGCAGGTGCCCCCAGAAGGAGAGCCACTTCTGGATATCTAGGCGGAGTTCACGGCTATTTGTGAGGAGGCCGTGTGCGGCTGAGGGACCAGCCTCGCTCCTGTAGCCCTGCCAGCACGGAAGGACGGAGCCGTCCTTGGGGCTGGGAAGGGGCAGGGGAGCCACCGAGCCCAAGTCCCCAAGGCCGAGGCCTGGCCTTCTGGTTGAACCACTGAAGTCCCGGCTGGCGCTGTCCTGCCCTCCTGCAGGGTGTTCACGGGGCCTGTGAGGGTTCAGTGTCCTGGTGGGGGTGCGCGCGGCCTCAATCCAGACCCCCCAAAATAACCAAGCGGGCGGCGGCCCGTCCCTTCCTTCATGGACAGATGTCAGGGTCAGTGCAGAACTAGGCCGTCGAATGCTCGTCTCCTGCCTGCAACCACCTGTCCTGCAGTTGAGTGATGGCGGGTAGGTGGGGCCATGGATGGGTTGCTGGTGGAGGATAGACAGGCGGATAGACCCTGTACCTTGTCAGAGTTGTGGACTGTATCTGGGAATGTGGAGACCTGCCAAGTGAGAAGTCAGTCACTGTTTTTTTGGTGTGCTTGCTTGTGTGTCAGAAAATGATAGTATGATTGGATTTCTCCATTTCATCGAGTTGGCTTTGTGCATATCAGCTAACTGCCTTAATATAATGGATTAGCTGTTTATTTAAAATTAAAAGTAATAGGGGCTCCTGGGTGGCTCAGTTGGTTAAGCATCCAACTTTGGATCAGGTTGCGATCTCATGGTTCGTGGGTTCGAGCTCCACATTGGGCTCTGTGCTGACAGCTGGGAGCCTGGAGCCTCCTTCAGATTCTGCGTGTCCCTCTCTCTCTGCCCCTCCCCTGCTCGTGCTCTGTCTCTCTCACTCAAAAAATAAATATATGTTAAAAAATTGTTTAAATTAAAGGTAATACTATAGTTTCTAGTAAGGATAAAACTCAATTAGGAGGTTATTTGCTTGATTCAGTTGACCAAAGGGTCAAAAGAAAGTAGTTGTCAATTTGGCGAAGAGTCATGTCTTTCCCAAATGCCACCTCCTCCAGGCAGCCTTCCTGATCAAAGTAAAGCAGTGGCACCTCTCCTGTGAACGTTGTTGGAGCTCATATTATGGTGGCTGGTGCAGGCTATTGTGGTGACGAGGACCCGGATGGAAGTCCCGGTTCCGTCACTTGTCACATGTGTGGTCACAACCGTCACTTGTCACATGGGTGGTCACAACCGTCACTTGTCACATGGGTGGTCACACCCTACACAGCGACTGGCCCCGGCCCTCCATCCCTGCTCTCCAAAACAGGCAGGAGCGATAGGGCTGAACTCGCGAGCTGTCGCGAGCAGGTGGGACTAGCAGTCTGGGAAGGTCTAATCCCGAGTGTCGTTCAGGCAGATCTCGTTTTCCCGCTGCAAGTTCTGAGACGCGGCGGCCCGCGGGACACACACGCGTTCCTGTGTGCACACAGAACACACACGCAGGCATGGACACGTGCGTGTACCGCAGAGATAAGTTGATATACACACGTTTGCATGTAAGATAGTGTTTGCCGAGCAGAAGGTCCTGGAACCACTTACTGCACATGTGAGCTACCGAGCGTCACACTGAGAGCAGCTGGAGGTGAAATCATTAGGGCCCAGCGGGCGTGTGGCCGTGTTTGCAGGGCGGACGGCCACCATTTCACTGACTTACTCCACGGGCCCGAGTTTTCCAGAGCGCTGGAGGTGGGGTGGGGCGGGCAGGCCCAGAGGGGCGAGCGCCAGCCGGCAAGTATGGGCCCGTTCTATGGGGGCCACATCCTATGGGTGTCCCTCTGCTTGCCCGTGTCCCCTCTTTATTTAGCACCAGCCCCAGAGGCCTGAGCCCACTGGCCATGCGGTGTTTACTAGGACAGTCCTGCTGGGAGCTGCCCTTCTCTTTCTGGCTGCCTGGCCGTCCTGCCTCCTTATGGTCAGCCACCCAACCAGGCCTGGAGGGTGGTGTCGAGGGAGAGGGTGGGGCTGTGATGTCCAGGCTGGGGTGAGGAAGTGTGTGGACAGGGAAGTGCGGTGTGGACTAGGGGATCGGGAAGTGTTCGGACAGGGACGTGCAGTGTGGACTAGGACCGGGAAGACTGCATTTGTTGTGAGATTTCCAGGCGCTCTGCTACGTGTTCGCACCGTTATCTTATTGTCCCTAAAGTGATGGAGGGCAGATACTCTTAAGAGTCTTCCCATGATGCCCGAGGTGCTAGGGAGATGTGCTACCAATGGTCACCTCATCGAGATGTCAGCAAAACAACTGAAACTATGTGGAAAGAAGGGAAATTGTCTGCGCTCAACAGCAACTCTCTAAGGCATCTACTGTCTTGAGTGCATTAGTTCTGCATCGTGCTCCGCGTAGACTCGAGAATGTCAGTCCCGGGCTGCAAGAGCAGCTGTCGAACGGCACACGGGTCCGAATTGTGTCCTCCCCAGTGCCCAGCTGGTTGTAGGTTGAACAATGTTGATAGAATGGTTTTTACAAAGTGCAACAGCATTCCAAATTCCTGTAACTGTATCGAGCCTTCCAAATAAATATGTTTATATATAAATATATGGACACATGTCTGTGTATAAACATATCGAGTTTCCAGAAACACTGAAAAACCCAACGGGATGCCAGCATTGTCAAACGATGCATTATTTCGGTTGTTTTATTTTCTAGTACTGTTTGGACTCTCTGGGGGAGGAAGATCCACTCCTCAGTTTTTGCGAATTTTCTAGGAAATTCCCCTTTTCTATTGAATGTGCTACACACCATGAACCAGTTACGTGTGACCCGTGGCTTTTTGGTAAGTGCAGCTGCAGAGCCTAGGGAAGAGAAAGATTCACCTCGAACGCAGCATCTCGAGCAAATAATGAGTTAATGGGCATGTAGACAAAGTTGGCTTTAAGAAAATAAGACAGAAGCAGGGGTTTATACACACACAGAAACGTCAGGTGACACCGCATCTCAGGTGTGTACGGATCTCCTCTCCATTTAATACACAATTCTAATTTAGAACTCAGCGCGGGAAAGCGGAGCCTCACGACAATACACTTAGGAGAAAATCAAGGGGAAATCAATGCAAGGGGTTTATCTCGCCTCTCAGCAGAGTGGGTGAGTTCAAGGGAAACCAGGAGCCCCCGTGGAGGGTACGGCTTCTGCAGACGGTGAGTCCCGAAGGCTGCAGGTGCATGAAGGGTGACGGAGGGATGCTGCTGGTGGCATAGGGGTTTGTCCCTCATGTCCGTCTACACAGCTCTTGTTATATAACCGAGTGAGTTACACTGCCCAGGGTTCGTGCTCAGATAATCTGCTGAAGATCCTGGGTTCCCTTTTATCACACGGATCTAAGTGTTAACTAAGTGCTTGTTAGCTTTTCACATTACGTTGGAGGGATTCATTAGCTCTTCTGAATCTGGGTTTGTGCTTTAAGAGTCTTTAAAGATGAATCAAAGTGATTCCGTTCTGCAAGTTTTGGATTAGAAATCAGTGTCTCTCTGGATATCATCCAAGTGTAAAATGTAGCACAAATTGCCTTTAAAAATTAATAATTCACAAAATCTATGGGCTAAGCCCAGTCTGGCTTGAGAAGATAAGTAAAATAAATATTGTAAAGTCAATTTTTAATAATCTGTGGCATGGAATTTAAGCACAAGAGAAAACATTTAGCAATTAGGCAGGAGCATTTGGTGCGTGATTAAATGTGAATAATAATATTTAAAGCCCCGTACCTTCCTTGCTTGCAGAAAATATCACTTAAAGTTCTAATCTAGCACACAACACAGCTCGTACCATTTCTTTGTTTAATGAGCTCCTGTCTTGAAATGTTCATGTTTGAGCAGTTACTTTTATAAGTATTTTTACATCGACAGCTATGTGTAAAGCTGGCGAGAAGTAGCAGAGACAGATATTTGATGAGGGATTGTCAGACTGGTGCAGTCACAGAAAATAATATAATTAGATCCGTCACCAGGCTGGTAACCAGTGGTCGGGCATATTTATCTAATTATTGGGACAGCGCATTTACATCTGAGGGGATTTTATTATAAGAGGTTTATAAGATTGGGAGTTAAGGCTGATCTCCCGACTCTATCTACCAAATAGAAGCTGGCCTCTGGGCTATGGTTTTTCATGATGAAGAATAAAATCCCTGATGGATGATGGCAGGTCCTCATCTTCCAGAAAGAGGCATCAACATAAAAGGCTGAGGAAACGGAGCAGCCTGACTGGAAAATAGACAGAGAGAGAGAGAGAGAGAGAGAGTGAGCGTGTGTGAGCACACACCTGCTCTCAGATGCGAGGGGCAGCCTGCTGCAAGAGCATGGCTCCGCACCCAGGACGGGGGTTCTGGAAAGACAGAGACAAGGGGGGGAGGTAATTCTGGAGGACCACAGGGTTATCTGCTGCCTAGCACCAAGGACGAATCAGAAGGCAGTCCTGAACAAACCGACACTAAGGTCTTCCTGCCTGTGCCGCCCTCGAAGCCGCGTTTTGCGGGTTTGCACTATGCGTGTGCCCGGAGCGAGTCTGTGTCGGGAAGGGGTGGGGTGGAAGCCTGGTCATCTCCGAGCCCCCGTGCGTGGCCGGTCCTCCTGTGCCACTGGCCACCTGGGGCGGCAGTGGCAGCCACCGGCCTCTAGAGGGAGCTCAGGGCTCTCAGAGCCTCCACCGCCGGTCCCACAAAGTACCAGTAACACTCAAGGTGGTGTCTCCGGGCATTGTGGGGGGCGGTGGGGAAGCTGGGTGGAGAAGGAACTGTGTGGACACTTCCTTGCGCCTGCCGTGATTTACTCCACGCTGAGGTGGGAACCAAAACTTCTGTTAAGGACTGAATGTGTCCTCCCCAAATGCCTGTGTTGACACTGAACCCCAGGGTGATGATGTCAAGAGGTGAGGCCTCTGGGAGGGGAGGGGGTCGTGAGGGTGGTGCCCCCACAATGGGATTAATGTCCTCATAAAGGGGACCCCGGAGGGCCCCTCCCTGCCATGTGAGGACGCAGCGAGAAATTGCCGTCCCTGAACCAGGAAGCAGATTCTCTCGGCCCTGGGATCTGCCGGCACCTGGATCTTGGACTCTCCAGCCGTGGGAAGTCCATCCCTGTGGTCTAAGCCGCCGTCTGAGGGGGTCTCTTACAACAGCTTATAGTGAAAACACTACAAGTCCGTCTGCCCGTGTGCTCTGTGGTCTTTGTCTCCCGTTCAGATTCACAAGCCTTGTGCTTTGCAGGCTTGTTGGGGTCGGAGATCTAAATTCTAGCTACGCACAACGCAGCCTCGATACATCTCAAGTGACCCAGCCACAAGCTTCAGGGTTGCCACCCGTGATGGCACCGAAGCCACTGAATCCTTCCGTGTAATAATTGGCCCATGTCTGAGAGCCTTGGGAGTGCGGGAGTTCTGGAAGGATTTGAACTCCGTCTTCTTTAAGACCGCCTTTATGATAGAATTTTATTGTCTTGCGGAACACATGTTTATTGACACCACCTATGGGCCAGACACTGTTCCAGACCCTGAGGGTGTAGCGGTGAACCAAATGAGCAAAGCTCCTGCCCTTGTGACCGCACATGCCCAGGCTTGAACCAGGTCAAACGTAAAGGTACAGGGCACTCAGCCAGGACGGCCTGGCAGTGGGCGCGTTTGGGTAAAGGAGGCGTGGCTATGATGTAGCATCCAAGCACTGTCAGCCCCACCCACTGTCACCTAAAGGGAACCAGGACTGGGACATGCTGACGGGAAGGGGGGATCACTGCCTAACCCTGGCCCCAGCCAGAATGCTGCTCTTGGGGAGCAGTAAGTTTCAGGGAGGGTTCCTGGACTGGGAGGGAGGACACATCGTGTACAGTCATGCTTTGTCCTTGACCTGCTGCTGTTGGTCTGCACGGCAGGGGGTGGGGGTGGGGGCAGGAGCTAGGTGTGAGTGTGGAAAGAATGTGGCAGTAAAAGTCCTGAAGCGTCAAGCTCCGATAGTGGGGTTTGAGGCTTGCAGCATCCGAATCTGACCCCTATTCTGAGGAACCCACCACTCAAGAAGCCCAGTTCTAAGCCAGCGTCTCCCACCAAAGCTCTGGAACCTTCCCTGGGAACAAAGACTCAGTTCCTGACCTCCACGCTTGCCATCCAAGGTCATCGGAAGGAGTGGAGTACGGACGCGCGCGAAAGGAGGCGCAAGAATGGCAGGAGACACGAAGACTCAGTCAGGTGAAGAAGGATCTCACAGCGTCCTGCTTTTCCCTAGGGTCAGCAGTTGTAGCCGCTCTTCTGCTGTAAATTGATGGACAAAGACCGTCATCCTGGGGTTGAGTGAGTGCTCATGCGAGGGGAGGGGCCGCAGTCAACTCTCCCGTGGCCCACAAGCAGCCAGTGCTTCAGGGACAGAAGCTCCGGCCTGGTGGCACGAGCAGAACTGCCGGGGGGGTGGTGTGCACCTGACCCGCAGGTGGCCGTCAGGACAGGGGGCAGCGACAACCCAC
Organism: Lynx rufus; assembly: GCF_022079265.1. Lineage (NCBI taxonomy): Eukaryota > Metazoa > Chordata > Mammalia > Carnivora > Felidae > Lynx > Lynx rufus. The sequence continues at coordinate 1,257,160 of NW_025814889.1, forward strand.
ACTGTGCTGATAACGCTGACAAAGAGGCAACTGTCTTCCGAGTCGGGCTCAGGCCCCCTGGCCGTGATTCAGTCATCTGGAGCCACGACAGCTGCAAGCCACTAATGCATATAAACCCCCAAAGGGTTGACACAATTTACCAGCTACTTGGTGAAAGGTGACAGTGGACTCTCGAAAACTGCAGTAACGATCACCACTAATCTATTCGTGCAAAAAAGAACACAGGCTATGCAGTTACTCAGACTGGAAGGACCCACTGGGCTTGCATAAGGCACTCAAGTTACTTGCAGTATGAAAGGCGTCCGTATGCTTTCTAGGGCCAGACGTCAAACTCCACCTGTGGTTTGCTCCCTCTCCCCAAGTCCCTCATGCAGATGGAAAGCAGTGCAGGCTTTCTAAAAATGGCCCTTGCTGCATGGCAGCAATAGCACTCACCTTTCTGGCATTATAGCTGACAAGCCCTGTCGCTGAATAGTCCTATGAGGGGGGTGGGATAAACACGATCCCCGTTTTACAGAGCCTTAGACAGGTGCTCTGACTTCCACAATATGAGCCTCCGGACAGTGAGGGGGACTCCAGGAGGAGCCCTCTCTCTGCTCAGAATCCTGCCGTCTCCACTGCGCAGGTCTCCGTCACCTGGCTCTAGCTCACCTCCCCAGCTCTGCCTTTGTACGTGCCACACCTCCTGCACAGCCCCCCTGGTGGTGCACAGGTCCACACAGCCAGCTTCATGCTAGTGCCCACATCATTGACCTCCTCCCCTCCTAGAGTTACTGCTGTCCTTACTACCCCCACTAATCTGAATCCCACTCATCCCTAAAAACCTAGTTCAACTCCTGTATCCTCTCTGAGGACTCCCCTTCTGTGAGCCTTAGGGACTTCTCCATCCTCCTCACTCCTGAAACATTCATGGTCTCAAGCCTCAGACCAGCCTCATGGGACCCTTTGCACGGGTAGGCATTGCTCACATGCGTTCATTGTACTCAAGGTGATGCTAAGCTTCTTGACGGGAGGGGGGACGCTTCTTGATTTATCTTTACATTCTCCCTAGTGCCTGGTGGGGTTCCAAGTGAACAGTAGGTCCTCAAAGACTTTGTTGATTGATCTTAACTGAGAAATATAGAATATTAAAATTTTTCATGTGACTTGGGGAGTTAGAGGGGTCCAGGGCTAACTAGCTAGCTACCCCCTAGTCTAGTGGACACTATTTGCCCATCAGTGGCAGGAAGAAATGCTTCACGTCCCACGTGGGAGTCCATGTTAGAGCCGTGGCTGGGAGTCTCACAAGAGGCAGAGCCCTCTGCAGCCTCTTCCTGGTGTTACTGACTCGTGACAAAGCCCCATCTTCAAGCAGCATGTTTACAAATGGCTTTCATACGCCACCGCAGAGTTCTGTTAAAGGTAGTTTTCATTTTCCTGGATTCTACCCTAGGAAAGTTTTCTGACATGTCAACGAAGCCAGCTTCTCAATGTGTTCATTTGGTGCACATGTAAACTCAGCACTTTGGATTTCATGATAGTGCATTGGGAGATTGAGAGAGAGAGAGAGAGAGAGAGAGAGAGAGAGATAAATAAAAAATAAAAGGCACAGATGGGGCATGGACAGTTTCTCATTGCTTGTTCCATATGATAGAACTCAACACATCTGGTCTGCTACGAAAAGCATCTTTGCACTAATTTGTTTGTCAGTATCCATTGAGAGGATGATCTGTCATCCTGTCGTATTTTGGTTGCCCCAAGATGTTTGAAGACAAGGCTAGCCACAAATTGGAACTGTGGCCACCCGGGAGTGAGCGGTGGAAACCACCAGCTGTTCTAAGTAACATCAACTGTGATATTTTTAAAGCTGAAATTTTAACCTAACCTCTCCAAAGGCATTTAGCAGCTGTGTGAAAAAAGCTAATCACTGTAAGAGGAGAATGAATCAGTTTGTCCCCATGTTCGTGTGTGTGTGTGTGTGTGTGTGTGTGTGTGTTTTCAACCCTTATTACTGGTTGGAAAAACAATAGAATGGGGCAGACTTCAAAGGGAGTGGGACCTCCATCTTGCTCCTTGGTATTTTAAGGCTTTCTGGTCAAAGGAGACCTAACGTTCCATAATTTGTCTTGGTTTGCAGAGACAAGAATTGAGATTTCAATGTTATGCTTCATTTGAGTTCATGATGGTGTAATCTGGTCATGGTGCCCCCCTGCTTCCTCTTCACTTTACCTCATTCGCCCCCTGTTTCTCAGAACATATTATGCTGCATGGCATTCATTTGTTTAAATTTATGTCTCCCTGAATAAGTTTTAATCTTCCCAGGGCACAGAGACTATGCTTTGTCCTGGAACACAATAGATGTTCAATTAATGTTATTTGGATTGAATTAATTTAAAGGTGTATCTTTGGAGCAACGTATGAAATGTGCTAATCTGTTACTCCTCACGTGCTGCTGTTCAGTGTTCTGAAGATTTCTTTATAGATTCCAGTCCATTGACTCCATTCTAAGAGCTCTGTGGAGTAACCAAGCGGTGGACACTACTGTGCTCGTTTTCCTTTGTGTCTTGTAGAGAATGACCAGGGTCTATGAGGAGACAGCCTGCCTTTGCTAGACTTCTGAGGTCTCATAAATTGCCGACCAACAAAAGCTATCTTTGCTCTTGACTTGGTGACCCTTTAACTCTTGCCTTTCCCTTACTTTCCCACTTGTCAGCAGGTTAGTTTATAATGTGAATTACATGACTAAGTTGGATATATTTTGATCTCCGTGGACACATCACAGGCATGTGATGGGATAGAGGAGCACATACTGACTCCTGCCCAAGCCGTAGTCTTCCAGCAGAAGCCTCATCATCAGAGAGAGCTGTGAGAGGGGGAGGAGGGCCATTCCAGTCAGGGGCAGAGTGGGTATAGGTGCCTTCTCCGGACCGTTTACTCTGGAAACTTGAAGCCAGTGTGTCGCTTCCTTTCGCTGTTCACGCAGGTCGTCTTGCACTGTGCTGGCTTCTCAGAGGGCTGTACTTATGTTTTCTATTTGATCTGAAGTGACAAAACGAAACTGATCTAGAGAACGGGAATCAAGGTCTGAAGGGTAAAAGAGCCGGTGGTTTAAAACATGGTGGTATTCTGGGCTCCCGGGTGCACGTAGGAGGCCACGTGACGCAGCAGACAGATTGCCACCCTCGGGATGACGAACCTCCAGGGTGCAGGCGTCGCTGAGCGAGGGCCGCATGGTTCTTCGAAATGGAGGTTCTGTCATCTTTAAATGAATGAGGTATTTCACAGTAGGAAAACAAACAAGGAAAAACCTACCATCCTTCAGGGCATCAGCCTTTGTAATCCTTTCCTTTTCCTTTTCCTTTTTCATGTTATTTTCCTTTGCCAGAAAAACCTGTCCTACATGACGATTCAGAGAATTGATAAGATTGGTAGGCGCACACATTCATTTTTACGGGCCCCTTTCTGTCCCCCTGAACCCTGGGAGTCCTCCAATTTTTTCTTGATGCCCCCCCCACCAACGTTGTAGGGTGAAAGCAGAGGAGCTCAGCCCCGACCTACACCCCAGGGGCAGGGGCAGAGGTTGTTGTGTGTGATCCATGGAGTGCAGGGGCAGGGTCTGCAGTGAAGGGAGCTGGAGCAAGCAGGTTGGTGTTGGTGGACTGTCATAGGCCCACAGTGCAACCGTCTGTCCCCTCCACACCCTGATTCTGCCATCAGACCAGGGCAGGACCTTGGGTAGGTTGTTTTGGGGTGGCCAGAGAAAGAGCCGGAGCGCCGGCTGGTCCTCCGGAGACTTCTGTCCTCAAACCCATGCCTGTTTCAAGAGAGGCCCAGGCTGCTGGCCCCACCTCTGTCTCCTGGTCTCTGCAGCGAACCACTCACTGTCCCAGGCTCTGGGAGCCCTGAGCATACGGGGACATCCACACATGGGATAATAGTAAGAGCTACGGGTGATTGAATAAATCGTCTCAACAACCCTGTGAGGAAAGTATTATCCCCATTTCATAGATGAGAAAACGGATGCCCAGGGAGTCATTTGTTAAGTATTACTCAGCTAATAAAAGATCCCATTGGGAGAAAAAACCAGGTCACCTGAACACAAAGTCTGTTCTTTCTCTACTCTGCCTCACTCTAACACAAAGGGTATCCCACATCCTCATTTGCAATGTCTTCTAGGAAGGAAGTCGCTCTTATGTGCAGAGCTCACAATTTCTTCTTCAACAGGCAATCAGATGTCTGACATTTGCCAAGGAAGCCACAGCTCTGTCTCACAAGATCAGCAGTGTCTTTGTGTGTAGTCAGACTTGGTTTTATGTTGTTTATGATGATTTGCTATGACTGCATTTCATCTGAACAGTACACTGAACAGTAGCTGTTTGCTTGTCCTGCTGTGTTCCCTTCTCTACAGACATACAGCTTGACAAAAGGGCAGACTTAAGCCCCAACATATCAGCGATTACCTTACATGTGAATTGTCCAAAATACCACCTAAGTGACAGGGATTGACAGAGTGAATTAAAAAAAATAAATCCATGATCCAACAATATGTTGTTTTCATGAAACTCACTTAAATTACAATGACATAGGTAGGTTGAAAGTGGGGGATAGGAAAAGATACACCATGCGACTCTGAATTAAAGTATCAGGAATGGCCATATTAAGATCAGATAAAGTAGACCTTACAGCAAAGAAAATTGCTAAAGAGGGATATATGTAATAATGACAGGATCAATCTGCTGGGAAGACATAACTGTCTAACTATGTGTGCACCAAATAGCAAAGTGTCAGAATACATGTAGCAAAAAGCTGACAGACCTGAGATGAGAAAGAGACAAATCCTGCATGCTAGTTGGGGACTTCACACCCGGCTCCCAGCAACTGATGGGACCACACAACTGAAGGCCACCAAGGAGCTAGGGGAGCTGAACAACACCATTGGCCATCAGGGGCTAACCGATGTTTACAGAGGATCTCACGCAACAGCACAGAACTCACACACTTTCCAAGATGGAACAGTCACCATGCAGACCATCAGTCACTGGGCCATAAAACAATTCTCAACAGATCACAAGGAATCAAGATCATATCAGGTGTATTTTCCAACCATAGTGAAATTAAATCAGAAATCAATAACATACATCAATAACAACAGGAATGTCTCCACATACTTGGAAATTAAATAGCACGCTTCTAAACAATCCATGCATCAAAGAGGAAGTCTCAAAGGAAATGAAAATGCATAGGGTGCAGCTAAAGCTGTGTGAACAGGGAAATTTATAGCCCTAAATGCCCACATTAGAAATGAAGAAAGTTCTCAAATCAATAGTTATGTTCCTGTCCTAAGAAACTAGAAAAGGAAGAGAAAAGTCAACTCAAAGCAAGCAGAAGGAAGGAAATAATAGAGAGGAGAAATCAATGCAGTTAAAAACAGGAAAACATACAATAAGTGGAATAAAGCTGGTTCTTCAAAAAATATCCGTAAAACTGAGAAACATCTTGCTAGACTGAGAAAGACAAGAAGAGGCCGCTGATCCCAGAGATGATCCCAGGGACATGGTGACAGATCCTGTAGCCAAGAAAAGGGTACTAATGGGATACTATGAACAACTTTATGTTCATAAATCCAGCAAGTTGGAAAAAATGGTTTCTAGAAAACTATAAGGTACAGAAACTCAGCCAAAGTGGAGTAGCTAAACCTATACTCCTCCAACCGTTGGAAGAAATCAACTGGTAATTAGAAATCCTCCCCAAAGTCAGTACCTCCGATCCATCAGGCACGTGTATGGGAAGCCCTCAGCTCTTCTCTTTTCCCACATGGCATTTATCACAGCTCATGACATTGTATGTGTTGATGTGATCATTTTATTGAGGTTTCTTTTTCATAATCCTGTAAATCCCACAATTTCCTACATGTCCCCAGCATGATGCCTGATAGCTCACGGGAAATGCATAGCTATTGAATGAGTGAATAAACGAACAAACGAATGGATACCTTTGGATGACAGAAACAAAACTGTTAGTTTGGCTTATTTAAATTATGACATACTCGAATTTGCTCTAGGATGTCAAAGTTGATTTTGTTTAGCTTAGAAATTTGCCATTGACAAATGTGAGCTGCCAGGATCAGTAGCTTTCGGTAGTTAGAGCAGAAAGAGAGGTAAGAACAAAGTATATGCCCCCTAATTCTCTACATTTTCACAAAATACCAAGTTTGTTTCCTTTTTGATGAAGTCTTGGCTAATTACTGTGATATTTACATTTATAATTTTGCTTAGAATATTTTCTCATTAGTGTTTTTAACCCAGGATGCTCACTTGCTTTACCAAACGAAAAGTCTCAAGTTGTGGGATTCCAGATCTCTTTAATGAAGGCTGACATTGCTATTTATTTTCTTTGTTTGGCAACGTAATCTTGCCGTCAGGCTCGTGGTACAGGTTTCACAAATATTTATTCAAAGAATGAACGAAGAGGTCCCAAGGGTTCCATTTTCTCCTTTGTCTCACTTTGTTATTGGTGGCTGTCCTCACTGAGTCAGTCACATTGGGGCGGGGAAGGCTGGAGCTGACCGTGTGGACATCCCACAGCTGAGGACGGGTCTGTGTGCCCACTGTCATGCGCCAGAACCTCAGGCAGCAGCGGGTCTCCATGAAAACTTCTGGAATGAATGAATGAGTGAATGAATGTGTGAGTGAGCAATTCATTTTAAAGGTGGTCCTAGGTAGAGACTGAACCTGTCCCATAGACATACTTAAAGAGAAAAACAAAGAAACAAGCAGACGAGCAACAACAAAAACAAAACAAAACAAAAACAAACAAAAAAACCCCTGGAAACCAAAAACCCCCAAAAAACCGAAATCCCAAAAGTCCTGTGCTTTCTAACTCAGCCCAACTTTAAAAAATGTCTTATTTTCAATCTGGTCCATAAATAATTCAGGATGACATTTCAACTCTAAGGTAAGCTTTGAGAATGGCAATTATCATAATCAAAGAGGGAATAAAATTAAGAGGGGATAATGAAAGGAGTTGTTCAAGAGAAAGGCCAGCATCGGGGAAGAACAGAAACACGGTGAACCAGGATGATGAGTCCCTTTGACTTGCTGCCACTTGAACTATGTTGAGGCTGACAGACCTCATTTGTCCCCCAGAAGGGTTAGCACAGAGGGTAACTCAGGCCTTAAATGTCTGATGTTACGATTAACGAGGCCAACTGGAGACCGTGTGGTTTGTGATTGACTGAAGGTAATCTGAGAGGAATGAGAGGAAGGAGTGTGACCAGGGAAATGGGTAAGAGGGCACAGACCACCCACTGCATTCAGGTCTCAGAGACCCCTACGACAACTGTGTGGAGGAAATGTTTATTCTTGTCTCATGGATGTGGAAACTGAGGCGGCGAGGTGAGCTCACGTGAGCAGGTCACCGGGTAGGTAAGGGGTGGCGTGGGGGTCCTAACCCAAGTGCGTCCCGCTCCACAGGACGGTGCCTCTTCCCACAGCACAGTCTTGCCACCGAGTGGCGGGGTTAGTGCGACCCCGTAGCACGGACGGGGACACTTCCAGATGGAGAACAGAAAGTTTGAAGGATAACGTGGAGAGTATTTAGAGGATGGGTCGTGGGCCGTTCCCTTCATGTGTGCAGAACGTCTGAGAATCTGAAGGATTCCCGGAGGACTTTAAAAACTCTGCAATACAGGTCTGAAGTACGTTTGGAAAACTGAGCAGAACTTCCATTCAGATGGACGAGCCTCAGTCTACCTCACACTGTAACATGACTGTCATACTGTTAACGATCGTCTTGACTGGAAATGCAACTATATAGTCACTTGACAAGTCAGTGCGTATCAGATGGACAGGGAGGGACAATACGGCACTTAATATTTACGTACTGATATTTTTGTGCTCAGAAAGAAAACACTAATATTATTAAGATGTTAGGCAAAGAGCATGAGTTTTGGATGAAGCCATCAGACGCAGAGTAAGGTGATAATGAGAGGGAATTTAAGGTGACGTGAAAGCAGGTGATGTCAATGGAGACCGCTATCATAAATTCCCATGTAAATATAATTTGCAATTTTTTTTACTTGTCGCTATTTATATCTATGTAAATGAATAATATTTGGCAAATGTTCACCAAGGGCTTGCTCTATGCCAGGGTTCAGCTCCTGCTGGTGATTCAGAAGTGAGCCAGACACTGCCTGCTTGGGCTCATGGCCCAGTATCAGTGTCAATATCAGTATCGACATCGGGACTGACCCTGAATGCACCTGGAGCTCATCTGGAGGCCTGAGAGTATAGAGTGGAGCCATGTCACCCACCCTGGTGGGTGCCTCTAATGGGAGGGGTCTCTGGGCCATGGCGTCCTGAGCAGGGACAGCCAGGAGGATGGACAGCATGGGCAGGGCAGACGCTCTGGGAGGACGGTGCTGTCTGGGTGTGTGGCTGGCAGAAGCTGGCATTTAATAGTTGCCTTTTGTGTACAACTCATTCAAGGAGGCTTGTGAAGCTTTAACCCTCTCCCGTTAGTTCTAGTGGAGAAAGCTAGTTAAGGATGATATGATCCCTGCTCTATGAAAATTAGGGCCGTTTAGTTATGGAGACGGTTTCCTTCAGCTCCCGCGCCATCCCCATGGGCTGCCTGGTGCTGAGTACTCTGTGCCACATGCTATGCCTTGCTTCTCGTAATCTGAGCTGCAGCACTGCCCAGCACTTCATGGGCCGGACATCCTGAGTGTGCACAACTTGTGCACGGCGTATCTCGGGCGCAGGTGTGTCAGTCAGTGACACTCACTTGCGCATGGCCGTGTCTCGGGCATGGGCACCTGTCCCGTGGTGACCCTCCTGCCTCCCAGGTCCCGGCCTGAGGAGGATGGACAGTTGCACCATGAGGTCAGGCTTTAGAGAAGCATCTAGTCCACATGTTGTTCCTAACAGGGAATTCAGTAGAATGTGCACTGTTTTAGAAAGAAAACCCTTTCAAAGGGAGGGGAAAGAATAGTTTTGGTAATGAGACCACTTAGCCGTGTTGCTAACGGCTGACCACCTTTCCCCGTGATAAAGTTTGCCTTATTAACCAAACAAATGTTAGCTGAGAGTGAAATTATATACAAACCGGAGAAGTCAGGGGGATGTTTTAGGTTTAAACCCCAGTAATCACCTTTGGTAATAAGACTTCATTCTATGATAAAAACAACTCTTAGAAGGCCCTCACTGTGTGTGTGTGTGTGTGTGTGTGTGTGTGCACACGTGTGTGTCTGCACAGAGTGAAGAGCGTTTTCACACACAGCTGTTCCTCAGAAACCACTTACGTGTATCAACTGTTCATTTTCTAGAATTTTGCAATATAAAGACTCATCATGAAAGGAACCTATAATTTCCTAACAGCTATTTTTTAATCCCTTTTGTAATTATCCTAGATCACTTTTTGTTTTAAAGGAACTCTTTACTGATTTTTAGCAATCACATTTATTTCTTGTGCTCAAAAGCTGGTAATGTCTGTGGCTTAAAAGTCAATTATCCCTGGGCTTTCATTCAAAAGTGACTTTGATATTACAAAAACATAACACGTGGCAATGTTAGGACTGAAATGGGGCCATTCTTCATATAATACTTTGTGGCAATATAAACACCTTTATAATAATAAAAAAGCATTTACATTGTGAACACTTAATTTTTGTTTTCTAAAAATCTCTGCCTTCCAAAAGCTTTTAGGGAATAGAACATTAAAATATGGTAATGCACATGGACGCATCTGAATTTCCCTTGGGGAGAAGATACCTTAACCGCCATTTCAAGTTTTACATTTTTGCTCTAAATGAATGATTTCATTTAAATAAAAAGGTCTTATTTTCTATGATGAAAATTCATCTGCTTCGTGTGACTCTGAAGCATCTTGATTTATTATTGACTTCTCTTTCAAGGAGAATATTCTTCTAAAGACATTATGCAGGAATCCTTCTATTTCTAACACTTTGGCTCTTTCTATTAATCTCACCATATCTGTGTTCATGCTATTTGGATAAAAAATTAGAAACAGACGGTAGTTACAGATTTGGATAAATACTCCTGCAAGAATTAACTCTCTCTGTTCACCCAGAAGAGCTGTCTGTCCCAGGCCACTCGCTGTGTGAGGGAGTCTTTGAGGTTTAAGAAGCATTTTGCCTGGAGAGAGGAAAGGCAGTGGAAAGGTTCTTTCTCAGTCCTCTAGAAAAAGTGCATGAAGTTTGTGAAAATAACTTTTAGAAATTGTTTCTGTAAGAGATGTGAAGGAGGAAAATTTTTTCTACGAACTTGCATGGGTATATGCCTCCATATATGTGTATACACTTGTAAGTTACAGGTATGCCTCGTTGGGGTTTGTGTATACTTATGGTCCACATCTACCTGGTCATAGACATTTATACTTTTATAACACACGTCCGATGCATTCGAATCCACTCTCCAGAAGGGACTTTTGCAGACAGACACGCAGCCACCGGTTTCTGAGCAACAGAAGTTAAACAGCGTTCTTTGGGAGCACCGTGAACCCACCGCCGTGATAACGTAAAAGACGCTGACCCAACGGATGTGTTGAAATGCATCTCTGGCCCCAAGATGGGGCTTCTCCTGCCCCAGGGCCACATCCGCAAGCAGGAACCTGGACAACCTCAGTGTCCCTGTATGTGCCCTGCCTGACCAGAGACACAGACCTTCCAGTCAGCCAACCCACCCTGGGTCCACTCACCCCAATGGGGGTGACTGTGTGGCCCCAGCTGGTCAGATATTTTCTCTGTTTCTCTCCTTGTTCTCTATTCTTTATCCCGTAGGACCTCCCCGCCTTGCGCCCCACTCTAGTTCTCCGAGTAGACTGCCCGCCTTACGAGAGCGGAGATTCGTACGTGGCCTGTGTGCCCCCCACTGTGGCCGCTGGCCCTCGCCCCCTCCCTTGTGAACTAGGCAGTGTGCAGTGACGCTGGGCTCGCAAACCCGGCCCCAGGTGACTATCATCTCTGCACCCTAGGCACAGAATGTTTTCACACTTTAACAGATTGGGGCAAACCGACCGCTCTTCAGTCCCGCTAGTCCCTGTTGCACATTTATTTGACGAACAAGCTTGGAATTTGCAACCACCGATGAAGGCAATAAACCAAGTGTCCAGGGAGAGACAGGCCACTTGTTAGCTGAGTGGCTGAGGGCCGGTCAGCCCATCCTCACGGTCTTAGTCCTATTTCCTCTGTGGCCGACATTTGGTCTCAGGCCTCTGGCACTCCAAAACCTTTTCTCCCACCCTGGGCTTATGCCCATCACTCTCCCCTTCTCTTCTTTCTTTTTTGTGTGCCATGTATAAAATACGGAGCACCTGAGGTCAGAGACGGCTCTTTGGAGCCCGTCAGCCCCTACACACGTTCCCAGATCGTAGCACAATTTCAATGTCATGATGATGAATGACTCCAGCCGTGGATTTTACTTCCAATTTTAAGTTTTAGTTTCCCACTGCCTAATTTATTGGTAGCCCACCCCGGAGGCTGCTCCGTGCTAATGTCCTGAGGCATGGCTAGTGTGTAATGTAAATCAATCAAGATCATGCAACGCTCCCGTCCAGGGCGCATTGCGAACCATATGTTAATTGTAAAATACCCCCTGAAGTGTTTTCCAGAGCCCAATGGAAGGAACACAGGGGACACCAGGGAGTGGGACTCTGTTTTAAATTGAGAAGGGGGATCTGCGGGAGAACACGAGCTATAGAGACCAGGTGAGTTTCACATGGTTTCTTGTGCCTCAGCCGAGCCCACGGAAGACCCAGCAATGAAAATTCATGTGTACACACCTCACATCAGTCATTGCCACAGCTAAGGGAATAAACAGCTCGTGCACCGCAGACATTTTGTCATTATACTTTCTACTTGGGTTCAACAGCCGCCAGTGTTTTTGCTCACTTGATGGCATTAGCCGAATCACGCCCCTGAGTACAAGTGTCGGGTAGACCAGATGCCAGCTTCTGGATGTTGCATTAGACACCCAGTTTCATTTGCTGCGGAGGGGAGGCTGTGGGGGGAGTGGACAGGAGGACAAGAAATATTTCTAGAAAATCTTTTTCCTCCAACAAGCTAAATTATCTGAAAAAAATGTGTTTTGGGAAATCAATATTCCTGTCTACTGTTTTCATCATTTTTCTTCATATCCCCTCCTTTTAACATTCACTTTCTAGCATCTCAGAGAAAGAAGCATGTGGGTGATTAATCTTTCAAAACAGAGAGGTAACTCCTCTAATAAAAGCTGTTGCAGGAAATTCATGGTTTTCCTCCAGTGGTTTTTGAGGACAGTTTTCATAGTGCTAATAGTGGCTAACAGTATTTTCCTGAACCCGTTCCCATGTTACCTCCACGAACTCTCACGTCAGTCCTTCCTGGGCTGGTATGACTCTTCACTCATGCCAAGCCACACAGGAAGTAAAGCCAATCACTTTTATTTATTTCCATGGAATTTTAAGTTGTACTTTTTGCCACCGTGACAATCTCTTAATGTTGTAATAATCAAAAGGGATTTTCACATTTGCTGGACCATTGATGCTTCCAATACTAAGGAATTTATACAGATGGTCTCTTTGATTTTCAAGTTTGGCATAAGAAAATCTCTTTATTATTCTCTCTTACACAGGAGTTGAGCTAAGAGAAATTAAGTAACTTGTGCTAATTCTGTGATTCTGAATTTTCTTTTTACATTATGGAAATAACAAGGAATGTTCGTTCGATTTTGTATTGCAAGTGAACTCAGTGTGCTCAACATACTGGCCCCAATTAACGTCACAAAAACTACAAAAAAATTTCAAACAAATGGCGGGTTGAGTTTTAAGCAACCATACTAGCAAAATTCTTGAAATGGGATCTTTCTACAGCTTTCTCCTAACTATGCAGGTAAGTTCCCCATGGAGATCAATTAAGCTAATGAGATTGAGATCAAGTAATTGTATAATATCTGGATTACCGAGATTCTCCGGGATAGCTTTTCTCCTTGCTGCCCTGGCCCACCAGGTGCTCCCCTTTTTTTCTGTGAACCCTCCTTGGGCCATCAGATGATAGTGAAGGCTTCTCTCCTGTGTGGGAGGTTCCTAACGACCCAGCTGTGTGTCCTGGGGGCACCTCAACTAGAGACCCTGTGGGGCTCATGCGCTGGTGTCAGGTTTCAATCTAAATCTCAAGTTTCCTCCGTGCTGGTGTGTGTCACTGTTTCCCGTTTCAGACCCCAGGCTCCCACCGCGGGCCTGGGAGAGAAGGCCACGCGCTACTTGAGGCTGAGCTGAAAACAAGAACGGGAGCAGAAAAGCAACCACCTCCAGCTAATGGCTTCTCTGTCGGCTCAAATAATGACAGTGTCACTGTCGGCTGGCCCCTTGCTGGCCAACTGACGGTAAGCATTTTCATACAGTGCAGGAATCAGTAGCTACCATCATGAGAGTAAGGCGCCCACTACTTACGAGATTAAATGAGGAGATCGATAAGAGCCCAGCCAGACGTTATATTGTGTATGATAAAAACACAGAAAATGGAAAAAACCCAGCTGAATACTTCGTCTCTTTTTTCTCCTGAGAAACTTGAAAGGATGATAATGAGAATTCTGACCTCATCCAAGGACCCAAGAGATGCTCACGTGAACGCCCACAGGAACCGAATGGACGACGAGAAACATGGACACGCGGAAAGTGGGATGACTGCTCTTCAAGCAGCGAACGAGACACGGGCGGAGGAGAGCTCACCAGCCCGCAGAGCCGAGGGGGCATAATCCGGCCTGGGGGGGACCGTGTGGGACAGACACGTGAGCCAGACTTTCCGAGAGGAAGCTGAGCACAAACGAGTTCGAACTCCTCCTCCAGGCAGGCACAGCCCGAGTGAAAAACACACCCCAGACCCAAGCCGGTTTTCGCGTCCTTTCCTGGGACTCACTCCTCTGAGTTGTGGGAGGTGGGAGGCGGCCCGGGCCCCAGTTCCGTCCTGCTGTGGCCTCCTGGCCATTGCTGGCACCTTCCTGAGTGCGTGACGATCCCCCACGTCCCATCCCGACGGTGTCCCCGCTCCCACTCCCACACGGAAAGCTCCGGCCTGGAGGACGTGCTTTAACAGCAAGTGCTGGGTCAGTTCGTTAGTACAGGACAGCAGGGTGCTGGGCGTGACAGACCTGAGACGGGGGAGTGCGTGATGGGCAGGCTGCGCTATGAACATGTGAGACGGAATGAGCTAACCATAGCGGACAGAACTGTTGTGGGCCGCCCGGCACTCGAGGGACAGAACGGGCCAGCACCCCACCGGGCTCCTTCTGCTGGACACGACAGCACGAAATCGAACTGTGTGACACCCTGTCTTGTGGCCCGTGCTTCCGTAGGGATGCCCTGCATCCCTGGACACCCCCGGGACGTGTGAGGACGGGGGCCACGCACCCAGCTCTCAGGCCAGAGGAGGGACTGGGGCAAAGGCACGGGATGTGAATATGACAGTGTGACAGTGAGGCACCCGCTTTCCGGACAGAATTCACGCCATCTCCTTGAGCCTTTGTGTCTCCATTCCTGGAACAGGGTGTGGTTGTCACTGGACAACTTTACTCTTCTCGCGTGGGTCCTTGCTGGGAGATTAGGACAGGACTCTGCATGCGGCCCAGTGGTGGCAGCCAGTCGTCCCGGCCTCACACACGCACTCATTCCTCCGCTCTGCACAGCGCTCTGCGAGGCGCGTGTGGCTGTGAATCTCCCCACTCCACTCCCGGGCAAAGGGAGCCGGAGCCGGAGGTGTGAAGGGTGGGGAGCAGGGCGCACGCACCTCTCTGCCTGTCAGCAGCTGTGCTGCTTAGGGGAAGTCACTTGTACTCTCTGAGCAAGAGTTTGTGCATTTGTTAAAAAGAGTGAGAACTTCTGTCTGTCTGGCGATGTTCTCGTGAGGGTCAGATGTTATACACGTGTGGTCACCTCTTCGGGGCGTGGTTCCTGGAAGGTCCTGGGGGCATGGCTTTCTCCTGTGTCTATTCAATCCTTTTCACGGCCCGACGCTCCTCCCAGAGCACTTGACTTACGGCCAGGGAACACCGTTCGTGCTCTATCCCACTCTTCTTAATTTAACTGTAGCACTTGAAGCTTATGACTTCATTAAGGAAATATTTGAAAATTGATTATTTAATCACTTAATTGTGAGACACGAATGGAACTTCTAGGTTAATGAAAGCTGGTGGGTAAGAGTTTAATTGTGATTTTGTATGCCAGACTTAGGCAGGGCATCTTAAAGGCGGGATTAAATTAGGTGTGTTTGGATGCACAGGTGAGTGGGATCCTTCTCCGAGCACTGCGTGAAAACCCGGACAGCACAGAGGACATGCTTTATATTAGAATCTGGGACGGCATGGTCGCCCTGTCTCTAGAAATACCTGAGCTGATCCTCGAGAAAATAAATCACTTAACCTCTTTGGGTTTCAGTTTCCCTTCCGTACAATGGGATTTTTACACCTCTTTCCAGAAGGTGCTGTCAGGGTGAGATGCTGTCCCCCTGAGGTCCATCACAGGCAGCACCCTGCGTGGCCATCAGGTGTCAGGGGGAAGAGGCATGGCCAGACACGTGCTGGGGACCCGACATCTGTGTCCTCCCAAGGTCTGTGCACTGACGCCTCACCCCCGGGGTGATGGTGTCGGGGGGCAGGGCCTCTGGGGGATGAGGTCATGAGGGTGGGGGGCCTGTCTGATGGGGAGTTGTGTCCTTTGCTCTCTTCGCTGTCCCTCACGTGAGGACACAGCGAGAAGACGCCGTCCACGAACCAGGAAGAAGCTCTCACCAGACGCGGATCTGGCAAAAGCTGGCTCTCGGACGTCCAGCCTCCGGAGCTGGGAGAAAGAAAGGTGTCTCGTGTGCAAGCCCCCGGTTCTTGGTGTCGTGTCACAGCATCCCGGGCTGCCAGAGACAGGGTGTTACTGCAGTTCCAACAGGGAGAATAGTGCCGGGGGAGAACACCCAAGTCCAGCGGACAGCTTCTGCAGTTTGGACTGAGGAGAAACCACATGCAGTTTTATTTTAAAGAAAGGAAGGATTAAAAACACGCAGGCTAAAATCGCTGCTCTTCAGTTGTCCAAGGGGAGAGGTATTCATACGCCCTGTGGTGTTCGATACACAAAATGCAGACGTTTGAATTGAACACGTGAGCCGTGGTGGAGACCACGCGTGAACACGTGTGTCTCAGGTAAACCGTGGAAGAGGCTGGCGGACGTGCCTGTGACCTCGATGATGGTGACAGTTCCACGTGTCTCAAACTGCACCTACCTTGTGCTGCTTAGTGTATCTCGACCTCAGCTGGGCCGTGGGACACACACGTGCATTTGGTACGCACCTGGGTCAGCAGTGTCTACACCCCTGGCCGCTTCTATGCCCCCCGGGGTCAGCAGGGTCTACACCGCCGGCTGCTTCTACCCCCGGGTGACCAGGGTCTACACCACCAGCCGCTTCTACCCCCGGTGACCAGGGTCTACACAGCCGGCCGCTCTACCGCCGGGTGACCAGGGTCTACACTGCCGACCGCTTCTATCCCCGGGTGACCAGGGTCTACACAGCCGGCTGTTTCTCCTCGCCCCCCAGGTCAGTGAGGTCTACACTGCTGGCCACTTCTACCCCCAGGTGACCAAGGTCTACACCACCAGCCGCTTCTACCCCCGGTGACCAGGGTCTACACCACTGGCTGCTTCCACCCCCCACCCCCCACCCCAGAAAACGATTCCTTCCCATGAGTAGTACTTGCTTCTTCCCCTCCTGCTCTGACTGCTGTTTTCATCGACTTTAGTATCACGTCCACCCAACGGCAATGCAGTCCGTGTCTGGGATGGGGCCACCCGAACCGTGCTGGATTTGTTCCTTCCCTCTGGAGACGGACCCCCACATCTGGGACTCAGTTTCCCCGTGATAGTAGGACACGCACAGGGCAGTGGCCGGCTCACGCGCTGTCGTGGACACAAAGCACCTGAGGACACTGCCAGGCGTTTGCAACTTGCTTGGAAATGTCAGCTGCCCGAATGACTATGAGATTAATATTAATGAGAACAGGTGTGCCAAAGACATCATTGTTTTCAGGACACAAGCCAGAAAGGAAATGGGAGAATGTCAGTGTTAAGAATTCAGGCTCAGAGAGGTTCTGCACACGGCCAGGACAGAGGTGGCCGAGAAGTCACCGTCCACGGAGAGCACGCTGAGGGGCGCAGAGGATGCAACATCATCGCCTTGGGGCGGTCCACGTGACCGGTGAACACGTGCGTAAATGAGTCAGAGGGCTTGTCAGAAAAAGTGAAGTATGGAATAACAAGAAAAAGATCAAACTGGTCCAAGGAACAGAACTCAGGGCTGAAAATACGAGCAAATGCAAATGTTATAAAATGTTGGCTTTCAATGAAATGTGTAAGTTCGAGTATGTCTGACCTACAATTGCCTTTTTGTGACAAAGCCCATGAGAACCCACATGGGAAGACACGTGTACCGTAGGGCAGGGCCTGGCTCGTATCACATCGCCCACCTGCTCTTGGCACCGACCTGCCCCTTCCCCGGGGGGCTGTCACACCAGACGCGGCCGCAGAGGCCCGGTCATCTTCCACCCAAATGTGTGGAAAATATTTGGAAACTACATTTTAAGCAATTTACCTATCATAGAATTTAAAGCCCGTACACGCATAATAAAATTAAAGTGGATATAACATGGGGTGGGATGGAAACTTCACATGGACTCCTGGGAGGCAACATGACATCTCAAAGAAACTTTACATTTGCAGCTGACTGGTTCCTGCCCCAGACCCGGGGAGTCTGGGGCTCATTTTCCTCTGCCGCTCAGAGTCACTCAGTGGGAGGTTCCTGCGGATGGTGGGCCCCAACATGCACAGGTCACGTGTCTGGGAGTATCTCAGCTCTGGGGAGCACCCGTCTGACGGAGTGAAATGGAGTGACTTCTGACTTTAACCCAGTGGCATTCGGGCTTGAGGATGTGGCCAGTGGACAGTGGTGGCATTTTCTTGAGAGGCGGAACCATGACTCAGATTGGCCCAATCTCAAAGATTCCCGAACACTGGAAGGCTTATGGTTTTAACTCTCATTTCCTATCAGCAAGACACAGGAATGTTTATGCTATCGGGGAATCTTCAATACCAGCTGATGACGAAAATGGTTTTCTTAGTAAGGAAGATAGCCAGTAGCAAAAACTAAGTACAGAACTGTCCAGATTACCAAATGGCCTTTCGCTTCATCTTTCTGTTTGAAGACTCTAGGGCCTATCCTTAGAGGTCTGGAGACCGAGATGGACCCGACAGGACTACAGTTGGTCCAGTGACAGGACGTCCCAGGACACAGCGCTGGCTCTGTGTCTCCCAGGTAGTTAGACTCCTTTCCAGGTGACCTTTGTGCCGCTGGAGACAGCGTGAGCAATTATTAGCCTCACGGGGAAACTACGTGCTTCGCTTGAAAACACAAGAACAACAGAAAGGAAAGCAATAAGAAAGAAGCAAACAGGAGAAGAATGGCTGTTCCCCCACCGTACGAATAAAGGACATCCCAGGAAAGCACGTATGCTGCCCTCGAGCACTTAGCGGGGCTGGGGGAGGGATGGAGAAGCCACTCACAAAATGCCATCTGCCAGGCTTGCGTAAGAGGAAGACGGGCCACAGCCCATGGGGTGCCGGGCTCCCTCAGCTCCCCAGCTGCTGACCACGGAGGGGCCCCTCCTCAGCCTACCGCACCCCAGCCTGGCTATCCCCACCCTTGGTGGTTCCCTGGGCCTTCCACACCCTGCCCATGACCACACGTCGCACAAGACGCAGCCCTGCGGCCCCAGCCCTCCGACAGCACTCCTGCAGGACGCCTTGGGGTGTGTGCGTGCCCGCGAACCTGAGTCAGGGCTGCGTGGTTTCTGCCCTGGAGAGCCGGCTCCCTCTGTGATCTCTTTGTCAGACTGGGGAGGACAAACTGTGGCACCTGAAGTGACGCCCCCTTTCTTTTGTTTCCAGGGACAATTTGCACCAAATATTGTCATCAGCGGCTGTCACTTTCCCACCCTGCCTAATTCTCTGCCATTGTTTCACTTCCTTGGGCCAAAACCCCTTACGTTTTCATTTTTCATACTTGCATCTTGTGCCCCTTCAGATATTGATATCCTTCCTTGTTATCCAGCTACCCTCCTCCACTGTGTTTAAGTACATTCAATTTATCCTTAAAGTGAAAAAAAATTTTTTACGTCATATTATCCATTGATCTTATCGATTTTCTCCCATTCCTATCCCAAACCTCTCCCGTGACCTCTGTTTCTTCTCGTTTAACTCCTTCCACGATGCTCTACACCAGCAGATCAAACAGCTTTATGAAGGATTCCTTTTTATGAAGGATTTCTTAGAGCAGAAATCAGATTCTTTTCCAAAGAGAATTCCCAAAGGAGAAGCCTGACAGAGCCCACATACAATTAGGTCCTTGTTAGCAGAAATTAAAGGTATTATATAGAAAGAGGGGACTTCGTAGTGACCTAGCCCTGGGTGCTTTGTGCAAAGTGGCTCCAGCAAGATTGAAACAGTCAGTATCTCCAGGTCTGATTTCATTTCTATTAGGCCCTCGGTGGCTAAATTAAGAACCTTACGGATACCTAATTTAGATAAACCCTTAACTATTAACCTCCAATAATGTCATCATTTCACTGAGTAGAAAAGAAAACATCTGGCTGAGTTCAATTAGCCAAGGGCGTGGGTACAGAGGCCTCTGCATTCTAATTGCGTCTCACTGACCTTGATGGACGACTTCCGCCAGGAAGCAGGGCTCACGGGCGTAGCGGCCGCTGTGCATGTGGACAGGGCGCTGCCTTTCTGCAAACAGCTTCCACGGGAGCGCCTGTACCCAGGCACAGCTGAGGGGTGCAGAGGAGGCCTTCTTTATGCGCAGCTCCGAGCCTTGGCTGTGAGCCCCTTTCCTATTTTGGCCTTAAACACTGGGGACTAATTGCCTTTTTTTCCCAATTGTTGTCTCCTATAGAAAAGATTTGCACGATCTCTAAAAAATTATTGTTTCCTTCCACCTTGTTTCTTGTCTAAATGATGCCATTTTTTTTTTAGTAGCTGCTGTTGCATTTGGTGCACTATAGGTCACAGCGTGTTGAATCTCTGCCTCTAGGGCCCTGCCTTTGGTACTTACTAGATTCGTGGGCTACTTCTCAGAATATGCCTCACGTACCTGTCGATCACCTCCACACCCCAGCTCTTTGACCTGTTTTTTTCTGACTACGCTTTTGTTGGGTACATCCGGCTCTCCTCCACTTGAATTTGATCGTAAAGGGGATTGAACAAGACTGGACTGTCCTGGGCGCCTGGGTGGCTCAGTCGGTTGAGTGTCCAACTTGTGATTTTAGCTCAGGTCACGATCCCAGGGTCATGGGGTCGAGCCCCATGTCAGGCTGCGTGCTGAGTGTGGAGCCTGCTCGGGATTCTCTGTCTCTCCCTCTGCCCTTTCCCCCCTCACACACACTCTCTCTCGCTCTTGCTTTTTCCCCAAAGCAAGTTCCAAGACAAGGATCGGAGTATAGGAAATTTTTTCCGGGCATAATATCAGCCTGGCCTGGATGGGGTGATGCGGAGGGGGTGTAGAAGAGATGGGCCAGTCCACTGATGGCCCCTGGGGCTCAACCCACTCTGAGCCCTGGAAGGTGACACAGAACCTCCCTCTGCTGTCGCCCACCCCAGAGACCAGGATGTGGGGTGGTCGTCTGCTGACCCAGCCATCGCTGCCGAAGGCTGCTGCTGGAGGGAGGGGGCATCAACCCCCCGATTCTCCAGGCTGGTCTGCACGAAGTTGCCACGTAAAGTTCACACAGACTCAAGCTTCTACAGAAGGAGGCCGCCGAGTGTTGAGGAAAGCGTGGGACTGATCAATGTGTTCCATGTTTTCGTGAGATTGTTCAGACAAAGAAAAAAGAAAAAGGTTTGTGTTCAAATAAAATTTGGAGAATGACCATATTCTCATCTTTTGGAGAGTCTCAGAGTTTTCTTTTTTCCTTTTCCCCCCCAATTTTTAAAAGTGTATTTATTTTGAGAGAGAGAGAGAGAGAGAATGCATGTGCACATGAGCAGGGGAGGGGGGCAGAGAGGGAGAGAGAGAGAATCCCAAGCAGGCTCCCCATTGTCAGTGCAGAGCCCAATGGGGGCTCGATCCCATGAACCGTGAGATCATGACCTGAGCTGAAACCAAGACTTGGATGCTTAACCGACTGAGGCGCCCCTTGACGTTGTCTTATTAAAGGCTCTGAGAGGTTGTGGACTGAAGAAAAATAAAGCTGACCTACTTAACTCCTGCTTTCTGGATAGAACACTTTCTCCTCCCAGGTAACCCCTGGTGATATTATGCAAAAAGCTTTATGGAATGATAAACTAGTGATCCAGTAAAAGCAGCCCCCAGCCTTTCTAGGTGAAAGGTGGCAGAGGACCTATGAAACGGAACACATCTGGAATGTTCATCCCCTAGGGACGGAGGAGAAGCTGGCGTGGGCTTTGCTCGCTGTGGACACTGATGTCCTAAGCTTCGCCACCCACAGGGCCAGGTGGGGCTCACAGTCTGTGCAGAAACGGTGTGGACTCCAAGGTCCATGCACCGGCTGGGGTCGGCACCCGTCCAGGAGGGGACACACGTGCAGGGGACGGGGGCTGCAGCCCTGGGTGAACAGCCCAGCAGGACGCGCTGCAGAATCAGGGTTCTTTTCTCTCACGGGTGGGAGGAGGGCGGGCGTCTGGCGTTTTGCTCCTAGACTTCCGGAGAGAACGGCTCTGGATGCTGCCTTCTTCGGAAAGAGGTCAGAGGGCAGACACACGAGAACGAAGAGGAAATGAAGTGGAGTTGTGGACAAGCCTGCTGAGTGCTGTCCCCTCGGCTGCGGGAGGCAGGGGCCCGGCCCACGGGAGGACGAGCCTTCGTCAGAGTCAGAATCTCTGCCTCCGCCAGGCAACAGAGTTTGCCTTAATCCGGGATGGTAAGTTTCCAGCCGCAGAGCTCTGGCGGCGTCATGACGCGCACATCCGAGCAGATCGCGGGTGTGGGAGGACTAGTCCACTGTGCACACGGTGTGGCCCCGAGTCCGTGCTTCCATGGGAGTCTCAACCTGCGCCCACGTGTGAATAATTGAGGGGCGAAGCCTGGTTTCTCACTCTCCGTGCCTGCCTAGTTCTTATCTCAGCCCAAAGAACTTCTAAGACGTGAGAGTTGACGTTAGCCTGCTTCAGAATCACCCGGATGGTTTGCTTGCCTCCCCCAGGGTGCTGACTCCACAGGGTGGGGGCATGGGGGGAGGGGGCAGGGATCTGAGAATCTGCCTTCGTACAAGTCTAGGCGATGCTGCTCTAGCCGGTCAGGACCACACTTTGAGAGCTGCTGTTCTGTACCCTCTGGCCCCGACCTCAGAGGGGTTGTGTCAGCGCAAGGGTGGGCCACACGGCTCTGGGTCCCTGTTACGCACAGAAATGCCGGGTAAACTACAGCGGACTGGGTAAAACGGCTCCGTGGGAACTCTCAGACTAATCAAGGTCTGCAGCAAGCAAGCAAACAGCGGCAGGAAAGTCCGTGGTGTCGCTGCGCACTCTTGTCCCGCCCTCCCTGCGCAGCCGGGCACAGACAGAGGAAGCCACCCCATTCCCCGTTCCTCCTTTGGACACAGGATGGGAGTGGAACTTCTCTGCACATTCTGGCTTGTTGGGGGGCTCCCTCGAGACGGATTTCTGTCTTGCCTGAACTACAACTGCCAGCCAATAATTCTACATCTGGAAACGTTGTCCTTTAAAAATCAGGGAGAAATTAAGACATTGCCAGATAAGCAAAGGCTGGCAGAGTTCTTTACTGATAGATCTGCAGTAAATGCTAGACGGGGTCCTTCAAGTCGGAGTAAAAAGGTGCCAGGTGGCTGCTTAAAGCCACACGAAAATATAACGTTCTCCTGACGATAAACACATGGACAAGTACATAAGCCAGCGGTCCATCATTTTGGTCCGTCATCTCCGCTCTTTATTCTTTTATGGGGTTTGGCACATGCAGTGGGTACACCACGCAGAGACGTGATCTGTGACATCGGTAGTGTGAAGGGGGGGGCAGAGCTATACGGGGGGTGGGGGGAGCTACTGTATGCCGTTGAGGCTAATTATTATCAGTTTAAAGTAGATTGGTATCATGGCACAGTTTAGATGATTCCCATAGCAGCCACAAAAGAAGCATCTGTAAAACAGACACAAAAAGGAGGAGAAGGGAATCAAAACTTGTCATTATAAAAGATCAACTGACCACAAAGGAACGGAGTGAGGAACAAAACAACCAATAAGCCATACAGAGAGCAAAAACTAAAATGTCAGAAGTGTGTCCTTCCCCATCAGTACTTACTTTAAATGCAAGTGGATTAAACTCCCCCGTCAAAAGACAGATTGGCAGAATGGGTTAAAAAAAATAGGGTCCAACCATCTGCGGATCTACAAGAGACTCACTTTAGGCGTAAAGACACAGGTAAGTTGACAGTGCAGGGTTGAGAAACGTGTTCTGTGCCGGTATTATTGAAAGGGAGGCTGTGCTAACACCAGACCAAACAGACTTTAAGTGAAAGATTGTTACTTAAAGAAAGCATTGTAAGAGACAAGGACCTTATATAATGACAAAAAGGTCAGCAAAACAATTATAAGCATACATGCATTAAACATCAGAGTTCCAAAATCTACGAGGCAAACGTTGACAGAAGTGAAGGGAGCAGCAGACGACTATTGTGATAATGATAATAAAGTGGCCTCCACTATGCCACCTCAGAGACTAGAGAGAACAATCAGAAGATCAGGAAGGAAACAGGACGTGAACAGCGCCCTTAACCAACGGGACCTAACAGATGTGTACAGAACCCCCCACCCAACAACAGCAAAGCACACATTTTTCTCAAGTGCACATGGAACATTTCTAGGATGAACCATATGAAGACCACCAAGCAAGCATTATTAAATTAAAAAAAAAAGTTGAAATATGCAAAGTATCTTTTTTTGTTGTTTTTTTATTTTTTTTTTTATTTATTTTTTTTTTTAAAAAAATTTTTTTTTTTCAACGTTTATTTATTTTTGGGACAGAGAGAGACAGAGCATGAACGGGGGAGGCGCAGAGAGAGAGGGAGACACAGAATCGGAAGCAGGCTCCAGGCTCTGAGCCATCAGCCCAGAGCCCAACGCGGGGCTCGAACTCACGGACCGCGAGATCGTGACCTGGCTGAAGTCGGACGCTTAACCGACTGCGCCACCCAGGCGCCCCTTGTTGTTTTTTTAAATCACAATGGAGTGAAACCAGAAGTCAACAGAAGCTTGAGACTGGAAAATCCATAAATAGGTGGGAATTAAACAACGTACTCTAAAATAACTAATGGGTCAAAGAGGAAATCACAGGGGAAATTAGAAATTATTTCCAGGCAGATGAAAATAAAAACAGAACCTACCAAAACATATGGGAAGCCTGGAAAGCAGTGCTAAGGGGGAAATTTGTAGCTGTCAACATGTACATTAAAAAAGAAGAAAGATCGCAAATCAACACTCCAGCTTTCTAGCTTAAGGAACAGAAAAATAACAAATTAGACTCAAAGGTAGCAAAAAGGAAGTAATAGAGATAGGATCAGAGATGAAACAGGGAATAAAAAATTGATAGAGAAAATCAGCAAACCCAAGAGTTAATTCTTCTAAAAGATCAACAAAACTGACAGATTTTTAGCTAGACTGTCCAAAAAAGAGGGAGACAGAAGAATGCTATATCTAAAATCAGAAATAAAGGGACATTACTATTGATTTTACGGAAATGAAAGGGATTATAAACAAAGTACTATGAATGATACCAACAATTCGGATAATCTCTATGAAATGAAGAAATTCCTAGAAACACATAACCTATAGATACTGAATTATGAAAATGTAGAAAATCTGAGCTGATCTATAATTAGTAAGGAGATTAAGTCAGTAATCAAAAACCTACCAACAAAGAAAAGTCCAGGAACAAATGGCTTCACTGGTGAAGCCAAGCATTTAAAGAAGAAATAATAACATTCCTTCTCAAACTCTGCTGAAAAGCTGAACAGGAGGGAATATTTCTTAGTTCATTGTATGAAGCCAGGATCATCCTGATTCCAAAGCCAAATAAAGACACTATAAGAAAAGAGAACTGTAGATTCCATATTCTTGATAAATACTGATGCAAAAAACCCTCAACACAATACTAGAGAACACAATTCAACAGCACATGAAAAGGATAGCACCGTGGCCACGTGGGATTTATTACTGGAATGTGGGATGATTCCACATTAAAAATCAATTGGTAAGGGGCTCCTGGGTGGTTCAGTCGGTTAGGCATCCAACTTCGGCTCAGGTCATGATCTCGCAGTTCATGAGTTCGAGCCCTGCGTCGGGCTCTGTGCTGACAGCTCGGAGCTGGGGGCCTGCTTCGGATTCTGCGTCTCCCTCCTTCCCTCTCTCTCTGCCCATCCCCCACTTGCACTCTGTCTCTCTCTGTCTCTCTCTCTCTGTCAAAAATAAATAAACATTTAAAAAAATAAAAAAAAATCAATTGGTAAAATACGCCACATCCACGAAATGAAGGTGGGGGAGAAACAATCTCATCTCAACTGATGCAGAAAATTCATTTGACAAAATTCAAAACCTTTTCATGATTAAGACAAGATATAGGGAGCTACATCAACTAGTAAAGGCCATATGTGAAAAGCCCATACTACACTCAATGATGAAAGGTTGAAAACTTTTCCTCTAAGATCAGATGCCTGATCTAAGAAGAGATGCCTGCTTTTGCCACTTGCATTCAAGATAGTACTAGAAGTCCTAGCCAAGCAATTAGTCAAGAAAAACAAAGGGCATCCACACTGGAAAAGACAAAGTAAAATATCTCTGTTCACAGATGACATCTTGCATGCAGATGGGCTACATATGTAGATGATCTACAAGTGTACACGATACAAAACCCTAATGATTACACACACACACACACACACACACACACACACACACCTGTTAGAACTAAAAACGAATTCAGCAAAGTTGCAGGAAATAAAAGCAACACTCAAAAATCAGCTGCATTTCTATAGACTAATAATGAACAATCTGAAAAGGATATTGAGCAAACAATTCAATTTACAATAGAAGCTAACAGAATGTAATGCCTAGGAATAAACATAAACCAAGGAGATAAAGACTTGTACAGAACTTGTACAGAAAATTTGTACAGAAAACTACAGAACATTGCTGAAAGGAATTAAAGATGCAATAAAGGGAAAGGCATCCCACGTTTGTGGATTGGTGGATGTTAATACTAAGAAAGGTAATTGGGAGATGCAAAGCATCTCTATCAAAATCTCAGTGACATCCTTTTTTGCACAGCAAGAAAACTCCATCCTAAAATTCTTACAGAATCTCAAGGCTCTCTGTAAGTTCAAAACAATCTTGGTAAAGAATAAAGGTGGTTGTCTCACACTTCCAGACTTCAAAACTTACTACAAAGCTACAGTAATCAAAACAGTGCAGTCCTGGTATAAAGACAGACATGTAGACCCACAGAATAGAACAGATAGCCCAGATATAAGCCCTTGTATATACGGTCAAGTTACTTTTCAGAAGTTGTCAAGACTCAACCAGTGCTTCTGGGAAAACTGCGTATGCACATACAACAGAATGAAGTTAAAACCTTACCCAATTCCATATGCAAAAAGTAATTCAAAATGGATCAATGACCTAAATGCAAGAGCCAAAACTGTCCTGTTCTTGGAAGAAAGCACGATGAAATCTTCATGATATTGCATTTGGCAACAGTTTCTTGTATACAGTGCCCAAAGCACAGGAAACAAACAAACAGAACAGATAGACTGAACTTAACCAAAATTAAAATATTTGGTTCACCAAAAGACGCAGAATGAGAAGGCAACCTCCAGAATGGGAGAAAATTTCTGCAAATCATAAATGCTATTAGAGGTTAATATGCAGACTATTTGGACAAGTCCTACAACCGCACACCAAACCAAACCACAAACAAAAACAAACTCCAAAGAAGCAAAAAACCAAAAAACCTGGTTTAGAAACGAGCAGAGGACTTGAACAGATGTATGACCACACAAGAGCTACGAACGGGCGATAAGCACATAGGAAGATGTTCAACGTGACTGATCATTAGGGAAATGCAAATCAAGACCACCGTGAGACTCCACCGCCTGCCCAGTAAGGGGGCAACTATTACAAAGAGAAGAGAAGTGTTGGTGAGGATGTGGGCAAACTGGAACACTGAGGAGTGCTCTCGGCAGGAGTGTAAAATGGTACGAATGTGATGGAAGATAGATAGTACGGCGGTTCCTCAAAACGCTGAAGCACAGAATCACCGTCCCACCCAGCACCTGCACTTCTGGTTCTGGACTCAACAGCAGCAAAAGCAAGGACACGGAGAGACATCTGCACACATGTGTCCACAACAGCCGAGAGTTGGAAGAAAACCTAATGTCCGTCCGCAGATAAACGGAGAACAAAATGTGGTTCAGACACGCAACGGAATATCATCCAGTCTGGAAAAGGACGGGGATTCAGACACTCCCCGTCACACAGATGGCCATTGAGAGCATTAAGCTCAGTGAAAAAAGTCCGTCACGAAAGGGCAAAAGCTGTATGATGCCACTTACACGGGCTCCTTCGGGTGGTAAAAATCGTGGAGACCGTAAGAATGGTGGCTGCCGGGGCTGCAGTGCTTCCTGGGGACGGAGCTCTGGTTTGGGAAGACGAGAAAGTTCTGGAGATGGATGGTGGGGAAGGGTGCACAGCATGAATGCACTTAATGTCACCGAACCGTGTGCTTAAAGATGGTCAACATGGTAAACACTGTGCTATGTGTGTTTTACCACGATTAGAAAAAGGAGAACAGAAGACCCCTGTGAGGCCAAGCTTTAAGAGCAACGCCTCCTTGTCTTCTAATATTCTGCAGGGAGCCAGACTGCCCCGTGTTGCTGTTTTAATAGCAACCCGCGACGGAGGAAGTTCTAAGTGAGTTCACTCACACTGTGGAAATCTGCTTGCAAACCTAATACTGGCATCCCATTCCTCAAGGACCTTCCCGCCTCCACGGAAAGAGTACATTGGCAGTGAACTACGTGATTTTCACTGGCGCGGTTTATTTGCAAGCAGACTCTAGGTCCCGCCTGTGTGTCCCGCGCCGTGGGCAGGTGTTGGCCGCAGGTGAGAAGGCGGTTGGCTCGTGGGGAGCAGATATAAATGGAAATTCACCTGGAAGGAGTTTCATCATTCGATGTGCATTTTACAAATAGTCACTCTCTGAATTTACAATGTTAATTTATGATGATTATGATGAGCAAAATAATCAGGAAATGTGGATTTACTAACTTAGGGTGCTGGGTAATTCAGACTAAGGTAATACTGAATGGCTTGTGTATCTGTAGATTGGGCAGCTAGATCTAAGTCAACAAAAATAAAAAAAAAACACTTAAAAAAAGGAAAACCAGCAATGATCGAATAATAACACATAGATAAAAGAAATTTGATAATCTTTTATGGAAAGTTAAGCTGCTGGTCAGAGCTCACATTCTCACGCTCAGGGTGTTGCCTTTTTGTTTAAAAAACAGCACCAGAAAAGCTTTCTTATTGGGATTGTTAACGGTTTTTAAAATTAACATTCTTACTGCTATTTTTAGGTAACTGAGTTATTTGTGGTGGCCAATTTCTGAATTGCTTAATGGGTTCAAACTCATTTCTAATTCATCCAACTGCACACTGTTTTGTGATCAAGAGTTTACCAAAAGAAAGCAATTTTTGCACACAGAAACGACTCCTTCACCCCCAGCAGTTCCTGCTTTATAGGAATGCAAATGAAATAACGCACACTCTTCAGCTTTCTCTGGAGTTGGTGTTGAGTGAGGGATCACACAGTTCCTAGCTGGTCAGCTCATTCCTAAATGAGTGGTTGCAAAGTTTCATTCATAGGAGGGCATTCTGAATAAATAATCTGGGTATAGTTATCAGTAGGCCCTTTCCAGGCAAATTAACAGCCCAGCTGAACTCAACATGTAATTCTATCGTAAGTGAATATTTCCAATCAGTGAAACACACCCTTGGGACCTGCTGGAGGGAGAGCTCAGAGAACTTTCTAGAGCAAATCTACCAGTGAGAACAGAAGCCAGTCTAGGTCCTGGTCCCTGTACTAAGTAATGCTGGGACCAACCAAAACTGACCTTGCCACTTCCTCCAGGAAATATCTGGTCCTGAAAGAGAAGCCTGATGACTGGCGAAACAGCTTCCTCATCTTCACCCCAGCTTCCTCACAGAGACCCGTTTCCAGAGCATCGCCTCATGGAGCCCACAACCCGTCACATCATGAACCCTGCTGTGCCCGACCAGGTCCCTGCCTGCAGGGCCCACCGTACTGGTGCCTCTTGCCCCAGCCCTGCCCCATAAACAAACGCCCCGCCCTAGTTGCCACTTGGGGACGGGGCCAAGGCTCCCTGAAGGGACATCCTTGCCCACCGCTGCACGTCTTACAAACTTAACTCTGTGCATCCAAGGTCATCCTGCAGGCTTTTCTGAGAGCGGCCCTTGACGCTGTTAGTAAGGTGACTTCTAGGCACGGCCCACGGTAAAAAAAGATCACCAGTCACACTTTTCTGCCGCCCCCTTCCCCAGCCAAGTGCCCACATAACCTCTCGCTTTGGGTGAGACAAACATTGAGGTTTCCCCAGGAAAAATGGGATTGTTTGGGTGCCTGAGAAGGATCAGTTCCTTTTCTTGAAAGGAGGTTGTGTCTCATGATCTCCCAGGACATTTTCACCCCGAACCGTACATTTCTCCTGAATAAAATACAACCAGTCAAAACTCTGAGGAAATCTTAAGAGAATAATGTCTTGGCAACTGAAATACAAAATAAATTTAGGAAGACATCAGACTCAGCTCTGTGGTGGAAGGTTGAAGACCGGCTTGGAGGGGTGGGGACTGCTGTTGACGCTGTACCACGAACCCGGTTCTGAGAGCTTCGGGCCCTGACAGGGCTGGGCCAGCAGGCCGCCTCAGGCCCTCCGTCCGGATGCTGCCCTTCCAGTGGGGGTGGGACATACGCCTCATTAGTTCGCACACAGAGAGGCATCTCGCGGCCCCGTGGGGGTCTCGGTCATGCCACTAACACATACACATACATATCCGAGTCTCCGTGGGAAGAACGGCCTGCCTCCGCATTTAAATTTCTACATTCACGGTACTTCCCCCCACAAAGCGAGCTCCCCGCCGCAACGTGGGGCAGCTGTGAATCTTCCGGCAGCAGCAAGCTGCGAAGTCTCTCTGGAAAGCAAGCCTCTGGAGCCTCACACGGTCCCTTCTCTTCCCTGATTTAATGAGGAGTCTATGAAATTAAGCTTCTCTGCGTTTCGGTGTTAACGAAGTGCACACTTTTATGGAAGCTACAGAGAAAGAAGGCCAAGAAGCCAGCGCTCAGCTCAGGAGCTGAGGGTCGTGTTTCCCAGCCAGAGTCCCCAAGAGAAGGTCTCTTTTCCTTCTGTACCTCCATGGTCATCGTCCTCACCGTGGTGCCCCTGATCCTGAGATCCCAGCCCACTCACAGCTTCTGCCCTATCACTGAGCCTGTGGGATTTCTCCCTCCAGGCCCAGGGGCTCCCCTCCCACATGGCTTGACTTTTCTCCATGATGTGGGATGAATTGCATGGGGCCCAGATTCTTATGTTTCTATTTGGAGACAAGGGTTTTAAAGAGGTGTGCTTGGTGTCCTTATAAGAAGAGGTCTGGCCCCACAGACACAGGGGACAGGCCTCAGGAGAAACGGACTTTGGGGCACCTTGGATTTGGACCAGCCTCCAGACTGGGAGACAGTGAATCCCACTGCTTAAGTCCCAGCCAGTGGTGTTCATTGTGGCAGACCAGAGGACCATTTGGCACAAGTGGGAGAGACCCATGAAGAAGACTATTTTGTGTATGATGTGCTCATGGGTTTTGTGGCCAAACTTAAATGCTAATTTGAACATGACATAGTCTGTTGTTTTTGACTATTTTTAGTAGGACAGAGAAAAGTGGTTATTTTCAGCCCAATGGAATGAACTCCTTCAAAGCCAGAACCTGCCGCGAGCCGTGGACGGGGACACGAGGAAACCACGTCAGCAGCAATCTTACACCCGACTCCTCGACAAGGAGATGTTAGATCAGTGACATCACGAAAACTGCCTCCAAACCGAAGTGTTCCTGTGACAGAGCCCTCATTACAGTCCTAGCGTTCGGGGACCGCCTTCCATCTCAGATGTCCCGCCCCGTTGGCTTTAAAAGTACACGTGTACCTGTCAGGTTCGCTGTCCCGATGCCGGTCCAGGAAATATGGCCACGGTAATTATAGTTCTTCACGGGGTGAGGAAATGAGAACCAGCCGTAATCCTCTTATCATGGAGCTGGAGGATTTATTCCTCAGCAAAGGAGAGCAGAGAAATTTCAAGGGCAATTTATCTAATTCTTTCCCCGCATATAATTTTTAAAAAGGAAATTTTCCCCGATGAGGAAATGTATGTTTTTAAGAGTGATTCTTTAAAGATATTGATCTCTGGCGCATTCCCTGGCCTCTGATAGACTTTAAGTAATTGTCCCAATTAGGCTACAAGGTGAGTTTCTAAATCTTTCTTTCCTTGACGAGGCACAGGTGAATTTTAAACTGTTTTAATTATTTTCCCATCGTTTTTCTGTTTTCCAAAGCAGAACCATTAAGGCTTCCTTTCAGCTTACCCGCCTCCCTTCCACCTTTGCTTACGGCGCCCCCAGCCTGTGCCCTGGCCCACACCCCCCTGAGCGCACGCCCCCCAGCCCATGCCCCCTGGCCTGAGCCTCCTAGCCTGCACCCCTCAGCCCACGTCCCCCTCCCCCCACCTGCCTGCGCCCCCAGCCACCAGGGCTCACCTGTACCCTTCTCTCGCGGCTGAGCTAGCTTGACCGCCAATACACTACACAGGTGCTAACTGCCCAGAAAATGTTTCGGTAAATGGGAGCCGTGGGAGAGAAATCAAACAGTGGACGCTACGGGTTGGGTGTCATGTCCCCCCAAGATTCGTATGCTGAAGCGATACCCCCGTGTCAGGTGTCAGGAGGTGGGGCCTCTGTGGGGTAAGGAGGTCGTGGGGGTGGAGCACCCCCTCACTTGTTCCCCCAGATGAGGACACAGGGAGAGCATGCTGTCTGTGACCTAGGCGGGTTCACCGGACCCCGGGTCTGCCGGCACCAGGATCTTGGACGTCCAGCCTCCAGAGCCGTGAGGCCTCAGTGCCTGCAGTTTATGACCCCCCAGCCCTGTGGTCAGTTACGGCGGCCTGAGTGGACACGGGGGCCACTGGTACAAAAGACTGTAGCGTCTGACAGAAGCCAGGATGAGCCTCTACCCGCTTCCCGGGCCGCGTTCCAGCCAGAGAGACGCGAGGTGATTGTGGTGGCTTCCAGACCGGGATGCAGGTTTGTGGGGCAGAGAATTACCCTGTGTGTGTGCTTCCAGTCAGTTATGAATAAAACAAGCCACAAATGTGAGTATCACTTCAATGAGAAATAGACTCACATCTGCGGCGTGCACCTGCCGAGAGCTTGCCCTGACGTGCCTTGGCCAGCAGCGTGGCTTTCCCTCATGTGCCCACGGGTCGGCCTGGACACTGGAGAAATCCCCTGGAAGCAGTGTGTGGGGGGGTGGGGAGCAGGCTGGGGGCAGGGTGAGGTCGTGACCGAGGGGAGGGGTCAGGGTGGGTGTGGGAGCACTGGCAGGTGAGGGGGGAAGGGAGGGCTCCTGACTTGAGCGACTGGGAGGTTGACTGGCCTGGTGCGCACTCCTCAGAGCTGGGTGTTCACGGGGCCTTTATTCAAGTGCTCAGGACACGGTCACCACATGACTGTCCCCGTCAAGGGGACCTGCTCAGGTGCAGAGCCCAAACCAGCAACGCTCTGGCCTGAATTAGCAGAGGGGAAGGTTTGGAGCCCCCACCCAGTCAGGGACACGGGTGGCGGCCCGCGGCAGGCGGCTGATCCGGGTTCAGTAACTTGCATTTCCATATCAGTAATGAGTCATTTTATGTCTGATTAATGAAGTGCCTTTGGAGACAACGAACAAGTGTTCTGTCTCACGTTTTACAAAAGGCCAAATGCTCCCCTCTGAACGTGACTTGCTGAAAGAATTTTTGGCACAGACCCACCTTTAATGCAACTTAACTGGTTGGGCTTCATCAGTGTGTGCTCCTCGAAATGCACACTTCAGGGAGTGAGAAGACACGCCACGGTCCGGGGGAAAATGCCTGCAAGACACGTGTCCCACATGCGTGGGGCCCTGTGGCTGAAATATATCGCGTGTTCTCACTCAGCAGTAAGTAGATGGTCAAGCCGGTGGAAAAGGGGCAGTGAATCTGAACAGACACAGGGGCGAAGATGGTGGTTGTGGGAAACGTGGGGGAGCCCGGACGAGGCACCTCCCTGTGCTGCTGGGGTCCAAGGATGGCCGTGCTGGCCTGGACACAGACACAGGCTTACGTGGGGCCCGAGGACGGCCCTGCTGGCCTGGACACAGACCGCGCTTACACAGGGCCTGAGGATGGTGGTGCTGGCTGAGATGTTGACCACGCTTACGCAGGGCCCGAGGACATCGGTGCTGGCCTGGACACGGACACACACTTATGCAGGGCCTGAGGACATCGGTGCTGGCCTGGACACAGACACACGCTTACACGGGGCCCGAGGACGGTGGTGCTGGCTGAGACATTGACCGCGATTATGCAGGCCCTGAGGACGGCAGTGCTGGCCTGGACACAGACTGCGCTTACGCGGGGCCCGAGGACGGCAGTGCTGGCCTGGACACAGACACAGGCTTACGCGGGGCCTGAGGATGGCCGTGCTGGCCTGGACACAGACCGCCCTTACGCGGGGCCCGAGGACAGTGGTGCTGGCTGAGACATTGACCGCGATTATGCAGGCCCTGAGGACGGCAGTGCTGGCCCGGACACAGACACACGCTTACACAGGGCCTGAGGACAGTGGTGCTGGCTGAGACGTTGACCGTGCTTACGCAGGGCCCAAGGACATCCGTGCTGGCCTGGACACGGACACAGGCTTACGCAGGGCCTGAGGACGGCCGTGCTGGCCTGGACACAGACCGCGCTTACGGGGGGCCCGAGGACAGTGGTGCTGGCTGAGACGTTGACCACGATTATGCAGGCCCTGAGGATGGCAGTGCTGGCCTGGACACAGACTGCGCTTACGCGGGGCCCGAGGACGGCAGTGCTGGCCTGGACACAGACTGCGCTTACGCGGGGCCCGAGGACGGCAGTGCTGGCCTGGACACAGACACAGGCTTACGCGGGGCCTGAGGATGGCCGTGCTGGCCTGGACACAGACCGCCCTTATGCGGGGCCCAAGGACGGCAGTGCTGGCCTGGACACAGACACAGGCTTACGCGGGGCCTGAGGACGGCCGTGCTGGCCTGGACACAGACCGCGCTTACGGGGGGCCCGAGGACAGTGGTGCTGGCTGAGACATTGACCACGATTATGCAGGCCCTGAGGATGGCAGTGCTGGCCTGGACACAGACTGCGCTTACGCGGGGCCCGAGGACGGCAGTGCTGGCCTGGACACAGACACAGGCTTACGCGGGGCCTGAGGATGGCCGTGCTGGCCTGGACACAGACCGCCCTTACGCGGGGCCCAAGGACGGCAGTGCTGGCCTGGACACAGACACAGGCTTACGCGGGGCCTGAGGACGGCCGTGCTGGCCTGGACACAGACCGCCCTTACGCGGGGCCCAAGGACGGCCGTGCTGGCCTGGACACAGACCACAGTTGCGTGGGGCCTGAGGACATCAGTGCTGGCCTGGACACGGACACATGCTTACGCGGGGCCCGAGGACAGTGGTGCTGGCTGAGACATTGACCACGATTATGCAGGCCCTGAGGACGGCAGTGCTGGCCTGGACACAGACTGCGCTTATGCAGGGCCCGAGGACGGCAGTGCTGGCCTGGACACAGACACAGGCTTACGCGGGGCCTGAGGATGGCCGTGCTGGCCTGGACACAGACCGCCCTTACGCAGGGCCCGAGGACGGCAGTGCTGGCCTGGACACAGACACAGGCTTATGTGGGGCCCGAGGACGGCCGTGCTGGCCTGGACACAGAAACATGCTTACATAGGGCCCGAGGACATCAGTGCTGGCCTAGACACAGACACACGCTTACATGGGGCCCGAGGGCCTCATTGCTGGCCTGGACACAGACACACGCTTACACGGGGCCCGAGGACCTCAGCGCTGGCCTAGACACAGACACATGCTTATGCGGGGCCCGAGGACAGCCATGCTGGCCTAGACACAGACACACGCTTACGCGGGGCCCGAGGACGGTGGTGCTGGCTGAGATGTTGACTGTGCTTATGCGGGGCCCGAGGACATCTGTGCTGGCTTGGACACAGACACACGCTTACGCGGGGCCCCAGGACAGTGGTGCTGGCTGAGACATTGACCGTGCTTACGTGGGGACTGTGAGCACTTGGCACACAGCGTGCCAGTGTTCTGTGAAAGTACATGGAGGACCTTCCGTCCACATGACTCAGTGCCCCCGTCACTGCCCGGAGGAAGTGACATCCTTCCCTCCACAGGCCGCAGTGTGAGCGTCCACGGCTTGCTCACCACCGCCCTGAGTGCATTCCATCAGGACAGTGGGTGAAGAAGCCTGGCTCAGCCATGGGAGGGAGGAACCTTCTGGAAGCTCAGGTGATGATTCCATTCTGGGCAATCTCGAAAAGGCAAGGTTGTAGGGACAGGAGAGAGATCAGGAGTTGGGTTGGGGGCGGGCGCTGCCTGCAAAGGGCAGGAGGGAATGTTTCTGGGCCTGGGCTGATGGAACTATTTTATATTTTGATGGTGCTTTTAAGGCTGTTCTGCTGTCAAAACTGGTAGGTCTGTGCACTGAAAGAGCCAGTTTTACTGCGCATTCCTTATACCTCAGTCAGTCAGAGATCTTGTAAGAAATAGGCCAGCGCAGAGGAAGCAGCCTGCTTCCCTCAGTTTGAAAGTGTCAGAAATTCCCTGAAATGCCCCATCCCCGCACACTTGCTTCTTCAGGATGAGGGGTTTCCTGCCCATGGTGTTAAACCTTTGATAATCTCCAGAACCTCAGGAGAACGGCGTCCGCTGCTCAACAGGAAGGCCCCGGGGAGAAAATCCACAAAGATAATGGGTTTATAGGTATGGATGGCAAAGAGAGTGGAGAAGCACATTCTTAATTTTTTTGGTTAATTTTATTTATTTTTATTTATTTTTTTCATGTTTACTTATTTTTGAGAGAGAGAGAGAGAGAGAGAGAGCAAGCAGGAGAGGGGCAGAGAGAGAGGGAGACACAGAATCCAAAGCAGGCTCCAGGCTCCGGGCTGTCAGCACAGAGCCCGACGTGGGGCTCAAACCCACGAACTGTGAGTTCATGACCTGAGCCAAAGTCGGACGCTCAACCGACTGAGCC
This sequence comes from Lynx rufus, assembly GCF_022079265.1. NCBI lineage: Eukaryota > Metazoa > Chordata > Mammalia > Carnivora > Felidae > Lynx > Lynx rufus. The sequence continues at coordinate 1,293,645 of NW_025814889.1, forward strand.
ACCCAGGCGCCCCTCCAGTCATGCACTGTTTTTATTTATGTTTTATTTTTATTTTTTTACTGTTTATTTTTGAGAGGCAGAGAGACAGAGTATGAGCGGGAGAGGGGCAGAGAGAGAGGGAGACACAGAATCCGAAACAGGCTCCAGGCTCTGAGCTGTCAGCACAGAACCCAACGTGAGGCTGGAACTCACAAACGGTGAGATCATGACCTGAGCTGAAGTCGGACGTTTAACCGACTGAGCCACCCAGGCGCCCCTTTTCTGTTAATTTTAATGATAAGAAAGGAGTAACCAGGGTGAACTCCGAGGGCCATGGAAGGACCTGTCACGTAGGATTCCCCTGATGGGGCCTCTGCTGTTGGGCCCCTGCAGCAGGTGCTCACGGGGCAGAGTTTCAGTTTGAGAAGATGGTTATGACCTGGAGATGGTGGCCATGGGTCACAGCAAAGTGTGTTCAATGCCCTGAACTCTGTATGCGCTCAGAGCTGGTGAAAACAGTAAGTGTCCTGTTATGTACGTCACCTAAAGTAAATAAATAGAAAAGACTAACCCGTCGGCTCCGTCGCCAGCACCAGGGAACTGACTCGCGTGAGCTCTTGCTTTCCAGAATGGCCTTTTCACACGTGTGGACCCCAGGTACCACATGTGTCTGTGTCCCCAAGGACTCCGCGGTCTCCCTCGGAGCGCACGACAGCTCTGTGACCCTGAAAAGCATCTCCTGCAGCTTCCCCTTTGCGACCTCAGGACGGCTTGGGCGTCGGGGAGACTCTTGGTCTCTTGGCTCTGAGGATCTTACCTCCTGTTTGTGGTACGGAACCAACGTCACCTTAACCATCAATTTTGGGTCTTTTTTCACTAGTGGAGTTCACCCCAGCCTGACGTCTGTCCTGTCCTGCCCGGGGAGCGCAGCAGGGCCAGTCCCCCTCCCCCAGGCCTGTAAATGGAGCTTCTGAGGACGGAGATGATGGAGGCTGAGGGAGAGGAGAGACTTCTGATTCCGCAGAATCAGAAGAGCAGGTCAGCATGTGTGTTGGAGCCCCCCCGGGACAGCCATGCACGCCATCAGTCCCTGTGCCCTCGCAGCTGTGGCCGTTGGTTGAAGCATGACTAATGTTCTCTTGTATAAATTTTCGGCTTTTCTTTTCTGCCGACGGAAGGGGTTAGGCTCCCAGGCCCGAGCTCGAGCTTTTCCTCCTCAGCGTGGGGCAGGCTGGAGGCCCAGATTTGTTAGGCTACAACTCACACCCGCTGGCTCTTGGGCAGGGCCAAAGGCCCAGGGGAGGCCCAGGGGGCCCGCCGTGTACCTGGGCAGGTCCCGCAGGGGCTGAGCTCGGACTCCCGGCCTTGCGGTTAAGCTGTCTCCTAAATTCCCCCAGCTGTGTGTGAACGAGAAAGGACATTTAAGCGGGGCTCCTCCCTCACTCCACGGTGGATGTGGGTCAGAAAGTTCTGGGTGGCCCCAAGCAGCATCACACTGCTCCACCCACACGTTCGCTGGCCTGCGAGCTCTCTCTCCAACTAGGTCAGGACGCTTGGAAATGCCACACACAGGTGAGTAACACAGAGTTCATTGACTTCTCTGGGGCCCCCGGGGGGGAGGGGGCAGCCCCGTCTCGTGGTTAAGTTGATTTACCCAAGTTCGCACGCAGGGAGAGACACAGGCCCACCATGCTCCAGATGGAGTATCTGTGCCCAGGGAACACAGCCAGTGGGCAGAGGCTGGTCTCTGTGCTGTAGTGCCTGCAATTCCCACCCTTGGAACGCATTAGACTTTCCCAGAATCGTATCCCAGAAGGCCCCGCGAAATCCACATCTGACTCTTCCGGACAAGTGCCTGCAGCCATGATGTGACTGGCGAGCCCAGTGGTCTGAGCCTGGGTCGTGGGCAGACTGGATTTTGATGTAAATTGGAACCGAGGAAGAACAATTTAGGCACCGCCCTTGACTACCGAGTACAGAACGCAGGTGGTTCCTGAGAGGGGAAGGAAGAAGGGGGCAGGCGTCAGGTTACAAGTTTCGAAGGCTTGGCCTTGACTCTCTGTTTTGGTCTCACATCTATTATTCCCTCTGTCTCCCCACTTCCTGCCACGCTGTAACCCACCTCGTAAACCAGCGGGGTGACTCCTGGTTCCCATCTACCACACGAACTTGGAGCACACGGCAGCCACTTTGTCCATATCCATCTTTAACATGGTAAGTGCTCACCATTTAGCTCTCGCCTACCCATTTGAGAGGCACACAGATTCAGGAAGAACATTTGTGCAAAAAGGCATTAGCAGTTTTCAAGCTTCGGTCTGTTCTTGAAAGCAAGTGTCCTTCTGATGAAACCAATTAAAAAAAAAAATGCCCGGTTGGGTTTTTGAGAATTAATCAAGGACTGTGTGGCCTCACGAGAGAATGTTCTCCTTCCGTGTCTCCTTCTCGGTGCCTTGGAAATTAGGCTGAGGTTAGAAGGCCCATCCCAGGCTGTTTCTATGGTGTTTCTCTTTGGGCCGTGTTGACACATGAAAGCCACATTGCTTCCGTGGTTGGCGCCGGAGCAAGATGGAGGCCGAGAGAGAGGGGGACGCGACGAATGTAGAAGGGCCGTGTCACCTTCCTGTGGGGGTTCAGCCCCGAGGGGCGACGCCCGGCGGGCTAGCAGCCCTGCCTATTAACTAGTCGGCCTGGTTCCCGGGGGGCCCAGAAAGCGACGTCCAGAATGAATCATGTCAGCATTCCTATGCGGGGCTGGCGCTCCATGCTTTGGGAAAATAAAAATAAGTGTTTATGCTGGCGAATTGTAAAATCTGCTATTTCCTTTATTCCATCTTGTGCTTTTAAATAGACCACATTAAGCTCACCGGGGGTAGCGGCTCTGACACAGCGCGCGTCCCTCCCTGCGGAATGAAAGCAATCTGTCTGACGAGGGCATTGAGGACCAGTAATTTACTACCTCAGCTGTGATTTTAAATGCTCCCCCACTGCAGGGACGGGAGCCTTCTTTCTCTAATTACAGTGGAATCAGTGGCTCGCACACGCATGTACCATGCTGCCGTGCCCGCTATTTATAACAGTCGCGTCTCCGCCGACGTGTTCTCAATATGTCATCCACGAAGGGCTGTCGGGATCAATCCTGTCCTTTCTTTTTTCTTTCTTTATTATTTTTTTCTCTAAAATAATATCATCACTTGAAAATTCAAATACGTGCAAAACTGAAACGTAATAGAAAAACGGCACCAAGCAAAATTGAAGTCAACTCACACCCAGTTGCCCACTGTGCGTCTCCCAGAATCGCGCTTTCGGACGGAGGCCATGGTGAAACGCCAATGCCTGCCTGGGACGGGCGTCGCAGCGGCCTCTCTGCCTGGCGAGAGCTCCTGCCCCGGGTGGAGACTCCACCAGTGTGCCCGCCGCCCACTCTCTGCACCCCATGTAGCTTTGTGCTGCTTGCCACACCTCTCCGTCTCGATGGGGCCAGCTCCTGTGGTTATCTCCTAGCACCCGCTGTGGTGTACCGGCCGCACCTCTACACACTCGACCCAGTACCTTGCAGTGGAAAGGGCAGCCATCAACAAGAGACGGAGGAAGCAGACAGATCTGAGGGGCACAGAGGGTGCTTTGGGCGCCCGAGCCTGGGCTTTCCGCTCCCACCGGAGGAGTGCTCCTGGGAGGTTGGGGGTGCTGGCCCTGCTCTGGCCCAGAAACGCAGTGGTTTTCCCTCTCGCGGGTCGAGGGGGCCGTCCTGTGTCGGGCGAGTCTGATGCTGAAGCGAACCAAGGCGGTTGTAGGAGATGTGTTAGGATCCCTGAATTACTGGACATGACGTCCTGAAGGAGCCTGGAGAGCCACTCTGGTGACAGCATGGCGGCCACTGTCCCCTGTCCTTCCATCTTGGGTCTCCATCGGCTGGTAGCCCTCAAGGAGCTGCTGGGCTGCTGGCTGCCTCCCCTCTTCCCTGCAGAGCACGCCGATCACAGACACTGAAGAAGCCCTGTCCCTTCGGGGTGGCACTGCAGGCCAGGCTTAACCAGGGTGTGTCTCCAGCAGAGAGCTGCTCTCACAGGAAAGAGGTCGCCAACCGCTTTAGATCCCGAAGGTCGTGATCTTCTGTTGGCAAAATGCAGTTTTCAGGCAACACTTAGTCACGTCTTGACTCCCAGTGTCCTTATTTGCTTGTCTGATTTGGAGTTATTATTTCTTTTTAGTATTATGATCTTAGAATTTGTTTTAAAAGACACGCAAAGAGTTTTGAAAACGATGAAACTCTCAAATTTTACTTAAGCTACCTTATGATGCTTGCCAAGTTTTAAATAAAAAAATTTCTTTTTAGGGCACCTGGGTGGCTCAGTCGTTGAGTGTCTGACTTCGGCTCAGGTCATGATCTCACAGTTTGTGGTTTTGAGCCCCGTGTCAGGCTCTGTGCTGACAGCTCAGAGCCTGGAGCCTGCTTCAGATTCTGTGTCTCCCTCTCTCTCTGCCCCTCTCTCACCCGTGCTCTGTCTCTGTCTCTCTCTCTCAAAAATAAATAAACATTAAAAAAAAGAGTAAATTTTTTTCTTAAATTTAATGGTGGGAATGCAAACTGGTGCAACCACTATGGAAAACAGCATGGAGATTCCTCAAACAAGTAAAAATAGAACTAGCCTACGATCCACCAGTCCCCCTTGTGGGTAGGAATCCAGAAGAATTGGAATCAGGATTTTGAAGAGCTATATGCAGTCCAGCGTTCACTGCACCATTATTTACAAATCTTTTAAATAGGCTACTATCTGTGAGCCACTGTCAGGTACTTCCAGGGAAAGAAGGATAAATAAAATACTGCCGTTCTCAAGGCAACTATAGTCCAGTAGGAAAATGTGGTCTTCTAACTGTACTGGGAGGTCACATAAGAGAAGAACAGACAAAGTGCTAAGAAAGTTCAAGGGAAGATCACGGCTACTGGAGATATTTGCAGAAGGGCTCGATAATGACTTGTAAAACATGGATGGAGGAGTAAACTTTAAACTTGTGGAATAAATCCAGCCCGACGAAAGAAACAGCCAAGTCTCGGAGCCGGGAATGAATAGAGCTTGGAGAAATGAGCAGAGTTTGGATGAAGTGGATGTGATTCAAGTGGGTGTGAGGCAGGGGCGTCTCGGGAGCCTGGGTGGCACAGACTTTGTCACGGGGGCAGCAGCCCAACCCGTCTCTGGGCGCCGGGCCATGGTCCCAGTAGCAGAACATGCCTGGGCCCCCAACAAACCCATGTCTGCTTGTCTCCAGCCAAGCAGCTGGGCCGTGACAACCATAGCTGTTTCCGGCACAAGCACCTGGGGGGCTTCAGCTGCCTTTCCAGCAGCTGTGCTGATGATGCACATTTGAGCCGCGATTCATGCATCTTTCCAGGTCTGGCTACCGGAAGTTGTAAGCTATAATAATGCTGACGCAACTCTACAATGCATCGCTGCGGGCCCTGCAGGGTTAACGGATGACACTGGGTACAGACCATTCAAAAACGCTCAGGTTAACCCGACACAACTTCACACTTAGAAGGCAGAGCAGCAACAGAAAATCGTGACTGACTCAAAATAACGCTGAAGATCTATTCCTGTGCATGTTGTCTCACAAACGGCAGGAATCCCACTTATCTGTGTGTGTGTATGTTTATAGGAGCTCGGGAACAGCCGGGATTTATTGTAAACACGGCGTTTCAGTCTTTATTAACTCTGCGACACCAATTCGGTAAATGTTAGGACTCGTGTAGTGGGTTATGTGTAAATGATCTTTGGGTGTAAATATAGATAAAAATCGATGGGATCGATTGCTTATAAGAACCAAAGAAAAGAGAACCCATGAAGATACCCTCGCATGTCTCAACAGCCCCGCGCCAGACTGCAGAACGATCCCCAAGGAGTGGACGCGAATGCACTATTCCACAGAAGATTTCTTTCTACGGTCGGAGCCTCGTGGAAAGGTTTTCTCACATTATTATGATCTACCTCCTTGTAAAGCCTGCCCACCGTCCTTCCGAAACCCCATTTCTGGATGTCTGCAACTATCATACGAAAGCAAATTGTTTCTGTTATGTTCTGCCCTTCTGGGGGGGGGGCGGCGGGGTGAAATACAGATGTGTTTTCTGGCAGACTTCGTGCTGGCTGGTGTTTCTGCTATTGAGGCTGGTTTATGCCGTTCCCATTCTGACTTCCAGCACATGACCCATGCTTTCTGGAGGGGGAGGTGTGTGGCTTCATGAACTTACAATCTGTTTTCATATCTAAAACTACTAACAGGATGTCACTCCGTGCCTCGCCCTCACAGGTCACTCTTCAGCGGAGCAGTAGTCTGTGGCCATGGTCATTTAGATGACCACAAATCCAGTTTATTTGTGCTCTTATTCAATACGCACTTCATCATCCTGCCCTCAAAGAAAACAGTTCAGTCTAAGAGTTCAACAAACACATTAAGCATCTATTGAATGCCAGATAATAAGATCACTGAGATGAACAAGATAGAGTGTCTACACCTGAGATACTTCTTTTGAGAAAATGGATCAAACAGATCACTTCAGAGCGTCGGGTAAGTGCTGTGGTGGAGGGACGCACGGCCGGCTGGGGTGGGTGAGGGGCGGCTGAAACCATGACACCTTCATGGGAATCCTTCCTGACGGGCTAGTGGGAGAAGGGCCACCCACATAAAGGGAATTGGATGAGCCAAGTCTGAGGTGTCAGGGATGTTGATGAGAGGCAAGCGGGCCCATGAGGACGGGTGTGAGCGAGCGGGCAGTGGCCCAGGCACAGCCTTGTCTGTGCCGCTGGGGACTTGGATCACACCGGGGGAGAGACGGTGAGGAGGTGGGACAGAGGGCATGGTGGCCGTGGCTCCAACAGCCTCTCCATTTAATAGTCTAGAAACATTTGAAAAGAAGATTTAGTTCAGCACATCTTGCACATCTTCTCCTGAGCCAATCTTTGCCATCAGTGTTTGTGTAAATATTCCTAAATGATCCGTGGGATGATCTTGCCTAGTTTTTTTTTTTTTTCCCTGTGGTTGACACTATAGCGACTGAGCTTTACTTTTGGAATATACGTCCAGCCTTTTTCGAAATCAGGAAATACTTGCTTAGTTGGGATATCTGGGGTGGAGGCGGAGCCTTGTGCCCAGAAGGAAAGGCAGGTCTGAATGCTGGAGTTAGGGTTCCATTATTTAGGGGACGGGAAAGCCGATATGGCTGAGGCTGGGAAGGAGCCCAGGAGGGGCACGAGGAGATGGGGCAGACCGTGGGGGCGTCCCCAGCGCTCACAGCTTCTCCCCTGGGTGACAGGACCCCCCCCCCCCCCCGCCGAGGGCACACAACTGACCAGACCTGGGGACGAGGATGCCGTGCGGAGCCCCAAGGGCCGTGTGGGGTCCGGTGGCCGCATGTGGTGGTGGTGGCTGTGCTGGGAGCAGGGCCTCGGTCCGCGTCCCCCAGGTGCCGGCTGTAGGACGGGGCGCACTTGCTCAGCGCAGGGGAGGGGCTACACCACGTGCCTCGAGGGGCTGCTCTGAGGGTCGAGGGAGCTGAACTCTGCCGGGCAGCACCCATGGCCGCCTAAGTCCCTAACCCTGGGGGCTGGGTGGATGGATGTGTCGAAGGTCAGAGGTGACTCCCAGGCTCTGAGCAAAGCAGGGCCGGGTGCCGCGTGCCAGGAGTGGTCTCTGGGAAGAGGTGCAGCGCGTGCCATCCGTGGGCCTGCGGGGCATTTATGTGCCCGCGTCAGTGACGCAGCCGTGCGGCGGGGAACCGGCCCTTCCATGGCGGGTGGGGGGGTGGGGTTCCTGGGGGCGGAGGCAAGACGCAGCGGGTGTATTTAGGGCACAGAGGAGTAGGGCTGACACGGGAAGCAGGGCCGTCCCCTTCACACCAGCCTGTGTGGAGAGCTGGGGAGGGACCCGGTGGGGAGGGGTCAGGCTGTGTTTTAAAGGGTCGCTTTGTCTCCAGGGTTAGCATCGTCGGGGCCAGAAGAGATGCGGGTGGAGAACAGCGTGGCTGTGGGGGGGGATGAGGGACGGGAGAGGCATTATGGGAACACGAATTTGTGGGCCCTGCTGACGGGGAGCATGGGCTGGGGCGCAGGCGGGTTCGGGGCTGGACTGTTTGGTGGGTTCTGGCAGCCCTCACCAGGGAAGCGCTGCAGAAACAGAAGCGGATCTGTGGCTCGGGGAGGGCGGCAGGTTCTGTGTCGGCGGCTGGAGGTGCCCGTGGTCACCGTGGTGCAGGGGGAGGGTAGGCTGGGGGAGTCGGGGAAGCCTGGCCGGTGAGGGACGCAGCCTTTCGCCGTCGAACCCCAGGGCCGAGTCGCACTGACATCCGCTCCTTTGTGGGGCCGTGGTCACACCTGTGTGTGTGGGCATCTCCCCGTGTCGGTCGTTCTCTCTGCAGAGGGAGAGGTTCCTTCTCCCTGCCCCCCGTGCTCCTACCTCCCGGGCTCTGAGCACCCCTAGCTCCAGGGGAGCACGGCTGCAAAGCAGGGCGTCTGCCCCTGGGACGGCGGGCGTGGGCACCAACTGACCAGAAGCTGCAACCCAGGCTGACCCTGTGGCACGGGTGGGTGTGCTCGGCAGCACAGGGAGGGTGGCCGGCCCCACGTGGGAGGTCGGGGAGGTCTACGGGGACGGATGGCCAACAGCCCCTTTCATGGGGGGGGGGACGGGAGGGTGGCCCGGGAGAGGGGGGAAGGATGTGCCTTCGTGGGGGGTGAGTCGGTTTGCCACGGGGCTCCCAGAGCGAGGAGGGAAGGAAGCCAGGACGGGGGTGCCCCATGCCCAGAGGTGAGCAGACTGGCCCACTGGCTGGGGCGGCACCGGGCCTGCTGGCCCCCCCACGCCAGCACGGACCTCTGCCTTAACCGCCTGAGCCACCCAGGCACCCCTCTGTGAATGTCTTGGGCTTGGTGGGTATTTTGCATAGATTTGGAACTAAGGTTTGGAGAGAAGGAGCTGAGGAAGGGAACGAAGATGTGTTACTAACTAACCTGCTGTGTTTGTGGTTTATCTCCAGGTGTAAAGGCCACCTGGGGTGAGCCGGCCCAGGAGTCGATTCTCCAGGCGACAGAGGAGGGTATCTGTTTGCTCAGAACCACAGAGTTTTGTTTCTCCTCAAATCTAGGTGAAAAATCATTGTCTGGGAGGCAGTTAAGACTGAGAAAAAATTCTCAGCTGCTTTGAAAACAGTGAAAACACTTTGCATTTCCAACAAAAGAGACGCCTTTTGAAGGTGGGAAATTGTCACCACATGACTAAAGAGGAGCCTCTTCAAAGGGAGACGATGGGAGCCAGAGAGGGAGTTAGGGAGACCCCCACCGACAGCTTGCCCAGGGCGGGTGGGACGCGGTGGGCTGAGGTCGGTGGTCTCTGGATGGCAGGCCGGCTCGGAGGACAGGACGGTGGAGGAGGACTGACTGAGGCAGCCGGGGCCCCAGGATGGGGGGGGGGGGTCGCTGGCAGAGACCCCGCCCCCAGGAGGCCCTTCCGCCGGGCCCCTCTCACGTCCCACGAGGACACCTTCCCGGAAGGCGCCGCAGCCCGGCCGGCCACCGCGGAGGGGACAGCCACACACCCGAGCCCTGGGCCGCTTTCTAGGTCCTGTGTGGTGGAGGCCTCGTACAACTTGCGGTTCCCACATTCGGGATGGAGCAAGGCCCTGCAAGAGGCCTGAAGCCGTCTGATTGACAGCCCAGGGGAGCGAGGCCCCCTGAGCGCGCCGGTGCGCAGTTACCACTCGGCTTCCATGGAAACGCGCAAGACTGGGGGAGACAAGGTAAGGGTTTTAAAGACAGCCTTCTTTTTATAACTTATCCTCTTGCGTCTGACCGCCGTTCCCATGGCAACCAGATCAGAAAGGCCAGCAGCGCCAGAACTCTTATTTGCACCGTGGATTTCGAGCGTGTGAGGACTGCCCGGCTCGTCAGGGAGGCGAGGTGCCTCTCCTACCACCCAGCCCTGGGTCGGCCCCACGGAAACCCCCGGAAGGCGCCTGGACCCCCTGGACCCCCTCCCCGGCCCTCTGGTGTGTCAAGGGCACTTCACGTGTTGCGTCCGGCTGGGACCCATAAGTGTGTGGCCGCATTCGTCACGAGCTGCAGACGACTTAGAACCCGCGGTACTTTCTGCTTTTCACGGTCGAGGAAACGTCTGGGCTGCCCGTGGCTGAAGAATAGTGATCCCGGGACTGGTCCTAGTCGCTCTGGCCCACGTGCTCCCTGCCACGCCGAGGCCACGAGCCTGAAGCTCGTCTTGTTGCCACTAGAGAACACACTGCACTCAGGCCAGGTGCGTGTGGGGCTGCCCCACCTTGTAAACCCTGGCTCTGTCTGGTCATCAGCGGGGTAATCATCTTGTCTTGTTCACAAGGGCTGACACACCAACTGTGTGGCGAGGTGCCCAACGACAACAGAAAGTAGCAAATGAACATGAGGGGGTCTGGTCTTTTAAGTAAAAATATGTAGACCAGGGGCCCTTGGGTGGCTCAGTCGGTTAAGCGCCCGACTTTGGCTCAGGTCAGGATCTCCAGGTTGCTGAGTTTGAGCCCCCATGTTGGGCTCTGTGCGGACAGCATAGAGCCTGCTTGGGATTCTCTCTCTCTCCCTCTCTGTCTGCCCCTCTCCCACTCTCATTCTCTCTCAAAATACATACATAAACTTAAAAAAAATGTAGACCGAAAGAAAGTGCCACCCTTGTCCCCAGAGAGCTCACACACAGGTGTCTGTCCATCATTTGTCCACTGGAAGTGGCTCACAGCTCAGGGAAGAAACTGTCGCTGCAGGGTTTTCAAATGGCCTGTGTGGACACGGCCAGGCCCAGGGAACCTCTGTGATCGTGTGTCTGTGTTGGTTCTCTGTTAAGTGAAGGATCTCAGCTCAGCGAACCTTTAGCAAATCTTCGCCAAGCCCAGGAGTAAAGGTCTGGAGGGCGCAGGGTTGAGTAAGACCTCAGTGCTGCCCCAACGGGCCCGCACTCCAGTCGTACGTGACCTCCACCGGCCCTCTCTAACCCTGAACACTCCAGTCGTACGTGACCTCCGCCGACCCTCTCTAACCCTGAGCACCCCAGTCGTACGTGACCTCCTCTGACCTTCTCTAACCCTGAGCACTCCAGTCGTACGTGACCTCCTCCGACCCTCTCTAACCCTGAGCACTCCAGTCGTACGTGACCTCCTCCGACCCTCTCTAACCCTGAGCACTCCAGTCGTACGTGACCTCCGCCGACCCTCTCTAACCCTGAGCACTCTAGTCGTACGTGACCTCCGCCGACCCTCTCTAACCCTGAGCACCCCAGTCGTACGTGACCTCCTCCGACCCTCTCTAACCCTGAGCACTCCAGTCGTACGTGACCTCCGCCGACCCTCTCGAACCCTGAGCACTCCAGTCGTACGTGACCTCCGCCGACCCTCTCGAACCCTGAGCACTCCAGTCGTACGTGACCTCCGCCGACCCTCTCTAACCCTGAGCACTCCAGTCGTATATGACCTCTGCCGACCCTCTCTAACCCTGAAATATCGTGCAATGTCTTATTGACTGTGACATTTGATTTTAACATTACTGTTTTCATTTTCTCTGTGAGACTCTGAGCTTACACAGACAGTGCAGTTGAAGCCCAGGAGACAGCCCCGTGGCCTTCAGCTCGAGACGCGACTTCCTTTTCCTGCCCTGGCTTTGACACAGGGTATGAGGGTGTCAACGGCCAAATGTAAGTGGAATTATGGGAGTGTCTCCAGTGTCTGTTCCTTGCTTTCTTGCTGCCCCTGTTTAAGCAACTTCATGTCCTGGGTCCAGCTGTTCAATCTGTAGGGTGAAAACGTCATACCCCTGTGCTTGGCCATGGTTGTTGGGAAGATCTCAGCTTTACGAGGTGATGAACTTGGCTGCCCACTGGGAGTCCCGATCCCACACTTTGGCCGTCAGACGTGAGAGCACTCACTGGGATCCTCCGGGGAGCAGAGAGGGCTGTGTGCATGTGAGTCCCAGGCTGAGGAGTCCAACAGCCATCAGAGCCGTTCCCAAGGGACACGCCAGTGTCCAGAGGTTAGTAAGTGTGGCTTGGGGCACATGTGCTGTGTGGCTATGGCCATATCTCAGCATCTCAGCTGCAGGACACTCCATTGGGGTCGACCAGAACTCCAGTGAGTAGCTGGGCTATAGAGCCCAATTCTCACGGCAGGAATTAGGCAAGAGGCAAGGGACTGGGTTCAGGGCAAGGACTTGGGGTACAGACAGCAACCCAGGCAGCCTGCCTGTGTCGTGGACCCAGGAGGATCAATGTTTGCTGGGAATGCTGGGATCTCTGCAGTGGGGGCTCCCTTGACACAGGGGATAAACAGGGCCTGGGCCACACAGGTGGGTGGGGTCTCACAGCCTGGATTTGGACAGAAACCCTAGTCCTGAGAGGGAGCAGGGCACAGATGCTGGAGCCAGTGCCGAGTCCGGGGTCACTTCTGCCCCATCGCTGGCCCTCTGAGCCCGGACAAATGACCACCACCTCCAGCCTGTGCTGTACCTGAGAAAGGCAGCCCTCCTCTCCCCGAGAAGGGGGATGATGTGCAAGCAATTTGCACCTGCTGCATATGGCTATTTTTAGTAGACAAAACTTATATTCGCTATTCCCGCACCTGCCTCTCGTACCAGCACCCTTAGCCCAGAACCGTCCACAGGCCTGCCAGGCCTGCCCACCGAGGTCACAGCTCTGTAGTGCACGAGCCTGAAATCCTCTGCATGACTTGGGCACAGCAGTCCCACTCCCTGGGCCCTCTGGGGCTATATAGCCCTTCAAAGAGAATATCCAGAAAGGGCGATGCCTTAATGCAACCAAGTGAGCGTCTAACACAGAAACCGAATTGCTTCTTGGGTGTTAATGTAAAGTCCGGTGCTGAGCCGCCTGGATTCAAATCCTGCTTTTACCCCTAACAGCTTTGTGACTGGTTTAATGTCTGCGAGTCTTAATTTTATCTTCCCACATCGCTATAAGGATATGACATCTGCTTATTGCCACAGAGTTGTCCACCTAAACATGGCTGAAATGGTACGTTTTATATTATGTATTTTTTACTCAATAAAAAAGCCAGGGGCACCTGGGTGGCTCAGTTGGTTGAATGTCAGACTTCAGCTCAGGCCATGATCTCATGGTTCGTGGGTTCAAGCCCCACATTGGGCTCTGTGCTGACAGCTCGGGGCCTGGAGCCTGGTTGGGATTCTGTGTCTCCCCCTCTCTCTCTGTCCCTCCCCTGCTGGTGCTCTGTGTGTGTGTGTCTCTCTCTCAGAAATGAATAAATGTTTAAAAAAAAGCCAAAGCTTTTTGATAAAATATTTTGGATAAAATATTGCCCCCCCCAACAGCTCTGGTGTAACATTCTTGCCACACACATTGAAGGCCTACTTTCTCGTCAGATTGCCTGTGTGACACACACACATGACCCCCCCCCCCGTTCCCCACCCCCGCCACGCTCAGGCTGTGTCCTGGGCTCCTTCTGAGACCCTACTGTGATCCTTCCCCTGTGACAGCAAGATCACAAAATTGCAAGACAGTCAGATTTTCCTTTATACTCTGGCTGCAAGGAAGCTCAGAGCTAAATCTGTAGCTCAACGTACAAACTGCATTTCTAGGTGCTCAGACTCACAATCGAAATAACCTTTTTTCTTTTTTATCCTGTTTCTCAATGTGATTTTAATGCGTTTTCTATTTTTTCCCCATTGAAACGATCTTAACAGCTGAATTCAGTATTCTCATAAATGGTAATTATTGTGATGAAAGACATCTCTGAACCTAGAGTAAACCCTCTTATTTCTCTCTTGTTTTCTTTTTTTCTAAAAGTCTTACAGGATTTGAATTATAGATTCAAGTCATGCGAAGAGTAAAGCCCAGCAAAACAATAAATTTCTAAATGGCATATTCCGACAGTCTTTTCTGCTTCAAACAGCTTTGTGCTTTGTTTAGCTGTTTTTCTGGACACTTTCCTCTGTAGGTCTTCGAGATCCAGAGAACCCTGTTACGGGAACTACAGGACCCTAACGTTTTAAGTTGGCATAGACCAATTTTAATGCTGTAATATCATAATGGCAACTTTACGTTCAATGGTCGTTCCCAGAAAGCTTAATAGTCATTTTGTCCTGGCTACCCGAATATTTACAGAAAATAATACTTATTTCCCTAGTGAGCAAGTAATTTCCACAACATTTTGCTTGAGTAGAAATGAAGGTCTATCTGGGGACTCGGAGATCCCCTTGTCCCCCCCATCACGAGATGCCCCTGTTCTGATCTGAGAGCACCCAGAAAGTCTGGCTGTTACGCGGTGCCCACGGAATTCTCAGATGGCCCACCTTCTTCCACCCTGACGTGGAGGGACTGATGGAAAGCACAGAAAATAGCAACACCAACTGAGACTCACCCGAGTCTATGTTATTCTGACTTGTTGTGACTCTCGATGTCTGGTTGTGTGTCTGCTGTGTCGCTGCCTTTCCTCAGGACACGTCGGCCCTTCTGGGCCCAAACAGGTGTTTAGGCGAAGGGCCGGGCCAGGGTGTCACTTAACCCAGCGCTTGCTATAACTGCCTCAGCTGTCGCCATATTTACAAACTGACGGTGCTGGGGCTCCTGACACCTCCAGTTTCACGGAGGACACGGAAGTGACTTAAGTGCACGCGGTCTCCTTGTGCTACTGCATCAGAGGATTTTCCTTCACTCAGTGAAAGAGTGGGTCTCTCATTTGTTAGGGACACAGACACATATCAAAGCTACTCTTGGATGTGCCTTTCCCCATTTAGTCTCCCTTCCTGTTTCCACACCCCATATTTCTTGTTTAACAAATTGTCCTTGATGTGACGTGTTCACAAGCAGCCCATGAGCACGGCCAAAACACAATTTCCTGCGCGCTCCGTCACATTAATCCCCGGGATTTTCCCAGGACAATGCTATCTCTCGCGTGCAGGCTTTATTTCTCTCGTTCGGCTGCAAAGGAAACAAATCCTCGAAAAGTGACACATGCACAAGTCAGGGCTGAAATTCCTGGCGTGCACCATTTTCTTTAAACACGCACGTTTTCACCACGCGCCATTTGTTAAATGCTCACATGTGAGAGTGATTCAGGGTAAGAAGAGTTACCGTGTAGACTCCTCGCAGAGCCGTCTTGAGCCCCAGACGCACGCGCCAGCACTGCTGGGCCGGTCCTCCACTGACACCAAGTTCCTTTCTGCCCCACTCCAGGAAGACCCCCGGGCTTGAGGGGGAGGAAGCAGGCCGTGCAGTTTTTAAATCGACCGGGACATCAAAACAGCCTACTCTCCAGACAGCTTGTTCGGTGAGGACTGCATGGCTCAGAGCATACGAGTCTGCCTTTCCATCTAAGCGGGTGGCTACGTAGGTAGGTACGCACACAGGCAGCTATGCTTTGTGCATGTATGTGTGTATAAGCACACAGGTAGGTACATAGGCATGTATGGAAGTAGGTATGCAGGTACATGTGTCTCTGTGTAGATGCACATGCACGTGTGTCCTCATGCAACACAGACATGTATGTACGAAGGTGAGGGTGTAGGTAAATATGTAAATAGGAATGTAAATATGTAGGCACACAAGGATGTACGCGTGCAGGCACACACACATATGTAGGCACACACGTGTACATAAGCACACACATGTATGCAGGCACACACGTACACACATGTGTAGGTACAGGAATAGGCATGTATGCACACATGTACACACACATGTAGGCGTATATGTGTGTACTTACGTACACGTGTATGTTTGCGTGAACACGTACACGCACATGTAGGTACAGGTGTAGACAGGTGGGCGCACATGTGGGCACAGGTGTAGGCAGGTGGGCGCACATGTGGGTGGGCAGGTAGGTACAGGTGCAGGTACGCATCAGCGGCTTCAACTTGCCAGCCTGCAGCACTTGCGGCTCATGGTGAGGATGGGGAGAACGCCCATCATCTGGTCTGCACGGTGCTGCCCTGCCCCCCTGTCGTGACACATGCCCGATGAAGGGTAGTGAGTCTCCATCTCACGGGGGAGACTAGGCTTTCCCACAGTTGTTGGGTTTGAGAACAGAGGCAACAGTGAGTCTCCTAGGTTCATCCCCGTGCCTCACGGGCTCACATTTACTGACAGAATACATGCGCGGGAGCTGGAGGCCACTCGGATCTAGGCTTCCAGGGGCAGGTGGCCTGGCCGCCGTGCTCCAGTGTCAGCCAGCAAGAAACAAAACTATACGACTTTCCCTCCGTGTTCTGGCTGCATCATCAGATATCAGCAGGTGAATGTTTGAGAAGGCCTGGCAGGGAATTGAAGTCTATCTACCCGGTGGAAGTTCTGGGACGTCGTATCTCTGGTGCATCTCAGGCCCTATTTAAGGAAGAGAAGGAAGGCACAATTCCTGGAGGTGCCACGTGGGCTCGTCATTCACCCTGAACAATCCCAGGGCCAGTTATCCCAAACGGTAGTCGCCAGCCTTGCAGGACAAACGGCAGCGTGTGTGCGTGCACGTGTGTATGTGTATGCTTGTGCGTGTGCATGCACGTGTGTGTGTGTGTGTGTGTGTGTAAGGCACCCATGATTATCCAATGGAAATTTTCTAGATGGCAACTGTGACAGCAATCTTGTCTGTTGTCTGGCACATGAGAAGCAAATTCTTGAATATTGCATTATTCTCCCTAATTTCCAAAGCGTGGCTATTCCGCATGGGTAACTCTAGATGGACAGCTGAGTAAATCACCTTGTGGACTGAACAATAAAGACCACGGGGCTGCAAACGCGACGTCAGGAGGTTAGGTTAAAAAGCCAACTATGTGCAGGGGTGGGTCGGCGCGGGCACGCGTTCAGCAAACTGGACCTGGGTGCAGGTTTGCTTTGTTAATCAGCCAGGACCGCTCTTGCACCGCCATGCTCCACTGTCTTTTTCTTTGCCTGTGTGCTACTTTCTTATTTGGAGAGACGTGTGGTCATACAGAGGTCTTCTCTCCCTTGGGAAAAAGTGCCCGTGTGGAAGTGATGAACAGCCTCCATGTTGGGGAAAGCAGGGCTTAGTGAGGACTGGCCGGGTGCACCTGTTACCACGGGGGAAGTGGCCCAGAACTGCTAGATATTTCAAGGGAAACCGAAAATCTGGATTTGTGTGTGAGGTTCTCAGATTTAAAATGCCAAGGAAAGAGCTAACACTGTTGGAATTTAGGTAGTCCAAGTCTATGTACTGGTTTGGGGGTTGAACGAAGGAGGAACAGAGCTCAGCCTCACCAGCTGGTATTTCTGGGGCCCTCGATCCTCGCTCTGCATCATGAGTTAGGGTGACTGTAGGACCCAAGGTCATGCAGACCCACTAAGCTGAGTGGGTCCCAGGAAGCGGGCGAGCTGGGTTCCAGGCCCTCCCTGTGACCAGGGCCTCTGGGAGGAAACCTCCCAAATCAAACAGGATAGCTGGGTGGGGCTCAGGAAGGGTTTTACAAGCCCTAGCTCGGTTCTGATGCAAAGTGAGGGTTCAGAAAGACGGTGACTTTCAAGTTGCTGGAGCTCTTGGGTTGCAAATGATTTAAAAAAGCAAAACAGGGGCGCCTGGGTGGCGCAGTCGGTTAAGCGTCCGACTTCGGCCAGGTCACGATCTCGCGGTCCGTGAGTTCGAGCCCCGAGTCGGGCTCTGTGCTGACAGCTCAGAGCCTGGAGCCCGTTTCCGATTCTGTGTCTCCCTCTCTCTCTGCCCCTCCCCCGTTCATGCTCTATCTCTCTCTGTCCCAAAAATAAATAAACGTTGAAAAAAAAAATTAAAAAAAAAATAAAAAAGCAAAACAAACAAAAAATCCACTAAATAAACATTGTCTACACACCCCACTTAAAAACAACACGTGGTGGGTTCAGTGCGGGCTGGTGCAAATCCACAGGCAGCAGGAGGGAGTCGAGCTCGGGGGCGGAGGTCTGGATTTTTCCGTGCCCTTCGTGAGGGACACCGGGGCATGGGCGTGGCCACCTGCAGGCTCTGCCAAAGACCATAACTGCACAGGGGTGAGGGTCACAGCGCTCCAGCCGGGACATAGGACTTATTCCCAAGATGCAGTCAGACTTAAAAAGCAGCAGAAGGAATCACGGACATCGCGGCAGACACAGTTTCAGGAAAAACATTCTAAGAAAATAATAAATAAGTAAATAAATAAATGCACGCATGCACAACGGTGTTTGTTGTTCAGTTCCTATTTCCAGGCTTGTGTGAACTGAGTACTGACTCACTTCCGTGTAGAGTCCAGAATGACCAGAGCGTGGGCTCTGCAGCTGCTGTGACTTTGCCCTGACTCCACACAGGAGGAAGGGGAAAAACAGACGGGAGGGAATTAATGGAATTTCGAGCCAACTGGAGTCTTTCCTTTGCACTAATTTCAGTATTAATGTATCATCTCCTTACTTTTCAAAAATTGCATAAGTTACAAGAGGAGACGATATATATATATATATTTAACTTTTTATTTATTTTTTTACATGTATTTATTTTTTTAAGAAACATAGAGAGACAGAGCACAAGTTGGGGAGGGGCAGAGAGAGAAAGAGACACAGAATCTGAAGCAGGCTCCAGGCTCCAAGCTGTCAGCACAGAGCCCGATGCGGGGCTTGAACCCACAAACCACGAGATCATGACCTGAGCTGAAGTCGGATGCTCAATTGACTGAGCCACCCAGGCGCCCCTGAGGAGATGACAGTTTTGTTTCTAGATTGGCTTTATGAGAACCTTCCAGATAAAGTGTCCATTCTATCCTTTTTTACACACATAGGAAACTCTCCTGAGCCCACGACGACTCTACAACTTACGTTACAGACTTTCGAGGCAAGTCCTTTCTTTTCAAAGATGCAGGCATTTTCTCAGATTTGGTGAAAAATGAATGTGTAAAATTCCTACAGTTGGTGCTGCCTTTTTAATCATATTCCAAAATGATCCACGGCAAAATGAAAATGGTAATATTTGTTCACACCATATGAGTGGGTCTGAGTGGCCAATGATCTGTGTCTGTGCTGCTGTAGTGTGATGTATTGCGGTTCGTACGATTTGCTGCAGGCAGAAATCTTAATTAAGGCCTCTCCTAAAGAGTGCCCGTCAGGGAGAGCATTACCAAATTGGTGTGAAAATTGACGAATGCCCACATAGCACCAGTGCAACTGTGGGACCCCACTGAAATGTGTTTTCCTCCCAAGACTGTGTCATCCTTGGCCTGGCCAGGCCGCAGGCCCCTTCCGTCATCAGTGAGCCCCCTGGGAGGGAGGCCTGAGCCCTGCGGGGAAGTTCAGGGTGTCCCACGTCTGCCAGTGTGTCCGTCCGTCTGATGGGGTCCCGACACAAAACACACATCCCTGAACTGCTTCTTCTAACCAGGGACACATTTATCTGCTTTCCACCAGCAGCAAACATCATGTTGGCTCTGGGGACCCTGGGGACGCGGCCTGACGGGCCGGTGTTTCAGGAAATGCGTCCTTCCTGGCAAACCAGGACGGGCTAGGAGCACACTGGGGGCTGTGCACACGGTGTTGGCACTCCCCTCTGAGAACCACGAAGAGGCTTCCCTGCCAGGTTCCAGACAGACGGCTCTGTTCTGGGCACGTGGAACCCGGGCAGCCGGCCGGCACAACCACGCGGCTCAGACCCATTAGCACTAACTTCTCCAGATTCTCAGGTCTGCACGAGGGCCCGCGGCCAAATGTTCCCCAATCTGCCCGTTCCTTCGCCAGAATGATTCCCTGACATTTTAACCCTGACACATTTGAGCAGCCTGTCATTTACTTGTGGGGACCATGGGTTCATCTGATCCCTTGTCTTTTGATGGGATACAACTGTGTATTTCCGGAAGATTCTGCACACTGTAGCCCTAGGTCCGGCCGGCTACACCATCTGGTGGCGTCTGTGCGTTAACATGCCTCCCATGTTGTTCTATGCCCTCAGACATGACCTTTCCCTGGCCCTGGAGGGACAGTGTCTTCATGGCACCTCACGCGCACTCCCAGAGCAGTGTCTCAATGTGCGCCAATGGAGGGGGCGCAAAGCTCAGGGATCTCTGCCCGCAAGTAAACATAAACGTAGGAAAGGTTCCTGCACAGTAATTCTCGGGGAAAAACCGTCTCCACTATTTCACCCTGACCAGTCTCCAAAATTCCCAAAAAGCACTTCTACAGCCCAGATAAGACTCGGGACGGGGAGACCCTAACCCCGTACCAGCGCGGAGGAAATGCCGGGTGGAGGCCACGAGTGAGTGGCCACCATTGTTTCTCTCCCGGCTTCTCTTTCTTGTCACCTCACTGGTCATTCCGCCTGACAAGTGGTGGGGACTTTTAGTAAACAGTCCCAAACCTAGAGCGCTGTCCTGGGGAAGGCGCGCTGGCCGGCGGTGGCCCTGAGGGCCCCCTGCCACCTCCCCCGCCCCACCGGTCCACACAGTCCTCCACGGATGGGGAGCCTGCCCTGAGCATCTCTCAGGAAAGAAGGAAGGGGAGGGCAGCGCAGCCACAAAACCGCTTGCAAGCCCACCTGTGCCGCTTGCGGCCGAGTGTTCATTTCCACGTGAAGAAGCAGAGAGTACATCCCTTGCACGTCTAGCTGGGGCACGAGGAAGCCGGTTTTAATTTGTAAAATGCGGCACAGTGAGCGTTGTTCTCTAGCCCTCCACGTGGTGGTATCGTATCCCACTGGCCCTCTGGGGAGGTGGTAAGTTTATTTTGTGACGGGAGCATCATTCGTTCATTGTGCATCTATCGCCTCTGCTGTTTGATTTAGAGAACTGGGCAGAGAACAGGGCCGAGAAGGTTCTCACTGTCATGGAGCTGAGAGCTTAGTGCAAGAGACACAGAGTGAGCCGCGACATGAGCGGGCAGGATATAGCAGGTGCAGTAAGTGTGTGTAAGGGGCTAAGCGGGTCCTCGGTAACAATGAGCTGGGACACACTGTACACGGCTGCTTCGGGCATCCCCCCCGGGAAGATCTGTGGGAGGCCTGGCCCCCAGTGCATCAGAAGGGAGGACACAGGGTCATTGCCAATGTCACCCATGAAGGTGACTGAGGTCACGGGGGCTTTGAAGGGCCCTGACCCCCAGGGAGAGTGCCTGTGGGGTGGGAGGCAAGACCCCAGAAGCTGGGAGAGGCGGGAAGGCCCTCCCCTGGGGGCTTTGGAGGGAGCACAGCCCTGCTCACACCCAGATTTTGGGCTGCTGGCCTCAGCATAGGGGAGGGCAGATGTCTGTGCCCTGGGAGACAGCTAACTGCTGGGCAGGGGGGCACTCCACAGACGGCAGACCAGGGAAGCAGTAGGTCTGTGCATCCTGGAAACTCTCCCCACCATGCGGGTGTCTCCAAGCTTGGTGAGTCCCTCAGGGGCAGGGAAAGCTGGGGTCCCTGGGGGGCGGGGGGGTCAGAAGGGAGCCAGGACTTTGTAGGATGGGAGGAGGCGTTGGGCTCCGTGCCAAGTGCCCTGGAGAGGGGAGCACCGTAAACATGGGGCGCAGACTGGGTGGAAACAGCGCTGCACGTGGACCGGCCAGGCCGGGCCATACTGAATGCTGCCCACCCCCCCCCCCCATAGCGGGACTCCAACAGGCCATAAGCGTACGATTCATAGTGACGCGATGTGACATTTTCTGTTTCTGTTCATTGGGCTTAAAAATGCTTCATCAGAACTTCCGCCATGGAACAGTGACTACCTAACGCACGGTTTTGCTAAGTAAGGAATAAAATTTCCTCCCGAGTGAAAAAGTCAAGATTCAGAATTTTGGCAACACAATATCTATCACAGTATTTTATTTTTGCATTCGATGATGTATTTTTGCTATTTATGCAATCTTAGGTGGTGCAGGTTGGAGAAAAACATAACATTCCTTATTTTATTTTATTTCTTTGCTAATTCACAGGTGGCCAGTTCGTTTCACCTTTTATTTCTTCGGGTCTATTTTGCATTCAGTCTGCGTATCCTGGTTTTAGATCACGACAGATCCAGGTCAGCATCATGGATGCTGAGGAGGGTGCAGAGGAGGACACAATGCCAAACGGGTCTGTATCTCTGTGCAGCACAGAGACTAAGCTCCGTGAGGATAAGGGAACTGCGTCCACTCTTGTCAGTGCTTCCTGGTGATCTGCTCGTGGTCCTCCCAGTGGCCTGTGGAGACCCGCTTACTCAGTAATTAACTGACTGATTCATTCACTTACCAAGTATTTACTAAGCACTCAGTGGTGGGAGCACAACCCTATAAGGTGCGGCCCTGCCCTCGGTCTGCATTTTGTTCCAGTAATTTCTTCTGCCGTAAACAGACCCTAAAAGCTTAACGGCATGAGACAGCATCCACGTCGCCTTCTGAAAATCAGCTCTGGTCTGAGGGTAATCACCCCGCTTTGATTGAAATAGTGTCCTGTCTGGATCTTGTGTCTTGTTTATTGCTAAATATGGGCGTATTTGTGAAGGTGGTGAATGGAAATTCTGCACTTGTTAGGGAGCCGCCGTTTGATTCCTAAAGCCACAATAATAACACCACCAGCTATGAATGCCAAGTGAAAATAACCCTTTGTTCTGATTTTTTAAATCTGTGGACTACAACAGCACTCATGGGGACAGTAACCCACACAGTAGATTAAAAGCCTGTTAAATGTTATTTTCAGCTTGGCAGAGCACCAACTGCCTGGGTGCCTCGGTCCCACCGCTTTTGAAATAAGGCAGACGTGCTGCAGCCAGGTGACAACACTCGTGTGCCATTTTAGAGAGACTGGGGAACTGTACAGACGCGTGGAATTCGGTTCACTCTATAAGTCCTACATGTGAAATGCAGACTTGGCCAAGGGGTGAGACGGAGGCCTTTGACCTCCTAAATGCCCACTGTGTGCCCCAAGCCAGTCCTAAATACATTTATAATCTACCAAAAAGTGTGTTTGGTGGGTTAGTTCAGCTTCAAGACAAACCGCTTCCCATACTACCCTCTGCCCAACTACAAATCTCTCCTATATTGAAATTCTTGAGTTACTTCTGGCGAAAATCCCAGAAGCTTTCACTGGTTTAGTGGTTTTCTAAGGCTCTCTCTTTTTTGTCGTTTGAAATTCTCAACCAAACCACAGGTATAACTTGTATTTTTCTGTGTAGGAAGCCTTGGGTTATCCACTAATATTAAATAGTTTGATTCTGGTTAAAATAGTTTTTAGACCGCAGTTTTCATATGATACGGCTGATTTGAAAATTGCTTTTCAGCATAAGTAGTAGAAATTGGCAATCTGAATTGCATTAAGTCTTGCTACAAAAATCAATCTTGCAAGAGTATTTCCTCAGTTACAGCACGTGGCTTTAAGAGTATTACCAGTAAAAAGCAACCAGTTGGAGATCCATGCTAGAGGAAATATCCAAGTTGTATGTCAGATATGTAAAATTCATATCAAGAAGTTCACCTTTACATTTATTTATGAAATCCTTCAGAGAATTTCTACCTTGCTAAGGACAAAAGGAGAGCTCGTAATTTCTGAATTCAGTGAAAAGAGTCCCAGAGGTTATGCTGCCAAGTGAAAATAAATCTAATCTGGTGCCACTCCACAATGGATTTAAACATGTACACCCTAGACTGATGAAAAGAATTCCAGCCCCAATGCTATATTTGGTCAGAACATTGTCTTGCAAAAGATTTGGAGGAGCTTCAGTCGTAAGATGCGTGAGCTTCCGAAATGTTTCCTATCGCTGATTAGAAAGGGTGTAGAACCTCATCACGCTGTGTGATCTGGAGAGAAGTACACACCTCTCTAGTCATCATGGCGCTCATTGTCATCACCATCACCTTCAGCATCAGTATCGTCACCATCACCGCCATCACTGTCATCATCACATTAAACATCACTATCATCACCATCATCGTCAGCACCGTCACCATTACCACCATTATCACTGCCATCACCATCATCATCATCATCACCTTCAACATCACCATCACCACCATTATCACCATCACCACCATCATTATCTTTAACATCACCTTCATCGTCATCACCATCATCACTGCCATCACCATCACCGCCGTCATCATCACCATCAACATCATCACCATCGCCACCATCATCACCTTCGACATTATCACCTTCAACAACACCATAGTCATCATCACCATCATCACCATCACTACCACCATTATCAGCAGCATCACCATCATGTAAGTGGACTTCTATCTTATGGAGGCCAATAAACACTGGGCTATGAACAATGGATAGGTTACATTATTTTGTACTCTGGCTTGTTTGGCTAACACATGAAGTAGAAACAGAGGTGAAAGTAGAAAGTAGAAAACATTAAGGCGTTTTACAATAGGCATTTATAACACCATGATGCTGTGGCAAAGACTTAGAGTACAGACCCAGAGAACTTTAGGTCCAGTCCTACCTCTAGCAATCATCAGCTTTTGGTTTAAGGCTTAAGCTTTGTGAGCCTAAGTTGTCTCACGTATAAAATAGAGTAATGATGTTGATGACGACGACAACAACAACAACAACAACACTTGTCTCGGAAGTTGTGGGTTGCACATAGTATCCTTCTCAAAATGCCCATGTTGCAAGCAGAAAGCCAAGCTCATTAAGGTTAAGTAATGAGGAAGTGCAGCTCTCAACTGGAGGATTCTGAGTATGAATAGGGATCTTTTCAGTTAGAGAATTTGTGCTCCTAACCACTTGGCCATGGTGCCTCCAATCATGGGATACTGCACATTTATCGCTGCTCTTTACTTTAAAGACTAAAGAAATTTCTAGATAAGTTTGCTGAAATATGCAGAAAATTTACTCTTTTATTTGAGGTGGATTTTGGAACAAGCTCATGTAACATAAAGGTTCATTTACAAATTGTTTTCTAACCCATCAGTTCCTCTCTGTTCATTAACTGGCTGTTGCTCCTCTTTCTTTTATAATATTCAGTACAAAACTACTCATAAGTTAACTACACCTATTATATATAGTTATATAACATGTATAACATATATATGTAATTATATACAAGTACACACACACACACACACAAGTTATCACCAATTATGCTTTTAAATACTATTCCTTAATCTCTCTTCAACTGGAATTACCTTTTAAAAGTAACTTGTTCTGTGTGAAATAAAAAAATATTTATAAATATCACTTTTGCTTTTTAATAGTTTATAAGTTAACCAAGGCGATTCTAAACACACACTTGAAATATCGAGTAGAAAATCCAAATCTGTACAATTTGACTAAATGAAGAAGTAATTGAGTGTAATTCCATAGACATGGAAGGAGGGGGTTGATGTGGTTGGTGAGGTGGAGAAGGCTCCTTGGAGGATGTGGAATCTGTGGCATGGGAGACATGTGGCTTGACATGTCTGGGGAGGCTGGGAGAGAATAGCTCATTTCTAGAGGTAAGGAAATATTAGCAGTACCTGATTGACAAACATGAAAAAGTCTCATGAGATAAAATGGTTGTGCACAGGTAGGACAATAGGAAGTCTCCCTCGTTGCTTGTGGTCGTATAAGTCAGTAGATGCTTCAGGGGGCTGTTTGTCATTGTCTGGTAAGTCTGCAGTGACACATATCCTATGCCTAAGTAATCCCGTTGCTAACAATATGAATGAGTGGTGCTCCAGGATACATGAGCACTATCGTCTGTAAAAACAAGCAGTGAAAAAATCCACATGCTCACCTACATTAGAATGGATAAATAAATGGCAGTGGTGTGCATTCAGTACATCTGCAGAATTCCAAATTTAATGTAACAAGACACAACAATGAAAGCAAACAAGAGCTACATGGGACAACATGCCTGCATTTCACAAATAAGTGAAAGAGCTAAAACAATAGAATTTAGGCATGCATATTTACATGAAATGTAGAAACTGGGAAAACTGAACTATATAGTTTAGAGATACATATAGTGGTAAAACTATTAGAGATATTTATAGTGGTAAAACTACAATCAAAGAGGATAATGGTAGGGGCGCCTGGGTGGCTCAGTCGGTTGAGCGTCCGACTTCAGCTCAGGTCACGATCTTGCGGTCCGTGAGTTCAAGCCCTGCGTCGGGCTCTGGGCTGATGGCTCAGAGCCTGGAGCCTGCTTCGGATTCTGTGTCTCCCTCTCTCTCTGCCCCTTCCCCATTCATGCTCTGTCTCTCTCTGTCTCAAAAATAAATAAATGTTAAAAAAAAAATAAAAAAAAAACCAGAAAGGATAATGGTAGTCAGAAAAAATAGTAGGCTCCTCCAGGGTGGAGGGGGAGGGTTGTACTCAGAAGGGGACACAGGGGGCTCTGGGGACTGACAGACTCTCACCTCTTGGCCGGAGCATGTGTACAGAAGTGTTGTACACGCGTGATGTGTATGTTATGCATGTCTATATGTCAGTTGCAATTCATAATTTAAAAAAACCAAGTGGCAAAACTTTTAAAAGCAGAACGTCCATTAGCCTGTACTCAACTATGGGAATGTGTCTGGCATAGTTAGTGGATGTGAAAGAGGGAGTAGCTTCATAAACAGGAGCCAGAAGGCACATGTTTGGAAGGTTACCGTGAAGCCACATGGAGACAGAAGCACCTTGTGCAAGAATGATAGAGACTTGGGGCACCTGGGGGACTCAGTGGGTTAAGTGGCCCACTTTGACTCAGGTCATGATCTCGAAGTTTGTGAGTTCGAGCCCGCGTCAGGCTCTGTGCTGACAGCTTGGAGCCTGGAGCCTGCTTCGGATTCTGGGTCTTCCTCTCTGACCCAACCCACTCGCATTCTGTCTCTGTCTTTCTCGAAAACAAATAAACATTTAAAAAAAGTTAAAAATTCCGTTGTTGGAGCACCTGGGTGGCTCGGGCGGTTAAGTGTCCGACTTCAGCTCAGGTCATGATCTTGCTGTTTGTGAGTTCGAGCCCCGCGTCAGGTTCTGTGCTGACAGCTGGGAACCTGGAGCCTGCTTTGGATTCTGTGTCTCCCTCTCTGTCTGCCCCTCCCTGCTCAGGCTCTGTGTCTCTCTCAAAAAATGAATAAATATTAAAAAAATTAAAAAAAGAATGATAGAGACTCAATTTCTCCTCTACTGTAGACACTTCTAAATATTGTTTCTATTTTCCATTTACATCAGTTAACATATGTTAATGAATCCAGATGAATATATATGGATGCATATAATCACATGTAGGATAAATATATATTCTTATATATATAAATAACCACTTCACACATATAATTGCACATTTGGAGGTGGAGAAAAGATAGTAGCAGGAAAATTTTTTTGAAAAATGTTGATAGACCCTGGGAATGTATTTTCCTCTTTCTTTCTTTTTCCCTTACTTTTATCTCCTCCCTGATGCACAGTTTTGCTCTGCACACACACACACACATGCACACACACATGCACACACATGCAATTGCATATCAGAAATGCCTTTAGGTAGGTTCTTACAAACCTAGTTTCATGTCTCTACAGATGGCTTACGTTGTTCATTGAATGTTTTGGAATGTTCTGGTTGACACTGTTTCCCAGGCAGTCTCTCAGTCACTCCTGTTCACTCGGTAAGCCCTGGGGGCAGGGAGATATTGCATGTGGCCAGAGTGTACCCACACTGGGGCCAAAACTGTGGATTCCATCCCCCCATTTCTCATCTCCTTTAAGCAAATTCCTTAATCAAGCACGTGTTTTTAGATATGCTGCTACTAAAACTCAGTAATGGCTTCTCTGGGAAGAAGAACTTAAATAGAGTCTCTCACTGGCTCATGACACAGCAGAGTCATACATCTTGATCTACCAGCTCCCCAGTAGCACGGTGGAGATAGCAAATCTCCATGAACTGCAACCCAAACGGCATCTACCCAGGTGTAAAACTACCCCCAACGTCACCTTTTAATAAGGCTCCACCGTCATCTGCTAACACATGACCAAAACTTGTATGATGAAAGGGTAAGATTTATAGAGTAGAGCCAGAAGAAAATCTGACTTGAACTTTTCAACAAGTGTCTGAATGTCGTTAGAAGAAACCACTGAGAAGAAATAAGGAAGACCTTACTCCTAATTTTAAAAAAATGTAAATGGAAGAAAATAAATCCTGGAGATGATTATTAATGAGAAAACAATCAAATTCTCCTGAGTAGTTTTCATAATATCCCTTCACAGAGTTTCTCATAGAACACACAAACACCACAGTAAAAGCTAATGAATCCCTCCTCTGTGATTCTTCCAGAATTTACCTAATGAATAAGTTTGATTATTTAGATTTGGCTCTTCATGAAACCACAGGGTCATTACTCCATCCAAACCAAAATAAACACTTTAGGGTAACATTAATTCAGGAAATCACATAATGCCAGTATTTTAATATAAAAAATAATCAGCTACTATCGTTCACCGTGGGAAAGGACTGTGCTCTCCCATCGCTCCCCAATGCCTCCGTTTCCACAAAGAAGTGATCTCCATGTTCCTTTCATCCATACATAGCAGATATTCAAAGTGACAATCCACAGGCTACATGTGGCCTGCAAGAAACATTTGATTTTGCATCATACTCTCTATTAGGATATTTTTACCTAAGAATGCTAGATTTTTGTCTCTTTTGAAAAACTGGAGTTCTTTCAAGCCTGTGTCTCCTCCTGAGTCCAGCTCTGAGTCCAGCCCCATAGTCCCTGACACCCTCTGTACTCACACCCCACCGGCCACCCTCATGTCTAGTTGTCTGCCTGGTGTGTCCTGTTATTTTCGTTGTCTGCCTGTGATCTGAAGGTTTTTAAGCCAACCGTGGTTACATAAATCAAAGTCCTGTATGTCTGTCTCTATTTAGAGAATTAGAGAGAACAGACTGGCATTCCAGTCAGGATTCTATTTTCAGAGCTATCAAAAAAGGCCACATGTCACAGACAAGGGAGATTCCCAGGCCCCATCTTGATACTTTGAGACTGACTTAAATATTAACCTATCTGCCGATTCAAAATCGCACATAAGTTCTCTGACCTCATTGATAAAATATCTTTCCTTATTTGGAAACACAGCAGAAAAGGACAAAAACAAGTTTTGGATGAATTGTGCAAAGAAAATTTTGGTTAAGCTGATAAACTGAGTACAGTAGGCATACACCATAAGAACACTGTGATCTTGTCCGGCTGGTAGAGGTGGGTTTGCACATGTAGACAAGAGCTTCCTCAGCACCAATGCAAAGGAATTATCATCTTTGACAAGATTCACAATAATCGTAAAATAAAAACAAACCCCTCGTTTGAAAGAACACTGGATTTGCTGCCCCTGAAGCCTGGAGATAGGTTCTCTGGCATGACTTTTTAACCAGGGGGTCAGCTTAAACATTTCTGCAACAAACAGGTTTTCATTTTGGTATCTGTGGAAATCCTTCTGATTCTCTTGGAATGGTTTACAGAATTTGTGCATGATTTTTTCTAGAGTTAAGTACCCAGCGTTTTCTGCAGGTTCTCCAGGGCAAGGGCAGTCACCCATGTGTTCCCCAGACCCTTGTGTCAGAAGCACTGATAGCATGAGGAAATGAAGGGCCCTGGTCCACCCAGAACAGACTCACTGAAGGCGGGACCCAAACATTTGCACGGTAGTAAATGGCCCGAATGAATCCTCTCCCCGACATCAGAATGACCTTGTCTCCACAGGCACGTGCGCATGTGAGCACACACACACACCCAACCCATCGCATGGATCTGTTTCTTGCAACTATCCTTAATTCAATTAAAAACAACAATTTACAAAGAAGCAATCCCACAGAGGGCTCCAATCAAGACAGCTCAAATATATCGCTCTCCAGCAGTCTGTTTTGATCCAAGGGTAAAATGTAAACTAGCCAGGGGGATTTATGGACTCCATGCCCTTCAGACAATCCTCCATAAATATAATTTCTCCCCACTGGGCATTTCAGGAGGATTAGAAAACAGAATTCAAGGTTTTCGTTGCTGACAAGAACCTGTAGGCCAGAAATTCAGTGTCTCAACTAAGGACAAAGCCATTTGATTTGTTAATCAGCTGGACAGAGGGCAGGATTAAGAATTAAGATTGTATTCTCTTCTTTCTGAGAACTCCGCTGAACTGAGCGGCCTCTACCCGCCCTGGTGCCAGGCAGGCCACGGGCACATACTCCACTTGGGGAACAGCCTGGTGAGGCCTGGCCTGAAAACCGTAGAGGCACTCGTGGGACCCCGGAGCCAGTGACTGGCAGCGAGGTCCGTCTGCAGGGCGGGGATGCCCAGGGCACCTCCACATGAGTCACTGAGGACGGACCCGGCGTCTGCTGTGTCCACAAAGAAAGAGGACTGCTCACTCGCCAGGCCCAGCCCTGGGTGGCCGGGGCCCCAGCTGCGCGGCTGAGCCCTTTCATGCTGAATCACCCCAGCCGTGGTGCTAAAGACACGTTGCTTCCTAAAACACCGCACACAGCCCTTTTTATTTTGTGTCTCTTGCAGCCACACCAGGAGACAAGATTTCATTCCGATCTGTGCAGAAGCGTGTGTATGCGTGTGCATGCGTGCACGCGCCCTTGGTCTGTCTCTGCAGAGAGAGACACCGTGGTTTTATAGACCACACGGCCCCTAATGCTGGAGATCTCTTAGGCCTTCCTGCTCTGAGAACCGGACGTAAGCAGCCCACGGGAGGAGTGTCTCTGAAAAGGAGGTAAGCGCCAGTGTGGCCACCCACAAGGGGGCCCCTGTGCTGGGGACTCCCCGCCCTGCTTCCAGCCGGCACCCTCACACCTGAGACCCCAGGAGTATTCACCTCGGGAAGCTCGCTACCGGGGGTGCAGTTGGGGCTTTAAATCATCCGTTTGCCAAGCCGCACAGACTTAGCATTTATTTTTCCCTCGCAACCCCTGTCAAATAGAAAAAGAAATGGGATCACGGTGTCTGATTATTGCATAAAAATAATCTTTATGCATGCAAGAAGGAATTATTTTCCAATAAATTTTGTTGAGATGTCTGTGTTTTGGATAGATCTCAGTAATGGCGGGACCATATGGTGCTGTGTCTTTTCTCTTACCATTTATTCATTTCCTATATTTTCCTGCCGCAATCGAGCATATTATCTTAATTATGTTTTAAATAACTTTTGGAAAGACATTAGCAAATGGCAGTAAGATTAAGCCTAAATGCATACATAATGTGCACTGCAAAACTCAGAAGAAGCAGCTAAGAGAAGGCAGTGTCTACATCCACCATCCAGGGCTTCGTTAATTAAATCGCACCCCTTCCGCCATGATACGTATACATTAAACTGTCGGCAAAGAGACTTCAAGCTTCCGTGAGGGATTTTTGTCAAAGAACACAAGGAAGCAGTTCCTGTAACCTCGGGAGCTGGGTACTTTCTGCTCACGATTCCCATGCGTAGTCTGTGTGGCTCTTCCACGAGAGTCTACACCCGTGTTTGCTTCAAACTCAAAACCACCAGGCGGAACAATAGCCCCCAAGTGAAGAGCTGCATGTGCTCGGTATATTTGTACTTCCTTTGTCGTTAAGGATCCAGGAATATGTGGCTCTGTCCAGTTCCCGGCCACACGAGGACGGCTCGGAGGGTTGACTCTAAAAGAGAAGGTGGCCAGTGCCCTTCATGCAAGAATCTGGGCTTTATCTTGTCACGGAACCAGACACCTGCTGACCTAAGGCCCTGGCCCACGTGCTGGCTGCAGGCTCCTTACACTGGGGGCTCTCCTGGCCTCGGCCTGGGCACCAGCTTCCCATGCCCTCTGCCTCTTTGCCCCCCACCTCTGCAGCCTGGTTCATCCTCTCACCCTTCACCCCCCCCCACCTGCCCCCTCCTCCTCGTTGGCAGGGCCACCCCCCCCAACCCCGTCATGGTGCTGCTACCTCAGAGACTCACCTCTCCCCCACTCCCCCTCCTTTCGAAAGCCACGAGGAGCCTCAACCAAGCAAGAAGATGGGTACTCGTTCCATTCTGGATGCCTTTCATCAGCCAGGGCGTACTTCGTGTAAATTATCTCATGTTGTTATATGGCGTGTAGACTGGAGGGCCTCTGTACGGAGCCCAAGGCAGTTGCCGTGGCCCGGGTAGTCTGTGTCGCGGCTGCTGGAAGGACACTCGGGCAGCGCGGCCAGCGTGGGGAGAGAGCGTGCTGGGGCGTCTGTGCTCCCGTGTAGCATTCATGCCCTAGCTCCCCAGTCGGGGGACACTGGGAGGCGCCTCTCTGCTCCAGCCGCGTGGCTGGGCTGCGGCAGAGTCCCACCCGCAGGCTGCCCGCCAGCCCTGGACAGCTGCCAGCAGCCCGTGACTGACGGGGAGGAGCAAGGACATCGGAGCGAAGGTTTGTAAAGCTTCGTGTTTTCAGTATCTGGAAATCTCTTTGAATAGTTTTACTATTGACTTTCGCTGCTCGGTAAGAAGATGTTAGTGTGTCATAGTCTCATGTTGTGCCCAACATGTCTTTAAACTCGTGCGGAACGGTGCGGTCTCTGAGCGAGGGAGCCACGTCCCGCAGACGCACACGCGTGGTCACAAGCAGATCATCTGCTCGACGCAGCGCGTGGCCCGTCTACTGACTCAGTAACCGTGTTCTGCATAATCAGAAAGTCTGCAAATGACCATAAAGTCAAAGAGAGCCACAGCCGTGAAGGCAAGGCACACACGAGGGACATTAAACTCAGTCCTCCCTTCCTCCCTCCCTCCTTTCCTTCCTTCCTTTCCTTTCCTTTCCTTTCCTTTCCTTTCCTTTCCTTTCCTTTCTTTTCCTTCTTTCTTATTAACAAAGAACTCAAATGCCCCTTCTCCTCTAAGGGAAGTTTCATGTTTGGGTGGCTGAGTCACAGGGAGGTTAGGTGACCTCCCCCGCCCCACCCCGGCATCTTGGGACACACATGCCTTCCCACTGAAGAGCCTGTTCTGCTGGAATTGGATCCCAGCACCCCCAGTGCTGGCCCGAGAGACCTGAGCCAGGGGGCCTGGGCTGGGGAGGCCTGTTCATGAGCACCGCCGGGCTCCGTTGCCTTCCTTCCTCACCATCTGTGTTCCAACAGATAACTCCCTTTACGAAGCAAACCCCACACTCCTATCTTTTATCTCTTTCTGTGCATGTGCAGCATGGCTAAAAAAAAGGTAATGCATACATTTTTAATTTAATTCTTTTTCATGACTTTTTTCATCCTTGGTATCAAAATCAGGACACAGTCTGATAATTATCTACTTGTTATCCATTATTTCTTTTACTACTCTGATCTGATCATCTGTATTACCACGACTTTGGGTAAAATAATGTGTGTCTAAACTATTCGGCATGCTCGTTTGCTGGGAGGGTCCTCCAGGAAATTTTTCTAAAATGAATAATGAGTAAATGAACAGTGTGGTGCTGTTGGTCAGGGAGAAATTTCATGACACGTTTTTGTTTATAAAAGTTTGAATCTGGTCGTGCGGTTCATTTCAAGTTCACCTGTGGCGGCCCTTCTGAAATAGAGAAACTCTGTCTCAGTATTTATGATTCTGGTGGGAAATGTGAGACACCCTCCCAGATGCTCCCAGATGGTCAGGTCGCAGGTGTAGGAGGCCGTTGGGTCCTGTCCCCCCGCCCTGAGTGGACCTCAGGCATCTTAGGCCAGGCGGCCTTCCCAGGCCCTTCCAGTCATGCCATGCACAGTCAGGCATGGTCTTCTAGAACATTCACTGAGCACCTGTGGGTCCGCAGCTGTGGGCATGGCACTAATCACTGTGTCCACTTCACAAAAGAAGAAGGTCCAGGGAGTGTCTCAAGATGCCCAAGCGTCTCTTCCGGCCCTGTGACGAGCTGTCTTGGCCCCGGGGGGTGGACACAGAAGCTTCTCTGACCCGGTGAGATATCTGTACTAGGCCCGCAGCATGGCGGGAAGGATGGCAGGCGGTGTTGTCAGTGGACACGTGGCTGTCTGGGCACAGGTGAGTGGAAACCCAGGGAGGAGGAGAGCCCGAAGCAGCCCGTGTCCTCCTGCGGCTGGCTGACGGGTCGGACACTTGTATGGGGGTCAGAGTTCTTCTCCAGTTCTGGGCGTGCCTAATCCAGGCTCCGGATTTACTAAGTGTGTGGTCTCAGGCAGGCTGCTGAGTATCTCCAGACTTCATGGAGACAAGTGCCCGACTCATGTGCCGGTCAAGGTCCCGTGACATCATGTGCACGCCTGCAGATATCGCGTCACAGCACCAGGATATACGCCCTTGAGAATGTTGCTGACCATCGATCAGTTAGACTTGTTTTGAGCACAGACACCAGGTGGCTGATTACACTTCCTTCTCCAGGACCAGCGTCCTGCGGCCCCTTGATCAACATCACCTCTGAGGAAGGAGCAGCGCAGACGAGCAGGTACAGTCAGAGGCTGCGTGAATCGTGGCTTGAATGTTCCCAGTGAACATCAGGCCCCACCGTCCTCCTCTGGAAGATGTTTCGAGCGGACGTGAAACTGTTGTGTGCTGATCTGCGCACACGGCCGATGTCCGTGCCTGCTGCTGTCTGAAGAGGCCACTCGTTCTGTCAGTGATGAAGAAATCAGTCTGGACTTCATGGGCATGGGAACTCCGGAGAGTTCCTGAAGGTCCACCCGTGGTCAGTCCAAGCTCAGTGCAAGACTGTTTACTCTCCCCTGCCTGATCCTATCGCCACAGGGCCCAAGGGGGAGCCACGCATTTCTACAAGAGAGTCTATAAATAGACCGCATTTCAGGGCATCCCATGAGGAGCTGGGTCTATAAAGACCCCGATAATTGCACTTGTTTCCTGCTTTTATTGCGAGCCATGCTTTGGATGATTAGTGTGTTTTTCGGGCTAATGGCAACAGTATGTTGAATGAAAATGCCATTCCTGGATAAAATGATCAATCTCCTTGACTTTGCCAGTAAACACATCCCATCGGGGGGTCGCTAATGTGCTTTTATGACCTCCCTGTCAGAGAGGGTACCATCAGCACGCTTGATAAACTATTCTTTGGGGGGCTTCCTTTTAATTTTATTTTTTATGCAATCATGGGAGACCATAACCCATAAATTTGGCCTGATGCTTTCTCACTATTAACTAATCCTGAAGAAGCCCTCTGGGGTCCGCCAGGCACAAACCCTTCAAAGAATCTGTGTGGGATATTGGGAATGATGTTCGCCCTGGGACAGAGGCTTAGAGATGGGGCTGCTACCGTTGTCTTTGCGCTCAGAGCTGCAACTTGACTAAATGTCATTTAGTCAAGATGCTGGACGCTGCAGGATTTGCAGATGGGACCGACTGTTTGTCTTTAATAAATTCATTGACTCACAGAAGAGGTATTAGGTTGTTTGTTTGAGAAAAGGATGTGGAAGTGGCTCCAGACTGCTGATGTGCAGTTTTTCATTAGGTCCGTGCAGGCTCCAAAGTGCTCAAATCCAAATTAAGCTCCAGAGTCTTTTTGGAAAACATGGTAACAGCTGTGCAATGGGAAGGGGAATTTAAATGTGTCCCCGACCAGAGGCATCGAAGGGCGTCGCTCCAGCCCCGCCGACGATCTGGACCCACAGGACAGGCTATTTGCTTCGCCACGGAGGTCGAGACGGGCCATTCTCGGTGTAATGCGGGAGCTGCTCCGCTACCCAACCCCCCCCTTGCAGGAGCTGTTTCTATTGTCTTCAGCCACTGAGGACACTCATGGGCAAATGATGATTTTCAAACTAAGACTCAAATTTAAGAGATGTCTGAAGCTAACCGTGGGAGTAGTTTCTCTTTTCAATTTCATATTTATCCACCTGGAGAAGTTGGGAGGTGAAGGACAGAGTCGATGGCCCCTTGAGCCCCTGGTTCTGTTGTAATTATTGCTAATCTTGGTAAACAATAGCTCTCTACTGTTGTGATTTCTTCACTGGGATCTAGCCCAAATCTGCACCACGACACTAAAACCGTTCGTCATAAAATCAGTAATAATCAGGTATCTCTATACAACAAGCTCTCAGTCCCAAGGTGTTTTGTTCTATTTACTTGTGTGTGTTGTCTGGGGGTCGGGTGGGAGGTACTACCAGCTTGAGCACCTAATTCCAACACATAGATTCCTTATGGGAGTGGCTTTTGTGGATTCAGCAAGTATTTACTGAGCAGCTATCACTGGTGGCTTTGTTCTCACACTCAGAACAGTGGACAAAAGGGAAGGAGTCTCGCTCCTCGTGTGGCTTACACTGCGTCTGGAAGGGGCAGACCACACGTGTGCACACGTGCGTGCGGTCTGTCCTCTGGAGCAAAGCCAAGCCAGGAGGACGGGCTGCTGGGCCTGGTGGGCCCGGCGCAGTGTGGGGGGCATTTGCGCAAAGTCCTAGAGGGATGGATGTGAAGGCGGATCGCAGGTCAACGTACACGAGCAGCAACGCCCTCTACATGCGAACACCACGCTCAGCACTGAGAAATCACAGCGGATTCGGTTATCCCCCCCATTTGGTTTGCCCGGAAACTTTTGGTTTTACAGGGAAAACCCTTTAACATGAGTGTGTTTTTCGCCTCCCTCTGACTTCTTCTTGCTGTTGTACCCTCAACCACCTGCCCGCCTTTAATCCTATAGTCCGGAGTGAGACGTTCCCCTTTTTTGGAATGCTATGGTGTGTAAACAAACCAGAAAAACCACACAAATGTATAAAAATATATATGATACTACTGAAACGGAGCCCCCTTGGATATTCAGAAGGATGGACTTACCATTTTGGGACGATTGGTAGGGAGTTCAACTAATGTATGTTTGTACAGCTATTTCCAACAACCATTAACTCTCAGTTGTTTTTTGATGATATGAATAAGAAACGAGTTTAGAATTTTAATGTCTCTCAATGGCCATGTGATACTGAATATGTTTTTTTTTAATGCCCATTATCTGCAAAGTACTTTAATGCCCATTATCTGCAAATGTTCATCCTTTGGTAGAATACCATTTTAGTCTGGACAAGCACTACCGACAAAACTTTCTGCAGTAATGGGGATGTTCTAGATCTGTGCTATCAGGTACGGTGGCCACCAGCCACTCGTGGCTACTGAGCACCTGACATGTGAGATGGAGAAACCGAATTTTAAGTTCTATTGTTTAATTTCGGCCCAAGTTGAGTAGCCACGTGTGTCTACCAGCTACTAGATCAGAGCGGGTCCTGAGAGTGGTGTATCAGCTGCCACCCAGAAGCTTAAAATCCCACTGCACCCACACTTCTGATGGGTTTTATGCTGTGAGAATAAGTCCGTCACGAAGAGGTATCTATACTTTGCCAAGTACATGGAAAGTTATGAAATTAGGCCGCGTTCCAGGAAATGGGGGAATCTGCTGAGCTCACGGCAAGGCCAGGAGTGGGTTTTACCATGTATCCTTGAAAACTCAGGAGAGTCTCATCTCGAGGGGGGAGGTGACTGTCATGGCCACGGCAGGAGAGGGACACAGAGGCAGAGGTAACGGGGAGAACAAAACAGAGAGGCGAAATGCCAACAAGTGCTGACCGCTGACGAGCACCGAAAGCCTGAGTCTTAGGGTGAAAGGCAGCTCTGTTGGCCACGTTCACATTGAATTTTAGCTGGAGGCTTGTCAGAAAAGCAACAGCACGAGTGAGCTCACGGCATCTTGAGAAAGAGGCAAACAGGAGGGACCTGCATCAGCGGCAACAGCCTGGCTGTGGACTGAGGTCCGGAAGCACCCTCCTCTCCAGGGAGCACCGGGGCGGCCCATGACTCATCTGCGTGCTCCCGCTGCGGCAGGGCAGGCTATCTGATGGGGTGTCCTGGACGCCAGCCCCCGAGCCAACCTCCAGGTGGGCTCCAGGGAGCACGGTGCCCACAGAGTCAGGACATCCCATCCGGTGGGTGCCGCCCAGAACAGCCCCACTGTCCCTGGAGCCTGCCTGGCTTTCTGGCTGGGCTGGGAAAAACTCGCATCACAACAGTAAGCACACCCTTCCAAGGTCACCAAGTACCTGAGACATGAGTTAATACCGACCCTGCAGCCCTGAGAGCTCGAGGAAGCGAGGCAGCTTTCTAGCTTCTGACGTTACCTGAGCCCCGATGTTTCCATAGAGGAAGGACAGGCTGGACCCACGTGCCACCCACCCCTGCAGTCAGACTCCCCCAGGAAAAAGTGATCCGAGAGCCCCCAAAATACCTTATCCCGACCCTAGAAAAACCAGGGAGAGGCCAGGTACCAACTGTAGAAATGGTGCCGTTCTCACTCAGCGCTTTTGGGAGCAGATTTCTCGTTGGTGAGGGTAAGGAGAGCCTCCGTTACGTTGCACCTGTGTTTCCCCCTTATTGCTGCCGTCTTGCCATTGTCGACTCTGAGCATACGGCCCCTGATTTTCCACACCCACGCCTGTCTCCATGCCTGTGGGTAGAGGGTCTGGGCCAGCCTCCCTGTTCCCACTCCGGTGACAAGAGACGGCGTCCCTCTGCACCCACGCTTCTCTGCCTGAGGTTTTCCCTTGTGCCCAGAGTGGCCACTGACTGAGAACCGAGGGCAGGCGGTGCTCAGAGGCCCGTGGGTGTGGAGCTGAGGCACATGTATCCCACACCAAAGCCCCGTTTCCCTGGAGGTACCGACGCCAGGGTGCGCGGGCCATGTGGCGGAGGCCGTGCCCTTGTTGGCTGAGCCGCCTTCCTCTCTCACGCCCCCCACCCCAAACAAACAAACCGCCTCTTCCCCTTCCTTCTGAAGAAGCTGTTCCCGTGTCGGGAAGATCAAGGCAGCCCGCCGAGGTCCTCGACCACCGAATGTGATAACCACTGGCTTGACAGAGCGAGGTCTCCTTCCCTCTTCTCCTTCCTGTGTGGGGAGCCAGCCGGCTCATCCTTGACACCCGCACCTCCCACTGGACATCTGCCTGTTTACCTGGGTGGGCTGTTCTACGTTTCGAAAATGAAGGCTGGCGTCCCTTCCCAGGATAACGTCAACCTGCTTCCCACGGTCACACGGACGAGGAAAGACACATTTAAAGGAGCTGCCACCCCATCGTGGGAAGCGCACGGCCCGCTCGCGTTCCTCGACGCATGCCCAGCTGGGACACGGGGGAAGCAGGGCAGGTGAGCTCACGCACAAGAACAGCACACGGGACGGTGGCAGAAGGGTCACAAGTGGCCGCGCCTGAGGCGTCTGCCTTTAAAGGTCTCGGCGATGAAGCAAACGGGAGCTGTTCCGGGAGGCGTGCTGTTAACCCACTTGTCTGGGGTTCAGCCTCACACGTGCTCGGTGAGGGAGTCGCGACTCCGCTGCAGAAGCGGAAGGAGGCGGCGTGTCCGTCACACGGGCCAGTGGGCAGGGATCTCGCCCGGGCTCGCGCTGTGAGGGGCATGTCCCTCTGGGCACATCTGCCCTCCAGGCTTCCCTACCCACCGAGGGAGGATGTCCAGGAGGGAATCTCACATTCAAGGTCGGCAGCAGCCGCACCCAGCAAGGGAAGGTGACGTCACTCAGACGCTGTCCTTGCTTCCTGACGTCCTTTCCTGGAAAATGGTGAATCGGGTAGGAGACGGCTGTAATTCATTTTTCTCCGTCAGATCAGTTAAGCAAATGAACGCCAAGAAGCAAATTTTCTTGTCTGATTCGTATTCCCGCCAGAAGCAAAGTGAGGGAGGGAAATCTTGGGACGCCATAGTTTTGTCCGGGGAGAAGCAATCGTGGAAGCTGGTATTACCAGGGAAAGCTCTGCCGAGTGGTGAGGGTGTGATTCCGCCTGGCGCTTTGGTCGATAGGCTCTCAACACGAGTAGTCCATGCTTTTTTCATGTATTGGAAGTGAAGTTTCTATATTGATTATTTCCTTCCCTGATTTTCTTGGTCTGCTTGCCTCCTGGATTTGCTAAGGCCATATGCCACCTGGGTATGGCAGGGTGCCTCTGGAAACCACCTCTCCCAGGACAGCATGGACCCAGGAGCCCAGCCACCCTAACAAACAGCAGTGATAGGTCGCTGTCTGAGAAGTGGTCCCTGCTCTGTCACTACCAAACAGGATTCTATCAGGGTCTCTGTTTCCCCACCTGCACCACCAGCATGCATGGTTTCCCTACAGCTGTGGCCCCAGCGTGGAGGACAGAGCCTGCCGTACGGCAGGGGCTCACTTGGTCTTTGTCAAGCAAATGACGGATGGCATCATTCACATCCCTTCCGGTCCAACCAACTTCAGGATAAAATGGCAGGTGAAACACAGCAGGTGATATTTAGTGTGTGTATAAGGGACCAACCCATTAGAAAAAGAAGCATCTTGGCAGTGAAATTATGGATACAGGATTCTTCCAGTCAGATCAGAAAATACTGTGCTGATGGCCTTTGGACACTTCAGTCCCTATCAACTGGAAACAGTGCTTCAGAAAGATGAGCTCACACCGCTGGGCATTTATCTACTACTTAGTTTTAGCACAGTTCTTACTCCGATAAAAGAAATAAAACCCTAGACTCTTTGTTCAATTCCAACACAAGTGATGAC
Source organism: Lynx rufus (assembly GCF_022079265.1). NCBI lineage: Eukaryota > Metazoa > Chordata > Mammalia > Carnivora > Felidae > Lynx > Lynx rufus. The sequence goes on from NW_025814889.1 coordinate 1,333,967, forward strand.
TTTTAAAGTTACTCAATGGTTGCCGTAAACTGTATTTTAAAATCCATGCCCAGTGGTCTGTCCTGTTCCACGGAGCCCGGGCAGCAGCCTTGAAAACCCCCATTTGTTTCAAGTTTCAGCATATGTCCTCTTAAAAATCTTGGGGTGCCCGGGTGGCGCAGTCGGTTAAGCATCTGACTTCAGCCAGGTCACGATCTCGCGGTCCGTGAGTTCGAGCCCCGCGTCTGGCTCTGGGCTGATGACTCGGAGCCTGGAGCCTGTTTCCGATTCTGTGTCTCCCTCTCTCTCTGCCCCTCCCCCGTTCATGCTCTGTCTCTCTCTGTCCCAAAAAAATAAATAAACGTTGAAAAAAAAAACGTTGTGCACAAATCTTCTAGGGAGAAATACGTATTCCCAAGTCTCCCGTAAGACGCACCGAGAGGATCTTCAAGTCGGGACGTACGTAGGCACCTGTGTCTGAAAATCCCCACGGAGAAGCCGTCTGCAGCTGAGCCCAGAGAGAATCGCGCCCTGCTCTGACCCACGACGATGTCTAAGGGCGGAGCGGACCCTTCTGCCTGCCCACGTCTGTTCCTCTTGCCTCATTGACTTCTCTGCCACTCTGATGTGTGTATCCCGTTACTAGCCCGTGACGAAGCATGCCAGTCAGGGTTTGGGACTTTCCTTAGCGTGTTACCAAAGCCACAGGTGCACCTATGTTTCTGTCTTACATACGTTTGTAATTCTTTTCCTCCTTTATCCTCTTGAAAGAGAGATTGTAGGGTATTAAAATAATTGCCATGTAGGCTCCATTCTAGAGCTGGAAATGTCTTTGCTGAGGCCTAAATGTTAGCATCAGTGCCCATGCTACCGTTGACCCTGGAATTTCACTTTGGAATTTATCCTGGAAAGTAATTGGATAAGTTCACGCTGGCAAACGTCCAAGAGCATTCATGCCAGGATTTCTCATAATATTAAGAAGTATAAGCAGTATAAATATCCAACTGAAACCAAATTAGGTTGTATCCACACAAAGGAGCGTATGCAACCTTTCCCCGTGATACTATATTTACTTAGGAATTTTTATACACTATGCTGTTGGGTTGAAAATTCAATTACTGGGGTGCCTGGGTGGCTCAGTCAGTTAACCATCTGCTCTGCTCTTCATTTTGGCTCAGGTCATGATCCCGGGGCTGTGGGATAGAGCTCTGTGTCAGACTCCGCACTTAGCACAAAGCTTGCTTGAGATTCTCTCTCTCCCTCTCTCTCTCCCCTCCCCTGCTCACCCTCTCTCTAAAAAAAAAAAAAAAAAAAATTCATTTACTGAATGGCATGCATCGTATGTTTCCTTTTTGGTAATAACTTTGTATATATGTGTATGCATAAAAAATATAACTGGGGAATTTTATTTACCAAAATGATAAAAACACTTCTAACTGGGTGGTGGGATTATGAGTGATTTTTCACTCTGATTTTTGTATCTGTATGAATTGTCTGTTTTTTTTGTTTTTGTTTTTGTTTTTACCACGGTCATATGTTATATTTTTAAAAGCAAACAAGTAAAAAGCTAAATTTAGAAAAGAAAGAACATGGATCCTCCTCTCTTTTCTGAGGCCCAGCAGCAAGAAAGTTGCCTGCTGACAGGTGGGTTTCGAGAGTCAGCCGCTAAGCTTGTGTCGGCTTCCCGACACCTCCAGGTAGAGCGGTTAAGGACCACTGTGTTTGGTGCGCGGGCCATTTGGTCAAGCGGCCACACTGACAAACCGAATGTGCGTTAGCTCCATATTTGCTTGACTTAGGTCGCTTCCTCAGGAAGAACATGAAGGGAAAATCTCTTGGCTCATTTGCTGGATGACGAGCTTTCAGGGACTGCTCAGATCCGGACACCCTTGTCTGCATGATGACGATGTCAAACAATATTTACAAATTTACTACACAAAAAATGCTGAGATGCAAACTTTTCAGATGGTTCTTTGGTCTTTTCTGTGCTTGAGAATGAAGCAGGACCATGATCTCAACCGAAACGTTGAACCTGGCGGGACATATTTCAGACATGTTGGACGAGGTCCTCTGGGCCCAGTCCCAACCTTCTCCCCAGTGTTGATGCTGACCCACAAGAGGCACTGTGACTCACCCCGGGGTGAGTGTCACTGTAAAACATGAGGAACAAGTACGAGAGGCGTCCTGCGGCTCGAGCTGGGGTGAATCGGGCTGCCTGAATCGGGCCTGCCGTGGACACTAATCACAGAAACGGCATAGGTTCGGAGCGCCTACAGGTTCCCTGTGTCATGCGTAGGGGAGTGACCCCACCAAACATGAACTGGCTTTGCACGTCCCAGGTTGCAGCAAGACGCGGTGGTTAAGGACAAGCTTGAAATCTAACAGGCGTGGGGTTGGATCCTGACTTAGCCACCAACAACCTGTATGATCTTGGATATCTTTTCTAATCTTTGTAATTCTCTGTTGTCTTTTTATTTCCATAAATAATTCTTAGTTAAAAATGTCTACCCCATAGGATCGTTGGGAAAAATCAGAGGAATTCTCGAGAAGCGCGCAGTTGCCTAGAGTAATTACAAATGGTAATTATCCCGTCATTGTCGGTGGTGAGATGGGGTTTATGGTGCCTTGGTTAGAAGTTGAATCAGGCGCACGTTTGAAACAGCCGATAGCAACAAAGTTCATCTTTGTTGACAGCTGACCTGTGTCCTCACAAATGGCCAGAATCCAAGTGACAAAGTCACAGCAGGAGAGCTTTAACCAGGCAGGGAAGTTGGATGTGGGGCGTCCCAGCCCTGGAACACACGGGGGCGGGAAACAGGGCTGTGCTAACACGAGGGCCTCGCCGTAAACCAGCGTCCCGAACACAGTGCCTGCCTCGGGTTGGGACACTCGGCCCCCACAAAGGCTCCAGTTCAGAGCCTCTTCTTTGTTCGTGGCTGGCGTGACCTCCCCATTTTCGGGTTTGCATTTGCTCCTTTCTTCCTGTCGCTCAGTGTGCTCTGTCCTTGTACATGCTAGCGAAGGCCTCACAATGTCCCGCTTTGTAGCAGTTACATATTTCTGCTTCCTTCAGACGCGTATGTCCTAGTTATTAAACCAGTGTGTTTTAAGCCTGGTTTTCTGTAGTCCCTGTGGGGTATTTCAGGTCTCCTTCTCAGAACATTTCCACGTTGTGTCTGGTGGACACACGACGTACGTGCTGAGGTTCCTTCCCGACAGCTCACGTCTCCTCACCGGCTCTTAACTGCACACCTCGTTTGTGCCGCGGGTCCTGCAGCGTTAAGGACTCCTCATACTTACTAGAGGGAGGATTACAGTGTTATTGGTTATAAAGCCGTTAAGCTCTCTTTTCAGGTTTGTTTCAAATCCTGATCTCCCTGCACTAACTGGGCACCGGGCCTACTGGACAAAGGCGGGGAGGGGACTGGCCACAGCTTTGCTGTCTCTCAGCCTCCATTCAGCCCCTTTCATCAATAAGAGCCCGATTAACATTCCATTAGCAGATCAATAAGGGACCAAATCTACAGTCAGCCACTTGGCTGCTACTGACAGTTGGAGTTGCCCGTTTTCTTCACAGGGGAGACATGTGGGGAGACAGTTCTCTGTGAGCCTCTGTTTAATCAGATGACAGATTAGTTAGCAACAATACTGTCCCTCTAGTTACCTGATTTAGAGCTTGAAAATAATATTTTATCATAAGAATTTAAAAAAAATTTTAACTTTTTTAAAAATTTATTGTCAAGAGACAGAGAGAGACAGAGCACGACTCGGGGAGGGGCAGAGAGAGAGAGGGAGACACAGAATCTTAAGCAGCTTCAGGCTCCGTGCTGTCAGCACAGAGCCAGACGTGGGGCTTGAATCCATGAGCCGTGAGATAATGACCTGAGCCGAAGTCAGACACTCAACTGACTGAGCCACCCAGGCACCCCATCATAAGAATTTTTTTCAATTTATTAATTAGAGAGAGAGAGAGAGAGAGAGAGAGAGAGAGAGAATCCCAAGCAGGCTCCACACCCAGAACAGAGCACGACTTGGGGCTCAATCTTACAACCCTGGAATCCTGACCTGAGCCGCAATCAAGAGTTGAACACTTAACCAACTGAGCCACCCAGGTGCCCCTATCATAAGAATTTTTAATTAGAATGATAATCTTTAAGCATGTAAGCAGAGAGATGACGTCATCTGAACATCCTGTGTTGCAGACTGAAAGTTAGATGCTCCCTCCTCCGTTAGGTTGGTCTCAGGGACCTGCCTTGGGTTCTATCTGCACACCATCCTGACAGTGTCTCTGGTTACTACGGCATCTGGACCATTATCCGGTTCTGAAACCCCCGACATGTTTTAGGGTTTCTCGTCTTCATTAGCACAGGAGTCTTGTGTATCCCAGATTACTAGCGGCTCTTTCCTCCTCAGGAGCAATGGAGGACGGCAATGATGACAGGAACAAGGTCCAGGTTTTTTTTACTCTGGGCTTCCACCCTCTCAAGCCTGGCTAGACCCTCCACATCCTCGTCCACCCCCTTGTCAGCTTTACCCCTGTGCATGGCCACTGTTGTAGTCCTTCTGTGAACCTGTCCTGTGGATTATAAGCATTTATTGCATAGCTCTGTGTTGTTCCAATCAGTGTGGCTCATTTGTTCACCATCCATCCATCCATCCACCCACCCATCCAGTCACCCATCCAGCCACCCATACACCCATCCATCCATCCATCCATCCAGTTTATTAAGGTTTTCTTTCATCTAGTCTGTGCTCACTACGACTCAGAAAATGTCTGCGGAATACGGAGCTCGATGATGGGTACATGGATGGACAGATGGAAGAGACGGCAGACAAATGATCGATGACAGATGCCCTGGAGTCACTACCTCTGGGGATGCAAAATTCTGGAAGAGAGGCAAAGGTGTAACATACTGTCGAGCGCAGTGGACAGAAGCAAGCTCTGGGCTCCATGCTGACTCTGCACCCAAGTCTGGCAGATGTTTTTCATGCTCAAGGAAACACCAGATACAAGTTCAGCTAAAGTGACAGCCACTCACTCCTAAAATTCAGTAACCAAGACGTAGAATAAGATTCAAATTATGAGGATCTCTTAATCATCTCTTTCCCCTCCGCAAACATGCATCCATTTTCTTGGTCTTTTCGGCAATTTTGCAAACCTGTTGGTATCACAATTTTGAATTTTCGCCAACTTCCTCCAACTAAACTGGATTACGGGTCAGTAAGAAATCAGCACTGTTGAGCCCAGAGCCTAAAAGCTTTGGAGCAATGGATCTAATGAAAAATTTAATATCTTGCACTTCCTCTTTCTATTGCCTTTTTGTTTGGTTTCCACAGGAATTTATTTCTATGAGTGTTTGCTGTAGGCAGATGCTTTCTCGTTCTTTTAGCCTTTGATTAAGAGGACAGCACAGCCAGGTTGCTGCCTAGAGGGAGGTGGAGGCAAGGGGTGGTTGTGTGCGTGTGCAGGCATGCGTGCGTGTGCAGACGTGTGTGCGTGTGCATGCAGGTGTGTGCAGTGTGTGCAGGTGTGTACGTGCGTGTATGTGCCCACCGCAACGTGCGTGTGTGCTGTAGGGCTCTGGGAACCACTGGCTGTTATCATGACAAGCCACGGGGAAGCCTATAATTCTGTGCTTAAAATAGTATTTCCAGCCTCGGAATTTGCAATCTAGCTGAAATGAAACACACAAAGAATAGAAAAGGCGAATCTTGAGCCTCAAGATTTAGGGATAACTTATGTCCACAAGTAAGTAATGCTGTCTCTCTTTACCCCTCCATTTCCCAGCTACCTGCGCACTTGTGTAAGTGCCCCCCACCCCCGTAGCGATGGACTTGAGTAACAAGGTAATAAGAACTTCCTGGTACTAGATTTTAGGACTAGAGGTGCCCGTGGGGTGGTGGGCGTGAAGGGGAGCCCTGCACCCGTGGGCCGGAGCCGGCTGCCTGGGCGGGTGCTAGGATGTGAGGGAGCACAAGGATTGCACCAGGGAGGGTACGTCTGTGCCAGAAAGGACCCGGACAAGAAATTCCACATCAGCCTGCGTGAGTAGAGCTTGCCTCGTGGAGCGTGGGTCTGCTGTCCCTCCCGCTGCCCTTGTACTGGCAGGTGGGCGGGCGGTCATGGGCACCTGGTTAGCACACGGCCAGGGGGAGCAGGTGTCTCCCCACATCACTCCACGAACAAGCTGTCTGCTGTTTGCCTTGCCCTTAACAGCACGTGTTCCGGGTTAGAAGCTTCCGGAGCCTGGTAATCTGCTTTAGTTAATAATTATGTGAAATGGAGAACCTGGTCCCTTACCACTTGCAAAGCAAACCCTCCTCAGAATTTTGGAACCTTCAGCATTTGGGGGTAAGGTCAAGCCAGTGGCCGTGGAAGGAGATGAACCCCATCCAACTATTTAGTACCCCCAAACGGTTACTTAGGGTGCTTCTACAAGCAAGCCCCATAAAATCATCAAGATGGTACATCAGGCATCACCCTGCTTTGTCCCAAAGGAAAGATACCTCCAAACCCTGGTCTATTTGCAGGCACAGCAGTGATTTCCCAAGAAG